>NC_134330.1:9200960-10400960 GCF_964195595.1 Calonectris borealis | reverse complement strand
AATGTGAACAAATTCTTAGATAGTTAAAGTCAACACAGGCCTTTCCACTTGGGATGAAACACCAGCTGAGAGCTGACAGCTTTCATCTTTTCAAGTGTCAAAGTTCTGGCCTCTGCAAAAAGGTGAAGTACAGAATCCTCCTGCACAAAAGAGAAAATGAATTCATTTCTCAGCCATGATAATGAAACCTCTAGCCCTGAAAATGCTTCTTTCTCTGCTAGTCCAGACATTCAATGACTCCACTTTGTCTCAACGGCATCTTGGTGGCAGAAAAGGTATGGTCCATGTCTAGCCCCAGAAGTGAGTAGGCTTGGGATATCTTGATAAAACATCCAGGGGTTGCTTTACACAGTTTCATGTTCATTGCTTTATAGAAAAAGGGCAGCACAAGTGTCTCGCAATGTAACGAACTGAACCTTTCTGCACTGGAGCAGCTGGATATAAATCAGGAGAAAGGCTAAGCCTGTGTAAATGAGTAATGTGTGTAAAAGGCAGCAGCATATCTTGTACGCAAGTGAAATGGAGGCAAGTATGAGGTATGAGCAAGGCAATCGCAGCAATTACTCTGCATTTTTTGTCAGGAAGTTACCATAAAAAGTGTACAATGCCATACGCCAACAGTGAGGGGTGTTGCTTAGATTCTGTTTCATGTGTGATAGTGGAAGAAAGAAAAAAATTGATCAAAATACTGCACCCTGTATCTTTCTATAGCTTACTTACAGAGGAAGAATTTACTATTTCAGAGTAAGTTCCTTCACTTAATACTATTCTGGTCTTAAGATTATTGTAGTCTGGAGTAATTCCCCTGAACTGTTGCAGCCCAAAGTATCCACAAGGGATTGAGGAAAGACTTCTGCAATATGAAAAAGAGTGAAAAATGATTAGTGAAACATTTCAAGAAGAAAAAAGTCCAGCCTTGGTAATAACAATCTTAATAACAATAATACTGCTAGTATACGCAGCATATATGTCCGTTACCTACTTATAATGTGACTTTCAATCTTCACTTTTTCTTCCATATCAGTGAGAATTCAGAGCGTCTTCTCTCAAGCCAATCTAATTATAACAGTAAAAAAGAGAATGAAATACTCAAATTCACAGATTTGGTTCTCCTTCCTGCATTATGACACCTTCTTTTGTTTTAGTTATGATTGTGAAAGCTAACAATGATGAATCACATCAGAATTGAGAAGATGAGCACATATAACTTGCTAAACTATCTTCAATGTGTTATGTAATGTTCAATATTGATTTTGATTCAACTAGACTTCTATTAGAGTTATCTGTTCTAGCCAGCTGCCAAATATACCTGCTCAGTAATGTGTCCAAATTAATTAACAGTTTTGTTTTAATAATATTTCATTTTAAAGTTTAATTTTATCCACACATTAGCTTCATATTACTTATGCAAATAAAAGCTTTATGGCTATATTAGCAATAATTCATTATCATTCCCTACTGGCTTAGTGAAGGAATTTGTAACTTTGGAGTACATCCAGAGCTTTTAATTGAAGGGAACTAAGGGAAGCCTACATTTGGTTAGAATCATTTGCACATACAAATTAAATATGATTAGCATAAATCTCTCAAACTCTTTCCAGGCTCAAAGATAGATTGTCTAGGATAGGACTTTTCCTTGAGTCCTGTCTGAAGGATAACGCATTAAGGTGGAATCCAATCAGCATCCTGTGGGAAGGAGGCTGTGGCTGTTGCAGCTGGAATCTGAGACAAGAAGGTGATCTGTTTACTGAAAGTTACTTCCCACACTGCTCCATCTTCACTGCTATGGAGAGGTGACACTTGTCCCTTCCTCACCTGTCTACCCCATGTCATCTCTAAACAGAGGGAGGGAGGAAAGCAGTGGCTCTGCCCAGTGTGATTTCCCTTCCAGGGACTCAGACCAGGTGATCAGTGGTAGCAGGGAAGGAAGGAAGGAAATATCAAGATTGTACGGTCAGGTTGCAAAACCAGGTATGTTTTGGTGCAACTTTACTCTTTTCTGTTGCTTTACATCTTTACAACTAGCCCCAGATAGGGAACTTATAATGACTAAATATATACAATACTGTAAATATATGGAATAACTACCTGTTAGGTATCGCCACAGAAGTCCTACAGGGCTGGGTCTTCTAAGTTCCAGTGTTTCTCCCTCCACTTCAAAGGTGAAGGACTGGACCCTAAATTATCTCAAAAACTTATTAAGAAAATTGTATTGAGGATACGCCTTTCTTTGTGCTCTAAATGAGCTCTTGTTGGATTAGGAACTGACTCATGTTTACTTTATTATGTCCCAAGTCACATAAGGACTGTATCTTCCCCATCTCCTACAGAAGAAGATGTTTTAATTAGCCAATTATATTAGTAAAAAGCAATCTAATTTCTAGGCCAAACAATAGCATGGCACAGATATTAAAATCAAATTAGCAAGACATACCAGTGTTTTCCTTTAGCATGCAAAAACGACCTCCTGCACAGATAATTAGCATTATGTCTGTGTGGTGATCTGTAGCAATGAAAAAACACAAACAGTGGTGAGTAATGAACATGATAACAGGTATAAGAATTTCCCTCTACTGTCTCTCTCCAGCTTTTGCCCTTTTAATTTAGTTTATTAGTAATCATGGTGTGTCCTTTAAATATATGCTTTAGAAAACAAACAGCAGTATTTGCAAACAAGTAGCAATGCGGCTTCCAGGAGAAAAGAGCTAGATGCGATTCCAGGAGATTCAGTTCTCTGCTCACCGCAGACTTCCCGCAGGACACGGGCGAAGCCACACAATTTCTCTGCACCTCTGTTGCGTGAGGACAAGCATTTTCCCACCTCTTTGCTCCCTCCAATTCAAGCGAGTGTTGGGAGACAGAAGATGCCTCACCATGTACTTGTGTACAAGCCAGAGCGGTTAACCCCCAGGCACTTGTGGCTTAGCATGGTGAGGCACAATTGTAATGGGTTTTCTCCAAAAAGAAACTCCAGCAATGTAACCTTTAACTCTGGTGGGAGAAATGAAGCTTTCCGCATAAAATACACATATTAAAAAAAAAGAAGGGGGAGAGAGGGAATAGATCTTACAGCCTTGACTCCATACGCACTTTTTCTTTACTCACAACTACGAGTTGAAGCCAAAGCAGAGAATGAAAATGTTTGATCCTGTATGATGGGTGCTTTTGATTGCCAACTAGCGAAAGCTGAAAGGAACCTTTTAAATTGTGTCTAGAATCCACCTTCTGAGATGGAAACAGACTGAAAACATGTTTATTTGGAAATTAAAAACAGACATTTATAAAACAACTAGCTGCTTTGAAAAAGTGTGTTTCCACCTTCCCCTCAAAAGAAAATGGAAGCCTGTTCTTCGCTGCCTTATGCCAGCAATCTCCGCAGCAGTCATGTTCCCTGACAGCAGCTGTGCAGCAAACTGAGTCTCTGAAAAGCAACTGGATTTGCCTGAATAAGACATTTATCCTTCAAAGGCCAGGGCAGCAGAGCGCCCGTCTTGGAAAAGCTAACAGATCAATTCTGCTTAACCCCTGAACTCTGAATCCTTATTACAACCTTTCACAGGTTCCGAGGCGTAAAACCACCTCTAAACAAAACAATAACAAAGTCTGCCATACAGTAAGAGGACGAAGTGGAAGAAATATGTTAAGGTAACAGCTCTAAGGGACTGTTGCCTGACCTCCTGAGGCGCAGAGCCCCTGTTTCTGCAGCGCACCATGTGCTGCGTTAGCTTCAGTCCCAAAGTAAGGTTTGACTCGGACTGGGAGTAATTGCTCCCCTAACAGCATGTGACAGCCCAGAAATGCCCAGGATCGGTACGGACACATTTCTAATCCGCTCTAATGTATAAAGTGAATAATTTCCCTACACAAAATGGTAGCTCTTAAAGGTGCAGTACATCCACATATCTGAACCCAAATTTAATCTGTTATAAATTAGCGTAAGAGAGGGGTTACAGGACTGCAGGGACAATTTCTGCTTCCCTGGCTGTTGGTGTATCATGTGTTTCCAGCTGTATCTACTGTACTGCTGAACGAAAAGTCAGAGAGGATTTACAATCAAAAAGAAATGCAAACGAAATACAAAGTACTTCAGCGCTGTTCTGATGTAACTGCTGTCAATGTTGCTAGTTAGTCTTCTGAAGTTAATAGAATTGTACATATTTTATTTTGTCTGAAGGAGCATAAGGTCCTTTTACGAATTTTGATCCAGAATTCCTTCCCCTTACCTCACCCAGTGTGCCGCTTACCTGCTACCCTGAGAGAAACAGTAGGATCATGCACTGGATTAAACCACATGTTCTACCAGCTAAACAAAAAGGTCAATTAAAATCTCAATTCTTTACATGCCTTCTGATAAAAATGCATGTAGGGCTATCCATGTATTTTTGGAACCACCGATATTCAAACCTATGACCCCAGGGCTTGCTACACTTGCTCCTGCTAAACAGTTAGCATCAATATTTTCTTAATTGGCTGTGTCCAAAGAGGGACTAATGTTAGCCTCTTACAAAGGCCATGGTATTTTTTGTATCTATTGGAAAGCACTTAGGTATGTCATTTCTTTTGCTATTTGCTAGCTACAGTAAATAAAATATTCTGAAACTACAGTTCAGTAATTCTGCAGAATTTCATGCAAGGGGCCTGCCTGTCACCTTCCCTTCAACCGTGTGACATTATTTCTACAATCGCTCACCCAGAATCCTCCTACGTTCCACAAGGTCACCCTGCATTTTGCTGCATTTTTATTCTTGTCATCTTTGCCCCTCCTTTGAGTCAAAATGGAGTCACAGATATCAAGACTGGGCTTTATAATCACCTAAACTAATGCTTACACACAGGAAATGCTGACAGAAGCACACAGGGGAGGTAATGATTCCTGATTGTGTTAGCGTCCTGTTTCTGATGTAATGGAATAGCTTTCGGTAGCATCACAGATGGATATTTCCAACATTATGATACATGCAGATTTCCCAGTCCAGCAGCTGGAAAGCATTCGCTCAGCAATCCTCACACACATCCCCATACAAGGGCTTTGACCACCAGCGCAACTTCTTTGCAAACACCTGCAGCACCTATAGCCCTCTGTCAGGCAGGTTAGCTCAGGCGATAGCACACTTACTGAGCTTAGCCACCGCTTTCACCACAGCCAACAACAGATGGACCACGGGCGGCACTGCTGAGCTTTGGGAAGAGCCACGCAACCATCCTTGAGGTGGGGACTCCAGAGATGATCTGAGCACCACACACTTGTGCTGCGCTTGGCAGCATGTCTGCAGCAAACGGGAATGTCCCTGTCACCTTGGGCTAACGAGCCTGGGTGACTATCACAGTGAAGGCTCTAACATGGGTTGCAAAAGTATGTCCATGGCACTGGGAAATTACTTGGGTACTTGCAGCTCATGTTTGTCTTTAGCAGTTGCACTTCTCACTGCAGTGTGACCAGGCCTTAACAGTGGTGAAGAGGTAAGGAAAAAATGAGTCGGGGAATCTCGGGCACCACAGTGTGGAACTGAGATGGGAATACAGAGACAAACAGTGTACTGGGAGCACAACATGCAGGATCCAGTTATGAATGCTCCATAATCTAAGTTCTAGTGCCATGAGTTTGGAATGAACTTCCTCCCCCAGTGTTTAGCTACGAAGTGTTTGAGTAAAGAATGCTAAATTACATGCAAGTCACATTAAGAACAATCAGTTTCATGTAATAGGGAATCTAATAGTTCATAAATGAGATGCAAATTCATTTTTACGGGTGCACTATAATAAGCCAATTATTTCAGAGCTCTTCAATTATGCAGTTTCAAAAAGCTGAATTGCTTTAAATTTTTTTTTTTTAAGAAGCTTTAGGTTTTTCCATAGCTTACAAGGAAAAGAAAATATATCTGCCTTGCAAGCAACATGAAAAAACCCACCAAAACCCAACCCCAAAAAACATCATGCCAAGCTGCAAGCAGGAGCAATACAAACATAAAAGAATAAGCCAGCTGGCAAACCACAAATGTAGCAGACATGCAGACAACGGACCTCTGTGTTCCCACCAATTACAGACATTCAGGAGCCCATCCTACAGCACGCTGGGGTGAGTACCACAATGTGCTAGACTAGCATTAGGGAATCTCAAGAGCAGCGCTGATTTACTGTGCCTGCAGACAGAAATGGCATTGCAGCTCAACAGCAACATCTTACCGCTATCAAAATGGCCCTTTGTAACTTTTGGCACTCAAATCCCGAAAAGCGATGGTTTTCCTTTGGAAAAAGAATCAACGCTGAGATGTTCTTCCTGAGCCCCCCTGCACTGTTGTTCTTCTGAGAAACTGGGGACAGGAGAATATAGGTGTCACTTTTTTTAAAAAAAAAAAAAAAATTTGAAAAGATTATGCAAAAGCAGAACCATTCTCATTTCTGCACTGTGTGCAAAAAAATGAAATAGTGCAATGTTGTGGTTTAACCCCAGCCAGCAACTAAACACCACATAGCCTCTTGCTCACTCCCCCCCTCTGGTGGGATGGGGAAGAGAATTGGGAGGGTAAAAGTGAGAAAACTCGTGCATTGAGATAAAGACAGTATAATAATTGAAATAAAATAAAGTCAAATAGTAGTAATAATAATAAAATATACAAAGCAAGTGATGCACGATGCAATTGCTCACCATCTGCCAACCGATGCCCAGCCAGTCCCCGAGCAGTGATCACTGCTTCCCGGACCATGCCTCCTAATTTATATACTGGGCATGGCGTCATATGGTATGGAATACCCCGTTGGCCAGTTGGGCTAGCTGTCCTGGCTGTGCTCCCTCCCAGCTTCTTGTGCACCTGGCAGAGCATGGGAAGCTGAAAAGTCCTTGATTTAGTGTAAGCACTGCTTAGCAACAACTAAACCATCAGTGTGTTATCAACATTCTTCTCATACTAAATCCAAAACACAGCACTGTGCCAGCTGTGCCAGCTGCTAGGAAGAAAATTAACTCTATCCCAGCTGAAACCAGCCAGATTCTTTCTTACCTGTATGGTAACACAAAATGCAACTCGCACCAACTCAGCCCTAAGTTTGACTTATGTTTTTTCAAAGTCAAGCCCCATTTGGAGAAATTTTGCAAAACAACAGCAAACCCACTGCCTTCCAAAGGTGACACGATTTCACAGAAATCTTCATTTCTTCAATTTTATTGCTAATGATTATTTACAGGGGAAACAAAAGCAAAACCAGTTCAGAACCAGAGATCATGTGAAGGAGCAAACCCCTCTTTACGAGTTTTATGCCTTTTTAAGGCTTTTGCTGCACTGATTGCTATACCCAGTGTTGTTCTTCAGAGCACCTCACTACTGAACCTTGGCAGCTGGTGAGATGTGGCCTGCTTTCGGTCTGTGATTTTCAACTGGGACAAAATATAATACTATATGGGCAATTCCTATCTCTAATACAACCCTTTTTCATTCACAGAGCCACAAAACACTGTATAGGGGCGGATCACAAAGAAACTGAAAAATGACAGTTGTTCAGGTCTTGGCCACGCAATAATGAACTTAGTCTTAATATAATTGTAATGCACAGTGCCAGCCTCCATTCCTGCTACTCACCATCCTTCTTTATGCTGTTATTATTACACATACTGTGGCCTCAAAAAAAGGAATTTAGAAAAACTGTTAGTACAGAACTCAGGCACTGTCCCAGCAAGGCTATAAAGTGCTGGACTCCTGCCCGATCTTTCTCGTTACCATTTAACCTTTTTCCACACAGCAAATGCACATACATTGACTGAGGAATGGACTTCCCTTTCTGTATAATGAATAATTGTATTTTTCAGCCTTTGCTTGCAAAGCGTTTGGACCAAATGAAATGTACAGGCAAAAGTAAAAGCACTATGAGAAATGGTAACTGCAATGTAATGTAATCTGTCCCACTCCCCCAAAGGCTGCCAGCCACTGCTGATGGGCTACGAGGCCAGCTGGCGCTCAGGTACGCTCACAGCGCTGTTTATTTGTCCTGGACTGCTGAAGCTCACCTTCAGGCTCTGAGCTCTTGCCTGTTGCCCTCTTGTAGCAAGTGCAATACTGCTATCCACTGGCCTGAGTCGCTTGGTCCCTCAGAAATGCCTTCTGCTGCACCACAGGTATTCAGAGCTTCTAGTGTAGCCTCTCTCAGGGATGCCACACCAGGAAAGCAAGAAATACATCCAGAAAAGTTAAGCCAGGATTCATATACAGAGGCCATAACCTAGAGTAAACCAATTCTTACTGCTGGAGAACTTACACAAGCTTTTAGGCACATAGGCTCTTCTTTTCAGATCTGAAACAGAAGTAGCAGACCTGAAATCTGCACTGTGCGATTGCTCTCCAGTTGTATTTATTTTTGAAACGTGCTGCTTCTATTTCAGAATTCAAGTAGGCTTACATGTCTTAAGCATAGCAGCCAGTCTAGTAAAAGATACAGCCTCTACTTGGGTATCTTGTCTTAGCGCAACTTTACCACCAAAACTGTTACATGGGTTTTCCTACCATCACAGAGATCACTGTTTAAAGCCCTACAGAGTTACAGGATACTGAAAAGCAGGAAAACTTCTAGCTTTTCCCCCCTCCTTTCCATGCCCATTACAAACCTTTATCAGGTTTGCTACCAGGCCTGGCTGAGCAAGGCTTGGTCTGACATTTCTGTCAAATCTTCCTGGACAGAACATCCCAACAGATCAAGTTTCTGAGTAGCAGCAAAAGAGGCAATAAAGATACATTATAACCTAGTCTTCTACACTGTTTAAATTTTCTAGAGGTAATACAAAATTGACATTCAGATTCAGAATTAATTGTTTAGCTTTGAAAATGCTTTTTGATCAAGGCTTAGAACAATGTACATCAGAGTTTGAACACATTCCTATCTAAATCCACATGTACTGTTTGCAATTGGAAAATGATCCTCATTTTAACAAAGATCATATTCAAAAAACCAGAAATATAAAAAAAATGTTGTGAAGCATCTAACATCTGGACTTTTGTGACTAGAGACTGCGAAAGACTCAGAGGTAGCTTTTGAGAAGGTCATCACTTAGCAGAGCTGTCTTGAAAGCATAGTGTCTGAATCTGCAGCCAGTTGACCTTCTGGGACAGAATAATTTTAATAGTATTCTGGCCTTATATTGCTGTAAACTATATTGTGAATACATACATCAGTCTTGAGTAAGCAGCTTAATAATAAATTAGTTAATTTTTTTCCTTTAGCCAAAAGGCAGTGCAAGCCACAGCTTTATTTACAAAAGGTTAAACATTCCTTTAATTGGATTGCTGGCATTTAAGTGTGCAGCAGAATATCCTTCAGCAGTGTCCCTTTTATTTGTGACTGGAGAAGTGCCTAGAGAAATGCCAAGGGAAGATTTCATTTTAATAAAAAAAAGAGAAGCTTAATATCCCTTTGGAGGCTTATGTTACATCTCAAAACTACCATGAACTAATGAATTTAATCTAAAAGGTCCCCAACCACAAGACTGAAAAGAAATTGCAACACTGGCGTAGCTTGACCAAGCTGACTTTCTATGCGTGTTAGCAGTTGTATCTTTCTGCTTACATTCCGTTATGAATTCAAACACACACATCTAAAGTTTTTAGTCATTTAAAAGATATTTTTAAATGAGAAATATGGTTGCCCTACAGCATCCTAAAGACACTTCAAAGAACCCTTCGTGTCAGAGACTTGCACATAAATAGAGCAAAAGGAAAATCCACAGCCCCTCCTCCCCTGAGTCAGTGCTTTGGAAAAAATTACACGCCAAAAATTGTACTGCCTGGAAGAAAAATAGCCCCTTGTTGGCTCATATTGGGGTCAAGCTGAGGACCCAATTCTGCATGGTGCTGGAAGCTGAGTGCACTCAGCACTACTAGGCTAAGTTATCATCTCACAGTTATTATATGCACAGTATGGAAGTCTCCTGGGAGAGTGGCTAATGTACACTTTGCCTCCCTAGAAAGCAGGGTGGGAATTTATGAGGAAAGAAAATAGGGTCTATAAATTACACAAAAGACCTTTAAATAGACGTATAGGTTTCATTACTGGAGCATGTTACTGGATGGTCAAAATTAAAAACAGCTTCTAGAAAGTGGATTGCATTTAACTTTCCATTTGGGGGAAAAGAAAAAGAGAAACAATTTCAAACACAGCCTCAATTAACTGGGCAAGTTGAAGTATGATGCCAAGTTTGCATCGACACAGTAAGTGACCAACATGTAAGTTATCATCCATCAGGTACCTCTACTTTAACATTTCATTTTGCTGTCTAAAATGTGATAATTAGAACATTGCCTTAATGCTACAATGGATTTGAGAGCCAGAATCTACCTATTTTACTAATACCTGAAAGAGTATGAGTTTCTAATGCTTGTGCAATGGTTGAGCTCCAATATGCAGCAGCTGAAGAGCCAGAAGAGAGAAGAGGTACCACTGGAGAATGTGAGCAAGGAAAATCCTACCCCAAGACTTGCCTAACTCTGCCGGGATAAAGCGCAGCAGCCAGCCTTCCCCACCTACAGACCATCCCGAAGTCTTGCACTCACCAAACCTCTAATCCCATCACACCCACCTTGCGAGGCAGGACTCTCCAGAGATGTTTTACCCCTTACCGTACCTACAGTCTTACATATTTCAACATAAAGATCAGCAGTAGTTTGGGGCATGCCAGCTCTTTTCTCACCAGATACCCATATTCCCAACAACCACCAAACAATCCAGGAGAAATTTTCTATCATTCTATCAATGTTGCTTTACTGTTTAAAGTCACAGCTCCCAGTGCTTAGCTGCGACACTCCCATTTAATGAAAAAGGGAGTATTATGCCTTTGTGGTGGTACAGAAAAGATGGAGAAATAACTGTGAATACTCTAACAATCCAGAAACCAGAAGGCGTATCAAAAGAATCCACAGTTGCATTAAAGCAATAATTCATTATTTTCAAGTCACTAATACAATTTTGAGAAATTTGCAGTTGGCAACCCTGACCTTTCCAATTCTATCATCATCCTTGAAGAGAGGAAGTCTCACCAGTCCCAAAAATCAAGATGAGGGTTTCTTTCCATGACAGACCTTCAAATACATCTCGTGGCACTCAGACCTTCTTGGAGCAGAATAATCCAAATTTGAACAGAACACTTCGCATTCGCTTGCCTACTCCATCACACTGCTGCTTGAAAAGATATCCAGAGAAAGGAAAAAAATATTTCAATTTTTTACAAATTTGGAATGGTGTTTCACTCCAAAATGTCAATTGTTTTTAGTAATGGATACAATCTTTAAAATTACTCAAGACAAAAATAAAATGCCTCATTTAAGGTTAGGCAAAGCATTCATTCAGCCTCAAAAACAATTTTTTCCCTTAATTATTTTGTTTTCTCAGTCATTCTAAATCAACACTTCTGGTTTGATCTGGAACAAAACCAAATCTTTAAGATGACACTTATTCATGCAAGGTTTATCGTCCCATCCAGCTGTAATTCCATATCCAGCTCATGGAAGTGGCAGCTTCCTTCTCGTGGGATAAGTTACTGAGAAAAAAAACCCTGGTAACATCAGTTCAGTTTCTTCTATTCCGTAGCCATGATTTAAGTCATGACTATTTGACTCTAGTCACCACACTCTGTACTGGATTTTTACATTTAATGAGGTTGCAGGCTGCTGCTTTTCACTATTATCCTTAATCAAGTTTTATTGATTACTGGGACACAGCGTCAACGGAGAGAACATAACAAACAAATGGAAAAGCTGCCCAGAAGGTACTGGTAAGCTTTTTGTGTTCTAGGAAAAAAACCACTCAATGTTAAAAAATAAATGTCACTGCCTCTCCCACTCCCTCTCCAGCTGTGTACAACTTGCTGTGCACTCCCTGCAAGGTATTCTAATGATTCTGCATCATATTGTAACCCTGTACACCTGACATCTGCTTGATGTGGAGAGACTGACCATGCATGTATGCAGATGCTGAGCAAAGAAGCAGGAGGATCACTCATTCTCAATTTGATGCGGACAGGTAAACCATGTTGCCTTATACAGCCTTTCTCCCAATCAGACAGAAGAAAACCAGCAGAAGGCTGAAGGAAAGGTTGGTGAAACACAAGGGTTATTTATCTTGCAGTTATCTATAACCAACTCAATCATCTATGAGTTAATGGCGTAGAAATCACCTGGCCAGGTACTACCACAGGTAACACACTTGCAGAAAATTAACAAATCAGAAAAAGTGACCAGTTATTCTCATTATGGGGGATTAAATTAAAATGTATTTAGTATTCTACATTAAAATCCATCGGTTAAATCAGCTAAATTATAAATCCTTCATGAATGGCAGCATATGTCTTATCAAGGTAATGCTAGAACAAAAAATAAGAGAATCTGAGAGTTTAAGATACACAATATAGTTGTGCCTGAGGGATTGAGCTAATTAAAAAAATCTCTGCTAGTCCTTAAATGTTCATTATTATTTAGAATGAATGTTTGAATGAAAGCAGGGTGACAGCAGTGACCCATACTGACACGTGCATTTCCATGAACAGTGTTGTGAAAGGAAATGAGTTTGTTTGCAAGCCAGGATCCCATTAAACACTGCAACCTGTTAAGATACAGGCTCTATCTCATATTATCACACCATTCTTCAAACTCTTCCCATTCTTTTGTAGGTACAAATTGCAATTTCCCAAGACATTTCAAACTAACTCAAAAGAGTTACTGCTACTCTACCTCTAGCACTTTCCACTCTTCTCTTTATTGCTAAGGATTACTTTTGCCATGGGATATTCTATGCCTTGTAAAAAACATCCTTCAAAGAAAGCATGGTTGAACTCTTGATTTCTTGATCATAAGATTCCCTACTCTATTGCATAAGATTAATGACTAACTGTTTTCTATGAAGAACAAACAAATAACAAAGGGTTGTCTGCACAGGGTGGGAAAAAAATGCCTTAATTTCATGTGATTTATGTCTCTCTTATGCCATGAAGGAAACAAATCTCTCCCTGTGCACCTAAGTAGACCTACACAATTAATAGTCGAGAAAAAGAAAACATTACTCTAAATTTTTCCTTCATGCAATTACAGTGATCTAAAAAGGATAATCATATCTATGTAGTTCAGAATGACCAATCATCACAGGAGATAAAGTAGCCAGGTTTAAACAAATAAACCAACTCTACCACAAACTTAAGTGCATGTTAAATGCACTTAATGTGCCAAATGTACCAAAATCCGTGTCATTATCTTGATTATTTCATCCACCTCTGCCCCCTTTCTTAAGCTTCTGGTTGTTGTTCTGAAAAAAAGAAAACGCTTTTATTCTGCATTGCTTGCAGATTGTAGATACTATATGTTCCTTCCTATGACACTATTGGATGGTGACGACGTTACCCAAAGAGGGACACAGGTGGAGAGGAACTGGCTGATACTGGTGGTATTCCCATACTTCAGACAGCAGCTTACACGGACATGCCCAGCAGAAATTTAAACTACAGTGGGAGAAACACTTGGGGAAGAGAGAGCAACATAGAGCTTCCCAGCCACTACAAACCTGGCACTGAGCGAACAACCAGCGCCGAGCCCTGCGTAGGCAGTGTAGCCCTGCAAGGTACCCAGCCCAGATCCGTCAGCGTAAGCCCACAGCCACGCTTTGTCTGGGTGTGTAGAGGCTTAGAAATCTGAGACGGCAGCAGATCGTGTGCGGTTTGGGGACCACTGCAGTCTTCAATGGTCTTGTGCTATACATGGATGTTTTATAATTAGGGACTACCCAGCACTGCAAGCAAAGAGCATCTGGCTCATGGGTTTGCATTACCTGGTAATACAGGTCCCGATCCTTTCCTGGAGCTCCCCAGTGCTTCTGCAGTGGAAGTGATATGTCTAAGTTTCATTAAACGGGGGACATTTTTTAACTGTCCACGTTATGAGAGATAGCAAGGCAGAGCTTAATCAGGCATGGACTGCGAATGTTTTCCAGCTGGTACCACTCATGCTCAGCACTAGATTATTTTGTTACATTTCTCTGCCCTTTGTTACTCTTTGTTCAGAGATGGTGGGATGGAATTTACCATATCTTTAAACTGTCATTTAGTGATACAGCTGCAATGCTCATGTGCTTATCTTCCGGTTTGCAGCTTATTTTTTTCTGCTTTGTTTTTCCTACAATGTACATGTATTAGTTGCTTTCTCCTCAATTTGCTTTTTTTTTTTCTGTGTGCATTAATTCCTAAATTACAATGTGTCATATCCTTTCAACTGCTCATGAATGTCTTTGTAACTATGATATTTTATGCCAATTTAACTGTGGAGATTACAAATAAAATTATCAGCTAAAACCAGAATGATTAGTAAACCAAGATAAATGCTGTAAATTAATCATCATTTCATACATAGTACCAAGGTTTTAAAGTTTCATGTTAATACAACAGATGCAAATTGTTGAGGTGAAAGTAGTTGTGGCAATTTTAACTATATAAAATATCAGTCCTTAAACATAAACAAAACAGAGATTGGAAATTGTTAGCTAACCTTTCAGTCACACATACCTTCACAGAACAATATCCTTTTTTTAGCAGATACTTGCCAAATCGCCACACAACAGCTATTCTGTCACTTCCTATTCTTTGATTTTTCGGTTGATGTGTCGAGGAGTGTACTAATGACACAGCATGCACTGCAGCCACTGCTTCCTTTGGTTAGATTTGAAAGACTAATACTCACTTGTCTGCAAGCCTTTTTGGGGCAAGACGCACTTTTCCTTCCGAGTTTATGCAGCATTTGACACAAGGGACAGGTCCTCATTTAGGAAAAGGGCCTTAGATGCAAAGAGAACATTTTCTTCTGCAAAATAATAGAGGGAAACCTTTTAATATTAAAAGTAACAGATGTGTACCCTGACACCCTCTAACATGAAACACGCACACAAACATATTCCTCCCGTGTCCAAATACAGAAGCACACACACTCCCTCCACATTTTAAATTATAGCATTGGCTCAGCTAGACAGAAAATGTGCAGGGTTACTCCCAGACAAAGATTAATCTTTCTTTGATATATTCAATACTTCACATGCTCCACATTATCTGGTGAGTATATATGCCTTGCCTTCAAGAATGTGATGTACTATGCCATACATCATCGTCTAATTTATTGAGTGCACCTCTGCAGCATGCACTGTACATCCCTGCCCAGGGTCAGGATCACATGCCAATCTTCAGTCTTGCTTTTCCCAGCCCTGGGACTGCTCCGAGTGCCAATACCGCCATGGTCTCTACAGCCAGCTCTGGTCACACCCCTCACCTGCATAGTCCAACACTGCTTTTTTCAGAGCAGGTGTACAATCAGCATAAGGCTGAACCAGAAACAATCCATGACACTCATTAAAAGCACTATCCTGGGAAAACCGTTAAATAATAGGAAAGATGGCACCCCAGCCGGAGCCACTGGAACATGCAAAGCACCTGGATCTGCATGCTCAGACACTGGCAACCCCAACACAGACTCTCCTGGCTTTATTTTACAGAATGAAAATCCAGCTGGGGCAGTTGAGATTTCCATTTGCCACACTCACCTACTTGTATGACAGCTGTCTTTTAAAGATAAGGAAGTTGAGAGACAGAAAGACGACCCTGATTCACCCAAATTAGCTTCATCTTCAGAGAGATTTCCATGGAAATGGAGCAAAACATGCTTCTCATTCCTACACCAGATCCTCTCAAGACACTTGCTGTGCCCAGCACTCTTCCAGTGTCGGAGTCACAGGCCAAGAGGTGCTAACAGCCTATGTGGTTAGAAATGGGAGGAGGGAAAAAAGAACAGATACAAATACAGATTTCTTCTATGTGCAGGTCAGTTTGTTATATTGAAGACCTGGAGCTTCTGCAGAGAAGCAGCCTGGAGTAGCGTCCTACAGTTTCGCTATAACCACACAACAATTCGCTTTGTGTCATGTAATGGACATACTGCATAATGGTGTGATTAAAAAGACTAACCCTACGTACGCCTCTTTCTTCGGTGTACGTACAAGCATTGGCGTCTACAGCTGCACTTAAATGGAAGCATGCTGCATAAATATTGATACTTGCTGTGATTAATATTGCTATTTATATTAGCAATGAATTGGGTTCACATAAAAATAATTAGCACAGCATGCCTGGGTATTATTTGCTCCTAATTATATCACAGTTCATTTCACCAACAGCAATGTGTCACCAAGTCAATAACATCCAATGATTAATACACAGAGTGTATTACCTTAAAATAATACCCTGTGTAACTCCCTGTGTTATGATGGAATACTATTAGGAGGTCCCTGGATAATTGCTTCAGGTGAGTTCCTGACTGGAGTTACTATTACTAACATAAATTGCAAATGCAAGGTTAAAAAAAGGTGTTACTCGGCATTTTTGTTTGTTCATTTGCTTGCTTTTATTCTTTTTTCCATTATTCCCTTTCACACATCGAGAATCAAGGGTGACTGGGCGCACCAAAGCATCAGCACTACCATTCTGCAACTTGTCACCCCCAGCAGTCCTACCACTCGCTCTGGGAGCAAGTCGGTGTTATTCAAATTACCCCATTACGGAGCAACCAGAGCCTCTCCATCTTCACCCCTGAGGGCTCTAGATATACTCTTAGAAAACACCTCGCAGAACAGACGGACTCAGGCAATTACATCCCAATCACACCACCCAGGCAGCAACATAAATATAACAAACATGTAATAAACCCAGCCAACAAAATCATCCCCAGAGTCCGCCTCCTACATCTGCCCAGCCTCACTCATCTCCCAACTCCCTAGAGCAAGTCATTTAACCACTCTCTTTGCCATCTGGAAAGCTGGGACATTGCCGCTGCTACAGTACTCACAGGCTATCAGGAGACTTTGTTTACTGGAGTTTGTGAAGAAAACTGAGATTTTGGGATGAAATGAGTCGTCATGGGCTCTATTCTGCAAGATGCTGACTCTGGCCTGGATCCAGCAAAGCACTTAAGCTCTTGGTTATGCCTTAAAAAAGTAGAGCAATTTTTCCACTAACTGTATCACAGAAAATGTATTCAAAAGAGCTTAAAAAATAGCTTAGATGAAATAGGGCAATTTAATACAAGTGCTGATTCCAAGGCACAAGAAGAATGGTTTCATGTTGTTCTCAAGAGCAGTCTTTTCACTTTTGGCTTCTGATGGCACCTGCAACATTTAAACAGATGAAAGTGGCCACGTGTCAAAGTTGGAATCAAAAACTTTGAAGGATAAAGATTCACAGATCGTTTTAAGACAGCAAATACAAACTTCTCTTTGCTCATCACTTATTAGTTAAGACAAACTTGGATGTAAGTTAATACTTCTTGCCAATATCTGTCAAACATACAGCCAGCTAACGAATACTAAATATCCCACTGTATATTGCGCACCCATAAATCAGCCCAGCCAGTATTAACATACTTAGCATCTTTATGGTGTGCTACTGCCCCCATGTGTAATAAACACTCCTAACAGTAATCCTAGAACTGAAAAATGCTATCTTGGTTTTCATTATCGCAGAGCTAGTGGAGTGTCATAGATAAAATATCCTGGTTCCCTGAAGCTGAAAACCAAATGAAAAATCAGGTGAATATTTTAGTGCAGGGATGTCTGACTTTTTCTTAACCTGTTAATGCCAGGACAGCACTGTCCCTTCTCATTTACTCCATAACAACTTCATACATCTTGGACAGACATTTCTAACAATCTTGTTGGAGCATAGAAAACAACAAATCTTGAGACACTTGGGGTGAGATTTTTCGGAATAGTTCAACTCTTATTTAGGTACAAAAATAATCAAAATTTGCAAGTTTTCAGTACATTCACTGAAGTGCTTTTGAAAAATTTATCTGAGAGTGTTACTCTCAACGCTTTATGAAGAACAGGTCTCTAGAAAAAAATGAGCTTTTAAACACAATGCTTAGCATTGTGCAGAGCCTGGCAGAGCTCTAGAAATATCTCAGTGATGGGTACAAATACCCAACAAGAGGGAAAAGAAAAAAAAATCATCACAGAAGCAGCAGAAACTCTCAGCTCTGATCTATCTCTGTGTAGCAAAGGTTTCTCTCCAAGCAGAAAACAAAACCAGTTTCCTGTCCTGTCAGACTTTTCAGCTGCTGCACATCCAGCGATTTCCATCTGCAGACATAGCTAAAAGTCAAAATTCAGACAAAGTCAAGGAATCAAAAAAACCTCATGGAAAAAAATGACCAGGTCAATAATTTCATTTTTATTTCCACCAAAACCAATACTTCTAGCCTTAATTGTTGATAACAATGTCAAATAACAACAAAGAAGCCCACTTTGTCATTTTGAAAATGTTAAAATAGGGCATATTGAAATCAACCAAAAAAGGAAATTACTGCAAAAAATCCACTACCTTCTCTTGCCTAAAAAACCAGTTTTATAATCAGAATTTTTTTTATTAAAAACAACATAATGGCAGAAATTCTCAACAGCTGTACTTGGTACCTGAGGAATGAGCTACTCAGCAAGTACTTCATTTAATTTATGAAAAGAAGGATGAAGTGGCTAAAATTTGCTTCTCTTACTTTCTAAACACCTATTTCTCCCATCTAATGTAAATGAAAGCAGAGCCCATGCTCCCACACCTGCCCCAGCTCCGTTGCCAAGCTGGTCTCAGCAGGCTTGTCCCCAGCACTGGCCTTGCAAGCCAAAGGGCAATGGGGACAGGAACTCTTCCCGTATTTAGAGCATCACTTGGCTCCCACTCCTGGGAGATTGGCACAAGCCATGTGCCAAACATATGCCAATCTCCCAGGTGCAGTCCCATTTTCAACGTATTTTTAATGAGCTGGGAAGCAGTACAGCAGAGTACAGCAGCTGTCCTCTTCCCCCAGATTCCCAGGATTTAAGAGCATGAACTGCCATCACTGGAGCTGAAGCTTTGTTGTTGGGGTTATCACTCTGGCTGACTGCACTTAGTAGATCAGCCAAGGCAGGGTGCAGAGGCAAGTGTCTGACAAGTCCCTGTGTCCCTGATTTTTCTCAGAACGCACGATGACCCATCTCTTATTCTCAAATCATAGGAAATTGCCTTTTTCCAGCAGAAGATGGGGACTGAGGAATCCCCTGTTTCCATTTGTGATCCTTTTCAAAAAGGAATTGGACCACTTGCACTATCTTTCAATAGAGTCCACATAGTCCTGGGCATGTATGGGTTTATTCTAAGGGAGCCACCAAAATAACTAAGAAAATGAAACCCACAGGCTGTAGAGTCACTTGCACCTACACAGGAAAGCTTTTAGAGGTTACATTGGAAAAGAATGAAAAGTATTATTCTACTAAAATAGTCCCATATCCTCAGTTCAGGCTGTGGGGGAAGGTCTTTAACAGCCTAACCGAGTGCTTCAGAGTCAGTGAGCCCCCCAAGCTGAACCTCTGGAAATACTGCAATAATTATTATATCTAGAGCTAATACTATACAAATTTATGTTGCAGCTATTTTGCAGGCAAATACAAAGTGTGAGCCCCAGACAGGTTACACCAGAAATGGTTGTGCGCCTCACTGCCGGCTCACCAGCACCTTCCAGACTGATTTGGCTCGCAATAGAGCAGAGAAAGCAGAGGTTGGTCCCAGCCTCACACCTCCTTACTGCTTACACCAAAGGCACAAAACACACAGAAAACAGGTACATTTTAAAGCTCCAAAACAGAATCTCATCTTCTGGCCAGCTCTAACCTTAGCTATGTAGCATCTCAGATGGCAATGGGCTTCTCTGCGCTCTTTCCAACTAGCAGGAATATTCGCCTATGTTCCCATTTCACTTGTAGACTCTTTCAAGATGAATTAACCCTTTGATTGCAAGATTAATTTCCCCAATGAAAAGTACACACCTAGAGAGAGTCAAAGTGATAATGAAGACCAACACATCTGCCAAATAGAAGTAGCTACAAAACGAAGCCTGATGGATGGCTGCAGAACATTTCAGGGTGTTTGGTCCACTGTTTCCATCGTTCAGACACACGTATAGCAGGAAAGACAGATGATATATGGTTACCCACAGAACTTTATTAATACATTCAGGTTTATGAAAATATGCAGGCTAAGCTTTTTCTTTTTTTTTTTTTTTTTCAAATAAGATATTTTCCACTAACAAAACTGATTTTTAAGTATGGAACAGTCATTTGCCAGGTTTTCAAAGCCATCTGTTTTCAAAGCCTACCTTCCTTGTTGTTTACCACAGGCTGTCTATCTGTTTTAACAACCTCCACTGGGATTTCACATACCTCATTATGCAAAATCACTACTTATGCATTCACTCCAGCACTTGTCTAACTAATCTGCACTCATAACACCTTCCGTAGAAGATGCAGCATCCCTCTTCAGAGGCTGCAGATCAAAAACAATAGTAGCTGGTGTCATAGCAAGACAAAACATAGCCTTCTGTGTATTACTGTTGTGATACAGGCCTAATCCAAGACTACTTGGAGCTGCTAAAGTATAGTAAAAAATACCATATCACAAGAGATTTTGTATCATATGCAAGATAAAAAGCATCTATTTTTCATGTTGAGACTTACGCTTTTCTTCGTCAAGAGGATTCTAAGTATTTTGGTCTCCCAGTGCTCACCCCTGGCAACCCGATGAGCACCCTCAGCCTCCTCTGAAGTTCCTCATGACCTACTGTTCGGTTCATCCCAGGCACCACATGCTTTTCTTGCCAGCTTTCCATCGGTAACAGGCAGCCCTAAACATCTGACAGAGCCTAAGCTGCTGTTAACAGCCCCCGCCTGCCTCCCGCTCCACCCTCCCTCCAGATACGTTGGTATAATCAGCGGATCATTGACAACAATAGACCTTCCGAACTGCTCTGGTCTATCATGTCAAGGCCTGCTCGGGGACCCTTTAACCACACATCATTGATACAATCCATCACATTAAGAGCTTGCTGGGGGGTGCTTTAATTCACGGATTATTAACACAATAGACTATAATGTCTGGTACCATTATGGCTCTCTGTGACACAGAACATCCTCAGGTAGGTTAAAAACCAAAGAGAGAAAAAGAGAGGAAAATAAATTCTCTCTATTGGGATATTAGATTAACTGTATATAATGTTCTCCAAATAATTCTTTAAAAAATCAGAATTTATTAACATTATTTTCTTAAAAATAATTCAATAGCTCACCTTCCTTGGAAAATACAGCTACTATCTCTATGTGTCTGTATATTGCAAAATTTGAGAGCTAAATGTAAATGTAAAGCTTGCCATTCTTACATCTTTAAAACATCACAGCTGCAATGACATTGCTACGGTAAGATTTAACTCTAAAATTCAATACGACAAAGTGACTTTAAATGATGTTTATTTTACATGGGGAAGCAAGGGGAATTCCTGTTGAGATTCACAAGAGATTGAAGGTAGCAACAGAAAAAAGTGAAATTTCACGGTTGAGTTATGATTTCCCAGAAAAAATAAAATACATCAGTCCTATAAGAGACTTTTCATCTATGAAACTGAAAGCATTTTCTGAGTGAGGTAAGCATCACATCACTATCCCTTTTCACACATGAGAAAACAGAGATTGGAAACTGAACAAGGGGGTGGCCCTTTCCAAAATGTGGACATCCAGTTCTGCCTGCACCTGTACCATGTGCAAACATCACAGCCCTTAGCTCCCCCTCCTACCCCAGGATGCTACTGCATCAGAGTCTCAAAGCACTCCTTGGGGTCACTCCTTTTGCGTAACACAGCAACAGCAACACGTTCCAGGACCAGGGACTTCCAGGTTGGAGCCTCACTGCACAGGGTGGCAAAGGTGATGCAAAGAGAAGCTGTCCGCTTAGAGAGTCATCAGCAGCAAAACAGAGGCAGAAAACGAGAGCTAGCTGGAGGTGGTTTTAATAGCCAGATTGGGAACTGGCTGTGATTTTACCTAAAACTGCATCCAGCAGGGTCCAGACAGCATTGCCACAAATCTGGCAACACCTCATAGCAGCCTGAAATCAAAATGGGCTTTTGTGGAGTGATTGCTCATGGATGGAGACTCCAGAAGAGAACTACCTGTAATGTCCATGCTCATATCTCATAGCATGGCCACAGAAACAAACCCAGAATCAGTATGTGTATTTCTTTGTGTCTTTGTTTTCCTTAGACACAAAATGGAGATCGTCTTATTCACTCACTGTTGCAAAACATTTCATGGTTAAATATGCCTTTATTTATAACACCCTTTATATTGGGAAAGATTGAACTTATATAGCTGCATTAGCATTTTTAGAGTCTATCTAAGAAAAAAGATTCACTTAAATCTATTATTTGGAAACACTAATTAGGTTTGTATACACCTGTATTATACATCTCCACTGTAGCATAAATCACTGTTTCTCTTCCCTGCATTTGCTTTACTTGGCTGGTCTATTGTTCTTCACAGTGCAAGTTCAACAAGTATTCAACAAGTACTGGCATTTTGCTAGGGGAACACCTCTTTTACTGTTGGTTGATACAACTCTGCCAGCACAGATGTTCACGGTAACAGCTTTAAATGCTTGATCTGCCTTGTACACTTATGAAACGTGTCAGGTCCATCACTAGGATTAAACACTGTCATGCACTAACATCAGGAGACGGCAGGTATGCATCAGGATTATGTTGGGGTAGGCACTGGATAAATACGGAATAAAGAACAAGCCTTGCACAAAGATGTCCAAATGATTTATATGAATGCCAGCTACAAATAGGATCAGATTAACTTTCAGCTTCAGTAAATACTAGTTTCACTGGAACCAAATCCTCTGCTTCTACAGACTCTGCTAGAAATAGCAGGCTAGCTACCCAAGACGCATTACAATTACAACACTTAAGAATAGTGGTTGGGTCGCCCTAGGGCAAAACCCCATCAGTTTAGATTACAGATCAGATATCTAGCACAGACATGTTAAATGTTTGTATTTAAACTAATACATTCTCATCAGGAACAGTTCTATTCTTCACTGCACAGCTGGTTTTCAAAACAGCACAGAGCAGCAGAAACCATCTTAGCACTGTTCTTAACTATTCCTTTTTAGCTTACTCATGATGTAATTTAGAAAACTGCTAGAACGGGAATCAGAACTGCATTAAACATAAACACAACAGAAGTCAAGCTGCTGAAGACAAACATTATATAAAACAAACATCCTATAAAAAAACGAGATATGTGGCGTTAGGACCCTCAGCTCAGTGCTGTCAGAAGTGTTAAAACAGCACGCACTGTGACACTGGGAGGTGGAGCACACAGCTGGGACCCCCGGCATCCCAAACACAGAGGCCACAGCAGCTGGTTGGGGCTCTGACGGGGGCGGGCGCTCTGCGTTGAACAAACTCTCAGAGGTGTATTTATCCAAGAGGCAGCAACTCTTCCTCAGGCTGCTGGTTCAATGGTAGAGAGAGACTTTGTCAAGTGTGCTGCACTGCATGTCCCATTGCTCCCCTTCGCATCAGGCCAGATCCTGCTTCTCTCCTGTTCCACAAACACTTTTGCTTAAGGAAGGGCAGGAGTAACCAAGTAAGGTTCCAGTCAGCATAACAGGGTTGCCAGAACCTACCCATTTTGATCATAAAGTGGCCAGAGGAGGGAGGAGCATCCCTCAAATGTACTGTTGGCACTATAGCAATAGGAACTTTTTTTTTTTTTTAAGAGTTTAATGTGAGATTCCTGTCAACATCTATTTAACAAGCACTCACTCCTCATTTCCTCTTTGACCTCTAAAGCACTCCTCATTCCAATATTTAAGCACCACACTAAAACAAAATATCAAAGGGTCCAAACTATAGCACAGAAGATGGATATAAATATCTGTCCTTTTGCTTCTAATGGAGCTTGAAATTAACACCACTTTTCTATTTCATCACCATTTTTCAGAGAGTTTAAAGTCTTTAGGACAAGGACCACTTCCTCTTCCTCCTAGGTCTGCACAGTGGGAGGCTAAAAAGATGGGTCTTGGCTACTGCAGACATGATCAGAGGAGACACAAAGGCTGCTTACTAAATACTGCCATAGGAGGAAGCGCAGAGAGTATGCAGGAGATATTTAATATATACTTATAAATGGAAAGAGAGTTCTCTGCAGTTTTTAACCATTTCCAACTAGGGTAATCTTCAGTACACTACTTTAAAAATCTTCATTAAATAATCAAGTGGTAAAGCTATAAAATGCAGTTACTGAGCGAACTCCAAGAGTTAGGATTACAGATGAGCCTTAGAATTAAGACTGACAGCAACTGCTGGGGAGAAACCAGGTAAAATATTTTGCTCACCTGTGAGTTTATCTCTGGGGCTCTTTTGGCTCCCATGACCACAAGGCCTAACAGCCTCCCAATCCTACTCTGTACCTCCTCGCACTCAGCTAGAAGAGCTTCCACTACCATTTTGCAAATGAAAAAACTAATAAGATTATACACTGCTACACTGATCCAACCTACAGTAACACTATGACACCTCTCCTACAGATATCTGCGAAGCACAGGAGAGATGGGGAAGTTCTCAAAACCCTTAAAGCACGTAGGGAGCTCAAGTCCCATTCAACATCAGGATTTGTGCTCTCAAGTCAGATAACTTGTTTTAGCTACAGCCTTGGAGGGGCTTCTCTGCCCCAAAAAGGTTGCCAAAGCCTCCTCTGCTCCTACACTTCTCTCGTAGCCAACCTAGTCAATACGATGTGAGCTAGAGAAGACCCACCACTTACACTGTTGCACTTCCCTGCTTGTCTGGGGCTAGCTTTTCAAAATCTCAAGGACCTACATCCGAAAGCTTAGAATCCAATCAAAATCTCATAAGTCAATATGTTTAAACTAATAAAAAAAATTAGTATTCAGAAATCTTTCTTTCCTGGAAAAGTCTAAAACCAGAGAAAGTGCTCCCTGATTTCTCTTTGCAAAGCATGATCAACCAAATTTAAAGACTCCTGGATACATCGGTGTAGGTTAGTTCACAGAGACAAGATACCAGCACCAGTACGAAGCATTTGTGATTCACTGAAGAAACCTTGCGGCAAAGGGGTACAGCACATTTGATGTCCTAATTTTTAATACCAATAAACACTGTGGTTTCCTAACAGCCCTTCCAAGTCTTCCAGTGTCAGAAACCTGGCAACAAAACTGAACCTGTGACACATTCATCTTTAAATCTTGACATCATAGGAATTTATTAATCAGACAGATGTGGGTTTGGATTAATGTTTTTGCCACAGTTTAGTTCTAGAAATGAGTGGACTGAAACTGCCAGCATTAATATGATTGCTTTATTGTGTAGTTTACATTTGGATTTTGTAGCAAAGCTGCAGAGAATTTAATTGACTCTTTTTATAGCTTAACTCTCAGCTACAACATCAATATTAGAAGAGAAAATGTCATTTCTAATTTAACTTAATTTTTAAAGAACATGTTTCTGTAACCTTTGGTATGTAATATCTTTTTATTTTAATTGAAAAACATGTCTTTTAAGTGATAAAGTAGGCTAATATGAAAGCTGATATTCAGTTAACCCATATTTTCAAAATAAACAAGCCCTTTTTTGCATAAATGGAGGTCATCAGTCAGCTTTGGTCTAATCCCTCTGAACTCAAAAATATTACTCCAAAAAGGAAGTAACTAGAAAACATTTTATGCAGATTTGAATTGGGGTCTTTGTGTAGGCAAAGACAATTGCTGTCACCACAAACCATGCTACCAGTGCATGGAGTTCTCTTGATTTCAGAGACTGTGGGCATATTTATGTTTTTTAAAAAGCCAACATTCTACCCTGGGATTGGAAGCTACATGTTCGCTGATTTCAATTAAAATATTTAAGCTTGGGTTTTAAATCATGCTAGCAGCTCAAGCTCAAATTCCTTGCTTCTAAGGTTCTGGTCCCATGTGAATATGTAATGCACTATGATAAAGAACAGGGAAGCAAAATCAGAACATATGTGATTTAAAAGGCACATTGCAACCATTTTAAAACCAATTATCTCTTCTCAAAATACTAAAGAAGGGAGAAAACCTCCCACTCGAAAGCTTAACTGGACTCCATCCAGAGCCCTTAGCCCAGGAATTCAAAACATGAATGCTGTCCTTTTTTAAAACCTAAACTTCTTGTTGAGTTTGATTTTTCCTAGCTATATCCTTTGAGTTAAAATGGCATCCTTAAAATGGGTATTTAATGAACATAACAGGAAGTAAGTTCACATCAAGTTTTGATGAAAAATACTAGTCTAACCTTTTCTATGCTTTTGCAATTACTGCCTCTCTCAGTTCCAATTTTCTCTCCTTTATTAACAATTGCCTTTAAATAAGGTAACCATAGCAATGCTTTTCAACCTTGATGCCTTCTGTTTAGTTTGCTTGAAGATGAAGTCACAACATAATTTTCATCAACAACTCTTATGACAAACTTAATTTCAAGACTGAGATGTTATTTCAAGTAAGGTATGAGAGAGAGGGCGTTTCTGCAGAAAATAGTAATTTACCTTAAGGTTTAAAGAAATAGAACATACAGTGTCTGTTAGTACAACGTCCTTACCTCAATATTGGAGCTGATTTGAATTCTCCTAAAATTTTTCAGTCTGCTGGCATATACAGTGAATCAGAGTGAGAATTTGCATTCTGTTTTCTGTTAGCAGTTCCTTAACGTCTGTGGTAGGACAGAGCTCATAGGGTCACAGAGCACACTATGCCCAGGTACTTCTCGTGTACTGATGGCAACAAGTCAGCAAAAACAAGCTTGAAAGATCAGTACACCCTGCCACAAAGACTAAAGGGGTCAAAGGATTTTATTAGCCATTTAATTGGCTTTGAGAAAAATGCAAATACCTCCAGCAGTAACTACATTAAATTTAAAAAAAAAAAAAAAAATCAATTCAGCTGAATTTTTTCAGGAGGGTCATAAGGTGGATCACACATTAACTCTCCTTCCACATAGGCTCCCTGTGCCACACAGAATCTGAGAGGTTTGAGGGAGTCTTGCTTTGACTTGGTCCTGGCTATACATACGTACTCCTTACAAATCCATTATGTAACATACAGTATCTATAAGCACAATCTTACTTAAAAATTGCATTCCCAACATAAATTTTGACCAAAAATATGCTTAACATTCTACCCTACAGAGTACACCACACAGCTCAAATGTACTGGATATTTCCACCATTAATATTTAGGATTAAACTATAAGAGTGGAAATGCCACCTGGGGAAAAAAAAAAATAATTGTAACAATATAGAAATCTTTGTTTTATTTGAAAACACCTTGCTGGTTATCTCCAAACTAAAGGTTACCATGGGAATGTATAACCATTCTTCAGTCTTCTTTTTATTCCCTTGAGGCTATATCAGTCCCACCACACAGTCCTTCCGGGTCTCAGACATGGTCCTACATAAACTGAATCATCACTTCAGTTCTGTATCGATTCACGAACTGGACTCCAGCCTACTTCTACTGGCCATAATGCAGAAACACCTTGTCATTGACAGAAGCAGGAATGTTAAACTCTTTCTCTCTTATAGGTGGTATGTTGTTAGGTCATACAAACACCTACACTCAGATCTAACTTAAGCCATTGTCTTTGTGAACTGCTCATGTACATAAATTAACTTGTGATTAAATGCATGTAGACCAAGACCTGAGAATCATTTATAATATTTGTTGTGCCCAAGAAAAATTAAATTTAAGTTAAAGAGGCACTATTTCCAGCATCAACATTGGAAAGATGGACCCACTACATGTTTTAGTACTCTTTTCACCTGAAATTATCAATACTATCACATTATCATTCAGATCTGATCTTTCTACAAAGACTCTTTACTGACCTCTAGAAGATCCCTATTTAGCTGTACTCTTATCCTTCAGACCAGTCACTTCCTTCAGCCACAGGATTCTTCTACACACTTAGAGGCCTCCTCCGTAATCAGATTACTCATCACAGTAATCTAAAATCCACTAAAAGTACTAGGCTTTGTACAGGCTTTTTACAGGCTTTGGATCAGACCACCATGCTGGCAGCAAAACCTGTATGACATATCTGACAGTCTGGACAAAATGTTCATGTAGTTTTTCCAAGGGAAAAGAGATCCAATGGCTCTTTCCAAAGGGATTTGTTTCTCACTCCTTCTAGTAAGATGCTTACTACTGTGTAGGCTGCACAAAATATTTTGCTCAGGCAACTTGCTCTTGCCAGTTGAGACCTCAGTGTTTAATCATAATACACAATAATCCACAATACACATGGGCTGCTACTACATTTTGTAATTGCATGCAAAACACAGAACCCGACAACTGCAACATTTGTATTTATTTTGCCTTTTCCCTGCAATGTCCCTACTTCTCTCTTGTCACATTTTTACCTCCAACCAAAAGTGCTAAGTACATTTAATACTGGCAATTCCCCAGGATTTTTTTTTTTTTTAAACAAATCAGATTTTCTGCTGTTATAGCCTATTTCTCTCATTGCCCTCCCTCTGGCAACAGCAACTGCAAGTGGAAAGCTGAGACACCAAAGCTGGTTTCCTGCGGCAAAGCTCCGTGCCAGCCATTGTTCTAGCAGCACTACCTGCTCGACAGTGCTCAAGTTCAGTGCCTCTGAATGTTTTCCTTCCCTCCAGGGTGACAGCTCTGAAAAACCACCCTCTTACCATACTCATCAAATCCCCCAAAGCTTTCTGCTACTGCCACAGTAATCTAATCAACAACTCAGATACCAGCTCTCAGCAAACAACTGAATCTACATACCAGCCTCCCCTTCCCACCATCTCTTCTTCCCTTTACCTTCTGTTGAAAAATCTTGAGAATCTTGCTTGTGCCATGGGGATGTTTGCATCTTTCCCCTCTCTCACTGGTCAAAATCTACTGGTTTCCTATAAGGAACTGTAAGGATGAAAGGAAAATAAAACAATCAGACTGGGGAACTTAGCTCTGCTCCTTCCCTGCCTCTCTGGAGAACCTCAATAGCTTTGATCCTTCTACAGCAGTGGATGATTAGCACCTGCATGAATCCTCTAGGTTTTCATACAGAGGAGAAAATGTTCTCCCATTTTGGATCTCTTGCAAGGCTCATTGCTAAATCACGGCCTGCAAGCTTGCTTCAGAGAGGGAAAACAAAAAAAGCAAAAACCCATGCTTTGTCCCTAAGAATAACATGGATAGCACAGACTGCCTGCAAAAGGCATCACCAACTGAGCTGAGATGGCCTGAGGCCACCATCTGACACTGGATGTTGGCTTTTGCCAGGCCCGCTGCAAAGAGGACTGAACACTTTGCCTTTTACTGGAGACAGTGGGACAGAAACTTCTTAGTTTGCCAATCCTGACTATATCTGGCATTTCTCTCAAACCACCTGCACTTGAATGTTCAGAAACTGAATGAAGGAAAAGAATACCCTGATTTGCAGTATCAGTCACAGTAAACAATCTCAGGATTAAGAGTTTTTAAAAATAAAACACAGACTCCTACACAATCTTTGGGGATTAAGCTTGTGTTGAAGGGAAGGAAGGAGTGCAAGCCCTAAGTCTCATCTCTGACCAAAAAGAAGCCAAAACACAATGCCAACATTCATAAGACCACCAAAAGAAACTCAGAAGAGTGTTTTGTGTGAGGATTTGTAGGGTATTTTGCTCATGGCTCCCACCAAACAAGGCTGTGGGAGAAACAAAAGGCACTTGCCATTATACACAGCCCACCCACTGGGCACAAATCACTATCACTGATGCACTGAGGCTTCTTCCTCACCTGAAACCCAGGCCATTTCACCTGGTGCCAGACTGAAAACCTTTTATTATTCTTGTGTTTCAAATTATTTTATAAAATTTTCTCTAATTTATCCAGATTTCAAGTGGAGGAAAAAAACCCTTGCTTTACATAATAAGGTATATGCCTATGCATATATTTTAATAGGACAACAATCAAAACATTAATTAAGACCAAACTTCCAAAAATTTACACTTTCATCTGTGTAGATGCACTTTTATGCTCATTACCTGTCTTATTTATAAGTTCCTGGTTTTATTACGTCTTTCTTCTTCCTTATAGCAGATCAACCAAATATTTCCTAGAGCTTAAAAAGAGATATAGATCATGTACACACACGGTGACTAATAGTACAGTGAGACCAAAATTCAAACATGCATATCAGGATCAACATTTTGACTTCCCAGTTAAGCTCACCTTAATTAATGTGCAACAAGCAGCATTTGAAACTACAGGGATTTGATGTAGGAAACTACATTTGAACTACAGGGATTTGAAACAGTAGAGATTCATGTTGTGTCTCAAGTTGATTTACATATAAGTAATATTTTATTTACTTTAGAAAATGAGTATTTTACTCTATTTAACACTGCAGGGGGTGATGCAGTTTTTAATTAATTTACTGTTTTGGCTTTTTTAATGTCAAGAAAACAAATGGAGCAATATAAAAATAACAGCAAAACAGCTAATGTGGGGGTCTATAAGGTACCCATAAAAGGAGCACTTTCAATGCACTTGCAAAGTTCCTGCCACATGATTCCCATTAACGGTAATGAGCACTGGACAAATAAATTCACACATGTTGCTTTGAAGATTTATACTAAATTGGCCTTATCTTTGTTAGTACTAAAGGAATACTGGTGCTATACAATATAAAAGAGAAATCTTTCAATTTGCCCCCTGCAATTTTCTTCATTATCCACAGAATTCTCCAGTAGCCAGTCACACTACAGATGCATAATCTTTCCAATTTTACAGACAGTTAAAAATATTAACTATAGCACAACAGTCAATCTCTGCAGAATATTCTGCTAAAATGCTCCTTTGTTTAAAACACAGGCCCAGCTAGTTGTGCTCTGAAGCACATCAGAGGCCTGAACAAGTGGAACAGCACAGCAAGAAAGCTGCTGCTGTAGAAGCCAATCCATATTACCTTGCCAGATCTTTAATTGCTACGCATGTACATTTGGCTTGATCTTGTGCTGCTTTGAAGTAAAGATATTAGCTTCAATTAATCCCAAAATGACCTCAAGTTATGGGCTTTGGGAAAAAAAAAAAGAAAACAGAAAATGGCGCAGGAACAATGTGAGCTGCTTGCCCTTTTATTTCCGTCTTTTTCCCCCTTTCTCTTCTTGTCTGTTTAAGGATAGGATTTAGTACTCATGGACGATGCTAAACAGACCCTGCAAATAAAGCCTCTTCTCTACTGACTGAGAAAGAATAGCCTCAAGCTGTGCGAGCAGGTAACTCCCCACCAGTACTCCTCAGACTTGCACTGTTCTCTGTTGCCATAAGAGCTGCTGGCAAGTAGCTCGAAATGTGGCAAGTGTATCACAAACACTCTTAAGCGGATGCAAACAATCCAATGTAAACAACTGTAAATCATGAAGACAAAACCCAAGAACCCATGGATCCAAAACTGTTGCTTCAACTGATGGACCTTCTGAATGAAGAAGGTGTTACACGAGCGAGCCAGCTACCAAAAGGGAGCAAAGGACTGTACTGTTAGTAGTGTTGACAAAACCCCCCCTTCCTACCTACCATTTTCATCCCAATGAGTTCAATGCTTCTAAAATTATTCATTTCAGGGTTTTACAGAGAGGACACATCAACACTCTTAGTCAACACTCTTAGTACTTGGATACTCATACAGAAAAATCTATATATTACTTTGCCTAACACTGAGGAAAAAACCTCCCAATCCACCAGAAATTCTAAGGTCTCAAACAACATTCCTGTATCAAATTGAGTTAGAAATCAAAACTGCAAGCACGTGCTCTCTGAGAACACGCAAATGTTACATCTTTCAAAAGATAAACAAAAAAAAAAACCCCAACCCAAAGCACTAGAAACAATTCTTGAACGCCTTTTGCTTTTGCTATCGCCATACACACAGCTCAAACTACTGGTTCTGCCCCTGAGTTTAACATCTCCTGTACTGGAGAGTGCCTTCAGAGAACAGCAGGTGCTCTTTTTCTTCAGAATGGCACCTTCACAAGAAAAAAAAAGATTTGTATTTTAAAACAAGTAGCAAAACTGAACGTGTCTGACACTTCCCTTCGCTATATTCTGTATCCAGCTACGTCAAAGGCGCACTCCTTGTGACTGCTAACAACGCTGTCCTCGTGCACTACAGCTGCAGCAGGCAGTAGCAAGAATAATTGCCTACTTAAGCTTTCTGCTGGTTTTCCTGTATGCATTTTCCTTAGTTGGAAATTTTTTTGGTGTTCTAATGTGATGGCATTTTTGTGCTATTCCTTCTGACACATCAGATGTAAATGTTACTGAACCGGACTCATATTTCATAGTTTCCTCCAAATCAAAAGACTGCTGAACTACTTAGAGTTATCTCTGTGTCAGCACATTCCCTCGAGGGCAATATTGTCTTTTTCTCTTGTCAGTTAATCTGTTCATTGCAACACAAGTTTATTGAAAGCACTCTGAGTCTTAATTAGCGCTCTTTAGTTGCTGTTTCCCATAGCTGCTGTGTCTCAGTATCAAATGCTGTGGAGCAGAATTAAGATGAAATTTCATTATAGCCATGGCTTAAACCTGAAATATTTTAAGTACCTGTAGCAACATACTCTCAACTAACTTTAAGCCCTGAAATAAAAATATTTACACCTGGGAAGAAAAACAAACATCCTTGCAATTGTACGTGCATAGACATACCCATTCACAAAAAGTCTCCACGAGGCCAGGCACATTTCAATGTATTAACATAGGAGGAAGAGTCTTATCTTGGGTCACTGAGATCTGTCAACCATTAAAACAGACAACTATGGCTTACAGACAGTTTCCTAAACAATGCACATGATGTTAAAAGCACATACCTACATTGCCATTGACTCTCCTATCACGAAACTGTTCCAAAACTTTTACTCTAAACTGCCCTAAATGCCAGAAACCTTTTCCTAAAAGAAGTCGAAATGTACATTTGTCAATTTATGTGCCCTTAGTCTTGCACCACTGCTGTCTATGACATTTAAGAATTTTTCCCCTTCTTCAGCCTTCTCTCCTGACATATTACATGCAATGATCCTGTCTCAGTCCTCATTCCGCAAGGCAGAACAAGCCCAGTCTTCTAGCTTCATCTCAGAAGTTAAGCTCGCTGATCCTCCTGTTAGTATCTCTATAGCTGTTCCTGTAATAATTCATTGTTCTTGAATACAGTTGACCAGACTTGAGCACGGTATTCCAGACACAGTCTCACCCGTGCCTCGTACAACAGCAGTATAAACGCTATGGTTGTACTATCAATGATTTGCTGGATGTACTGTAGAATTGTTCTCCTCTTCCTCTTCAGATGCTTCCAAATTACAAGACCCACCTTATAAATTAAATCCTTATTACTAGCCTCTAATCATTCACTTGAATTTTATACTAATAAATTTCATAGTCTTATTTCAGTCCCTAAGACCACCCTCCACTTCCAGTGTGATGTTCTGGTTTTTTACCCTATTTGACAAAGCTCCCCAACATCGCATCGTCAGTAAATAACATTAGTAACTTCTGATTCATTCCTATTGTAATTACAATTAGTCACACATTGTTTTGGGGGGTATTCCAGCTTAATCTCCCCTCAGCCTGATATCTCCCTTAACATCACAAAATGGGGTTGTTTTCTAGCTGGTTCCTTGTACCAATTTCCAGCTTAACTAATAATTTCCCACGTGGCTCTGTAGCTAATGCCTTACTGAAATCCAAACAGATTAGATCTTAGAGACTCAAAAATCCCTTCATGGCTTTGAAAACGACACCAGCAAGACCTTATGGTTAACGTTACTTTGTTTATTTTAATTATGTGCTTTGTTGCATATTAGAAGAGAGCAGCTTTTCACATTTCTCTGCCCTTATTATATGACTGAGAGTTCTCTCTTTAATGAATCTTGGGTCTGCAGGTGAGGGAGCCTGAGCATAAGCCGGAGGTAAATCAAGCACTTTTTTTCACTATAAAAAATGTTCTACCTTCTGAGCTCTGCTGCTCTTGGTCAAAAGCTCCAAAGTTGCGATGACTGCCAATGAAAGGTTTTAGAGGAACAGCGCAATTTTTAATACCAGTGAAATACAACAGATGGATAGAGTGGGAGCAACTGTTACCCACTCTCTCAAATCCTGGCAGCTGCAGTACCCCTTGGAGCTGCAAGCAAAAAGCCTCTCCTGGATTAGAGTAATTGATGTGATCTCAGAGTGCTTGAAAACTTGACCCTGACCATTTCCGACTCCTTCCTCCTACTCACATACACTGAATTCCTAAATACCTGCATCCATGGAAGAGGAAGACCCAATTATTTGGGCTTGCATGAAACACTGGTCTAACTTGCCTGCCTCAAGACAGCCGAACAACAGAAGAGCACAGACTTTGCATTGCGGGCCGATGAAACGTACTGTAGATTTACAGTAGCGTGGTATGATGTGGATTTTTTGTGACGTCCCACACACTAGTTTGCATCACATGGAGCAGCAATGCTGCCATATCCATGCTGGCTGAATGCTATGATGCAGACACAATTCGCACAGACAAAGGGGGGAAAAAATAAACAAACTCTTGGACCAAGACTGCAGCCCAGGAACTTGCATACCACAGACTTCTGCTTCTCTACATCCATGTGAGTTAGTGATAACCGTGTTATTCTCCTTCCAAACCTTGTCATCATGTGTTGCTTGTATGCAACAGCATCTTGAAGCCCAAACAATGGCTAACGATCCCACTATGCCAAACTTACACAACACAAAAGACGACATAACAAGTATAATTTCAAGCAATTCTGAAAGAAACTTAAACAAAATTTGAATTAGCCTAATAAAAATACATAACCCTTGAAAAAAAAATGTTTTCAAATGGTTCTACATTTCAATGCTTTAAAACAATCATATGAAAAAAATCAGATAAAAGAGCTGATATGAGAGCGCCTCTGACTAGATCTTCTTTAACAGCAGAAAAACTTCAGTCTGAGAAGAGTGGGGGCCAGCTTTACACTCCCCTGGGGCTTACTTTAGTAAAGGAGTTATAGACACAGAAGTTTGGTTATGTGGCTTAGTTTATGAGACAACATATTTCCTGAGATTCGTATTTTGCATGTATGGTTATGCTATTCCCATTAGTTTTAATATGTTGCTGAGGAAATGCGTAGTTTACCAATCACATCATCATCAAAATCCTTCTTTCCCCAAGCACAAATTTAGTAAATCATACCTGTAATTTAATTCTTAATCAAGAGGCCCTTGAGCCTGACTCCCAAGACTCAGTTTATGGATTTTGTTATGCATAGTATGAAAATGAAGCAGAAATTCTAGACTTTGATCTGCTCTGGGTTCATGCCCCGTCTTCTGCCTTTCCACCATTATGAAACTAAAAGAAAGCACTATCTGGGACTCATGTTCCAGTTGTTTAAGAAATGAATTTTCAATGGAAAATACTGGCTACAATAAGGGCGCAAACAACATAAATGGTTCCAAACCTGAGCAAGCTCCCTGGTTCTAATGTTCTGTACCCAGAATTGAAAACAGGATTTTGAAACAAATTTTGCCTTGCCATTGAAAATGAGAGATGACAGTTATGCTTGGGCAATTTAAGTGTGGGAGGTTTATTTGCAAAAAAAACCAACCAAACAAACAAAAAAAACCAAACCACAAAAACAACACAACATAACAAAAAAAACAATACCAAAACTGCAATTTTTTAGACCAAAAATCAGATTGGAGTCTGAGAACTATACTCAGCTATTTTTAAAAGGATAATTAATTCAGTTCATCACTGCATAAATGAAATATTTTCCTTACTTGATCCAAAACTATATTGTACTGAAAAAACATACATGTGTATTTACTTATGCTTAGAGGGTAAAGTGGGAAATCAGCTGAAAATAAACAAAATTATTTCCTTCCCCCCAAGCTTTCTTTCAGCAATTTTTGGGGAAAAAACCCAAAAGCTAACTTAAAACTTTGAGGGTTGAAATTAAGCAGTTCCCATTTCACACCATTGCAGTTCCCCCATCTTTGCACCACAGTAATAGCAGCTGACCCAGCAGCTAGCACACACTGCTGCAGCTGAAGCCGAAGAGTGATGTCAACCTGCACAGCTGGGGGCTCGATGCCACCCATGAGCACCCAGCTGCTTTGGAAGTAAGTAAAAGAGCTCTGGGAGCCTTACTTCTGCTCGGTCAGGCCTCCAGACTAGTGGAAAATGGTTAGTATCTCACTGTATAAACCTCTCCAAGAACGGTAAAGTCTCAACTTTATGATACTTTTATCTACAGAGAGCATTTCCTGACCTAATAAGGTGGCCCCTGCAGTCTATCATAACAGGCGGTGAGAAGCATGTGCCAAACTGGTCCCTATGGAAAGTGTCCAGAGGAAATCCTAGTAAGTCCTGTTTGATGAAACAGCTTGATGTTAAGGAAGAAGACTTCGAGAATTAATGCCAAATCTTTCTGCAAAGTGATATAACAGGATGTTCCTAGGTCTGATACTACAATTCAAAAATCAAAATTCTGATGATATAATCATATAGTAAAGTCCATATTTCGCTAACAGTCCAGAAAGGGGAACAATCAGCATTGTTGGAACTTGTTTCCACAATTTGAAGACACAGAAGGAAAATTTAAGCAATAAGCATGGAAGCATGTGTGTTTTGTATACATAAAATGATATCCACACTTAACATATGTTAAGTGTACAGCACAACACTGCAAGCACATTTACTATGGCTAAAAAATGTTCTGCCACAAACCCAGATTGGGTGATCTCTTTTATTAGGAACACAAGACTTTGCATAACTAACCAAGGATGAAACCTGTTTAGGTTTGATGTTTCCTTAATTTGAAGATGATGCACCAAAATAAATGAAGTAAATAAAGAGGGCAAGATGTCCTCTTGAATAAGTATTTTATCTCAGTAAGCAACTTATTTTGTATAAAGATTTTCAATAAATAATTAAAGATAAAACATTCTGCTTTCCAGATTGGCACAGATGTTGGAAATGGTCCCACATAAATAACCCTTCCAAGTGGCAACATGAATAAAAGTCTAATCAGTACCCTAGCTGTGTGGAGTACAAAGTGAACATTTTAATACAATCAATAATCCCAAGGTAAAGAGATGATGGCTACACAGCAAGACTCGGTGGGATATAGATTTCAGGTTACAAGTCAACAAAGATGTAATAACTCACCCCAGCTGCAGCATATTCCTTGGAGGCCTACTTGCAAGCTCATTCACCACCCAGGGATATTCTCAGGAGCAGATCAAAACCACTGAAGGATGATTCCTTGCCTGACTGTGCTCTGTATGTGCCATAGGATAGCGAGCAGAAAATACAGTCACCGGAGCCCTAGTCACGTGGATTCCTAGGCACAAGAGCCTTATAAATATGAGCAAGTGAAGTGATACATCACAACACTGACTTCAGGATCTGACCCTGAGTAACTCAACCACTGCAACAGTGAGGTCTACTATTCTCACCCACCAATCAACTTCATTAATCAGTGACTAGACTAATGTGACAAGTCCACACGTTATCCTTCTTATGCACGCATCACCAATGAATGGTACCTATAGACTCAACCAGGACCTGACACATACCTTGCATGTGAAATTCAACCAGCATCCAAACCAAAACTTTGAGAAGTGTTGGTCTGGCACATTTGATTTCACATAGTACTGTTCCTTCGAGTGATACAGGAACCAAATCTTCTAAAACATTTGCCAAAATTTGTGAAAAGCTTCCAGAGCTTTATGGAAATTTCAGTTCTTACTGCACAGGTACAAAGCTTTTGCATTTAAGACTGCAGGGCTGGCTGTCTACACTAGAATGAAGAGTAACTACCCCTGAAGACATGTAAAAACACTCCTTCTGATTGAACACATCTGAGCACAGTGGATACTCAGCAACATATCTCTATTTTTATGGTAGAAAATTTTATTGCATTTTATTGTATGTTACATCTCTCTAGAGTCTAGACAGAGCTGGAATCTTGTCTGGTTTGTACAGCATTGGTCGAATTGTTAACCGAGTTTTGCAGGGCAAAATTCTTTCAACTCTGCACACCTGCATGTTTTGCTTTCCATTTTCTCCCCAGGCCACATTTTCTGCAGCTGCTGCTGCTGACTCAGAGCCATTTTAGACTTCGTTCCTGCAGAGCCCATTCCCGGCAGCTTTGACCAAAGTATCTGCCTAGGCATGAGTCCAAGGATCTTGATTATTCTTCCTGTGCCAGTACACTTTTAGAGATGTGGTAAGCCCTTAGCCACTGTTCATATCTGGAGCATAGCTATCTCCCTCTCTTCCCCAGATCCCTTCCAATAATCTTTCTCTCCCCAAGATGAACACAACTGGTGGGCATCATTTAAATTGCACATGGAGTACATCAGTTACTGATTCTGTACCAGCAAGCAAGAATTAAAATATTTATAAGAAGCACAATATGAATGACAAGCATTAATTTTTTATATCATTTTCCTATCCATTAATGGGAAACTAGGATTCATACGAAGGCAAGAATAGATGGCCTTCATTGTACACATGAATTTGTACAGATTTTTGTAATCTCCTTACATCAATGAACTTAACAAAAAGCCAAGGCTAAATAAATCACTTGCATATATGAGACATAGTAAAACAGTTTACAGTATGTTTCTTCTGATTTGCAGTAACAGTTCATTTCATAAACTACATTATAGGTTTTTTAAAAAAGATTTTCCTCTTGTGATTGAAGATAGCAGTCATGATGTTTGCATTATCCAGCTCATCTCAAGCAAATAAATTGAAACAACCAGCCACCACCACTGGAGCTGTAATAAGATGCACAGGTCCTTGTGGCCATTCAGAAACTTTCCAACGGAACATTTTCCACTGGGGGGGGGGGGGGAGGGGGGGGGCGGAATTTAAAAAAAAAATCAAGTTCATCAAAACATCTTAGTTGATTAATTTAGCTAAAATTCTGATGAAAACCAGGCAGGTTTCCATTGGAAAATTACTTCATTTCCTCATAGCTCTGCTGCAATCACCCCAGCAGGCTGATGGAAACCTGAGGATAAAGAAACTCTGAGTCCTAAACTCACAGACTAGCAAATCCACAAGCCAACTTTGCAAGGCTCCCTGTCAACTTGGTAAATCACCAGGCAAACTGCCTTGAATTTATGGTAACCCCACTGTTTCTAAAGTCTCAGCTCCTTAGAAGCCTTTTAGGGGTAGGCAAGCCTGACTCCAGGACTCCCAGCCTTCTGGGTTTTAAACACCCCAAGAATTTGGTGAAAGCCTGGATATATTTAGAAGAATCCAGGTATTTGCAGAAGTAAGTTTCAGCATTCCCATTCTGCAGGAAATTTCAATGCTTCATGTTTTCATGCCATTTGGAATAAGAAACTTACAATTTAAACATCTGGAAAACAGGACTTATGCTTTCCAAGGGGATATTTTTTATCTGTTGTCCAGAATGGAAAAAGGGGTCACACTCCTTTAGTTCTTTATTCAGAAGGCAGCAAACTGTGTGTGCAGATGAAAGTCAAAGCTTCAGTTGCTGCTGACTCATTCTGAAATGGTTGAACACTTACTAGAATAGGAACTAACGGTTTCATAGCAAGTCTGTTGGTCACTGTGCATCCAAACACAAAGGCTTGTACCAGTTTCTCTGGACTGCATAACAGGCATGCAAACGTCACAGCAATCAGCAGCGTCTTAAAAGACCGCTGCCAATATGCATCTGTTACATGACAGCTGTAAGTTTCTTCTATGCCAAACAAAATTAGAACCAAAGGAGGCAAGAGCTTTATCATCCTTATTTCAGAAACTGGAAGAACAGATCTTGTTTGTTATTCTTTTATTTCACAACTATCCTCCTCCAAACCTTTGACAGTACGTAAGCTCGAACTGGCACAGATTGTAGTATGTATTCCCATGGATGAGAACATTCCCAGCAGATGATTATAGAGTCTCTAAGAGCAAATCATAACCAGACACAGAAAGGTAGACTGAACCAACCTTTGTTCACATGCAAACTCATTTCAGACAACTGGGATTTCTGTATGAAAAACAAAGTACATCTAGTCAAACACTTTTATTTCAGAAAAGAAAAAGATGCACTTAAGTTATTAACTTTTATCCACTGCACTTCAATGAAATTGAGTATTTTTCCACAGAAAATCAATTTCATGGAAAATTTAACTGATTGGAATACATCTGTCTCCTATCATGTCAATATTTTGAAGATACTTATAATCAACAATTTCACACAAGCATAGCGATGCAGTGAATTCAACCCTGGAACATGCCTATCATTGCGCAACACAGACCTTTGGAGAGATCCCAGACCCAGCACAAAACAAGCCAGCTCCTGAGCCAGAGTAGTAGTAGGAGAAAACCAATGTTATGTCTCACCTGGGCTGATTAGCACTGGTGATTGCACTAACTTGCTGCTCCAGGGATCCAAATTGGCCTTTCCAATACTAGCCCTGGGCTAGTATTGAACACTTGGGTGGAGACAATTTTATCCATAGTCTACTGACGTTTTTGCTATGTTTTACTGTAAAAGCTGACCCAGAAAGGATGACATAAAACCAAAACTCAGGAGTAAGTTTACAACTCTAGAACTGACTGACTGCAATTTATTTAACCATGGAGTACCACAGGGAAAGGATTTATCCCAGGCCTAGTAAAAGAGCAAAGGACATCTGAGTTTGAATCCTAACGTGCACATTGACTGTCCTTCAGCACAGTCATCTATCTTTGTGTTAACTCTTCTAATTTCATACATTAGGGCTTGCAAAGGAATCAATATTTATTGAACACTGCCTCATTTGCTAATATCTTCCGCTCTGTGCTGTCACCATACAGATATCACATACCTACCATACAGATTCTACATATAAACTCACTGTATTTCCATTCTCCAGACTTGTACACCTCTGATTTATAAAGGCATTAATTTACCAGTATTTGGGGAATACTCCAACAACAGGACTCCAGAAGTGCTGAGACTCAGAAGACGATTCAAAAGTGGAATATGAACAGACTTGCAGCACCTAATCTCATAGTTGGAGTTGTTTAAATGTTTTTTCTAGCTCTGTGGCCCAGATCCGCCAGTTGAAAATTATTTCATATACAGTAAGTAATTAAAAAAAAAAAAACAAACAAAAAAAATCAATGCTTATAATCAACTCAGCTGCCTAGGTTTGTGAGATCCTATGGGAAACTTTACACAGTGTGCTGTCTGATGCTGCAAATGTGAACAGCTACATGGCTTGACTTGCCATCCATGTTTGGTTGAAGAAACTACAGGTACAGAAGCTACAGGCAGAAACTCTGCTTGTAGGCCTCCTTTATGAGCCCTGCATTTTATGATGCCCTGAGTTCAATCTAAGCCTCCAGTTCAGACCTTGTCCCATAAAGTCCAGATTTGGCAGAGGAAAAATAGCCTGGAGCTGTTGAAGCAATAATATCTGTTGTAGCTGTAACCAAGGAATTATTAAGGTAACATTATCAAATCACATACCTTACAGAATGACCCAAACATCGGTTTCAGGCAAATATGCAGCAAGGTATCATGCTGGTACATGGAGCTGTGTCTAATGGGCAACTAAAATACACTGAGGTGACACAGGCAAATAAGTCTCCTTCTAGCTGTTGGCATGCATTAAGGTTACATAAAGCAATAGGCACTGAACTGAAAGGAGGTATTTGGCTTTGATGAGAAGTGCCTGCTCCTTCCATTGAGCATGTCCGTGCATAGTCCTTGGGCCTTGTACACAAAGCTCCAAATCCCCGTACCCTCTGTGGGTCCTGAACCTCTCTGCAAACATCTTTTTCCCAAGTACACCCAGACACTACATTATTTAAAATGTTTTACTTTCAACCAAGGGCAGAAACATGAGTAAACATTAGTACGCTGGAGAATTTGATCTGCATTGGAGTGACGCTAACGTACAGAGCTTGCCTATATAGGCGAGGTAGGTCAGAGTGAGTTGTAGGGTGTTTTACCAGGGAAAAGGTGTCTGGGGAGGTTACAGGCTTCCTCCATTCACCCTTCTGTGAAGCACATCCTCCTGGTCTCTCAACAAGAGAGTTGCTACATAACCATAGAGCCCATGCTTACCCCTTTGTCATGATCACAGCTGGATTCGATGCCGGTAAGTGACACATTTGAAGAAATCAGTTCCCTTGTATCTTGTCCCCAGAGCATCTGCACAGAGATCCAAGCACAGTATAGATAAAACACCAAGAATTCATACCCTGCTCAGCATCTTCCCTACATAGATGACTCCACAAGAGTACAATAAAGCAAAGTAACCAAGAATCACTCAAACTGCTGAGAAAGTACCAAAGCAGCTCTGTATATTTACTTAAAGCCTATGAGGTCCTTTTGTTACTTGCCAGAGAATACCACAACCTTAACTCACTGACTGCATGGGCTACTACTTATAAGATTATCCAAAAAACCCAAACCAAACAAACAAAAAACCCAAAAAAACCACCACAGCTTCCCCAATATCTGAACACAACCTGTCATTAGCTAAGAGGGACAAAATAACTGACTTGATTGAGTAAATCTGATTACCCTGTGCTCCAGTTGATGAATATAAGCTATTTAAAAAAATTAAAAAGCTATTAGACTATTGAAAATAGGTTTGAACAATAATCTCTGGATGCATTATTTCCATGTTCAAAGACCAACTGGTAGAAGCATGACTGCTAATACAGGCTGCCTGAAAATTCAATAACTGGAGATAATGGTCAATTTCTCCAATGTTACTGTCTAATTAGAGAATTCTACTTCAGTTGAAATCCATTTAAGTGAGCAACATCCGCATATTGTAAAGAAAGATTAAGAATACATTAGGTCAGGCCAAGAATTCTTATCATATGAGTAGGCAATTACAAAAGCCATCTCTGATTTACCACCTCCACCTCTTTTATTGTATTTTCTGCTCTATCAATACAAAACAGTGGCAAGAATTGAAATCAATAATAATTCCCCTCCCCACATTTTCTTTTTTTTTAAACTGTCACAGTAGAAAAAAAATAGACAGCTACCAAAAAACAACAGTCTTGCAAGAAAGCACGAGTATCTGCTCTCTAAAAAAGGGAGGGAAAGAACAAAATATTAGCATTCCCTCTCAATAAAACTAATGGCAAAATGTACTGGAATGCTGTACCCAGAGGAAAGGGTGTTTTGCTGTAGTTTATGGACAGCCAGTCTGCAAAGATTTAAGGTTGAATTCTTATAAAACCAGTCCCGTACATACATGTTCATGAATAAGAACAAGTGCCCAAGGTTCCAACAATGCGCTTTTCTAAAGGCCCTTGTCAGACTTCTGAGCACTGCAACAGTCCCACCGAATAAAGTAAAACATAATTACCTCCAGCAAATTTTATGAAATGAGACTGTTGCCTACTGCTCTGGGTAAGAAGGTTTGTTTAGAACAGAGGGCAGCCACGCCAGCGGAGAAGGAAAATGTTAAAAGTTGGCCAGAAAACTATCTGAAAACTGATACAATAAGGCCCATAGGAAACAGTTATTGAACGATCAGCTCTGTGAGGCATAAGGCTACACTTTTACACCTCTATAATTACCTTACCTTCAAAATCAATGGAAAGCAGCATGGAATTTGTAAAATCTAACAGTCTTGCAGCGGTAAGAAACTTTTTTCCATGAGACACAATTGCATCATTTCATCTTGAGGCAGAAATACAACCTCATATGTCATTAACATTGGGCAAATATACAAAGTTTTCTTGTGCTTTCAAGACTATGTTATTCCTTTTAGTTTAATGTATCAAAGAAAAACATTTTAAAAGTTCAGTGAATTTACTGACTACTGATGAACTTTTGCACATGCCTATAGTTAAGACAGGGTCACGGTTATATCAGTTGCAATGGCAAAGTCTCTTAACAATTTTCCTTTCTTCCTTAACCATAACATAGTTAACAAGAGCAAAGTAAAAGTTAGAATTTCAGGTATTTGCAAAGTTTCCTCAATAGTCTTTCATTTCTATTTGGGCTGAAACTTCATGTATTCTGAATAATGGAAACAATGTTCAAAGCATACTTTTTCCTCCCAGCATTATACTTGCTTAATGGTCCTTTACTTGTGATTTTGTGTATTAATTCCATATAAAGGTCTCCTTTAGGTTGAAAAAAAGGAAATGTGTTTTAACATTTAAAGGAAAGCTAAATAATACTGTACTGCTGGGCAATTTTCAAAGCCACATTAAAAGAGGATCATAGGAAAAAGAGGCATCCGTTACAAAAACACTACATGGCTCCTTCTCTGTGCTCTACGATTTTGTTAAGATACTCTTTTAATCCAGCCATTTACACTGACTCTCTCAGTAACATGAAATCAGGCTTTATAATGTGGATTAAATGTTATTTCCTCCTCTAATTGACAGATCAGGTTTGGTGAATCTCGACCCTTACATTAGTTCCACAGAAGCCATATTACACTGTTACGAAAGTGTTAAGAATATTAGGGAAACCGTACAAAAAATGTCTATTTCCCTGGTGGATCACAATTGCAACAGGATGTCTGTCTGTGGCATGTATGGGGCAGAGGAATACAGGTTTTTAGGAAATGCTGACTAAAAGCAATACAAAACATCACAGGCTAGAATTCAATGCTGTTAACACTTAAATGCCTGTGAAACTTTCCTCAGGTAAATAGGCCCTATGGACGCATTTGAAAGACAGTGCCTTAGCCTCCAGATGTGCATCATCAGAGCATTTCCAGTATTAGGTCCGTCATGACAATCACATTGCACAGGAATCTCTCTCCACCCACCACCCAAAAAAGAACCTACAAACCAAAGAGTTACCTTTAGGGTCAAAACCACAAGACAGATTCTTTCTATGACCTCCTGGGGAGAACACTTGGAGGAATCCAGCTCTATTTTCATACTTCCCAGTTGTTTCTCAAGGGCTATACAAACCAAACTTATGAAGTGGTGCTCAGGCAAAGTTTTTCCCCAAACCACCATAGCTGGCGTGAAACAAATCTTGGGGCACCCCTGCAAGTACTCTGAAATAAGAAAAATAAAATCATGAGATTTCACAGAATAGCATCCAATCTCAGCTGCTAATCACTTGTTGAAGCTTATCTAACTAGCTACCTGTCCTGCTCTCCCCTCCTTTCGGTTCAAGGTCTTCTATGAGTCACGTAAGACCACAGCAAAGTGCAATTACTGATGTGTTATTTCAGCGTCTCCGGAGCACAGGGGTGAGATGCAGCCAGGGCTGCACCACCAACGTGTTCTCTAGTGCTGCAGCTTTACCACCCTCTCGGACCACAGAGACCAGGAAAAGTTGTCCAGGAAGCCCAGAACCAGAGAATGGTACTGTATCCATGAAAGGTCTGAGAAAGGGTCTTGCACAGAAAATGAGATTTAGCAAGTCTGGAGAGGTTTTGTTCAATTTGCTTAAATTCCTGTGATTTTATCTTCTCTGGGAATGGTTAAATAGAGTTTCCCATACCATAGTATCCTTAGCAAAAGTTATCAAGGAAAGAAAAAAAGGATGAAAAAAACCTAATAGCTTGTTTACCTTATCTAAATTTGCCATAAAACACTAAACAAATTCATTTAAAAAGCATCAATAAAGGAGGATAATTCAACTTACTTGAAAATCATCATCCCTCTCTTCAGACAGTCTGTCAGCATCAGCTGGTCTCTAGATAACAATCTCTTTGCTGTGTCCAAGATCTGTTTTTCAGGTCGCTTGGCTGGGTTAGCTTGTATGTTCCATCACATCCCTCCTACTTGTTCATCTCTGTCTCAGACATAAAGGAGAACAGATAAAAGCAGCATTTCCTTAAGCTTCAGGCAAAGGAGGAAAGGAAATATGTGACTGCTATCCATTTGCCCAAGTTGTGCAGCAGCTTCAGTACCTGAAATCTGGACTGGTCCATGAACATGTAAGACATATAGAAGGTAGAACAAGTTGATACCTTAGCGGCACAGGAAAGAGAACTACTATATGGTGACTCTCGACATAGCCCTGAGCAAGGAATTTTGGCCTAATTTGCACTACACCAAGATATTACGCTTCAGGCACAACCCAGTCAGAGCTCCATCCCTGCTCTCCTCTTGTTTTGAGGCAGGAATGTTGTCCCAGCAGCCCCATGCACCAGGCAGGGACAGGCAGCACAGAGTGAAGGCCAGTTTCTTGCCCATCTAACTCTGAAAAAACTATACAGGTCTATGTATTGGTGAACGTTTGGCCCCTAATGCTGGATAAAGTAGCCCAAGGTTTAAAAGGAGGTTCATTACAGGACCACACATATCAAGTCAGAAGGCAGCGCTAGAAGTCTCTAAATACCTTTTAGATTTGCTATCCTGAAGTGAGTTAGAAGTGGGTTTGCTCCTTTAAAACCTAAAGATCAGACTGTCCAAAATCTTTTTCCAGATACTGTGCTCCAGAGCCTGGAAGCTTCTAGGTTATCTAAACTCAGAATTTATCCCACTGGCTTCTCTGTGTGTGCATGCACGTGTACGCATGTGTTTAATACACATATTAAATTTTAAATAGATTGCTTTTAACTAATCACATCAAGTGGCATTTGTGCAATGTAAATATTTACTTTGTTCCTTCAACACTCTTTCAATTACACTGAAAATTTCAGAGAAATAAAATTATAGCAGGCCGAATATTAAAAGATGGGAGGGAGAAGAGCTAGCAACTAAGCTTCAAAGGAAATTCTACACTTTGATTTTAGTTTGCATATTCCAAACACTTACATTTTGCTACACAGATGTCAAACCAGGAGGCAGGTAATAAAGCAGGTTCCTTTAAGATTAAAAAAATACATTTTAAATGATCAAATCAAACCATATTCCAAGTGTGACAGAAGTAAATGACGTATTATTAGTTCTTCCCTGAACCTCATTGAACCGTCTCTTTCCATCATAGCGGGGGTCTGTCAGCCATGCAGGTCCTTGCCAAAAATAAAGAAAGAATGGCAGCATTCCCCATCTGCTGATGAGTCCAATCTAAGGAAAGACAAAACACTGATTTTATTTAACTCTGTTCCAATTATTGTCAGGCGATACAAACAGTCATCATGACACACAGCCAGGTTTATTCATGTGCCCAGCAAGCCAGGCCAAGCATAATAAAGAGATTACACACTCCGTTTGGAATACAGGCAACTTGGAATGGCTTTTATTAAAACTTAAAGCATGGGAAATATTGGGTAGTTGATTTAGGTATCACACAATCAGAAATATGTTTGGCTCAAAAACACAACACATGGCATCCTTAGTGAATGAGGGCGACTATGATTACAGCATAACAGGCCTGCCTTTCTCTCCTTGCCAAAAGAAAAGCTTGGAATAGCACAGAGCACATGGCACTTTAAACTTAGAAGAGAGAGACTGGCAAGAGCTTTACAGAGTATGAAGGAAAAAATAAAAAAGGAGCTTTGTAAAGCATCTATCCCCTTGAAAGACAGCGCCTCATAAAACACCACCAGCCTCTGTATTGAAGTGACCTTGGAAGAGAAAGGGCTCTTAACATCAATAAATGGGACAGAAGGGGCAACAGTAGGGCTCTGCTTGATTTCTGGGGTTCTCCTGCTTCTTGCTGGCATTAACTTCTCTACCGGGCACAATCAGAGACCTGGGGAGCCCATTCAGGGCAAAGAGGTTGCTGATGTGCTGAGACCACACGCTATCACATCGACCAGTTCTGCTTCATCATTTCCCTCTGCTACTCCATCTCTGTGTCCATCTGTTGTATTCTTTCTGCTAAATACTTTGGGCCAGACCATCTGCCTACCCTGAGGTTGCACAGGTGACATACAATGTGGCCCTGATTCACAGGTAGGATCCCAAGGCACAACCTACATAACAACTAAGGATACAGAACTCACATTTGCAACCTCAGATGTTTACAATTTACACCCATCTGACCAATCCCAGCAGAACATTTTCTTGCATAAAAAGGGCTCTTGCTTGTTTATAAAAAACCTTCAGGTGCACATGGATGTTACAGCTGCGGGATAAAATGTCAGTTTAAGAAAAGACCTGCAAAATAAAGGTTTTTGAGGTTTTTTTACCTAGGTCAGTGAGAGCTCAGACTTGTTTTGACATGATGGTAATCTGTGCCATGGATGCAGGAACAAACAGGGGCAGGAGGCTCTCAGCCACTAGAAGAAAAAAATGGATCTCTGCTTAATGTGACACTAACTGAATTTACTTCAAAGGAACCTCCTGTGGTATAGGAGGATGAGATGCCTAGAAATCGCACAATGAGGAAGACAGCGAGTTTCTCTTTGGGGTCCAATCAAATGGATAAAAAAATGCTGATACATGGACAGCTACTACTCCCATTTCACCTAACATTCCTAACTTAACACTACTTGTACTTTCCTCAGTAACATGTCAGTCTGTTCATTCTTTTTATTTACAACCTTCTGTCCTGTGTCTGTGTATCAAGGTGTGCAGCAGCGACCTTTTTACAGTCAGCAGTTGAATAGCAACTTTACTCTGAATAAATCTGTAACAAGACAGGTGAAGTGTCTAGACAGATTTAATCCAGGCAATAAGTATTCCATAAGGCAACAGGATCAGACTTTAACAGGGCTGCAGCTGGAGCACAACAAAGGTCAGAGAGCGCTACAGAGTGATTAAATTTCCTTAACCCAACCAGAAAGTGTTCAGCCTGAACCCAGTCTCTCATGGACTATGACCACTAAAGGAATCTACCACTTTTTTTGTCACCAATAGCTAAAGGAAGAGCAGTGTTTTCATCTGCAGACCTCAGTGTGCATTACAAAGGTGGGCATGCAACCTGGGGAAAAATGGTACAGAGATTGGACAAATGGCCCAAGGTCAAAGATGAAGCTGAGAGGCACGGGAAGGCTTACAGAAAGGCTTAGAGCTCCGTGACTACAGGAATGTCCTTTCTCTTTATGTACACATGCCTGCAGTCCCATCAAGATGGCAAGTGATAGCAACACCACCTTTGACACATTAACATCACAGCAGCTCTTTGTTGTTTTTCTCAGCCTGCTACAGCAGTCAGGATGCAAGATGGGTCTGAGTTGTGGAATATCTGTTTGCTGCAATAATTGAGGCATTATAATAGTTTCAAAATTTAAATTTTGGTTTAAGACGGAATAGAAAAGAAGTTATAACAGATATTACAAATAGGAAAAGCCTGGAGGGCTAATTTAGATTAGAATATTCTTGAGATACAGTATAAAAAAAAGCAAATGAGATGTTTGTATCATAGAATGATAGAATCATAGAATGGTTTGAGTTGGAAGGGACCTGAAAGATCATCTAGTTCCAATCCCCCCACCATGGGCAGGGACACCTTCCACTAGATCAGGTTAATCAAAGCACCATTCAACCTGACCTTGAACACTTCCAGGGATGGGGCATCCACAACTTCTCTGGGCAACCTGTTCCAGTGTCTCACCACCCTCACAGTGAAGATTTTTTTCCTAATATCTAATTTAAATCTACCCTCTTTCAGTGTAAAACTATTACCCCTCATCCTATCACTACACTCCCTGATAAAGAGTCCCTCTCCATCTTTCCTGTAAGTACTGGAAGGCTGCTATAAAGTCTCCTCATAGCCTTTTCTTCTCTAAGCTAAACAACCCCAACTCCCTCAGCCTGTCCTCATAGGGGAGGTGCTCCAGCCCCCTGATCATCTTCATGACCCTCCTCTGGACCCATTCGAGCAGGTCCACATCCTTCTTATGCTGGGGGCCCCAGAACTGAACACAGTACTTCAGGTGGAGTCTCACGAGAGCGGAGTAGAGGGGAAGAATCACCTCCCTCAACTTGCTGGCCACACTTCTTTTGATGCAGCCCAGGATGCGATTGGCTTTCTAGGCTGCAAGCACACATTGCTGGCTCATACTCAGTTTTTCATTCACCAGTACCCCCAAGTCCTTCTCCGCAGGGCTGCTCTCAATCCACTCATCACCCAGCCTATATCCATGTTTGGGATTGCCCTGACCCAGGTACGGGACCTTGCAATTGGCCTTGTTGAACTTCACAAGGTTCGCATGGGCCTACTTCTCAAGGTTGTCCAGGTCCCTCATCTCAGCTTGGTGTCACCTGCAAACTTGATGAGGGTGCACTCAATCCCACTGTCCATGTCCCTGACAAAGATGTTAAATAATACTAGTCCCAATACAGACCCCTGAGGGACACCACTCATCGCTGGTCTCCACTCAGACATCGAGCTGTTGACCGCAACTCTTTGAATGCGACCATCCACCCAATTCCTTATCCACCAAGTGGTGCACCCGTCAAATCCATGTCTCTCCATTTTAGAGACAAGAACGTTGTGCAGGACAATATCAAATGCTTTGCACAAGTCCAGAGAGATGACATCAATCACTCTTCCCTTAGCCACCAATGCTGTATCCCCATCATAGAAGGCCACCAAATTGGTCAGGCACGATTTGCCCTTAGTGAAGCCATGTTAGCTGTCACCAATCACCTCTCTGTTTTCCATGTGCCTTAGCATAGTTTCCAGGAGGATCTGCTCCATGATCTTGCCGGGCCCAGAGGTGAGACTGACCAGCCTGTAGTTCCCCATGTCTCCCTATTTTCCCTTTTTAAAAATGGGAGTTATGATTCCCCTTTTCCAGTCACTGGGAACTTCACCAGTCTACCACAACTTTTCAAATAGCATGGATTGTAGCTTAGCAACTTCATCTGCCAGTTCCCTCAGGACCCTCGGATGCATTTCATCAGGTCCCATGGACTTGTGCACATTCAGGTTGCTTAGATGGTCTCGAACCTGGTCTTCTCCTACAGTGGTCAGTTCTTCATTCTCCCAGTCCCTGTCTTTGGATTCTGTGAATTGGGCAGTGTGGATAGAGCACTTGTCACTGAAGATCGAGACAAAAAAAAATCTAGGTAAAAGTTTAAATCTAGTTTAAAGCTCTGTTGATAAGTCCAGCCAGCTTGCTGCCCAGGACACTCTTGCCCCACTTGGCCAGTTGAGCCCCATCAGCTGTCAACAGGCTCGGTTTCTTGAAGCTACGCCCAAGATGATAGAAGCCGAGCATGGCACCAGCTACCGAGCCAGTCATTCACCCGTTCAATTCGCCTCCTTTTTCTTGGACCCCCTTCTCCAGTTGGGAGGATAGAGGAGAACACCACCTGGTCTCCCAATCCCTTGAACATTGTTCCAAGGGACAAGGTCTCTTGATATTTCTGAGTCGCCTTGTGGCAGCATCATTCAACTCTACCTGGAATAGTAGGAACAGGTGATAGTCCGCAGGCTTGACCAGGCTCGGTAGCCTCTCCGTGACATCACGGATGCAAGCTTCCAGCAGGCAAACTTCTCTAGAGACATTGTCTAGACAACAAATGGGTGCTTCGGGGCCTCTCAGCAAGAAGCCTCCAATTACTAACACCCTACATACTTTTCTGGGGGCATCGGTTCTAATGCAGGTGCATGGTTGGACCAACATTGCACAGTTGGCCTTTCCTGGGTTTTGTCCTTTACTCACTCTCTCTTCATTCTCCAGCCCCAGGGCATTGTATCCATTACATAAGGGCACTGCAGGGAGAAGGGGAAGATTCCTGGTCCTGCCCTGAGCAGAGATGAGAGTCCAGTCTCCTTTGTTTTGTGAGTTTGTTGAGTGTCAGCTCAGGGTTGGAAGCAAGCTTACCTTCCCTTTGCAAAGACTCAAGGCAGGGCTGTTGCTCAGCTTGTGACAGCACACAACACCACACATCAATCTCTCAGTCAGATTCCCGGATACTGCACTGCCTGTTAAGCTCCTCTTGTAACACGGCTACTTGCTTGAAGAGTTCATCCAGCTGGGCACCCATGCATCCATGACATCCACCTCTGCCTTCGGACCCTAGAGGGACTTCCAGGTTCTAGAGTTCCATGCAGCTCTTTCAGTTCTTGGCAGGTCAATGTGGGTGTAAGTGTCCACATAAGCGTTGTACACAGCGATACTCTGCTCCACTGCAGAACGTGCCAGCACGGAGCTGATCGCTTCGGTGAGTATCACAGTATATAGCAGAATTCATTCAAAAATGCCATCCAAAGTGGAATTGTTTAACATCAAGGTTTTTATTTTGTCGACCACCATATTTGATCATGGTCCTAGGCAGGTTGTGAGATCTTTGGGATTTGGCTTTGTGCTCTGTAAAAAAAAAAATTATACAGCATTACACAGGCTGCAGCCAGGAGAGATCAGAACTCAGTGTCTCCTGGGTCCTAGCTCTGGGCATTTCTGTATAGGCTGGAGGATATTTGTATTTCTCAAATGTGCACTAGAACCAAGATGAGAAACATCCTGAAAAATCTGGTAGACTTAAGAGTTCTAAATTTCCAGAAGAATGAATTTCACCCTAATTTCTCATTCTTAGGAATTATCTTTACAAGCAGCTAAATAATGACTGTATCTAATTACAATTCAATTTAATGAAAACCCTGCAGAATACCCACACGTACTTGGAAAAGAAAAAGGAAATGTAGTTATCCGAAATTCTCCATTCATTCAGAGCACAACGCTGCTGAAACCTGGGCATAAATGTCTCTCACCAGTGCTCACAAGATGGTGTTGTAATTGATGCCAAAAATTCAGCAGCTTTATCGTATGCAATTTTTTCCTACTGACAAAGTATTCCACGGAGCTGTATTTCAATTCTGATTCCATATGTCACTTCAATTTCTGATCAGAGCTTGAACATAAAAAAAATTATAGCCCACCTCAATGGACCAATAAAAAAAGGATCATTTCTTTTTACATATCAACATTTATTAGTCTCAATCATTTCAGAAATATAATCATTATAATCCCTTTTACTGAGAACAGCTACTCCCCACACACACTCATCCTGGGGGCTCCTCCATACAGATGCTCTTTTTCCTTTTATTTCTGAGGGTGGCATGTTGCTCCACAGCAAAATCTGCCATCATGCATAACCAAGAGAAAAATTAATTAAAAACGTTTGGGGTTTTTTTTCCTATTCCCAATACCCTGACTCTTTAATATTACTATTATTTCCTTCCCTCTCCCCCAAATGAAACAAACTTTGACTAAAAAATCAAAGGCAGAGGAGTTTCAAGTCAGAAGGAATGATTGGGTTGACCGTCCTGAACTCTGTATTTCACAGGCCTTTCAGTTTCAGTTGGGGCCAACTGTGTTTAACAAAAGCGCAGCTCACAGCTAGTTACGGCACATATTCCAGGAGCATACAAGGCCCTGGTTGGAAACCATCAATACTTAGATTAATCTTGGTTTTCAGAATCACTGATCAAATATGTTTGTTTTACACTCTTTCAGAATCTTCCCAAAGAAATTGATCCATCCTTCCTACTGAAAACCCAAGATAGATAGGATGCTGTTTTCAAAAAGACCTTTACAAATCCTGTCAATACTGGAATAAAACCAGAAAAAAAAAAGGCAGCTTTATTGATTTACACATTAAAATAACATCTGCTTTTTGTGCATGTGCAGTCTCCCATGAGTGATAATTGGACTTTTAAAGAGAATCTAATATTGAACCTATAAGTATTATCCATCAGTTCTCCTCCCCCTTTTCATAACAGCCACAAAAGATTAGAGATAACATGCCTAATTAGTGTAGAATGATGTAAAAATCACTGCCTGGACTGAAACACGTGGTGCAAACAATAACTGAGCTTCTTGTTAACTAGAGATCATTTAAGTTAAACCCGGGTTCTTTGTGTGTCTGGATACAGAACTAGAAGGTGGACATTTATATGACTTCCACAACGCGTAAAACTTCTTACTGAAAATCTTATTCTCACTGAAGACATTTGGACCCATTCTATTACTTCCATTAAAACATTTGATCATTTTCACTCAAAATTCATGTCCTTGTAATTCAAGACACCACAGCTCAAAAGAATTTTATCTCAACAGAGACTAATCCAAGTACTGCATGAGATGGAACAGAAACAAAATAAAATATGTTTCCCATTTTCCAAGGATAACTTTCCAGCTTTATGAGTTAGAGCAGAAATGTTTAAGGATCATACTTAGGCTACACCTAGGTTTCCATGCAAAGTAAAGCTAAGATAACTAACTGCATAGTTTTGCTTCACGCACTGCTGTTATCTCCAAAATTCACATCCTCTGCTAAGTAGTACAGCAACCCATCACCCACAAATCTGGAGTAGATACTGAGGACTGGAATAAACTGTATGTGCTATATACATCATAGCCAGAAAACAATTCCATGATAAAATAAGAAAAGGATTTCTGTGGGGTTTTTTGTTTGTTTGTTTGTTTTGTTGGGGTTTTTTGTTTTTGTTTTTAAAATACAGGATCAGTGCAGGATTCTGAGGACTTGTGTTCAAGGCAGATTGAACAATATGAATCAACTGATAACCAGCTGCCAGATGAAACATCAGAAAGTGGAAAAATTCCTCACTAGTGGTCCTATAGGCATAGCTCTGCCCCAGCACGGGACTGCCACAGGAAACCAGCAGTTCCCAGGACTGACTCCAGCAACGGGTCACCCAGCTTGGGCTCCCACCCCTGGTTCAAAGGAAAGGCCCCACAATCACCTTACTCTGCACAATTTTGTCTGTGCCGGAGCCACAAACTCAAGCACTTCCTGACTCATGACAGGTACAACATGGACGCCTGACCTGCCACGCACATGAAGATGCATCATCTGTTTGTGCACCGTGGCAGGGATGAAGGCAGCAGCTGTCAGGTTCCTGAACCCCAAGCATTTAATGGAGGGGCTACACTTTACATTCCACAGGTCCTGTCCAATTTTAATTTACGCTGCCTTTATTTAGTAGGAGATAGGGCACGAGTACTCCAATGCATAGCAGACTACTCAGATAGGCAATTTTGACAACAATCTTGTCAATCTCCTGTCAGCTGCCTTGCCAAATACCCTCCTGCAAATAACTCCCGAAGCACTGCCTGCTCTGCGAAGGCCGCGTGTGTGCAGGCAGCTCCTTTCTCCACTCTCAGCAGGCTTTATATTGGTTCATGTCTCAGCCTAAGTAGAGCAGCGTTTTGTTTTTCCTACAGTGCTTGCACTGTCGTCACACAGCAGGTGCTTCCACATCACTACACAAGCAGCGACAGAGCCACCGCAAGGCCAGAAAAGTGCTGCCCCAGCAGATGACTGTAATGTCTTGTAATGCATCTGCAGCAAACGGGATTACAATGAAATTGTGGTGTCTGCCCTTCCTTGCAGGTTCATGAGCAGGCCTGTGACCACAATTTAATTTAAAAAATCCACAAGCTAAGGACCCTTGCCTGGTGACTCCCACCATTCTCTTGGGAGCTGCGGCCTAAGGAAAGAAACGAACTGACAAACTACCCTTTCTCACGGCCTTTTAAATCAGTGAAATTTTGCCAGTGACTTCAATGGTGGCAGAATCAGTGCCAAGGAAGTAACTTCTCTTTTGACACCATCCTGTGTAAGGATGACTGGCACGATGCAACATAAGGTGACAAAAGGAAACAGGCAGTTGGTTTTATTTATATATGCGTGTGTGTGTACCTATGTATATGTATAGTTTTCACATACACGCTACAAATGTCTACCCTCCGTCCAGATCAGTTTAAGTTAGACCCTAATTTACAGGAGATCACCTCTGTTCAGGACATTATTTAAACTCATAGCTTTACACTTCAGCAAAAGTCCCTGATGACTTAAACAAAACAACCCAAAAAAACCAAAATTAAAGTTAATCTTTAGCTAGCAAGAAGAAAATGAAGATACAATTGCTGAAACCTCCAAAGGAAAGGAAGGGAACATGAACAAAGGATGAAAATATGTCAATATTATCTGTCTGGACTTTTAATTTTCCTGTGAAGATTACCAGAGAGCATGGTGCGTCCTACAGACCCTGGTAGAGAGTGATGATCTCTGCTGGCTCTGCAGTCCCTAATAGCTTTTCTCACTGACTTAAGTCACTCAGAAGCAAGAGCAGCGCTGTCAAACACAAGTTTACTCACTGCGAAACTCAGCCAACAAATTGCTCGTTTCTGACAGATGTTTCTGTTTAAAGCCACTAGGAACCGTATGGATCATTCCACCTCAACAGTCTCAAGAGTCAGCCCAGCAACTCCAAGAGCCAGAAATTTGCTAGGAACAAATGAAAAATCTAATTAGATCAACAGACAAAATTTGGATCAAGATTAGAGTATCTGACATGACAATGGGATTAGACTATTAACAAGACATAACAAGGTTTGGCTATTTATCATTTCACAATCAGTTTTCACAGTACAAGAAGGAAGCACTGGTAAATCAGCATGAAAAATGCAGACACGAGAATATCCTTGTTTCAGTTTAGTGTGTGCTCCCTTTTGATGCCAAGCTCTACAGAACCAAACAGTTTATTCTTAGAGAAAAACCACTGCAATAGCAGGAATTAAGAATTGGAGGCATAACAATGGAAATAAAAATAACAAAATCCTTAGAGCCAGATGCTGGTAGTTGCAGGTGTACAAAAAGACTAAAAAGTAAATAAATAATTGCAAACAACAGTTTGGAGCTATCCATGTGGAAAAGCTAGTGCTGGATAGACTTTGCAATGACATTGTCGTTTTTGTCTTCTCCACCTCAGTTCCAACCAAGTATAAACATATTTAAAAAATGAGGTTAAAAAACAAAAAAACCCCATTGTTGCTTCCCCCTTTTGACAGGTTGCCTGTGGGACCGAACAGGGTGTAAGGGGGGTGGCCGAGTCAAATGAATTTCAACTTTAGCCAAACTAGAAAACAGCAATGACAACAGAGCTAAACATCACATACCATGGTCGGATGAACTAAGCTCGATTTCCTACCAGCTGGCTGCCTTCGCACAGCTCCCAAGGGATGCTTTGCCCCAACTCCTGACAAGTCACAAGAGGTCTAGGCGGTATTTAGGCCAACCAGAAAATGAGTCTGGCCCTCCACAGTCCTTCTGTCCTATTTCTGTTCAGATACACTGTACCTTCACCTTTTGCTCCCTCATCTGTGAAGCCAAGCTCGGAAACAAACTGAGCAATCATGACCCTTCAGTGGCAGGAGTCTCTGCACATTACTTATCTGCTTACTGCCTCTTGTGTCAAAGACGAAGCCACTTGAGTCTGCTTGGAGAAAGCTCGTTCACTCCAAACATTCTCTCCCTGCTCACCTGGGGAATAGAGATGCAGATGATGCACTGTGTGTTCTACACACAGCAAAGCAATCTGGTCCCATCCCAGTGCAAACCCAAGTTGGCTTTAGTAAAGAAGTTATCATCAGCTTATTTCTATTTCTAGTATCAGTTACAGGGGCCTGGTCAGATACAAAAACATGGTTTTAAAAAAGGAAATAAAATCACAGAGCACTGCAGAAGAATTTTACAGTGCAGTAAGTTTCTGTAATTTACATGTGACATGTGGAGCTATACCTCTACAGCACCAGCAAGAAAATAATGCTCCACATGTGTGGCTCCTCACTCTCTGCCTACTAGGTGTCTTTTGCTTTGTATTTTAATTGCAAACTGAAGTTTAGAGTAACTTTTTGATTTAAATGTGGACAGCACCTAGTACAGTGGAAGTCTCAGTTCACGTCTGGAGGGTTTACTTAATAGCCGTAAGTTAATATCCATTACCAGCACAAGGTACCAGAAGAGAGGCTTCTCCACTCCCAAGCTGTGCCACTAATCCTGCCAATGAAGCAGTACTTCCCAAAAGCCCGGTCAAATGATGCTGAAGGAGGCAGCAATCTCACCATACTTGTCATTCTCTGACTCAAGAAGCTTAAGAGAGATCACAGGAGTATTTACAGTTTGTCACTAACCAAACTGCAACACCAAGCAAAGTAATTAAGTAATGATACACTATAAAATATAAACATTTCTAGGATCTTGTACTATGTGGAAGCACCTGTAAAGGAAGGAAAAACGTTCACAGCACAAGGAACTGCAATCTTGATTGCCTGGATTTAAAAGCTTATTTCAGGGCATAGCTGATGTCAATTAATGACGGTGTGTGCTCCACCCCAAGGTGTAACTGTCTAACAGGATGGCCATTTACATTTTAACACAGCAGCCAGCTAGGGAATGTTTGGGCTGGAGTTAATACAAGTGGAACACCAATGAGGGAGAGACAAAAGGTGAGGTTTTCCCCTCAAAATGCTTCATCACATCCTCAACTTTAAATACATTACTAGTTACAATTAAAGATAAAGGACTTATGTTAACATCTGTGTCAGTGTTGACAGCAATAAAAGGATATATTGCAGCAGCAATATAAGTACACTTACTCTTAAATACACTGTTTAATCCTTCCATACATGTTTCGAAAATAATTCCTCTTTGTCAAATTAAGTAAGGCTTTTTGATACAATTAGCTTTTTGCCTGGAGCTCTGGTGGTCCTGATATGAAAAGAATCTAGATACACATCAGTTCTGGTTTAAGTTCTGCATTTAAAAAAAGAAACAGATAAAAAATAAATCCTTCCTCTCAAGCTCATCTTCTCATAAATCCTATTAACGAGAGATATTCTGAGATAATTACAAGGCACCAGCATCTCTTCTTTCCTCAGTGACTTTTGATATTGTACATCATCATGACAATGGAGTAGCATTCCTGCCAGTGCTAGCACCTATAAATACAATTTTAAATTGTCTATTGCCTGTCAACTAAATATTGCCTTTTTTTTTTTTAAGGGAGCATGCACATAAATGAAATGAACAGGAGAGAAGAGGGAAACTATGAGAAAGAAGCGGCACTTAATAATATTTTTTTAAAAATACATGCTCTCCAAGCCCACAGCAACATTTCAACAGGACAACAGAAAAAACAAGGGGTTCTGTGAGCACCTGAGCTATGAAAAAACAGGGTTTCCTGTGGGGTAAGATCCACGTGGCTTCCCCAGTGCCTGAAAAGGGCAGAGCTCACACTATCACCTTTCCTTGTGGAGCAGATTTCTTCCCTGTCCAGTTGCAGGAACCTGATAGTTTTAACCCCCCTCCTGCTCTGCTACACTTGGTGGAAGCTGGTCCACAGATTCAAAATTGCCAGCCGGCAGGAAGAGCAGACAGACACCTATACAGTCACATATCCAGTACTGGCACACACCAGCATCCTCACCTCCTCAGGAAAGCCAACAAAAAAATGCATCTATAGGGAACGTGCCAGGGATGTCCTAGACAGTATTTTCCAGAAACATTTAGGCCATTGACATGGTTCTATACAGAAGGACCAAGCTGTGCCTCTCAGCTGTTATGCACAAATGGTACTGAGTCCTTCTGTAGGACCCACAGAAACATCCATTTACACGGGCTTCAAATCGATCTCCTACAGTTCAAACCTCTGCTTTCAGATAACCGTGGTATTTGAAGTCTGCAAACCCACCTGACATCTACTGTAGTAGAAGGTAATACAGACCATTAGTATCTGTGAAGCATTCCTCACACGCAAATATAAGCAGTTACAGTGGTAAAGAAAATTAAACTAAGCTAATATGTGCAGCTAATAAAAACTTCTACAGAGCTAAAACATTCCAATTACATCCCAACACTGAAGTTATGAATTTTAATTTCTTTCAAGTGCCGTTGAGATGACGACGACTAGTGTCTTATACCAACGCAGTTCAGGGTTGCAGATCTTAGTCTCTCATATATTTGCCCTCTGCACTGAGGTGAATGCCACCAATTGATAGTTTAGCTACTTTTGATGCATAGCACACAAATATTTTTCATCATAAAAGAAACCATAAAGAAGTCTTTTTATAATCATTGTAACTCATGAGGGCAAAACCTGCTAAGAAAGGCTTCTCCAGCTAACAACGTAAATGTGACAATTTTAGCAGCCACATATGTAGTCAGTATGGTTCAATTTCCCCCATAGATGTGTTTCTGATCCTAGGTAGGCAAAGCAGCTCATTTGTCCTAATTCTGAACCAGTGCATGCTAGTCTCCTTCAATCTCAATTAGCTAGTAGGAAATTTATTTAGAAAGCTGACAGGAACTATTTGGGGGATTAATGATCACTGATTTATGAATATTGAGTAGCATTTCAATAATCCAAGCAGAGTAATCACTTGTAGCTGAAGCCAGTTCTCCCAACCATTATAGTCTGTAGCAATCACTCAAAGGCAGTTAAATGATTCTGATTTATGACCTTAACCTACAGGGCCCAGTACATTTGCTCTATCAGTGTGTAAATTCTAAAAACGCAATTCCCTGCACCTCTAGAGAGCCAATTTAAGTCAACATTATGCATGAGCTGAGCATGCTTGAATTCTCAGATCTCTTATTTCACTCATTAAATTTGCACTGAACATCTTGCAATTAAAATTTCATATAGATTTTTTCTTATGATTGACATTTGGCCTTGGCAAAATGAGTTTAAATTTTGTTTCTCTAAAGATTTAGAAGAAGATAGATTGATCTAGACATTGTTTTCTGCAAGATGATGATGATGGAGCACTAATGCTTTTATTAGCATTTTGAAAAGCCTCCTTTTTTGCTGGAAGACTGTCTATCAGTAATAAGTGAAAGCAATTCAGTAACCAAAGCCAAAGCTACAGCCAGTACAGCAGCATCAAAAGCATTGCTGCACAAAGTCTTCATGTGACCCTTTCCTGTTTTTAGGCCAACATCTTTAACTGGGGTGGAACAAATTGGGCCTTCCAGTACAAACCAATATGTGCTCATCTGCCATGAATAAAAACAGCAGTTCTATTATGTGATTTTGAAAATAAGCCCAGGACAACTAAAAAGAGCAGAAAAGTACTAAAGTGATTTCAAGTCCTGATCTGAAATGGTGAACTGTTTAGATTGACTCAAGCGCTAGATTTCTTGCGCTAAAATCAGGCAACTCATTTATTTTATCCCATGTTCCGTCCCTCGGGCAATGAGTTCAAAGGAAGAACAGTTGTACCCTTCAGTGACCCCATGTACTTAATATTTACAGCACACCTTCTATGAAGTAGAAGTATCTGATCACACAGAGACAGTCCATGCATCAAGGAGTTCACAACATAGGGACAAACACAATGACTGAGTGAGGGAAGAAGAAGAATTTATGCCTGAATTCATCAGTGGCTTAACAGGACTGCAATGTTAAGAGCCCATGGACAGAAAAGAAAGTGCTACACAGTACAACTCAAGGAAATACAAGGTCTTTTTGTAGAAATGCAGCTCCTAACACAATGATACATTGATTTCAAATAGGACTTGGAGCATTAGGGTCATGTCAATAATAAATAACCATGTACAGGCTGCAGCAGACATGCTAATATTAATTTTATACCTTAAGAAGCAAATCAAGAGGAAAATGTTTCAAAAACCTAAGGAGTTGACTAAAGGAAGCATCCCCTGGGCTGAAGAAACATGAATATACATTCACCATATCCATTTAGATCCACTGGTCATAGTGACGATAGAAATTGTACTGGAGATAACATTTTAAGTGTTGTTTCCCAACCTGCTGGCCAAAAGATTATTCATCTGTCAATGCAGGTACTTACACACACAGAGCTGAAGCAGGACTCAAATGCTTACATACTGAACATACAAGTGATAAGAGAAGGTACCCTCCTTCTCACATCATAGGAACATTTAAGACACTGTAGATTGTCATCCAAGCAACAAGAAAGAATGCTTAATACCTACATATATACCACTTCCAGTTTACCTGTTCTTCATCCCATCCAGCTGAGCACAGTATTTGCCTTTCAGCAAATTATAAGCAAAGGAAATAAGCAAAAATTTGTCTCTCTATGGGAAGAGATCAATAGCGTACCTAAATTCCATTATGTAGCTAAAGGAAAAATCCAGTGTACTAGCCCTGGAGAATATCAATCTTGCAGCAGTACCCAAGGCATATTTTACTGCAGAATAGTAAAGTCTTTACAGTCACAGCATAATTACACTAACATACCGGTATTTTAATATCATCTCTCTGAAATGAAATTTTGTTTCCATGTCCAGTCAATAATTCTGTCTCATCTCAGTGATGAATAGAGCTTAGTGAATAATTTGTTATGAATAATTTATTCACTGCATTTCACCTTTCATCTCTCTTTGAACATTTTGTGAAATTCTGGAATGTATTCGTTACACAAAACTATTCACGAATAACGTGTGGACTGTGTGTTGATGGTTCACTGAAAATATTCAAGCTGATTTGCCACTTGGTTACATTTACAAGGCGTTGTACCTGCTCCATTACTGGTTGGACTCAGTTCAACCAAACTGCGTTCCCAGTTGTTCAGACAGCTGCAACTCAAGTTCAGTCTCAGGTATTTAAGCTTGAAATGTACATTATGTATCATTTCTCCCATTTCAGGATCTAGAGAGGATCCAGCTGTGTTCAAGGCCCCACTGTTCTAAGTGCTGTGTAAAAACTGACCACAAGAATTGAGAGTCTCAGTAGGCAAGACAGTGGGAGTTACCACTGGCCTATTTTACAGATAGGAAATTTAGACAGAAAACAAGTATTACCTCATGAAGTTCAGACAAAGAGAATCTGTAGTAGACAGAGAAAACACCAGCTTACAAACACAATCAGTTTTGTATCCTAACAACCATATGAGGCTGTAAAGCTGTGAGAACCTCCCAAGGTGTGTCATTTGAGTTAGTTGGGAATTTTCCCAAGGGATCATTTTTTGTAAATATGAAGATTTCCATCTCTTCCTGTACAAAACAGTTGCTTGTCATTTTTTGCTACAACACCAAAAATTTTCCAGTCCAAGCTCTAAAGGAATTGTTACACTTAGAGCTGGACAGACCCAATGAAAACAAAACAAAGAACAACTGCCCCAAGCGTTTTGTTTTGCATCCATGTAACAAACCATTACATTATGGGTCCAGTAGTTCAAAAACCAGTTTTCTCGCAGAGGCAGCTCACCTCTTCCCAATTCTCATAGAAGATAAAAAAGACTCCTTGAAAATAAAAAAGCCATCACTACAATGCAGATTTTGAGGTAAGACAAGCAGTATTGTCTAGACATAGCACTGAACCCACAGGGACAACAAATCCTGAAGTAGAGAGGCTCCTGTAGGCAATCTGTCACTATAAAACAATTCCATTTAATATCATACTATATCATGAGAAAATACTTTGGCCCAGATCAGTGCATTGGAATCCCAGGTTCCAAATGCATTACCAAATTTAATTTTTCATACATCTTGCTCTGTGAAAATTTAGTTACATTTCCATTTCTTGCCCCCTCCCAAGAGAAAGAAAACATTGGAATGTTTTTCTCATGCCATAGAAACATTTGTACAAGTCTATACTTGAGCTGGCTAAGCACAAAAATCTTGGCTGTTTCTCTTATGAGGACAGGAAGTGCTTCATTTTAATATATCTAAACAAATGAAATTCAAGATAAGATACCCTGATAAAATTTGTGACCATTTGAACGGGCAGGTGACTGATCAATTCTGCTATCCTGCAGGGTTGAGTGAGGCATCCCATCATAGGATTCGGGTGCTCACATCAGCATTCATGGTTCTCAGAAGGCTCATACATCACAAGCTGAAGTCCATGCCACGGGTCTTTCTCACAGAAGTTCCTGTACCCACCTCTGCTACATCCATGTTTTTATGGCACTAGAGGTACAGCTCTGGTTGTAAGCAAAGGACCGCTTTAACAAAGGATATATGACAGGAATACATGTGAAAGGCACACATGGGAAGAGACAAAGAAATGAAAGATAGCTAACTTTGCAATCCAAAAAGGAGAAAACCAGATCAGGATGTGATCTCCCAATGAAAGATTGCATGAAAGGAGTGGTTAATCACTGGTACAGGCACCTAGAGAAGTTGTGGAATCTCCGTCTTTGGAGATAACTTGACAGGGCAAGGCCCTGAGCAACATTATCTAATGTTGAAGTTAGCCCTGCTTTGTGCAAGGGGGTTGGACTGGATCATCCTCAAAGGCCTTTTCCAACCTAAATCACTTTATGATGCTATACGACCTCTTCACAAAAAGAACTCAAACCAGTAACAAGCACAATATCAGCTCAGGAACAGCAGAAGGTTCAAAATACCATCTTTCTGCTATACTGTTGCATCCACCTTGCACAGAGAGTACTGGTGCTAATACGGTCTGGTTGAGTTGTAAAGATAAAAGCTTTGTTTCACATAGAAATGGATGCATATTGAAACACACTAGTTGTTTTTTGCAAAGCACTCATATGTTAATATTCATATAAAGCATTTATATTCATAATATAGGTATGCAGCAATGTGGTCCTGCCATGCTCACACCCTGAGAATGGACTTTAAATTAAGCCTCAGGAAAGATAAAAGTAATGTACGTATCACTGCAAGATAATTTATTAACAACAACTTGGAATCCTATGTCAGGTCTACAGGAAAATTCGATATAGAAAAAAAGGTGACATATTAACATCACAAAAGAGAAGAACCAGGTGCATTTTCAGAATCAAGGGGTTGTGACAAGCAGGCCATCCCACCATCTATGTGATAAATAGAAAAATCTTAGGCTGGCATTCATGCAAATTGCACTTATGATTTATTCTCATTATTATCTTGCACTTCAGATTGTCCATCTTTTTTTTTTTGTATAAAAAAAATCTAGGCAACATTCAGTATGCACAGAAGAGCAAAGCATTACTACAAAACAGATGGCACAACTGAATATTAAGCAACCTTGTATGAAGAACATTGCTTTTAAGAAGAACCCAATTTACAATTAATAGCTTATAGACCGTAAAACTGACTAGCAAAATAAAATGCATCTCAGCTTAGTTATTATCAGGGGAATCTAAAGGAGAAACTAGTCTCTGGTTTATGCAATTGGTGGAGTCCAGTGTCCTCTCCAGCTGTCGGAAAGTCACGTACCCAAGGTTTAGGCACTTAACTTGAATCTGTAGTAAAAACTCTCCGTGCTTACCTCAGTCCCAAGGCATTTTACTACTGCACCCTGCTGCTTTGTGGAAAAGAGATGAGCCAGATTTCAACAAATTAGTCTGCCATAATCAAAGCTTTCCATCCACAAGATCACACTCCTTTAGGACTACTACAGGGCAAAGACACTCTTGAGGGTCAAAAGCCTGAAGAACCAAGTCTGCTTCTTTGAATATAGCAGGAATCAAAATATTGCTGCCCTCAGCTCCTGTCCTTTCCCAACCAGGGTTTAGTAATCCTCTACAGCTTCCACCTTTACCTTTCCACCCCCTTTTGCCTGCTATTCTCGGAGGTGCATACACATATCCCACAACTCCTCCAAACAGCAGAAAGAAAACCTTCTTGTCCACATATACTGTGTCATGGGTCATAAGAAATACCTTCCCTATCATTGTAGAGAGGGACAGCTACTGCAGGGACAGCAGCAAATTAGATTTCAGCGCTTATTAGTATGTGAATACTGAAGGAGAAAGAATGGGTTAGGACCATACAATATTTTACTATATTTCTTAAGAGTTCTAATTAGCTAAAACTCAAATTTAAACAATAGTATGCAGGGAGATAGAATGCAGGGAGATGAACTGCACATTTCCGAATACCAGATTAAAACACACAGACAACACACTCATTACACTCAAGGTTACGGATTCAAACACAGCCCAAGTCACAAGTGATGGATGGTTCTTGGCACCTGGTCGCTGTTTGATAGCATATTTTGAATGAATTGGCATTCTCACTCCCTGCCTCTGACTAGAAGGTAGAACAAGTATTTGGTGATTATCTTGAGCAGTCCGATAAAGGAATAAATAAGCTTAGGGATTCAGTCTCAGGGGCAATAGTTTCAAGCAGACTCATGGGACTACTGCAGAAATGCAGATTACCAAGGCCTTTTTTCAGTGGCTAGGAATATTTAATTTCACTCTAGCAATGTTAGCCCAAGATTTCTCTAAAAATCAATGTGTTCTTTATTTAAGGGAAATAAAAAATAAAATACAAATTATTCCATGAACAGCAGAATAATGAAACTCAATTTCTTACAGTGTTTTTCTTTTTTCCCCTCTTTTCAAGGTTGTCCTAACAAAATTTGAAATCTTTCCTATGGCTAAGGTATTCCTAATTGTCTCTTCATTGCTACCAATTTTCATTAAATTTGACACCACAACTTAAAATCTAACTTTGTTAAAATCTGTCAACAGAATTTGAAGTTGTGAGTGGACAGGACATGCATAATACAATGACGCTTGCTTGCTTTGGAGATCAGTCTTGGGGCTAAGAAAACTAAGTGAGATCAAGTGCCTGATGTCTGGACTAGAAAAGAGCAGCAAAAGAAATATTTCTGATAATTCCTTCTAGAAAGGTATTGTAGTTTGCATATACAGATGGAAAGTATGACACGCACACTTTCTGTGTGCAGTACCCTTAGTAAAAGGTACTTTATAATGCAATAGATCTTGTTAAATAGGAAAATTAATAAGCGATATGAGGAATTAATCACCCAGAAGGGGGAGGGGAGTTTACAAATACACCATCCAGCCTTTTTCCATGCGTTTCCTACCTAAAACCATACGGTATACATATCAAGACAGATTTCTGCTTATGACAGGCAAGTCCATTTCAGTGCATTTTCAGTTACTCAACTTGCCTGTTTTGCTTTTCTAGCCACCATGGCACCTTGATCTGAGTGGAAGTCAAGAAGAACAGCAATGGGCTGACATGCAACAAGAAAAAAAAAAAGTCATGACAGAACTCCAAATTCCATTTGAGTCCAGATTTGAAGTGTTTTGGCCACCACCCACCACCAAAACTAAATACCACTGGAACTGAACTACACTCAGGTGAGCAAGCACTTTGGAATCAAGACCAAGGGTGCTTACACTCATCTGATTGAGGTCAGCACCCCTGTCCTTGAACTGGACTGGTAATCACACAATCAAGCCATGACCCGATGGAGGCTGATTCAGAATAATTCACCTATGTTAGGTGAATTTTAATTCACCTATTAGGAGAACTAGGTAGGTGAGTGTCTTGAAACAGTCAATGGAACAACAGGGGGAGAAGTACCAGGAGGCAAGGCATGCCCACAGCTGGGAATGGAGCGTTCAGGATCTCAGGTCACTTAGGTGTTGAAATATTGAGACCTGCGACTCTTAAATACTATACAAACTGAGAACATTCACACCATCTAAGCTGTATGCTTAATTTGAGCATGGTCTTTCTTCTGAACTGTCACGGAGTCACCAGCTTAAAATAGATGTAGTGAACAGCCACCAGAACATGAGTATTAGAAAGCTAAAGTACAGATACACGACCACTGCAGCCCATATATTTTCAATAGTGGTGCTCTTAAAAAGTTAGCATATGCTGTTCAGTAACGATATAGGATACACACAGTCCCACTCACAAGGGATATAGCACGCCTTTGAAGATTGCCTGGTTAATATACCAAAACTTGGATGAGGGAGGGAGTTGTTACGATTTGGTGGGGGGGAGGCTTTTTTGGTTTATTTCTATGGCTACCACTTCTACTTGCTACTACATGGCTTTAGACACTTCATAGATAATGTAATTTAGCCAACAAAATAGCATTCCATGAAGCTAAATTAAAAATCCAGACTATGGATAAACAAATTCAATAAATGTTTAGTCTGCCCTCTAAAGTATGGTTATATATAACACATAATTCATTTTGTATTACCATGAGTTGCTCTAGAAATATTAGTAACTTCACTAAACAATTGATAGTTATTTAACTTATGGAAATTGAAGTCTTCAGAATTATGAGGCTCTATTTCATATCTGTATTATAACAACAGCAAGATTTACAGAACTGTAAAGAATAATTCTTTAGCCTTCGCATACTTGTGTAATCATCTTAAAAATTGAAATGTCATCAATGATACAATATGGTCATAAGTAATTAACCACCTAATTAAAATCTAGAAATTAAAAGTAATTCATGTTCAGATAAAATTGTCCTTCACAGCTGGATTTCAGTAGTCCGTGAACCTAAGCAATACTGAAAATGGAAGAAATTAAGAGACACTGAACACTTCTTATGGGAATTTGCAATGTGAAGCAAAAAGGAACAGCAGGATAGAACGTGCCATGATGATTAGTGTTCTGTTTAATCAATGTTGAGATGTCATCAGCAAGAGATGGCAGGTGTCACTTTACTATGTTAGAACCAAGTCAGTTTTTGGAAAGAGGGAGATGTGGAAGACTGGGAACGCAAGAATTCCTGCAGTACTGGAAAAATCTTCGCCTATTCTGAACACATACAATTAAAACCATACAACATTAAAAAAAAAAAAAAAACACCAAAAAAACCCCCCAAAACATTAAGTTGAAGAAGTCATATTTGTTCTCCTGATCAGCACTCTGTATAACTATTTGGTGAGGAAAAGCAGTAGCACCTTATTGCACGGCATCAAAGCGTTCCCATATTTAAAGATGACAAGCTGTAGCCTATCAGGGAGAAATCAACGCATTTTAAAGTATTATCAAGCTTTTCAACAAAACACTACCAATTGAAAGTTGTCATTGTATAGTTACAAAACAAAGAACTAACTAAACTAAAATAGTTCTATAGTTACAAAATAAAGAACTAACTAACTAAACCGTCATTACTGACAGCTTCTGTGTATTCAGAGACAATGCTCTGCGACAGGTTAAGACAAATCGCTGTGAGAAAAAGCAACTGAAAAATATATTGTAGCATGATTCTGAGGTCAGGCATTACAGGGAGCTCCCAGATTTAAGTCAAAGTGCTAGAGAATTATTAATGTCAAAATTTACATAGGCCCTTAAATAAGATTTGTCATCATGAATTCTAAACCTTAGATTAATGGGAGAACTTCAGTTTAGTTGCAGAGTAATATTCTGTACTTGAAAAAGGCTCTGTGTGTTGCATATTAAATGGGAGTCACTGACAATGTGCGCACACAACTAGAGAAATTAAGACAGGCCATGCACAGTATCCATACAGACAAACTGAGGCCCCAGTCTCACAAAGAACTTGACGTACTTTCGCCCCTGTTCATGAAAAGAGTTAGGCACTTCCTTCAGATTGGTCCCTACTGAGTGCACCTGAACACATACTCACCTCTAAGCACTCACATGGGTAACACCGATGTCAACGGCTTTAAACATGTGCATATGTGACCTCCGGAGCAGATGACATTCTAACCTGGGTTTTGCTAGAGGCCTCTCCCGATGGGACATGGCAGGACCTGTGACATGTTAGCTTTGACCTCCCAAACATGCAGAACTTTTCATAGACTATGGACCACTGACAACCTCTTCTCCTTCAAATACTATTCTTTTAGGAAGGGCTGGCACAAGATGCACATCTGGCTTTCACAGATGTTGCATATTTATTTCATATCAACTTTTTCCAGTATGCCAGAGAGTCAATCTCAGTAATTTCTTCCCCCCCCCACCCACTCCAGAAGAATGGAAGAATCCCATTCTTTTTAATTTTTGAGGGTTTATGGCAATTTCTACAGAACTATATTAATCTTTCAATGCACAATATATTACTGGAACAACTGTCTGCTGTAACTACCCAAAGGGAATAATCTTTTGCATCCACTGAATAGCAGACTCAAGGAGTCTGAAACTTTAGTGCACATCTCAAAAAAACCAAGCTTTTGTCTCTCCAAGTATGCTCACTCATAAGCCATTTGGAGACAAGCAGACAACATATCGTTAATCTCTGATTATGTTCCAAGACACATTTCTAATGCAGCTCTCATGATTACAGTGAGGCTTTACATTTGGCTCACTGTTAGCCCACCCACTGAAGTTTACTGAAATGCTGGCTTGCTATCTCGCCTTCCCCACCCACCCCACCACCATCCCAAGTGGTAGAAAGTGGCTGCAAAACAGCCAGACCCAGACACTGGCAGGCATGTTTTGAGTGCAGAATGAGGGACTGCAGTTGATTTCAGACTTCATCTAGTTAGATCTGGATATTTCTCAAAATTGTCAGACTACTTTGCTAAGTTTCTATCTGCTCATTTTTAATCACCACTATAATTTCAATCTTCTCCACCTACTGTGAACAATAAATTAAAAAGAGGAGCTACATAGTCAGGGAAAGACTTTATTAGTTTTTTTCTGATTTGAAATGCCCATAGCTTGCCATGCTGACTAATGTTCTTTGGTCAGTAAATAATACCACCTGCTGAGCCAAGTATGTACCCAAAACGAATGTGTGCTGCTAGGTGATTCAAAAAGATCATTATTTTCCCTTTCAGTTCCATGCTTTTTTCTTAAAACAGAATTTGCAGCAGCCTTGTCTCATTTCTAGGAACAGAGAATGCATGGACCACACATGGATTTGTATAACCACTATTGCACAAGCTAATTAATCCAGTCTTTATCCTAGCACCCAGCACTGAAGGCACATACAAGCATGAAATGAGTTGCATTCCACTGCCCACAGATGGAAATCCAAAACTTGCTAGCATTCAGTCTTTCTTCTCCACACCCTCTTCTTCTGCTCCTGAACTATACCAAACTCTCTCTGGGGCTGAAAAGCCCAGAAGAGGAGCACAGTGCTTAATCATTAGACTTCTCAAATGTCTGCTTGACCTTGTTATAAAAAAGGGTAAGCCACGGTCACCTGGATGATCTTTTCATCCCATCATTATTTCACAGAATCACAGAGTTGTTGAGGTTGGAAGGCACCTCTGGAGATCACCTAGTCCAGCCCCTCTGATCAAAGCAGGGCCACCTACAGAAGGCTGCTCAGGACTATGTCCTGTTGGGTTTTGAATATCTATCTCCAAGGATGGAGACTCTATAACCGCTTCGGACAACGTGTTCCAGCATTTGATCGCTCTTACAGTAAAATAGTTTTTTCTTACAATTAAATAGAATTTCCTGTATTTCAATTTCTGCCCAGTGAAGACCCATTTTGTCTGCCTTGATCAAACCTCTCTTTTTAAGTGACTTTTCTTTAAACTAAATATCCCTGGTGTCATTATCCGTACCAAAGGGGATGGAAAGAAGTTCCATTAAGATTTATATATCCACATCACACCAGTCTGCACAGCTCACTGATCAAACATGTTGTACACCTTGAAAAGATGCAGCCCTGGAGAGTTTCTCTTGCCCCCTGGCGATCTTCAAGAGGCATTTGCTTCTAAAGGACTTTGTCTCCTTAGCTGCTCTTGAGCAGTTTAGATCAATGTTGTTCCTTAGTCAGGTCAGGGTCGTTTGCTATTTGCCCTAATGGCCAAAGAGAGGTTTAATTTCATCACTTCTGTATCAGTTGGTGCAGAGATGAGTTAAGTGGACTAGAAATGCTACCTGTGTTCCAGTGCAATTTTAGAAGCAGATTAGAAGTGACAAGAAAATGCAGAATGATATTGAAAGTGACCCTACAGTTGCTAAACTCGACATCAGGAGTTTTCATGAAGAGAAGTTTTGTAATGATTCAATTCTTCTGTCGTCATCAGATATAAGCAGTACTAGAATATTAACTCTGCAATTCTATACTTACCTAGAAAAGTGAGTAACATAGCTAACAGGTTGTCTGACTAAGGACCCTTGCAAAGCTATAGTGCAAGAAACACGTAGTTCAGAAATGCAAACTGAATTGATTATTACATATACTAAGAACTGTCCCCTATAAACATATAAATTAGAAGAAAATCATCCACACTAGTTTCTTATATGAAACAAACAAAAAGCTCTCTTAGCACAGTATTTGTTTCTCCTTTACAAAGGCAAGTCCTTCATTTTCTTCAATTTTCTCACCATGTATAATTTACTCTTGGTTTTATCTGTTCTATTTTCTTGTTTAGTTCTTAACAGCTGCAGATGACCCATGGCAAAAACAGAAAAGAAGAAAACAGAAAAAATTTTAAATGAACACTTCCATTTTGTTGGGAGGAGCCTCCCTCCCTGAAAAGCATTACAAAAGAAGAAAAGAGATAGATCTGAGACTAGTAATAAATTCACATCACCAAGTGAGACCAGCAAAATAATTTCTTACTATACATTAAATGTCATTGAGGTTCACCATGCTCATGAAAGCTATGAACTGCACGGATTCAAGGGACAAAAGGAACATGGCCATGCATGCATAGACGTCCCCTCAAACATGCTGAACAGGTTTCTCTGTAAGGTCTCAGATCTCTGCACCCCCTGCCAAGCTTTTCTTTATCACCATCTGCCTTTCCTCTATTAACTAATTTTTTACCCTGAAGAAGATTCTAAGGCTGTTCTACTTTTAAATAATAAAATGCACATTTCACAGTGGTTTAAAACATAGTGCTGACCTAACAAGATTGATTTTTCTTTGGGGAAGAAAAAGAAAAAGCAACAAATGCACTTCAGCAACATATTGAAAGAGGAGGCTATACAAATAATAGGTTACATAGTTAAAGCTTTCTCTAAGCTAGGCAATTATTTTTTTTTTAAATTGTTTTATTAACTTCTACTAGTGTTAAAACAGAAAAAATATAATTCCCATATCACACATGAAAAAAAATCCAGACCTCTATAAAATGAACAGGTTAATTAACAGCTGCGTAACTCTCTGCTTCTTCTAAATCCATTTTTCATGTTTAAACACAAGGGATGGGGATATTGATTACTAAGTCTTTCAATGAAGTTCCGTACACTTAGGATGTAAACAAGACTGAAATCTGCTAGAATTAGAGCTCTATAGTCTACTCTTCCCCATCACTATTTTCTTTGTTGTCAAATTCTTTTTAAAAAGCAGGGCATCCCAAAAATCTTGATGTCATCAAAAAGTAATTTTGAAACATCCTAGTCAATGCTGTTTCACAGCACCTGATATCTCTAGTCATGGAGACCCTCTCCAAATCATGACCGTTCCTGTGCAGGTCAATGACAGACAGAAGACCTGGAATGGTTTATCAATGAGCTTGACAGTATGCCAAGAAGTTGTTCCCAGGCAGGTTTGTACTTGATGACCAAATTTAAGAACCAAGAGGACTGCATATAGCTCTCTCTAACCAGTGACAGGACTCATCACACCCGTGATGCAACACAGTGAGCAACACAGGCTTCCTTTACACTAAATAGGAAAGAGAGGCACCTTTGGGGCAATCCAAATCACGTGCTGGAAACCCTGATGGGGTATTTCTCTGCAGGACACACGGCACCTCTTCTCCATGAGCTGCAGGGTTACCGAAGTTCTCCACACACGAGCAGCAACCAGGGCAGAGCTGACAGCCCTCAAGCACTGCAGCTGACGGAGAGAGAGGAGGCAGACTGGAAGAAAGGTGGGGTTTGTTGGGTGGGGTTTTTTTCTCCCTTAAATGAGGAGATTTAAAATTACAACTGAGCAAACAGCTGAAACCAACTTGTCAAGCAAGTGCTCAAAGCTTCTGAGAAGAAAGCAGGTCCTGGGTATGGCTGAATCCAACCACACAGTCAGACTTGAACAAATATTCATGGCAAGTATTATGCCATATGCACACAGCTCTGCTGGTAAGTAGATGAATACAGAAATTATGAAACAGATTGTACTGGGTTGGTGCACAAGCACCTTAGCACAAGTGTCCCAACAGGCAATTATTTACAATTAATGGAAAATATTTGACGCTGGTTTTTCAAGCATAGCCAGGAGTCACTCAGAGATTCCTGCTCAGATTCACAACAGAGCAAGAGGTTGCCAAGGAAGGGTCACAGCAGCTCCCTATCTTCAGGATGAATTCATACCACAGCAACTCACACTTTAGACTATAACAGCCCTTTAACACCACTCACTTGGCAAAGACAGGACAGACTCCACTCCCACTACACCTTCTGCTTCTGCTGCAGCACCCCAGGCAACTTCCCCCTGCAAATTCCCAGCCAACCAGCTGTCTTCAGGTTGAGTTGAACAGGAATCTGAGCCGGTATATACATATCCTGTGTGCAAAATTCCTGTTATTTCGAGTACATACCAGCTAGTCACGGACACGAAGAGTCAGCTAGGCATCCAAATGCCTATTGTTTAGGCAACTATGACTATGTAAAGAGGGGGAGACGGGGTATAAAATCACAGAAGAGTAAAGCACATTGTTTTCTCTCTCTCCCCCTTTGGTCAAAACAATTCCTTTTAATTGCAATATACTTTGCAACTGTAATGTCATTCTTCTTGGAGGGGAAAAATAGAGACTCCCCACGGAGAATTAAATGATCTACTTAAGCAATACTTTCAAAAGATACTTTAAGCTTTTGAATTATCAGCTCAAAAATGCGGCATAAATAAAATACCAACAATGGAAAACCATGTGTAAATCATGCTATTATGCAGACAGTTGTAGCAAAAAGTACACAAAGCAACTAGAGCATATCTTCCATCATTTGATCTTTTTTTGGTGTTCAACACATTCACAAACAATAAACTTAGAATAAACGGCCTTACCTAAACAAAAGGTGTGTGTTTGAGCAAAGCATTCTGGAAAAGTTCCCAAGGGTCTAATGATAATGGTAAATATTTTCCAGTATAATTCTGCTAAGGTATCTGGAGTGACTTCCTGGGTCCTCCAAAGTCAGCAAGAATTTTGCCAGTGATTTCAACAGAAACAGGGTATCACCTCTGGACTTCCACGCAGGGCTTAGTGCTCAGAGAGAAGCTAGCTAACCACAGAAGAATTATGTAATTAATATTCATCCATATGGACAGCAGTAAAATTCACACCTATATTTCAGATTAACCTAGGCAATGATCATATTTTAAGAAAGTGTGATTCATGCAAAAGTATCTGATTACCTTCAGTCTCTACTATCAATTTTAGAATAAAAGGATGGCTCAATTATCCTAAAGGTGCAATTTTTCATTCCTCACAAATCCAAAGTTCCACTGAGCACATGGATGGCAAGATAGGGTCCTTTGAATACTGTGGCATTGAGGTTAATGGGAGATTTAAATGCACAAGAAATGCAGGATCTGGTCATAAGAGTATTTGAAAAAGAATGATAATAGTCATAAAAATGAAAGGATATTTATTCAAAAATGCTTCAGTATCTCATAAGTTATTTCTTTTCCATACTCCTTTCTCAGCTGGCTCACTGCTGCTGCTGCTCTCCTTAATCTTTCCTTTCTAATTCTTCTTTTAAATATTTATAAAAATTTTGCACAGATGGAGAAAAAGCTGAAGATCTGAAACAAAATTAATTTAATAAGGAAAGGACTAGAAGCCCATTATTGGTTTAGGCAGCCTCTTTTCATGCTGTATATTGTAACTAGGAATAATTAATTTGAACGTCCTTGATCTTTGGGAGCTTTTTCATTAATATTATTATTAATAATAATAGCAATTCACATTCACTCTCCTCACTTCCCTCTTTCTGGCTGTAAGTACTTCAGTGCCTCTAGGCACCCACATGCTGCCACAACACAGAAGGCTGGATTTAAAAGCTATTGCTTTCTTAGATGTACAACAAAGGACTGTAGTGCAGGCAGACTGCTGCAAAGACCTCTTAATGTAGCCTAATGATAGCCTGTCCCATTCTACCAGTAGGTAACCTGATGGGTGTGTTGTGGTTGCCCATTAGCAGGTCCCTAGCTTGCATGGCAGGAAAGGGCTGAAGCATTAGGATACATAGGGGGGGTGGCGAGGGGGGGAGTGGGGGAGCTGTTGCACAAGAGGAAAGGGGAAGCTTTGGAGCACAGGGCCGGCTCAGAGCTGGAGCACCAGCTGTGGAGCAACACTGCAGCACCTTTCTCACCTCACACATCTATGCAACAGGCACAGCCTGAAACACAAGAGAAAACACAGTCCTGTGTTGTGAATGCATGAAGTGGCAGCACCTCACCTGGCACGTGCACGGATCCAATGCTGCCAGCAACAGCCTCAACAGATGGGGCCTGGACTTCAGGATGGCAATTTGCCTTAGAGGGAAAAAAAAAAACCAAACAGGTCTTGACTTCAGTCCCATCACCCAAACAAAACACTTTGCCACACTCTAGTCAAGGTGCACAGCCTACATTTGGTTTTTTGACTTCAGTTGTTGTTTACGTTATGACAGCAGTTATCTATGCCAGAAGGTACAGCCCCTTACCATTACATATGTACCCATTGTTGGTAGGAGCTGAGAAAGGACTACCTGCGATGCAAACCATTTCCAAAAACAGTTCAGAAGGACAACTGGCAGAGCAGCCAGCCACGGAGCACTGGATCAACTGGCCAGGGTCAGCAGTAGCTCTGGAAATAAGTGCAGTGTCTTCTGGGACCCCTGGGGTAACATACTTGACATCGGACTGCGCTGCCTGCTTTTAACATCTAGATTGTAACATGTTGGACAGACTGTCCCTCAGCGTCTCATCCAATACTTATTGCCACAGAGCTCTATACATGACTGTGACTTCTTGGTCTTTATTCTTGTAACATGAACAGCTTTCTGCTACCTTCCTTTTCAAGGACCTTTCAGTCTTGTACATCCTATTCACACACCTTCTAACACTGCCAGGACATGGCCATACTGCCTTCACATGAATAAAAACTATTCTCCTTCCAAAATTTTTCTAAAATCATTTGCAGATTCGAGGCTTTTGAATCTGTGCCTTTCTGGATGCCTACCTCAGCAAACCAAAGCAAGAACCTAAAAGGCCCTCAAATATCAGCAGTTGCTGTAACATGGAATGGAGGTAAACCTAACAACACATCTAGAAAACTACATGCAATTCAATTCATCCATGTTGCATCTCACTCCCATATGGTAGTGTGAAAATAGAGAAAATGCAAGGCCTCTGTTTCTCTTTGGGTTCCAGCCATGCAAAGAGTGAGCAATAACATCTGGCCCGTTTGGAAGATTCAGCACCAGTTGTGTTGGCAGCTTGAAAGTAGCCCCTAGATGTGTCACTCCACAAGGCTGCGGATTCACCATCTGGGGTGTCTCCTTCTCGGTGCCACACACGTGGGTTTTTAAACTCCTATTTCCTGTTAAACATTATTACTTCTGTCTGCTTGTGAACAACAGTTGATATAAACGCCTCATGAATACCTCTCCCCAAGTTCCTGTAGAGTTGCTTTTCTTCCTAACTTTAAAGACAGGAACAAAACATAATATACATTTCACTTCCAAACTGGATTCCTCAGAGGAAAGAATTCCAGCCCATCTGCCACACACATACACACTTTTTTTTTTTAATTTAATTCATGTGCAAAATAAGGCTTGTATGTACAAAATAAAAAGGACCCTACAGACAAATAATCCCCTCTGTTTCCTGGCTAAACTATTACAAGTCAGTGCTAATTATTGAGGTTACAACCCTTTATTTTAAGTAAGGCTGGAATAAATGTTGGTTGCGAGCAGTTGAATCTCAGCAGTTACCTTCCTAAACTGATGAATCATCAGGTCAGCTCAGGCTCTTTCAATTTAAAAAGTAAAGTCTGAAATTTAAGTGACATAGAATTATTTTGTACAGATATGCAAAACATCATGGTGAATCAAGATGATCCAACTGTAAACTTTCCAAGTTTTGCGGACAGTATAAATACTGGAGGCTTCTATGATTTCAGAACGCAAATATAGGTTTTTTGTTTGACTATATTTTAATTCTTCTGATACTCAATTCCCAACCAGATGAAACACCTCTACCATTAGAGCCTCAACTGAAATAGCAGAGACATAAAATAAGATACCAACAGCCCCCATAAGCAATGGTCTCCACCAGAAAGTTCACCAGAAGGACTTCCAAAAGGGGAACAAATAGCAAACAAACCTGGGTGAGGAATAGGAAGGATGGCTAAGCGTTGGCCAGGACATCTTCTGTCTCCTGAGCAACCACACAAACCTCCCTGAACAACATAATTTAGGTATTCACTTGATCTACCTTTTGGTGCCTGAATCAGTATGAAAGTCTTGTCTAATCCCTCTAGGTAGGCAATCACTAGCAGTTAATTGCACAAGCCTAAGCAAGCTGTTTATGTTTTTCTTAAGCTTATGCAGAAAAGTGGGTATGTCCAGAGGGAAATTCATCACCTCTTAAGCAAGGGGTCTAAAACACTTTGGAGCGTCTGAAGGGGACTCCGTGTCTCCTGGTTGTAGAGAAGCTCAATTCCCCATTAGTGAAGTGGAGCTAAAAGCACTTCAGCATCTCACAAAGCATTTTCAGGAAAAGCACAGTGGAGAATTGTACAGCATCCAAGTACTAACTGTAGCAGAGAGCATAAGTGTGCCCCAGATAGTTGATATGAGCCAGCTTTGCAGAGCTCAATTTGTTTCCCCTCCAGACAGCTGAAGCAGATAAGTAATGCACATGCACTCTCCACACTGCTCTAAGCCTACCATCTAAGCTGATGATAAAGAACTGAAAAACTAAGCAAGATCATAAAATACAGGTCTTGGGATGAACACTATGGTCCCTGAGTGCAGCTGAGAGATGACAATGCATCTAAAGAGAGAGGAAATCCATCAAAATCAGGCACTGGACTGCCTATTGATTCCTGTCTTGGCCTGTTACCATGGTCATTTCGCTGGCCACTCTATGGCTTCTAATGTGTACCCAATGGGTCAGAGATTTTCTTCTTTTTCATAAGGAGGTTTGAGTCTTGCACATGGGAAGCGTTATGCATGGAAAGATATTATTAAATGGAATGCAAACTGCTCTTTGCCTTGTATTAACAGACTTGCTAATATTATAGAAATAATTGCAAAACAGATAAAGCACTTCTTTGCAGGAACTCATACCATTTTACCCAGACAACTTTTCGTGTTTTAATACAAGTAGTGTGTTGAAATCCAGCCAGTATCATCTAATCCATACTGCCAAAACATACAAATCCTATCTTAAAATCTGCACAAAAGAAAAATTACTGCACAACAGATCTGTAAATGTTAGTGGATTTTGAAAGAAAATGTTAGTTTTACCAAAAACAAAATTTCACCCCAATTCTAAGACATTGTGTGTGCAGGAGAGAAGAAATTCTCAGGAAATGTTCTGTTCCTGTTCTCAGGAAATGTTCTGTAAAATACTGTTTATTTAAATGCATTTAAATAAAAGTACAGCCATTATACAGTTGCAACAGAGCATTTTCACCCTCCTTCAGAATGAGGCTGTTTCAACATACTTATTTTTTCCTGTTTGTTTTGGTCATATTTTTTATTATGCCTTGAGGCAGGATTTCTTTCAGAACAAACTTTCTGTGGGTATTTTCTCAAGATGCAACATTTAGACCTATTGATTATTCTCCTTTGTAAATGTTTATGCTCTGACTCCCATCACATTTTAATTCAGGTATTTTTGTCTACTGCTAAACAATTTATTCAAAAAAAGTATTTGTGTACTGCATTTCATCACATTGGTTTTATCCATCACAAATTAAGACGAAAATATTATAAACCCCATGGTATTTAACCTCTCTAACTGAAAACTAAATACTGTCATCTTTTTCTTTTGAAGCCACAGTCAACTCCCCAAACTGATCCCTTCACTCAAGTTTTTCTAAATTTTAGTTAAATTAATACAGTTTGAGGAAAAAGTTGAGTAGGTGGTGTGCTGTTTCTTTTCCCTGGGCACAGGTAAACTCATAATAGACCAGAGCGTAGTCCAGCACTGAAGAAAGACAGAACTGCCCAGAGCCACAAGGTGAAAAAGATAATTTGTACTGACTGTTGGCAGATCACTTGGTTGTCCTTTGTAGGTTGGATGTAGCCTATAGCTCTTAGTTTAAGAGCACTGCTCTGAAGCAGAGAAGATTACAAACCATACAAAAATGCTCCCAACTGGTGTGATTTTGCATCTACCCCTTAAAGATGGTCACCTGCTTTACTGACAAGTATTTGTGCAAAACCATTGTTTGAATTCCCATGCTCATTTCCTTTCTCAGTCACCATGTAACAGGCCAACACAGAATAGGTGCTTATTCAGACAGGACACACACTTCAGTGACAGACAGAGCTCACTCGGTCACCTACCTGCGGCACATTTAATTCTACGAGAGCAGCTGTCAATTTAACCAGGATTAAAAAAAAAAAAAAAAAAAGCATGTGTTCTTGACTAAGAAAATCAGTAGAATTTGGATGAAAATATATTCTAGCAGCCAACATGTTCCATCAACCTGCTCTCTGAAATGAAGTCACGTTGCTGGGTTTTGTCTTTAGGATAAAGCAGGGAAGACAAATGCTCCCAGTCCAACAAAGGAATTCAGGGTCCATCATGAAGAAAATTATGACATTATGCCCAATTCCACTGGTTTTCAATCACATGGGTTCCTTGAAAGCAAGGCCTGAAGAGTCATCACCTTCATGTTTTTGAGAAAGTGCACCTCCCAGCAGGTTCCACTCAACCCAACTGCTCTATACAGAAGTGTACTGATAGCTGGGAATCACAGTAGTAAAACCACAAATTTTGATAAACAGAATGTTACGTAATGTATTTCACGAATTATATAAATGAAAACATTTGTGAGAAAGACATATTTGTGAAAATGTGCATCTCTCTTATACGTAGCTGTGAAAAAGCCATCGTGATCCTGGTGCTAGACCCTGCTTTAACAGCTTTTTAACCAGTTGCATGCTTTTGCTTACAAAGAGGAAACCCTGCAGGATAGGAATTCACATTTATTCATCCTATTTGTACTCTTACCCACAGAGTAAATCAGAACTTTTTATTACCACCAGAGCTGTTATATTGTTTGGAATTCAGATCCAATGGGACTCCAATCATATGATTAGTATCAGTCAGATACAGTCCTGGCCCCCCCCCCAGGTTGGGAGAAACCAGAGAAAAAATTATTTCTACAGACATAGGAGGTGGCACCTTGTTTAAGGTTGCTGTGCGATACTAGGACATGCTATGCTTCCACTGATTCCCCTTTCTTCTGGAAGAATATATAACCACAAAATGTCTGTAGCACTTCTCAGAAGAGTTGGGTGGTAATGTAATTTCTTCAGACTTCACACACATTAATGGACCTTGACAGAGCTCTATCAAGTTTCAAACGGTAGCATCATTCTCTGTTTGCAACCTATAAATCATTGTGTAAATGTTGCTGAGTCAAACCAAACTCCACAGAAGATCGGCTACCTGAAGTGACTGCATAGGAAATCTTATGCTTTTGAGCTCCTACTGGTACGAAACATGCTACATTAAAAATTATCATCGCTCTGATGACCAATAATCATCCATTTACCTTAGGCGTAATTCTCCCTCTCTTTGACAGCTGAAACCAACAACCATTTTAACTGCCTCAATTCAAATTACTTACCTGTTTCACTAAAACACTCAGTTTTAAACACTGATGTACTCTCCAGACTTATGGAATCAACGTGCCAGTGTAACTGCCGGACAGCCATACACTGTTTCTCCAGCAATCTTTGTAACAGGCAAAGACAGCTAAAAAAGAAGAGTTGGTAGATAAATCATACCTTTAACTCGGTGCAAATACTTTTGAATGTTTTTAATGCAATGATAAACCAAAAAAAAAAAAAGGTGGCAAAGCAAAACCACAATGTTAACATTTGACTTTTATAAGCATTCAGAATTTTATCATTAGTTAATCTGGGGTTTTTTTGCAGGCAGTCAGTTTTACTTTGTATACCTTGTTGCATAAAACTATCATTAACAAGATATATTACCTAATTATGCTGGTCTGTTCTACTTCTGAGTAGGATTTTGCAGCTATAAATTTCACATAGTCCATGCACTGTGTGCAAAGGCTTCTGACAGAATCCCATGACCATGAAGAACAGAATATGGAGGGATAGTGTCATTCCATTTGACAAACTGACTGGTATCACTGTCAGGATAATAGTCCCAGATCTGCAGCAGCAGAGAACAACATTGATTGTCAACATCAAAAGGGTCAAGATAAATTAAATATTTATGGCTCTGGGCTGTGTTGACAGCTCTTGATGTGTTCTCAAAGCTGATCACTCCAAGCTGATACATTTCTTCTGAAAGTTGGCCCACTAAATCTGCAGTGGTTTCCGACGTTTACGTATTTATTTCCTATGCTACTGACAGCCTTGCATTGCAATGAACAGCAGTGCACTTCAGTCCTCCAGGAGGGCACATCTGAAAACTCTTCACTTTCCCCTGTTTTCCTCAGCCATAACCATGCATTCCTTTCCGTAGGGGAGGTAAAATTATTAGCTTGAGGAAAAACATAGTAAACCAGCAATGGTTACACAGAAAAAAGAGCTGGCTTTTTATATATAAAAGAAGTTTTTTACATCTACTTTTCCCAAAGTGGATAAAAATTAATGGAAAAACCTCACTGTCCCAAAATTCAGGGTTGTTGGGATTTTTTCCCACTAAGTGATAAAATTAATTTCAAGTGAGACTAACCCCAGGCCCAAGGCTAAGTTTGTGCATTCCCAAAGACTGCAAGAGTGGTAACATTATTCCAATATTTAATAGGTGCAGGTGAATGGAATGATTAACATAGCATTCACACAACACAAAACAAAGCCAGGAATATAATGAATGCCAGCAAAAATTATTTGCAGGAGACTAGCTCTTGTTTAACAAACCTGATTTTTACCTTCCAGTTGATTACAAGTTAGGTCAATAGTGCAAATTTCTTAGATTCATATAAGGCCTCTAAATTAGCACCTGAGAATACAGCATGACTGAAGTACACATTAAATGGATTAAAAATATCTGCCTAGCTTGAAAACATAGACATTAACGGGGACTTGACATCTGAGGCACCATTACTAGCAAATTCCCAAAAGGATTGGGATGAAAGCCTTTACAAAGGAACACTTCCATCAATGAGAAGTAACTAAAGCAAACCCAGCAGAGGGAATTGATATTACAAATACTGCAGACTGATAAATGAGGAAAAGATGAGAGTACTAACAAAGAAATCAGAGCACTTGGGAAACAGGACCCATTCAAACAAAACATGTTTTAAATCAAAACTCACAAAAATATTTATCTGGGAAAAATCCTAGAAATTCCGAATGGAAAGGTCTATGAATCATCCAAGCCTATCTTCCTACTGAGGTCTAAGCCATCCGGGCAGATATTTATCTAACTTTTTCTTGAAAGCCTCTAATGATTGAGATTGCACAGGCCTAGCAAGTAAATCTAGTCTCCCATTTTCCTTCATAACTTGAAAAGTTTCCCCTCACATCTAGACTAAAACATCCTCAACTGCAATTTCAGATCACATTTACTTCTTAGCCAGTTCCCAGTGGGCATGAAGAATGACGCATGCTTTGTCCTTGCAACGCCCTCTTACAACAGCAGCCTGCAACAATCTGTTAGCCCATCTCCCCTCAGCTGTCTTTTCATGAAAAACAGTTTGTTCAATTTTTCTTCCCTGGTCCTGTTTTCAAGACTAAGGAACAATACTCAGGAAAATAGTAAGTAGGGCTTGTGGTAAAGAAGTGACAACGTGAGCTCTAAGCACAGTTCCGTGGCAAAGACTTGATCCATTTGTTGAAAATGTTACAAGGAGAGCAGATATCTATAGCTTTAGTTTCCACATTTAAAAGGAGGATACTGACATAAAGATATTAGGAAATAGAAAATTCACCTCTTTCTTGGTAATCCGTTTCACTGTTAAAGACACTTGCCTTATTTCTAATTTGAATTAATCTGGTTTCACTTTCCAGCAACTGCTTCTCATTCTGTCTTTCTCGGATAGATTAAAATACCCTTCAGTACCCTGTGTTTTCTCCCCGTGAAAATACTTTTCTCATCTTAGTAACCCTTCTACCATTGAAAGGGAACTGTTTCATGAGAATGTAGTAAATTCCTATGGCTCCCCTTCTGCATCCATAGCACTCTGGCTAACTTCTCACCACTTGTATAAACAGGTGCAAGATTCCTCAGCTTGTTCACATACTACAAGCCCCAAACTCCAATGTCAACATCACAGTCCCTCCCCAACCAAGCAGGTCAAGAGTTTGACTGACAGTCGATAGACTGTTGACCCTCTTCTCCTCTGTTCACCTCCTTTTTCAGCCAGCTCTGCTTAGAGAGGCACTCCGTCCTGCTCTCACTCCTCTTGCAACTTAGCACTCAACTCCAGTTGTACCTTGATTCTCCTCCACTTCTCATCTTTTTATATTTGATCATTCATTTTATCGCTTACCCTTATTCTCTCTCCCCTTTGCTTTTTCTACCTTTTCCCACCACTGCTTTATCTTTGCTCAATACCCTGTCTCTGTTCTGATTTTTGTATTCACCTCTCCTCCTCTTTTTCACTGCTGTTAACGTGAATACCTTCTGGTTGACATATTCCTTCGTTTCTCCCAGCATTACTATCTCTTCCTTTTGCTTCACTTGATCCAAGTCACAGTAAAGGAGAAAAAAAAAAAAACCTTGCCTAGTTCCAAAGCGTATTTTAAAGCTCAAGAAGTTTGTCACACTTAGTTTTACACTATACATTTAATGACTTAGACCAATAGCAAAAATGCAGCAAGGCAAAGAACATACACCGTGAATATCTGTGCAGCCTAAGTACTACCTATCCCCATGAACATCAACAGCCAAGTGCTGAGGGCATTCCCCAGGGAAAAGCTGGAAGCCCAATTTCTACCCCAGCTGGCAATCACATGGAGCAGGGCTTTGAGTCTGGGTCTCCATCACCTGCAGTGGGGTTTCGTTTATCTCCCTTGGGAAGCAGTTTTAACCTCACCTACCCACTCAGTTTCCCTCCCCATCTCCTCAGTGATGTTTGAACTCATGCACATAAGCTTGTGCATAAAAAGACTGACTTGAAGTTATCTGCATTTGCCAACTCAAAATGCTTAAGCAAAGTTTCCCCACCAGTTCCTCCAGTGGAGAAATTAATAATAATGCTATGTTTCATTCTCTGATCTGCATACGGAAGAAAGCATTTTCTTTAGAAAACAAAATGCAAGATTACTAGGTAACAGTTAATTTCCTAATTAACTGCACAATACCTTCAGTTTTTTCCTTTACATTACTGAAAATAAGGTTAGGGTGGAGAAATGCTTTTCTGCATTAATGACATCTGGTACCAGCAATTTGCAGTTATTTTGACTGGTACAGTACTTAAATTACTAACAACACATAAAACTCAGTGAGCTAATAGCATTCTGTGGCAGCAAGAAACACACTTTGTCAAGATTATATTTCCACAGGACCAGATTAATTTAATTACAATTAATATTTTTTTAGTAAATGGCACCAGCAGACATGCATGGTAAATAATTTGTGTATAAATTACTCCCACTCCTGCTCTAGATGTTATCAGCTCTAAAAAGCCACTTACAACTATGTGAATTCACTGTCACTCTCAATCATCGTATATGAAAATGCAAAATTTTGTTGAAATAATATACCTCTTTTGCAATTACCATGTGTCTGATATTTCCTCAAAGGCTGCAGACTGGGCAGAAAAAAAGCAGCATTTGCTGTAACAAATGTCGATGTTCATTCTTGGCAAGACATCCCTTCCTCAGATAAGCATTTTTAAGAAATATCATGGATCTACGTTATCAGAAACAGCATTCGCATGAAATTATTTTGTTAAGGGTTCTTTGGAAAACATATAAAATATTCATGAATTTATTGTAGAAACACCTAGAGATGTGGGCCCTCATTGAAAACAAGCCCCTGTGCTGGCAGCAGAGACAACACCACTGGTTGCCTGGGGATCTGCAGTCTGTGACTGGGATCTCCCCTCACCCGCTGCCCATTGCCCAGGGGCTCCACCTAAGCTCAAGCCCAGGCCATCAGGTCCAGACCGAGCTGTGTCATAGCGGTGCCTGTCCCCAACTTCATGTTTGGATTTCCAGGATTGACCTTAGACCTGGTTGTTGCCTTCACTTTCCAGCTCTGCTCATCCAGCCCAGGTGCTGTGCGGCTCTGCCCTGCCAGTGTGGCAGCCATTGCCCGCCCCGTGCTGTCACCAGCCTTGGCTACCGGCTTGCCCTGCTCTTGCTGCTCCCTGACATGGGAAAACTTTTTCCACAGTTTTGACGTGCAAAAGAACACTCTCCCGTGGGGGGTGCCATGTGAGAAGTCAGCTCACATTGCAGGCTTTTGCTCAAGGACTGTTTTAATCAATTAACTTCCTATGTAGGAACACAGTATGTTTGAGTCCCTTTCTTCAAATTTGGTTAAATATGATTAAGAGATGTTAAAGAAATAGTCTGAGAGGAGCAAAAAGGGCAAACACATACATAGCATATGAGTGCACAAGCCTTCAAAGAAGTAATTCCATGTATCATTTGTGTGTCCTTTTCCTGTTCTGTCTTTTCTATTGCGTTTTAAACATGGGAAGCTCCTTTTGCTACCTTAACCCTACCTGAAGTGGCTAAGTTCAGATTTGTAAAGTATCTCTGGTCTAAGCTTGTTTTAGATATCTAAATTAGCACTTTAAAGGCTCCAGCAGGTGAACTGACAATACCTCATGACAGCTCTTTCCTGCTATCATGCCAAATTTTTGTATTATTAATGCTGCAGACACATCCACTTCAAAGAATTCTATGATGTTTCAAGGAGCAGAGTCTCATGTATACACCTGAAATACTTTCATGATGCTTTATACACAGTTCAGCAATATTAACTGGAAGGTGCTTCCTAACGTTCTGGTCACAGTCATTTGGCATTCAGATTTCAACAGAAAACAAAATTCATACCACTTATAAAATTGCTAGTTAGATTCCATTATCAAGCCTGTTCTTTGAGCATGCAAAGCAGAATCAGGAAAAAGACTCAACAAATTAAAAACTGAACAAATTAAAATTCAGCCAGGTAACAAGCACAGCACTTCCTGGGTTGTATTTTACATTCATAGAAGCAGCACAGGCTGTCAGTGAAGAACGTCCCCGTCAAGAAAACTGGAAGTTATGAGTATTACCACCATGTGGCAGAAGTGAAAATTCAACCCTAGCACAACCATGCAACCTGTCTGGAAGAAAACAAAGAAGCGGGGTGGAGGGGAAGGCAGTAGAGACTATACAGTATTTCCTGGGAACTCAAGTGTATAACCTAACAGGGACTTTCAGGGTTTGGACATAGGATTTTAATGTGGGAAATGAGAGTTACATATGATAAAGCTGGATTAATTCCTATGATCCCTTATTCAACAAAGATTCATAATCACTTCTCATATCCTGTGTTTTACTCTTATGTAGAAAAATTCAAGAAAATAAATGCTTGGAGAGCATAATCTCTTTTTGTAGAAGTTACTCAGTGATTCACGGGAAGCCAAGTTGAAGATTAACATATGACGACAACCATTATCTTCAACTTCTCCAGATTTCTGTAATCTAAGATCATTCATTTGATACTCAATTGCCTAATTGTTGTGATATCACATTACTAAAAATATTTTGCCAACAGAAAATAATGAGAGGAAACCAGAGTTCCTCTGAGGAACTCTTAAATTTAGGCACCTAATTTAATGATGTACCCTTCAAAGCTGTAGAGAGCAAAGGTTTCCCTCACTTGGAAACACAGAATGCAATAAATACCGATGATTTCTAACCCTTAGCACTGTTTTTATCATCAGTAGAGACCCCCTCCTTTACAGCAAAAGGCAAGTTTTAACAAAATGCAAAAAGAATGAACTGGTCTGCTTTTCCCCATCAAACTAGCAGCATAGGCAGCAGTAAAGTGTCTTCTGAGTGGAAACATTTGGTTTTCTCCCCTAAGCACCCATATTACACAGCTCTCTCTCCACTTTGGTTAGAGAAAAAACAGAGAAAAATAAAATTTTTTGAAATATTTTATAACATTTGCCCCTTTCAGCTTACATCTGAGATTTTGATGAATACTTTCAATTTCTCTTCAAGCTTCAACTCCACCACTGCCTGATCGCTTACGTCACTTCTGTTTCTCTGCACATAAGAGATTAGTAAATATCAGCATTTCTTTAAAGCTCCTTCAGAAATTTGTGAGTACTTGCTCTATAAACTGAGATTACAATCTATTTAATACTTTAACATAAACAAATTCAGCCCAACAAATTGAGACCAGTGTACACTTATGTTTCACATCAACTACTCGTCCTAGTAAGGCAGTCCATATTTGCTATAGCACAAATTTACTCAGGTCAAACACTTTCTGCAGGTGAGCCTCCTCCTACCTACAGATTAATATTAGCCCTCTTCTTTGCAGCTCAGTATTCTCTGTCATGAGTAGCAGTGATTCAACAAGCTTAAAATGCACCTTATCACCAGGTCTTCAGTTGAATCAAGCCAAAAGCAACACTGATGTCACAGAAACACACACATCCTATCTAAAGCATTACCACTGACAAGGTAGGTTCTCTCCGGGCTAAAGCAGGCGTAGAATTAACTTGCTCCCACTCTCACATGTGTAGTATTGGGGCATATACAGGTTACAGTATACAAATTACAGTCCTTGCTGAAGAGTTTTAAACTAAAAAAATTCTACATTCAACATAGATTAGACTATAAATAGATTTTCATATGAGATTTACAACAGGCATTCCACTCCTTTACAGTCATGTGTTACAGTTTTTGTGGGCTAGGAAGCACAATGCTTATCACGATAGCTGTGAAACACTGAAAGAATTGATGCTCCACAATAGTGATGTACACCATTGATGCGCCACATGTTGTCCAGAAGAACTACTTGGTGGACAATGCTTTTCCTTTTTGTGTATTTTACATTACCAGCAAGAAGCCAAAATAGAGCTCAACCACACACACCAGATTCTTGGGTTCAATGCTAGCAAAAGGCTGCAGTGACCTAACACCTTGCTGCTACTGCTCCCTGCCATTTCCCATCTCCCTCTTCCCCCGCTCAGTTCTAGCCACACAGCCCCACTCCCTCCCTTTCGTGCTGGTTCTGGCACCTGTCTAATCTCTCAGTGAGCCAGTTCAGCTCTCTAACCCAGCAGAAAACAAACTTGTTTCTGCTGAGCTTTCTCCCATTTCACACAGGCTGACTTGGCTGACAGAGGATCTGACAGGAGCATGCACACATGAGAGAGATTGAGTGGGACCACCACTTTCAGTGGTGAATTAACTCAGCCCATCCTTGGGAACCTCACCCTGACTTGACACCTTATTACATACTCGCAGTTCAGCCAAAATAGGTATCGATGCTTAGGCATATGAAAAATTCTGATGCCCACATACAGTAACAAATAAAAGCTAAGTATACACTGACAGGTTACAGCTATGCACACAACCCCTCTGCAGCATGAGGTGAAAATTAGAAAGTAAGAGCTTGTTAAATGAAAAAAGTTGCAAACCCCCATATTTTATTTATAATAGTTCTTATTCTAATAATTATATTACCTCTAGCACCTGAATAACATTCTCTTTTTTTTTTTGGGGGGTGGGGGTTGGGGGGGGAGAACCACCAAAAAAAACCCGCAAAAACTTTCTACGGAAGTTAAAGACTACCTATTGAAAAACACTGGCCACATCAGAAATTATAACAACAAGCTGTTTCCGTACAAAGATTTTTACATGTAAACAATTCAGTCTCATTGTAAAAGCATCATTTTTCTTTTACAAATATGCACACAAATTATTCATATTCTTACATAACAGCCAGCTCAATGCATTCACATCACAGCCTGCCAAGATGGCTCACTTTTACAAAGATATAGAACAAAAGAGAACAATAGTACATAATTGCTTTACAAATGGCTTTACAGAGTAATTATATCATTAGGCCTGAGTGGTTCCAGCTTCCAAGTATTCTGCCACTAATCTTTTGAATACATTTTTGTTAGGAACTAAGTGGATATCACTGGAGAAAAAACTTTGCAGAGTGGAGAGCATATGACTTTACTCCAGTTCCACACAGCTTATTGAACGGGAGTGGTTTCCTATCCCCATTGCCCTTGAGACAGCCAAAGGAGGAACACCTGACAGCTGCTTCTGCGTACCGGCTTCATAGTAACTATGTTCCCAAAGCTTTACACCTTGAATTTTATCTGCCTTGATGCAGGTTTGTGGGCAGAGGACTCCTTAACAGTCTGCCTACCAACCAAGACCGAGATCAGTCTTAAAAGGTCAGTAGGACACAGGGACAAAAACTTCTTTACAGATCTGGATGTACTCTAAGTCTATCACTGACGGCTTACATAGACTCTGCAGTCATCCCTGCAAGAATGCATGCCCGTATCTCCCTGCATGTCCAGGTTCCCCCTTTCACTTCAACTCTGGGTAAGATCATCTGCAACTGTGTTAGCACATTCAGAGGTTATAATAAACACATCTGCAGCTACTGTTACCATCTGCTACCTGCTAGGCAACTACAACACACAGTGAAACATATCTGATTCGCCAAGGAGAACAGATATGAAATCAGTTCAACACCTGTTCCCTCTTAAAACATTTTCTTCTACAAGACCATTTTTTCCCCAACACTACTAGCTATAAAGCAACACTTTGACATGAATTATTTATATTTCTCAGTGCCCTTGTCCTTCTTCTGAAGATTATCTTTTCAGCTTGATATTTTGAATGAAAGTCCCATTTAGTTTGCTGGGACAGATCTAGAGCTGCTAACGCTACTTCTGACTTACAATATGTTCTAGTTTCCTTTGCTTCCATTTCCTCCCACACATGGAACCCCTTAGCCAATATCTCTGTACAGGTTACCCTTTTTTACAGCATGTAGGCAGGACAAGAATAAACACCTCATGATTAAAGTAACGTAGGTGCTGTTACCTTGTACCATTACACAGGCTGGTCATGCCAGCATTGAAAGCAAAAAGCTCAAATTCCCTTGCAACTATTCAAGTACACAAACAAGAACGTCTTCAGATTCCTGAAGCCGCCTTTGTCAGAGAGATCTCAGCTACTACCTTATTTCAACATAACCATATTAATCATGTGCAGCTTACTATGACATAACAGCTAAATTTAATAAGAAGCTGCATTTTGTAATCCCCTACTAAAAATTACAAGCTTTACACTGCTCAGGAATTGTTTGCTTTAAAAAGAAGAGAGCAAGCATCATTTGCATACAAATAATTTCTGAAGTGAATACAGATATTGCAGAACCACAGAATAGTCAAGGGTGGAAGGGACCTCTAGAGATTATCTAGTCCCACCCCCTGCTCAAGGAAGGTCTGTAGAGCAGGTTGCCCGGGACCCTGGCCAGTCAGGCTTTGACTGTCTCCAAGGACACATCCTTGTCTCTGTTGCACTGGGGAGCTCAGAACTGGACACAGCACTCTCACCAGTGCTGCGCAGACAGGGAGGATCATGTCCCTCAACCTGCTGGCTTCACTCTTATTAACGCGCTCCAGGACATGCTGGCCGCCTTTGCTGGCTCATGCTCAACTTCTGGTCCACAAGGACCCCTAAGGCCTTTTCTGCCAAGCTGTTTTCCTGCCCATCAATCCTCAGTCTATATGATACATGGGATTGTCTCTTCCCAGTTGCGGGACTTTGCACTTCCCTTCTGAACTTCATGAGGTTCCCATTGGCCCATTTCTCCAGCTTGTCAATGTCTCTCTGAATGGCAACGCAACCATGTGGTTGATCAACATTCCTCCCAGTTTTATACGTTCTGCAAACTTGCTGAGGGTGCACTCTGTCCCATCATCTACGTCATTAATGAAGATGTTAAAATAGTATTGCCCCAATATCACCTGACCCCGCTTCCACCTCTCGTATGCTTTTTATGTTTGAGTTTGGTCAGGAGCTCCATGTTCATCCATGCAGGCCTCCTGTCTTCTGTGCTCAATTTCCTGCTCATCCACTTGGCCCACTCTTGAGCTTGGAGGAGATAATCCTTGAAAAAAATGAGCAAGCAGGTCCACAAACAGGCCAAAGTCTGCTCTCCTGAAGGCCATGGTTGCAATCCCACTATTTGCCTTGTTTCTTTCCCTCAGGATCCTGAACTCCACAATCTCAAGCTTGCTGTCTCCAAGGACATCCCCCAAACTCACATGCCCAACCAGTTCTTCCTTGTTTGTAAGTATGAGGTCCAGCTGAGCACCTCCCCTTGTCAGCTCCTTGATCATCTCTGTCAGGAATTTTTCAACAATGCACTTCAGAAACCACCTGGGTTGCTTGTGTCCTGTTGGGTTGCCCTTCCAGCAGATATTGGGGTGGTTAAAGTTCCCCATGAGGACCAAGGCCTGCAAACAGGAAGCTTCTTCCAGTTGTCCGAGGAAGGCCAGACCCATTTCTTCTTCCTAATCAGACAGCCCATGGCAGACACCCACCACAATGCTGTCTGTGCTGTCTGCCTGCTAATCTTGACCCGCAAACTCTCCACTGGTTCATCATTTGCCTCAAGGCAGAGCCCCATACATTCCTGCTGCTCTCTCACATAAAGGGCAACTCTTTTCCGTTGCCCCCAGCCTGACCTTCCTAAAGGGCTGTATCATCCATTGCAGCAGTCCAGTTGTGTGAATATCTTAGTACATCTCTGTCGTGGTTTAACCCCAGCCGGCAGCTCAGCCCCACGCAGCCGCTCGCTCACTTCCCCCAGTGGGATGGGGGAGAATCAGAAGGGTAAAAGTGAGAAAACTCATGGGTTGAGAGAAAGACAGTTTAATAGGTAAAGCAAAAGCCGCGCACGTAAGCAAAGCAAAACAAGGAATTCATTCACTGCTTCCCATCGGCAGGCAGGAGCTCAGCCATCTCCAGGAAAGCAGGGCTCCGTCACGCGTAACGGTTACTTGGGAAGACAAACGCCATCACTTCGAACGTCCCCCCGCCCCTCCTTCTTCTTCCCCCAACTTTATATACTGAGCATGACGTCATATGGTATGCAATACCCTGTTGGCCAGTTGGGCTAGCTGTCCTGGCTGTGCTCCCTGCCAGCTTCTTGTGCACCTGACAGAGCATGGGAAGCTGAAGAGTCCTTGATTCAGCGTAAGCACTCCTGAGCAACAACTAAACCATCAGTGTGTTATCAACATTCTTCTCATACTAAATCCAAAACACAGCTCTGTGCCAGCTGCTAGGAAGAAAATTAACTCTATCCCAGCTGAAACCAGGGTAATGTCTGTGATCCCAATAAGGCTACAGACCTAATTCCCAGAAGTAAGAGCATCTACCCCATCATGCTGTCCTCTCAGCAATTCTTTATTTGTCTGTTAAAGTCATTTTTACAGCAATTAAATAAGACCCTGGGGTACATCTCCCTCAATCACTTCGATCACAGGCTAAAAATGCTTCACATGCACTGCTTAATACAGCTTGTACCTGACAGGTATGAACAGAGCCATTATATTGTCACATTCAATCCTCTGAAGCCATTAATGCAGCACAACATGACTGACAGTGTCAGAGGCTTAGTAAGATACAGGGGATGAAGCACAGAAAGGTTAAGGTGAAAAAAACATTTTGGGGACAGATGAGCTGAATCACTGTTTGCACAGGTCCAGACAGCAATCTTCAAAAATGCAGGTCAAGCAATCACTCAGATTAGAGACCTAACTGGGATTTTATTTCAGCAAACTTGACTGTTTTGTAGACAAGGTATTTTTACCATGCCATAAATAAAAGACACCTGGAAAATTTCTAGCATTGTAGTTGGTTCCCCCTCCCATTGACAAAACAAGCCCAAACTGTATTATCTCCAGCTTTGCTATGAGAACAGGAGTTATCAAGTTACCCTGAAGGTGTACATCCCTTGGTGTTTATCCAGAGGGAATAGAACCACATAAAAGCTACAAAATAACCTACTTGGTAATTACAATTAATAGCATTTACCTCTTACCGAGCGCTTTACATTTCTTAAATGTTTTCCAAACACTAATTAATTACTAAGGCAGGAGGAAAAAAAAAAAAAGAAGTCATTGCATTATGTAGAAAAACAAGTATGCTGTGATATACTAATTAATGTGTATGTATCACTGTCTTATACCTGCTGTAACCTGAGCCTTTCGATACGTATAGCCAGGGTGGTACATGCGGCTTAAGATTATTCTCAGCTGCTAAGGGCAGAGAGCATTTTGGTATTTGTTTTTTTTGTAGTCCGCTTCCTTCCAACCTAACTTGCCAAATAAGGATTATTCTACAACAGGAACAGTGAGCTAAAAGCCAAACTTATTTTTAAGATAGACTTTGACAAATAGAGAACCCCAGAAAGCTTCATTCTAAATTCACCAGAGTGTAACATACCATAATAGCCAAAAATTTTCACAAAGTTTTCAAAACAATGAGACAACACATAGCTCTTTCCACCTCAAAAGGCTACACCACAAATCAAGGACGAAATTTGCACTGCATAATCACTATTTCCAAAAGCAGAAATCCATAGTTAGAGTTAAAAAAAAAAAAAAAAAAGATATTTAATTACCCAAATGCCTTGAAATGAAGAAAGGCTGAGAATCCTAGAAATCATTAGAAATACTGAAACTAATACTACTACTTTTCATCAAACTATCACTGTTCTCTGACAGCATAACAGAAAAAGGAAATTTAGGTACCAGCTCACAAGACTTCCAAGTGAAAATTTCATGGAACTCTGCTTATTTCAGACAAAAAACTGACTCATTCTCAACGAAACAGCCTGAAGAGGACAACTTTTATCATTCCCCATCATTATTAAACATATTTTTAATACTTTGGCACTCATACCTCCTCCAAACACATCTCACTATTTTTCAAAGCTTTTTTTTTTCATCTTTGCATAGATTAGCTCAATCTGCCTCTTGTTAAAGAGTCCTATTTCCTTGTGAAGCTGCTAATAGGTCTTCTCAGAACCATCTTCCTGGGCTAAGTCTGTTATGACTGTTATAACCCCAGTAAGACACATAACACAACTTAGACAAAAAATTTGAAGTCTATTGCAGAACTTAGTCATCCAGGTTCCCAAAGAGCTTCATCTAAATTCAGGTAGCACCTCAAAAGTTTCCGTAATAGAATTGAACTGTGATACTTAAAATAGCAAAAGGAGTTTCCACCCAGAGCTCCTCACTGCAGACTTCTCAACAAGGTGGACGTTCTGAAACCAAAATGCAGTTAGCATTTTGTTTGTTATTAGTGTCTGAACTCCAACGTGATAGATGCTTTATAAATACAATTTCCTAGTGCATCAGGACAGAACCAGGGATGCTCGCTATCCCCCTTCCACCTAAAGTCTTCATCTTTGCCCTGGAGAATCCTTTTTCCAAGCTTAACATGGTTTACTTTCGTAACTGTCATTTTACTATAGATGCTGAATGTGAAAATCCAATTAAAAATCCAATACTTCAAGATTGGTCTCATTAGTTTTCATCCTGCCTGACAATCTGAGGAAAATGAAGCCCTAAACTGTCATTTAAAGACAGAAAGAGAAGTGGTTTAATTTAAGGAAGTCACTTTAGAGGAGGACACTTGTGTCTGACTCATATTTTTAAGGACTTAATGTGCTAAGCATTTCAATGCCCTATTTTGTATAGGACTGTCCACACCTGAATTCTCATTTTACCCTTTTGCTCATTTTGTAAGAATAAGTTTTGGCAAAATTGACAAGCAATGGCTACTTCTGCTCCATTTAACCCGAAGAAGCAAAGGCAGACTCATGATGCCATTACGATATTAGGAACCCCTAGTTTAATTCCTGACTCACGAGGTTCTTAGGGAAGTTAAAGAAATCACATGGATCAGTTCTCAAAAATACTTAAGGCTTAACTGAAATAGAAAGCCTTTAACATTTTGAGATACTTAAATAAAGATGCAAAAAGAAATAGGAAGAAAGGTGTTGCAACTTCTGAAGAACTCTCTACATCTTCTGGTAAATATCTACTTTCACAAGTCTTGCTCTACATTCTCCATTTGCCAACAACTTGAGGATGTGAGCATCTCCCATTCCAGATGCATTTGTGAAGATAAAGTGCAAAGCAATCAGATATTAGAGTGATGAGGAACATGAGTGCCCAAGACATCATAAAAGTCTACTTGCTCAGTAGAGCACCTAAAACAAAACAGGCTGCTTCTTACGAACAGGCACAGACTGCCCCAACATATCTTTCTTGATCTCCAAATGGAGGCATTATTATTAAAATACTGTTGCCTCTACTGAGCCCTCTAGGAGCATGCACAGAGCACTCAGCCCCATTCACATTAAATAGCACATAGCTTGCTGCCATCAAGGCCTGCACTTCAGCCACAGCTAGGAGACCTTCCCAGCCGAAGTCCACTCCTGTCTGTTTATAACTGAATGTCAGAGAAGCCCAAATCACTCACTGCCCCTCAGTCCTCACCTCAGCTGTAACAGGGGCCTTGCACTCAAGTTAACAGTGACACAGTTGAATAAGGGCATGCTTGAAGCAGTTTGCATTAGCAACAGGACACTGAACTCCCATCCAACTCTACCTACAGGTCAGCAGTGTCAAAAGATGATGAGATCACTAAAAAGCAGAGTGCTACAGCTTCCAGTAGTGAGAGAGCACATCAGATCATTTAGCAATAGAAATTCTTGAATGAGGGCTACAATAGCATCTATTTCTGTATAGTGTTATTCACCCAACCCAGCAAGGCTCCAGATCACTGACTGCTGAATCTGCCAAGGCATATCCAGGAGAGGATCACTCTTACATCTGCCTCATTTCTTATACTCTTTCCCTAAGCATCTGCTACTTACCAATCCTACAAAGATCCTGGGACGTCTGTCTAACCTAACAGATCCTAGACAGATCTAAACTAGATCCAAGACAAAAGGGCTGTTCAGTTTTTCCATAGGCTCTCAAGTGCAAAGATTAAAGGCAAATTAGGCAAACTGAGCCCAATCCTTTTATTCTACCTCATACAAAATCTCTTTACACATGATCCAACAACAGAAAATGGCACTTTAAGCTGTTTCACAAAGGAAACTCTCGTAAAAGTCTCTCTTTCAATATCTTGTCAAAATCAGCATGCTCTGTGACTAGACGACTGTCAGGGTGATCTATAGCCCCTAGCTAGCACTGTAATATAAGCTAAATTGCCTGAGTCACAAGCAATGATAGAGTCATTCTACAGGAAATTGGAAATCAATTCTTGTCATCACTGTACATAACTCCTTTATCAGAGTTCCAGTTCACCAGTGTAATGCAAGGGAAAGAAGCTGGGAACTGACAATCATGACAAGTTGAACAGTCACACACACACATATATAAGTGCAGAAGTTCTGTTTCCGGAATCGTGCTTTGCATAAGGTACATGACAGGTGTGAGCAGCCTGACTGGGTAAAATATTGAAGGTTAATGGTGGTCACACACCAGTAAGCAGAAAAACCTGTAGGTGTGTTGCATTGTGTTACATTAGGAGGATGTACATTCCTAGGGTTTGAGCCTGAAAATTGAGGTCATAGTCAGTAGAGCATTCTTTGCACAGTGAGTCCTAGCAGAAAAGAAAGGACAACCTTCTGCTAAATCTCACACTGGAAGTCTTTCAGACTGGTACTGGGAGATTCCTTCATAATCATGATCAAGGTGTTCCAGAAACCAGGGCAGCAATATAAACGTTGGCAAGCTTCTTCACAAGTTTTGCTGTCTGCAATGCTTTTGGTCAGGACTCAGTTGTTGGAATCAAGTGGTAAGTCTGCTTTTGTTACCAAGTTTTAAAATTAAGGAAGGAACTTGATTCTAATAGCCAAGAGTGGGAAAAAAAAAAAAGAATCCAACATGATGTTATTCTCAGAGCTTGCAATCACCTTTCTGGCAATGGTGTTATTCTGCATATATGCTCTACTATGGCCTCATTTTACCCAGACTCACCACCTAAACTCATTAAAATGAAGTACTAAAATTGCATATGCTTTGAAACAAATTAAGAAAATTCTCTGTGAAACAAACCAAAACATTTTCTATTTCCACTTCCTAAGCTGTCCTGCACAAAAGCAAACTCATCAAGCTTCCAAATACATACAACAAAACCATAGCCATTTCTTTACAAACTCACTTCCAACTACTTACTGAAAATCCCAGATGCAGCAATACAATCAGCATATGCAGGGTCCAGCACAGCATGTTTCTCATCTTAATGCAAAAGTCCTAACCTAAAATAAGGACTCCTTTCAAAATATAACTTCCAATAAAATCTAATACAAAGTTTTCTCTGTAAGTGTTGGAAATTTTCTTTCTTACTCTCTGACCTATTTGAGAGAAAGTAGTTTCTTCACATAACAAATGTTTGTTATTAGACAAACATTGAGGATTCCTCTCCATGAGAGCTAAAGAGCAGCACTCTTCTATTAAGCAGAGCACAGACCATGAAGCAAACAACCCAACCACACCAGCAAGCGACCCACCCATCCGCCACAATAACCCACAAAGCCTGGAATATGGTACAAAGAGGGGCTGTTCCTCGCTCTGAAAGCTCTGGTTCAACACTGGCTGCAACAATGTCTGGCATTAATCAGGCAAGTGGAGAGCCAACAGGCTATCAGAAAACAACTGAGAAACTAAATGCCATCATCTTGTGTTAATTAACTGAATTTAGTTTACATAAGCCACTGATCTTTTTATCCTTACAGCCCTACAATTCTAAGTATGATATTATTTATATTCTTGTAACTATGTCTGGACAAAAACTCATTCATAATCAACTTTTGAAGTCTATGAATACTTTTCAGCTCTTCTGCTCCACTGTTCAGAAATATGGTTGTTCCATCCTCATTTTATGTAGAGAGTAGTTGGGAAATGAACGCATGTTTTGTGGTGGAATAGTTGCAAGATTTAAATAATTTGTGAAGAAAAATACCCTTTTTTTTCCTTTTTCTTTAAAAGCAAGTAAGTTGAAATCCACAATATCCCAGAAAGATGCCCACTTCCACTGTCAAAGTCTTACTTGGGTTTAAATACACTATCCACCCTTAATGATATGCCATTATTCACTAAACTATTACAAAATTAATCTGGTAGATAGAAATTTAGTCAGATGTTTGTTTGTTTAACATCATTACACAGTTTTTGAACCCATGAACCAAAGGAAGGGGGCTTTTAATTAAGGCATGCTGAATTAAGAAGGGCATGAAAGCATAACATTTAATTTGCAGAATATAGTTACACAATGTGTATTCCTTGGTGGCAATGCCAGCATGAGAAATTCCTGCTCCTCTACACCTCTCCCTTCTCATTCCCATTAAAATGCCGCAGTTTTCTGCCCTTCTCTTCAGTTGTGCTGATATAACTGAATGTTGTGATGTAAGTTCATCACTGCAACGATCTGGGATATCATTCACTATCCCTGCAACAGTATTGGAATTCTTTTATTTGCTTCCAGTACAGCCCCGTAAAATCCCACCCTGAAGGCAGCAAATGCTGACCTGGAAACAGAAATGACTTGATATGCATGAAACCTAACTCAGTGGTCAGTGTCCATAATGTACTATTGCACTAATACTGTCCCAGTTCGTTATGGACTGGCACATGGTCCTAACAAATTAATCGAATATGATGCAGCTTGCTCTTAACCAGCACTGCACTACTCACTGGCTTCCTAAAGTTTACATATGAATATACTGTGTTTGAAAGGGCCAAGACGAAAGTCCACCCTAGTCCATTACCAGGGTAACGCTACCAGCTTAGGAAATGTGGGACGTCATCTTCTCTGATGGTTCACACCTTTTCTTTTGACAGTCTCTGAGTCAGTCTGGAAGTCCCAAAAAAGATTTCAACCATCACAGAAAGACATGCAACATTTGTGCCACTGAGAAAGAGTGGCCAGCTCAAACCAGAGATTTTGCGCCAGCAGACATTTAATTCTTGTCCTGCACTCTTACACGCACAGAAAGAACATCCTTAACTACCAAAAAGCACCAAGGTTAAAGAATCAGTAAGTGGTGACAACCACAAATGGATTCTGGAAAAACTGCAGAGGTCCATAGAGAATGAAAAATTAGATGCCAACAGTACAAGTAGATAGAACTGCAACGTAAGCACCATTACTTACACTGAATACTGTATTTGCAGAGTCCTTCAAAGTTTGTATCATCCTGCAGTATGAAGTCCACCTAGTGTGAATCCATAAGAGGAAGCCATCAGCATATGAGCCAGTTGTACCAACTCAACTGAGAATCCAGAAAGATTAGCCTTTACCCACTGAGCAAATGTACCAGCTCTGCCAGCCAGCAGTTGCAAGCTTATAACCATCTTTCAATGAGACAAACGCAGAACAGCAATGCTTGTTAGTGTGTATTATGCACACAGACAGAAGGTATGAAGTGATCCAAAAAGCCTAACAGTGTTAGAAACAGGTCAAGCAATAGGGGGTTATGGCTTATGAAAAACTAACTGAAAAAGAAGCCAGTGGTGTTAATTATATTCATTACTGGATCCAAACCTCTTCTCTCCTTTCCCTCTCCAAACTGAGGCTTACTTTACAGCATCAGTTAAAGAACCCAGGAGTGAACTATGCCCAACAAAAGTTTTGCAGGTCATGAATCTTCTCCATAACTGCCATGATAACCATGGGAAAATATTTTATAGCTGCAATAATCCCCTTTAAACGATATTACCAAAGTTAACAGCCATGATTGAACAGTAACTGGTCCCAGCTTTGTTTCAGTCCTTAATTTAGACACTTTGTTAACTGCTAGTTATTGCTGAAGCACAGTGAATTTTGCTTGGTAAATCATTTAAAGAGTGTTTCTCCATATATTAAAAGGCCTGAAAGAGAGGTTACAAAAACCAATAAACTTAAAAGTACGGAAAGCTGCAGACACAGAGAAATCTTTTATCAATGCACAGCATTGTAGTGAGACACATCCCAACATGAAAAAGTAATTTGCATGTTTACTGATGCATTGTGGATATTTGTTCAAAGCCTTTAACATAAGCTGTTAGTTACGCAGCACTGATTCATTTAAGTTGTGATGATTTCTCAAAGTTTTAATTAGTTCTGAGAAATGCTTTATGTAGAAGTCACAAGTCACCATGAAGTAGACCTTCCCCTCCCTTCTTCCTGTTATTCAAAACCGGATGGGAAAAGTCCTGCATATTAGACTCGGGCAGAGAATGATAACACTCCTTAAAGAGAAAGCTGCAGCACTTCCCTGGCTGCCACACAGCACCCTGCATTTTTTAGCACCCAAAGTACTTCACAAAGACCACGCATTTATCCGCATTTTACAGATGAACCCAAGCCACAGATAAATACAGTCATTTCCTATGGACTGATAGCCATGGTAGCATCAAGAGAAAAAAAAGAAATCAGCAGCAAAGGTTTTCTGAATGTCAGAGCAGCATGGCTGTGGCAGCACCAAGTCCGGCAAGATGAGCAGGTGGGCTTGCAAGGCCCCTGCTCCAACCTGCGCCCCACATTTCCATCAGTGTGGGATCCCTCCCAGGCAGAAGCAAAGCAGCTCACATTCATCCACACGTGTTGGTATTAACACCTCCAGTACAGCTGGTTCGTTGCCTGCCTCCATCTCTTCGCACCTCCCACTCAGAACACTGCATACTAATTCTGTGTTCAGTCCTGTGGGATGACTAAGAAAACCCCAGTCTATTGGAAGTGGACAATTTTCTCTGAAGTTCTACAGTACAGAATCATGGCTTTAGCTTCCTTTTTTTTTTTGCCATCTCAGTGCCTCATTCCAGTGAAGTTCTATGGATGATGTTGAAAGCTGGCTTCGGCATGTGTGATTTACTGAGAAGATGGACTTTCTGCAAGCTTCAGCATGTTAGTCATTTTCTTATTCTCTTATTTTACAAAATAAAGTAATTGGAATGCATTTTTGTGGCAAAAAGTAAGATGACTTTTCTGAAAATGGCACCTACCAGATGAGTTAAATAGAGCAAACCACTCTCAGATGTTTAAAAGCTTAACAAGTGCACTTCGTACATATGCTTCTATAATCTTCTACAAGATTTCTGACATTTCAGTAACATTCTATTTCTTGTTTCTCCATTTGCTTTTGTATTTCCAGTTTCCACTTCCAGACTGTGTTTAGGACTAGAGCAGCAGAAGGGAGAAAAATAGCTCATGTCTTGTCTGTAGCCTGGCGAGAGGGAAACATAGGATCATCTGGCAAAAAATTGTAATTCTGCAAAAATTCAATTTCTGCATCAAAACAACTAAAATACTGTAAATCTATATAAGCAAGCACACACATCTTCAGATGCTTATCCAAGCTGAACTAAACTTCTGTGTTCCGCCATTACTGTTAAAGATGACTATTCTAATAATTCATACATTTTCACACCTTGGATACTTAATGATGCTAGAAAGCTCTGAACAGAGGAAAAGTATATCCAATGACAGAGAGAAAAAAATGAATTAAAGGTTTCTTTAATAAGTGTCTTTAAAACTTTTTTGGTCTGAAAATGTGCATCTTATGTTAGCCACAGTCGCAATTACTTACAAAGAATTTGCACACTAGCCGCATGACTAAATGTATTAGCGACCTCAGTACGCAGGATCAAGACAGAACTCCTCTTTCACCCTCTCTTTTCCCGCTCCAATACAAAGTTTCTTCAGTTTTTCTTGGATTTGTCCTGACATGTCTTATTGCCTGCTACTATAAGATAGTTATTACCAACACAATTCTGGTTTTATTTAAATCGCCTGCCCTGTAGTTTAATAGGCGATTCTTAGATACTGCATTCCCAATCAAATACACATTAGACCAGGCATTTCTCTGGTCCCATTTATTGTTATTAACATATAATATACAGTTTTCTTTATTTACCAATTCTTACACACCATAACAGTGGCATACTTCTTTCATACAGCGATTTCAAATATGCCATTTAAATGGTGTCTTTTTTTCCCCAGTAAGTGACAAACTTAATTCAAATTGCAATGTGTAGAAAAATCAGTGTGATCACAGGGTTTATTCTACCCTATAATAATCACATCAGTTCAGTCTTTGTTTGTCATATTACCATTTAGGAATCTGGCATCCCTCTGTCTGTCTAGAACAAGACACTGAAGTGCTCCAGCCTGTTACATCCAAGCTAAATCAGCATGACTACGCAGACACCCCTTCACAGGCATTGGTTCAAAAGTTTTCTATGGGTTTTTACCTCAAACTAAATTTTCTTCCTACATTTCCATCAGCAGGAAATGATTGCTATGACTTCCAGTATGGAATCACATAAAATAACTATACATCTGCAACATTCCCTAAAGATGATGTTAAGCATTACTCATTTATCCTTTAGGCCTATTCATATGATTGCCAACAGACTAATTATTGCACCTGTAATTCCTAGGGCTCCAGCAACCACAGTGAACTCCAACTTTGAGGGGCATTTCAGCTTTTGTTTCTGAAGCTCTTCTGATTTCCACACAGATTCCACAGTCAATGTATGAACGTGGCAGAGCAGGCCCTCTATGTGCTGGTATAGTGACACTTGTAAAATCGTGCTCAGCAAATAGTGTTTGACTTGCAAAGCGCTTGCAATAGAATATATCTTTTTAATCTTAAATAAAGATCACTATTATAATCTGGACTCAATAATTCTTTACAGTCCTGCTACTTTTTGGCTGAATCTATGCAAACAGCCTGCCCTTGTGGTTGTATTTGCTAATTTGCATGTGCACTCTCAGTTCCATCCTATCTGTCTGTTTTCAGTAAGCCAAGCAGCCAAAATAGTCAAAGTCCTCAATCAAAGCGGAAGCAAGCAAAGGGATGATAGACCTCACCAGTTTGGAAGAAAACCAGAGAAAACTCCATTGCGATGCTTCTTTGTTACCCAAAAATTCACACAGCTATATTGCAACTGAGGAAAACCTACCTGAAGGAAGCATCTTTTGTCCACGCCCTGAACTCATTAAGACTGATAACAAACACACTCTAACAGCAAGGTTATTTGATGAGCTGATAAACCAAGCAGCTAAGCATTCAACAGTCATCCTCTTAGTAGCCTTTCCCCCAGCCATCATAAAGAAAACCCAATTGGACAAAACCATTTGATGGCATACTTACTTGAGACATAGTAGCACTGTAACAGTCAGTTAAGAGAATAAACTTAATTCTGCAACAGTTAAACTATAACAATTCCCTAGGTACTAGTTGATTCTTTACAGTCAGCTTGGGTTGAGATATTTTAAACAAGCACTGACTGCTCACAGATAAACCCGTAAAGACAGTTAAAGGAATTCAGCAGGGATGCAAAAGGTTTAGCTGGGAATTTTAAGTTACCATTGAGATACCCAAGTACAGTATACAGGGAGACTGCAATATCCTTAGTTATCTACATTCCTCTATCATTGCTCTGTGCTCAAGAATCACACCAAAAAAAATGGTGGAAGACCCACATGTGTAACTGAGCCTCACCTGCCTGCACATATCAAGTAGAAACAATCATTTAGGACCTTACTCTGCTTATGCAGCTTTTCACATTGCTCTGCTAAAAGCAATATGATGGCAATTACTGAATGCCATCACAGGGTTCACAAACCACCAAAGAAAATACTATCTACTACAATATAATGACACATGATGGTAGTTAAACCATTCGCATTTACCAGCTAGGAGCACACAGATGGTCAATTGTTGAAGTTTGCCTGATGAGTTGCTTGCTAAGTCACTGCAACATAGTCACTCAGGATCTTAGGAATAAACGCTAAGAGCTCCCACTGAAAAAATCCAGGAGGCTTGTGTTCCTAATTGCTTTGGATACTTTTGATTATCAAGCCTCAGCAGGAACTGTGTTGCTCTGCGATGCTTCAAAGAAAAGGTACCATGTATTTTCCTAATGCTTCTACACACACTCTTTGACACGTGTTGTGTCCCACTGCCGTACCGTGACCGTCTTCTGATGGTTATTTACTTCTGTGGTACTTAACGTGCGACTTGGACACAACGTGCTGAGATTTGCCGAGGCTAAAGGAAGAGTACCAAGCTGTTTTACAGGACACTTTCCCTCTCCATGTACTGGAGCTGATTGTATGCGTAAACCACAGCAGTACAGAGCACTCAAAAGGTTAATATTATCCCAAATTCCCCTTAAGAACTGATGCTGCAGCGCCAGCCATTCTTCACTGTGGGTCTTGCTCTGTGGAGCAGGAAGCGATTTTCTTTCCACATCACTGCAAGTCACGGCCAGGAGTCCCAACTGACACAGCACTGCAGGGCTAACATTGCTGATGTATCTAGCTAGAACGAAAGCTCAGTAATAGCCACGTCAAAAAAATTTATTTACTACAGTGGGGAGAATTTTTGTGAAACCACAGCACCATCATCTGGTAAAACGCCTGCACTGCTTTTTGCCCTTATCACCAGATTATTTTGAGCATAAACATTTTAATACCTATCTCAGCATCTCACAGGGTTTTACATTATAATATAACACATTTCATGTAATTATGTTTAGAATGAAAAAAGTCATTTGCTCAGTATTCTTTTTACCATTTCACCACTGTTTTCCCCATCTTTCTAGTGCCAGTTCCATTAATTCTTCCTTTTCCCCAAGTCTCACAGGAGGGGATTTTCAAAAGCAATAGATTTTCAAGGGAGTTCTGGAAAAATCCCTCATCCAGAAAAATACAAATAAATCCCTAACCAGCTTTGCTAGTACAGTGAGAAAGATAAGCATAAATCCAACTATGGCTCTTTTTACAACCTAAAATGTCTATTGGAAAGGAAGACTGGTGGTTGCTTTACTACATGTTACCTGTACTATTATTTTAAAATATTTCTTAACTGTTAAATTAGAGACACATTCCTGCCCAGTGAAGGTCTAACTCTGCCTCCCTTGCAATCAAGTAGGATGTGATGACTCCATCTACTACTCCTCATCCTCTGAGGCACCCTATAAGCGTGCTACGGGAGAACAGCAGAACACAGCTCTTGCCAAAGAGGAGAGAGCTGAAAGCAGACATTGTTAGCTAGAAGCTGGTAAATCAGATGACAAAACTCCTCAAGTCCCATTACCCTGAGCACCCTGAGGAACCGGAAACGGCACTCTACTTACAACTTCTACTGCTTGACCTGCCACCCCAGCTCCTCAGCCCTCCCTCCCTTCTTTCCCATTCAAACACGTGCTGTTCACATCCGAATCACGGGAGAAAGAAGCAACCAGGGAATCTTCTCATTCTGCACTAACAGAACTCTACAACCCACCCTCCTGTCCTCAGCTTTAGCATACCATGCATGCACGCTGTGTTCATTGTACTCTTATGCTGGCACTGAAGAGCTACCCTGGACCAGCAGCTCATTGCACCAGGCACAGTGCACACAGTTACTGGTAATCAGTCACTCCCCTTTACAGTTTAGAACCCAAATAGACAAAACAGGGAAGAGATACACCTGCACAGTCAGCATGTCCCAGGTCTTCCACGTTGCAAAGGCTGCCTCCTGCTTCCATTCATGACATCTACCAGGTTGCTGAACTTTGGTCCTCTGACCCAGCCTGTCCCAAGCACTGAGGCACAAGATGTGCTAGATTAATTTAATAGTCCAGGTCACCACTAGTTTAATGAGCTCCTAACAATGCTGCATTCAGTATACGCTTACTCTGCAGTACCCTTACGATTCATGTATAGCACTAGGGCCCAAAACAGACACATGTGAAATGGGACCACCAACAGCACTAAGTTCCCTCCACTGCTATCAAAGACAACCATATAACACAATCCCTTGAAACTATGCAAACAGACACACAGGGGTTTTAGAGTCATCCAAAGGATTTAGACATAAGTACCATTTAAGTTAAAATTACTAGCTACTAAACAGGCATTACTTTTAACAAGGCAAAATACAACTTCTCTGGTGAACAATAGCAGGATTCAGACTTAGAACATTCTTGTAAACACATTAAAAAAATCAAATTATTCACATTTTCAAGAGTTTGGCAATAGTCTTCATTTTAAACTGCATCTTCACCTGGATGCCTCCATTCTCTAAATAAAGCACATGAACTAAATTATATGCCTTCTGTACTCCTGACTTCTGTTGGCCCCTACCACCACTCCCCCTAAAAAAGTTAGGTTAGCCAATACCTGAGCTTTGCATGCTACTGCTTAAAAGGGGGGGATACACAGAACCAGCACTGTACAGCGCTGGAGACAACGTGAGAGGAAACAATTTTCATACATGTGAGCTAGGTTAGAAGCAGTCTGGCCTTTCAGTTGTCCCGCAGGCCATAAGCAATTGAACAACTTGCAATACAACAAATCCAAACCATGCAGCAGGCTTTTGGTATCTGTCTGGGACACATTTGAAATATCAGATCACCCCAGTTCACGTCTGCTTCCAAAGACCTGATGAGGACTTTAAGCTGTTCAAACTTCCTTTGCTTTCCTTACTTGACGTGCTACCAGAACTCCTGCAGAGCAGGGGACATAGCACAGTGCAATATACCTCGTGACACTGAATCGCTGGAGAAATCAGCCCAGGCATCAGAGTTTGATGAACATTAATCACAGAGGACTTGGACTGACGAGCAGGGACTGCATAGCTTTGAGTGGCTAATGAAGTTGCAGTGGGGCATTTACCAAGTGATTTTTAAAATAAACATCATTGATTTCCTTGCTGCAAAGTGTAGCACTTAAATGATGAATTCCAAAGTGGCTCAGCTACCTGGTCCCTGGGGAGCAGGGAGGTGCTAAGGACAGTAACCTTGTCAGTCACTGCAAGCACGGCGCTCTCTGTTGTCCATCCAGCTGTTGCCTCCAGCTGGATTTAAGGACTATTTCAATGAAGCAAAGCAAGGACTTGAGGGTGTCAGTCTTCCATCCTGGGGGAGCGCTCTGACAACCAGGCTTTTGAACTGTTACAGGGGTGCATCTCTCTCATGTTCAGAAGATTTATACTAGGAACCCTCCTTAAAAGTTTTTACAAAGCCAATATGCTTCAAGAAAATGTTTTTCTCATTTTAAGAAGCTAACATTTTCTAATGTAAAAAGAAGTCACTGAAAAGTTCACAACCAGCTCCAATTATTATCCTAAATTATTATCCTATTCCTCTGGGCACCTCGGGGGAAAGTAATTTCATCATGTTTCGCAAACACGTTCAAACAAACATGCTCTACTACCCTTTCCTTTACTTGGCCACTCTGCTTTTGTGCGGTCTCCTCAGTCGGCAGCAGCTCAGTTCTCCCGTGGCAAAGGAATGAGACAACTGGCTGTATTTGCTCGCTGTGGGAGGTAATGCACGCTCCCCTGCCTTGGGAGACTGGGCTGCTCTCAGCAACTGAAGACAGTTTGCAGTTCCCCAGGCAGATTGAGTGTTTGCAGCCATTTACAATCTCACTCCCTTTTCCCAAAGGAAATGAGCTACAGAACTGTTTTTCCCTGCAACTGCTGCATGGTTCACAGTCTCTTTTGAACCCTTGCACAAGTGGGCCACAAAGGCAAGTCTATACAGCAGTTTTTCCAGTATGGATTTCCATTTTTTCTGGTCTCACCTGAAATTATGTCAAACTGGTCTCAACTGAATTATGTCAAACAATCACAAATGGGGCTGGTGGAAACAAACAATAGCCACACAGAAATCACACCCAAACCAGACCCAGATCACAGGCTAAGGTTACAAAAGACAAATTGCTGCAGACCATTAGTTTAAAAACTGTAAGTCGCAAAATAACAAAGTTAGTTAAGTCCTTTGAGAGTAAACCCACTGATGGAGAAGACCATAAAGATACAGTGCCAAAATATAACAGCTGCATGCGCGGGTATTTCAATAGATGAACACTCTATAGTATCTCAAAGATTTGTTACTGCTAGCCAGTAACCAAAACACATTTAGTAATTGAACACAGTTAGTAATGTAGTTAGGAGCATGTACACAAGAAAACTATGCTGGCACTGCACAGCTCATTGTTTTAGGTCACAATTGACAAGACTCCACTGATGCAGATTAAATGCAGCTGCAAGGCCCAAATGGACAAGATGGACAAAGTGCTGGGGAAAAGAAACAGAAGAATGTGAAATTCAGCAGTCATATGTTATTCATGAAGGGCTATTTAGTGAACATTTCAACATGCGTCTTTGGTTATTAAAGGAACAACAGAACGTACATCTAAGATGTAAATAAAAATTCATGAAAAATAAAGAAAGTTGTGCAAAAGAGCTACTTATCTGCACTAACGGCTACTAAGAGATTGTCTATATCAAGCGCTTGTATGAAGTAATAGCCACAGTCATGATACTTCAACAATAAACGAAGGATCACTGAAAAGTTTCAGAGTTGCAGTGCTTCTCCTAGACAGATCTTGGAGTCTGCAGGCATTTATCTCAACTCACTAAAGCAAGTACAACTGTCTTTTGCTATATCAAAAACTGAAAAGCTGCCAGCAACACTTATGCATGCTACAGAAAACATTCTGCATGACTTCCATCTGGTATTCATCAATCTAACTGGATGTAAGGATGGCATATGTTAGTGTTCTCCCACAGCCTAGAGAAAGTAATCATCTCTCCCTCCTTGATGCAAACATCACTTTTTTTTTGCATCAGATACTTTTATTTAGTAGTTTTTAACATGCTTCAAACAATTCTATCTAGAAGGCCTTCTGGGCATTCCCACTGGAAGTATCAGACCACTGGATGGTGTTACGTCTATTTTTTCCAAAGCAGAAGTCTACCTACATGCGAATCAAAGAATCAGGCTACAGAGAAAGCTCCAGGTTTTGCACCACGGAAAAACATGTGGGGCTGTCACTTTGCCCACAGAGTAGAAGTCACCCTCTATGTGAATGAAAACCAAAATTCAAACACACTTTGTTTTCCATTATTAGTAATGTTAAATTTGCTGCAAATCTTAAAACCACATGGACAAGCTAAATTTTTCCAAGATTAAGGTAATAAAATCCCAAGCAGATTTTTACTTCTCTTTGTTAACCAGTATTTTCTACCATTACTGATAGTGTAGACCTTCCAGCCAGCTTTGTTACAGAAGGAAAATAGCTGTGTCTGTGTGAAGTTAACTGCAGAGATGTGTGTATTTGCTAAAATACGGACTGAAAGTTTAAAGAATTAACATGGTTGCATTTCTAAGTGCAAAGCAAATGGATGAGCTAGCTGAACTCTAGAAAAAAAAAAATCCCACAAGGATTCAAATTTCTGACTGATAAACCACTGCTACAGAGACAAGTGTGAAGTAAAGCCCAGTGAACTCATGGCAAGATTCTCTTCCACATAAATGGACACCAGATCAGGTTCCAGGCTCAGAGCGTGAACACAGAGCCTGCTTTCTCAAGTTTCAGCTAGCAGAGCTCTCTCTGCCAAGGAGGCACAAGCTTGGGGTTTGGGGTTTGTTTTTTCTCATTTCTTATTGATTTTGAAACTATTGCTATTAAATAAATTAAACAACAAAAAACCCAGACAATGTTGGAGAAATAGACAAAGGAATTCAACAACTATTAAAAACCAAAACCAGCAAAAAAGTCTCAGTATTTTAGATTCTATTGAAAACAGTCATTTCTTCCCCCTCACAACTATTTTCTTTGAATCTAATGTCCCAGTCCTGCTCTCTGCATTCCATGGTATTAAACGCCTTGAAAATGAATGAGAAACACACAAACCCGAATAGCAAGCTGGCAGCAAAATTGTACCAACTACAGGGAAATACAATAAAGCTTTCAACATCACCAGCCAAGAACAATCTAATAAGGATTACTTCTAGTGCTTTGCATTTCACAAGGAAGGAGAATAATTTTTCATCAGCATGGCCAGAAAGCATGGTGTGGAAGGGGCACCAGTGTGGAAAACCTGATCCAGATAGTCTTTTCTGGCCTTTCCTGCTTTCCAAGAGTTAGCAGTGTATTTATCACTGTAGGATATGCTTCAGACATTTAAACACAAATGTTTGGTTTTGAGAAATATGGACTCCGCTGAGAAACTGGACTGGCAAGATAGAAACCAATTTATCTAAGCACATGCTTGCAGAGCACAAGGAAGTGCCATACAGCAGACACCTGAGCTAGCTCATTCTGTCTGCTGTTACAAGCTCTTCATTCCCCGTATTACTCCTGTAGCCCTTTTCCCCCAGTCCCAGTGTGAAGTCACCTTTCTCGAACGGCAGCTTATAATTTTCCGACTACATTTAAGATAAGGTCCTACCAACACAATGGACAATAGTGTTATTATGACTGATCTTTGTCCAAGTTCTAAATAACATAGGGGAAAAATGTTAAGTATCAGAGTCTTTTCAATGGACAATACAATTGTTTAATATAAAGTTCTCATAACAGAGGAGGAAAGTTGAAGTCACCTCACTGCCTCAATTGGATGGAACGAGCCTGCTATTGGCAGATGAAGGTGCAATGCCTCCCAAGAAGGAAAAGCTGAAAAAAATTACCTTCAGGGTCCCACCCCCCAATCTACTCCTTGCTGAAAGCATTACTATAAAAAGGGGGGGGGGGGAGTAGAGAGTCAGATTTTAAGGACATGAGAGAACATAAAGTCTTACCACTTAAAGTGGGCCACACAGCTTCAGCAGTGTATTCCTGCAACAGGAGCATAACTTCTGATTGACCGTCACTATTTCTTTTAGAAATAAAGCAACAAACTGCTCAGTGAAGGATCCCCCTTGTCTAGAGGGATGTTCATTCTAAGGGTTAACTACTTTCAGTGATAAAATTTTGTACCAAATTCATAGTTTCAATACAGCAAGTTTCAGATTCCATGTCACTGAAAAACACAGGCCAATTATAACAAGATAACAGTGAAAACCATTTTAGGAGCTGAACCATGGCCATATTAATTACTGGCGCCCATATTTCCCTAGGAGGTTTTTTTTTGTGTTTTTTGTTTCATGGTGGTGTTTGTTGTTTTTTAAAATAGCAAAATCTTCAATCATGACGAGCATCTTCAAATAGCAAAGTTATCAAACTGCTGGTTCAGCTCAAGGCAACGCCTATGAGGGAAGAACACAACCATCTGCAGAGGTGGGATTGCACTGCTAGAGTACCCCCGCTCACCAGAACCCCGGTGATGCAGACCTTAGCTTACCACCTCTCACAGGTACCCTAGAAGTCTTCCTACATGTTATCCTTTTCTGCACTTTTCAAGACTTACATGCATATGAACTTGAGAGAAGGGGTCGAAATGTAATTTTAATATGGGAGTCTTTCATAAATAGACATCTTATATAACCGACTTCTCTCATAATTCTGAGAGGAAATCTATACTATGTTTGGTTTTACCGTATTAATGCTTTGGAACAGAAGAAACAATAGCTATTGACTTCAGTTCTAACTGCCCATTATTCTGTTTTCAGCAGGACATAGTTCAGTAAAATGAATAGAAACAGGAGCAATGCTTTATAGCAGTATCATATTAATGATTCAGAGACTAATCATGTCTTATCAAGCTGTAAACATCAGCAAGCCAAAAACATAAAATTGGAAGATATGTCCTCAAGCTGCATATTTAGTCAATCTATTTAACATGTACTTTATTTTTACATCATAGCACTGTACATGTTCAGTTGTGTACTCTCTAGAAGCAATTAAGTCTTAATAACTTGACACCTCGCCATGACTCTCTCCTGTTTTGCCATCTACATTTTGCATCAAGCAAGGAATATAAAAGTGAATAAAAATCTGTGAAGGTCCTTTTAACCTTGACAGTCTGTCGTATTGTGAAAATCAGAGTAGATCAAGAATTGCTCTTATTTTTCCAGTCTTGCCTCTCATCCAAACACATGGATTTAAACATTTACGTGCTTATTCATAATTTATTGGAGCATTTGCAGCTCCTATCGTAAATACAGGTCTAGCCTGCAGGAAAAACAATGACTAATAGTTGAAAGAAAGCATTCCAATTAGTCATGGTGAAGTACACCCATGCTCACTGCTTGATCCTCAGGTGCCAGTAAAGTCCAATAGGGAAGTCTGACATCAAATATGTCATCCAGAAAAATATATCACTTTCAAATAGCAAGAGCAGTTAGATCAGAGACTGTGATTTTCTCTCCTGGTACGTACCAGTAGGAAGACTTATCTTTAAAGAAGTTCCCAAAGGTTCAAACCTCTTAAGGAGGCTGATGGGGAAAGGCTCTACTCCAACTTGCGTTCCCACCGCTGGGACATGCTGCATTCTGCTTCAGAGGATCTGTGCCAGACTCTGTTTTCTCTTTCCAATGTCAGTGTTAAGCATGGAGACAAACACCGGAGCCAGGAGATGCTGGCTCTCAGTGGGAAGTTGTTGCTTATCTACCACCTCTTGCTTGGGTAGGATGGGGATCCCACTCTGGCCGTGTTTGCAACTCAACAGGACATTGTAATGAGAAGACCCTGTTTCTCTGAGCTATTTCTCCTGTCATGACATGGCAGCCTTGCCAGATGCCATTCAAAATTTGCTTGGGTGTCATCTTTGGCATCCTTGCCACAGACTGTTGATCCTTAGATTAATGGGCTAGAAAACACAAACATCTCCTCGCTCAATTGGGAAGCATTTGCATGTCTCCAAATCAGGCTTACTGAAAAAGCCTTTTGCTCCAAGATTGTGTTCATCTCCATGGTCCTCCCTCCAAGACACCGCACCTCCAGCCTAAATCCAGACTTTAGAGATAAATAAAAGACTACAGTTTGCTTTTGCTCTGTAGACTTACAGCAACATAAAGCATTTTGTAAATAAAAAAATTCAAAGACAAACCAAAGTGGATGTAGATTTACCTGAGGGCTAAGGGACCCATGATGTCTTTCCTTTCCACTTCTTCCCCCTTATTATTAATAGCTGCTTAGCGTGTGCTGCATCACATGCCACAGCCATGGTCAGAGGCTGTGCGATCATGCTGTTCAGATGCGGACTGTGCCTGCTTCGGTTTCCAGCTGCATATGGTCACGATTAACAGCTTGCTTTGGAAAGGCACAGGGACCCTGGAAACAATGCATCTGGAAGGGGTTCCTCATATTAAACCATCTTTCTATTGCATTGAATGAGTTTCACGTTAAGAGTTTTCAGTGCAATCTAATAGTCCAGATGACATTCTTCTAGGATTTTACTACAGAATCTTTTTACCCTGTTCTGGAAGATCAGGATTTTATGGAACTTGAGATGCAGCCTGGTCAGTTTTTAAGTCAAGTCCCTTCTGTCTGGACAAGTAGCTAGGAACAAGGTAAGTGCAGAGAGATTTGACAAATACCAACAGCCACCTCTGTTCAAATAAAAAGCATGTTGTCTTCCTGAATACATTATGCTAAATCTGCATGTAAATGAGAAATGTAGAAATAGAATTGGGCATTAACTGACATCAGATTTTTTTTTTTTTTAAATGGGGAGGAGGCAGGGGATGTTGTTATTAAAGGAGTTAAATTCTAACATCTGTTTTTAATTCTACCAGCTTATTTGTCTGTTTATACCTACAGGCTTTCAAGACATCATTCAACACTGCTAATTAAAGCTGACAAGTTTTGTTCACTGTGATGCTTTCTTGTATCCCTGCAAGCCACTTACTCATGACAGTGCTGTCATTGCAGATGACACTGCTTCTTGATGGAGAGATGACAAAGGGCCAGAGTGCCCCCACAAGGGATGAGAAGAGGTTCACCTTGTTCCCTGTCAGATAGGGGAGGGAAGAAGCGATGGATGGCAGTGACCATTGCTCTGTCCGCAAGCCTTTGTCTCACTTCCAGGCTCGGCCAGAATCCTCCAATTTTCTACCATGGCTGACTTAAAACACAAATCCTTGGCAATATTCTCTAGCATATTTCTAAAATGCCACAGAAATGAGACTCCAATTTAATAATATGAAACCAATTATATTTGGAGAAGATGTGCCATGTTATAGACGCACACAAACACACATTCTGTTTTTTCTTAGCAGTAAGAACCACATCTGCAGTCATGCCCTAAGGAAACTTGCTATTTGTGCTTCAGTAAAAACAGCACAATGCTGTTTCAAGTGAGTAGCAGTGCATACGCAAGTAGTCCATATGCCTATGAAAGCATTTGCAGAAGTGGCTGATTTGGCTCAGATAAAATGATGCACCTTATGGAAAAAGCCACAAGGACAAATGCCAACAAGTTTATTCATTGCTTCATATTCTGGACCTCAGACTTCATAGATCCAGACACAGATATTATTAGTTAGCCATTTACATAGGTTTTTCTTTAAAATAAACAAACCAACCCTATGACACCCAGAGAATACTGATGGAAGGTCAAGCAAGCAGGCCAGTGACAGCCCATTATAAAATCCCAGCCTCTGAACTCTTTGCATCATGTATACTTTTCATTATCCTAAGCACGCTATCGCTAATGTGACAGGCATACGGGTGATTGCTGTGACCCACATCGGGCTGAACAGACTGCTAGACATGCAAGAAGGAGAGAACCCAGAGAGGTAATGAGTCAATCAGTAGCTCTGCACACTGTGACTCATTCACTTTTTGCCACACAGATTTTTCGCATTTTTTTCCACATACGAGTTTCACAATCAGAATAGACTTGGGGTTTTTTTTCTTTTTGGAACAACCAACATGCTTTCAAGTGTATTTTTAAAGCTGTTCCAGTCTGGAAGAGGCCTTTTGTTACGTAGACATAAAGTGCTTAGTACCTGGGGGCCTGGCTCCCTGGGTGAGGTGTCTAGACATCTCTGCAGTGGAAATAACAACTGCACAGCCTAGCACTGTATTGAATCCACTAGTTTTAGCATTAGGAGTAATTTCATGCCCCAGGTTGCCATAATCAAACACATCTGTTGCATGAAAATTATCCACTGCCAACTTGAGTGCAAAGCACAATGTGCCCAAATTATCTGTGTTCTCAAGATCAACTTTACCTCTTAAAAGACTACATTAAATACCACACATCATAACATCATCAACACCGCTTCAGTCACTCCAAAACTCACATGAAATTCAAACAGATCTAAAAATCCACTTTGAGGAGAGATGGACTTAAATCAGGAATGGTAGCTTTGACAAGTAATATTCCAACAACTACTGCACTGCATGCTAGGAATATAAAAATTATGTATTCCAAATACTTTCACAAAAACAGATTAAAGCACTTGTCTCAATCCTCTAAGAAGCAAAAAAACAGTCATAAAGAAAACAACTGTTAATTTAAGCCAGTTTTTAGTTTCATTTATCTACAGCTACACTTTCATCGTTCAATACACAAAAACATTATGACAGATATGCAAATCTGATATTTTCAGGCAGGAAAGGTGAAATCCCTATATATGAAAGGTTGAAGTCTGATCTTTAAAAGAAGCCTGCAGCTGGTTTCTGTCATCTTTCCTTCTCTCCTTGATTCAATAAGCAGACCCACAGCTTAAGGAAAATTATGATTTTGTCCACATGAGGAAAAGAACAACAGACCTCCCCAGACTGAGCCAAGAATTCACCTTTTCTTTGTGGGAAAACACTCTGGCACTTCTCAAAGGAAAAAAGGAGAGGGGGTAGAAATAAACATCAGACTCTTCAGGTTTTAAGATCCAAAATTTTGCAAGTAAATAAGAAAAAAAAAAGTAATCATATACAAATATTTCCCACTAATTCAAACACATTTCAATTTGTTTCCCCGCTTTCTTTCCTCATCTAGTCTAGTATTCGTACTGCTTTTCCATAGTCACTGAAGTGGAAGATATTTTTGCAACTGCCACTTTTGCTCTGCAGAATAAAAGTAAATATTCTTTCTTCTCACTTTCCCTCCTCACACTTACAAGATGATTGTTTTATGGTTTTATCCAGCTTCAGGTCTAAGAGATACCATTCATGTATTAATCATAGAATCATAGAATCATAGAATCATACAGGTTGGAAAAGACCTCTAAGATCATCGAGTCCAACCGTCAACCCAACACCACCATGCCCACTACACCATGTCCCTAAGCGCCTCATCTACACGTCTTTTAAATACCTCCAGGGATGGTGACTCCACCACTTCCCTGGGCAGCCTGTTCCAAGACCTGACCACTCTTTCAGTAAAGAAATTTCTCCTCATGTCCAGCCTAAACCTCCCTTGGCGCAACTTGAGGCCATTTCCTCTTGTCCTATCGCTAGTTACTTGGGAGAAGAGACCAACACCCACCTCGCTACAACCTCCTTTCAGGTAGTTGTAGAGCGCGATGAGGTCTCCCCTCAGCCTCCTCTTCTCCAGGCTAAACAACCCCAGTTCCCTCAGCCGCTCCTCATAAGACTTGTGCTCCAGGCCCTTCACCAGCTTCGTTGCCCTCCTCTGGACACGCTCCAACACCTCTATGTCCTTCTTGTAGTGAGGGGCCCAAAACTGAACACAGTATTCGAGGTGCGGCCTCACCAGGCCGCTACATTCCTCAGGTCCAATAGACTAAATGCACATGAATCTTCTTTTTTTTAAAAAAAAAAAAAAAAATTTATTCACATTATATATATTTTACTCTACTGGTTTGGGATGTTGATAGCCTCTGAATTACTCTTTCAAAGATAAAACTTTTGATGTCACAGGGTGTCACACCCTTCATTTGTAGGGTTGCTAATCATTGGAACATTTCTCTTGCTGTGGCTCTGCTCTGTCACATTCCCTCCTCCCAGCCAGTGCAACTGGAGGGCTCTAACAAAATAACCTCTCCAAGCAACACCAACCAGCAGAGTACCATCAGCAAGCAGAAGCGTGGACAAGTGCATCCACTAGCTAAAATTGAGCTCTCCCGCCACCTTGGAAACTCAAGTTATGAGGCTTGCACCACAACAAACACAAATGAACAGGGCCCAGAGAACTAAGTCTGTACCACAAAACCTCAGGAGCATTGAGAGCTCACACCTTTGAAGGTACACAGCACATTCACATACAAACCTCAGAGCAGGTTGCTATGAGTATATCCATTTAAAAGAGTTAACAGTTGCAGAAAAAGTTCCTTAAAGAGATCTTCTTGAACATTTAAAATGCATCAAAATTAACAGTAACTACAATTTTATCCAAAAAAATCCTCACAAACAAAACATTCAGTTTAGAGGAGGCAATAGAAAACCAGCAAAGCACTACTTCATTTTAGCAATGCTTTGGGGATGGGAATGCTCTGCATTTTCTTTTTAAATGTTGAGTTGCCTAATTGAAATGCAGCTCATATAGCACCCAGGCTTACTTCTGGATCACTAAGAAATTGGTCCGATTTGAAAATGTCAGGATCTGGTTAGCAATTCAAATGACCACAGCTGTAATTACGGCTTTTCATGTTCCAGCATGTTGCACTGCATCAAAACTGACACAAATGCCTGGTTTTATAATATCACAGCATGGAAATAAATGTCCAAAACGATATGAAAATGTACTAGTAAGAGATTAATAACTGTTCTTCTAGGAAGAAAGATGGCTCTTTTCAACCATATTTAAAAAAAACCTTCTCTGATAGCATCTCTCCTTGAGGGAAACTGAATTATATTATCATTCATAAGCTATAATCATTTCTGTCAGCACCAGTCAGAATATTTGAAGGAAAAGAGGAGGAGAAACAGGGAAGGGGTTGGGGGAAAAATAGTGCAATCTTATAAATAAGTCCAGAGAGATACTACTTAAAGGTTCCCCTCCAGCATTTTGTTCTCTCTCCCACCCAGCAGACTAGAACATATTTCAAGTGTTTTATTTTGATCATAAAGTGGAGGAACTATGTGGATAGGGAGCAATGCATCATGAGTGATGTGCTCAGCTCTACAATCTTTGGTACCAATGTGTCATTTTGAAATATGGGCCTAAAGCAGTATGCGTAAAGGAAGCTTTTTTTCTTTTTCAGGGAAGAAGGAGAAAGAAAGGTCTTTTGAAGTCTAATGTGCCCCCAGAAGTCTGTTTATGAAACAAAATAAATAAAGCAAGCAATGCTTTTAGTAGTTCTCTTGTGCAACAGCCAAACCACATACCAGAGTCACTCAACTGCCTCCTAGCTATAGAATGGTTTAAACAGATCAACACTTGGTACTTCTGCCTTTTGCAGAAAGTATATGGGGTGGAGATACCAGTCAGCACATCCCACGAGCAGCTTCAGTCCTATTTTGTCATCTGACAGATCACACAACACACTCTCTCATCATATACATGACTGAGAGCACAATGAATAGCCTGGTGCAATGTCCTCACAGCTCGACTTGAGCTTCAGAGGAAGGCCCATGCTTTCTCTGCAGTCTTGTATTTTCTTTCCACCTGGCTAAGAGGTTGAGTATCCATGTGTTTATCTATGAAATATAGATGGAGAGATGTTGCGTTGGACAACACTCTCCCTTTCCCCCCCCCCAACAGTGTTGCTGTTTCATGGGGTTTGTTTGTTTTTAGCAGTATCTACAACATCACCTGTAATTCAGCAAGTAACAGGAGGCACTGCTAGAGCTGCAGGTCCCTCAGCATGTTACCCCATCATAACCTGGTACTGATGCCAAAAGGAACAATTTTACATTCTCCATGCCTCTGGCCTCTCTTTCTCAGTCCACCCTCTTACACCAAGATAGATGTTCTTGAAATCACCCTGGTAAGCAGATCAGATTGCTGACTGAGAGTTGACCACCCTGATCAGATGAACCAGGAGGGAAGAGCAGGGGAGATTGCTGGTTTGATCCACTTTGTCATGTGGCTCACAGGGGCATAACATAGTTGGTGCAGGGAAAAGAAAGTGGTCAGAAGCAGAATGTCTCCTCCCGTACAATGCTAGCTTAGGCCAGAGTAAAATGTAACAAAAGTGAAGCGGACAAACCAACAAACATTTACTAGTCTCAGGAGTAATCATGGATGCTTAGAAAAAAAACAGACTCAAACACTTAAGTTTCTGCCTTGCAGAGGGAAGAAACTCTGCAGCAGATAGTTACGTGCTCAATACCATAGGAGACGTACAATCATACACTGATGCACTAGCATCTGCAATAGGCATAGAAAAAACCCTACAGGAAAGTGAATCTCTAGATTCCCATCTTATATGAGGCCCTTTAAGATTTGGATTCAGCATCAGAGAGATGTCTTCATCTCTGCCATTGTCTTTTGTGACTTACAGCACACTCTGCCACAATTTCCCTAATTCTAAAACAACTGTATGCATATTTTTCTGCCTTAATGATGTACTTTAAGAGAAACAAGGGCCAAGTCTTCTCTTACAACAGAAGACTAAAGTATTTTCTCTGTTGATCATTTGTGAAGTATAGCTGCCACCAAGACAAACAGCAGTAATCAAATTTAGTGAAGTTTGCCAATACACAGGGAAATCACAGCTAGAGAAGCTCCTGCCATGTCACTTCTACCGGGCAAACATGCCAAGAACTTGAATCCTTAGGCGAGCAGACAGTTGACGTGATTTTAAGACACCATCAAGTGACCAACACATAGCAATCTACCAACCCTCCTACGCTAAGCTACTGAGTTAATCCCAAGTTCATTTCCCTGTCTCAAGTACAAGTGCAAGTCTTCAAGGAATGTAAATTCCACTAAGGAGTTCAAAATCCTATCCTTACAGGAATATGGCTTTTACTATTGGAAGTGCAATAATCACATACCCTTTCCTTAATTAAAGCAATGCAGCTTAAGAAAAATTTTGCAGGAACTAGCACTTCATCTAGCTCATTATCTGGTGAAATTTATTAGGCACATCTTTACTTTTAAACATGTGTGCATATTTTATCTGTATTTTCTGTAAAATTTCACATGCACGTGAGGTGCAAACAATATGCTGATGCGCAGCGACGTCCTGATCAAAACTTCCGAACCATCGCTAGGTGGTTTGACTGGACTATTGATTGGACTTCAAAGAGCTCTAAAGACATTAGGAAATGAAAGGTATTTGCATGCTGGGGGGAGACTGCAGCACATTGTAAGCAAGCCCAGATGCCAAAGACTTCCCTGTGCTTCAAGTCCTTTGTCACTAGACGCTACATAAACGCAGCTAGCATCTTTTTTCCTCAAACTTATTTACTGCAAATGCCACATCTTACAGTATTTTGAATCCAACTTCTACGTCATTGAAAAAATAACCAAGTTCAAACCTCTCATTTACATTTAATGAGAACGTTACAAGAAATAAGAAACCACACATACTGAAAAGCATTCAAGACTGCCATACAAAGCATGAATCAATTTAGAGCAGCAGGAGAAACTGGCTGCCTACCTTATTTCTCCCCAACTAAAGAGGTGTTAATATTCACTATCACCCCAAGAATGTTTACCAACATCTTCAGAAGGAAGGTAAATTTCACAGAGAACTGACTTGGGAGGAAGAGAACTACAGCCAAGACTGCTCCAGCCTAGCAAGGTACGGCATTATTGCTATGCTCAGCCAATCCTTTCATACCATCTCAGCAAGAAAATAATGTCTTATATGGTATGACACAAACCACCATGAAAACTTAACCTTCTATGTTGCTTAAAAAAATTGACCAAAAATATACTAACCAGTGACTACACAGCGGAATTAATGAACTACTATTGCACCACAATCAAATCACCCCCAAGATTTTCATCTAGGTAAAAATCACATCTTACACACACTGCAAACAAATTTCTTACTCTGCAAATAGGCTGCTTCTGTCCAAAACTCAAGGCCTTATTCTACAGCTGGGATATCATAAGGAATTCTGGTGAACCAATAGGACTATGCAGGAGGAGGCATGCTCATCTGGCACAGGATTATTTAGAGCATTTATTGTCTTTAGAACATGGGAAGTAAATAAAAAAAAAAAAACACCACACAGAGTTACCTGGAATCCATTTCTGCTAGGAACGTTTTGGTGAAGAAAGGAGCTCATAAATTCATATTCAGACAATGAAGCAGTGCACAGAAGTTCACAATAGATTACGAGATATCTACATGCTCTCTAATTCTTCTTCTTCCACCTTTATTTTTAGATGTAGAAGTAAAAATATTTAATCTCAGTTTTAAAAAAAAAATTCACAAAACATTAAAAAGTAGAGATTCTCTGTCTGGTTAACATTTTTTTCAATTTTCAGAGTAATTTTCATTTATTTGTTTCTGTTACAGTATTTAAACTCACAATCAGAATCATCAAATTATTCCTCTCAACTGAAAAGAGTAAGCAAGATATATTGTTCAATTACCTGGGAAGGCTGGTCGCAGATCAATGCCCGATGTCTTGGCAGTTTCTAAGACTTCTGCTTGGGAAAGGAGACTGAACAGGATTAGAGGCAGAAAAACCTAAGCAACAGAAACTGTCTCTGAGAACACAATTTTAAAATGGATCTCTCTGCGTCAGTATTGTGATACAAATGCCTCACAAATGTTCAAGCAGGCATGAGAAAAACAGGAGCATGAAATTTATAAAAGGGAGGTGACCTGGTCATGAAGGGTCTTGTTCTGATCCCTCTTCCTCCTATTTTAGACCCATCTAGGTGCACTAAACTCAGTGAAGTGCTAAAGCTTTAAATAAAGGCCACTACTTCTATACAGACAAAATTCTCTCCAGTCCTTCCCTATTAAAAAAAACCCTTGTCCCAGCCTAATAATGACTTAAAAAAAAAACTACAGAGTTAACAATGGATCTTTTCAGCTTTGTATGAAGTTGAACATACACAGCACTACATAATATTGTCATTTAGACCAACAAATATGATCTTACACATTTAAGTACAAAAAAAGAAACACATTGCTTATGCAAGAAATTCTCGTTATTGCAAAGTGCCAAAATCTGAGCTCCTTCATTCAAGCAGACTGCCACACTGAAGATAGGACCTCAAAACTGACAGCTATGCACAGCAGGTGACCCCTAGTACTCCTAGTACTCCCATTCTAATTTGTAAGAATACACTCAGATGGCTATCACCATTATTTTGTCACCAGAACAGGAAAAAAAAAAAAAATTGTAATTGGAAATAAAATATCTCCATTAAAGAAGTTAGTCTTGTGTAAGACAAAATCAAGAGAGAAATTCTGAGGCTTAAACTACAAACTGTTGGAGCAGAGACTTTTTCAATACAGGCCTGAGCATAAAAAGGGCCCACCAGATGACATAACATGTGAGTTACAATCAATAATAGTAGTAGTAGTAATTAAAAAAAAAAAAAAAGGCAGATTGGATTCCCAGTGGATGAATGCAGTCTAACAATTTACAATGAACACATGTTTGAAGTCAACTTCAAGTAATATGCTAACAAGAATTATGTGCATCTGTTTCATGCTCCCTGAGAATAATGCCATCAAAACTGAATTCAAATGTTTCAAAGCTACAGAGAGCCTGAGCGTGTCTTTGACTAATTAAAATTAACCACGTTACTGAGGTCACAAGCTTACCCCTTTGGACATTAGCAAGTTCTGGCTAAGGTCACTTCATCAAGCAAAATAATGAATGTCTGTGTTCAAAAGGCATGAACAATACATTTATTTAATTAACATATTACTGGATTGAGGGAGATTTATGGAGTCATTTGAAATTTGGAAGACCCACAATAGCACTCTTCAGTCATAATACTACAGAGACATAACAATATGCAATAAAATTAACAAAAAAAAAAAAAAAACACAACAACAACACAGGTCAACACTAGAACCTTAGCTGAATTATTAATAAGGATAAAATAGTGTTTGATATGAAAACAACCTATTTTTACTAAAGAGTATTAATTAGCTTTCATTTTCTTTAAAATTCAAATAAACAGAAAAAACCCCATAAATTTAACTCTGGTTTGAATACATATTACTGAGGCTGTTGCGTCTTTCAAGTCCCTTATGTAAAGTACAGATATTATTTTCCTAGGTCAAAAGTAAAAGGGAGGCAGAGAATCAGAACTGGTCTCTAAACAAAGTTCAAGGTACTGCAACAAGTTACAAGTTTTTTTCCAGTCTTCATTTTTCTATAAAATAATATAAAATGGGAAAATTAAGATTATGATACAGAAAATAAAGATTAGGATTCTCAGACTGCACTATGCAGAAAACCAGATTAGCATAGCGATAATGGTTTGAAATTCTGAATCTACCAGTAATCCTGCTGTTACAGACAGGAGGTGCTGGGAAAGCTTAGCCAAGGTGAGCAATTATCATCAATTGTCCCTGCACCAGCAGCTCCACTTCTCAGTGCAATCAGTTCCCTATCAGGAGGGGCCTCTGGGTACCACTGTCATATAAATAAATGTTTAGGTGAGAAACTGACAGGTTTAAAGACCATTATTTCCTTTGCAAAGCATGGAAATCCATGCTAAAGCATTCCCCGTGGGATCCATTTCTGTCTGAACACAGATTTACTCACTGTGTTCCAACTGTCCCACATGACTATAAGCAATTTATTTTTTTTTAGCATATTGGCACTAACAAACTCTGAAACCTACTAAATGAAAATAATCTCCTTATGTCACAAAATAAAAAACCCCTCATTTTACTAGACATTGATCTGACTATTGTATGAATAAAGCTAATCAGTGTAATTACACAGTTTAAAAGTGCATGCTGTGGACCCACAGATCATCACAGACAATACTTCTCGGGGAGCCAGCTGTGTTTCATTTTTGCTAAACTAGAGTATTCCGTAAAGTTCTTTTAAAAAAAATACATTGTTTCAAATTATTCTTTCAAATTCAATTATATAAAAAGAATTGGAAGAAGCTTCCTACCATTTGCTTTCCAATCAGAACATTTCATCAAAAGCTTACAATTTTGAAGATGAAGCACAGTAATGTCATGCATTGTGGTGCTACATCAGCAAAGGGCTGGATTTAGAAATCCAAAGTCCCACTCAATTGCCCTGAGAAAGCCAATCAGCAGTACACTAGACTACTACAACATGGACATTATCTCCACCATGTAATATTTTAGCATTAATAAGTAAGGCTGCCAAAGGATTCTAACCACAGAAATATTGTTCGTGTTTAAAAAAATAAAAAGTAACCCATGAGGTACCCAGCAGCTTTATCTAATTAACTAGAAACAGATCAGGATGTACTACTGTCATTTCTATAGAGAGCATTTTGAGAGAAAGAAATGGAAGGGTCAGTGTGATAGTCTTTTCCCTTTTATGCCCTATGGCAGGCAAAATTTGATCCAAGACTTGCCAGAAATTCATTGTCTCTGATCTGGGAATTCCAGCTTTACCTTTACCCAGTTAATCCAGCTCTGAGCTGAAGTGTAAAGGACATTCTCTTGCATACAGGTTCAACAGTTCTGGGTTGAAAACCACTTTGACATTTCTGGCTTGGTAGCCTGCCCTCGACAAATGCATTTGATGCTCATGCATAGCCTCTTGGCTGCTTGCTTCCACAGCCATCTGTCAGAATGGCGTACTGCCTGCTTACTAGGTGATGTGCCAGTTTTACTAGGGCACAGATGCCAAGAATAGGTGGTTTTAAATGCACAGGCAGCACATTAATTCACTGCCATCTTGTCTTAATGCCCCTCCTCCACCATCTCAATGAAGGCAAGAGTAGCCATACAAGAAGAGGCCAGAAGTCCATCCAGAGTCCTCTCTGATCCCTGACACGGGTCATTAACACATGCCTTAAAATGAAACAAGAGTATCAAGAGCTGAACAATTACAAATAACCTGCTCATCAACAGCCTGGAAACATTTCAGCTGAAAACATGCATATGGGCTTCTCTGCAGAAAGTGCTATAAACCCTGGAGTGAACCCTCTCATTTAAAAATGAAAATGCCTCAACGCTGTTTAACATGTAAAGCAAATTAAAGCCACTCCAGCTCTGACACAGTGCCTGTATAGAAAGGTCTAACACATTTAATTCAACACACAGTTGAAATTAATTTGAAACAACTTTTCTGTGTTGTTTTCTGTGTTTTCTTATCTCCGCAATGGAGGCAAGCTTTAAACTGAACTATTTTACCACTAGAATATGATTAATAGGGATGTAAATACAACTAGTTTTTCTGTAGCTTCATTCCTGTGAAGGTTAAACCCTGAAGAATGATACTTAATTTTCATGCCTGCCCCTGTAAGTCTTTACATGTCTCCCTCATCCTAATACAAAACACTGAACAGAGAAACCATCTGCAAGACTGAAGACTTCACTGTATGTCATGGGTAGGGAACCTTTTGACTGGGGAGGTCACGCAGCCCACGGTGAAGATAGGTACACACTCCAACTCCCCCAGCCCATGACAGAAGCCAATTCCACTCGGTGACAAGGACTCTAAATCACTTCCCGCTCACGTTTAAGGAATCAGTGAGGAAAAGAACAGTGAAGAAGAGGTTGCAGACTGTAGGAATCGTAGTGAGAGGACTTGCCCTTGTGCCAAGTTTCATGCCAGTGCTGTAGCTGAAGCAGTGAGCAACCAGGTAGAGTGTGTTATCCATTGCACGCCTGCCTAGTCTCAAAGCCATCTGACAGACTCTATATTGCTGGCACAGGCAGAGCATGTATTAAAAATTAGCCTCAAGGCTAACGGCAACAACACAGGACAGATCAAATCACACAACGTTAAAAAGCAAAGTTGATGGAGTTCCAGTACACACACGGGGTTCCTCTGAGGAGGCGAGATCCAGCCAGTGCACATAAATACGACTGACCTTTTTTGGCAGAGAAGAGAGTTTTGTAAATACATTTGATTTCCCCAGTTATATGGCACACAAAGGTGCCAATTTTGAAACACATTTGAAGACTGGCTACAAAACAAATGCTTTCCAGCTCTGAATTAGGAGTTCTATCCTATTTGGACAAAGTCCATTTGGAAAAAATAAAACAAAAAAAAACCCAACCAAAAAACCAAACACCTCATCCTTATTCTGCTCAGACCCCAAAAATGACTTACCTTCTCTCCACTTTTCCTTATTACTTCATCTTTGTTTCTCTCTCTCCAGATCTTTCCTCCACCCTTCCCACCCCAAACTCCTGTCCAGCTCTCAGATAACATAAGGCCAGAATTCCCAAATACCATCACCTACATTTGTTAAGTCAGCTACAGCAAGCTCCCACACAGACCTCTGTCTGCTGCACCAGAAAGAAATGCTGATTTGAGCCCAGAACATCAGAAACACTAGCTAGCCTCTTCACTGACCTCCATGAAACCCTCAGAGGATTTACCAAAAGAAAACAACGCTGATTTCCACCAGCTGAGCCCATCTTCTGACAAGAGGGGCCAGCACTTCAAATCAGAGGATTTCAAGTTAAATAATATCAGATACTTAGCATTTGCATTATTAAGTATTTAGCAAACTATATGCACAAGGCAGATTTCTTGTTTGTTCCACACAGTAGTTTCCATTATTTATGGATGTGTTTCAGCTTCTTGCTACATATAACTGAGCATTATTAACTAACACCACTGAAATGCTTCAACAAAGGCACTTCCTATCATAATTTATTTGTGAAAGATAGAAAAGCTGTGAAGAAAGCCTTTATATTTGTAGTTCTAGTCATGAAAAAACATTTAAAGTCTTGCCACAATTGTTCATGCTTTTGGGCAGCAGGCCAAGTATATTAACTTACACCAGCCATTTTTAACACCCTCACACTTCCATAGCATCACCATCACTCTTCATGCAGCCAGATGCAGGCCCTCCACAAGGTCCCTTGCAAGTGACAGAAAAGGGACATACACAGGCCCTTACTTGGCAACTAAGTTCTTCTTTAACAGAGCAGGGGAAAGAGAGGTCCCCACAAGAACAGCCTCAAGTTGCACCAGGGGAGGTTTAGATTGGACATTAGGAAAAATTTCTTCACCGAAAGGGTTGTCAAGCCTTGGACCAGGCTGCCCAGGGAAGTGGTGGAGTCACCATCCCTGGAGGTATTTAAAAGACGTGTAGTCGTGATGCTTAGGGACATGGTTTAGTGGTGGACTTGGCAGTGCTAAGTTAACGGTCGGACTCAATGATCTTAAAGGTCTTTTCCAACCTAAACAATTCTATGATTCTATGGCACAGCAGTAGCTCTCTTCACCTCCTTCTGACTGGTGCATTAGAGCAGACAGGTGAGGAAAGTCTCTGGGGCTTTCCCAGACAGTTCAATAGCTAACCAGGGCCATTAGCAGGTAGCTTAAAATCAGTGGGGCTCATCAAATGTGCAGCCAGTACTAAACTGTGCTCTTGAGCCCTAGGATAAGGAAAGCAAGTCATGGCTTTCTCCCTCCCAGCCTTTCAGCTCTGTTCCCGGTTCTTTCATGGGACAAACAGAGCTGACCTCGACCCACCTCTGACAAGTCAGTCAGTCACGGGATTTTCACTCACCTCTTAAAAACAGGTGGCAAAACTCCAATGCATTCCTTCCAGTGCTGCCTGCTCAGGAAGAAGTCAGCACACGCTCCAGGCCAGGATATGTTTTTCATTCAGTGTGTGTGTTGCTCAATGTGCATATAGTTTCCTGCAATATCTGTATTTATCTCCCATTTGAAAACTCGCTACACATTAAGCTAAATTCCTTCCATTCTTGCTATTTCTACACTATAATTACATTACAGATTTCATAAGCTAAAGCTGTGAAAAGCAACAATCCGCTCTATTTGAATGGGAGCAGATTACACTTGCTCAAAATTCTATAGAATTTGTTTGTGTTTGCGTGATTTGCAAACCACTGTGGGGAAAGAGGATTACTGTAACCACCATGTTTGTTTGGTTTTTAAAGTGCTTGTTTTTCCATCATGTAGCAGATAACATCTGTAGTCATCATGCCTTAGTACACTGAGCCTCCAAGACAGATAATTATAGCAGAGACAGACAAGATAAGGCTTGTTGGAATACCTCAGCTGATACATTCCCCTGCAAGCATAAGAGTCTCAAGTGCTACTGTTTATTGGTACTCTGCTCAACTTAGTTTCTCAAGCCCCAGAAAGACAACCTCTCACCATTTTCCTTTAAGAGCTTTCAAGTTTTCAGATAATTCCCTCCCTGTCTGTCCCGTCCCCCCTGCCTCTCCCCCCCAAAAAAAAAAATTAAAAAAAATTCAATGACACCTTCCTTCTTTTATGCCCTTATGAGAAGGAAGCATCCTTATTCTGGAAAGCAATGGCAGAGTCCCAGGTCAGGAAGGGACTGAGCTATGTGTGCTCCTCAGTCAGAATTCCACTTCCATGCTTGCTGAGGACTTCAGAATCTTCCTTGCACATGAGGGAGATGCCTTTCCCCATCACCTGGGGCACAATGATCTTCAGGTGACCCTCTTACTTTTAAACAAAAGCTTCAGAAACCCTGCCTATCATTCTCCCTTCATGAAGCCATACCCTGCCGCAGAGCTCAGCAAGGCTGCTGCTTGAAGGCTCCCTCTGAAAAGGAAATTATATGCCTGTACTTAGGATGGAAAAACATCTCAATTCACAGTGGCATAACCCCTTGCAAAACACCTGTAATCCCCCAGATTCCAATTACCCAAACTAGAGATTTAAATGAACATCAACAAAAAAGCCCACAAGAACAAATTCCAGAATACTGGATCATTTCTAGACACCTGTTTTCCTGCACAAAAATCAGACTCATTCTGTCAAGTGATTTCCTTCAAAAGGGTTAGTATTATACACACAAAAAAACCAAGCAACTTTGACAAGCAGAGTTACCAGAACAAAGTCACATCAGTGCTGCAAAGTATGCAGAGCTAAGTTACACAGAGCTGCATGTCATAACCTGATATGATAGCAACCAAACTTACAGAGCACGAAGATGCCACCACACTATACAAAATCAGACATTAAACCAGGGCATCCATTTACCACAGAAGGGTGAGGGGAAAAAAGTCAAAAAAAAGTATGTATAAAGCCTCTCTGTTCAAAAGGTTTAATAAAGCAATTATTGAAGTATGAACTAAACCCACCAAGTATTAAGAAGGCAAGCAAGCCACTTTTAATTGAACACAAGCAATTTTTAAAAGCTCTGCAAAGCAGGCACTGTGTGCACGAAGCTTATTATTGTATCTAGATCGGTCTCTAAACGTGACACCCAATTAAACAATGGAACAACAGATTCCTGGTAGAAACAGAAACGTGTTTCATATCTCTCAAAAAAAAAAAAAAAATCAGAGAAAAACTGTAAAAGGGAACAGCTCTGTTACTGTTCAGAGCTATTTGTAACGGTGTTGAAAACAGGACTGTCAAGGGGCAGTATGACATACGGCATTTTGCTGTAGATCCATATTTTGAAAGGACCCCAAACCACTGCACTATGGTTACGCTGTAACACAGAGAGGGCAGCAATTTCAACATTACCTCTTGGAATACCTGTGGGTCCATGGGTGCAACAATCTCACGCTAACAATATCTTTTCAGTCAGGTATGGGACTTCTGTCCTCTATGCTTTTAAACACCTCTATTCTTACTTGTACTCCTTAGAAATTATAAACAATTATTTACACCTTCCTGGACATAATGACAGCAAAAAATGCAATAAAAAGACAATAAAATCTGAAACTTCCACCTAGCATTAATGGAAGCAATGCAGGAGAAAGCTCCATTACCTAGCATGGTAACCTGCTACAGCTCCTACCTTTTATTCTGTTCAGGTGTTATTATGATGATTTGGATTTTGCAGTCTTTTCTCCAAGGAAATTCTTAATATGAAGGGTGGAAAGCTAGTGAAAATAAAGATTAATGTATAATACACACAGAAAATGTTCCTTCTAAGTAATATCTCCAAGGACTACGTTTTCACTTAGACACCTCATTCTTTCCTGTAGAGAACCTGAAAACTTCGACTAAATATATCCAACCCCACTGGACACATTTGGGCTTGGAAATATCATTTCAGTAATCATAAAACCATTAATATATGAGAGAACTGGTATTACTACAGTAATACCGTGCTGCCAGAAGTAATTGCACATTAGTTAGCATATAGCCTTTGTAAGAAATGTCCACATTACTATACAAACTGCCTTTTTAAAAGTAAAAATTAAGCTTTTATTCCTCCTTCTAATACCAAGAGTACAGGTCCTTGGTGCATTTAAAACGTTTTAAAGATCAACTAAAATTTCCCAGAGTTTTAAATGACTTCAAGTTTGACCCAACAGCTGGGCAAGAAAGGAGAAATTTAGCAGCTATAATTACAAGCAACTTTGTTAAAACAAATGCACGTGCCTGGAAAAATCTAGTATCTATTTTAAGAAACATCAGCTTAGAGGAGGCATTAGTCCAGCTACCCCCAACACCTAGCAATGGTCAAAAAGGCCAGAATCAAGACCAATTTAGTGTCCTAAAAATGCAATCCCAAACTTAATTCTGCATATAAAAATAGTAGCACTGAAGGAAGAAAAAACCTCACACACCCACAAAACAAAACAAAAAAACCCACCATGAATGCATAGGATGAAAATTAGTTTATTTTCGAAAAAGAAATTAAAGAAGGTAGATGACCATTAGGATTGAAGGTAGGATGAAAGTATAACAACTATAACCAGTTCTGAATATTACCAAAGGCAGCATATTTTCAATTCATAGCTAATGTTTAAGCTATTTTGTGAGCAAAAGCAAATGATAAAATACATATCTGGAACACATTTACTCCCAGATTCAGGGCTGCTACATTCAAGATAGCTGCTGCTGGACATAAGTCAACTAAGAAAGTAAATATGTTCATTTTTATCACGTTCATATTCTCAATTCGCTTCAAAACCACTTTTCCAAACCACCAAAATGTCAATCAGTGCAGAAATGAACAAGTCCTTCAGTCCAGCTCTGACAGATAGCCAGTTCTACCATAAAAATCAGAACTTTTTCTTCTTTCTGTAGCAGTCGTCATTTTGAAAATTAAAGTCCTGTAGGAAAGAAATGACATCTCTAACTAACAGAGAGGACATGGTGTGGAAAAAATCATTAACAAAACCGTGCAAGGTGAGATGGGGAGGGAAGGAAAGTTGGCTAGCTGAGGGGTTGTTTGCACTGTTTTCTTGGTGAAACAAAATGCCAAAAAAAAAGCCACAATGTTATGGTGAAAAAATAAATTTCAGGTGCTAGCTTACATTTTAAAAACACACCTAATCTAAATCAGGGTGACATTCAAGCTAGGAAAAAGTTTCAATTCTCTTATTCTTTCAGCTGAAACAATTCACAGAAGTTGGCACAAATTTTTCCAGACTTTGGTCTAAAATTATACTACTTTGGATAATAAATAACCTTTGTTCTGCCACTGCTATAGTTTCTTAGCTGCGTAAAAATCCTTCCTAATGTTACCTCCATTCAAAATACATCCCTCTAACTGGCTTTGTTCCCGAAATGATGAACAAAAACTTTTTAAGAATTCTGAATTAGTGTGACAGGGATTAACACCTACATATGATGAAAATGAATTTGTTTATTCTGTGAGACAGCGCATCAATTTATTGCACACTGACTTTCTAAATTTAAAGAAAACATCCTAATTTATATGACAGAAGTAGAAAAACCTATCCAAGCAGAAATTATCAACTGAGTATCTTAAATAAACAAAACCCCTTACTGTTTCTGCCATGGCCTCTCTCCAATTGCCCACCAGTTTAGCTTCTTGTTTTAACCAGTCCAGTTTCCAAAGTTGGGTTTTGGGGGTTTCCCCTCCCCCCCATATTTACCATAAGTAAACTTAATATGTGCTACAGTTAAATGAGACAGGCTGCTGTTGTTTATCAGTCTCATTTATCATTAGAACTCAGGGATCCTTGAATCAATCTAAAGAGAATAAATCATTAGCCATTCCTACTCCAAAGAAGCTAAACAAAGCCATTCTCAGCTCAGAAAACAGGAGACACCCATGAGGGCTACTGTGGATATTCAGGATGTTGGCAGCAATGGTCACAAAAGTGAGCAGATCTACAGGTTCCTAGGGGCCACATCGCTCGTTGTCTGGGGAATCAAAGTCTGCCTTTCATCACAGGGAATGCTCAGTGAATCATCGGACACTGGTCCCACATGGCCATAGCCTTTTCTCGTTCTTTATCTTCCTTATTTCTGCATCTCAGATTCTCCTCCTTCAAGGATGTTAAGCTCCTCCGTAGAACATGGTTTAGCCCTTTTAAAGCAGAGTGAGTATTTCTTACCTATGTACCCAAACAGATTCCTTAATAATTCTGTACAGATAAAGGAAAGTCAAAATGGCAAAAGACATTCAGCATTCGCAACAAAAATTCTCATGCTACATTTAGCCTAACCCATATTGGGGTACAGGCCAGCACGTAAGTGGCTTTAATGTCTTTTAGTTATAAATCAAAGACTACAGCTATTACAACGATTTTCTACCAAGTTTTCAAGGCTTCCGTGCTCAGGCTGCAAAAGTTGCAAAGCAGTAGATGAAGTAAAACGATAAAGACTTTTAGTCCAGCTGAACAAACACCAAACCCCACAATCCCCACGGACTCTTTCTATCTAGCATTTCACATACAAATAGAAATTTAAATATATAACAAGAACTTTCAACATTATAAAGGTGAGAAAACTCATTCTTCAAGGAACAAAAATCAGTCCCTAGCTGTAAGTGATTAGGGAAGGAAATTTATTTTATACTTTATATTGTAAGGGTAGCCATACACTCTCTTGTGAGCAGGCCCCAAGTTTGCTCTGGCCATGCTCCAAGCTAGCTGGAAAGCATGTAACCATATTAGCCTAGCACTGAGCACAATCTAATAGTCCTTGCCTTTGAGTGAGGCTTATCATCTCAGTTTCAATGTGAGCTAACTCAGTAAGACAGTTTCCAACTCAAGAGTTCATCCACCTATGGTTGGCCCAATCTCATCTGCCCCTAGACAGAGCTCTGATCCAGATGAAGGGTAGAAATTCCTGGACAGAATCCTTTGACAGGAGCCAAATTTGCTGCCGACGAACATACTGGTGATGGACAAGAACAATCTCACGCAGCTGTGCGTGCCTTGTGCCTACTGCTTGGACGCTGCCGGCACCTAGAAATACTGGACAAATGCGTTGCAACAGGGGATACAGCCAGATGACAAATCTCTCCTCAGCCTCTCCAGTAAAACTATGCCTGAAACATGTAGCCAGAGTAGAAGGCAATAAGAACTGGCTGTAGGTCTAATTCTACAGTCACTTCTGCTCTTTAAATCTGAACCTTCTATCTCAACTTATGCAATAAGATAACACTGTGAGCTCGAGGAAAGCACAGTTCCAGACTATTGGCTGCAGTGCCAGGAAAGGTCATTCTGCACTTCAGAGAAAGGGCTTGGAGCATTTTGACAGTCTCCCACATCCTGCGGGGTGGATAGAAATGAAGGCTGCTCCCTTTTAACAGTTATTTTTTACTCTATTAGGATACCTTCTTGGCACCTTCTTTCTTTTTCACAGACAGTTTTCTTTTCAGGAAGAAACAGGTACCTGAAAGACCCACAAAGGCTGATAAGTTTAAGATATCATTCTTTTGTATTCACGTTGCCACTAAGACAAGTGGTTTCCTGTACCATAACCTTCACACCATCAGGAAAGCACTATCACCATAGATGTCAGTGCAAGGGAAGGCCAGCTGGTCTTCAAAGCCTGCATACGACGCAATATACCACCAGTTCAATAGTGTATCGTAACTGCAATTTAAAAGGCAGGCTCCTACATTTTGATTAAAAATCCTGGATAGTCGACCAACAAATTTAGAAAAAGAACATAGGATGGAACAACCCAAAGGTTGAACTCTTCTTCTTGCCATGGGTGGTGTGGAGCTTCCCTGCAACAGCTGAGGGTGGGGAACTCCTACCTCTACAGACAGCAGCAACTGAAGTTATTTACACACTACAGGAGAGGAGAAGAAGAAAAAAAGAAAAAGAAAGAGAAGGGGTTGTGCGCCGCACAAGACTTCAAGAGAACAAGATGGCAATGGAGACACCGCCATCTCAGATTCAGAGGTACGTCAAAGTGCCCTGCGGAAAACCCAGCAGTTCCTAAAAGACCCCAAGAGGAAACCTGCTGGGAGGATGTACACTTAACTCCTTCCACAATGTAGATTTTGCAGCCCTAAGACAAAACAGTAGGGTTTGCAAACTGACTCCATTCAAATAACTGGTAGTAGTCATTTTTGGCATAACACCGTTACTCAAACAACTAAAAGCATGAGCTTGCTAGACATATTTCTTTCCTGAGCTGTACGGAAACACCAGTCAAAACTACTTTCTCCTAACTGCAGTGAGCTGTTATCTATGCTCAGTTATTCGTTTGCTCATTGGAATAAAAGCCCTGTTACTCAACCCTAGTTTCTAACAGTTACACTCACTGTAAGCAACGGCTCCTATCGTCTTAACATCAGGATCAAAACAGAGATAGTCCTAGTCCACACACAGAAATCCAGGCAGACTATAAAGAAGCCACACTTACCACTAGCACATGGTGGAGCATGGAAATAATAAGTGACACATCAAAGAGTTTCCCAGCTGTAAAAGATTCTCCTTTTTAATTCATCAGCTCATTCAACTGCCACATTACTTCCTTACAGTTCATATTCAATACAAAGTAATCACAAGTGTTTTACTGGACTAAATATGGAATAATTTGTAGCAATTTGATCCAGAAGACAATAATAAAGCCTTAATATCGCCTTTTCTGTTATTAGAAAGCACTTTCAGGATAAAAAAAAAAAGTTTCTTGACTTTCAGTAACTCACCATTTGGTCCTAATGTAGTTAGATGGAAAAAATCCTTAGAGGTTTCAAAAAGCCTAAAATAGAGAAACATCTGCTAAAATTTAGGTGCAGCTGTTTAGAAGAAGTCCAATGTTAGAAAAAACAGTATTTAAAGCTCCCTCTGCAATCAATAAAAATTCTATTAAAAACGTCATGGAACAGGGTGAAGTATTTGCCCAGGTTCAAAGTGATTTTTTTTGTTTTGTTTTTTTAAAGCACTGACATCTTTTGGTCATCAAAACTTGGAGGGATTTTTTAATTTAGTGTCACACAGGTGTTTCAGCCGAAGTCCAACCAGGCCAAATTCCAACCAGGCCATAGCCTGCTGCTTTTCCAAAGCAGTCAGAGTTGTTTCAGTTATAAGAATAAAGATCCCCAACACAGTTTAATTTTTGGTACAGGAAGCCTGCTGTATTTTCTGCTTAGTAACTGCACTTCAGTGGTGAACAATGTGACTCTATGTTAAGCGTATTACCAACTTTAGGCTCTTTTTAACAATTCTATACGGATTTGTGTGCAAAGCATCTTACGTGGCATTACTACATTGTTTTCCTATTGGGGGAAAACCTGAATGATATTTATGTAAATATCATTTACCCATATGACACTAGCATAATTTCGGGCCAGGGGAATGTGAATGTAGACTATTATAATCCTTAGCCATGGCAAAGGGGGTGGTGTCCCTCTAAGTTGTTGATTTAATTTTTTAATTGAAATTGAAATTAAAGGGACAGACAAATTCCCGTTTTTCAGCAATAGCATCAATCACTAAACCTGTACCAGGCAGGTAACATTCCTGTTGAAACGAACATGGACTGTTCAAATGAGAAAGTTATATTTGTTACTCTACCCCAGAATAATCTGAGCATACCAAAAAAAAAAAGTGAAAAGCAAATATATGAGACTCAAACATGAAGCTTGCATCTGCCTGCCTAATGCTATCTAGTGCCTGTGAATACAATGCATATGATAAACTACCTTGTATAAAATGGAGAATAGAGTTAAAGGGTTGATTTAACAAGGAAAAAGAAGAATAGGAGATATTACACCCTTTGCGAGTTACCCAAACCAACATGACTAGAGCAAAGTTATAGAGACTGTCACGTTTCAGACACTATAACCTCAATATTTCTTGTAGATTTTGTACAGCTCTAAGTACTTCATCAACATAATTTAAGTAATGACAATAATAGAGTAGTATTGTTTTTTTAAGAACATGATAAAACTTGAATAGTCCTTTATGTTTCTGCTGGAGGAGGGAACAGGAAGGATTAGAAATGTAATTCACAACCATAATGTTTGTACATAGAACCACAAGCTGCCCAAAAGATTTAGGTGGTTCTTCATTCACGGTAACTCTTGGGTTTGATATCCTGGTTGATTGCATCACATCAACCACCCCCCTCGCTGCCCCCCCCCAAAAAAAAAAAAAAAAAACACACTCAAAAAATGTGCTTTCATCCTTCTTGGTTAGGAAACTAGATTTGTGCACAACAAGACTACTAAGAGTCTATAGCAGTAAATAAAATAATGCATAACAAAGCAAACTGCAAGCTAACTGTACAGAAACTGTTTCTGAGCTGACAGTGATTGCATGTTTTCTGATCAGTCCCTGTGCCCTCACCAACAGATCCACGGACACAGCCATGCCTTCCATCTTCTTTGATTATGGGTTGGAAGCACTTTGTAATATTAAGAAATATTTATGTTGCCTTCCTGTATTTCAGGAAAAAGTTGACCTAAAGCATTAAGTGCATTTTGGGAACAGGGATGTACTTTTTATTGATTCTTTGCAAAATATCTGTGCTTACTATCAGATCTCCTTAAAGAAGCTGTTGAAGCATTAAAGTGAAAGAGCTAACTCAACTTTGAAACATGTTCCCTCCCACACAAAAGACCCAAAACCAAGAACAAATCCCACGCTCTGAGATTTTATGGAACTTACTAGTGTCTTTGTCAGATCACAAGCGGTTCCTTTGATCAAAATACAATTTTCCAAAAGATAAAATGTTTGTCAAAGATGTACAGGTATCAATACCTTTTGCTTTACATAGTCACTTGAAATATAGACCTTCTTGGTTAGTGCTGGGTATGGGGAAGAACAAGAGTTTTCTCATCTCAAGAGCCACATTTTCAGGCCAGGGATGTTACAAACTCCAGACGGCTCTCCCCCAAAACACCCATTTCCTTTTACCACAAAAGCTTCATGAGCAGGTAGTTTAGATACATGAGCAGAACAAGTTCTGTATGAGGAACAACTTAAGTAGATGAGGGCTTCTCTGGTGGGAAAGGAGATAGCGGGGGAGGCCAGGAGATTTGAAATCACATGAAGCATAAAGGGAAAGGTCAGCTCCTGTGAATTCCTCAGTGTAAGAACCAAGGAGCATCAAGTGAAACTTCAGGGGAAGCACTAAACACAACATAGAAATGGTAATTAACTACACACATGTAATTCACCTCTGGAATTTCTTGCTGCAACGCCCTGTGGGTGCTCGTAGCTTACATAAGTTCAAAAACCAAGCAGATAAATTCACGTGGCTCAGGAAGGCTCTGAGCGACAGACAGCTGATAAAGACGATTCTGAAGAACGTCACTATGTGTTTGCCCTGTTCCTATATTCATCCCAGGTATGCATCACTGGCCTGCGCTGGAGACAGAGCACAAGCTCGAGGGACCTTTCATCTCTCCTAGTATGGTCCCATGTTGATGGTTCTCCTTCGGGGAAAACCAGTGGAAAACGCAGAGAGTTGAAGATATTCAGGATAAAATACGTATTTCTTTGCTAACTTTTCAGATTAACAGCAATGGACTGAGGCAACAATTTTATTTTTATTTTTTAATTAGTTGGGTCAAAAGAAAATGGCTTGTCACAGTTAACCTTACTGCTGTGCAATGCATGTCTGTGAGTGCAAACACTACCCAGAATATCCAAGTGACTTTTAAAAGACTTTTATGGATATTCCACTCTCAAAGGATGCTGGACGAGATCAATAGACGCCAACTGAGATCATTATGTATGACTTACCTTGCCCATTTCCTTCCCTTTCTGCCTTTGAGGCTCTTTTAGTGCACTGAATGTCTTTCTGGGGAATTTCATTTAATATCTTGGCAGCATACTCAATTCCTCCTGTCAGATCCTTGAGGCAGTCCTATAAATAAAGGGCAGAATACTTTATTACTAGAGTCAGCAAAAGAATTGTGCACAATGATGTCCTTACTCATACCACAATGTTATTAAAATGTGCATACTGTTTCTGTGGTTCAGAGGCAAAGGGAGTCAAGCAATTGTAACTTAATGGCTTCAGTTCCCTCTTCTCCTAGATATATGTGTAACACTTTGTATTTTGAATTCTGCTCCACATGAGCTGCCATCCCTGCCTCCTCTACTTCTGTTCACTCACACAGGCCCACATCTCACTGCTCTTGCATGAACACATACTTCATTTGTGTTTAATACCGGTACGTAATTACTATCAACTGCAAACCGTGCACTTCAAGTTTTAGCAAACGGCAGCCTGCTAGGACAGACAGTGCTATATTAAGGTTAGAGCTCAGGACTCCTAATCGACCTTTGTCTTTCTAGCTGCCCCTAGCATGCAAGAGACCTGGAAGAAGTCACATAGGGTCCCCATTCCACATCCACTGAAACTTCTACAGCCTGTTGCTGCAGAACAGTGGCCTCAAAACTTTGATCCAAAGTAAAATAGGAAGCAGGTCATTGCTAAATGTACTAATTTAAAACTAGCCTACTTCAAAAAGACTTCAAAGTACTTGCTAGTGTTACAGAACAATCCATTCAGGGATGACTTACAAACACACATTGCAGCCAGACTCGTGATTTTATCACAATGCTCATCCTACTTGTGTGCACTATACCCATGGGCTTACATGATAAGAATTTTAGTATTTACTTTTTTAAAAAAGAAGGTATTTCTAACATGAGGAAAGCACTAAAACAGGACCAAAACATTTCGCTATTCAGGAATTGCAGTCCTACAAAAAATAACATCAAAAACTTAACCAGTTTTGAAGTGGGCAAAGTTGCTTAATGTATTTCCAGCACGATTCTCCCTGATCATTAAAAGTACTTTCATGTCCTATTTTAAGTCATTACAGTGTTTATTACAAACTTAAAACCTGACGTTGTCTGGTAACAGATCTGCAAGAAAACAAAGTCTGAAAAGGATCAGCAGCACTTTACTCAGGTGCAGCAGTTTTAAGACAAACATTTACCCTATGAGCAGCTATTCACCTTTCCAAGTAGACAGTACATATGCATCTACCTAGTGGGGAAAAAAAAAGCTACAAGCAAAAGTACCCTCGATACTCTGAGAAGGGGCATTACATTAAGAAATTAATTTCAAAAGAATTTTATATTTATTTAAGGCTTATAAAACTTTAGCAAAGCACTATGTCTTGACAGTGATACCATGGAGCAAATGCTCCATATCAATCATTAGCAGCCTCTTCTGGGAGAGAGAGAGAGAGAGAAGGAAAGGAGACATGCTCCACTCGAATGAGATTTTGTGAAGTTAATCCTTGCTACAGGGGAATGTGCCGATTGTCAAATTTGGTTCATTTTATAACAGAGCTACATACATTTCACCCAAAGTGCAGCCTTCTAGAATGGCTGCACTAGGCCACCTCCTTATGGAAAATACCCACAAAAGAATGAACTATCATTATACGCACAAAGACAGCCTGCACACACCTCTCCCTTTCTCTCCCGTTCCAGTTTCTGCTGCAAGTAAGCTGCACAGGCCAAGAGAGTTACTCTTACTCCTGTCCTCTTAACCTCACCTCCTAACCCAAATTGCTTAATTGATGCCCTACAACAATTTTATGGGAGAAAAACAAGATTCAACTGGCAATAAGGCACACATCACTAACTAGAATATCTGTATTTCTGAATGTGGACTTAGGGAAGACCCATTTAATTAACTGCTGGGGTCATTTCTTGGCATGTGAGGGGGGCTGGATATCAATGCTTGCAACTGGTGTTCTGCAGTCACTGCCTGTTCAGCTTCTGCTCACAGTGACTCTTAACCATGGAGCAGTGGGGAGATGTTACAAATGTTATTGCTATGATGCCTGCTGGCATAGGGCAGGGCGGGGATTAAAAAAAAAAAAAAGAAAAAAAAAAAAGGTGTTGCAGAAGATGGACCTTCCAAAAGTCCTACAAAACGTCTTTTTTTAGAGCTACCCTGCATTACTGTAGCAGCACTTCTGCTTAAAAGGAAATTATCTATCCTCCATTTACACCCAGTGTCTTTCTGAATTTTAGTATAGTTGCTCCTCTTAGGCTGAGATGACTCAATTCCACATACCTTGCACACAATGAGGCCATGAAAGACAGAATATCAGTATGACTTTCACTTTGGTCCACCTCCAGCAATACAGTTACCAGTCATCTCTTACTGCAAATATAACAAATAAAACTTATTTCTCAAATCCAATATTAAAGTAGACTTCCTCTTTTATTAAAATGATCACATAAGGAAGAACAAAGGTGTCAAATAGTAAAAATATTGCTCATCTAGGGTCTTAGCTGATGCAGATCAGTATGACTCCATTGGGCCTTATTCACTGTTTACTCAATAAAACTCATTCTGATTAGTCATCGACTTTCTCAGTATACATCACAACATTTCAATCCCAAATTTTTAATAGTAGATTTGCATGAGGACTTCAGTTTTAACAGAACTTCATTAAAGTGTAGTAATACAGTTCAAGTAGGCTTCACTTACCCACATGGGCAGTTTTTGTCACACGGAGCCATGGGGAACACTAACAGTAATAAGCACTATGACCAGTAATATGATTTCATCCATCCTAACGCCAGAATCAAAAGAATTTGTGATTATTTCAGTAATACAAATAGCAGCTGCCATCCATTAACACAAATCAAAATGTGGGAAAATAAAAAGCACCATTACATATGGTTTCTAATTATTACAAGCCACACAGTAAACCTGCATAAAGTGACATCATTATTTGAACTGCATCCAGATTAGTTTCATGTCTCTTATGTAGTTCTGTGGCAAAAAAAGGAATGAACTGTATACTTCAGAACAAAAAAGTTCTTTTCACTGGACATCTGTTGATGGCACATGGAAACTCTGATTTCCATTTATCTTGACAACAGCTACAGAAAGAGCGTCTAAGGTCTCAAGGAAAAAAAAGTTTGTAAAATAACTTCTTGTCTGAAAAGCCAAAAAAATCACATATATGCATCAAAATCAATTATGCATCAAAAACAATTCAAAGATTCATGCAGCAACTGACAAATGCAAATATTAAACATGAAAAAGTAGGATGCTTGCACAGTTCTAAAATATATTTTTTCTTATATACACACACAATTCATATATACATATATATATGTGTGTGTATGTATATATATATATAAAAAAAATATATATGGTTTTATAGTCAAGAATTAAACCAGCAGAAAGGGCTGCCTTTCAGACACATTAAGTAAAAAAGAAAACCCTTTAAAATCATAGGCATGTATTTTTAAACACAAGCATGCAATAATATTTCTCACTGCCTTTGGAAGAGGTATCAATGTCAAACTCGGGGCTGGAATGTCATCACTGCTGGCAGGGCACTACTGTGAGGACACTCATGTGTGCAGTGGTCCTACTGACACCATCAGGTGTTGTTTATGCATGATCCAAGTCTAGATGTCAAGGCAAAACAGAAGGCGCCAGCAGGGAATATACCACAGAAGAAAGTGGTGAGAAGAGAAGGATTAGCTACATAGATACCAATAAAAATGAAAACATTTTTTCCCTTCTCTTTCAAAGGGGAAGTTAAACAGAAATCTAAATTCTAGTGTAAATAGGAATGATCCTGATATGAAAGAGTTGACATTTAGGCCTTAAAAGCACTGAAGAGAAACTTAAAATTAGACACACTTTCCTACAATATTCATATTCAGAATCTCAAAGAAAAAAAAAAAACTTAAACCCTGTGTTTAAACTAAATTTTGCTATATTTGGCTAAAACATGGGTCCTTTTTGCAAGAGAAAGCCAACAGAAAAATATACATTTAAATACTTCCCACTTTTTAAAATGAGCTGACCTGCACATTACTTAGACTTTCAAAATCTGTATCCACTTTTGATTCGAACCACAGAACAGCTCTAAGGAGAAAAGTAATTCATTAAAAAAAAAACTAGAAACCGTTCTCAGAAAGCATTCGAGTACTTTCCCAGAGGCTTATTCTTTCACTGCACAAAGCAGCTAAAACCCACAGTGCCGAAACACACTCTGCTTTTTGGACTAGATGCATCAATGTGCAAAGCAGTTCTGCTGCTGGGGAATCTGTCTGCATTTCAGGAGATCTGGATTCCAACTTCTTATTTTCCCTAGACTTGCTCTCCCAAGGGAGCTACAGTAAATTACTTGATTTCTCCTAGATTTGGCTATCTATACATAGGTAACAAATATATTTCTTTGCTTCCCCTCTGTACCTGCTGATCTGGATTTCAAGGTGTGCAGATTTTAAAACTACATTTGTGCAGCACTCTAGGATCCTGATCCTGTTTGATTCCCATTGATATATGCTAATAACAAAGTATATTAAAAGCCCTACCAGTTAAAAGAAAACTGTGTTATACACATATCTGGGTTAACAGCTGCGACAGAACTAGCAATGTTTAGATCCAGATGCAAAACCAGAGAGCTTGGGGTGGTGAGAAACAGCATACTACAGCTACAACAACAGATCATACTGCAAGCACGGCTTTCCTCTCCTCTAAATTTGTAGGATATAGAACAAAGAAGCAGAGTGCTAGACCTTTACAAAAAGGTTACAAAATTGTTTAATCATAAAAGTTATTCTACTAGATTACTCCAAACAATAAATATACATTCACTGATCTAGTGGAGTACACTGCACCAAATTTCCACGAAGATTCAAGTCACAAGATAGCTGTAAACATCCTTCACTCTTAGGTAAAACACAGCAATACATTTAACTTGACTAATTTCCGCTTACAAGACCACATTAACCATACATTGACAAACATAAGAGATGAAACTAGCCTCAGTGCAGGCCACACGTTCATTGGAATCAAACTAGATAAAGTACTATCAGCCGTTGAATCTGGCCAGAGAACAACTGGTTGAATTATTTGTGGACTTGGGACACTTTCAGCTCCCCTTTTGTTAAAATTCACAAGAGTCCTCATTAAAGAGATGAAGGTGCATTAAATGAAGGTAGATATTAGAGCTAATTTTAAATATGCACTGGTTTAACAGAACCTTGTAATCTGCTCAGGTGCATTACACTTGTGATTTCCTTAATGTTTCTTTAATGATTTTGGAAGGTAATTCTCTGTTGTACTGCAAACCAGTTTTGTTCAGACACATTCATGTTTTCCCACAGTGGAGTAAGCAAGTTATCAAGAGAACTAATTAGCTTGACCTTCTGTTTGCCCAGTAATGAGAAATGCATCAAACAGGTCTCTCTTTTCATGTCTGAGTCTGTCAATTAAAGCTCACACTTTCTATTCATTGCATTGTCCTCAGGAATATTTACCACAAGCACAGCCAATATAACCAATGCCCTATCCACTCACCTCTTCACACTACCAGTAATAGCTTTGAATTTTCTTCAGTGGAGGAAAACAACAGCCATAAATGAAACTTCCTTTGCAGAAGCCACATAAAATTCTTCTGAATTCAGAGTTCCTTAGGCAAACTAAAAGCTACGGACTCAGACACTAATGGCCCCTACAAGCAAGAACCACTCTCAAAAGACTAACCATATCCTGATTTATTAGGAAATTCAGGAATTGCTACATTTGAGTAAACTATAGATCCTGATTTCTCTAGCACTCTAATAGCACATTTTTGCACATACAAGCCCTTAGCTCATACATTCAACCTCCTTTTACAAATAAAGCAAACCAGAAGATAAACCATCAAAATCAAAGGCAAAGACCTGAGGACTAACAGGAGCAGGGACTCTGATGTACATTATCACTCTTGTTACTCAGACAAGCTCATAACAGTCAAGGTTACAAGGGAATGACAGGGGAATTAATTGAGGAAGTTTATTTTGGAGAGCAAATAAGATGTTGCCTGCCCTCTTTCTACTTTAAGACAAGCGAGCAATTTTTGCAAGACCCTTATATGATCACAGAAAATGGATTTTAAGACCTAATACTAGGCCTTAGCTTTCCATTCCACAGACTCAGATCTATACATTCATGACATCTTCCAGACATACTTTTACAAACAAACCCAACAACAGACCTTGACAGTTCCTCTGCTTAAGGAAACTTCTAGGTCTGCTGGATTCAAAATTCTCTACCCATTTCATATGGGGTATGCAAAACACTCCAGTTTTGCAGCCCTGATTACTCTCTTCCTACGTGAGCCCCAAAGAGACCAAAACGCAATGTTCTGAGTCCCAACCTCGATCCTATTCTACTTGACAAAACTAGCCCACTTCCATAAATCTGCACCCATATTACTTCCTGAAAGAAAAAAGGTTGATCATAAATCACTTCAGTTTCCAGCAGCTTTTGGCAGCAGTCAGTCTTAGCTGATCAGGTATTATTTGCTGTGCAGTAAGAATACACCAAACTTTGGACAATAATATAAGGCATCAGAATTCAACTGGTGTTCAACCAGCTGAATTAGGAGCGACACCGTGTGGGTAGACCACTGCCTGGCAACTGAGTCTCTTTCCTAATTCTGCCTTAGAACATGCTTTTAAACCTCAGGGAGGCCATCAGTTCCTCTTTCTTTGACCATTTCTCCAGCTGATAAATGGAGATAAACATAATCTCTGTTATAGCATGCTTTGAGAACTACATAATAGTAAGATTATGTTAGTACCAAGGGGTAATCAGCACCTCATAGTAGATGACACTCCTTCAAAGCATTGGCAAAGAACCACTGCACTTCAATTTTAAAACAAAACTAAAGCAGGTAATTAGCAAAGAGGGTAGCTGCCAGCCAGGCAATTGTTTTCTCAGTCACAGTTTTATATAGCCATCATAAATCTGTTTGTCCAAATTCCCTGCTCTCTTAATTTTCAAAATGAGAGCAGACTCCATCATTTGCTCTCTTGGACATCATGCCACCCAAGAGCTGATGCTGATTGCTCAGGATCCACGGCAGAACATACTACAAGTCAGAAACAACCCTGAGCCCTTAAACTTTTTTTTTTATTCATGTCAAAACGTGAAAACCAGAAGTCCTGTACCTTATGAAAGAAAAAAAAGTCACTAGATGGGGAAAACACAACACAGAAGAATGTTCTTGGTTTATAATTATAAGGCAGTATCTTAGAGAAACACATTACAAGGGCATCTGTCAACATGATACAGCCTTCTCCCTCATGGACATTATCCACATCATCTAATGAGAACAGACAACCAGGACAGCTAGGTCAGCATGCTGGTAGCTGATGTGTTTGGTAGTGAACTGCATTCATGTGGCATTGTGCAAGTTAACGTGAGAAAGACCAAAGGGAAGTTTTTCTTTCACAGTACTCACCCATTTTAAACTAGAAACTACTTTGCAGTATTTATATGATGTGAGAAGGAAACAAAATAGAAACTGGAAACAACTTTAAGATTATAGTACCCATAATGTTAGCTGCATAATCGAATGGCAAAACTAACTCATTTATTACATCAGTATTTCTTTCTTAGTGCTATAAATTAAACATATTTTTTGGCAGTTCTCCCTTGCCAGGAACAATTCTTTTATTCATGAACCCGCTCACTTTAAGGGCTGAGTCTTTAGAGCCCATTAGAAAAACATCATCAACACATTTTGTTCTTTTAATGCAAGGAAAGAAACATTAAGCAAGCTGCCATTCCCATTTTTCAAAATAAATCTGTTCTTCTCTCCCACAGTTATATACCAGTACATAAAACATTGATTTCAGCAGAGTTACTTCTGATTTACATGGCTGTGGAAGCAGAGTCACAAACCCATAGCATACGTAAAGATATTTCTGTAGTGTCTCCTTATGTTGCTGAGTCGGCATGCATCTAACCTAGGACAGCAGAGGAATTTAAAGTACTATTATGCCGCAAGGGGAAAACATGCCTTGCTTCCTAGACTAAGGATTATTATTCATATTGCCACAGTGCCCTGAGAGCAAGACCCTATGTGCTAGTTGCTGTACATATCTCAAGACAGAACATTTTCTGAATATTTCCCACCTGAACAGATAACAGCTAAACTAGAGCTAGGGAGCCGAGACAGAAACCTCCACCAAGGCTTCCTCAAGATCTCCCAGAGTGCCTGTGACAAGTGTAAGTGCAGCTCAGGGCCACAGCACCGTATTCCTCTCCACTTGGACTCCCTCTGTGCTTTCTGCTACAACTTGGTATAGTTCTTCTGAACTACGACACAGATACAGCCTTAACATCTCGTACTTCAATCTTTTCACATATTTGTGGGGAAATGGCCTTAATAAAAAAAACAATAATCCTTTATCTTTGGAAGTGCATACATATCAATACCTGCTGGTATTTTAGTGCTCTCCTTTTAATGACAAATAGGGAAGGGTGGTAGAAATCAAAGACACACACCCTGTCACTCGAAGGTCTCAGTCAAAGAAAAAGATGGGTTTCTCCATGGTGATTTCACAATCTTTGTGTATGTAGGTGGCTTTCCTGTAGACAGGAAGTATTCTTCTGCAAGTCCTTGGGTCAAACAGATTCAGTGAGGCATAGCAATTTATCAAGTACTTTTAAAAAGCAATTTTCTAGGTATTCATGGAGCTCCTGCCTAAAAACACACACACTCCAGTTGGTTAGGCACATTATTAGAACATCTAGCTCCAGTACTTCAGTCAGTTATTGACCTTACACCAACCAAAATTTATTATCACTATTTGTTCATGACTTACATGTCTTTACCAAAAAAAAATACAAGTATGAATTATTCAGTTCTCATTTCATGCTAACGGTACATTAATTTATTCATCAATTAGTCACAGACGAAAGGCAGAAGAAAAATATTCCTTAGCGCTCCCAGTGCCAGATTTCAACCTGAAATAAAACAGTTCTCAGACATCTCAGAGGCCACATATTTTAACAGATGCCATCATTTTTGCCAGCAGTCTTAGCATCAAAGGTGGCACTTGCATTCATACTATCCCGTACCAGCACAATCCAAATACCATATTTCCACCTCCAATAATACAATAAAGAGATATCCTCCCACCTCCTCCTCTTTCCCTCTTTATGTTTCAGGCAGTGTCTGGTTTGTCTTGCAAAGCAAATGTGGAAATGCCAGCTGGCTTAGTACTTGCACCAAGAACACAGGTTGTTTAAAAACAGACTTTCCCTTCAAGTCTAGCAAATACGTAGCATCGGGGCACTGGCAACCTATCTTCTATCGCATATATTTTGTATGACAGATTTTTCATGGATCAATGGCTGTATTAACCACAAATATTTCAATTAGGAGGCAACGCAGCCCACTCCATGAGATATTGGACTTAGGGGTCTGTGCCCAGCTGGACATCTGACCAGTTATAGGTTCCAGTCCTTTGCTTATCTTGGACATTGGACTGCAGTTCTTTAGAGGCAGAGAGATTTCTCTGGGTACATTCTGTGCAGCGCCCAGCGCAACAAGTGTCCAAGTTCCACTGGAATCTCAAAGTACCAGTGTCACACAAATAACAAACTAGAGTTTAAACTGGGAACAGTCTACTAAACCATGAATTTCACGTAGCAGTTTGTAGCTCAGAGACTGCCTTTCCTAACACAGTTAACTGACACGAAAAACAATTTAGCTTTGCGTTCAACAACTTTTATTCTTAAAAAAAAAAAAAGTCAAACATTAAGAGTTTGCAGCTCATTCACCAATGTCACCCCACCCCAAAGCAGGTATGTCACATGAACTCAGTTAAACCTGACTGACACACAGTTCTTAAAGCTGGATGACTGTAACATCTCCTTCCATGTGTGTAGTAGTGACATAGCTAATATCTGCCAATGCGTTTTTCCCCTCTAATAGGGGAAGGGTAACCAAAATGAAATTTCTACTGGAACCGATCCTTATATGCACTAGCTGAACAGACACATGAGAGAGAACAATCTAATTCACACCTCTGTCTACCTCCTGATGCAGATCGCAGGAGGCAGGTCCGACTTCTTCCACGTCAGATGCAAGAAGCTCAACAGACAAATGTGCCATAGCTCCCAAGGAGGAGACACCCAGCAAAGTTAGTGCAAAATTTCAGCAAAGTCATTGCTGTCTAGTTCTTTTTCCTGTTTTGCTGCTTGGACAAAGAATATTTTTTCATTATCTCCTGCCTGATTCATGTTTACATATATGTACAACAGAAACCCATGTTACCCTTTTGTAATTAGACACTGTGCAGCCACCTGCCAGACTGTTTGTGTTCCAACAACTCAGCATGTGCTTGTATAACCGAAGTACAGAAATCACTGGAATGCTGCACGGGGTGACAACTGCAGTAAATATCTTACAGGGAGGCAGTCTGTTTACTTACATCTAGGATATAAAACTCTACATGCAACTCAAAAAACAATACCTAGTGGCAGAGAAGAGGAAATGAACAGACAGGCAATGTTCTTCTCCTTCCTTGGTATTTTCTAGACTTGTTTTCTACCTTATTTTACCTAGGATATAACACTTTTTTAAATGTATTTTTCAGTCTGTGGGCACTGTGAATGTATCACCACTCTGTGAGGGTGTTTACATCCATATTTTATAAACAATAAACAGTGAAACCAAATACAATTTTCCAAATTGATCCTTGATATGGAAGTGCTCAACTTGAGGAGCATTAGAGAGGTCTTATTTTCAGCATACCGGGGGGGGGGAGCGGAATCAGGCCCTCTCACAAGCATGTTCAAAAAGCCCCAGAAATCACTGTCTGTCCTGAAAGTGGGCTTAACTAGGCATTTTCTGATCTGGAGCAAGAGCTGCTGAAACCACCTCACTCCCACTGAAATCAATGAATCCCTAAGAAATCAAGAGGATTTGAGCACCTGAACAGCATTAAAGCTTTGGCCTCAATTCCACTATTTTGCACAGAGCTAAGGTGGCAGCCTGTGCAAGTATTTCATAATCAGATGACTCTTATAACCTATTTTTTTAAAAAGGTTTTTCAATATTGGGTATTTTCATCATATATGCAAGCACATATCCATTTTCTATTTGGGGACAGCAAACCGAGAGCAAGCAGGAGCTGAACTCACAGATTCCCAGTCCCCAACATGACACTTACATTTTCCCAGCATGTTGCATATTTGTTCCTACTAGCTTCCTAGACCAAATGCAGAGCAATTTCATTGGTAATTGGGTCACTCCTTTAATACCAAAAGTGGCCTTCGGTGAAAGGTGCACATTGCTACTGGCAACATCTGGTCCTAAACAACAGCATTTACAAAAAAATTAGAGAGAGAGAATCATTCTGCAAGAAAGGACACTTGATTTCACTCTGCATCACAACAAAAGCTAAAAACACAAGAAAAAGCAGGAGAGAAGCCTCTCTCTAAATCCTCCTGGATAAGACACTGATCTGGAACATGGGAAATCCAATTTCATTTGCTGCTTTCACCCACCTGAAGCATTTGAGCAAGAGCACTGGCCTAGCAGCTATTGCTCTAGGATGGACACTCTTTTTTCAGGGGGCAGAATGGGGGGGGTGACACACCAAACCCACACCACTAAAGCTTAAACCCCCCCCTCAAAAATCTCTCATCAGACTGGAGACCATTTAGCTTTAAAATCACCACCATGCTCAAGTAATAGTTATACCCCATATGGAAACACATATCCACTGCACCCCTCCAACTACTGCACTTCCACATGAGGGATCTTATCAGCCCTGTAGCAGAAAGATCATTGCCCTTTGTCACATCCATTTTCATTATGCATCTGTCTATCAATCTATTCAAAGACCGAGTTCCTTCTATAGATGAAAATAGCCTCTCTTTTCTGGCTGAAGAGTAGATATCCTATCTACTAACAGAAAAACTTAAACTCATCTATTATATGCAAGTGGTTTGTCTTCATAAAACAGTCCTAGTGCATTGCCCCAACATGCCCCTAATGGATTGCCCCAACATTCATTTTCTCTATACTGCTTCTAACTAGTCAAGTCAGAGGGTGCAAAGCACATCTGAATGTGGCAAGTAACAACAAACAAAACCCAAAGAGGAGAGGAGATGGATTGCATACTTACAAGAAAAATAAAGAACAAACAGCTATTTTGTATAACAAACAATACCTCCTGTATAATAATTGCACCCACAGTGCATTTGACTAAAAAAAGGGAACCTGCAACAACTGCCAGTCACATACACATTCCCATAAGTAACTGCTGTTTCCCAAGGCAGCTTCAACAACTTTTAGTACTGGCTTATAAGCTCCTAGCATCTCCCTTCCCTAGCTAAGCCAAACCATAACCCAAGTAGCACTTCAGCTCTTCCATGTGGATCCAATCATTTCCCCTCATCACCAGTATTTCTATATTCTTTAGCACAAAAAATATGAATAAATACTGAATTGGAAAAGAAAAATTTGTTACAGAAAAGCAATAGGTCTGTATATAACGTCACTGACAAGTGCTTGGATCACTCATGATTTGTAAATGATACGCCACTCCAAGACAGTCTTTGTAATAAAATGCATGCATGACAAAAGCAAAAGCTTTCTCCTGTGACAAGGTTCATGAAAGCTCTCACCTGCTCCTTTGAAAAAACAAATAAACAGGCATGGAAGAAAGTGATCAGCACCTAATCCAGCACATGTGAAGAGACTGTTTCAGTTTGCTTACATAAACCCTAAAGGATTGCAAGTACTTACAGTGTCACCACAGGCAATGGAAAGTTCACAGGGTTTTAAAAGACAACCATGCAGGCAGGACATCAGTTACACAATACTATTAAAACTTGAGTAATAAGCTCCAGGAAGATGACAAGCTCAAAGGTATTAAGATGACAGTTTTAGACCCAGCTATTATTCAAGTAGCTTTCTGCCACCGAGGGAAATTTATTAGAACTTTCAGTGTGATCGTAGCAATATGTAAATTGGACTGCACGAATGAGGATATATGGTGACGATGTGTGGTATGATTCACCAACTAAGAATTGGAAGTAGTGGTGAAAAAATGATGCGATTACTGTGGTCAGGTGTTCTGATGGCCTTGGTTTAACAGATTGAGCAAGATGTACTACATCAAAAAAACCTCCAGAATACAGTTGTTCAATAATAATAATAAAGCATCTGTCTTAAGTACTGAACTATGGAATATAGTACATCAAAACCAGGTTATTATAGAGACAGAGACACAAAGAGACAGGAAAAATAGGTGAGTCTTATGGTCAACAAAATACAGATTCTACAAGCAGTAAAATTTATGAAAACTATCAGATTCATGTTCCTAAATGGTCACTGTTTCATCTGTATTGCTGTTCAGATGCAAAGAGCCATTTAAAAAGAGCAAGTGATTACACATTTGAGAAAAACAGCCAGGCAACGTTAGCCAGCACTACCCTACGAGACAGATCATTGGGCTCCGTTTATTTATTCTTTTAAAATACATTCTTTTTTTTTTTTTAATCTTCTATGACAAAAAAGATCAGAGTTCTCTTACAAAGCAAGTCCACTTTTATGTTACTAAGAGTTAAAATCTACAGTGTGAGAAAGCATGTTTAATGTCCTTCAAATTTTAATGGGCATTAAATACATAGAGTCGTACCCGTCCAGGGACTATCAGATCATCTCCTGTTACTAGTCAGACACCTTAACAAACCTCTATTTTCATAAAGTGCCAAGTATTCTTGCCTTCAGAACAGCCTCAAAATCACCTCTGATACCTCGTCCCTGTATTGGCATCTGACCTTACACACACAATGGGCGCTGACCACCACTGTTGTACCTGTATATCAACAGGAATCACACTGAACACAAGCTGCCACAAACCTACATGCTGAACTGGACAGATACTTAACTGCATGGGTACTTAAAGACACCCAACAGCCAGGCAAATGTAACCACAAGGAAAACGCGTTGCCAAAATCCAGTGGGAGTTGCAAAAGAGATATTGTACAGCTCACAAAACACAGTTTATATCTTGCAGAAACAGACACTTTACAGGCAAGAACAAATCTTTAAAAAGTGGAAGAGGCATGCTGGAGTACTATCAAGTCACCTCAGTCAACAAAAAAACCACCAGATTTTAAGTTACAGTGAGAAAATACAGACACATCTCACCAGTTACTCCATGACTATGGCCGTTTCTGCTGGATGCTTCCTTCATCATCTAGGTCTCATTTCAGCTGGCCACTTTCAACCCATATATGTGTGTCAACAACACATGGATCAAGCGAAACAAATCAAGTGGAATTTTAGAGCATCCAAATACACTGCTGTTCAGATCACTTCATTGCCTTGAACAACAAGGATGCCAACATGGGTTTCTACCCCACCACAGGAGAGTTAACCCTCAAGGCAGATGAGCAATCACACAGAAACTTTCAAGTTCTCAAAGGATGAAAAACAGACACACTTAAGGGCATCTAACCTATCCTTGCCAGGACTTTCCTGTCACTGGCACCACGACCAAGGCTGCTGGCTGAGAATCAGCATTGACACCTGGTCTGTGTCCACAGCAGACAAGGGCATATGCACCACAAACCTCTCTGGCAAGCTTAGCATCCACCTGGATCCACTGCAGGAAGGGAGGAGCTTGAATAATCTACCTGCAGTCCTCCCGCAGTGGCTCATTGAACATCTATTCACGATAACTGGAAGTGACAATGACAGTTCTGCAGTAAATAACAGGTGTCTTTCCTTAAGATGAGAGGGACTAGATATCTTTTGGAGTAAAGCTGGCACTGCACTTTAAAATGCTGTGTTTAAACATAGAAAGCTATTGAGACTTTTGAATGTTAAAAAAAAATCCTATGTAACAGGGAAGTATTCATTTCAGTCTAACATTTTAAGCTGGAAAATAGGGGATATAGTTATAGCATCTGTGTATTCTTTGAATTGCAACTAGCGAATTCCGAGATCTGGTATCCAGTTAGCTGGTATCTAGTTCTACCTTCCAGTAAGAGTATTTATTCTGGATATGTACCAGATTCAGTCTTCAACGGCTTTACACTTACAGAAGCATGAAAGACAGAAATAATATGGAAGGGCTCCCAAGAAAGATCAGGCAGGATCTGGTATGGCCCAGAAAGAGAGAAACAGCTGCCTTGGGAGAAAAAAAAAAAATTATTAGCCACAGTATCTGTTGGTATCCCAACAAAAAGACAAAGACTTCAAGATGTAAATAACCACACTTTTGCAAATGGCTTGCAACCCTGTATTCCTGCCTTAACAAAAAGGGTCCTTTTAAAGTATCTCACACAAAGCTGACTAAAAGAAAAACTTTGCAGTATCTACTACTGAAAACTGAAAGTAGACTATGTGCCCTCATGACTGGCGTAAGTCAAAATACAGTAGTGAACTACCTTCCAGGTCTTCTTCAGACAGATGTAAGAGAATTTAATCCAGACGAGGATATTGTGATATATAAGAGCTATTCCTGGATTTGGTATTTTAGAGTGACATTTGGCATAACTAACCTCAGCATGATGCAGGTTGAGAAAGTAACTTGTTCTATGAAGGGGCCATATTCACACAGCCTAAATTACACTCAAGTCCCTGTACTTGGTCCTCTGAGGGCCATATTCACACAGCCTAAATTACACTCAAGTCCCTGTACTTCGTATTTTCTAGAAGTGGACTGTGGTTTAATAACGTATTTCAGTCCCATGAGTTGCTTTTCTTTCAGTGGTTGCTCCATCAGTGGCTCTGTCACCATTGACAAAACACAAGGAACTTAAGCGATTTTAATCCATCTCTTAATGAAGTTACGTGATGGGACTTCTGGGATCATCTTCTAAACACAATGGGCAATGACCACTACTGCACTACTGCCTACCTGCCTTTCTACAGTCTTCAACAAATGTCTTTTTTTAAATGATTTCTCTGAATCCCTGTCATCAAAAAGAAAGATGCATAAATGCATATTCCCTTTAGAACACAATTAAGCAGAGCCTGTACCTCCTCGAAGATGAGATCTCAGCAGTGAATCTCCAGAAATATCACAGCAGAGTCTTATCTGTTGCATCCTAGGGCTGAATGGGGGAAATAATAATAAGCAGCACCTTCAGCTTCAATCAGCAGCACGTTCCAAGATCGCAAAATGCTACTGTGTATGAAGAAGGATCTGAAATGCAAATGATCAAAAGACCATTAGAGACATTAAAGATTTAGCATGTTGTGTGGTTTGGGTTTTTTTTTTTTTTTTTTTTTTTGGGGGGAGGGGGCAGGGAATAGAGGCATTAATTCCAAAGAAATAGATAATGAAATAGTTACCATATTCATCCTTTCACAGAATAGTTATGTGTCTCATTAAAAGCACACTTACTGTACAATCTTTAATGTTTCATGTGGGCAAAAAATATTAAAAATAAATATTCCCCATTCAGCTCTAACTTTAATGACTGTTATTTACATCAGTAATTTTGCTTATAGGATGGAAAGCTACCCCAGGGTTGTCTCACTACAGACTAACCTTCAGATGACTTTCCATTCAACTTGGACTGGCCATACACTGTCCTCAGAGTGGAAGAGCCTCCGAGATTCTTTTGCTGCCTACGGTAGCATAGTATCAGGACTGAACAGGGTGATCTTGCAATACAGATTTTGCAATTTGAATTCTCCAAAGCAAAAAGAGGATCTAAAGAGGATCTAAAAAGAGGATCTATTCCTCTTCAAAGGGCATTCCTGACATTTACTGCTGCAAAGACATAAAAATAATCCTTATTCATAAAGCCATCCAACAAATACCTATGCATATGTGTGAACAACTGGAAGAACTTTCTTGGGATTCCTTAAAGATGACTGCATATGGAAATTAAGGATCAGTGTCACAAAGGTTAAAACCCCTACTTTTCAACTAAAATTGGACCTAGAAGCTTCTATTTTCAGTCTGCAGGCTTTGGGACTGTATTATTGTCACAGTCACATCATGTTATTTCCATCAAATCACCTGGAGGTTTCCAGTGTAGGAAGCAATTATTATGAAAAGTGTCAGTGTGTCATTCTCCCAAAGTCAAATGTTTAACTTCATGTTATAGCATTTGACAAGTATCCAGCTCTTAAGTCTCCACCGAGAAAAAGGAAAAAGGAGAGAGAGCATGCATGTGAGTCACAAGAGAAAAGAACAGTTTACCCACTGCTATGGCAAGCAGATTTTGACATTGCTGACTGATGCCACAGTTGTGGTGCATTTTGAGAGTTTAATTGCTTTGGCGGAAGGCAGGCTTAGGTCTGTATGCATGAATGAACACACTGCCTTGACCCGACAATGCATATGCGTAAAGTGTCAGTCTAAAACAACATGCTAAATAAGTTACCAAGCATTTTGGGAGGCAATAGTAACAATTCATGGGAAGGGACAAGAGAAAATATCCTGCCTGTCAAATGCACAACAAAGAAACAGTTACTCTGTGATACCTTTCAGGCCTAAAAGGCTCAACTTAACCACAGTGCTAGGTACAAAGGACCACACACACTCCTAAAGCTTCCCGGTACAGTGTCTTCCTGGGGTATGTCCACACAGAGAAACAAAGGTGTAGTTGTAACCTCAAGCAGATACATCTATTAGCATATGGTGTATCTACCAGTTTAACCTATATAGTCTGAGTTGCATTAGTAAATAATAAAGCACAAACTAGATAATAACAAGCCAGCAATCTAGCTACATGTTCCCAAAAGCAAGCAGAAGTGCCCTGCTCTACATCTTTCCTACATTTGCTGGCTAGTAGGCATATTCAGCTCACTCCAGCATGCCAGAGCACGCTACAGTCTGACCCTCCTTCAAAGGCACAGATGTACCCTTGATGTCTTTTCCTCCAGAGAAAGCGGGCCAGCCAGCTCTCTGTGACCAGGGAAGCCTTGGCTCATGCCAAAGTCAGTACATCCCAATGAACGGTTCTCTGGTTCACAGTCTCAAACTATTGACTCAGACCGCCCACACAGGTCCTGGCCCAAAACACAGAGCTCTGTGGATGGCCTTCCTTTCAGGAACCTACACAAGTCAGACTGCGTACCAAAGAATGAAGCCCATAGGTAGCAAAAATCACTCCAACAGTTTGGAGTGCCAATATCTCTTTCTCCCATTACACTTTGGCACCACAAGGACCATGCTATTAATTTTGAAGCTACAATTTGTGAAAGTATTTGGAGGGGAGGCAAAAAAAAAGGGGCGTGGGGGAGAGCTTTACCAAAAAGCGCTTCAATACTTTTAAGCTGGAGTCAAGACAAGGAAGTGATACAAAACATATGAGATTCCAAATCCCAATTCTGCTTAAAGCAGGAATCTCCCGTTAGTACAGTATATTCTCCAGCTACGCATGGTATATTAAATTAATGGAAACTCTGAGCTTTAGCATGTGTTTAATAGCTACAGTCTGCTTTTTTGAGCGATGATACGACTTTCTTACTGTATACAGAAAAACACATATGGATGCATTTATGTGTGTCAAAAATACCCATGCAGGTTTTGATATTACTCAACAACACATATTGTCCATGGTCAAACAGTCCAGTACAACTTTAGGCTGTATTAAGCAATGCAGAAGTAAGCTGGTATGTCCCAGTTCCTCGGAACCTAGCAAAAACTTAAAAAAAAAAAAAAAAAAAAAAACCAAAAACAAAAAAAACCCACCAATCATCATTCAGGAGAAAGATGTTCTTCCACAATCCGCTCGAGTCCAATAAGCCTTTGCTCCTCCCACAGTAGGGCCAAAACATCATCCTATAACCCAGATCGCTCACACAGCTGTAGAAGGTTGTGGGACACAGCAGGACAAGGGGAAATTTTTCAGCTGTGCTTCAGTCTACAAACTAAATGTCAGTAACTAGACTAGGCATGTTTGGCTAACCCTTGGTGACAAGACCCAAGGAAAGAAACCCAAGGTCTAATCCTCAATATGTGCCACCCAGAAGGATAAGGGTGACATCATTTGCACATTTGGAAGGTGCTATATATTGAAGTACAGCAAGAATTAAATATTGTTGTCAGTGCACCGAAATAACTGTGGAAATATAATTGCTTACTCAGAAGGTTCATCAGACAGATACAGGGAAATCAGACAGATACAGATGCTTTTTAAGTCATGGCATGCTGTTGCACAGACACTGTGTGGACACATCTAAAACAGCTATCTCTGTAAACTGTACTAAATTTGTGTTCCCAAAAGCCGGTAACATCGGGCAGTTACATGTTGCACACTCAGCCACAGGGACATCATCCTGTTTTACTCCCATGACACACAGGTGAACCAAAACACTGCACCAGAACACAGGACAACCACCCCAAGCTAGTGTCACAGGAGCGTACAAAGGGAGAAGCAGTTCTGCAGACAGAAGGGGGGATTTCTCAACGCGCAGCTTTCTCCCGCGAGCCAAGAGTGACACCTGCCGGGACTGGGGCTGCTGCGCGGGCGTCCTTCGCCTGGAGGAACGGGGTGAGCCCAGCCCCGAGACCCCTCGCTGCACTGACTGCAACACACCCCCGGCTTTCAACTGGACAGCCCTTTGTGCAAACACACACACAGAGCTACCAACACTTCAGAGGGATCCACACACACTCAGGAGGCTTCTAGACAAACTGTTGGCCCACCATATTGAAACTGTGCAGCAGAAAAGCAGCAATTATGCTTGCGTCAGGAAGAAAGGATAACTGTGTCTACTTTAGAGTGGTGACGGAGATGTGAAGGGATGTGCAGGGATGTGAACGGACAAAGGCATTCACTATAATCCTTTCCAACTCTGTCCCACAAGACTTACAGGGACAGTGATACCACCCTAGAAGTGGAACAGAGAATATTGCCACAAGGAAAAAAAAAAAAAACAACACACACCACCAAAAAACCCTCAAACCATAATATCTTTAAACATTGCTATCTTAGCAATACAAAGAAAGATGCCTCATATCTGGGCTTTAGACCCAATATTGGATTGCAGCTTGGAAGGAAAACAATAGGCAATGTTGTTGCAATCAGATGTATGCCACCCACCTGCCCAAATTTACCAAGAGGATATGAAATTGTCCCAAGATAGGGGCTTGTACCACAGTGTCTAATGGCTGACTGTGAACAACACGTTTCATCACTCTAGTACTTCTTTCCCCTTCTGCATATAACATGCAGATATTTTTAAAGTAAGTAATCCCAGATCTACTCATGAGAGAACTGCAAATGCTATCTTTGAATGAAAGCCTATTTTCAGTGAAATTATAATTTGGAACAGATATTTTACAGTATTGACAAATTCAGGAAGGGAGCCATAGTGGAAATAATTAATGAGTCATTAGCAGGAAAGGCCAACGCAAGGCATCAGGGCAGGAGAGCAACTCCACAATAACACAGACCTGGCATTCACACACCAAGACTAAACTTTTGCACACGTCAGCTGAAAACGATGGCAAGTGTTTGTGGCCAACACAGTGCCACTCCTGAGCAAAAGCTACAGAAGGTCAATATCCAGATCTGTTCTGAAAAAGATGTCTAGAAAGCTCAGCAGAGAAAAACATCCCTTTGTGCAGTAACAGAGAATTAGCTCTACATCATAGCGTGATTGAGTATTCCTTACACTTAGATCTCAGCCTGTGCTATCCTTACAGTGTCGCTCCTGTGCGGCTCTATGGGCCCTGTAGGTAGCACAGGTTTTGCAGTGACAGTAGGGTGGGTGAGTACCTTTTAACTAGTCCTAGGAACTCACTCCCAGCCATTTTCCTACAGCACCAACCTCAAATGAATTCAGTTCGCTGTGGTTTTGAGGCAGGAGGTTCCGGACTGAGACACAGGTCACAAGCATTTCCCATTCTGTCCAACCCCAACCACCCCTGGACTTCAGGGAAAAAGAGGAAGAATGAGTGGGGGGCCAAGAGGGAGATGAAGTAATCTCCAAGGAAAAAAAATCTCAGCTTTGCATTCTGCAGCTCTAACTTCACTTCTGTTCAGCTGCAGGAGGGTGAATGCGAAATAATAGAGCATTACTGCCACCTTGTGCTACACGAAATCTCTACAATCGAGGGTTTTCTTTTTGCCTTCCTATTTTTTTAAACCACAAAACCAGAACCAATACTTGTATTAGCATGTTCAGAACAGAGGGTGAGCAAAACACTCCCGTCTCACCTCGCAAAGGGCCTGCCATTGCCTTTCAGGTGAGTGCCCGGGCCGGAGAGCATAGCTAGCTCTGCTCTTTTCCAAAGCCCAGGGCACAGCCCCCTGTGGCCTCCCAGCCAGAGCAGAGGGGCCCAGTGCTCCCAGGGGCCTCTTCAGCCAAGCACAGCCGCAGACACAACATCTCAAGGTGCCAGCTCTTCCCACTCCCCTTTAACCAGAAGGCACCAATGATTTGGCACCTTTATCATTACTATTCAGTGGTGTAAATCGCCCATGCCTTTGATTTATGAAATGAAGCTCATCACAAATACTTAAATCGTGGCATGGCTTTCATTGTCCTGCCCGATGGGAAGCAAACAGCCTATATAATCACTTTTCATTGACGGTAATCAGAGGTTTTGATCCCGGCTGAAACTAAACCAACTGACTAAACAGCAGAGATTACTTTACAAGGACTGCTGGTCTGGGAAGGTATGTGTTTGCTTCCATGCTCAACCACAGTTTGAATAAAGTCATATTCTTATGAAGGGATTTTTGCTACACTGATTTCCCAGAAAGGTGTTTAAAGGGGACTGCATGATACTCTAGATCTTTGGCAGTCACATACAGATCCTTTATGGAGCAGACCCATACAATTTATTACAGATGAAATTGAATAGTTTCTTCATAAATGACACACAAAAGCCTATAAAACAGTAATAGAAAATGATAGATATTCTACAGCATGTTTGAACAATCCCTGAAAGCTTAATACAGGAAGATTAGAAAATTCTGAAGGAGAAAAGAGTTTTTCACAAGACCACACTCCTGAAGAAAGGATAACATGCATTAATGTTGTGTTCAGATAACTGAACATTTGTCTCATTGATATTTTTGACAGGTTTTTTTTTTTAAATTGTGTTTATTATCTACTTTTATTCCTTGTTTGAGTTCAATTTCAGCCAAAAACTAATTTGAAAATATATAATTGTGATTGTTCTCCCATGGCAGCTTAGCATTAACACAAAAATTATACCTTTGTCCAAAAACGCCAAAATGTTTTCACGTATTTTAAATCTTAGTGTAAAAAAAAATGTTATCACAGAGATAGAAAGGCAACTGGTGAACCAGAAAATAAAGGAGACTTTCTGAGAGAGAGATGGGCCTTCATTTCTGAACCACCCTAGAGGCCTGCCACATGAGGATCTCCAGATTGTCCTGACTCCAAGCAGGTATTGGAAAGCACCTTCAAAAGCTAGCTTTATGGCTATCCTCTATGGTTCTTGCATCAGAAAATCTTCCACTATCAGAAAAGAAACCCTGAAGGCTCCTCTGCCCATTGCCACAGGAAGCTTCACAGAACTGGAAGTCTCCTCATATAAAATTCCGTTTGTCTTATCTGACCACAGGATTGGCTCTAGCCAGATTTGTTCCGTATCCAGATCAGATCCTGGGCTGCTCCGCCACTTCTTCTTTCATATACTAAGAAAAAAAATCTAAATCTAGAAACTGTTACAGAATTAATTGTTTGATGTTTTCCTTTCCTCCATTCCCTTTCCTTGTTCTGTGCTGACATTCAGCAAGACTTCATGTATGTAACAAAGATCTGTACAAAACAGTTTTACTTCAGTTTTGTTACTTCTAACTTTTTACCCGTTCTGCTTATTCACCATTATTTTTTCTATTCTTATCCCCCTCCCCCCCCCCCCCCCAATATGCTGATTCTATACTACAGAAAAACAGCATTTAGGCATATGAAATTGGGCAGAATGAATTGGGGTGGACTGACCAGGGAGATTCTCATTCTAGTTCCTGCTCAGCCTCATTTGAAATGATGCAGGATGAAAAAACTCCACTCTGAATCAGTGAGAACAGAAACTAAACATGAAGCATCCCACACCCCAGTCAGTCATACTGTGGCTACAGACTACAACCAAAGAGACACACATGTGCATGCCTCTCCTCAATGCAAATCCATTTTCACAAAACCTTTTCCACAGCAGCATGAAAAATGCAAAGCTTCATTCTGCTCCAGCAAGACTTTGCCTCAAATGACCAAGGTACCCAAAGGCTGTTAAAATGTTTCCAGTCATAGAAAACCTTTAATACTTCGTTAAAAAACATAGTTCTTTTTTTTATTCCTAATTGGGACTAGCAATAGGATAAGGTTAGAGTTTGGGCAAGCAAGTTGTGCAAGGTAAGTGCATAGCTGCTGTGCCTTTCTTTTCTCTGTACAATGCCACAGCTCTGCTGTAGAGACAGGCAGCCATTTCGCATTCACTTCAATTAAAGGCAGTCACCAGCGTGACTCTCCCACAGCATGCTCACTGACAAAGATCCCGCGGTTGTTTCCAATCCAGAAGAAGTAATTCTGACAGAGCCTATAGACGGCCTTTGTGCATGGAGAAAAACACAGCATTACTGTTCATGTCCATCCTCTAGTGAACACGCAAAGCATATGTGTTGTGACAGCCACCCACGACAGGAGCTTGGCTCTTTTGCTGAAGCTGTCGGCGCTCATTGTTTTAGCTCTGGAGTCCTCCAGTTCAGTCCTGGAGCGTGAGCCAAAACTGTGGCTGCAACACAGACATTGTGGAAATACCAGCAGACAGTCAATGGTCTGAAAAACTAATGCCTAACTCAGACATATCCAGGGAAGACACAGTGGTTGGACCTCTCCAACATATACCACAGTGCAACTTTTAAAGAAAGGAATTACAATTTTATCCTTGCCAACTGCAGAGGAGCAACTCTCTGACAAAGTGGTGACACCTCTGACACAGCTGCCTCCTATCTGACACATAATTTTGCTATATTACAAACTCCAGCTAATCTTTCTCATTACGGACTTCAGTTTTATAATGTAACTATGTAGGTCCTATTCAGAAAGGTCATTCTCAGCTTAAATAAAACATTTGTCTCCTAAAACAGGATAGCAGTAATGAATATTATTTTAGTTATGGATTAAGTGTGTTAATAGAATTCTTCACCCTAATCCTGTTTTCTGAGCAGCATGGCTACTTACAGTCTCAAAATGAACTGTGTAATGAGAGCGATTTCATACAGTGTCAGGCTCCTATAGGTTTTATGCAAACGTCACAGATGTTGCAGTTAACATCCACAACTGATGATCTGATTAAGCCTGCACTGAGTGGTACTGGAACACACTACGAACTAATTACCATTAGAAGGGTGAAGGTGGTTAGAATTTAAATTTGTCATGTTTATACAAATAAATCAGAGGTAAACGAATACATTGAAATACTTTAGTGTTTAAAAACCAATTTGTTTCTGTAGAAAAGAAATCAAATTCTGGATACAAAGCAGTAAGCTCTAACATACATGATGCAGATTTTCATTGCAAGACAGACAACTTCCAGTTTCAGTTACTGTCATAAATTCACGAACAACTACTTGAATACAACCCTTATCTCCAGTTCAGTGGTATCATGGATACAGGAGCACACACTGTACCAGTTGGTGTTACTGGGTACAACTAGGGAAAGGCACTCAAATCTGCAGAGTCTTCATTTGTATGAATCGCCCCCAAATGACATGGGTCATGCCATGATCCTTGTAACTGTAATGTACCACTGCAATCATTTCTGTAACAGAGAAATGGTGAAAAATTGTCCATCCCAATGCATGCAGAGAGAGATGAACTGTAACCACTTACGTGATACCAGTTGACATCGAGATTACAGGGTAGTCACATTTGCTTCTGTCAAGTTGGACTCCCTTGAGTTTCAGCCAGCAATGCAGAGTTAAAGCCACCCTCATGCAGTGAAGGCGGGAGGCAGTTTAGTCTGAGGATGGGTCTTAGCCCTAGGCACTGGAAATCCTCCTATCAGAAATTAAGAACTGAGTCCAGATTTTCTAACAGAAGTGTGTTGAACTGAGGGGCCACCGTGCTTTTCTAGCAAATCTACTTCCTCCCATCATCAAACTTGGAACTGAAAATACCATGAAGAAACTTTGGTTTTCTGGACCATGGTCTTGCATATTGCAGTTGAGGGAGAGGATCCACCAAGATCCCAGTACCTTATACGTGCCAGGCTGCCACACTCTACACAGAATAAAACACGTGAATAAAGCTGGTCAGGACACCTGAGGTGGCTACACTTCTAACATTATCTCATCAGCTGCTATAAAATCCGATGGTTTTCTGGTATGCTCCATCCTCAGCAGAGGAGGGAACTACTAAACTCTGGGATATAGGAGAACCCCAAAGGCATATTCAAACATAAACTGTTTTTAAAGCTTGGATTCCTCGCAGCCTGGGACTGGCTTAGCTCAGCTTTGTTGTTTAAAAGTGCTGAGGTTAGCCTACCCTATGCACTGCAACACTGCCTGGAAACTCTAGAGCTAGAATAGGTATTCGGGTCAGGGCAGTCCCACTCAGATACCTGCTCTGCTGAAGTCATTACAATGCGATGTAACCCACAAGCTGATGAGCTCTGCTTCCTGCCCTGGGACCAGTGCAGACACACCAAGGAACAGCTCTGCGCTGGCTAGGCATAGTGCAGTTGAGAATAATGCAATCATGTGAGAGCTTTTTAGGCAAAGTTTTTTAAGGCATTGTTCGACTCAGACTTCCATCATCTGTGCTGTACTCCACTGCAAGTCCCCCACTATTTAATTCAGAGCAAAGAGAACCAGCTGCAGATAGGTAACAACAAGGAATGATTTAATGTTCCCATTTTATATTTGGCCCAAGTTAACAGTGAATACATAAACAGAGCAGGATCATGCACTCAGGTGCCATTCTTCCATGGACAACTTCTTCATTTCATAACTGGATTAATGTCCCACTGTCCTCATCTAAACACACAGAAACAGCCAGTAAGAGAGCTACACTTTCAATGAAGTCTCCTAGCCCTACATTAAGGCTATCAAACAATGTGCTAGAAGAGTATAGAACCTGCAGAAAAAATAAATTACATTCCAAAAGGAGAAAAACAAATACAATACACTCTAGAGCTGCTCCTTGCAGTACCAGCATGTATTTGCTTTGGCCAGAGCTTAAAAGTCTCACTCCAAAACCTATTTTCATCTTTCAGAAAATACATTTAAAAAAAAAAAAAAACAAACCACCAATAAAACCTATATACCATTGTCCACCCTTCTCTCATTTCATAACCCCACAACTCCACACATAGGCTTAAACTCCTGCTCCCAATCCCACAGCCTGTAAACCCGTTTAAACCCCACACACATGGTACTTGCCAGGCAGCTTTCTGTCAGCATTTCCACTGGGGTGATAATCCTAGCAACAGCCAAGCTTGCTAAAGCCATCCCCAAACATAAACTGCAAACCACTATTGATGTACGAGGACACTAAAGGGGTGTCTGTATGTCACCATATAAACTCCTCCCGGTTTTGACTCCTGCAACAAGCACAGCTGCTCCACATGAAGACCTCCATCCCTGCCCCAACCTGCATCACCTGTGGTCACACAGGTGGCATCCAGTGGCATCCACAAACAAAAGCTCAAAAACTTCCATTTCTGACCTACCCTAAAGTCAGACATGTACAACAGAAATTCACTTAAGCTTTTCCTCCAGCTGCAGCTATCTGAGAAGCAAAGTAGAGCATTAATCTAGCATGTTCAGACCTGCTTTCAAACACATTTTCCTTCACACTTCAGTCCTTACAGCCTTGGCTAATAACACTCCTACACCAGCAATTTTCATCCTGTGGTTCACACTCCTCTGGGGGGCAGGGAGGGGGACCACAAACTATTTGGGAGAGACCCACAAAAGGCATCTAAGAAAATCACGTTTGTGCACACCATATAGCAACCTGCATATGGACCCATAAAAAATCTCACACAAGTCCCTTGAAATCTGGAGGGGAGGCTCGAAGAACTGAGACTGAAAACTACTGTCCACTATGATATTCCGCTGTCATTAGAGAAATCACTGATTTAAGACTCAAAAAATCCAAGTTATTTTACCAGCTCTGTCCCTCCAATGTAGTGATAGACAAGACTTGTCACTGTTCTGTGCCTCAGTTTCTCCACCTGTAAAATAAGGGGAAATTATTGCATCTGTTTTTTCAGATTTAAGACCTACCTGGCAATAAATGTTGTTTAAAAGGTATGTGTTGCTGCTGGTCTGCCTCTTAAGTTCATCTCCATAAACCTCTGCTCAGTACAGCTGGTAGTCACCTTGAATTCCTGAGTCTCCTGTAATCAAACTCTGGGATTCAGCACTGGATGCCACAGATCTATAAACCATCCTGTTTGACTACATATAAATAATGGTTGTTGAGTTGCTTTGGTGCTTACGCACTGGGACAGGGGGGAACACCACAATATACTGTAAATATTAATGTAGCTGGTGGCAGTTACACTGTTTTGAGTCATATGTTGCAAACAATTGACACACAAATCCCAGCAAACGGGATGACATAAAAACAGAGCAGGAACAGAATGCAAAAAGCATTGGTCAAAGAAGCAGGATAAGCCATGCTACCATTATAACACCATTAAGACAAAACTTTCCTAGCAGAACTACCCAGTCAGCACAGGGACAGAAAGAGAAGATTTCATATAACCTGCATGTTAACAGAAGTATTTCTGTTGCTCCCAGCTGTTAGGCAGAGCTTGGTAATGATCTAAACCCTGCACATCTTCAAGGATGCCCTGTAAGTTCAAACCTTGAAGGATGTTTCTTCAAGTAAATTTGCTAATTTGTTATTAATCATGCATAAGGCCTTGCATAAGGACCAACAAGCCTTTGTGCTAGCTACTGTCCAAACACAAATTTGTTAACATCACCCCTGTTTCAGCAAGCGTACAATCATTAGTTTAATAATTATATGTGTATTTGAGATCTCATACACAATTATCCCATGTTACATGACCTGGCCTTCACATGGTTTTGTTTTAAAAGCTTCATCTGTATTCCTACTGCTTCCTGGAGGAATCCCACGGAAAAGCTTTTGTATATGCTTAGCACTTTTAAAAATGCATGACTTCATCAGAAGCAGTCTCAGTTCTGCTCTGTAGAAGCATGACCCAAAAACAGTTAAAAATCAGTGGCTTCCCATTAAGTAGCCTGGGCCTTGAAAAGCCCTTGTACCTCCTTGATTCATTTGTACAGCAAATGAATCCTCCTGCCACTCTTCATCCCTTGTATTATGTTTCTTCAACTTCTACCTTCCTGGAAGCTTCTGTTGCTTTTAAAATATAAATGTAAAAATCTGTTTTGACCTCATTCTTCCTTACTAACATCACAGAAATCACGGATAGGCTGTCAGTACTAATCGGGACTATGTCCTTCCTCTACCCATTGCCTCAGCTGCTACTTCCCACAGTGCAAGCAGTTCATTCCTAGACTTGCTCAAACATGCATGGTTTCAACATAGAAAGCTCTAGCTGAGCCTCTCAGAGGAAACAGGACACATGTACCAAGTTGCCTCAGCTACAAAGAGCCCAACTCACAGGTATCACTCACTCTGCAGAGACTGCCCAATTTTGCTGGGTGCATCTCTACACAGAGACAAACCTAGTGGGATTCTTTCAGGCAGAAATATGCATCCTTAGCAAAACACTGCCCAATGGAAAAGAAAGAAGCAGCGCACCAGGAAAAAACTTTTAAAACAGTGAGACTACAACTCTCATCCTAAACATTTAGGTTAACTTTGGCATGCTGAGCAAGATCTACAGTGGTACAGTGTCCTAGCTTTAGAAATAATACAACACAGCTGTGCCACACCTCCCACAGCTGTGAACAGGGCTACGACGGTGCTTATGCTGTTCTAACTAGTCTCTTAAAGGAAACAATTAGGAAAAATTTTACTATTTGAAAAACAGCAGGCCTGTTATACTGTTCCCAGGGAATGTTTGCACTTAAGTCTCACATTTGTTTTCATCCTGCAGCAGACTGAGTACTTAAAGTTTCAAACACTTCATTCAGCACAGAAATTATAAGCTGACTTCTTTCAAATGCATAATAATCTGAAGGCCTTCACCTGGCCACAGCATTGCAAAATCTACCACATTATGCGAAACCCACTCTAGCTTTAGGCAAAAGGGGTTAGTGCCTGGGCAGCATGCTGTTACCTCTGAACATCATTCCCCGCACAAGTGATGTAGCTAGGTTTTCAGGGTCAGCATATTTGAAACATAAGGCATTAACGTCACCCTAGGAAAACACTATTCTGATCATGGTGTCCCCTGTGCCTGAACCAGACCCTTGGAAAGCTATATTGATTTAAGTCAGGAGTTGACCCGCAAGCACATCTCCCTTCTCCTCAGACTACCACCTTTCTACAAATTCTAGGTATGTATACTTTACCAACACATACGAACACCTAGCTAAGCTATGGCTCTGTCAACCAGATATGTCTTCTTGCCATTAATGAGAATTGCTTTCACATACAAATGCCTTGAGGATGAAATCCTAATGGTAACTTGTGGGTGAAGTAACTACTACAGACTGCTTAGAACCATATCTAAATCTTCAATTTAAAAAACAAATTACTTAAGTGCACAATGTTACCTTTTTGCCCCCGGACAAAGAAAAGAGAAGCAAGAAAGAGGAAGGCAAAATTGCTCCATACTTGCATTTTACTCATTTTGATCATTTGCACTTCATGGTAAATCAATTTGTGCTGCTCCCACGAGGGTTTAGGAGCTCACATCTCCTTTCATCTAGTGACCAAATTCTTATCTAATTGTCCTGTACTGCCATCTCTCTCTGAAGCAGTGTTCCTCGGGCATGGCTTCAGGATTCTCAGGCTGTAACTATCTAGCACAAGAGGTTTGTTTTAGGTTTGAATTTTTTTTTTTTAAATATCTCTTTGAAGGATTAAAGCTGAAGGCACCAATATTAATTTTATCTTTAAAATAACCCCAATGAGTTAAACTTGGGCAGCCAAACATTCTTATTCAGCAAGCTTTCACCACAGGTTGGTAGGAAGCCAGAAACAGGGAATGGATATCTGTGTTAGTAGCAAAATGACAACTGAGCTCGCTAAATCAACACGAGTTCTACAACACAATTAGCAGGAGCAGCAACACCACACTGCTAGTAACATTTACAGGACTGCCAGCAGAAAACTTGAGCAGGATTAAAAAAAAAAATACAGAAACTGAAAAATGCTTTTAAATATCTAATTGTTCTAATTTAACACCAAAAAATGCAAGACAGTGATACTGCTTTGCTTTTGAATTACAGCACAAAGGTCACAAAACAAATATTATGGTAACCTAAGACTAATGAGGTACTGCCCATATGCAGCGCTCCTGCCACACCAATGATCTTACAAAATATTTCTTGATTCCATGTATTTGCTGATTTTGCTAGTGGAAGAGGTATTTTTTTCTTAGAGCTTTCTCTATTGCTCCCCATTCACTTGCTGTATAGCGTATGCTATTCCATTTATAGATACAAGAACATACTGCTTCATTAATGCAGAAAAATCCTTGATCAGGAAAAAGACTTTTAAAGAAAAAAAATCAATTCCAACCAGGAAAGCCTAATAAAGCACTGGAAATCTGTCAGATAGGCACAGAAATAAAGGTAAACTAGGTCTTAAGAGGAACTAGGTCTTAACACACTGCAAAATTCAGCACTACTAATTCATGCTGTGTGGCAAAGAAATAGTTGTATTTGGGATTTATTTTCCAAGCTTTTTCTTTTTTTTAAATCCCACTCTCCTGGGAAAGGTGATTTTTTTTTTTCCATGCGTATTTTAAACATCCACTCTCATTTACCGCAGGTTGAAACCTTTCTTAGCTTGACTGGCCCAACAGATTGCAGGGAAGTCTCTTAAAACACAGCAAGAAGTCAGTAAAGAGGCTCCCACAGGGAGACTCCAGAACTAAATCCTCTGAAGGGGCAGCTGGCAACATCCCTGAGGTAAAACAGGCCCCAGCCCTCACCACCTACCTTCTCACAGCCTGAGGAGAACACTGAGGCTGACATGCATCTGGACACGTTGGCACTTCTGACACAGCTGTAAGCGCACTGGGCAGCCCAAAGGGTTTTCTGACTTAAGAAACAGCAATGAGTATAACATGATGGAGCTGAAAGCACTCAGGCCCCAATCTCACAAGACCCTGGAGACTGGTCTCCCTCATGAGCCATTTTAGCAACGGCATCAAGCACAGCCCTTGCCACAGGAGTGACCCTGTACCTGGGTCTTCATGAGGTAACTTAATGAGAAGTCACTGCAAACACATCTTCCCTGTGTCACATTAAGCATCTTGGCGGGAAGGTGGGAGCTACAAGTCACTCCTGCTGGCACGACCCTGCTTAGGGTGCTGCAGAGCCAAGGTGGGATTGAGTGAAGGGATAAGGAGGGAAAACAAAATGGCACCCCAGTGCATTGGGGTGGGGCCATTAGCTTCATTCCCTGAGGGGAAATGGAGGGGGGGAGAGGAATGGCCTCAGCTGAGGGACCTGCTTCTTCCTCTCCTTGCTGATTAAAGCACCAAATCCTTACGATGAGTGTTTCTGTTACTTTCAGAAAGTCCCTTAAAGAGGTGGGTTGTATTGTCTCCTCATGTCCTGTCAGCAGAGGCATGGTAGTAGATGCTGGAATGGCAGGACTGGTCTGCTTCAGCAGGTTAGTCAGCTTTTAGTACCAACAAGGAAATGTGAATCCCTAGCTAGAAAATCATTGTTAGTCCAGGATGATGCTAGCTATATAGATAAGTGTGTTGTGTTTTTTTGTTTTGTTTTTAAATGCTGTGGGTAGCTTAAACTCTTAAGTAATCCTGCCTCAATAACCCCAATAAAACAAAATGGCTGTCAGGGGAGGGAAAAGGTATAAGGCTACCGTTGTTAGGCCAGAGTCTGCAAACATTCAGAGATTAAAGCCCCACTCCAGTAAGAAGCTTAAGGCAAACAAATTCCCTCAGCTTTGCGCTGCCTGTGCATAGGCCTGGCCTGCAGGAGGGGGTCTCTGGGAGCTGTAGATGGTAGACGTTGCTGAGCTCACTGCTGGTGGTCAGAAATTTTCTGTCCCCGAATCAACGGGTTCATGGATAAGGCTAATTTGTGATAGTTTCAAGCCAAATTCATCTAGCCCAAGGAACTTTTAATTTTCTTTTAACAATCTTATTCAATGAAATAGCACGGGCTTTTTCTAATATAAACAGCTCAGTTGCTTGATACTGCTTAGATGCAAATAAGGAAGAAATGCACCGGGCCTGATACTATTACTGTTTTTTCCTCTCTAATTTTGTTACTTGAAATCCAGTTATGTATAAAATTCTCAGACTGGAGATTTTTTTTTAAAAAATCCAGTATTACAGCCTGTGTGTGAAACCAACCAGTGCTGTTGTTTCTAGTGCAAAAAGTTTTTCTCACATGTGACTGCTGCTAGCCCTGATACAACTCATAAGCTGTCCAGTGAGCACTAGTCTCCGGCCTAGAGCTTGCAGAGAAATCCTTCAGCACCAATTAGACTGGTTTTCCTGAGGCTGCTCCTTTCACAATGGCCAGTAGTGCTTCTATTGTGCACAGAGGAAGTACTCTAAATAGTGATGGTATTTTCCTGGCATTTTTCCATAAGTACTAGGGAGAAGCAAAACTGAACACGGCACCCAAAATTACTCCAGATCTCCGGTATGATTCCTCTATGTGTATTTTATTGATCTTCCTGTGCTGCTGTCTTCTGTGCCAATCACCTGATCTAATTCTATAGGGAAAACATACCTACCTATTTCTATAATCCTTATTGCCATTTGCACAGCCCTGGAAGGGATTTTTTCATTGTCCCTTAGCTATTGTCGTATCACCAGGCATTAAACTTATTTTTCTGCTATAAAATGCAAAATTAAAGTTAAAATAAATTATCAGTTTACACTAGTAGACACCACCAAAAAAATTGTTTGTCTAGTATTTCAGTTATTTTAGGAACACTTACGTAATAAGGAAGGAGGTGCTGTGAAAATTACCTATTTCTCCGGTTGAGAATTCTGCTCCTACGTAATCTCTCTAATGTGCTGATTTTTTCCATGCCTACCATGACTCCTACAGTCTCTAAGCAGAAAAATGCTGAACTGTGAATGACTTTCCACCCCTTTAGAGATTCTGGCAAGTCTGAGTAATGATCACTTCCATTCTGAAAACAGCTGCAGCAAGGAATGTATTGGATTGCTAAAGATTTTCCTGACTAATAATCCCTCTGCATTTCTTCTATGTATGGCAGAGTGATGTTGTCATTTGTGTAGTATAAAATGTTCTAGAGCTCGATAGCCGAGCGAAGACATAAAGCAAAGTAGATTTTTATTGTCTGCATATGAAACACCTGTATTTAACCTATAGAATTTAAAAGATAGTCCTGGGATTTCATACCAGCTATTAAAATAATAACTTTCAGTGGGGAGGCAATGTAAATCAATGCTGCTTGCATTGGTTGGCGACTTGCTAATTTGTTCTAAACCAAGCACTAATATTTCACTGTTCTTGTGAAGCTCCATGAAAGTGTCTTTTTAAAGCTGGGAGAAGACACTGTTTCAGGAGTAGGCCAATCCCCGGTGTGTGTGTCTCCCTAATTAGCTGTCTGTAAACCAGTTAAACTGTGCAGCTGTTTCACAAGCGTGTTGGGAAAGGCTTATGCATTATTTGCTCAGCCTCGGAGTGCGGTATTTAACTCCATTTTCAGGCATGCTTTAGAAAGAAGTTTCATGGTACTTATTAATACGACGCACACTTCAACACACAGCATGAGAACAATTCTCCCATTAAGAAAAATGGTAAAAATTCTTTAGTTTAGAATTAAACCTAGAAAAATGTAATGCGTAAGGAAATCTCAAATGTATACAGCTTTTAACGGTAAAACTTGCTCCTCTGTTGTTCTTCTATATCAGTTGAGAAAATTGTTCATCTCTTCCAATAAATTCTGCTAAATAAAACTGTCAGCATAATTCACCTACCTGAGAATAATTCACCTTTCTCTCATGGATGTAGAATGAACTACTGAGGTGACCTTTTATGAGCTAAGACATTACATGCCTCTGACGCTACCTGGGTAATCTTCATGTGTATAAGAGCAGCTATCACGTTTTAAATTGTTATTCTGAAACTCCCATCCCTGAAGCCAGACAACTGAATACGGTAAATTTTTTTGCTGGCCCAGTACAAAATGTTTCTTAGTCACTTTAGCATAATACACCTTTAAAAATATTTCGAAATGCCTCCTCAACATCATTTCCAGGGAACATTAATTCATTTTACTGATTTGATGCTTGCTTTTTTTCTTCATCAATTAGCAAGGCATTCTAGGTCCTTGCCTCCATAGACATAGCAGTGCCAGTCAAGAAGCTTTAAACTTGCTCTCCTTTATTAAAAGGGTTTTGCATTGTATTATTTTGTTTTCAGAGTGCAAGTGATACTTGTAGAAAGTTGCCATGAGTCATGTTTTGTCATCCTTAGGCTAGGGTGATACTCTTCTCCAGGAATAGTCCTGGTGGCGTCAATAACATAAGTGAAATGCTGATTATCTTGATTATCAGTAGAGGAATCTGAACTTTTGTTTGAGTTCAGTGTTCTACTCTTCATCCATGTTGAGTAGTAAACTTTAGCCCTCCTTTCCATGCATTATGTAGCCATTGAAAATTAGAAATAGCATATATCAAGCCATAGACAGACTAGGAAAGAGCTTGCAGGGTCATCTGATCTGTCATCACCTTCCATAGAAGAATCATTGCTACTCTAATCACAAAACATGGAAGGCTCTGCAAATATCTCCTACAGTCTGAAGATGGGTATCTATGAGAGACAATTCTCTGAGATGGTTGTGGTATTTCTAGTTATGAATTCTCTGTCTGTTTTGCCCCAGTTTACTGTCACATATACTATGGCAATGGCTTTGTGTTTCTTAAGATAAAAGTATCTCTGCTATTCTGAGGCGAAGCCGCGAATCCTCTGGCCAGTAGTTACCGCTGACTCGGTGAACTGGAAGGAGACTGCTTACCAGTATGAGTAGAGGGTTTGCAGTCTGGACATTTTACAAGTTGCACTGTTTGACCTTCAGCTTGGGTGGTCTGACCAATCTGCCTGACTCCTATTTAGTGTGTGGGAGTCATGCAGTGCAGGATTATGCACATGTTTATCCCTAAACCAAGGGAATACTTTAGTGAAACTGCATGCACAGCATTGGCTAATAATGCCACTTCTGCTGGTGATGGAGTCAATGACTCGAAAGGGATTATGTTTGTTGACAGAGAGCACATCTGGCTGCCATACAGCTGTGCACTCCAGAAGTCTAATTCTGTCCTGATTTACTCCCCATCCGGTTCATGGCTGTAACTCTTCCAGATGTGCCACATGTAGATAAACATAATTCTTTTATCAGTGACTAAATCCAGAGAGAACTTGGTCTTCTGTTTGTGCCTGTAGATTTTAATTTAATTTTAGAGATACATTTGGATTTAGGAGTCTGAATATAAGCTCTTGCTGTATGCCTAGATCTGTGATGTCAGTGCTTCTTCACCAGAATACATAACTATTGGACTAAGCCTTTCCAAGTCCCTTGCTTTGTTTAAAGCAGTGTTTTTCTCTTTAAAAAGTTTAATTTCTAGGATAGAACAGTTGCACTGTAAAAAAACCCAAACCTATATGTGTGTGTGTGTATATATAAGTATGTCTATTTAAAGAATGATAACAGCGATAACCTTTTGGCCACCCAAAAACTTCATGCTTTTCCCCAGTGTCGAATGTCAGGATTGCTCAGTGTTGCAGCAAGAACAGAACTGGAGCATGGAACTTTCTCTCTTTTATAGACAGGACTTTTTGGAAGGTTTTCCACTATCTGTACTTGTTCTTAGGAGTGATGCTACCCATTTGAGACTTGCTTATGCATATGATAGAGGGCAGTAGCATAAACTGTACTTTAAAAAAAAAGAAGTCACACGGTGATAGCTATTATAAACATGCAGAAAATCCCTTTTTCCACCCTTAGATGGCTCAGATAAGAATGAGCGGCTCTAGTACTAAATTTCTAATTAAATGTATAATTAATCTATGTCATCATTCATTCTAGCAATTTAAGTTCATTACTTAAATTGTTTCTTCTTTTTATGGGTGCTTGTCCAAGATAAAGAAGGAAATGTATCTAGCACGTATTAAAGGAGCTACAATTAAAGTTGCATATCTACTTTTTATCATACTATGACTGATTTCTCTGTGCTTACTTATTCACTTTGGCATATATATTCTCAAGAAAGCTTTGATTAAATCTTGCTTGGCATATATGAATTCACAGCTTCCATCCCACCGCTGTTAGGCCAGGAAGTCAGGTGAAAATCTGATGGACTTCTTCCAGGACAGTGAGTGTGCTTTCAGCTAGATGCAGAAAATCTAGTGGCAGTTGAATTTAGGAAAGATATTTTGGTAAATGTATTCGGCTTGCTTATGTTTTCTACGGCAATGCTACTTTTGCACCATTTTTGGCCCTCTGGTGAAGTAGAGAAGTGTAGCTATCCTTTTTACAGATGGGAAAGGTATTTTTGACAAACTGGTGAATTTAGTTAACTGAGTTTCAGGCTTCCCTGCTCATTGATGTCCTTTTAATCTTTCATATTGTATTTTGATAGAATTCCTATTTACTTCACTTCAGTAACCACAGGGTGCTTTGTGTATTAACTGTACACAGAGTTAGGTAGCTTGCATGCTCACTGCCCTTCTGTGTGTGTGTCATGAATGTAGAATAAATTTAACGGAACTGATCTCGTAAGCATGTTCCAAAGGAATGATAATGAAACTTGGAGTCATATACTTCTGAGTTTATATTTAGGTGATGACAATGATTAACTTTCCTACTCTTTTTCTGTCTGTAAAACAGGGATGGTTATGTTTATACCTTTCTAACAAAAGCTTTGAGTTGCTTAATTACTACATGGAACATGACAGCTGCTAATATGGGTGTTGCATCATTAATTCTCTAATTTCATCTTTCTTTAGAATTTCATAGGGATCCCAAATTTGATAAATCACCTTTTTATTTCTCCTGGGGAATATTCCAGTAAGTCTGCAATGTTTGGTTTCTGTATCTTTTTTGTTTTGTTTTTGTAAAATGCCAGCAATTTACAATTATGTTGTAACTAATTTCTCCATTGTAATTTCCTTATGCTGAACAACCTCATTCTTCAAATACCAGGCTCTTCAAGTTCATGAAGTAGTTTAAAATGCATAGTTTGCAACTTTGAATGAAACACAGTTTCCTGGTATCTTAAGAAAAGTAATAAGGACACACTGGAAGACTCAGAGCTTGTTCTTTTACTTATTCACTTTGTTCCAGTGGCACTTTGCTGCCCTTTGTTGGTTTTCTCCCTTTAACCGTCTTGTTACAGAATCACAGAATATCTCAGGTTGGAAGGGACCCATCTTGTCATGCACACCTCCTACTTTCTGAAGTAGTATGGGGAGGAAAATAATAGTGACACATGCTATATCAACTCCGAGCAACCAAGGAGCCTGCAAACCAAGTTCTGTCCCAGAAGATGCAAGGACATTCATTGGCGGTACTTTGGATCATCCACTTTTTGTTCAGCCACACTCAGGCAAACTCTCTGTTTAAAGAAAGCATAGCATAAAGATCTTGATTAAAATGAGAACCTAATGCCTTCAAAGATCTTTCTCATCAGTTCAGTAAGCTGTAAAGGTATGAGCTATAGATGAGTGGTCAGATGGCTGTTCAAAATTATGAAGACAGTGGGTCTAAATTTCCTTTCCACTGCTCAGAGTTCAGTTGTTTTAACTCCCCTGAGCTCACTGGAGCTAACTGTGTGTGAAGTAGTGTAATGCAGTAGAGAATCCTGTCAACACAAATTCTGCAGAAGTCTAAATGATGCTTAATTAAATGATGGCTGTGGGCTTTCCCAATAAGTGTATCAGATATAGGGTAATACTACTCATTTTAACTCAGGTAATTAGAAATCTAACCAACCTTGTTTATTTGCAGAGTCATAATTCTGGTCGTAATGACCAGAAACTCTTTCCATGCATACTGTGCTGAGCTTCTTTCAACTGCCGCCATTTCAAGTTCTCCCTTTGCTTCTCCACGTACTTACCCAATACTTTATTTCCTGTCCGATTCTTAGACATGCCCTTCACTTAAGATTTTTTTAACAATCTGTCCTCTGACATAAGCCAAGATGGATTTTACAAGAGTAGATATACTCGGGGTTACCAGAAAGGGTGGATCCTCTTTTAGCTTTGAGATTAATATCTACTTAAGAAATAGGACTGTTTCCTACAGCTACCTGATAGGCCACAGCTGTATCTCATCAAGGACAGAAGAGACTGAAGAGGTTCCTTTCCTGTTCTGCTCTGACCTGCTTTTTTCCTGCTAGTGGTTAATAGTTTCTTAGATCTGGGAACTCTTTGGAAATCAAAGTGAATCAGGCAAATAGTTTAAATACTTGGTTTCTAATGTCTTGGTTCATCTTAATCAAAAGTGCAGCCCAACCCAATATTTACTTGCTAATATAAATTGTACGCTTTTTTGCAGAATGGCAGTTAAATATGCTTATGATTAGCTCTGTATTTGTATTACTTATTGTATCCTCCTGAAATAATATAGGCAAATATACCTAATAAAAATTGGTTTGTAAAGAATTTGGTTGATCACACTCATACTGTTCAAACAAATGATCGTTTCGGCTTCTCTGTGTTTACAGTGAGGATGAGCTAGCTTTCATGGATGCTGTTTTGATCTGATCATTTTAATCTTTGTAGGCAGCAGTGAACTGTGCTACTTTAGTTCATGTGGGTCAAACTCACAGCCAAATTCTGGTTGCTGGATACTTTCTATCATTTTTAATAGACAAAAAGACCATTCTTCTTAGAGTAAGTGTATACTCCCTGTAATGCATCATTTGCCTGGGAATATAAAATGTTTTCAAGTGTCTTGTGTAATGCAAGTGATAGGTTGCTTTCAAGTAAGGCAGTTGGTAGGGGCTCATCAGCTCAGGGCAGTGCAGAAGGGGGTGTATTTTCTGCACAGATAACTAGAAAGGAAAATTGGCTGGGTGCACTGCAGTATGGATCTTTGCTTCCCTGCGTAGAGCAAAGATAAGTCTCCTGGCCTCTGCTGTGCCCAAGTAAGCTGACAAACCTGATGCATGGAAAAACCTCGTATCTCAGAGTCACAAAAAGCACAGAGGTGAACTCTGCAAATGTTCTGTTCTGAATGCACTTGAATGATCATCTGTAGCCTAACAGCAGCTGAGCAAATGGCTCACCCTTCAGAATACAGCCTTCTGAATCAAAGCCAATGATGTAACCGTGAATCTGTCAGTCAGATGGGTTATCTTGCCTTAGAAAAGGGATCAGTGGCAGGATGTATTTGTGATACTTTGGGTTTGCATCTGTTTTTTAAGGAGGAATGCAGCAAATGTCTGCCTTTAGCCCTGTTCTCATGTAAAGAATTAAACAACAGTGATTCTCCTCAAAATAACTATGCAGTCCAGAAAAGCAACCTTGCTGAGTGTCGGTGTTCCTGCCAACATTCGTGTTCTCAGGAGCACCTCTGGCTACTGCTCATGCAGAAATAGTAGTTTGGTAAGCAGATATTAATGGGAGAAGAACTTGGAGCTGCAAATGCATCCCCCTGCTTACTCCACAGGATACTCTAGCAAGAAGCAGGAGGAGGGAGAAGCTTGTGATGAGGAGTCAGAGTTACAGAGCTGCTCATCAGGGATACGCATAAGGCCTCAAGCTTAAATACCTCTGTGTGTGCAGTGTTACAGGTCATATCCATGACTCTTTTCCAGAAAGAGTAGGGGAAGGAAATATAACAGTAATTCATGGGCTTTGCTGTATTTTTGGGGTTGTAACCTGGTGTAACTCTGGAATATTTTCGACCTGCAAGCTCAAGAGGATGGAGGGGGTTGGCTGATTTAATGCTACCATTAAGGATAAGAAATTAATAGCTGAGATAAAGACCTTCATAACTTTTATTTTGGTGTCTGTGTATGGTGAAGTAGCCCAAGGCCTTTAAAGAAGATGTGAAAGAAGGAGCCTTACATGAGTTTTGCAAAGACTGCAGAAGAGAGGAAAGATGACAGACTGTGCACACTCAGCTCCAAGGCTCACCGCTCTTACCTCAGGAGAATTGTATCCGTGAAAACAGGGTACTGCATTTCTTATCCAGGTGATCAGCATGTTGCATAGAATCTCTTGCCTGCCTGTTTCTGTCCATAAGTCTTACCTTCTGAACACATGTGGGTTATCCTTAAAAATATTTAGAGTCATGTTAGTGTTCCCTTTATGGCTTCTCATCCTTTTTCCTATCCTGAGTTTGGTGTATCCCACCTAAACGCTTCCCTGTTCACATTTCACTGAAGTGTATGCTGCACTGTCCCATGTTTCACTTACTTTGCACAGCCTTCTGCCTGTTGCCACTGCATTAATCCTTGCTACTCCTTGCAGTGATGGTAGTGTGAGGTATTACTTCAGGTGTGGAAGTGGGAGCATAAAACTGGGAGCTAGAGTTCTGCTTTGTGTTGCTGGCTATGCTGCTAGCTGACAGACAGACTCCACTGTAATCATTTAACTCATTAGAATACTGAAGCAAAGAGGGGTAACCTCTTAAGTGGCTTCACCTCCCTCTGCTTCAACACTGCAGTCTTTTTAAGGGAGGCGATTATTTTGTGGTTGTTCAGCCTTGTTCAAACTGGAGAAGACTGGAGGTCAGTTCATTTGGACTGATTAAAACTTACAGGTGGGAGAGGTCAAGCTGTTCTCTGAGAGGGAGAGAGATGCTTTTTTGACCTTCTTGATTTCAGCTGCATTTGGCAAGAGAAGCTGCCTGATAACACAGGTGGCCAAAAGCATGCCTCTCTCAAAATGAGGATCTTCCTCTCAGTGAGATTGTTTTCATTTAGTAAATTAAAACCTACGATCCACAACCCAGGGCATGGGAGGAGATGGCCTCTTCTATTAATGATCTTGTTGATTACAAGAACTTGTGTTTAATTGCAATGTGCATGACTGGTATCTTCCAGGCAAACAGTCTGTCATCAGAGGAATTGGGGAAAGTGAGTTGTTTGTTCTGCCAATAGGTCAGGCCTTTTTTCTTCATTCCTCCCTGTGATTTGTTTTGTGTTTTCTATATGCATGCACATTAATCAATGTAGGCAGTCTTTAATTATAGGCAAATGGTGCTTACTGCTTCCCAAATCAACGTGTCTTCTAAAGTAGGTGCCCGCATACAAGAAAAATTCTATGAGCGAAATTGAAAAGCTCTGCTTTGCACTAGAAGTCATCTTCATTACCTGGCAAAGTCTCACCTGATATTTCAAGCAAGTAGCCTTCAAAGGAGAGAAAAAATATTTTCCTAACTCTGTAAAACAAATAATTGATTTACAGCCAAATGCTTTTTTTTTTTTTTTAAATTGGAGGCGCAAGGACCAAATATATCAGTGAAGTGTCTTTCAGGGGAGAATTTTCAATACATGTGTTCAGTGAATGCAATAACTATATTGCACTTTGGCCAAATTCCTTTGACACAGAATGTATGTCTGTACGAGGACCTGTAAGTGGAGGCTTGCAAAATGCGGGTTCATGACTCTCAGTTCTACTGCTGTGCTTTTGGCTGCCCTGCAGCAGCTGACTGTGGTCATCTTAAATAGTGTTAGTCTGGTGGAGTTCTCCTAGCTCTAGACAAAGCTTGGTATCTTGGGGGGTATAGGATGTTAAAGTTGTATGTGCATGTATGCTCTATGTTTTAAATTGAAAATTACACCCTAATAGGGATTAACTTCTTTGGGCTGCAACAATGTCAGCAAGCAACATGTAGATAATGTGTGTTAATTAATATACAGCCTGCTATTTACAAATATGAAGGGGTGTGGGGGTTTTTGGGGGGGGTTACTTATGATGTTATGGACACTCTTTCTAAGCTCTTATTCCTTGAAAATCCTTTCCCATGAGCTGATAAGTATTTTAAAATTCAGAGATGGCTTTCAATGGTTGGGATGTTTATTTTAGGTGAATGTTTCCTGTGTAAATTAAAGGAGTGCGAGCCTTAACAAATTAAATGCTCATTCTGAAAGCACAAATACTTTCCAGTCTAGGTTTCCCACAGTGCTGTGTAGAGGATGCTCTGCAACATGAAGATAAACACAATGATAGTTTTGAATATACATCAAAATGTATCTAAGTTTGCCTAATATTTTTCACTTCAAAACTGGCATAGTTCAATATGGAAGTTTTTTTGCAAAGAAGTGGAAGGAAAAATGTTTTATCAGCATGTCTGGCTTTGAAAATTCTGAAATATGAAAAAGAAATTAAAACCAGCTTATTTAAACTCTGTATTCCTTATTTCAAATGTTAGATGATTTTTAAAACATGACATCTGAATCAAAGCCAGCTAGGTATAAAAACAAAAAAAAGGGGGGGGGGAAGGTTGGCAGCAAATAAAATCATAAAATCTGTTTTAGCTTTGAGTTTGTTATTCTGCTTTCAACGATAACCAAAAATCACTGAATTGAAACCTAGTTTAGGCTTCGTGCAGCATATGGGTGGTTTGTACTTAAAATCAGTAGTCCAGTTTTCTGTTCCTTTGCACTTTGGGTACTAATGTATACCTAAAGAAATCATAAGCAATATCTTGCCTTACCAGGTCAATAGCGTCAGATCCCTTTATTATGTTTCCCCTTGCACTGGGGAATTGAATATAGACAAAAGTAAACGGTTTTGTTTGTCTTCTGGTGATACCCAATAGTATGGCTGTATTCTCTTCATTGTGCATGCTTCTACAGCGTTTTCTTGTCCTATACCAGCTTCTCCAAAATAATTCTAGTTTCAAGATATTGCCTAGATTAACGAAGGGCACAGTGTGTGGACATAAATGCATAACCTCTTTCCAAAAGTTAATTTCTCTCTCTGCATTTTTCCTGACCAGCACTTTTTAGAGCATAGAGTGGCATTTGCATGTGAAGCTTTCTTTCCTCCAGGATACTCAGGGCGGTTGCAAATGGTTAAATTACATGATAAAATACATATTTAACAGTGTGTGTGTATGTGTGCATATATATGCATGTATATAAACAAAATGAAGGCACGGAAAAAAGGGAGAAAGCGCTGAGGTTTTTTGACCAAGACACGAGGAAGGTGTTAACTGTTCTCCATTGCCTTGGTGGCTGTAACATCCTCCCACTTTGCGCTGCATATATTACAGATGGTCAAGGGATATCAGATATAGCTCTACACCCTCTTCCCTATTCATCATGTCTGAATCTAGCCCTGAGACTTCACTCACCAGTTCTCTTCCTTCAGAGTTAAAGCTACTAAAATGGTTTACCTGGCAAAACATATAGCTATAGTGCTGCCATCAAAATGATGGTAAGTAAGCAGTTAAGGTAACTTGCAGTGATGTTTTGCTACACTGACAGCTGATACGACAATCTGATGCATTACAAATGCACGCTTTAAAAGTGTACTTAATCCTAGCATAGAAGCGTGTAGGAACAACTCAGCTCAAACATTACAAATGAGTACATGTTGTGGATTGTAGCAGTAATACGTTTTAAGGCTAGTGGTATGATTTTAAGGTGAGTAGTAAGAGGCCTTATAGACTTAATGTATGCAAGGAATTTGGCAAGAGGGCAAAAGGTAGAGAGGTGATTAAGTTGTCCTCCCTGTAAAAAACACTAGCGGACCCCACTAATTGGATCCCAGATGCAGATTGACACAGTTAGCTGTAAACATTAGAGATTTCAGGAAAATCTTTGTGATAAATAAGTGAGAGTTGAGCGTTTCTCCAAGTCAGTTGTTAAATCATTTGATGCACAACCCAGGGGAGTTTGAGTCGTACCTTTGAAAACATGCAACCCTATTCTGGACTGACCTACCAGACTACGTTTTAGGCACCAAAACTGCAGGTCTTGTCACTGAACAGACCTTTGTCTATGTGCCAAACTTCCTCTTTCTGCTCTAAAATACTGTAGAGGGATTGGGATCTCTGGTCAAGCAGTTGTTTACAACCGTTCGTTCCTGCTACATTGTGGTTTAGTTCACTAGCAGGAGTTCATGATTCATATTGATGTGAAATACATGCCTGCTAATGTAAGTCATCCAACTTGTACTAAACCCGGGGTCAATACCATGACTATTATCACTAATGCTATGAGGGGAAATGCTGGTAATGTGAATAAACTTCTAATGAATAGTCTTTTTAATAGCCTCTGGTTCTGTATCTCATCCAAAAGGCAAGCACATGTTCTGATAAATTAAAGGACTGCTTTGTGACGGACGTATCATAGAAGCTTGTAAATTGCATATCCAACATTATGCAAGCTTCCTTAAAAATTCTAGGTTAGTAACCTTCGCTTTTGCATCTTCTGGCCCTTATCTGATTGCACAGGGCATTCTTTCCTACTGCACCACTCATCTGTGATGCAGTGGTCATGGTCTTTGTAGAATTTAGAGCAAGAACCTTTATAGTTTAAAATGAAATAACATGTTCCCTAGCTGGAAGCTAACATGCATTCACATAATCTGTGAATCAAGCACAGAGAGCAGAAGCAGTGCATATTGAATAGCAAGTTACATCACTGCCCTCTCTTTAAAGCATTGAGAAATTAGAAGTTTAGGCTAAAGAAAGCATCATGTACCTTACTGCAAATTTTCTAGATAATGTTGTGTTTGTATTTGATGAATTTGCTTATTAGCTTACTTACAAAACTACTATACATAGATTATTCTGAGAAAGTCTCTCCAGATAAACTGAGAATTAATCTGCTACAGATAACACTTAAGCCATTGCTGTCTTATGGTAATTTGCACCTAAAAGATATTAAAAATGTTTTTAATGAGTCTCATAAAAATAAAAATGATAGTAATAATAGTGCCTTACAATCACTTTCTGGATTTTGTTCCTGGATGGGGAACAGAAGTGAATTTGAAGTTTGAGGCTGGAATTTATCTGTTCTTTGGCATTTGCTGGGATTGGCATGACCTCCTCATATGAAGGTTATAGGGAAGACAGAAAAAAGATGATCAATGGAAGGAAGGGACTCATAAGTGAGACTGGCAATTTAAATAGAAGAGCTTCAGGTCTATTTGTCTACCTTTATGAACCAACATTTTGCTTCATTACTACCACTGGAGTTCATCCTCCCCCCTCTACAGAGAAAGTCTGCTAGGTTTGGTTCTGGAATTCATGACAAATATCAGTGCATCATCCTCAGGCAGAGAAAAGATCTTCTCCAGGTTCCAGGAAGAAGTGAACAAAAACTTTACAAAACAAATTATTTACAGGAATTGTTCCTCAACAGGAAATGGGGCAAGTCCTGCTCTGAATTTAAGTCTAACTTGATAAACCTTAAAGCAAGCAGCCAGAATGTTGTGGACAGAAAAACACACAGCTTACCGAGGAAAACTAATCAAGAGTTATTCAATATGAGGAACCATTGTTAGTTTAGGAAGTTCCCTCAGCTGCAGGTCCCTGGAGGCTGGCAAGATACTGGGAATGAACACTTATGTTTCCGCTCTTCCTATGTTTCCCAGGATACTGTCTGTGTCAGGGTACCAGGCTAGTCATATAATTTTTCAGAAGAGGCATGATAGGTAGATGAAAAACCTCTACTCAAAATACTGTCGGACTTATATTGCCTAGCTTTACCTCAACCTATGCAAACTTGTGTCTTTCCCTTGTTGTTAGAACATGTCAGTATGTTTTATGAGTTGGGTAACTTCTTGTCTGGGTGGATATTTTTTTTTCAGTTCTTTCAGAATCTGTAAAAGATAGCCAAAGGAAACTTCGGATCTTGCTGTCTGCCCCAGTAGGTCTATTGTTATGTTAGTTAGAAATGAGACTAATCGAAATCTATGTCAATTTAATTCTTAATGAGATGCCCTGTGTGACTGATTATTTTTAATAGTTGCTTTATGATCCTCTGGGAAAATTTAGTTTCTTAACTACATTTATAGGAGAAGGTTTTCATGTGAGCACTAAGGATTTGTAGGATTTGAGGATTTGAGTCTTAGATCTGAAATTAAGCTAAAGAAATTTTATTATGATGGTGATCTCATAGTTAATCTTCATGGTTGTTTTCTGAACCCACAACAGTGTTTTTCTAAGATTCTGAGGTGGGTCTTGCTAAACACTAGTCATTACACAGCCTCTTTCCTTTTCATTAGTGCCAAACAAAACCTAGCTCTAAGCTGTAGAGACTCACAGAATCATCACTGCCTGGGCAGAGAGGCAATAGGTTTTTATCTTCTGCCCTATATATTTCTTAATGTCTGTACAAGCTTTGGCAAGCTACTTTGCCATGGGAGTTTTCATCTGAATTTACCCGAGGATCTAACTGAGGTAGAACCAAAGTAGTGGGAACCCGATGTATATCCAGGGGAGAAGTGCTAACAAATACACAGCACCTCAATTCAGCAAACTGCCTGAGTCAACCAATGCTCCTGGAAAACAATTTTCCCCTCACCCATCAGGTTATGCACATACCCCATATCAAAGCGGTATCAGAGGCTGCCATGGCAATCTTAATATAAAATCAGATTGGATGTAGAACAATATCCAAGTTTTTTCCATTCAGTTAAGAAGGATTATGGACTAGTAAAATAACGGGTAATACACATAATCTTTGCACATCATCAGAATCTCAGTGTCAGGATGGTTGTCAGGACTCTAGGATGCCAACCCAGGATTTCTTCCTGCCTACCGTGGCATTAATTTACACACTCTTGCATAATTGATTTAGAAGCACAGGAAACTTACCTTCTTTATCCATCTCTTCCACCCAGCCTTGCAGCTTGAGACAATGTGACACCCTCCCTGACATGTGGATGCAGTGTGGGTGCACCCTGTCTGTTAAGCTAGGGGTAGTGGCTGTATGCTTTGTAGGGCTCCTCTCTGCACATGCTGTTTTGGAAGATCTATCCTCAATTCCAAGGCTTACGACAGGTTTTAGCGCTTAGAAAAGACATACAAGAAAATACTTGCTTGATTGGCAAATGTGCAAGGATTGGGATCAGCTTCCAATGGAAACTTTGTTATATGGAGAAAACCTATGCATACCTCTTTCTTTTCATGCAAGTTAGCCAAAAATATTTGCATCTACAGCAAATGTCTGTGCACTCAAGACACATGGCTAAGGTAGTGTGTTTTTTTTTTGCTGATATCATGCATGTGGGTAGATCTTGATCTAGATTTCACTTCACCTCATCAACAGAAAATTCATTTTCTCAATAAAGAAGCATATCTATATGAAACTATTCTTTGCACACTCCTATCTTTCTGCAGATATGGCTTTTTTATTGTTGTTTTGCCAAATTAGTAATATCTGAGGTTTTTTAAATTAAAAAATAAATCTAAATTTGGTGCAAAACTTGAGTGGTCAGCTGTTCAGTAACTGGTCTCTATTTGTAAGTTGTCCTGACATAGCATCTATTGATCCATTGTGCTTGGACACATGATGTTTATGTTCCTGATTAAATTAATGAATTAGTGAATGACTGAAGGATGACTTCAGCTCTTCTGCGAGAAAAAGCCTGATTTTGAGTTTATATTTGTTAGCACACTGGCATCCCATAAAATATATACTTCGTGTGAACGATTTTAGGAAAAAAAAGTGAGAAAGCAAATAGTTGGGTTTTTTTCCTGCAATTCATTACTATCCAGGACAATGAGATCCATATGAAGTTTCGTACATCATGTGTCTTGGAAGTTTATTTCCCTTTCAGAGTTAGAGCTTAAATGCAGTTGACTTTCTGTGCATGTTGTTTTCTGAGATTCACAGGTTGAATATGGTTGATGTTGCACATGCAGATTGTGTTTTTTCAATAATGACCACCGTGGCAACCTTTATCTCTTTTTAAGTGATGTATGAGCTCTTTTTTGATAAGCATGTTATACAAATTGGAGAGAGGGAAGCACCGTCTCAGGGTTGAATATTGTTTGAAGTATTTTTGTAGACTGTCCTTTTCATTAAGTGAAAAGGTATTGAAGGACTGTATTGCCCTTTTTGGAGTGGGAGTTAATCAAATTTCCTGTATGTGTATATTCTGGCAGGAGAATAATTTAAATGTGAAGATCTAGGCAAGTTATTTTCAACAGGTTCTTGATTTGTTGGCCTTATACAAGCAGGTGGGGAACTGGAGCTTGGCTTGGTTGAGTTGCGTGTTTGTACACATCTATGCTGCTTTTTGCTTTCTGATGCAGCACAAGCAGCAGCTTCCCTATCATCCTGTTGTTGTCTGTAAGCACCTGATAAGGAGAAGGAAGCACTAGCAGATAAGAAGATGGAAGCTGCCACAGTTTTCAGCCTTTGAAGGGGCAGCCGAGTCTTACACTGAAAATTGAGTGCTATTTTCTTGTAATACCATTTTGGAGAGGGAGAGTCTTGGGAACATAATGCTTCTCTCTTTACTCTTTAGTACAAAATACTAACATTAAAATCTTGAGCCTTATTATATGTTATGGTTAGGCTTCTTATGACTCAGTTTATAGACTGAAAACAATATAGTTTCATATAATTTACTGAGAGATGAGGTTGTCTGCGTATTTAGCTTGTTAAAATTATTTTTTAGAATATGAGGGTACTTGGCCAAGTGGAGAGCAAATGGGAAGTTTCCCAATAAAGTTTTGCTGCGTACAGTCAGGAGTAGCACATTTGGGCTATGAAGCCCAGTGTCTGCTCTGCTGTTAGCATTTCTTGACCACCAGAAGGAGGGTGTCATGGCTGTCCCTGCTTAAACAAGGTACAGTGCAATGGGACACACACTGTGCTCCTGTGTTTTGAAAGACAAAGAGCAAAGGAAAGTCAATAAGCAATCTGTCCTCTCACTGTTTGGCATATTATGGCAGAAATTAATTGTTTGTTTTCCTTTTTAATTCAGTTTATTAAGGGATATCCAATTAAACTTGGTGGAGGCTACAAGGCCCAAGTTCAGTGTAACAAAATATTAAAATATCAGTGAGGCCTATGAACCTTTTCAGAAATGTCTGCTGATGTTGTTATTCGTAAGCTTCAAAAAAATCGTTAGGTCAGCAGACGTTGGTTATATAGCCTGTTCTTTTTACTGCCGGCAGTTACTATCAGTCCATCCATATGGATATGATCTACTCACAGAGGCGTGAGAACCTGTGCTAGCTCAGGGGTAATTGTTTTCCACGTGCCTGAGACAGACCACCAAACAGCTTGTTATACTGCATAGCACAAATACAAGGATACCAAATATTCTTAGTTCTTCCTTCTGTTTCCTCTGTATTGTCTCCAAACCTCCAGTGGAGGAAGTAGAAGTGTAGGCATTTCTCAGCCTGGGCCACGTGCTGCCAGTGTAAGAGAAGCATTGCAGGTGGCAAAAATAGTCTCAGGCTTCTGGAACTACACCTGAGCTCTGATAGCAGTGGACTGGTGGTGATGTGTCTGGCTGATACTTCTGGGATAGTCCCTGAGCTGAATAAACTTCCATCAATACACTGATTTCTTTACTCATGTCATAAAGAGAACAATTATCGGAGGTTCTTCTGCAGTTTGCTTAAACCAGAACAAATGCCCATTTTCTGTTTTTAAATTAAACAAATGAAAAACAAATTGGGGACAGGCTCATCAGAGGATATGGCTATGCTATTTGTGTCAAGAAGCTGAGATAGTAGTGTTCCATCGCTTTAATACATTTAGGTGAGAACAGGACAACTTCTTTCCCTGATTTCGGAGAGGAAACACAGTTTCTGCCTCTTTGTGTTAATCAGTTTATTGGAGAATATGTTGATGAACACTGCCTCTAAAGTAGTTAACAGCCATGAAGGAGATTTCATCACCTATTTTGAAACTTTGATACGCATTTCTATTGCATGTTGGGGAAAAAATCAAAGATAAAAAGTATACATGAGTACCAATTAAGAGGTGCCATGAATCATCTCTGCAGAGCAATGAGAATGCTGTAATCACATGATTTTTAAAAGTCTGCCATTTTTCTTTATGGCCCTGCTCTATAAGTGCCTTATGCTCTCTGAGGTTACTTGAGGAAGAAAGTGCAACACTAATGTCACAGATTAAATAGTTATATGTATCAAATGGTATAGAAAGCAATAAAGGAAAGAAGTCATCACTGTTTTGTCCCCAAAGCCAAGAGGAGTTTGGCAAATTCAAGGTCAGGCATGATTGCTGGCTAGAAGAGTGACTCGGTTGGTTGAGAAGAGGGTGTTTGCTGCAGTGCCCAAGTTCAGACCATGTAGTTGGAGTTATCTGTCTTTTGGAGGCCTCCTGAACAGCCATAGTGAGGCCAAGGTCACTGAAAACTGCTTGGATAATTGATGTTTTCTCCATAGTAAAGGGCAGGGAATTGCTGCATAGGACAATTAAGGGGCACTATTTTGGAGCAGGAAGATTAGAGGGAAGGGTCAGATGAGCTTTTCTCAACAGAGAGTTTAGCAATGTCCTGTCACAGCAAAGGTACTTTCAACGCTGAATGGTACAAGGCACAAAACGGGAAAAAAGTCTTTCAAACTAAACCAGATGCATCAGACTAGGTGCAAATCTTCTGTTACGCTGGCCCTATTAACATGCTACGTTTTCTTAGCATGCCAGACTTGCAAACCACAAGTTTCATTGAAGCTGACACATGGTAGATGTATCTGATAAATTTTGAAAATCAAGCCACACCTCCAAAAATAATACAACTACTAACTTAGCTTCTGTACAATGGGAAACAAACAATGAGGGTAGTTTGTGTGCATACTTGTAATTACTGCTATCTTTAACTTTTAATTTATTCCATTTTTACAATGTGTTATCTTGAACGTCTGCTATAAAGAAATTTGATGTTTCCAAATAACAGAAACCAATGAGATCAAAGGATGAAAAACTCATTAAAAAAGAATGTTCACTACTGCACTATCATACGAAGTCTAATTTCTAAGGATTACTAATACAGTCAAATGAAACTGAGAATCCCAAATTTTCTGGGCATTGTGGAAAATATTATGGTTACTATTTTGCCGAAGCCTGATTCTTCAGTCCCAGTATACATCTGGAGGTTCATGCAATGAAATCTGTGGAAGAGAAAGAGTGCAAAATACATTCTTGCTCTTCCCTACCATTGATTTTTCACAACTGTTCCCTTAAAAAGTGAAGTTACAGAAATGGGCATACTTTTATGCCAGGGAAAATTCTTTGTGGCTTAGCTGCTGCTGAATTAACAGTTCTAGCATAGCTATCCCGTTTTCACTCCTTAATCTAAAATTAAAGTGACTTTTATTTTGCAGGAGCATGTCTGGAGCTGCTGTGAATAACTAAACTGCACTGAAAGGAGTGTTGTGAAATAGTTATTCTGTAGTAACTATGTAGCTCAGTTTCCCCTAGGTATAGAAAGGCCTTAGTGCCTTCAGCATCCAAGCAGCTCTTTAAATAAATCAACATATTTCATTCTTGAAATTCTGCAAAACTGAATTTGAAAATCCAGCTGGCTTATGTATGTAAGAAGTATTTTCCTGCTTTAGGGAACTTATATTAAATTAGGAAAAAGACATGTTAAAAAGTAAATAGGGGAAATTATTTATAAGTGAATTTCAAACAAAAATAAAAAGCCAAAACTGATGATGATGAAGCATAGAATCTAGAAATATTTTGTATTAGATACCAGAAAATATAATTTAAGTTCTACAAACCCCTTTGCCATCTTTCCTTCCCAGTGTTTAAACACTGATTTCTAATGAAATATGATTCCAGTAAATCTTGGGTTTATGGTACATTGACAGTGACCCCAAGCATACCATTTTTGAGGGTTATATGTTAAGCCTTCTGGAAGATATTTGTTGTCTTTCATTGCTGCCTTTAAAAATAACTTCTCATCTATTGAGACTGCAGTTCATCTGACCACTTTTAAGCACGTGCTTCAGTTCATGAGTTCAACAGAGCCTTCAAGCACATGCTAAGTCCCTTTAAGATCACGAAGACTTTAAAAAGGGGTTAATGGTAAGCATATGCTTAAGCAGTCTGGTAGATGAGTGCAGATGACTATTGCTCTCACAGTTTTGGACATCACCTCTCTTAGTTGTACGTACCACTTCTTGTCCAGAAGCTTCTGCTAATCCATTGGAATAGCAGGAGAACCACCTGTGTGCCTAGTCCTGAGCCATAGCTAGGAACTAAGCAGTTTGTAACACCAGTTCAAGCTAAGACACTAAGTGGTGATGTGCAGCTGCTTTGGAGCCAGCACAGGGGTAATACCCCTGGCAAAGCTCCAGCGAGGACAGCAGGGACAGTCACATCTTCCTTGGCCTTGGGCTGAGGGGCAGTGTTCGCCTTCCAAAGCTCTTGCAGTTCTTGGCTTGTGCCTCTGGTGCCTTTTTTCTATTACCTGCAAGAGAGCATGTGATTAAGTTTGATGCCTGTGTTGTTGGTTTTGCTAGTTTTGGGGAAGCTCATCCTACATGGAAAAAAAACTATTTATTTTAAAGGATCTGTAATGAAAAATGACTGCAATAATTGCAGGCTGTTAAATTTGTACATTTGAAGGTTAATTCATGTACTGCACTCAGACACAGCCAAATATCCAGGACAGATGATTCTGTTTTTAAAAATAGGCTGGTTATTACAAAACAAACAAGTGAATAGAGATGAAACAGCAAAAGTCCACCTGATTCCAGTACTATAAAAATGTCAATGACATACAGTAGGGAACCTCATGCCAATTTAACTATTGCTCTTCTTGTAGAAAGTGACAGAAACAAGTCTGCGCCGCATAAGGCTTAGGCACTAAAACAGGGGGTCCAAATTAGCTCCCTGTTTCTGAGGCCCCTTTTTTTTTTCCTGGATGTGAAACTTGTGTGTCAAAGCTTGATAAGGTAGAATACGGACAAGTCAAAAAATTATATCCATGTCCAGGATGGTTTCATCCAATAGTACTTCCTCAAGGCTTGCAATCAGAAAACAGAGGGCTGCATGTACAAAACAACATGTAGCACACCATGGGGAGGGAACAAGTTTCTTGCAAATGTATACACAATGTCTATATGCAGAACATATCTGTGAAATGCTGACCTTTTCATTCCCCCTACAAAGTACTGGCAGTACTAGCTTCTTCATTTCCTTTTTTGCTGTTGGCTGTGTGAGCTGCAGCAGTGTGGCCTGGCTGCTACTTTGTAGTTTATGCTCTGAGAGCCAAATATTGGTCCCAGTGAAATTGAGTTCTGCCCTGCAAGGGAGGGGTAACCTCTCTGAGAAAGATTACAACTTGGCCCTGATAGTACCTAGTAGATTTAGCCAGCAACATGAATATAATGCCAGAGCTCTGTATTTCCTTCTAAACGTGGCTCTTGTGAGGATTAGTTGGTAGGACATGCATTTATTTTTACATTTGTTAGATTATATAATCTTGACAGAAGGTTTTTTAAAACCAGATACTGTATTTACACAGCTCTTCTGCACATCACTTATAAAGATAATATTACCCTTTGCAGCCAGCTGAAGCTGAATGCAGAGGTAGGGACATGACCTGGCTGGCTGTTCACTGAGCAGAGTATTTCCCTGTGAACATTGGCTGTGGTCAACATTGGTTTTCTGTTGATGGGAGTATGTGCGTATTCTGCAGCAAGGAAAAGGAAGGGTATTTGGTCTTCAGCGTTCCGGTTAACTGTGTTCCTTTGTGTGTGATTTTTTTTTTTTTTTTTGATGATGAAAGAAGCCTCAGTCCCCAGGCAAATGAGAGGCAAGATTGGAAGCAATGGGATGAGTGATTAGTAAATGATCTTGGATTTATTGGGCTTCAATCCTACCTTATCTTTCTGTGGACTGCAAGTATTGAGCAGCTCCTGCTGGGCTTGGAGAAAGCTGCAGTAACCCTCTGCAGGCAAATGCTGACATCTGTCTTGGAAGAGAGTTGTTTATGCATAACTTTTAATACCAAAAAGACATCAAACCTGTTGTTCTTAGTCTTACCAAAGTCCTCCAACGCTGCTAATATCTATTAGAACAAGGCTGAGTTTGCCTTGCATGGCATGTCTGCTGACCCTACGTCTCTACTCACATCTTTCCAGAATGGATCCACTTCATGGAGTGGTATGTTTGGACCCACAATAGTGATTTGCATTAGCATTAGTAGAAAAAAACCTGCAAGGTTATGCAGGAAAACACGTTTTTAATTTTTAACAGTATCTTGTACTGTTAGTTTGTTGCAGAAATCACCACAAAGTTGGGTTTTGTTTAGTTTTTGTTGTTGTTCTTTGCCCAGTAGAAAATTTCTTTTTTTTGGGGGGTGGGTGTGCAAATCTGACCTGCTCCAATTTAAGAGTGGTGTTAGAAACAGTCATTTCTTTTACTGTGGTTGAAGACATTAAATAACTGATTTTTCCATTGCTGCTTTATAGAAATTATATTGTCTTCAAGGTTTGACCCTAAGAAATGTTAAACCTCTCCATTCAATATGAGTAGGCATGTGACTCTTAATAGTGTATTCCTAATGTGTTTCCTAGGACAAAATATATCAGATCATGGAAGCAAATATATTCCTGCTGTTGTCTGTAGCCTCAGGTGTCTAATCTGTCCAGTTCACACACTCATGCATGCCTTCTTTTCTTCCCTTATCTTTTTAATGAACACAGCAGAATATAATATGTAGCCCCTTGTCTGTTCTGAGGTATAGAGCTGAAAAGAATCTTGTTTGCAAGGTATGCTAGCTGTGGAAGAGAGGAGAAACATGTCTCTTCAGAGATGAATGAAGGTTATAAGCACAAGGTTTGAAAGGTATCCTTGATGATACTTTTTGACTTAAATATATAGGTGAATCTTTTAAATATGTTCAACTCATTGTCATCTGACCGTACAAACTTCTGTTCCACAATAAACTGCAGAAGTCACCCTTTGGAACCTATATTAATGTTCATCTGGCAAAGTTTTGGAATTTTATAATCATATAGTTGTTACCAACATGTTTTTCTTTCCCTTCTCTACTCATTTATTAATGACATCTGTATTCTGTGAAGCTTTTTCAATATTATTTGCTGCTGCATAATGAGAAATGAAAAAACTCAGCAAGCCTGTATTGAGAGAGAGAGTTTAAGCCACGTAGAGAGACTTCTAACTACTTGCTTGGAGAAGGAACATACGAGTGCAGGAGTGAATAATAAGTTCTACATTTGGGTGCTGGTTGCAGCATTGTTCCTTGTGGACTTGAAATTTGTAGGGGTGGGGAGGGAAGAAACTAAACTGCAGTGCTGACACTTAGAGGTTGCAATTACGTCTGGCTTATTCTCTTGTACAAAATTTTACAATTTTCCAAGTCATTGGCATAAGCAAGGAAAATAGACAATACATTGTATTGTTAAATCAGCTTTAGTGGAAACTTCTCATCATGAAAATGTAATTGAAGCTATCATTTTCATGGCAGCTTAGTGTTATAATGGCAGCATACTCCACTGATGAGTGGAATCTCAAGATTCAGAACATGCTCCCTGCTCACATCCTTGGGAAGAGAACATAACTTCAGATACAGCCATGCTCTAAAGAATGAATTTAACACACTCAGCATATACAGATGCAGAACAGGATAATGTGGAATGGGTAAAGCCACTTAATGCACTCTTCTTGTCTTCCGTATTGAAGAGCGTGCAAAAGGATATTGGAGTGACAAGTGAAAATAAAGCAACCTACTTTGTTCTGGCCTGATTCGTCAAGGGCATGGGGATTGCATTGTTCTGTTGTCATTTTGAGAGGAACACTTTCTCTGTGCTTCCTTTGAGGTTACCAGAGTGAGTCATGAAGGAGAAGTACCCAGGTGGCTTTGAGCACATACCTGTCTCTAGCACTCTTCAGCACACTTGCACAGTAATTCCAGGATCATAGATTGTAAAATCATGTTCCTTCTTGAGAGGTTATTGGAAGGAATTAATCAAGAATTTCTTATTGAAATGTCTGTGTTGTAAAAGGTAATTCATTAAAATCAAACATTAGGAGAGGGCTTGTTCTGAGACTATCCTATCACATTTTGTCTTTTAAAATCATTTTTACAGGAAAGGTTTGACATTGTTAAAACATCTGCTTTGAGCTATTTCTTTTATAAACTGTACTGTTTGAAACACATAAATGGAAGTTTAAATTGAAAAAGATAAGACAAAATGAATAGTTTCAATGAAAAAAATGAAGTCGAATTTTTCATTCTAATTCAAATGAGGAAAATATTTTTAAAATATCACATTCATATTGGCTGGAAGAGTGTTTCTCATTCTACTATAAAAAATAAGGGATGGGAAAATATCTAGTTGAAAATAAGTGAACAGAGCAAAATAACAGTTAATTTCTCCTCTTTGTTTTAACTCCTGGTATCCTAATGTTAGTGTATGATGGAATATTCTGAGGACCACAAGAGTCCCTACTAGTGTTTGCCCTCACTGTATTTCTGTTCATGTACAACCTTTAAAAGTGAGTTCTGTACACCTCAATCAAAACCCCATGGGAATTCCAACTTCATAAAGATTGCAAGTTCAATACTAAGGATTGCTTGCTGCTACTCTGCAGTAAATCTATATTTCTCATCCAATTTTAGATGCAGCTGTTGCACAAAGTGACAGATTAGCATAGCAGGAACTGGCCCCTAGATTAGTTATGATACCATGAGGGCAAACTGAGTTAATAAGCAAGTCATCTGTAAATCAGCAAAACATGGTACAAGAAAGCATGGAATAATTACAGAAAGACATCAGTCTTTTCCTTAGATCTCTTATAATTGTTTCCACACATCCTACTGGTAGTCAGTAAGCCTGAAAATCAGAGCTGGTGTAAGCTAGTGCTATCCCAGGAAAGTCTAGTGAAGTTGTACTATGTCATACTAGCTTCCAAAAAGGAACTTGCACAAAAATGACCTGTAGTGGGTTGATGCCAGCTGGACGCCAGGTGCCCACCAAGCCGCTCTATCACTCCCCTCCTCAACTGGACAGGGGAGAGAAAATATAATGAAAGGCTCGTGGGTCAAGATAAGGGCAGGGAGATCTCTCAGCAATTACCGTCACGGGCAAAACAGACTCAACTTGGGGAAAATTAATTTAATTTATTACCAATCAAGTCAGAGTAGAATAATGAGAAATAAAAACTAAATCTTAAAACACCTTCCCCCCACCCCCCCCTTCTTCCTGGGCTTAACTTCAATCCCAATTTTCTCTACTTCCTCCTCCCAAGCGGCGCAGGGGGAATGGGAGTTGCGGTCAGTTCATCACACGGTGTCTCTGCCACTCCTTCCTCCTCAGGGGGAGGACTCACACTTTTCCCCTCCTCCAGCATGGGGTCCCTCCCACGGGAGACAGTCCTCCACGAACTTCTCCAGTGTGAGTCCTTCCCACGGGCTGCAGTTCTTCACGAACTGCTCCAGCATGGGTCCCTTCCACAGGTGCAGTCCTTCAGGAGCAGATTGCTCCAGCATGGGTCCCCCGTGGGGTCACAAGTCCTGCCAGCAATCCTGCTCCAGCGTGGGCTCCTCTTTCCATGGGTCCACAGGCCCTGCCAGGAGCCTGCTCCAGTGTGGCTTCCCACGGGGTCATAGCCTCCTTTGGGCATTCACCTGCTCCGGCTCCATGGGCTGCAGGTGGATATCTGCTCCACCGTGGACCTCCATGGGCTGCAGGTGGATATCTGCTCCACCGTGGACCTCCATGGGCTGCAGGTGGACAGCCTGCCTCACCATGGTCTTCACCACAGGCTGCAGGGGAATCTCTGCTCCGGTGCCTGGAGCACCTCTTCCCCCTCCTTCTTCACTGACCTTGGTGTCTGCAGAGTTGTTTCTATCACATATTCTCATTCCTCTCTCTGGTTGCAGGTTGTTGTGCAGTTTTTTTTCCCCTTCTTAAATATATTATCCCAGAGGCGCTACCACCATCGCTGATGGGCTCGGCCTTGGCCAGCAGCAGGTCCATCATGGAGCCAGCTGGCATTGGCTCTATCGGACATAGGGGAAGCTTCTAGCGGCTTCTCACAGAAGCCACCCCTGTAGCACCCCCGCTACCAAAACCTCGCCACGCAAACCCAGTACATGACCATAATATAGAAGTGACAATAATGTTATCCTGACTGCCTAAATTTGTTCCACCTGCTGTTGGAGCAGATAAAACCAGATGTAATATATGGACTATGCTATGTCTGCGGACATAGCATTGGCTCTATCGGACATAGGGGAAGCTTCTAGCAGCTTCTCACAGAAGCCACCCCTGTAGCACCCCCGCTACCAAAACCTCGCCACGCAAACCCAGTACATGACCATAATATAGAAGTGACAATAATGTTATCCTGACTGCCTAAATTTGTTCCACCTGCTGTTGGAGCAGATAAAACCAGATGTAATATATGGACGATGCTATGTCTGCGGGGCAGCCTGCATTCTGTTTTTTCAACACTTTAGCAATGCCATTCTCTCCAGAAAGACTCCCTTTAAAGGGGGGGGGGAAGGGAAAAGAAAAAACAAATTTCTAATAATTTCTTATAACTTATAGCAAAAGCACTTGAACAGAAGTTCCTTTTTTCTTTTTTTGAGTGACAAGTAAAAAAAAAACAAAACAAAACACAAACACTGTAGTTTTGCAGTAGTGGTCTAAACATGGTATTTCTCCTCATTATCAAGCCATTTGCATTCAGAGAATTTGAGTCTCTGGCAAGCCCGCATTACTAGCAAGGTACTTTTCTGATAAAGAATCTTTGCCTCTATGTTGGACCACAGTGTAATAGTAATATTCTTCTTGCCTATCAGACGAAGCTTTCTGTGGTCGGCTGTTTGATGCATATCTTCTAATTTGTCATGGATATTTCTGTGTTTTCAAGGAAATGTTTAGACTGAAAGTTGGGAAGAAACAGACTTAAAAGGCTGTAAATATGTGTCAATGATTCTAAATACAGAGGTGACAAGTGTGCCAAAATCTGATTTTGAAGTGTGACTGAATCAAGCCTTACAGGATTATGTTATGGATCTTTCTCCTACCATTAGTCAAAAAGCTATAGCCAAGCCATAACTTCCTACAAAGCTTGTAAGTATTTAGACTGGGTTATCTAAGCAAGTGGGACATATATTTTCAGGAAAAAATCTTGTGAAGCAAAAGGAAGAAAATATAATAAATCAGTGATTGGCATCAATCAGATATTCAACGCCTGCATTTTAGGAACATAGTCTTTTTATGGTATTTGAGGTGATAGATTTGTTATTCCTTTTTTAGTGTACCTTTTTATGTCCATGATAGTACTAAAGGTGGGTCTGTACAGATTGCTAATTGAATCATGGCCATCTTGTCAGTCAGATGCAGTCATGTGGATGCTGGAAGTCAATATCCTAATAGAAGCTGTGACATGGGGGCAATCTTTGTATTACTTACTGTTTTGGTCACAGCAGATTTCCATTGACCCATGCTTTGGCAAATAGCCGCTCCCTCTCACCAAGTGGCTCTTGAATTTTCTTGGCCTTTTCTAGCCCTTGAGTTTTACAGCTGAAAAACCTGATGGGCAAACACAGCCTGGGACCAAAGTGTCTCTGCTAACCTTTCTTCTGATAATTGCTTGGGAAGGTTTGATGGCACAGCAGCATGCTTTAACTCTTCTCGACCCTCTGTATATGGCTAATGCATGGGCCATTGTTGCTTTCTCCCTGGGCAGTTCCCTCTGGAGTGGCTTATACATCAGCAGACCCTAAAGTGTGAGGCTTATCACTTGTTACCACAACAGTGACTGCGTACAGAAAATGAGGGACAAAAAAATGTCAGTCTCATAATACTGATCCACAAATAAAGCTTATTTTGGGCCAACAAAAGGACTTAAGATGAGATAATGCCATGTTTTTTGAAACAGACGTGGTTCAGCTTTTAATCCTAACTGCAGATTTGTGTCAAGGTAGCTGTGGGCTCACCGCTTGTTTGTGGACTGGTCTTCATTGTTGCTTGGAACCTCAATTAATTTACGCTCAACTGTATTCCAGCAAGCAGTGTCTGCAAGACTTTGTCTTCATCCTGTTTTCATGGCTTGTGGCTTCCAAAAAAAAAACCAGCCAAAAACATTTTTAAATGGCATAATTTATTGCTAGGTATATAAATATATCCAGAAGGTAATTCTTTCATTTGTTTTTGTCCAAGTTTGATAGTGACTTGAAGCTAGTTGATGATGCTGCCTTGGAAACACAGAATCAGGAGAAGGCACAGTTCTCTTTGGACCTAGGACAAATAGAGTGAAACATGCACCACTGCCTTTAGCAGAGATACCACAGAGCAACACACCAAGCTCCTCAACCCTGAGCGCATGCAGCAACAGCCCTCGTGCAGCCATCAGCATGGACAAATGCACACCAGGTTGAGCTAACTAAGAATTTGCCAAGCAGCTGAGCTGTTTTAAAAGTCCTTGACATATAAGGGGCCTGAGGTGTTTGGGAAGGGGGTTAAACAATGCAGTTGCTCATGATATAGCACAGAATGAGATTCAAGAACCAGAAAGAACCTTTCAGTTTTGCATCTGGGCTAAAAAACCAAAATCTTCCTGCAGTTAGAGTTTTTCAAACAAAATCTTACTGCAGCCACATCATTTAAACAGAGAATCTGGCATTTTTAGACAGATTTTTGGGGCTTTTAGACATCATCAGAAAATGCTGTTCCCCTAATCAGGGGGCCCAGCTTGCACCTTGTTCCACTGATTTAGTGAAATGGTGCTGGCAACAAGTATGGAAGCATTCATGCAAGGAGAGTCAGCCTCAGGCTGAAGGGTGGAGAGCAAGGCAGGATTTCTTTCATTTTAAGTCTTATGCTTAATCTTTCTAAATGTAGCGCTATCACACAGAGTTACAAGGTTTTGTTCTTGTTTGTTTAGTTTTCTTCAGCCAAAATAATTATCAAGTCCCTAGTGTGAGTGCAATGATATCATTTGTGTTAAAACTAGAGAGTGGGAACAGAGTGCTGTTTCATGAAAAGTGTAATGCTTTTGTCTTTTTGTTTATTCTCTTGAAAAAGAAAACAAAGGCACCTTTTGAAGAAAGATACTGTGACAGGAACCAGCCCCTTTCCCATACGGTAGTAGCCCAGTGAGAAAGGCCAGGTTCAAACACTTCTCCTAAATGTGGCCTTCCACACTAAAGAGGTTGCCCTTTACTGGTTTGTGTTTGTATGTCTGTCTGCTCTTCTGTCTGACCCTGCAGTAAATGGACAGTGCAGAAGAACCCCAGAAGGAATGCTGTATCTGCCTGGTTTTGCCAAGCGATTGCACTGTGAGCACAAGAACCTCATCCCAGCTAATATTTCATTGAAGCTGACGTTTTTCCACAGAAAGCTTTGATTTCAACAAATCAGCACTTTCCAACAGAGAAGTCTTTCGCCAAAGAAATTCCCCAAATATTTAGTTGTGGTTGTGGTAGCTCCTCAGTAGGGGGAGTTCTGGTATGCTTAGTTATAGGTTCATGTCCAAGAATTTGGAGAACAACATTAAGTGCTTCCATGAGTGTGGTTGGTATATGAGGAAGGAATAAAAGCCTCTAGGACTTCTGCTCTTCCTTAGCCTTCATTATCTCCTGCTCATTTTCTTTTTGCACGTTCCTAAGTTAAACAGATACTGTGTACCTAGTTTACTCCATTATCATTTCCCCTTGGGACAAATTATTCCAGTGCAGACACCTTTCTGTCATTCAACCTACTGGAGCAAAAGCAGTGAAATATTCTGGTGAATGTATTGCCTTACCTTCAACTCATCTATTTGTTCTGCAAACATGTGGACCCATTTAGTGTTATCTCTGCTTCAGAAGTTTATCCCATTTCTAGCTCTGCCCAAGAAGCAGATCACAAAAACACTGCTTACTCACTCCACTTAAAGCGTAAGAAGAGCAGAAATGAATTTGAGTTACATGGGAAGAGAGGTGAGGAAGACTCTAGTTAATGCCAAGAACTGAGAAGGCTTAGTCTTCAGAAAACAAGCAGATTAGGAAGCAGGTAACTGTCTGGAGTCTCTCTTCTTGGTGTAATTCCATTTTTTTTTTCCTTTTCTGCTTTCTACTAGTCACGAACAGCAACGCAAAAAAACTAAGAGCAAATTACTGCAGGGTTCTTTCTCTAGGACTACATTTCCCCCTTGTGAAAACAGGCCACTAAAAAAAAAAAACAGCTGCCAGTTTAGAAAATGGCTTTAACTGTCTATCCACCTGATTGCCAGATCTTGCTCTCCCCTCTCAGCCAGAACTGTCCTCCCATTTGTTTGTCAGGCCTCATGTATAGTAAGAAGCATTGGTTTTCTGTGTGCGATACTTACTGCATCTCCACTTCTCCCCACCCATCCCCCTCTGCGCTCTCTACCCTCCCTCCTTGTTAGACATGATTACATGTTGTTTGGCCTCATTCCATTTAGGTTACTTTGCTGTATCATCCTGAATTTGTGCGTAGCATAACAGCTCCAAAGATCTCCTAGTTTGAACCAAATGATAGAGTAGGCAGAGTTCATTAAAATAAATAACAGCATAGTGTGAAACACAACCCTGAAGTAATCAAAACTGAAATTTGAAAAAGTGACTCTGAGTGTAAAGAAGTCTGTTACATGCTGTCTGATACAGGCAGAAATGGAGTCTTGAAAACAGCCAGTTTTATATGCTCTATTTAAACCTGTCAGCTCTCCAGACAAAGACATGGGAGGTTATAGCAGGGGGAGAGAAAGCAGTTGGGAGGGGAGTATGTGTGACCAAATTATAGAACCTAGTGCCTGAATTTCTCCCTTGATGCCCAAAGCTGGAACATTCTTCATGTTGTTGTTGCTGTTGTTTTTTATTGGGGCCAGTGGCAGAGGAAAGCCATGATTTAAGCCTAGGAGTGGAAATGTATTATATAAAGCAAACTTTCTATGCAGTTAAATGCAGTTGACTCTGCCTCCTTCCACTTGCTCCCCTGTGTGTCTCACTGTCCCATTTCTTTAGTCTGCTTGTTTTCAGTGTTTGTAATGTTCCATTTTAAAGTATCTCAGTGGTTTTTCCCCTGCTGTCTTAAAGACTCTTTGTTCCTCAATTCAGCTTTAGTTCCTCAGGGCACTCAGATTATTACTACTAAAATTTTGCTCTTAAAATAAAAGCTCAAGGTCTACAGAGTGGTTTAGAAGAATTTGAGGTTTTGTACCTGTTAGACACTACCCAGGGTGCAGCAGAAGAGGCTACAAAAATGTCTTATTCTTACATTCTGCCATCAGCATTTGCTACTGTCAGAAACAGGATTCAAGGCAAGATGGTCCAGTTCTGCAGCTCATTATGTTCATCACTGAATTTATTTCAGCAACTCCTCCCTTGCAACATCTATGAATCTAGAAATATGGTGTAAAACCCAAGTAAAAAGTGTTCCCTGGTCACCATAGTAGAATGTGAAGATGTGAAAACACATTTCTAGTTCTCTGCAGAGGTATCCTGTTGATAGATATGACATTTCTATGATTTTTACCCTTGCAAATTGGAGCCTGAAGCAATTATACATGACTCCCAAGTGTAATAGAAGCAGGCCTTGTATAGGGAAATGTGTGTACATTTCCTAATTGTGCAGTTATTCTTATGTCTCTTTAGTACATCCTTCATTTTGGTTTTGGTCTATCTCTAGTACTAAAGTCCATGGAGTGCATGAGAGTGGTTGTTGTGCGTGCTGCTATATCCTGTTTTCAAGGGTTAAAAATCTTATCCCAGTATGAGAGTGGTTGTTGTGCATGCTGCTATATCCTGTTTTCAAGGGTTAAAAATCTTATCCCAGTATGAGAGGCAAGAGGAGGAGAGTATTTTCAAGTATTTGCTGGAATGTGCTGTCTGGAATCAAAAGGGTTGAGATACTTGAAGGAAGACCCCATGTTAGAGACTGTGGGGACAACTGAGCTTTATCATCTAAATCACTCCAGGAGGGCTCATTTGTATCAAAGTAATCACGTAAAAAAAAGACCCTGCTGAAGAAGACAAACGGGAGGGAATGGATGCTGACAATGTGCTGGAGGAAATGGAGGCTATTAGAGAGCCCAGGCTGCTTCCCTGTTGGAGCTCCTGCCAAGAGAGACCTGGACATGCCTGCTCAGGCCCTCCACCTCTTACAGACAAATGACCACAGGCCCTGCTTTGTCTCAGCAAAGCTGCCTTGCCTCACTGGGATTCCTGCCAGCTTGCCTCAGCTTCTCTTAAAGGGGGCAGGCATTAGAGTGGATTTAAAATATTCACTGTTTCTGCTTCTTTGCTGAATTTCTGTCACAGGAGCTCCCTGTCGGTCCTGTAGCCAGACAAAAGCTTTGACGAGCACAGCAAATGTGTAGGAATTAGTCCCTTAGGGCAGGCTGCAACTTCTAAAGCCAGCCTCAACAGCAGTAAATGCATTGCCACAGCCAAAAACTCCCTAGCGAGGAAAGAGCATGGCGTTCACAGGCCCACAAAGTAAAAAAAGCCCCAGGACTTATCCGGAGGTTATGCTGACCAAAAGATTCAAGAGTTCGTCAAGTGGAAATGGCAAAACCCTGTGAGCCTGACTTAGCTACACCAGTTGTAAGAGAAGCATAGCGTGGTCAGAAGTGTACTGTCTTCTGTGCACATAAGGTTTCTCTATAAATACATGGGCAAATAAGGCCTTCTCACTGCTGAGATTGAGACTGTGTGATTTATTGAGAATGTGAGAGGAATGTGCACGGCATTTTTCCATGTGCCATTTAATCCAGAATTAAATCTTGTGAATACCTGAATACTATAGTCCAGCAGAGCATACAGGATTTTGTCCTGTACAGTTGGAACTTTCCAGTGTGTAGAAAACTGTTCTGGAAAATGTTAATAGCTTATACCTTGACCTGGTCTTTAGGAGTCCGCAGATTGCTGTGGAGTACTATGTGAGAGATGTATGGAGGTACAAAAAAGGACATTCAGCAAGAGAGTGATCTATGCTTTCTCATGAAATCCTGTCCCCACCAGCAGGTGCCTTCTTGCAGAAAATGTACTGTCCACTGCCTCCTGCACTGTCAGGAACCAGCCTCTTTTATTGCACTAGATTTCTACAGAGTAGTGACAGCATTTGTTTGATTCAGTGCAAAAAGGTGAGGTGAAGGGGGAGCTGTGGATAAATTTCGCATGAGTTTCTAATCCTTAATTTGCAGATCATTAACTTTGCACTGTAACCCTTGGGAGACAAGGTCACCTGCTTCATGGGCTGGGAAGGTGCTTTTGTAAATAAGGGTGTTTGTTCAACATTGCTGATCCCTGCTGATCCGTTATGAAAGCCACATTAGTTATTGTATCCACACGTTATATACAGTCATGTGATGCTTGAGGCCTGAAATACATTTAGCAAGTCAGAAGAGATAAGGCAGGCTACAATCTGGCTTTCTTCCCTTAGGTTTGCAGAATGTGTTTGCAGATGTGTTGATCTTTAGGAGCCTGGCGGGAGGGGGGATATTTTCTTCAATTGCCTATTTCAGTATCAGAAGTAAATGAGAAGATAGGTCATCTTTAACACCTCCTAGCAGCTGTGAAGTCGTCCTTCCCGCATCCTGAGCCATGCTGTCTCAGTTTTGCATCAATAATGATTTTCAGCCTTCATGAAGTGGACATGACTTTAGTCATTTCACCTGGCTTTGTGTAGAGCTAAAGGGCTGAACTGGGTCCGTTTCAAAAATGGTTATTGCAGCAAACAGGTTTAAGTAGCTTACCTGATCAGTAAACCAGTGTGATCAGCATCTCGGCTAGGAAACTTTCGGCTTCTATCTCATGTGATGTTTTGGTTCAGTAACACATGACTACTTTTCCTCTTTTTGTTAATAATCATTTTCCCTCCCAGACTTTGAATGTTTCCAGTAAGGTCATAGGTGCAACCTATTAATGCATCTAGGTGTCACTGAGAATGAGGGCTTCATAGGAGTGGCTGTAGCCATTGAATCTCCAAGGATGTGGACAAGCGTCGCCAACCACTAGCTAAGAGAACAAGGAATTGGAGCAAAATACCAAGACCAAATATTTATGCTTGGCTCCTCACAGGCCAAGGTTGAGCAAATTTTGCTTGCCTCAGATGGGGACAGTATTAGTCTGCCACTTTGTGGTGTACTGAGTTTTGGCGAGTTACTTGCCGTTGGTTGGTTCTGCAGTTGGTAGTTGCTATGTCCAGCTATACGTGACAGGTATGTGGTATTTCATCTCTTCTATCCAGAGGCTCTGTAACATTGATTACAAGTGCTAAAGCTTTCCAGCTCAGCACTTGTTTTCTGTTCTTCTAGGACAGTAGCTGTTAGGGGTCATCAAAGCATGGAACACAGATGGGGGAGCCAAGAGGTTTTGTCCTTCCTGACCAAGATATTTAGTTGTACAATCTCCATTTGCAAGCTGGCTTGTGAATGTTTAATTGGAACTCTTTGCCTCTATGCACGTTAGGGGTAACATGGCTTGTACCCAGAGCTGGAGCTGCCTCTGCCCATCCTTTTACTGGTTTGGCATCCCCCAGCTCTCCTGCAGGACATCTGGGCCTCTCTGAGGAGCTGATGCAACAGCAGAGTCTCATCCGCACCTCTGCTGCCCTGGGAGCATGAAATGTCTGACCTGCTCAGCCCACTTTGTACTTCAACAGTAAATTAAAGGTCTTCATTAGCTTATTTGATAGTTGAATAAAATGCTTTGAAACACTGGCGCATTAACTGCAATCAAGTTTTGAAAGGTCTCTGGTTGCTAGAAGGAAATTAGCCTGATAAATCGCTCTTTTCAATTAAACAAATGGGTAATTTTTCACAAGCAAGCCCAGAAGCTATCATTTGGGAAGCTTTTTTTTCCCTCCTTTTTTATATTTTAGATATGATTATTCTTAAAGAACTGATTTTTGTTAGAAGAGACTAATTGTCGCTGAAGCGTTAAGATAGCAGCTTGTTAACCCATCCTGTCTGTCTGCTGCAGACAACCTCACAGAGGTCTCATGATCAAGCAGTGGCCTATGAATTGTACTTCCAAAAATGGTAATAACTAATGGGGTGACCTTGGTTCATTGCCTGCCTTTCTGTGTCTTTGTTTACCTGTTTGTCTAAAGAAGCATTACCCTCCCTGGGTCAAAAAGGCCTGTTTAACTTAAGCAAGGACTTCCAGGATAATTATAGTTACTTAGTAACTCTCATCTCAAAATAAACTGGTTAAGGCTGTTAAGAAATGCCATGGCTTCCCTTTTGGTCAAAACCAGCGACTGACCTGAAGATACCTCGAGTCCTCAAAGCTTTAAACACAGTCTGCATTCAAAAAGTACTCTCTGAGCTTAGATGCTGGAACAGATTGCTGTCCCCCTTACGTACTGAACCCCAGAAATGCACACTGACCCTGGTTTCACACCAGAGCTATAGATGTGCTAAGAACTTCATATGCTCTGTCTACTGCAGAAAAGCAAATGCTAGTATAAACAACTGCAACACTGGATTCATCTTGCCTTGGGCATATTTATCCAGGGTATTGCCATTACATCATTCACATTAGGACTTGTATTATCTGCTATTTCAGATCTTAGAAGCTGTTGCAAGCCCTAGGCAGAGGTCAAGATGCTGTTGAACTTCAGACGTTTCTGAAAGAAGAGCGTAATTCTGCCAACAGCAGAGCAATGTTAGATTTGCAGCAGTGCAACGTCATACAAATCACGTGAGAGAATTTAACCTAAATTATATTTATTTTTTTGAAAATGAGGTTTTATTGCCAAAAATTTAGATACTGCATGTTAAAAAACATCTGTAAAAGGCTACCATATCTTCATCTTTGAGAACTACGTAGGGTAATTTGGGGCTTTTTTATGGTATCAGAAGAGACCACAAATGATTTAAGAACTTCCTTCCACCATCTAAATAAAATAATACTGAAATATCCTGCTGTAGTTTGGAGTAACTGCATAAAACATGATGACTCACGTGATTAGAAATTCTCCTTTATTTTTCCTCTGTGAACAGTGCTGATCTTCATGAACTGTTCGTCACAGTGTGTAATTACATTCCTTTCACCTAAACTGTTTCTACATTTTTAAAAATTTATTTTTCCTGAAATACTGACTGTTGTTGAGTGTTTCAGCTTGGTTTGGAAGCAATCTGCATGCAGAGACTTGGGTGTTGGACTGCAGTGTGCTTTATGAGAAATTTCGCATTCAGACAAAATTCAGACTCACAAGATCTAAAGTCTCCTAAAGGACTGTTGGTGACCTGTACCTGGCTGTACCTTGGTTGCTGCTGAGATAAATGTTCAAGGCAAAAATACAGACCATCTTCTTGAATTTAGGTTTTTCATAAAACACTGTGTTCCTTCTGAAGACCTCACTTGTAGACAAACAGTGCCCCAGAGCAAACAGGAGATGGCTCTTGCCCTGCTCACCAGTAAGAAGGTCCTTGTGATCATAAGCAGAAGCTGAGATATCTGAAAACTGCCCATCAGTCTGCATCCTTCTACCAGGGAAACCCCACCACCTCTAGCCTCAAGGCTTCAAAACCCAAGTTTTGCTTAGGGTTATGGGTGGTATCTTGACCTAGAGCACTTAGAAATCTCATCTACTTGTGATGGCTCATAAGTGCTCTGCTCTCCATTCAGGCAGGAGATGACTCATGGTGCCTGGTCCTCATAGTGAGATTTGTTTTGCTGCTCTCTCATCTTCCTGTTTTCTTGTCCGTTCTCCCCGTTTCTTTGTTCTGTCTGCCCAGCATGTGCTGCGGTAACTGACATTGGAAGCTGTGTGGGCAGGGAATGGGTTTTGGTTTTAATAAAAAAGTGTGGTTACATCATCTTGCACAACAGGTCCCTGCTCTGTGGCTGGGCCAAATGAGTCCTTTCGAGCTGCAAAAATATGGAAATTGCAATAATCAAAAGATATTATAGCATGTTATATATAATAACAACACTCTAGGCTGCTCCTTGCATGGAATCTCCCAGGTATACCTGGCAACAAGGGAGAGAGAAATGTGAATACTAATGACGGCTGGAGGAGGGGGCACTTAATAGTATTTTGGCTAATTGCCAGGTTGCCTGCTCTTGAAAAATTTGCCTGTGCTGAGCTAGGCATATTTTTCATGTGTAGAAAATTGGGTTGAGTGTTGGTAGGGCTTTATATTTTCCTAATGCTTCCTACAGTCAACTATGTGAAGGTTCACGTAGCCATGAGGTCTGTGTTTCCATCTCAAAAAGGCCTTCAGGCCTTCTTTGAAAGACTTGGCAAACCATAGCAGCTGATCAGAACCAGGAAAGAAATTGCCATTTTGGAGAGCACCAGATGTAAACTTACAAAATGAAGAAGTATTTTTGTGTTTTGTGGGTTTGGGGGGATTTTTTTTGCTTGTTTGCTTGATTCTTCTTTTTTTAGTAAATCCAGATGACTAACTCAGGGCCTCTTTTCTCCTTCCCTGCAGGCAGAACAAAGTCTCTGATGATTTGCTTGCTTCAAAAGGTCCCCCCTGATTTTACCTTTGGGTTTATTCTACCATCTCTCATTGTTTCATGTAAGCATTTTCTGTGGTAATTAGACTGGTAATAGCATAATCCCTGGTGGCCTTCCTGGGGTGTCTGGGCTCTCTGGGTTGAGAAAGCTCTGCTTGGGGGCAGCATATTTTTTCTCTAAGTGGGAAGGGGAAGAGTTGATGTTGTGAATGTTGCCCTGATTATGATGGAAAAATCTTTTAAAAGAGGAAAGTTTTGCAGCATTTCCTAGAAGTGATTCAGGCTACATTTGTCTGATTTCCTCTGGAAGCTCACAGCAACCTTGACGGTGCATGTTTTGTCCCTGGCTGCTTCCTTCTGGACTCTGTGGTCTGCATTGTCCCAGAGGAACACAGATATGTCTGTGATTTGTAGATGCAGGTGCAGGCACTTTTTGTAGCTGGGTGCAGATACACCCAGAGATTTGAAGACCAAGACCTTGAACTGTCAGTGGAAGCAGATTTAAAAACCCTCTTCAGCTCCCTAAAATGCAATGCTTACAGTCATCTGAACTTCTGTGTGAGGCAACGAAGGAAAACAACTCCTCGGTTTTAAAGGCTTTTAAAAAATGAAGTAGAGATTTATCTTTGTTGCCTTTCCTCTGAATGATTTCAACTAACTATTGATATGAATGCCTCTAATTTCAGTTTTTTCCTTTTGGGATATAACAAAATTAAGACAGCCTTTCAGAAGTATGGCCACAGGCAGAGGAAGAACAGGCACGTCCAGGGGAGAAATATAGCTATCCGGTGGGAGCTAACAGGATAGAAAGGGTTTGGAAATCCTAGTTTCAGAAGCTTGTCTCCGGAGCTGGATTCAAGGAATTTCTGCCACAAGAACACAAGCCCTAAAAGCTTAATTTACAACTGCAGGAGCTCTTCCTTCTGTATAGGAAAGAGGAATGGCCTGGAGTGGGGCTTGACTAACTGAGCTCTGATCTTGCAGCCTTGGACACATCCTGTGCCTCAGTTTCCCCACGTGTAAAACAGAAGGGTTGCTATTGATGCTCTTTATAAAGCCTCTTTGAGATCTACTAATGAAAAGTGCCATAGTGATCTAGGTGGTATTATTATTGTTGTTTTTGTTGTTCATGGCAGAATCAGTGTGATCCGAACTCGGAGGGGGCCCTGCATGGAAGATAAAGCAGGTTTATGGCCCAAGTCCTGTTTTAAGAACACCCCACGCCTGAATCTAATTCTTGTTTTCGTCTGAGTGGTGTCAGTGGGGCTCTGTGCAGAGGAGCCAGTTCTCACAACGCGGCTGGGGTCAGTGTCTTGGTGCCAGCCCTGTGGCACTCCGGGTGGCAGAGCAGCCCCCATTTCTGGGGTGCTGGTTTGAAGGTCCATCCATCCCTACCTCCCTTCAACCTCCTTGTTGAGGAGTGGGGCGAGGACTGGGATGAACAGGGCAGTCACCCTTCCAACATTACCAACTGTTATGTTCTTAACAACTGTGATTTTACTTCTGTAATCCTTTCATGCAAATTGGGTTTTTTTCCACTTTATTTTTGCTGCACAGGGAAATAGATGAGTACCCCCTGTCTGCCACGTAGAAGAATAAACAGGCTAAGGTTTGAGTATTTCCCTATTGTTAATGAAAACTTGTGAAGTTCTCCTTTCTGCCGCCTTTTGGGTTGTGAAAGATTTTCCAGGTGCCCTATGTGCCTCCCCTGCCCAAGTCAAACGATAGGTGCAATGAAAATTAACCAAACCAAATCAAACCAAAAAAAGGCCCGTCGCTTACAAGTATTTGTAATTTAAAAAAAAAAAAAAAAAAAAAAAGGAAATTTAAAGTAACTGCTCAAAATCGCACCTGAAGGCAGAGGTCGTGGGGTGGGGAGGGGCTGCCCGGGCCCCCTCCCCAGGGCAGGGCAGGGCAGGGCAGGGCGGACCGACCGACCGCCCCGCCCCGCCCCGCCCCGCCCCGCCCCGCGGCGGCGGCGCGGACTCCAAGCCCCGGCATGCAGCGGGGCGGCGCGCAGGCGCGCTGGGCCGGGGTTGAGTGGCAAGTTGTTTGTTCCAGCGAGCACCAGCTGCTCGGCACTCCGGGCTCCGCTGCCTCCCTGCCCGGCTCCGCTCCGCGCCCCGCCGGCCTCCCCCGCTGGTCCAACTTTTGCACCCTCTGCTGCCTCACCCCCCCTGCCCGCCCCCGGAGCCGGGAAGGAGAAGGAGCCAGGGGAGAGGGAAGAAAAAAAAGAAAAAAAATAAAAGGCACCGACAATAGCAGCCCCCCTCCCCCTCCCCATTCAAAAACACAAAATAAACCCCAGGGATAGATGAACTACAAATGAGAAAGAGGAAAAGATGGAACTGCACATCCTAGAGCACAGGCTCAGAGTGGCCAGCATAGCCAAGGAGAGCATCCAGTTGTTTACCTATGGATTAATCAAACTTGCTTTCCTGTCCTCCAAGACGAGGTAGGTGTCGGGGATGGGGCAGCGCCGGGGCGGGGGGCGCTTTCCTCGAGAGGGGGCCGGGCGCCCTCCTTGCAAGGGCACGGGGTGTTGGGGGGCACCCTCCTTGCGAGGGGGCAGGGTGCTGAGGGGGTTCCTCCTTCCTACAAGGGGGCCGGGTGCTGGGAGGGCACCCTCCTTCCTGCAGAAGGGCAGGGTGCTGGAGTTGGGGGCACCCTCCGTCCCTGCGAAGGGGCTGGGGTGGGGGGTGCCTTCCTTGCAAGGGGGCAGGGCAGCCTCCTTCTCGCTAGGGGGGGGGGTGATGGGGTGGGGGGCGCCCTCCTTCTTGAAAAAAAGCAGGGTCCGGGGATGGAGGACACCCCTTCTTGCAAGGGGGCAGGGTCCTGGGGTGAGGGGCACCCTGCTTGCAAGGGGGCAGGGTCCTGGGGTGAGGGGCACCCTGCTTGCAAGGGGGTAGGGTACCCTTCTGCCTGCAGAGGGGCAGAGTGCTGAGTGAGGGGGACACCCTCCTTGTAAAGGGGCAGGGTGCCGGGGTGGGTGAGGGCACCCTCCTTGCAAGAAGTCAGGGTGCTGGGGTGAGGGGGGACACCCTCCTCGCCAGAGGGCAGGGGTTTTTGGGGGTGAGGCGGGACACCTGGGTCTTCCCTACACACGTTCCCCCATCCCAAGCCTGGGAGATGGCGATGGGGGTCAGCGCTGGAGTTCGGGGTCCCCCCGCAAGGCTTTCGGGCAGCCCCCGGCGAGGCTCCCGCCTCCTGCAGCCCTGCCCGGGCCGCTCAGCGGCGAGCGGATGAATGGGAACAGGTGGGGGCCGGGGGGGCCCGGCCGGGGCAGGCTGCGGGCACGGGGCGCCGCCGGACAACAAAGGCAGCAACGGCAGGAGGAGGAGGAGGAGTAGTTTTTTTTTCCTCTCGCTCTTTTTTTTTTTTTTCCCTGGTTGTTGTTCCTTGCAGCACTTACTGAAAGAGCGAATCGTCCACACGCGTGTTTGTTTTAAAAGGTGCTTTTTCAGTGCTGCCAAATTGCAGGAGGACGAGGGGCAACGCATGCCTTGCACTTGGTTCTCTTTAAAAATTGTGGTATTGAGTAATATGGGTTGTGATAGCTTTCGGGGGAAAAAAAAGAAAAGCGTAGTGGAAGGCACTGTGAGAATTTTTTCTTTTTTTTTAGGGGGAGGAAGAAAAATTCTCTGGCCGGTTTATTGAATGTGTATAAGCTGCCTAGGCCTTTCGCAGCAAAACAACTTGAATTGCAAATGCATATTCTTGTGTCTTCACTTAGCTTGTTGACTTTGTTGCTCTATTCAGAAAGAGGAATGGGAATGTAAATAACTCAAACAGTTCTTGTTTTTCCAGCCTGATAATTAGTATTTCAGTTTTCTCCCCAGATTCATCTCGGATAGCATTCTTGTATGAAGGTGGGAAATTTTCTTTGGCAGTAGGGAAATAATAAATAGATAATAAATTTGCTTTTTATTTCTTAAATTGTTTTATTCCAAGCTGTAATTCAATCCTCTCTCTGCAATAATGCTTGTGGATGAATGGACCTATTTGTGGTGTAATTTGATTACAGTCCCTTATCTTACAGTTAAACTTCATGCGTTGAAATTTCACTCTGATTTGGGGCTCATCCCATTTGGCTCACCGCTAACATTGTTTGCAGTGTAAAGTATATCAGCACCTTGTTTACTGCTGCCTCTGAATACTCAACAGGGCATTAAAGGCTCTTCAATCTTAAATTTCTATTTTTAATGTGTTGTTTCATTATAATTGAAAGTGGTTGCTGATTTTTCAGAGGGGTTGTTGCTCCCCCTCACATGCTTAAAATGTCACTGTTAACGTCAACAGTGAAATCCTTAAATCTGTCACTCCTAATGCATAGACTGGGTTTTGGTGGATTTTTTTCTTCTTTCATTTTTATTTTTTTAAGTTCGTGGATGGTCTTTGCTTCACACTACATTTCATATCTTCAACATTAGAGAGCTGTGAAAGGGTTAGGACAGTAAGATAAGCCCTTTGGGGTGTGATACCTTGTCCTGCATTTGGCTGCAGCACTTGATAGTTTGGTGTTGCCTCACTGATCACTGGTGTCTGGCCCTTTCCGTGTACAGTGCGTATCGATAATCTTTCCCTAGCTTTCATGGAATCTCACTAGTCAGGAACAAAAACTGTTTGTGGAAAGGTTTGTTGGCATGGGAAACTTCTATTTATTTCCCTTTTGTTTGTTGTGTTGTTTTTGCAGACAGTAGAGATGCAGGGGAGAGAAGGGGAAGCTTGTTTGTGTCATTCTCAAGACAACTGATAGTACTGAAACATTGCTTTCTTCTGTGTGCTTTTTACATGGCCTGAGGCAAACAAGGTCCCTGCCCTGCGGACCTTCTGCTTTGATGAACACCATGTGTATGAGGAAGGTGAGGGTCTCTGGGACATGTAACTCCATAAATTTATGACCCCACTGTTTCTTTTTCCTCCTCCTTTAAAAAGTGAATGTGCCCAGGAGACAACAGCTTTTTATATGGGTGCAAGACAAATCTCCCTTCCCAATGACCCCATCTGAAAAGGACCACTTGGAGGATGAAAGGGGAAGGTGGCCTACATCCCTGCTAATCTTTTCTGTGAGATAGCAAAGATGCCAGTTACTTATACCACCTACATTTTTCTCACTGAGACCTTAAACAGAATTTTTACCTGTGCTGCAAGGCTGCCAGTAAGAAATAATGACTTGTGGGACAGATGTGATCCAGAGAGGTGGCAATGACATCATCAGTATCCTTATGTTAGTCATGCAAGAAACTCTACAATTTTTACACAGGCTCTTCTGAGAAGTGATCTGGAGGGAGTATTGGGGTCTCTTTCATGTTCTCATACACCAGGGAAAAGGGCTGGAACAATTTTTTAAATCTTGTACGTTTTTCTTAATCCCCTTGGGAAGGAAAAGTAACAAATCTCCCTCTTTTTATTTGGCCTTTTGCCACTTTCAGTCTACCCTTGTTCATGACATGAGTCTTTTAATTTAGCTTCTGTTACAATAGCAGTATTTTTTTGAACAAAGAACAGCAATTTTGGAACTATTCCGATGGCCAGAAGCAAGAAAGCAGTTAACGAGGTGAAGAGGTGAGACCAGTAGTGAATAAAAAGGTGGGCTGAACTGAGCTGAAAGAAAAACACTATTAGTCATAACTTTAAGTTAGGCATGAGGTATTTTATGCCAAGTTGCATTAAGACAGGTAGTCCAGAAATAGATAGTAGCGAAACTCCTAAGCAGTTGCACTGAGCAATGTGCTCTCGATGCTCTGCTTGTGTAAATTAGTGCAGACCTATTGATTTCAACTGAGCTCTGCCAGGCACCCCAGTGGAGGATCAGATCCGTGTAATTTTTAGTTGCACGGTGAAGATTTGCACGTCTCTAATCTTTTTGCTATTGCTGTCATCATCCTAGTGTTTTACTGATTGCGTTATGTCCGTGTTTGGCTTGAGAGTTCCTTGGTGCCAAGGATCTTCACCTATTCAGAAGGCATGCCGCGTGTTTATATATGTAAATATAACAACTGTGCTTGGTTTTAACATTGCATCCTTTTTCTTTTATACGTGCCTCTGTAAATGTTAGTTCTCTGGGGCAGAGAACTGTGTTTAGCTGCATACTCCCACCTTCAGCTCCCTGTATGCTGCAAAAAGAACAGCTTCCCTTCCACCAAAATGAAGTGTCCCCGCTTCCTTGGTCAGAGCTAAACCATCTCATGCTATTGGGTGATGTGTCACAAGTAACCTGCTTGAAGACTTGATAGACATACTAATGTGCCGCTACATTCCTGTCTTGATTTTTTTTTTTTTTCCTAATTGCAAAATATTTTTAACTGCATCTCCTTTTACTGCATAGGAATTAAATCTGAATGGAGGGGGAGGAAGGACAGTCTTGGATAATGCTTGCACTGAGCCACCAGTGCATGCAGTAGGGAGAAGGAAGGTGAGCCTGACCTTGTCTTTTGAGTGTATATAAAAATATATGGAGAGTTTCAGTCCTGGAGAATAAAGTGGGGTCAGGGTTCTTCCAAGCACTGTATCTGTATAATGTAATTAGCCTGATTTCTGGGTAATGCTTTGGTAGACCCTTGGGCATCTGGAGTCAATGAGTTAACAAGTAGCCTTTCCTCTCTCTGTTCTGGTACCTAATATAAAGATTTGGTAGTGAACAGTGAAATAAAGTAGTTGAGGAAGAAAGGTATTATTTAAATTCTAATGCTATTAAGTTATAACCAGGATGAAGTTGAGAGGTTAGTTTGTTCACAGGGCTGGGCAGTTAAAATAATTGTAGGTTATGTAGGTCATCACAAATTTTAACATCTCTAACTGAGAATTTTCTGGTACTGTTTAGTTTGAGATGGTCGTTATTTCAGCGTGCTGAAGAGAAGGAACAAGTTCTGCATGTGTAAAGGATGAGACCTTTGTCACAGAAGCGTTTAAGGCAGACATTTCAAAAGCATCTGTCACTCTGGTTTCTTTTCCAAGATGCTCAGGTCTTCTTCTAGAGGTGTGGTTTGTGTATATTGGTGACTTGAAGCAGAATTACAGGCACCTTGCAAGCTTGTGGATTTGGCACTAAATACAGAAGGCTGGCCGTGCGAGTGGGATGCTTCCCAGAGAAGCCGGATAGGGTGGAAGAGCCAGGCTGGGCTCTGCCCCGTGTTCGATGCTGCTTGTCATGCAGCCTCTACCATGGGATGCTCGGAGGCAGGAGGTATTCTTAGAGTGGAGAGTGCTTAAAAATATTCATTCTAATAAAAGTATAGCAAGAAGTAAACAGTGATAAACTGTACAGAATAAGCTGGATTTTCTTTGGTCTTTGAACAAAAAATGAAACTAGGTTTGTTATCTTTGCTAAGTTCGTGGTGGTATTTTCGGTAATCCATCCATTTTGCTTAGTAATAATTGACACCTCTACTTACGAACAGCGTGTTGTTGCTATTAATATAAGTGTTTCTCATTCCCTGATCACTTGTTTACTGTCTAGGTGTCCTGAAATTGGAGATACTGTAATAAAAGGTCTATTTTGGATTTCAGAGCATAATAGGACAAACAAGTGCTTAAAATGTATCTATGCATCATTTGAGGACATTCAAGAGATCAGTAGTCTGTTTCCTTTGGTATGAAGTCAGACGAACAAATGTTGTTTATGCCCTTATATGAAATACAGATCGGTCTGCAACATTGGGTGATCATCTGGCAAAGGCAAGTTACTCCTGTTGTTAAAACCCTCCCCTCCCACCCCCTCCTTGGCTTCTGCCATCCTGCATGTCCTAGGAAGACCACTGAATAAAGGCTTTTGCAAGTTATAAGACAGTGTTTACTCATCTAAAACAGGTTGCTCGTGTTTTCTTTTGGTGTGGCAAAGACTCCCAAATGTCTTGATTTCCCCCTCTCCCTCCCCCCTTTTTTTGGGGGTGTATGTATGTATGTGTGTGTGATATCTGAGGTTTTGGGACTTCTTTTTTAGTCTGACTTGGTGACCATCTGTTACAGAAGGACCAAGCGCTGATGTCCAGACACCACAGGAGGCTGGAATGATGGGAAGCCTCATGGCTACAGCTGCCTGCCTGCCCTTCACCAAAGCACTCTGCCTTCTTGTTTGCATCACCATGTGCATGTATGGTGCTGAACTTGCTGGTGGATATTCAGGATGAGTGAGAGCTAGCGAGAACCAGATAAATGAGAAAGAGAATGGAAGTTACTTGTTTGGGCTAACGAAGGACATAAGCTCTTTAATTGTGAATGTCATCAATTTGTGTTAAGGGCTGCTGGGTGTTTCAGCTGCCACTGGGCTGTGAGAACATTCTGCAGTGTTTTAATACATTAAACCTTGGAAAGAGCAGGTTTCCTTCCTGATGGTCTTTTATTGTTTATCTACAAATGTTGTTATTATTTCCCTTTCTTTTCTGTTTCTGGCACTTTGCCTGGCAGTCCTGTCATGCAGTCCTCAACCTACCATGTGGTCCCATCAGGCTAAGGCTGATGCCAAGTCAGAAGCTGACAGGAGTGCTTAGAAACTAAATGAAATTCAAAAGGTGGAACAGAAGTACTGGATCAAACCCACAGTGTGATGCTGGGGAGCACTATGTGCTGGAGAAATGTTGGTTTAGATATTGGATGTTTTAACAGGGCTGGGTTTTTTTTTTAAGATTTCTTTTTTTCTTCCTCTTGTCTGAACTTGGACATTTGCCTTTTAAATAAATAAATACCTGCCTGTAGCTTGTAGTGGGCTGGTTGTTTTTCCTTATTTCCCATGCTAAACTGTTTCCATCCATTGGCAGAGCTGTTGCATAGATGTAATGCATCATCTGGGGATAAGGTACAACATCAGTGATGTCAAGGAAACAACACCGGTGCCCACTGATGTTGAGCTGAGAAATAAAAAAGAGGAAAAAGTATTTCTCTTTTGCCATGTAACTCATTAAAGATCCCTTCAGCTGAATATTTGTTTATTACCTTCAGATGAAAGTCAATATTTAAATGAAAAATGTGGCTTTTATTAGTTCCTAGATGGCTCGCCCTGCAAGCTGGGTGCTCTTATGCTTCAGCAGTAGAGCAAATGTATTGCAGGTCTGTTAAGGAAAAGTATGACTGTTGCGCATTCGTCATCAAGAAGTAACAGATGAGTTGTTCATTAACACAATAGTTTGAATCCACAGGCTACTCCTTCCACTGAGTTATAACTTAAACTAGGTTCCATTTGATGGCTGGAACTATTTGACAATGCCTTGTTTGTGCTCTATAAATATGTAAATCTTTCCACTTAATTCTTCTCTTTTTTTTTAATCTGTTGAGCACACTACCTCATTTATCTAATACACAACTCCTTAATCGTCCTGCGTGTTTCAATGTTTTAATATATTTGGACAAGGGCTACAATTTCTTTTTTCAGAGGAAACAGTGCAGATTTGTTCTTTTGTTTACTGCCAACTCCAGAGTAAACTCCAGCTCTGATCTGCTGATAGCTGAAGGCTGGTAAAGGAAGAATTATACAACAGGAATGTGAGGAAATAACTCCATTCATTGCAGTTCAGAATCAACAGAGCAAAGCCTGTAAGTTGCAGTTATCATTTCAAAGTAAAAAGATCTCTCTTCCCCCCAAGCTCAGCTTAGTTTTTTGTAGCTAACCATAAGATATATTTGTTAAGAGAGAAACCAACAGACAAAAATGTTTTATTATGTCACAGAAGAAATAAAGATTGATTAAGCTTGGTTTGTGACTATATGATCCTGTGTTAGTTTCAGACTTATTGCACAAAGTTTTACTGTGCTGACCATGGAAACAGAGAATCTGATCTCATTTTTGTGGTCTGATGTATAATAAACATTTTGTACTGGTTGATAAAGTTTTATTTTTGCATGCAAAAAAAAAGCAGTGATTGCCTAAACTTCCTCACCAACCAGAACTGACTTCCTTACTTTGGTCTGTTAAATGTGCTTTACTAGAGATTAAAATAAAAAGTCTACTTCTGAACTGCAGCCTGCTTTAGAAGGCTCACAGCCGTAACGCTGCGATATCAGAGTTGCTATTTAGCACAAAGCTGGCACATGGAAAAGAGGTGGTGAGTTTGCTTGGTGGCGGCAAACCATTTGTTAATCTTTTGGGGACTTCTGAGATACGCTTTTGTGGGGATGCCTCAGTAGGCAAAGTGATTTTTTCAGACCTTTATGGTCCAATTAAGTTTCGTTAATGTGATGGAATAGATGGTTTTCTGATACTTGTGCTAGTTATTGGCCAGTAGTTGTAGGGAGATGTAGGCTGTTATTGGTAGTAGGCTGTCCTTGACTCAAATTCTTTCAATACAAATTGTTTACTAAGTAGGAACCCAACCCTCTTGTAAGTGTGAATGTGTGTTTGATCAAGATGTAAATGTAAAGGAAAAGTTCGTTTTCTTTGCCTGCAAAGTTTTGGTGTCCGTGTTACAGAGGATACTAGAGATGTCATAAGGTGTGGCAAGCTACACCGCTTAAGTTTAGAGTAAAATGCAAACTTTAAGTCTTACATATTCAAATAGGTGAATTTTAAAAAGTGACACTGGGGGAATTTCTAAAGCTGGGAGGGGAAAATTTACAAGTTTTGACATGGATAGAACAGTTAAAACGTAGGTGTGACTCTCCTTGTCTTTTTCTGTTCAGGCTTTTTAGAAATGTTATGTGTCAGAGAATCTGGGTAATGATATGCACTGGTTTTAGTGATACTGCAATATTTATCCTAGTTCTGTGGTGAAAAGATCAGTATTCAACCCTTTATTATTCCAGACGTATATCCTGTTTTACAGGGTGAGTTGGTTGAAGTTGACAAGTCGGAGACCTTGATTGAAATGGCCCATGTTAATCTTGTTTAACATTTGTAGCTTTTATTTCTTTTCCTAAAGAAAGATTGACTCTTCTCCTTTGATAACCTCTAAGGCACTCGCTTGCAAATAAATGTAGTCTTGGCAAAAAGAAAAAAAGGTTGTTCTTAATAATGAGAAGGATATACTCTGTATGCATCTAAGCAACTGTATACATTTACATAGATTTACTTAGTCTTTATTTTTGTGCTTTTTTGAAAATGATGGATGACTTATTACATGATTAATCTTTCAGTTGTGATCTTTTTCAAGCTGCTTTTGGGTGGAAATAGGAGTTTGATTATAGCGTGGAAAACAAACATTTTCATTTGCTGTTTTTAAACTAACAAGCAATATTAAATGTGCTGAGTATTTAGGAAAAAAACCTTGGCCTATTTTGTGTTTGTAACTGAGCAGTGTAATGTGACCTGTACTAAACAAACAAAACTGATGGTGACCTGAGACTATGCTTGTCAAGGCATTGGAGCTAGTAGATCCCAGTCTCCCACACCTACTCCTTGTTTGCAGACTGGAAGGAAAAAACCAAGTTTACTTGCTTTTTCAGTTCCTAATTTGTTTCTCAACCTGGAATGAACCAGTGATCATTCTGAACTGAACTGAGTAATTTGCAATGAGGAAAATATTCTCCCTTCTTGCAGAAGATGCTGTTGCTGTCAAAATCTGGCTTATTGCGTAAATGGACTGGTTCCAGTTGCTTTGTCACCGATTTCTCCTCAATTGACTTGTTTAATTTGCTTTGGAGTTTCAGCAGCAAACATACTTCTTTTCATAATTGTTATTTAAATTATCTTATTTACACCTAAGATGCCATCACTCAAAAAATGATTTCGGATATCTTTAAATCAGATTAGCTAATGTTAAAATAAAATTGTGCTTTAATTGTTTTCGTGTTCGAACTACTTGGTTGCAAAATGGAAATGTTAGAATTAAACTGTCTCTCACCACTGTGGGGATAAATTTAGGACAGTTTATGATATACTGAGATGATGTGTTTTGAGTTGCACGTTATTACCCATTTGGCATTTTCATAAGCCAAGCAGAGTTTTAATGTGCGTGGCTTGTTTGCATCTGCTGAGCTAGCAAGGTGTGAAACCATATGCTTGTGGCTCATTCTGTCCTGAGCTTACCGCAGGTTTTAGACTAGTTAGTGAATGGTTTTCTGCGGTGAGTGGTGGGACTATGTGTTTTGCAATACTTACCTTTTATGGACGAAGGGGACACAAGTTGAGATAGATTATTGTTTTTGTTAAGAGTAGACAGTCTATAGCAATTTCTGTGCAAATGAAATTAATACATTATTCTGGAAGATGAAATGGATTTGAGTTACCTGCACTGCAGGCAAGGTAATGGTAGTTACAAATGTGCAAAACGACTGGATTTCTAAAGAACAGAGCATCACTTTTGACACAGAATTTTTTTTTTAATGGTTGCTTTCTTTTCAGTATTTCTGACATACAGGTGTAACAATATTTTGATGGCTGCCAGGAACCACTTTGCTAGACCAGTATAATTTTGGCTAAGCACAGAAAAGTTTAGCAAGAATTCAGCTGGACCAAAGCAGGCTTTATGGTTTTCTGGAGGGGAGCAATGGCGGGGAGAGGAAAAGGAACAGAAGATGACAAAGCACGGGGTCGGCCTGGTGAATGAGCATGGACGTCTCATAACTATATGGGAGCCTCTCACAGGACTTTCGCCGTTAATGCCATAGTGGAGCCTTAACCTTTTTGTGTTGTTTTCAGTCTAAGCCCGGTACCATGCTGTCATCACAAAATTAGAAAGTAGCAAATCTTCACAGAATGGTTGAGGTCAGGAAGGATCTCTGAAGATCATCTAGCCCAACCCCCAGCTCAAGGCAGAGTCAACTAGAGCAGGTTGCTAAGGATTTTGCCCAGTTGGATCTTGTACTTCAAGCCGTGCATGGAGCCTTGCTCTCTTCTGTGTTAACATGTTGTTGACCTTGTTGACATTGTAACGCTTTGCTCTGTTTGGCATTACTTTCCGCATAGCATTATAATGTGTGATTTAATGTCTTGTTTAAACAGGACAAAGTGCTTTTTGAACTTAAGAGTGAGATTGTACAAGCTTTCAGTTTCGGAGAGAACTGTTGGTATGGAGGAAAAACTCTCTACTGCAGTAATTTATTGGTCCTTTATGTTTCTTTGTGAGCATTTCATGTGAAACTGCTTATTGGCTGTAAACTGTGAAAAACTAGCTGAAGTTAGAGGAGCCTCAAGGCTGCTTTAACTTAAACAAACTAGAAGCCAAAAAATTCCATAGCTGGCTAGGAGCAAAGCTTGCCTTGGGAAAGGGCATGTACTCACTTCTGTACCAGTGCAGAGAGCTGAATTACAATTTGTAAGGGTGTTAGATGGATGTACAAGACTAATTAAGCTACCTCTACCCAAGCCTTCTACACAGGAGTTTTATTTATGTCCTTGACGTAAGTAAGGGAAAGTCTTAGAATGGCATGAAATCCAAATGTTACTTGGTTTGACTTCAATGTACAGTATTGTGTGGTGGATGCCCTACAGTAAAAGTTGCGCTGTGGTTATTGTGCAGTTTCTGAAATCCTACTGTAATAGTGGTCATGCGATGAAACCACACTATATGAGTTTTCTCTGTAGTCTTCATATTGGTGTCAGGTTACTCCAAGGCCCTGCATTTCCGAGTGGTTCTCATAATTCCTGTATGTACAGTCATTTTCTTGGCTCTATGCCTTGTCACATTACCCATCGCAGTGCTGTAGTCCGGGGGCTGCTGAGGCTTGACCCCGGGACAAGCGCTCTGTCTTTGTACGTAGGGAAAGCCTTCGTCTGAGGAAGGGTGAAAGTCTCTAAGGGAAGGGTTTGCGTGGAATCCCTGAGCTATCCCCTGGTAGCTCTTACGCTGTGACAGCCCAGAAACACTTTTCGTTTGCGCAGGAGTGTGAAATCAGCCTGGAATGACTAAATTAAAAGGACTTCGGGTGTCCTGTACCCGTTTGAATGGCTTTGTTCATTCAGATGGTGGTTGAATTGTAATCTTAGGCAATGATTTAAATATGAAATAGTCCCAAAACAATACGGTTATCTATTAGCTTTTAATGATTTTGTGAAGCAGCGTATTGTGAGTGGAATGTCATTGTAAAGGTGATAATGACTTAATTATTGGTGGAAAAAAAAACAGGAAAAAAGTCAGAAATGATAAATAGTATGTGCACGTATGTGTAAAATGCTTCATGTAAGACTTGTGTCCATGAGCATATGCTTTAAATTCATTTTCTTCTATGTTTATAGTGTATCACTGAGGCTTTAAACTGATACATCCTTGGCTGTTAATCCATGTTTGATAGCCTTCCATGGCATGTTATTGCTGTTTATCTCCTTTTGCATTCCCACTGACTGGAACATAACCATGCATTTTTCTTACAGATTTGTAGATGGCCACGGTACTTAGAACAGTTAATGGCTCTATCTTTAGGTGCAGTCTCCGTTGGCTGGATACTGAGGGTGGGGTTGGAGGATCATAGCAAAGCAGTTGATGAAATCCCTGGCCCGGAGTCAACAGTTCCCACCTCCAGTGTTGTGGAAGTTGCTGTTAACTTGCTGAGTGTGATCCAAGTTCAGGGAAAAGGAAGAAAAAAAAAAAAACCAACCCCAAAAAACCCCACATCTTTGAAGCCAAATCATTTTGGTTATGTTTATGGCACAGCTCACAGGCAGTTGCAGTAGCACAGCTACGGGATGGTTAAGTTCGGAGTTGCAGTAGAAATGATTGACTTCTTAACCTATTTTACTGCCCAGGAAAATGGTCAGATGATTAGATCTTGTTGTAAGGATAGAAATAATTTATTTGTAAAGATATGAGATATGCAAATAGCAATGGTGTTAACTTTTTTCAGAACTATAGGGTAGGCTTATCCTATGTGCATTACATGTATCATGTTTTGAATATTATATTTGCTCATTTTGTGTTTTTAATTCCAACAGTAACGGTTCTTCCCTTTTACTTGGGTTTGAAAAAACTCAGTGACAGGAATAGAACAGTTCCTGGATTCAAAATAGAGTGGTACTTTTTCCTTGGCTTGTTTAAACATATTACTGATTATACATTCCTTGCAGGATCAGCACAGAGAAAAGGACAATGAAACAATTTCATGGTGCTCCTTAAATGAGTCTTACATAAAACAAAGTTTAAAATGAATTAGGACCTACCTTTTAAGCACTTGTCAAATGCTCTCAGTGTCAGGTTTTCTTCCCGCTTAATGTTCACTTTATATCAAATCTAATGTGAGGTACATGATAATATTTTCAGAATCACCTAAGGCCCATTTAAAAAAAAACGACTTAAGCACTTGGCACCCCAAGGCTCATTGGAAGCCAATGGGGCTTACACTCTGAAATGTCTGTTGCTGTTGGAGGGGAAGACACTTAGGGGGTTTAAAAATTTAGCCTTCTGGACAGACTAGCTGATGACGTTCAGGACAAGAGCATGGTAAAAATGCACCGAAGGGAGGGGAGGCTTAGTGTGACTGATGATGCAGACGAGAGTGAAGATATGTTCCTGAGAATTAGTTTAGGGAATCAAAATGGGGGTCTCTGTTCTTCTCTCTCCACATGACCATGTGGGTTAGGGACTCGCTTTACCCCGTTTCTCCAGCAGTGCAGCATCAGGCTCCCGCACTGCCCCACTGTGCAGCAGTAATCCCTGTGCACTCCGGGGATCACCCTCACAGCGCTGCACCTCTGCGCAGTGGGGAGATGCTGGTGACTTTTTTTGCAGAGGAAGAAACTGAGGCACATAGGAGGGCGAGTGGCTTATCGTCTCACAAAGCAGGTCTGCAGTAGGACCTGACTGTTTTTTCCAGGTCCTGCATCATCTCCGCCACTAGAACTGCCTCTTTTCGGTAGGACAGATGAAGGCCGTGTCTCCAGCCTATCTTTGTATTACCACTTGAAATCCTTGTCAGCTGGCTGCTGCCTTCTTTTTCTTTTGCCTTTTCTGTTCGAGTTTTCTAGGTTGGTTAGTGGAGGTGTGCTCTGTCGTCTTTGCTTATACCTTGAGAGAAGTATGAGATGAAAGATGTCCGTTTGAGCTTCCAGTAATAACAGCAGTCTTCCTGAGAGTCATAAAGAAAACAACCAGAAATGTACTTGTATGTATGTGTGGTTTTTTAATTCACATAAACGCACATATATATGTATGTATGTGTATAATATATATGTAGGTATATATGTGTCATTCCAAAGTCGGAGCACTCTTGAAATGGAAATTGCCTCAGCTAGAAATGAGAGGTAGCTCGTGCTGACAAACAAAACCACATGTTTTTAGGGGCTCTAATAGCTGTGCTTCAGGATAGAGAATGTCTCTCTTCCCAGTATCCTTCAGATGACAGCTGCCACAACGAAGGCTGAATATGAAGAATACATTTTCATGCGGCTGTATCCTGGGCACCGGGAAGACTCTAGAGCTCAGAACAATAGCAGAATACGGAGCTGCCAGCAGGGAGTCTGAGTGGACAAGTATAATCATGCACCGCTCAGCTATCAAGGAAATTGCAGTTAGTGCACTGACTTGCTCATAATAGTGATGCATTGTTTAGCTTAATAACTTATCAGCTCTCCAGGAACCAGCTAGTGATCACTGTCATCATACACTGCTAATCATTCTGTTCTCAAATTGTCCCAAGATGAACTAGGGACCTGTCACATCACCTATTTAACTGGCAAAGCGGGTGCACTGTAATTTTTTTTTTAAGCCAGAAGGAACAATATTGCCCACCTTTTTTGTTCTCTTGTTTTGTTGTTATCTTTATTGTATGTAATTGTGCATGTAGTTTTTTTAAATGTCAGGTTGAAAGGACATTGTCAAATTGTCTTGTTTTTTTTTTTTAGAGAGTCTTTGTTAAATTGCTGTTCTTTGTGATAACTACTAGGGAACTGAATGTGAAACCTGCTTTTTAAGGAACATTTGTTTTTCATAAAGCATTTGGGGCAGAGGGGCGATTCTTTGTGGTGCATGTCTGTAGTACCTAGGCTCCTGTCAATCACCAGTAAATGCAGCCTGACAATGGCCCTCTGTAGTAGCGAAGAGTGATTATCCCTCTTATACAAATGTGGAATTTAGGCACGGGAAGATTGAGTGATTTACCCACAGGCATGCAGGGAGCTGTGGAAGAACAAGAAGGAGAAACAAGCTGGTTTGAGTCCTGATCCCGGTAGGCCATATATCCTTGCTGAATGCATGCTGGCTTCTTGTCAAAGGGTTATTTGTGAGCTCTGAGCTGCTAGCACTGAAGGAGTCTTGGAGTATTTCTTCTGAAGGAAAAGTGGCCACTGATACGCAAATAGATTTTACTAGATAATCTATCTGAATCTGTTCTTTAAGAGGTAACGTCTTAAACTCTTCCGACTCTGACTCTGCCACTGCTTAATTTTTCCTTACTAGCTGGAGAACCTGGGAACAAGGCATTGGGATCTTATTTTGCACTTTAAGTGCCTCATTTTGCAGCTGTGGATGGAAAGCTAAAACTTCCTACCTCAAGACCAATCCACACAGCAGTAACATATCTATAACTTCAAACTAGGTAGCTTAGATAAATCTGGTGCTGTAACCAGTAAAACACAGAACTTGACAGAACTAAACCAAGTGTTTACCCTGGTTTTAGGTGGATTTTTTTGTAGTCCGTGCTGGTCTGTGCCGCTACATACATGAGAGCCCTTTCTTCATGCCCCAACAGCCACAATGGTCAGATGCCAAATAAAAACCATTCTTGTGGAGTACTGCAAAACAGCTTTGTTTGCTAACATTTAGATGAAAGATCCTAGAATAGTGCAAAATACCAGAGCTGTGGGGACACCTTTTCGTGGTCAGTAGTGCACAGATATGCAAGTCACGGTGGGGGAGATCTCCAACCTGTGCCATACTTGGGGCTGAAATGATGCATCTGTTAAAAGCGGAGGGGGAAACAGATGGATGTGCCCAACTGAAACAAGCCTCCGTGCTGTTCTGAATAGTGCAGGCAGCTGCAGGATAGTATCTACTGATCTCAGGAATTGTGCAAACAGTGGGGTGGGCTATTTTTATTAGACCAGAACAAGTACACCAGGATTTAAATGAAATCCTGAGCATTTTGGTGTTTTTTCAGTTGTTGGAGGTGTTTGCTTTGGTTTTACCTCTCCTGTGTCTGTCTTGAAAAAGACAATTGTATCTCTCGATCGATGACGACTAGAATTAAAATAGGAAGAAGCCTTCTGCTGCAAGATTTATTGCCTGGCACATCTACGTTGTCTGATGAAGTGTCATCTTTCGTTATGTTTTGAGAAGATGCTGCCTGTGATATCTCTGAACTGCATGAGAAAACATTTGGCTGCAACTATTCTTGTCAATTATGGCAGTATCCTTCTGGCTCAAATTATATAGGTCTTTGCATATAGTATTGAAAAATTTAGGTCCAGCCTCTGCTAATAAACAGAAGAGATCAGGTTGTTGTGAAATGGTGGTCTCTACAGAGACTTAGCTTTGCGTGTGCTTCAAATGCATCACCTATTTCTGGCAGCAGAAGTCAGAAAAATGCTGAGTAAGTATGTCTTGTCCCCAAGATCGGGCTTCATAATAAGGAAATACCTGAAGCTTACAGGTGTGGCTTTCTCTTTTTCATGGGAATGTTTCCCACTTCTCCAGGAGTTTGCCGTCTTCCTTTGAAAACAATTGTTCGGGTAGTTTTCTCCTGCAAATAAGCCCAGTTTTATTGGCTCCAGTTGCTGTAGGGCCAACAAATGGCATTCGGCCCCAACTCCAAGGTTGTACTAGTTAACTGTATTTTCCATTGTACTAAGTTGAAAAGCGTTGCCAGGTAAAAAAATAGAATTGAATATAATTGAATTGGAAAGCCTAAAACCTGGTATGAAATAATGCCAACGTGTACTTTAATACAGCATAACCACTGCGTAATGATTTACCTTACTGTTTGTATTGAAATATAGCTGGCTTGGTAGTTATGTTTGACCAGAGCTTTTTCTTGCAAGAGGTATTTTTTTCTTTATCATGCCTACAGATAAAAGAGTGGAAATGTCAATATTCAAGCCAATGATTTTGTTACAAATCTGCTTGGGATGCCCTGATAACCCAGTTCTGCGCCTGGCGAAGTCAACAAGTTTCTCTTCATTGATGTCAGCGAGTTAGAGCCCAGGCTGAACGGTTCACGTGAGAGGGAGCGTTTCTGTAAACTCCTGTTCAACTCCAATGCAAATTGGACATCAGTACGCTTGAGGTTTCTGGGAAAATAATCCTTTTTGCTGGATGTAGCATGCATTAGGATCCTTGGATTAATTCATGTTATGTTAAAGCCAGTTCTTGATTATCTCTGGGTGAATTGTGTAAATGGTGAAGTTCTTGTACTAAGAGGACAAAACATCCAATCTGGATCTAGATTAGCAGACTGAAAGCAGCATGCTGCCTTCTCCTGGCATTTTGTGGTTGATTTCCCAGCTCGGGAAACTCAGCAGGCAACAGGATTGCTGACGGTTCTTTCCCCAGCATCCCATTCCAGACATTTGTATGATTTCTGCTACTTAAAGTTTTATTTTGCCAAGGCTGTCCCATCCCTTTGTTCTCCTGGATAACTGATGTTTACAGTGCTCCCATCCCGTTGCTCAGCAGCTCCACCATGGTTTGAAGCCATTGTGCATTGTGGTGAGCGTGCAGATGGTGATAGTCTGGGTGATGCTTGCCTAAGCCTTGCTCTTTTACCTCCTCCCCCTTCTTTGCTGCCTCTGTGGCTGTGAGATTCTGTTCAATGCTAGTTTGTTGAAGAAAAGAAATCCATGGTGGCTCTGTGCCATCATTTCAAAGAATGACTATTCACCAGGCTCTTGATGGAGAGGTTTAAGAAGAAATTATTTTGCTCCTTGGGCATGAAAATGCTGGTTAAAAGTGTAGCTTGCACAGGACTACCTTTGCCTGGGAGTCCGGCCAAATAGAAATTTTTCATTTCCATTTAAGACATGGGTCTGCGCCCTCAGTAGTCTTTTTCATAGATGTTTTGTTTACAGCTGTCATTGCTGCTGAGGAGCAAGATGTGATGCCTCGCACTGAGAATAGCCCATGACGCCTCAGAACATCTCTCAAACTGCTAGGCAATAGTTGGCTGCTGTGCTGGGAGAGGGAAGAAGCAGGAAGAAAGGGTGTTAGACTTAATAAATTTTTTTTTTGTGTTGAGCTTTGTTTTTGAAATTGAGGGCAACATCTTCTCTACACATCTATTGTGTAAGCTTAGGCGAAGAGATTCATCCGTTGGGTACAGGTCACAGTAGTGCTGACCTCTTCACACCACCTTTCTTTAGAGCAGGAAAGACTGAAGTTTGCTAGTGCTCAATTAATTGCAGTAAAAACATCCACTCATTTTATCTTCACCAAGTCTTTGTCTTTATAATTTTGGAGCCTCATTTTGTCCTTTTTTTCAGGTACCTTGTATGATTGTATTACAGCTGGCAGTGACACAGCCTCATTTCAATCAGGGCAATACTCTCATTCGAGGCAGAAGTTGACAGGAGCATGGCTCAACATTGAATGGGTTTTGGTAGACAATGAGCAAGCTAAGCCTGTGTAACAGGAGAAATCTTTATTCCATCGAAAGCAGTGGCCTATTGACATTAATGTAATTGGAAGGGATGGACTTTGTCCCTATCTGTTGATAGATTCGAGTGTTACTTTCTTTTTCCAGCATACTTATGTTCAGTTCTTTATGACTCTTTAAGTAGGAGATGCTGTCCACGGCTCACACAGCTCTAGAATGAAGCCTTACGCACCGACTAGAACTCCACAGTAGTTGTAGCTTTGCCAATTGCAGTCTCAGATGAAATTGAAGCTTATTTTACAGAAATCCAGTAAATTAAACTTCAGCTTTTCTTTGGACAGGTCAGCAGTGACTGGCTTGGAAACCTTGGTATGCTGTTGTATTTCTGTTGTGGAGAAAGCTTGTCTGCGATTTAATCTGAAAGATTCCCCACCCCACCCCCCCCTTTATTCATCTGAGCACAAAATTATTACTTTGACATTGTGTGACCTGATTCCCATGAAGGTAACTCCCTTCCCTGTAGAGAGCGTGGCCTGGCACTGTAGCTTCCCAGGAAATCTATGAAAACTGCTTTGCCTTGGCCTGCCTACCTTCGCTATGTGCGACATTGCTATTAAACTAGTAGTAGACTTCAGTACAGGCTTGCACACTGACAGATTTGAAGCAATAAGCTCTGCAAAGCCATTTTTAGTATTTTTACCCATGCAATTCTATGGCCGCATGGAGCCTCCTCCTGAAATGTTTGCATCTGTGGAGCAGCCTTCCCATTCTGCAGATGACAGGCTGGGAGCATGTTTCCTTCTTGATGCCGTGTAGAAAATCAGTGTCATATAGTTGCATGTCACCGAACTAGTGAATGTCATGGCTGCGTCCAGAATTGGGAAGTATCATTGTGGGAGACTGGCTTCAGTGGAATTATCTGATGTTCTGGTTGGCTGGTTCATTACTGGCTTTCTCAAAAGCCCATAATGTCCCCGGTCGTTTTCTTCCATAATTAACCTGTTTTTCTTGGTCTGGATTGTTGGTCCTTAAATAATGACATCCTTCATGAAAACAGTTTCTTCTGCATAGAAAAGATGCACAGACCGTTATGCTCTGTGGGCTCATATCAGGATTTGTTCTCTTGGATTGTGCTTGTGTCTTAATAAGAGTCTGGAGTGCTTGGGGATTCAGGGATTGTGTTTATTCATTTTCAGAAAAAGATTTTGGTCCCTTTGATAGTTTGTCTTCAGCTTGCCGCCTTTTGAAATCGTCTGCAAGTTCTGCACTGACAATCCGTCAATCAGTCGTACAAGACAAGGAATGAGTGACATTACTTGTTTCAACATATCATAACTGTTATGCTTGCTCCCTCAAGCCCTGTAAAGTCTTGTTATGTCAGGGTGTGTGGGAGAGGGTTGCATATATTTTCATTCTTGGAGGGGTCTCCTTTTGGGCCCTTTATCTTTTACGTCTCATGCCTTGGAGGTATTTGGTTCTTCCCAAAACGTGCTGTTTCGAAGAAATGCCGCTTGTGCTGGGCTGGCTAAAGCCTTTGCTGCTGAAGCAGTGGGATTTGTCTGGTGCAGCTAAGCAAGCTTCTTGGGGCAGAGACCATATGTGTGAGACTGAATGCAGGCTGGAAGCTGTTGCGATACAGATGGTAGAATACTGGGCAGGATGACTGCCATACAGAAGACTTAGACAGAAGTTATGGGCTCGATACAGGAATTACTAAAACAGTTTTTTCAGCCTATGTTTTGCAGAAGATTAAACTATAATTACAAAGCCTTTCACCTTGCCTCTCTTTCCCCCCCACCCCCTCCCAATTATCTCTTCCCTTTATCTTTTTCATTCTGCTTCCTCTTTAGTCTGCAGAAAGCAAATTCCTGCAGAATTCCTGGCATAAAGATGGAGGCTGATAACAGTGGCGTGTCATACTGAAGTAGGAGCTGAAGCTACAGCTGTTTCATAGTTTCCAGCACAGGGCTCTTGCAATGTAGCTGATGGAAGATTCCTGAGTGAAGCCTGGCAAGGGCGATGTGTCCTCTTGCTACATCAAAGTCCAGTTGCGTGCCTGAGTGCCCGATGTGGGAGAAGGCAGCGGTTATAGAGGCTGAGCAGGCAGCACGTGTATAGCGAGTACAGAACCAGGATTCCCAGCTTCAATTCTTAGCTCAGGAACCGATTCATTGCAAAGCCTTTTGCAAATCATTCAGGCCTAATTCTGCACATAGAGCAGCCCCCAAATAAAGTCCTTTCAGTTTTTCATTGGGGACATAGGACCAGCTTCTTAACTGCTGTTTTTCTCTCACTCAGGAGGACTGGGGGAAGGAAAATCAACATCTTCATGCAGAAAGTGTGATAATTTGTTAACGTTTGTGAAGCAGTAACGTGGGCATCACTGTGTGACGTGTGTGACCTGGCATCCATAAAGGGGATTGATTGATTGCTGTTATCAGCTGGGTCTTTGGAGCATGGGATTTTTTGCCTCTCTCATCAGAATACAATTTTACATGATTATAGAGGATAATACTGGAAATGCCTCTGCACTGGGCATGTCCAGATGGCAAGGTCAATGTAGCGTGGACCTTGCTCAATTGCTTTGTATGCCAGGATAAGTGCTGCTGCTTCTTTCTCTCTTTATGCTACTGGCTCAGCTAGAAATCAAGGAGTTCTATGGCTATCAATAAATTCAGAGGGTTGGAAATTAATACCTACAGTGAACTCTGCTTTTATTGGTCTTAAATTAATTTCCTACCCTTTTGCAAAGGTGAATGGGAATGCTCATTTTTGTATGGTACTTTTGCTTTAAGATAATCTGAGCTGCAATCTTAAAATGAAACGGAGTTAAAAACATTCTGGGCTAGGAGTTAATTTCTAGAGTATCTTGTAAGATAAAAGGGCACAACAAACCGGATACTATAATGTGCAAAACCCTTACCTTTACATTTGGCTCTGCTCTATTTTGTAGCATGTGCAGTTCTGGTATCTGCCGAGTGCAGCATCTTGCTCTGCTCGTTTGAGAGAGGCTTTATTTTCCTGGTGCAGGGACAGAGGCAGATTAATCTACAGAGCTGTTGGCAAAAATCTGTTAGCAGGCTTTTCAGTGGGGGATCAGCTTGAAAAAACCACAACTTGATTTTTGTGTCAGTTGAGTTTTTGATAAGTGTTAGAGAAAGTATGGTCTCTTCATAAACTTAGTTCTGAAAACACAGAGCCTGGTAGTGGATATATATTTTTTTTTATTATTATTTTAGCAAATGTTTGTTAGTATAGTGGCACTTCATGCTCTCGCCTGTGAAGGGGCAGGTCTGTTCCAGTGCTTACCTATATTTGACTAACAGGGCTTTAAATTGGGCAGGCCTTACTGAATAAATCATTTAGGTAAAGAGGCAGAGGAGCAGAATTATTACCTCCCATGCCCCTCATGCTGGGACAGCGTCCTCCCTCCCTCTCTCCTCGGTGAATGAAAATATTGTCCTGACTTGTACAGCAAGCCATTTCTGGGAGCCTGGCGGGGGGCAATGGTATAAAGACCACCGGTAGCCCATGGTCAGAAGTTTGAAGATGACTTTTAGTTTGTTGGGAGCCTGTACCTTTAAGTACACATATAAATCTATCAGTGTCTCTCCAGCTTTAGAGTTTATCTAATTGTCTCTGACTGCGTATGAGACAATGGACTGGAGCTGCCACCAATGCTGGAGACTCCTGTGGTCCTCACGGTGCATCCCTGGGTGGAGCTCCTGCTAGTGCCCATGTCCCACCCCGCGCTGGGAAGCAGTCCATACCACAGAGAGCCTCTGAGGTGGATGCACTAGGGCTGGGTCTGTCCCCCTGAATAACAATAATGTGTCATACTGCTCGTGGCAGTCACCTTGCGGTTGTGCTTTGGAGCCCTTGTGTGTGCAGCAGGCTCCTGTTCTTTAACGAGGTTCCCCACATTTTGTTCTAATGCTTTTCCAAACGTATTTTCTCATCTTCAAGGTATAGGAGTCTCTTGCTTTCCTGTCTGCTCCCTCCCCCTCTATCGTTGCTTAGATCCCTCCTGCCTTGAAGGGGAAGCTCTCAGAAGGAGCCTGTTTGCTGCTCTTCTGCCTGAGGGTACCAGTAGCCCCTGGGGGTAAAGCATGGGACTTTTGGGGCGAGTTGGCTGGCTTGCTTGTCTCGAGAGGACTCGGAAGTAGGTGTGAGCTTCCAGTTTTCTTCCCCCCTCCTTTGTAGAGAGGGTGGCCACCCTGAGCGCTTCTCGCCCCAGAAGAGCAGGAGGGCTCATCCCCAACAAAACGGGCATCAGAAAAAGGGCCAGGAAAAAAGCTTTTGCCCTGCTTCTCCAAGTACTGCACTAGACAAGCACCATAAGATGCACTCAGATGTAGCCCAGCGCTGACTAAGTTGCACACTTGGTGCTTTTGGTATTTTGACTAAAGCCTGTCCAAAAACTAATGGAGGTTCTTGGGTTCCTTTGTACACTGATAATTTTTTTTTCACTATTTTTACTGTGTTTTCAGTCATAAAGCAATTTTTTTTTTCATTTTATGTTCATTTCCTTTTGCTGACACTAGAGCATCATATGATTTAAGGCTTTGTTTTCAAGCTTGATATGAAGGCTAATTACTTCCTTCTTGCATCCTCTCAGTAAGAAAACATAGGACTTAATCTTTCACAAAAGAGAAAAGCGAGGAAAAATTTTTAAGTGCATGGAAGTCTTTGCTAAGTCCCTAGATTTGAATTTTTCGCAGTGTAATGACAACAAAAAATTAGGAGCTAAGCTCCAGACTCCATAGCTCTATCTGTGTGGCCACAGTTTTCTGTTTGGTTGGTTGTTCTCACTGGATCTAATTATGGAGTTACAATTCAGCGTGCGGCTGAGTACTTTTAGTAATTAGGGGTACACTGTGGATATTTATTGTTTATATAAAAGTCAGTATGTATTTGTCCTGTGACTTGCTTTGATTATCCATGGTCTTCTAGGTAATTAAGCTGTATATTTTCTCCCTGTCTCTTCATATTCTCTCTTGCCTTAATTTGATAAGCGAGGGAGAAACTACAGCAGGAAGCTTGGGAGCATTAGTAACTTGTTTCAGTGGGAAAGTGTGTGACAGTGTTTTACAGAGATGCCAAGGTAAGGGCAAGCTTCTGTCTGGGCAGTTTGGGAAGAAAAAGGTTATTGCTTCCTCACCGAGTGTAGCTTTAATACAACCAAAGGAACATCAAGTCTTGGGATCGCTCACGTAACGCGAGACTGACAAAGCTGACAGGAATCATATTTCACTTCTGATCAAAGTAGGTCTTGTTGAACTTCTATCTAAACTTTCTGCTAATGGACTAGCCAGTAATGACTGAAGGCATGCATTAGAAAATGCAGTACTCTACAAGATAGAGTAAATACTGGACAGTTTGGGGATGTCTCTCTGAAAGCAGTGGCCTTAGTAGGAAGGTGTGCTTTTATAAAAACTTGGTTTATATTAGAAGGGTTGTTTTTTCTGCAGGGTCAGCATGCATGGTTCCCAACATCCCTGGTTCATCAGGCTGCCTTAGGGCATACCTAACTTCAAGCACATGAGTCACTCCATTTAAAATTTATTAGCTAGGTATGTGATTAAGTAACTTGATAAACTGGGAATGCGAGTTGTAAGAAGGGATTGGGGGGCTGTTCCCCAAGTCTCTCGTCTTGCCGTAACCTCTTCTGTGGCAGTGTAATTGCAAGATTTGTTTGCTTCCAAGATTTACTAACAAACTTTTTCAAAGTTTGGCAGAAGAAAAGTCCAAGTGATTCTTTTGAAGACAGGCTTGTGGGATTCAAAGGTGATAAAACCAGAAAACTTCTGTTAAAAGCAGCTAAGTTCTGTAGAGTATCATTAAGAATAACTTTTTGTCCATGACTGTCTGAACCATTTTAAGCATTTGATATACAGGTATTGCAGTTACTTAAATGCTTTACAGAGATACTAACTTTCCGTAAGTGCTGATGATATTCCCTAAGACTTTTTCAACAAGATACATAAAGGATATATTAAAAAATAATAAAATCAGTAATACTGTCTGCCCGCAAGCTTTCTAGCAAGGGAGTTTTTACAGCCTGCTCATGCCTGTGGCTATTTTCATGGTTGGATTCTAGAGTTTAAAAAAATGCAAGATAAGTGGTTTTAAACTTTCACTCAAATCAACTATACGTACGTTGTCAAAGCAATGGAGTTGATTTTAAAATCTTGATTTTTTTTTTTTAAATAAAAACAGAGCTATTCTTATGTATGTTCCAGTCTGAGCCTCTTTAGTTACGCATGCATCGTGTTTACCTTTCTTTTTCTGTTCAAGTGCCTAAAATACATATCCTTGAGCTTCATATGATTTATAAGCTGGAGTTTTAAGAAAAGCTCATATGACAAGATCAGTGACAGTAAAACAGATCGGCAATGCTGAATTTTATTCCAAGTGGAATCCCAAATAGTGTCATATATGCTTGACAAGTTGAAAGTTGGAAAGCTAAAGAAAAGATACGGAAATTACTTTTTTTTTTTTTTTTAAAGCTTGATGAGTGTCTAACTGTATCTTCAGTTGAAGAATAGGCTCTGGGCTGACTTAAAGTGATTGAGCCTGTTTTGAGCCTGTATAGGGCTTGTCAGATGACGCTCAGCCAAGGTTTTGGGTTTGGGTTGTACTTCTGAAGAGCAAGTCTGTACACACATTCCCAGTAAAGGGCAGCTTTGTTCAACGTCGCCTCTTAGCACAGTTCTGACAGCTGATACTGACTTCACAAATATAATTGTATAGTGTCAATTGTGTTGAAGAAAACATTTAAATGTAGACTTGTGCTTAGGGATCTGGATGGGAGACTGTTCTGGTTTAACGTTTAGCCATCTTTTGCCATCAGGTGAACATTCCGGTTGTAAAAGCTGGTTTGTTCTTTTAAGCAAAAGAAGGGTGGAATAAGTAGAAAAAAAACAGCACAGCACAACGTGGACAAGTGCTGATGGCATCTGTTCAAACAGGCAGAGACTTGCCAGAGGCCAAATGGAAAGAATGTGATGTAGTGGGCTTGTTGGAGTTGCTTCTCCAGGTTGCTACGGTAAAGGATCTTTTTTTGATTATTGCTGTGTGTGGAATACGAGCATAAAAGATGTGCAGAAAGCTGACTCTGCTGGCTGGGCTCTTCTGGCTTCTGCTTGGTTGCTTCTGGCCTGGGTATGCAAGGTGAGTGCTGCACAGTAGCCAGGCAGAATCGGAGAAAACACTGCTTGGAGACCTCTCGTAGCTGGCCAGCTATTTTAGGAGTGGTGTTACCACAAACTCTGAATAGAAATAGCTGTCAAAAGACCAGCAGCATTTCATTAAGAGTGGTTAAGCCGCAGAACACCTGCGTGAGGTAGGTGTGGGCTGGACATTCCATTTTCAGCATCGACATACTCAGATATCCAAAAACCCCAGGAGGCTGGGCCCCAAGAAATAGGAAGACTGGCTTTAAAAGGTGAGTTTTATTTAAAGGTATTCAGTGTGTGTTTCTTTCTCTGATTAGTATCCAGGCTTTCAGTTTAGGTTTGTCTGCAAACAAGCCTGACACTATTTTTTTTTTTGTGTTTGGTCATGCATAATCACATTATTCTGGGTAGAGATTGGAGAAAAGATACTTGCTTTCTTAGCCATGTTGCAATGAATGATGGCCTAGTATTACGCAGGAGGCTAAAAGAGGGGAATGGTTTGCTCCAAAGCTGCAGTACCTCAGCAGTTCCTGACCTCTGTAGGTTTATGGTGATCATTCATCTGAATGTGATCCCATGCCTTTGCAGAAGAAAGTTCTCCCTTGTCTCAAGCTGCATCCCACCCCCCTTCCCCACAGCCCAGATGACCTTGGTGTAAACTCTGGGTGTGCATATGTTTCTAAAGAAAACTGATATGGAGGCTTTGGATACCAGAGAAGCGTTGATTAATTGACTTTGAGATAGGAATAATGAACATGTGGCTGTCATGCAATAGAGGTTTAAACTAAATACTCATGGCTGTATAAATGATAGTGCTCGGAAGACTTATGTGACATCGGAACATGAAGAGCTTTTATTTCTTGTCTCAAGCCAAGTTTCGGAATTTCCTGCACGGGTGACTGCAGGGATGTCGGTTCTTGATGTGTGATCAACGTGTTGAGCAGTAATTAGATTCAGTAATGAAGGGCATCTATTGGAAACTCTTCCTGGAAGAATAGTGCCAGACCCTGGTTGAGCAGAAGGAACTAAAATAAGGAAGTAAATGAAGGAGAAAGGACGTTCCTTTTTCCTTTTTTGCCTTTGAAATAGCCATCCTTACTAGTTTTGAGAGTGTGCAGCTGAAGGATAATAACTGCTCCTGTAGTATTGGCTGGTGCTTGAATGGATAAATGGCTGCACACCTTCGGATTACAAAAGATCAACAGTGCTCTCGGCAAGGAACTTCCATGAAATCCCTGTTTGAAGAGCTCCCAGGCTGAGCCTTGCAGATGAACTTTAAGCGCGGCGGACAGGGCTGCCCAGTGCTCAGCTTCTGTAGGTGCCATGTGCTGGGCTGGCTCCTCTGCTCTTTTGACCAGTACCAGGATCTTGGCCAGCCAGTGGGCGCATGCGTGCATGATACATGCGCAGGTTTTTTTCAGGGGGCCTTTGGAGCCGCTGGGGGAACCTTTTCCCTGCTGTAACACTTACTTTCTTCTTCCTGACCTTGATCTTCATATTTCCTTCTTCCAGGAGGCTTCATACTGCAGTCACAGGAGGCTTGTTGTGCCTCAGCATAGGGAGAGCCGTAATTTGCATCTCTTTGTAGCAGAGTGACTGATCTTTTCACCATGCCTTCCTCCTCCGAGCTGCGGTGCCGCTGTGTTACAGCTCTACAAAGCTGGTGTTCGCTCCGTGTTTGCCAGGTCGTGTGTGAGGAAATAGTGAGCAGGGGAAAAAATAGAACCAAAGAGCTGCAGGAGTCAGGGTGGTACTGAGATAAAATAAGCCTTGTTATCTAACTTAATACTTGTGGGGGGGAGGCACGAGAATGTGGGCCATCGTTGTGTGCCGGTAGTGTTTGATCATTCATGAGGCTTTACTTCATGGCCAAGTGTTACTTGAACGGACCCCCTGTGGCCAGCGAAAGCACAGAGGGTGTCTCAGCATGAGGGCGGCTGATGGATGGCTGCGTGGCCGGGGCAGGCAGGATGGTTGGTTGATGAAGGCATTTTGTTTTGCAGTTGTTTTCCTTGTGACAAGGCATTTATTTTAAAGTCACACTCAATCCTTCTGGCAGCTTCTGCGTCACATCTGAGACTTGTTGACCGGCCAGCGCATAGGACCTGAGTCCTCTCCCTTGTACCTCGGGCTTGTTTGGTTCCTGTTACAGGTGGGAAGCTCAAGACCCTGACCCGCTATGACTATAGTCCCACATTTTCCATGTGAGGCAGCTAGCTGAAACAGTTTGGATATCAGAATGGCTCCCTGCCACAATTTCACATCCTGTAGGAGAGATTTAAAATGCATTTGAATTTTTATTTTGTTATTTGTGAGCATATAAGCTAAATACTTCTTTTTTCCCACATCCTGCACTGTACAAACTTCTTGTTGGCCTGTCTGAGGCAGCTTTGTGGTGATGCCTGGGACTGCAAGTCCTTGTTTTCTGACATCAGATATTTAAAAAATTCTGCATAGGTACAGAGAGCAGCTCTCTTTTCTCAAAAATGGACTGTTGTGTACATGCCCTCTTAGCAGTCAAACCCTATGCAATGAAGCAGTGGCCCTGTAGCAAAGAACTGGGCTGTTTACTGAATTGTTACAGTGTTTAATTAGCTTTTTATTTTGATGAGTATCTCATTGGCTCATAAGATATCTTCTTTCCAGACACTTGCACTTGTTTGGTTTGTTGTTGTTGTTGTACCACCCTCTAGTGTGATAAGGAACTTCACAGACCTGCATTGGGAGAGAGGGTCCCAGCCCTAAGGTGCTTACATAGATCACCGAGACTTGTCTTAGCATGCAATTTTGACGAGGAGATAAATGTAATTTGGAAAGGCAGTTTCCAAGAAAGTCGTGCTTCCCAGAAAGTGTATTTGGAATATTTTTATGACATGGGCAGATTTTGAGGAAAAAATGTTATTCCTCAAGCTTTTTCTGAGTTTTCACTTGTAAGCTTATGCAAACAGGCCAGTTCAGACAGAGGAATAAAATCACCATTGCCCTTTACCTTGCTGAACTGAGCAACAAAAGGAGCTTAAAGAGCATTTTCATGTGCAATAACTTTCTTGTTGTTAATGTCTCAAGTCAGTTAAGCTCTCAGTTCCTGACACAGGCACTTTTGACTTCCTGGGCTGGTTTGAAAGGCTCCGCTTTGGGCCCAGGCACCGCTGTGGGTGCAGGCAGGTACCTGCACCCGGTGAGTCAGGGCAGCGGAGCCACGTTCTGCTCTTCCCTGGCTTCCCAGGGGCTGTCTCTGCTCCTTCAGCAGCACGAGTTTGCCGTTGGAAAAAAATGCAGATAACCAGCTAGCAGTGATTAAATCCAGCAAAACTGCAGGAAATACACAGGCAAGAGAGCTTAAACAGAGAACTCCTGTTTTGTTCTTGCTGCTAAATCTACACGGACAGTTTCCTACCAAAGCACTTGCCAGGGCATATTGCGTACGTAGATGCATCAAGCAAATCCCCTAAGCTTTAGGTGTTTTCAGAGTCACGGAAGTCTGCTTTCAGCCTTCAGCAAGCTTTCTCACAGCTCAGGGGGGTGGCTGGGATGAGGAGTGAGGTTAACACGGGAGTATCCTTCCCCATCCTGCGGCCCTGGGGTGATCGCTCTGCACTTGCAGCACGATCCTCTGCTGCCTGGCTCCATCCCAAGGGGGGTGTTACTCTCATGAGCTTGTATTTGGGGACGAGGGTGGACTTCACACGCAGAAGGCCCTGAGAAGTTGCCTCAAGCGTCGCTGCGGCAGAAGAGGGCTGGGGCCGGGGGAAAGGTGGCTGGCCGCCATCCCTGCCTCGAGCGGGTCAGGTCTCTGCTGCCAGGTGATCTGGCCCGAGGCTCCGCCGCTGGGTCTGGGAATCGGTGTGTTCAGCCTTTACTGTGATGCCTATGCTGGTTTTGGGTGGGCTTGTGGGAAATTGGTCAGTTCTGTTCTTTTTCTCCACATTGTCAAATCAGAAGAGCTTTGACTCCCGCAAACCTTTCACAAGAGGACAGTTTCTTATCAATAAACTTAACTATCTCTCCGCTCTCAAATACTTTTTGACCAAGGAATTTCCTGCCTACTGTAGTTTCATTGAAAGGGCTTTAAAAGGCGTGATGCCAGCGTGGGCCCTTACTGCTCGAGTCTGCGGTCAGGCAGCCTGTCCTCCCCGTCCTCCGAAACCGGAGAACCAGGCGGGAAACTCTTGTTACCCAGTAGAACTAATCGATTAATTAGCAGGGGACGAAGTGCACCAAACAATCTGTTATGCCAGATGGATGCTTCAGTGTTAATTTATGTTCTCAAAATAACTGGACATAGATATGCTCAGCACTGCGGCCTAGATCCTGGTTTCATTGCATTCAGTGGTGAAAATGTTGTTGGCTTTAGTGATCCAAGTGCATAATTCTTCAGGAAAAATGTATTTTGGCATCAAACGGTAACAGTAAAAATGAAATGAATAAAAGCTGTCCAGAGCAATGGACTTTACCTTCTAAAACAGGCATACATTAGTGCAAAAACTGAAGTTTTGCTTTTATCTCCCTAGAGCATTCCTATTATCTGAATGCCAAGAAATGAGTAATTTGGGTTTGGTTTTTTTTTTTCCTTTTTTGTTCTTTTAAATAACTTTTGATGTATTTTCCTAAGGAAGTCTGAACTAAAGCATAGTGCTGGAAAAGTTAAGATGTACGTTGCTTTCTCTTTGAAGGCACCATGAAGGAGACTGAAAGAAAAAAGCAATTAAGTTAAAAAAGTCATGGTGGTGGCTTATTCTACCACACTTATTTTTAAATGAAGGAGGCTTGCTGCAAATTTCCTTCCATATTTTTCTTTCATTCTTTCTTTTGTATTTTTTTTTTCCCCTCCAGCTTTTTGTAGCCAAAAGTTGGTGTGCCAGACATCCATTTCTTATGAACTGCCTGTTGGAGAACCGCAGAAATCACTGACAGTCTGTGGTCAGACTTCAGTGGGAACCTGGAGGCTCTTACAGCTCGCTGGAGGGGGAACATGGCCCAACACCTCTGTGACACCGGGGCACGCTGCAAGTTAGAGTTTAGAGGAGCTCTGTGTCATATCAATAGTTCATCCATGTTTTGTAAAAGGCAGGAGATTTGTTCTGTCATGCTCATGCAAGGAGCCAGGTATCTACTAGGGTATTATTTGTAAAGCTGGAGAAAAGACAGGCCCTGGAGGAGGGAAGAAATTTGAATTTTTCTGGTTTTGTGGTTTTTTTTTTAATTGAAATTCAAAATATTGATGATGCATCTTACCAGTTTTTAATGCTGATAAAAAAAATCTCTATCATGACCTTTACATGTGTTCAGATGCTTTTTGATAGTTATTTACTGGCTAAATCTTGTGATTAAAAAGCCAATTCAAATCACTGTTCTTTTTGCTCCATTAGTATGCTTTAAAAATAGAGTACTATTTAGTATGCACAGAGTGATCTCACAGACTTTGGTTCTGTTTTCAGTGTTTAACCAAAACATTGAATTACTTTTACCTTTGTGATACTGTTAGGATTATTTTTAATTAAGTGAAGTGTTTTAACATGCTCTAATTTGTTTTTCATCAAATGTGTCTAACACTTGATAGAGAGGGGCTGGTTCTGGGAACAAGACGTGCTCTGTCTTGCCTCATTTACCTGAGAGTTGGGTAAATACTACTTGAGGACCTGGGAAGGAGAGGTTATTGATGAATTACCTCCTATTATAGCCATGCTCAGAGCCCAGAATACCTGTGTGTGGACTGCAGGGAGGAGACGACGTGTACAGGTTAAATGCTCTGATACCGAGTTGTGCTGTAGGAGCAGCTTATTCCCTCAATAAACAGTGGAGAAAGCAGAGGCTGAATCTGAGCAAGTCATTAGCTCAACTCATTCTTGCTCCCTGATGTACTCTCAGCCTACTTTTAAGGTTATACTCAAGCCTGAATATATATTTCCCTGAAAAAAACATGCCATAAATAATAAACTATTTCTTCACCAAAACAACATTGCAGAAGCAGTTCTGTACTTCTTAAAACAAGGCAACCGACGATCTTGTGAGGGGTCAAACCCACTGCAGAACAACCTGTACCTGGCTCTTTCTGCCAGGCTTGTGACGTCTGGCATGGCGCAGAAGACTGGCCTGGGCCATACGGTGACCGAATACCCTAAATGGGGTTAACGTTCCAGCGTTAAGGATGTTAGACCAGAGAAACAGGACTTGGCCCTTTCATTACCAATCATTTTATGAAGAGTGTATGTGACCCCATAGCGCGGGAGGAATCCTAAGTTTTGTTAGCAAAATGCAGCTTTAGGGGACTTTAAGGGGATCCGTGACTCTCTACGTGGTCTTGGCCTGAGTGTAGAAGATGGGGTAAAACTGTCTGTGGAGAGGCTTAATCCAAGGAGGTTTGAAGGTGCTGGAAAAAAGAGGCAATGGACAGAAACATGGCAAAATCCGGGAAACCCTGACTGGATGTCTTAACTTAATCTGTGCTATTGCAATGGGATTTCCTTCCCCTTCAGAGTGAGGGTTAAGATTTGCAGAGAGCATGAAGGTCTAGGGCAGTGCTGAGCCAGAGCAAGGCACCTTGGTACTGAGACTTTGCTCTTTCTTCATTACTCCCAAAAACCAGAGTTGGCTTTAGGTTAATCCTACCCCCCAATCTCCTGCTTGCTGCAGGGTTCTCCTTTTCTTCTGTCCTTGTTCCTGTTGGCTTTTGGTCTGTTTCCCGGTCTGATGGCCGTCAGGTATGTGGCCGAGATGTGCCTACTATTCTTGCATCCCTTGCATCACGACAGACCAAGGGAGAATTGCTAAGATGGAGGCAGTGTGTGATGATGGGGTTTCCAAAATGGATGCCCTCCATTGTCTAGTTTACAAGCAACATTTCAGGGGAGGAGGAAGAGGGATAGGGATCCGTCTGTGAACAAGAATTTGCCATGTTGGTCGCTCCCATTTTGGTTGCAAGTAGGACGTTTACCCTTATTTACTTAAGCTGCATTCGGGTACTGCTGAATGTGACTCCTCTCCCTCCATGTCAGCCAAAGGTATTTAAGCAGAGCACAACTAGGTGGTATCTTAATTTTATACTTGGTAGCTTCCAAAGACTCAAAAGGGGCTAAAGAAAGTTTGTGTTTGTTGTTTGTTCTGGAGGGCAGGGTGAAGGGTAGATGAGAGATGTTGACCTTGTAAGTAATATTTAGAGGTAGGGTTAGAATTCGTGTTTATAGCTACCCGATGCCAGCTTGCTCAATAAAAACCCTGTTAGGTTTCCAAGAGTATCAGGAAACCCAAGGTAGCGTTGGGAGAGGAAAGGGAAGCCAGCTGCTTTTTATAGATCAGGTTGCAAGAAAACTTGGGTTACTGTGCAGTTGTATTTATTACCGGGGACGGTGGGGTGGTGTTGAGTGTAAGCAGACAGATGCATCGCAGATGATAGCTGGAAGTCTCTTTTACTACATGGACTAAATGAATGAGTGGCAGCTAGATCATTTTAAGAAATGATCGCTTCCCTTTGCTATGGTGTTATGTTCTCTGTCTTCCAGCCCAAGCAGTCTATGGCAGCAAGTGCTTACTTCTAGTAATGCTTAATGCGCAAAGCTTTAGAACAGCGTGTAGCCATCTGATCTGCTGCAATGCAAGACCTGTGAGCTGTTCGGGGGAAAAGCTGTGAGTGTCCATAGGATCACAGAATAGTTTATGGTGTCCCTACCAGGGTATATTTAGAAGTGCACCAATAAATAGAAATACTGTATTTGAGCCATAATCACTGCACTGTAGCAACACTGCTTAAATGTGTAACAACACATCTATGGGGGGAGTGTAGAATTACACAGTTCATTCACTACACAGGTAGGAAAAATTGCTCTCCTTGTGTGTCTCCTCTATGGCTCAGCTGGGATATTGTCATAACTAAATAATTTTGTACTGACAAGTAGCCATTTTCTCCCACTGTAACTTTAAATACTGATTTGGAGGTGGAAAGGCAGCCCTGAGATCCCCTGCGGCTGTGTCTTGCCTGTGTTTCCTTCCAGCACAGCAGGCAGAGTCCCCGGCATAGTCTGGAGCGCTGCATCCTCTCTGCTCCCAGCAGCAGCCCAGGGGATGGTGGCAGCCCCCATGGCTGCTCTCCAAGACCTGCCCACCAGCAGAAAGTGAGAAACTTCTAGTTTTCCCTGGGATGGGAAATTTGTCTCTTACTACCTCCCCATTTTCTTCATTTTTCCTTTCACAATAGTAGATGTCCTTAGTAGAAACAAATCTGTGAGGGGTTGGAGGTGTCTCTGCAGCCTTCCTGGAGGGAGCAGCCTTCTTGGCACAAGGAGCACATTAGGACTGAATGGAGATGTAGTTGGTGCTGGCAGGAGCTGGGCTTTGTCCTTGGGTTACAAACAGGGACTTGCAAGTGCTTCTGTAGGCTGTAAAGGGAGGGCTTGAGTGAGTCTTTGAGCTGGGACTTGGGCTCTGCTGTTCAGTTTCAGTAGTGCCACTGCATTTGCTTCGCAGGTTTCAAGAGCAACAGCCCACCTTTGGGCAGCAAAAACCTTCTTGAAGCCAAGTACTGGCATTTCTGGCCTTAAGTTCTGTCTCCTTTCCCTATCTGCAAAGCAGGATAAATGTCCTTCTATCTTTGCCCTTTCCTGCTGTGTCTCTCTAGATAAGGACATTGCTAGTGGTACAGTCATAGCTTTGTATAGGGGACATGCAGGGGACATCTCCCTTGTCATCCTCCAGCGCAGCCTTAGGGCATCAACAGCAAGCCAAGAATGCAGCTGACTTCAGGACGGGGTTCTCGCAGTGCTGCTGTTGTTGCCTGGTCGGTTAGATTTGTTTGTGTGTTTTCCCCTTCTTTCTAATTATGCTGATATTTACTCCTCAACAGCTGTAGTCTGGGAAGGAAAGTGGTGAGTGACGGCTCTGCAGCTGACAACCGCCTTGTGCCTTGGCTGCCTGTCAGCAGAGGGCCATTGCCAGCTGGGGTAGAGCTGTGCAGCCGTTGCCTTCAATTGACCAAAAGGTTGTTTGGAGTTACCCACTAGGTAGCCCCCTAAAAAAAAAAAAAGTATTTTCCTGGTTTCTGTGGCAGGAACTACTTGGCAAATGACTGAGAATTTGTGAGAAGGGCTTATCTGAGCAATGGGATCTGCCGTGAAAAGCTCCCCCCAAATGAACAGGTTTTGGGTAGATGATCCTATCCTAACTCCTAGTCCTGGATCGCCTGTTGTGTGTCAGTCTGTGTTTCATTGTTTTCCCACATCTGTTTCTGAGGATTTCTGGGTGTGCTGGTCTCACAGCACCCTTCCTGCTACGTGCCCAGTCTGGGGGAGCATCAGAAAATGGTCCTGGAAACGTTTCTTGTCCAGAGTCCTTCATCCTCCATCCCCTGAAGCCCAGCTCCAGTGTGATACTGGCACTAAAAGGGGCCTGGATTGAGTGATGAAACAGTCTTTTGGGCCTTAAACTGTAAATTTCAGAGTTCCCTTAATGATTTGCCACTCTTTTGATTCTGCAGTAAAGCCTGTTTTATCTTTTAAAGCAGATCCAGGCTCTCATGACTGTTTTCAGGGGTCACTGTCCTAATTCAGGAGCTCTTAAATTTGCTTGATAGCTGCTTCCAATTTCCATTTCCAGTAGCGGGAGTGCAGGGGCATGGCAGGAGCATTACACTCTACGGAGCAGATCCGGGAGTGAAGGGGTGGGATGTCTGAGCTGAGCACAGACATGGCATCTAGATTAATGTTAAACTTGGCTCTGATCTGGGCTCTGGAAGTTGGTTTTTACCCCTGCCTCCATGTGTGAAGATGAAAGTGATGAAGTTAATGGCAATTTACACCTGTTTGCTTCAGGGAGATGTGAAGATCTATCTGTAAAATATGTTTACAGACGATGCATGTCCTGAATTGCTAAGTATCAGGCAGTAATGTGAAATACTGTTGAAAAGCCCGGTGAGTGATGCAGGATGCTGCATCGTTCCTGGTGGGTGTTTGAGGTGCCAGCCTCCGGAGCCCCATTTTTTCCTGGCAGCATTAGACACAAATTATCCCTTGCTTTGGTGATTGCAGGCTATTTGCCAGCATAGAGATTTATACCAAAATCTTTGGGCTGTCATACAGTACTTGATATTTTTTTAAATTTCTTCCCTTTCTTCAAACAGGACTCTAAATGCCACAGGGGTATAATTACATAAGCCATAGAAATGTACTTCAGTGACCAGTCAAATGTCTTTGTTTTTGCCAGTAGTTTAAGCTTGCTGTTTATTAGGCTGTTGAAGGAATATAATTGAAATTCATTGGGGAGTTTAATTTTATCAAGCCCTCTATAACTGCATGCTTTTGCTGTGTGTCTGTGTGCATTTGGGTTGCCTATAAATGGCTTGTTTGCTTTCATAAAGGAATTAGCACAAAAGTGCAGCTGCGTAAAGAACCAACCCCTGATCCCTGCCCCATGCTGGTTAGGGTGCAAAAGTATTGACATAAACATGTGCAGAAGTGGCCTCTAAGTATTTCAGTTGGTAGAAAAGTTTTATATTTTTATTAATTTTGCTGCAGTCGTTTGCCTTAATCTCTTTTTGAGCATAAAAAGAGGTGTAATACAGTCAAGAAGGTTTTAATGGCTGCTCTGAGGATGCTCCCGCAGCACTGGCTGGTGCTGGGAGGTGTTTGCTGCCCTGCAGCACTGCGCTACAGCCCTAACAGGCCTTACGGTCAGCAAGAAACTCTCTTGCTTTGTCTCCCTTTAGGGCTTTTCAGCTCGGTATTGCACGGTTCCCAAATGGGGAGCTTGCCTGCTGGCCGTGCAGCTGTCAGCTTGATCTGGGGTCTGCCCACAGTTTGGTGCATGGGGCTCAGCAGAAGAACAGTGCTTTGCACTGCAGGGAGTCCTCTGCAAGCAGTGCTTGGTCCCCCGCTATATCCCCCTTTCCTGCACCATCCCGTGTGTTTGTCCGTGTCTGCCATGAGACCCTACCTTGTGTGTCCCCAGGCAGCCCCTGCGTTTTGCCTGTTCTTCCCACATGTAACTGGTGAGGTCCGATGATGCTTTCTGGCACTCCGAAATTGGGAGGGAGGAGTCGTGGGACTAGCACTTCTTTAGATGTGGCAGGCCTCCTCCGCTGGGATTTCTATAACAAGCAAATCCGGGGAGGAGTTAAGGCATCACTTGTCTGATCTCAAGACATGAAAGAGCAGGAACCTTCTCCACCAGCTCCTGCTCTGCGGAAAATACTGCCTCGACGTTAAAGCCTGAATGGAAATCTGCCGTCTGTCATTTTGTGGCTGTCCCAGCTTTTAGGTGGTGTGGCTGTTCTGCCGGCCAGGAAATCGCTGTGCTGATCATGCATGCCGCCTTATCTTACCGCCGCTAAATATGTAATCACCGCCATCCCCATGGAAACGCATGAACTTTTTTTTTCTGGGCATGATAGTGCTTAGTCTGGATTTTGATGCTTTGGCAGTGTTATTCCTTAAACCAGTGACTTAGCTGTGAAAGGTGAGCATGTGGGCAAGTGCCCGGTTACGGAGATCTGGGCAGCAGCTCTTGCTTTGGGTTCTTTTGCTAATGGGGTTCAGGTCCTCAGTCTTCACTCTGTTCCCTGCAAGCAGGGAGGGCAGAAGGATGAAACTGTGGATGCTCCACAGTCTGAGTCGCGGGCTGGGGGAAGGGTTGCTGTATTGCCATGCTAGGTTTTTGCTTAAGTTGGACTTTTGAGCGATTATAAAGCTTTTTCTCTGGTCTGACTGAATTGGTTCTTGCTGTTCTCCTTGTTTGTCTGGCATCCCTGCAATTCTTCACTTTAAAAAACCAGGCTGATAGAGCTGTTAACATGGGCTGAGCCCAGCAGTACATATGTGCTTCTCTGTAGTGTGTCTGCCTGCCTTTTCTTTTAATCAAACTTCAGTGTCTTCTAATTGCTTTCTAGTGATTGTGCTCCACTCTGTTGACTCCGTCCTTGAAAGGGCTCAGCCTACTCAGTTTGCACCAGAGCTTCTGGGCTTTTTGGCCAAGTGTCGTAATGCCAGTCCTTCTCAAACTTTTTTCCTGAGCTCACAGACCAAAGAGCATGGCCTAAGATCACACAAGAAACCTAGAATGATAGGGCAGACAGCTCTGAATTCTCAAATTTGATCTGTAAAACATGGGGGGGAAAAATTCCTTTACTTCAGTCTTGTAAGGGTAAGTGCATCAGGGATAGTTCAGAAAATAAGATATTACAGTTCCTGAATATAAATACGATGTATTTCAGGCTTGGAGTTGCTACTGTAATACAGACTCCCTAGCTTCTTGTCACCTCAAAAGATCCAAATGTTGTGTGTCGACTGTAGCTGCAGTTACAGAGATTAAGATTGGTTTTTGTGAATGCATTTTGTTTGAGGATACTGCTGTAAGCACACTAGCAAAACTGTCTTCTGAGTCTGTGCAGAGCAGAGAAGAAATTTGGGGGGGGTTATGCTATACCTTGAAGTTTTCTGCTTACTGAGTAAGTATAGCTTGATTTCCACGTCTGAGATGTGGAAAAAGACTGAATGAAATACTCTGAGGTCATTGGGGGTGGAGGGGAGGGCTTGTTAAGCAGCCTTTTTCTCTGTAGAGTAGGTACATCAGTTATGGGGGGGGGGGATCTATTGCACTGTTTCGAACAGTGCCACAACTAAATCATGCTTATAATGAGCCTTGGGAGGCCAGGAGCGTGAACACAGTGAAACTGTTAATCTGTTCTGTTCTATGTGCAGGGTTATTTGGGAACACTGATAACCAAGGGGATCCCTGGCCACCCATGGCTGGTTTTGCAATGGCCGTGTGCTGTTTCGCCTTTACTTACTGCAATGTTTTAAATCAGGAACAAAATTTTCACATGGAAGCGTTCAAATCGCCACATCTGCACTGAAACACTGAGTAGGTTGTTCCCTGCAGAGGTGCTGAGCCACTGCAGCTCCAGCTGATGGCAACAGGGATTACCAGTCCCTCGGCACTTCGGAAGCTGCTGAAGGACTTGTAAGTAGATGTAGGTTCCTGCCTCTAAGCAGTGAAGTTGAAAACGCTGGCCTGAGTTTGCGTGGCAGAGGAACATGAATAAATAGCAAGAAATTAAGTAGGGCGGAGAGAGGAAGAAGTTCCTGACAGCTTCCTGATAGACGTAAATTTTATGGGAAATGAACTCTTTCTCCATAGCTGTTCTTAGCGTAGCAAGGCAGCAGATGTGAACTCCACTGGCGTTAAACCAGTAATGGTGATTTGATGCTTGGGAGTTAAGAGCGTGGCTGGCTCGTAGCTGGGTATCGCATTGACCTTATTTGATAGGATCGTTCCAGCCCAGTGAATCACAAGCTTTTGCTTCTGATTCCCCCCCAACTCCACAATGGCCTAATCCTCTTCTCATTGAAGTTGGTGACAAAATTCTTGTTCACCATGTGCACAGTAAAGTTGCTAAAGATGTACCTTTTCCTGCCGTTGTGTTATCCTGCCGGGACTGTTCTGATTGAGTTCGCAATATAAGACAGGGAGAGACTCCAACTTGTGGTCCCCTGTGTCAGACAGGATTGTCCCCGTTGAATTCACCTGGAGCACAAATCCATGGAAAAACTGTTGTTAACCAGGAATGGGGCAGTTACAGTCTTGCAAGAGAGTGAACCTTTCTCACTGTTTCATCTGATAAAATGCACACGTAAAAAGGAGCAAAGCTCCTTACGCTGAGACTGCCTTGATGTTGCCCTGCCATGTGTGCCAGCACAAGGTCAAATACTAGCAAGATGGGGCTGCCAGGAAATCTTGAGTTTTCGAGCGCGCTGCCTGCACCTAGCAAGTCTGTCTTATCTGATAGCAGGAGGGAGCTCTGAGAGAGAAAGTGTATGGGTGAGCACTTGCTAATATAATAGGCTTTGTACTGAAGCAGCAGGATCCTCAGAAATGTCCTAGTATATGCCTTAATTATTTTCCTGCTCCTTTGTAAGCGAAGAGGTGAACAGTTGGATGTATTGGGAGCACAAGGTGTTGATGCTTAGAGTGGAGGCTAAGTCTGACACTACACTGAAGTACAATACAGCGTTATTATTTCTATGCAAAAATATGCAATAGTTAAATTTTAAAGCCATAAGTGAATATACTTGGAAACCCTTATTCCATCTACTGCCTCTTTCTCTTCTCCCCTTCTTGTTTATTTTTTGCCGGTTGCTCTCCTTTATGCGCACAACTGCTTAATTCTCTCCGCAGGCTTTTTTTCAGCACATGCAGCTGTGTGTTGGTCTGGACATCAAACTTCTCTTACCTAGGGAAATACCTTGGCTCACGTAGATTTGTTGCTTAAACAATGTAGTCTCCCTCTTCAGAAGATCTTCAGATTGTTTAAAAGGAAGAAATATCTTCAAGCACTTTTCCAAATCTCCACTGCTAATTGAATACTCACTCAAGGAACTATTTGGTAAATGATAAAAGCAGTGCTATGGACATGGCAGTGTTCATGGGCGGTCAGGCATGGGGAATGGGTTAGTTGTCCTGCAGGGGCTTCTTAGTGCTTGCTCTCTCCCCTCCTTGCTCTTCGGTGTGAGACGAGAATTAGGGCTGTTCAGCTACAGACGTGATTTTTGTTGAATATAAACAAGAAGCGGTTTCTGATGGATAATGAGCTTTTCGGGGATACCAATGATACTGTTCCTCTGTAGTTGACCTCCAGCTCCAGTTTGTGATTTTGGATGTTCCCTGGCTATTGTTCCATGTATATGCCTTTTTTTTTTTTTTTTTTTTTTTTTTTTTTTTTTTTGTGGCTGATGTCCCGATATCTACCAGGGAATCTGTGAATTTATGCTAATGTCAACCTGCAGCATTCAAGGCGCATCAGATCTCCACATATGCACATAATTTGGCATCCTGTTTTTGCATTGTGGCTTAATGCTTCAAGACTTTTCTCCACACCTGGAGGGTTTTGTTTTTTTTAAATGGCATGTGATTACATGAAAACTCCATCTGTTTTCTAGGTTTATGAGCAACAAGGCAGTCACCAGATTTGGCAATCAAAAAACCATGCAAATTTGGTAGCATGGCACAACAACAAATTGCTGCAGTTTGGTAAAAGTATTGTGGGGAGCATTGCTTTGCCTGCTTTGTCCCTCACTTTTATGCCAGTGTGTCAGCGATTTCTGAGTTGCTGGTACGAGGTGGAGACTGTCTGGACACACAGGGACAATAAGATGCCAGCAGTCTCTGTGATTAACTGGATTTCTTTGTACTTGGTTCTGGTTTAATAATACACCAAGGCTTTGCTTCTCTTGCCTCCATGCTTGTTGAAATTGTCTGATGCCTAAAATATGACCCTTTACGTGTAATCTTGCCTTTGGTTTTGTAACAAAAGGAGTTAACTTGGTGATAGTATTTGGTCCAAACTGTGGGCTTCTGACCTATGTCTCACCTTTTATTTCTTTTTCTAGCAGCAAAGGCAGCTGATATTTTTTAAGTTGGTCATAATATCTGAAGCATGTCTGGAAATATCTGATAAGTTGCTTCATTCTTTTGATAAGAGAGTGAGGCAGAGAAAAACAGGGCTTAGTGTAAAGTTTATTAAATGGCAGAGCATGTTTAATCTTCCCACCCCACGCATTCAAGCCAGAATTCAGCATTTGTCATCAACAGTGTCCCCGGCAGCATTACTAAAAACCGATTTGTCTTCGCCACAGCGGGTTGTTTTTTTCTTTCTCAGATGGACACAATGGGTTGTTTGTTCTTTCTCCTTGGGCAGCTGAATAATATGTGCACAAACCCACCTACCTCTGTGCTTCAGAATTCATGAAAATCAGCAAGTTGCACAGCTACCCATTTTGAAAGTATGGTAGCATGCTGTCAGCACTAATATTCATTAATATGCATTGGCAACTGCTTGTGTTTTGAAATGAAGTATTCTACAATTCCCAATAAAATGACAGATGAACGTAACGAAGTTGCATCTTGAGGGACAGGTTTGTGAACATTTAGAGCATGTACATAAGCTCTTAGATGCCCACTGATGAATACTTCTCTCCTTATCTCTTCCCCATGCCTTGGGGGTTTTAATGAATTTTAAGGATGATTGCAAACTTCATGAGAGCTGTATTAAAGTCCTGAATAGATAGGTTGTCATAAACCCCTACCCAAGTAGTAGTAGCAGAAGCCATAATGTGTAACCCCCAATTGCATACATCTTATATTTTCTGGCTTTTCTCCACGATTTTAATGTTTTACCACATCTACTGAACTATCATATGAAAAATAAAATAAATTGGCTCCTTTACTGATGCCGGGTGAAAGACTTGCCTATGAAATATAGTGCTTTGCCACAGCTGGTAAGCTCAGAGAGTACCTGAAAGGTTGATGTCCTTTTTTTCTACTCTGATTTTCACTGGAAGAAATATGTGGAAGAGGATTTTCAGCAGCCAGCAGCAGTGAATTCACATTGAAGCCATGAGCTGCACCTCGGAGCCCCGAGTCCCAGTGCTGCCACTTCCATTAGATTTCTTCCCTCTTACTTGCAGGTAAAGATCCAGGCTCGTCCTGGCAGTTCAAACAGCCATGTGCACTGACATACGCATTCCTACTCATGTGGCTGTTTGAGTTTTCACTCTAGCTTTCTCGGACATGTTCTTTTTCTCTAGGCAGAAATTGAAGGTATTAATTTGCCCGCTCCTGTGCTTGCGAGAAAAAAGCCTTTTCAATCATAGACATAAAGGCGGGGAGGAATGCAGGAGCGAGCACTGCATTCTTATTTTGCAGGGACGTTTTCTTAGAGTAGAGGAGCTGGCCTTTTCCCAAGGGAACGAGGCTGCCCTTCGCATTCGCCTCTTGAAAACAAGAGCCCTCACACACACTGAAGCATCTTAAAATGAAAAAGTATCTTTTTTGGCTTTCTTTTCTTCACTAAAACCACAGGACTTTGTTCCAGAGAACTCAGCACCTGTATATGCAGTTGTTTTCCCACACGAGGGTCTACTTTATATGCAAGTTTTGGACTTGATGTCAAAATCTGTGGTTTGCACGAGGATGAAGATCAGTTGGGACAATGTCTCCTTTTGGCCCTGAAAACCCATCTTTGGAGGGCTGGCATTTGTGAAACTGTGTTGTGAGACTGATTTGTCTTTGAGGTACATAGCTTGAAAGATAAAGCCACTCTAAGTGAAACCCGAAATAAATCCGCTTCGTTGCATCAGGTAGCAGTAGATGCTGGCCTGTGTTGACAAAGCAGATTAGTCTTGTAGCACCTGTGTGATACATGGGGTGAAGCATGTCCCTTACTAAGCGAAAACGTTTTCTGTTGTTCCTTTGAGTTTCCTTGTCTCTGGTGAACATTCCCTTTATTGGGATGGTTTTCTATACAAATGGTTTAGAAAGGCGTCTTTGTATGCCATATGCTGCGTAAGCTCTGTCTTCCCCAAATCCAGCGGAGTAACAAGATAAACTAGCAAGACCGCTGTGGCTGATTCCTCGTGATCAATTGCACGAGTAATTCCTATAGCCTCGGATTTGCAGAACTGCCCGTGAGTGGTTCAGCGGAGAGTGCACTTTCCTGGGAATGGGGTTTTCTGGGTTTTACTAAATGGCTGGTTGGATACAAAGATTGTTAGACTAGTAAAAACAGAGGAAGGTTGTAATTGTTTCTATATGCATTAGTATGACGGGTATATTTATGTGTAGTGATGCAGATGTGGATTTGTATAGGAGGATGTAAATGGTGTTTATCTAAGACAGAAGTAACAACTTCTCTTAAGAAGATGAGTGAAATTTCCCCTACCTCTCTCACCTGCTATGGAGTGGAATTTCACATGACGAACATGGGTGCTGAGAGAAAACCAGCAATACTAGATTCAGTCATTTCTTTAAATAAAAGACAAAAATAAAACTGTCAGTCAGCTCCATAGCTTATATTTAGCATGTCCATTTAAAGATCTGCAGCTTGAGTATATCTGAAACCGATGCAGAGGAATGAATAAGAAACCATAGCACAGATTAGTGCAGGATGACATTCTGTTCCATGTGTAGCATGAAAGCGTTTGGCACCACGAGCTCATTTTGATCTCACTTGTTGTGTCTTCTGCCTCCTACCAGCCTGGAAGAGAGCTGGAGCTGTGCCTTAGCCAGATTAACTCAACATGAATGATCTCTGGTTTACTGAGAGTTTAACTTACTTAACTTTTGTGACAGTGAGGATTGCTTAGATGGGGTTCCCCCAGCCTACTGCCAGTGCTCGGTGATTCACTGGGTGTAGAAATGATAACAGCTCCTAGAGAAGTCCCTTCTCATCATACTGGGAAAGAGACCCCGTGGTACAGCAGCACCTTGGGTGGGAAGCAGAAGTTCCCCACACTTACAGGGTGAGACTAGGCACGGCATGTGCAAAGGGATTTAGTTCATTCTGAGATGTGCTTACTCTCATGGGTTTTCAGAGATATTGAAGTGCCTGCCCCTTTTCCATTTCTCTTCAAGGGGCGGATGCTTTGGAAACCTCAGAGTCTGCCCTGCCTACCTTTGAAAATCTGGCCGCTGCGTTTTAGTTTGGAAGTTGGCTGGCTGGCAAGGAACTGTGGAAAAGTGCTGCTGGTGGTGAGGCAGAAGCAGCTCTAAGTTCATTTGCAATGACTAAGCTATACCTTCCCCCAGTCTAATTTCTGGGAGGTTCTCCTCAAGCCTTGTTTGCTCGGTGGCTTATAGCTAATACGCAATGCTGAAACCTGGAATTAACTGAGCCGTGTCAGGGTAAACAGATGGCCATTTCCGAGGAGAAGATGCTAAGCACTCTGTACAGGTTTTGCAGCGTGGTGAAAATCCAGGTAACGGAAACAGCCAAAAGTGAAGGCTGAATTATATTGGATTCCTGAGTCATTAGCTATTGATGCAGAAGACCCTGCTACCTAGGCTTTTGTGGTGATGCTGCTAAGTAGCATTTCCAGCCCTCTGGGCAATCGCATCAAAGGATAGCGAAGATAAAAACAGACCACTGTTGACTTTGAGAGAAATGTTATATTTATACAGGCAGATGTTGAGGTAACTGAAAACTTTTAGACTGCTTTAATGAAAGTTTGCCAGTCCTCAACCTTCAAAAACTCAGACTCAGGCTTGCCTTCTCTCCTCCAAAATCACAGTGCTGGCTTTGGGTGCCCCTGCTTCTTAGCAGAGGAGAGCTGCTTCCAAAATGAACGAGGAGCCCCAGGAGGTAGGCAAGGCCTGCTGTGACCTGGCAGGGCAGGAGGTTTGGCTGAGCCCCGTCCTTTGCCAGAGAGGCCAGTCGTGACACGGGACAGATCCTGTTTCTTACGTGGACATCTGGGTGCCTGTGATTAGGCTGCTGGGTTTGGGTCCGGTCTGGTTCCCATCTGGGGTGGTGGCATTGATGCTTGTGTGTCCCCAGCTCTGGCACTGGAACAGCTCTCCCACCAGCGCAGCAGTCCGTGTGCTCTTCCCTCGGCTGGAGGCACTCACCGCTGGGTTTTCCACCCCGTTCAGGCACCTGATGTAAAGAAACACCACAGCTTTATGCAGGATTTCTAAAACAACTAGAACTCTGCTTCACAAGGCATGCCCGGGCTGCACATCTCTGATGAAAACGAGCAGCCAAACTAGCAAAGCTGGTTTCCTCTCGCTTTCTCTTGCAGCGAGACTCTCTGGAGTCTAGCATGGCGTGAGCTCTGAGGTTTCTTGTGGTCAGGACGTGCCCCTTGTGGATTCTTTGCTGTCTAATAAGGTTTGTGCTTGTGTTACAGCCTTTCCCTCAGCGCTGCTGCAGACGGGCTTTCCTCTTTTATCTAGCACCGATTTTAATGAACCTTACATCAATTTAGTACCTTTGAAATCTCCAGCTCTGACATTTAACAGAAATTGGCCAATAGGTCAAAAACTTACATGGAAGGGACAAGTGTGTTTGCATTAAAACTGCCTTTCTCTTTAAAACTAAGCCCAAAATAGGGGATCTATGAGTACTTCTTTCCCAAATCTTCCCTGCCCTGTCTTTGGGAAGAGCATGATCATCTCTTCCACTTGCTCCACTTGCTGCTGAGCAACTGAACAGCAAGAAAAAAAGCAGAACTTTCCATCTTCATAAGATCTTAGTTTCTTCAGTAGGTCGCCACTGCTCTTCCACCCCTGGCAGCTTCAGTGATTCATGGCTTGGCCCCGACTACCTGCAAGGCAGCTCCCTGCCTCACGGCCAGTTCGTGGCTATCGGCGGCTGCCCTGTAGCTGGAGGAACATCTAGGTGAGTGACCCTGGATCACGCTTCATCTGCTAGAGCGCATGCACAATTTCTCCAAACGCCTCCTGGGCATCTCAACCCTCTATTGAGGTTAAACAGTGAAATGTAGTCATAGGGAAGACAGCAATTAAAAAATCACACTTCCCCAAACGTTTGTGTTGCTGCAGGAGACAGGAGTGCATAGACATTCCTACCAGCCTTCTTGCAGCTCCGTCATGGACCAGACTCTTGATCCCACCTCACAGTGAATAGCACCTAAATCCATGGGTGAAATTGCTGTTTATGGTGCAAAATACTGTTTGGACTCTTTGATGTGATAGGAATTGACTGCTTTGTATGTCAGAGGATCATTCTGCGATTCATGGAAGTACTCATTTTAGTAGAGGAGCAAAAGGCAAAATGGCAAAGAACTTGCTGGCAAATAAATGAGTGGTAACTTCCCTCTGGATTTATCCAGTTCTTTGAGATATAAATGTATTCTTGATGGTCAGAGAAATCAGTCATTCTGCATTAGGAAGCTTGATTGATGTCTTCAGCAGGCCTTTATGAAGGGCTGTGTAAGTGGATCTGGAAATAACCTATGGGAAAAATCCAGTGTGGTCTAGTTTGTTTAATACACAAGTACTCAATTATGGTTTTGTTAGTTTTGCTTTTGTTGCTACTTAAGGAAATTTTAATTGTACAGATATATGAAAATAAGTTACTTCATCCCTCCAAAACACCCCTTGTGTGACATTCATCACCCCCAAACTATTATGACTTGCACCGCATTTGAATTTTAATCATTGTATTGTTATGTTTCAAGTTGATCTCTTACTGTGACAAGATCAGATGTGTTTAATTACGGAACAGGATCCTGCTGAGGTTTACAGATAGTGCTTGCCCCAAGGACGTTGTATCTGAAGTGTGTGGCTGCCCCTCTTCCTTAGCAGCCTCCATAGTCTGTGCAACTTCCCATCCCCACAGTGGAGGTGGTGGGGAAGGAAGGGCTGCTCGGCAGAGCTTAAGCAGTGGGAGAAGGTACATCAGGGTGGGGCAGAATAGACCAGAATTGTGTATTGAGATATTCTGAATCGAGAATAATAGCAAATGCTCTAGATTTGGACTAACATGGACATAGTGGAGTCTGAGGGCTTGCTTATGATAATGTAGGTACATTAATGCAGTATCTTGAATTGGAATAACAAAGAAGACTTTTGGCTTGGCAACTGGGCACGCCGTCATAGCCATGGAGAAGGCTGTTTTGTTCCTAACTTTCCAGTGGGATTTGAATCTTGGCACTGAGAGAAGAAAAGCTTGTGCAATAACCAGTGGGTTTCCTAGCACCTTCTCTGTTGCTCCCCCTCTTGATTTATAACAGCCTCTAAGATCAGAGGTTCATTTATGATTGTTTTCTGTTCTTTGAGCAGCTTCCACCCCCTCACTCTTTGTCTGATCAAAAAACCCATGTTGTTTACTTACTGACATAGGTCAACGACAGCAGGAAAAAAATGGTGACTAAGCCAATTAATTGCTGCCAGAACAAAGCCTGCAGACTGTATCTCAAAGTGTGAGCTTGACAGTAAAGCCTTGGGCTCAGCAAAACAGAAGTCGTCCATATTGAAAGAGAGCTCTACCTTTCCCAGGCTGTCCTGCACTCTCTGTTCCCCCCAGCAGTGAAGTCCTGGTTCCAGACAGTTTTCTTACAAATCCTCCAAGTGCTGTCTGGGACGGGAGCACGGGCAGCGTGCGTTCGCAGGAACCTCCTGAAACTGCTGCTGGAGACATCTGGTTACTGGAGGCCAGATCTGCGCACCACGTCAGACCAAATTAAGTGTAGATCCCTAGTCACGCTTAAAAAAATCTTATATTCATCCTCTGTACAGATCTGAATTTTATTTTTCAGGTCATTCCTTCCTTTTCCAGCTTTTATGCCATTGCTTGGATTGATCTGCGGATGAGGATGCGGAGGTGCTGGTGGTTTGGGTCAGACCCGGCTCTCCTGTGGGACCGTGCGGTTTTCTCATCTTCTCACTGCTTTCTCACCGGGTAGAGCGTGCAGGCAGCAATACCTGGTGGTTTTGTTCCTGTTTCTTTCTGCTGTGAAAAAAACAAAGTCTTGGCTTGAAAGCAAAGTCTTGGCTGTTGCCGAAGGCTGTGCTCCCTTTATCCTCAGCATAGGTTACAAATGGTCTTTAACTGTTATGAACTGTTTATTCTAGTAGAGGACTTGCTGGAAGAGCACTAAATGTTCAGACCTGTCTGGGCTGTATGAAGCCAGAGAGAATTACTAATTTTGTGCTTTGTCCTGTGAAGCTGAGATGCAATAAAACCCGATATTGATACTGGCTTTCTTTAGAAAGTGCTTTGAGGTCTACTTGTGACAAGCAGCAAATAGGAGCCAGGTGGAATTGTGCCTTTCCAAGAGTCTCCTCTTCTTTTGTTCCTCGACAATAGTAATTTAGCGGTTCCCTATCGGGTCCACTCACAGCCTAGCAATAACTAGTTCTCTAGTGTTCTCTAGTTCTTACTCCACCTGTGATTGTCTTAGTTCAACATTGTACTTAGTTTTGTATCTTCAAGTGTTTTCTGTGACCTAAATATATTTCTAAGAGAGAGCTTTCTGATGGTGCTAATCACAAGTATTTGCTGGCTCTGGAGAAGGGAGAACTGTATTGTGAGTCAGGCTATAAGCTGTCATTGGTATCTCTGCATCTTGCGTTATACTACCCGAAGTCCAGGGCCGCATCTCACCTGAAGTTTTTGTCATTTATCCTGATTTTGGTTCCCCAGTAGAACAAACTTTTCATCGAACTCTTCAGGAAGCATTAAGCAAAATTTAGCTTATTCACCCAGATGAACCAATAAGCCTCTGTCTTATGATCGTGGTTGGAAGCGTTTTGAAATACCATTGGCAGAAAGTACTCATGCTGGCGATGAATGAGAATCCTCATCTGTATCTGTAAAGTGTGTTTTAAATCCTGATTTGAGTGGAAACGGATTGTTAACATACCTCAAGCATACCCCTCAGTTCACAGGACTGTGCTTTCCCTTAGATCTATAGATACTTACGTTCCACACATACTTACGTCTGTGTTATCCTGGAATCTTATATTGCTGAGGTAATTAAGTTAAAAAGTAAGTACAGAACTGAGGTGACAGAAGAGCCTTTTATATTAAAGGCTTAGCTTACTGAGATTTTGACTTGTTTCCTTTCGAGCTGGACACTGTTGACCTTGCAGACTTGAGCTCTTGGGCACTGAGCTGGTTGCGTTCTTCCACAGCAGAAACTCTCCCTTGGAAGCTTTTCAGCCCAGCCGGTGTGATATGAGCACACAGGTGTCTCGGGTGCTTGAAGTGCCTCAGGACCTCTCTGGAGGTGTCTCATCTTCCCTTTTTGAGTCATCTGATGGTTTAAACTTCTTTATTGATGAAAATTAGAAGCGACGTCTGACAGCGTATTTTCTGTTGTGTCCACTTGACCACTTACTGGTTGGAAGGAAGAATGAAGTCAGGAGTATTCCCAGGCAGCTGCCTAGGATGGAGGGGGTTGATATTGCCCAGCCTTACCCTTGTGCATTTTTGGTGGGCCTCAACACAACTGCACACAGAGGAAGATCCAAGACTATTACTCATTAAATTCTCATACTTTGGAGGTGTCTTTTGATGATGCAGCCTTGTATTGTTCTGAGAGCATTTGTTCTTCCCCAAACCCTTACAAGAGAAAGATTGGGTAGTTTTGTTATGTTTTTTTAATCCCAGCTAGTGATTTCACAATTTTAATTTTCTGTAAATCTTTGACAGCTGTTATTTTGTTGCTTTAATTTTTTCAATCTATTTTAATACTTATCCTGCACAGCACTTGGTGAGGACAGGACACAAATAGATGATTACAGCCTGTTGGGTCTTTATAAGGCCTGGCCATTTTGCAATCTTTGGCTGTTTCCAGAGAACGTGTTTATGGACTCTGTCGATCACTGAAACATCTCTTCTTCCCTTTTCTCTTCTTCTCCTTCTCTGTGGGGAAGCTGGGAATGAACAATGCAGTAAAACATAAACTGAAATGGTGATTAGTATTTAAAATGGTTCTGCACTTGATTCATCTACATTTAAAACAAAGAGGGTAGGGCAGGAGAAGATCTGTTAGTTAAAGTATTAAAACCTGCCTGGGGCACAGCATTTCCTTTCACTTCCAAAATGCCTATGCAGTCCGAGACAATTGGAAATGGAAAGATGATGTCTGTGCCCTCAGGCTCTCACTTAGAACTACCTTAACTTCTTGCTACGTCTGCTTGTGGAGAGGTTTTCCCAGCATGTTAAATGCATTGTATTTGTTCCCATAGACTTTAAATACTTCTTTAAAACATAGGCAGACCCCTGCCATTTAGGTGCTTTTTAATTTGACTAAGATGACAGCTAATGGTGATCTCTGGTAGCTGAAACCTCTAAACCATTACTGAAATGCTGACTTTTTTCCTGATACAGTTCTGTCCTATCCCCCTTCCCTAGCACAGTTCATCTTGTCTAAAAAAGCTTTACAAATTGAGTAACCGTGAGAGCTGTGCCAGAAGAGGGTATATCTTGATAATAGGCTTTACCTGGCTTTTGGCTCACACGTCCTGTTCACCCATCCTGGCATATGGGCTCGGCAGTATGAATTTGAGAATCGGGATTTGAAACATGGAATTCTCAGTGGTTGTATCGGTGGGCTCTGATTTACCTTAGCCAGACAACTAGCTCGGCTTAGTGCTGGTAATTCTCTCTTCCCCACCCTGGGAAAGGGCTGACAAATTTCTCCCAAGGTGGCAACTCAGCATGAAGAGTCCCTCTAGGATACATGCCTGGGAGGACCAAGAGGGTGCAATAACACAGAGAGGGCTTTGCTCTGCAGCTGGTGTGTTTGGGGCCGTTCGACCCTCAGGCCAGTAACCTGAAGGGAGGTAGGTGTCAGAGATTGCCAGAATTGCACAAGTACTTCCTAAAGGAAAAAAAAAAAAGAAAAAGGATTGAGACCCACAGGCTTTTATTTCGTGCTGTATCTTCCTGTCTTACCCTGTCCTTTGCAATACAAGGTTGGTCAAAGCGAAGAGCCATCTCACCCATTGCTGTCTCTCCCATTGCGCTGCTCAGGGAAGCGAAACGGGGCCTGTGTACGTATCCCGGAGCGTCCTCCCAGAGCCAGAAGCGTAAGAGAGGTCCTAAAGGGAAGACTTCATCAGGGGCACCATGTTCACCAGTGAACTTCCTCTTCCTTGAACCCATCTCTTCCCTGTGCACATTGGCTTTTGTGTTATTATCTGGCCATCCCTCTCATGCAGTTTTTTAAATGGAAAACTTTGTGCGCTCAGATCACTTCGTTGCATGCCCCGCTTTCACACATTGTGAGACAGGGAATTATTCTTCTTTAATCACCTTGGCCATAATAACTTCTCCGATAATCCCACATTGAGCCATTGCTTCTTGCAGTTGGACGGTTCTCATCTGTTCAGTTGTCCACACCTTGGGTCACCCTTGGCGCCTTCTCTGTGTTTCTTCCAACTGAATTCCAACCCATTTGGTAGCCTTGGGATGGTTTCATCATGAAGCACTTGGCAGCTGGGTATGTGCTGGATTTGTGCTTTGGGTAATGAGATGTTCTCTCCTCCCTGCCCGGTTACTCCTGTTCTCTCAGCTTCTTTGAAAGCCTTGACCCTTTCGGAGAACAGCCCATGGTGACTCCAAAATCTCTTTCCTGAGTGGTAATAGCTCATTTAGAGCCTGTCATTCTTCATTCAGAATTTAAATTATTTTCCCCCAGTATGCATTAATTTCCATTTATTGACTTTGTATTTCACCTACCACCTTATTACTCAGTCACCAGGCATTATAAGATCTTTAGGTGGAAATTGAGTTTATGAATCCTTGGCTCTAAGCAGCTGTTTTCTCATCACGCAGCAAACTTAACAGCTTTACAAAACAGTATTGCTAATGCACACTTTTGTGTCACATGCTCCCTAGAAATGTCTGAGCCTCATTGTGCCAGGTACCGTGCAGAGAGCACGAGAGAGTTCTTGTGCTGAAACTTTGAAAGGATCAAAAGCCAAATATGAAGGCACTGGCTTCTCCAGGAGCTCTGGCTTTTGTTTTGGGTGTTGATCTCGCAGCTGGAATTCAATCTGAGCCATGTAATGCTCACTTGCTGAATAATTTCTTATGTTTTTCTTGGGTCTGGTAGGCTGGGAGGAAGTTTGAAGCTTTTACCTTTACCGTGGGCTCCTCCTTCACAGCCTGAAGAGACTGATTTAGAAAGAGCGTTTTGGAAGAGCATTGTTAAAAATAATACTGGCTGGCATTTTCAAGGCTGAAACTTTGTGCGTTGTCAGTATTGACTGACTTAAAATAAAATTTTTGAAATGCATTTTCCCCTTTGCTTATGTGTATAGGGAACTTTATCCAAAAAACCAGAGAGAATTGGCAGGAGAGCAGCTTCCTTTTGCTTCATTAGCAAAGGAAGCAAATGAAGCTTCCTTTCAGTCCCTCTGAGTGTGGTAGATTTGGTAAACACCTTAACTACAGGTTCACGGGAAGCTGGCCACAAGCACATCTACAATGCTACTTTGCACATAATATCAGCTAGAATAATACAGAAATACTGCTTTTCTTGTTCATCGCTGGACTAGTTAATACCCATGTTGGACAGGACCCAAAAGCAGAGCCTGGTAGAATGAGAGCAGTCAAAGGTAGCTTTTCCTGTAAATGTGTCCTTAATTCATACAAGAAACTAAACCCATTCTCTGTGCTTAAAGGAAAGTTGATGAAACTTTTTTTTTTAATTCAGGCTCAACAATAGCTCTTAAATTGTTAATGTGCATTACATTTAGGTTTGACATGCAGACACACAGACAGTGTTCCCCCTCAGATGGAGTTGTAACATGGGGTTTTGGACCCGCTTGCAAATGGAAGCTCTTTGAAAATGATGAGGACTGAAATGTGTTTCTCCTGCTGCTCCGTTTCGATGGAGTATGGCTTGCTTTCTCTCCTCCTCCCCCTTCAATCCCCCTGCCACACATGTTCTCAATTACTGCCGGCATTGAAGCTGCAAACATTTCTTGTGCATCTAGCTTTCTATATTGAGCGCTGGAAATATATTTTAGTAATTTGTGGGAGAACTATTATGTCCCATGCTGGGAAAATTGTGTTTATGGTTCCTGCAGGGAAACAAGTTCATCAATTCCAGTCCACACAGTTTTGCTGTTTCTTCCTCCTTCTTTTGTGTCTTGGAGCAATATCGTAAGAACCTCTTGCCCCCATTGGGTTGAGCCTGGGTTTCTCCCATCTTTGAAATAAAAAGCATATGCTCTGCAGTCTGTGTTTTTCAGTGCTGTCCACAAAATAATCATTGGTTTTTGGCTGAACACAATAATAGCTACTATGTACCCCAAATATTTGGGTTTGGATGTGCAGCAGCACTGCACTTAGGAAATCTCAATTGTATTTTATTGTTGGTAGGATTTCAAAGTCAATATTCTGCAGCAGAGGGCATTAAAGGAATAATATAAGAGAGACTTGCCAGTATTGGTGTATAGTGCCTGATTTGGAAGGGGAAAGGAAACAGGGCTTACTTTTTTTTTCCTCAGCATTTGCACTGTCCTCATAGGATAATCCTTCTGGATCCAGTTGGTAAAATGTATTCACAAGCCTTTGTTGTACATTAAATCATGCTTTGTTTTCAACTGAAAACCTTAGGTCCCACACCCACATCTGTAACGTGTTTCTCAGTTCAGTTTCTGATTTGTAGAAGATAATTTTGTGGTTAAGGAAAATTCTGTGTTGTACACCACCTCTCCTTCTTGTGCTGAAAGTAAGTTCAGCTCTGACAGTGATCAGGGGATACCGTTACTGCTGTAAAGAAAAAGTTTTAAAGCACAGTTACCTTCTGCTTAAATAAATGATGGGCTATTTCAAATGAAAAGAATTGCTTTTGCATCTTGTGTGGATAAGTTGGCTCGCAACAGATGGGCTTTTAAGAGTGTTGGCAGGCTGGAATATCAAAGAGAGAAGAGGAAAAGGTGTGTATGGATCAATTAGTTAGTTGTTAGATAATAAATGAATCCTTTTCCAATGCACACAAACTAAGTTTCCTTTTCATTTACTGCTCCAACTTCCCCTTCAGAGATTTGATTACAGCATTCTCTCCCAACGCAAAGAGCTCTTGCCATTTTGATGTAAACATTCATTGACCCTCTATGGAGATTTGAAAAATTACTTTCCTGCCATTAACAATGATAAAACTGTAAACAATATTGTTAAAGATGCTTGGGGGGGGCATGAAACCAAAAGGAACAAATTAAAGGACTTGAATAAGAAGTGATGTGCACTTTTACCATCATCCTTGGAGAAGGAAATTAGTACAGGCAGCACTGCACTATGCATCAGATAGTAGTTTCATCTCTGCAAATAATTTTATGATTTTTGCAAGTTTGGGGATTCAAACATTTTTGCTATTGCTCTGTTGCTTTGTTTCTGATATGTTGGTTCAAAAAAAAAAAGCTGGAGGAAGAACAGCAATAAAACATGAGCAGAGTGATGCCTGAGATGCTCATTTGGTTCCCGTTAGCACAATAAATGAGAATATGATGAGGCTTGGTCTGGTTTTACATCCCCATACATCTCAACAGGGATGGTTTTAGACCCGTATCAGAAATGGAAACTGAGTCATAGGCTGGCCCCTAGGACCAGTAGGGAGCAAGGTGTTAGATTAGAGTCTCTGGAGCTAGTAACATAACCTGGCAGTTTTGGTGTGTGTTGTTTTTTGGTTTTTTGTTGTTTTGTGGTGTTTTTTTTCTTAAGTGGGTAAGAGTCTTGCCTCATTTTCCCATTTGTAAATCCAAAGACATTGCAATCGAAATTAGCGGACTAAAAGAATTCCTGGTGTAATTTATGGGTTTGCCTAAAAGGAAGAGAGCTTTCCTTGCTTAGGTCAGCAGCAATGGCCACAGCCTCCCCTGCTCACCTCCTCGCGCATGGAGACGCGCCTGCAGCCTTTGGGGCTGGGTCCTGTAACCCAGGAGGTTTGTTACCGCCTGCCTGCGCGCTGGGAGAGAGCTGCACCCATCCCACCGGGCAGGGAGGCTGGAAACGGAACCAGTCTCGGGGTGCTTTCACTTCTAAAACGGGATCTGGCTTGGTGATCACAGCCTGGTTGGTGACTGCCCTCCCGTCGGTGGCTGTATGACTGGCGGAACGCGTTATCTAAGGCTGCTTTATCTTTTGAACATTGCTATTATCGGCTGCTCTCATGTCTCTTGGGTCCGAGGGCTGTGACACCGATCATGCTGCTAGGGTCTGAGTCCCTTCTCACAGTTGTTCCTAATAAAATCTTTTGGGAGGGGCAGAAGGGGGGAAAAAAAAATCTGTTTACATACAGGTTTTAGGTTAACAGAGGAGAATGTGCAAGGGGCCCCGTGGGCAGTATTCTGTTATCCCTGACGTGCTCTGGGCTGAGGGGAGGCCTCCTTGCTGCTCCTGCCTGTTAATGGTTATTCTGGTTCCCGCTAGCGGTTATAGCAGGTCACCTCGACAGTGCTGAGCACGGCCATGGCCGGTCCGCGCTCAAGGCTCTGATACCACCGCTGCTGGCGGTGCCGCGCTGCCGGGGCTCCTGGAGAGACCCCCTCCTGCCGCGGGGGTGGCATTGTCACTTGTGCTGTGGCTCACCCTCTGCCTTCGCTTGACTTTCCTTCATTTTATCTGGTGCTAAGCCTCCAAGTATTTCGCGTTGACGTGAAGTGACAAGTAATTTTTTTTTTTTTACCCGTCTCCTGGCTTTGCGGGACTGCACAACTCCCTGGTAGTCCTCTGCGGCTCTGCACCGCCCAGGAGCTACAGAAACCTGCCCAGAGCCCACAGTGAAAAGCTGAATACAGACAGAGCGAGACAATCCTAATTGGAGTCTTGTGTGATATAGAGACACACTACTGCTGTTCTTTCAGATAATAGTGTTAAAGGCAGATTTCTATAGAGAAAAATATCCTCTGCTTTTGCCCTTTGCCCGTTTTGCAAGTGAAGCTAGTGTTGGGTTTGATGAAGTCGGAAGAGTTGGGAAGAGTCGGTGCAAACCACTAACTGGGTTATATGCAGTGAATTGCATGGACAGAAAACACGTTTCTTTTTAACTCAGAAAACCATGCTAATAAATCCTGGGCTCTTTTTGGTTATATTTCTGTGAACATTGCAAGTTCGTTGTTGGTTTTTTGGTTTGTTTTGTTTTCCTCCTGAATTCAAATTTGCATTAGATGGCTTTCCCTGAAAGTTCACTTTTTCAAGCTGAGTTTCTATAATACAGAGTCAGGTCAATCAACAGTGACAGTTGGAGGAAGAAGATTTAGTCATCCATGTTTTCAGTGTTCAGAACAAAAATCTGCTTTCTTTATGCACTTTGCCTTTTGGGGAATGTAGTGTCTTTAGCGACCCAAAACCAAGTCTATGCAAGACCCATTCCTATAACTGGGTTTTGCTTGTATATCCCAATAACCAGAAAGCCATGAACTCATGAAGACAGGATTCACTAGACTTCTTGGCTTAAATTCACTTAATTTCCTCTTCTATTGCAAGTAGAACTTCTTAAGTTGCAAGCAGGGCTGTAGTCTGTAGTCAAGCCGAGGGAGGCTCCTTCTAGTGAAAGCTCAACATCAGCCCTGATGTGCGTTAACGGTTGGGGGAAAAAAGCGCTTATGAGCTGGCAGGATGGCCTGCTAGATCAGGGACAGCACTGACACGTCGTACCTGCCTCTGTTGCAAACATGCTTCAGTGCTTCTCCTGCAATGCAAACAGATTGTCACCCTGTCAGTGTTTACTTAGAGCTATGTAAGACCATCTAGATCAGTAGAAATTTATGCACCGTTTGGTAAAAAGGGGCAGCCCAGGATGAATGCTGACTTGGGAAGAGTTGAGTATCTGAGCTTGTCTCACACCTTGTGACTCTCGCAATGTGTGCTCGGTGTGCCCGGCATCGCTCCGCGCCTGGCCCGTGTCGCGGGGCTCTCTGGGCATGTCAGCTTCAATGACCCTGCAAGGCTTGTTTTTTAAACACTCCTCACAGGCTTAACAGCAAGCCTGTTAAAGCCGGTTTTAGAGCTGTGCTCCGTTTCATAGAATAGAATCATAGAGTGGTTTGGGTTGGAAGGGACCTTTAAAGCTCATCTCGTCCAACCCCCCCTGCTGTGGGCAGGGACATCTTCAACTCAATCAGGTTGCTCAGAGCCCTGTCCAACCTGACCTTGAATGTTCCCAGGGATGGGGCATCTACCACCTCTCTGGGCAACCTGTGCCAGTGTCTCACCACCCTCAGCATAAAAAATTTCTTCCTTACATCTAGTCTAAATCTACCCTCTTTTAGTTTAAAACCATTCCCCCTTGTCCTGTTGCAATAGGCCCTTCTAAAAAGTGTCCCCATCTTTCTTATAAGCCCCCTTCAAGTACTAAAAGGCTGCAATAAGGTCTCCCCAAAGCCTGCTCTTCTCCAGGCTGAACAACCCCAGCTCTCTCAGCCTTTCTTCATAGGAGAGGTGTTCCACCCCCTGACCATTTTTGTGGCCTCCTCTGGACCCGCTCCAACAAGTTTGCCTTGAGCTCCGTAGAACCAGAGCTGCAAAAAAGCTTTTGCCATAATAACCCGTGCTGACCCCAGGCAGGTGCCCAGTGCTCACCACCCAGCTGCCGAACAGCTCTGAATGCACACCAGGACGTTCCTGGGGGGAATAGCAAGTGTCCCACCAAAGACCCTGCAAAGTTACTGACCATAGGTGTAGCCGGACACCCAGTTGCCACCGCCTGGTGCCATGTGCCGAGAAATCCCAAGGTGTGAGGGAAGCTGTGGCTTCAACTTTGCCTGCTGCCTGCCCTTATCAGAGCAGCCTAGTGATTTTGACTTCTAGACAGGTAGGCAAAATCAGCTAATAATTATTATTCTCGCAGAACTTGGAAGTTGCCAAATTTGTGTTATGAGAAAAATAGGAAATCGTTTTGAGATTTGAGAGGAGCGCCTGTTACTGAGTCTACGGCTGTGTTTCCCTACAAACAAGCATGCTGATGTTTTCCGTACAGTCAAGGGACAAAGATATATAGTTCACTCTGTTCTTGTTCACCTGTATGCTGACGAATTTGGGTTCAGAATTACTGCGTGATGACAGGAAAGAAAACTAGTACCTCTCAGGCAGTATTAAGCAACAGCTTTCAAAGTTTGTGAGAATAACGGAAGATGAACAACCTAGTAATTCTCCTCTGTTTTCTGTCTTCAGTGGTTAGAGCATGGAGGGATGTCTGCTTTCAAGCAGAAAAGCAGCTAGTCTGACACCTGAATTTTTTGCCCATAATGAATCTAGAAAGTTCAAATAGTATTTGGGAAAGTGAGACCTAACCGAAAGCATTTCTTTCCTCTCATTCCTCTCCTCCTCCAGCCCTCTGTCCTGCCTTACTGTGTTTCTTAAGCAGATGATAAAAATGAGCTTTCCAAGATGGGAAAAGGCCAGCACTATGCCGTGCAGCTCATCTACGGCTGCTGAAGAGGAAGGTGGGGTCTGTCGTGGCTCACTTAATGCGATGGGATTGTTAAACCTGCTCCAACGGCAGCGTTTGTAGCGCATGCAACATGTGCGGCCAGAGAGAGAACCCTGTGGTTCCAGGGTAAGCGTAAGCAAGGTGTACGTGGCCGTCATACACGCTGTGAAACACAGTACAGTTTCAAAGGCCTGAGAAGAGAGCGTAGGAGTGGAAGCATGAGCATATACCAATCGAAACGCTGTTTTGTTCTAATATTTTTTTTTACCTTTAAGATTAGTGGAGGATCTTGTTCCTGTCTGCAACTCTGAACCAGGACTGCTGGTTTCTTCCATCCCCCTTGTCATTTGCTGCACAAGAGAAACATTTCCCAAGCGGAAGGCATTAACCAGTGAAAACTCTTTATGGAATTAAGAACTTGAGGGGCTCAGTTATGTCAAAATGGAATAGTGCCTTCCATGAAATGTTTGTTGCTGGCATGCAATTTTTTATTTCAGTTCACACTAAAAGGAAGTGTTTCAACTTGAAACTATAAGAAGTGATTTCCTAGTTTCGATTTATCAAGAACTTGTTCCCTCAACTTCTGTTGCCCCTTTTTGGGAAGTAAGATGGCAGAGAAGACAAAACAAAATGATGAATGAGAAATAGAGGTGAGGTAATTCCATTTTCCTTTCTTTTTTTTTTTTTTTTAATTTTTTTTTAGGTTCCTTCAGGAAAATTGAAATTATGTTGCTATAATGGATGGTTTTTTAGATCAAGAGCTGCTTCCTCTCTGAGCACCAGATAGGCTTTCAGACACATTGTATCCACCAAATCCTTATGAGCACCAGTATCCAGTACTGCTAAATATCCAGTAAGAATGCTAAAACCTCAGGAATGACACCCTGTGGTTGTGTGAAGAGAGGTGCAGCATGGGTGCAGATCTGCTGCGGGTTCCTGTCCTTGTGCTTTGCACCCTTATCATTGAGGATGCTTACGTGGTGCCTTGCAGACTGGAGTCTCAAAGTGCAAGTGAGCCATTTGGAGGTAACTGGGTGACTTTGCTCAGCGTGTGGAAGGAAGGACTCCTGCCAAGCACCTGGCACTTGCATCATCTGGGCACCGGCCAGAGCAGTCAAGTTCAGATCCAGGTTTTTGATTCAGCCCCATTCACTAATATGGGTGGTGAGTGGTGATGTTCCAAGTAAAAATTGCACAGCAGAGCTCACTTGAAATAATTTATGACCCGGGAAGAAAAATCTGTGCTAAGAATAACTTTTAATTACATCAGGTCAGTAAATTATTCTACAGATTCACGCCCAGGACAAGTCTTGGGTATAGAGGATGTGTTAACTTCAGCATGTCCACACCTAAAGTCATTGGATTGTGTATTGGTCTCATTGAGTTCATTAAAAAAAAAAAAAATCTCTGTATTTAGCTCCTTCAATGGACAAATAACAGATGAGCACAGTAACACTTGCATGGTCTTAAACTGCATTTATATTTCCTGCAGTACATCTTTGCTAAGCAGCACAGACTCTTTGCCTGTTGGCAGTCGTGCTGGGATGGGAATCCAGCGTCATTCAGTCGTTCACATTCATCAGATGGAGTGGCTTAATGAGGGAGCTGCCCTTGGGTGGACTCAGACCTTTTCATCTCTCTCAGTTTCCTTCAGTGAGCTGAGCTTTCCACTCCATTCCAGCATGTAACATGCCTTAGTTTCTTCATGTGGTGTATTTTCTTACTACTACTTCAATATAGTTTTGGCTTCTCTCTTCACATTTGGCAAGAATTTATTTCTACACATAAGTTGAGATAAAACAGATTTTCTTACAGAATCTTCCTAAATACGATGGAGGAAGTCTGTTGAAGGGGGAAAAATAAACCAGCCAAGTTGCATGTTGCTTTCTAATTGTTTTTTTAGGAAGTATTAAAAAAAATGCTGTCATGACAAATGAAGGAAAGATATGTTTTAGTATCCCAAGTAACAGTTTTAGAAAGTAATACTGCAAACGCTGTGCTTTGACTAGTGAAAGCATTGTGACTTGGGCTTTGCTAGTCATACAAAATAAACCCCAAATGTGTGTCTATAGAACCAAAAAAAAATCTCCTGTGGTTATGTTGCAGGATAACTCTTGTATATTGTAGCTTTGTTTAATCTGCAGCTTGGGAAGTCTGGACTGACCAAGTCTGACTCCAGACAAATAGAAACCATATCAGAATTACTAGTCGGTATTGTTTCAAGCTACTGCTAATCTTTCATTTGCAGCAGTAATTTGATTTGCATGGGGAGACCACATGGAACTGTTCTGATGGAGGCTTGAACCACAGTTTGACACTGGTTTAATGAAGGCAAATACAGTAGACACCCAGCTGGCATTTTTTTGAATAATCCTTGTTTATTTTTGCCATGTGTCCTGGCTTTATCAGTAGGCTGTACTTAAGATCAGTATCTTCTTCAGCACATCCACATCTATTTATTTTTTTTTTTAATTTAATTTTCTGTATTGCAGGTCATCCTTTTTGTGTTTTGTCTTGATTTCTGTTCTTTCAGGGTGCCGATCATTTTTCTATTATTCTGCTCCTGTTGTCTCAAAGTCTAAATAAAGGCTTAGATAACTTCCCCAGCTACACAAAAGTAGCAAGGAGAGGGGTTGACTGAAGGTCCCGCCTTTTAACTTCACACAATGTAATCTGTAGCCCAAACTGTCACTATTATTATTATGGATTAGACAAGACCATCATGGTTATCCTGTTGGAAGTTTTGGCATAGCACAGGCTGTAGGACTTCCCTGAATTTATGTCTGTTCATGAATACTTGCTTTCCTTGGCCACAAATCTGTTAGTTTTGTTCTGTGTTGGTTTTGAAAATGATTAACTTTCTGTAATGAACCAAACTCTGCTATCGCAGTGACTCTTTAGGCAGTCCCTGATTGTATTTGCTAATGTCTCCGTCCCAGATCTGAGCACAACTAATGACTGGAAGGAATGTTGCCGCTGTCCTTTGACCATTTCGAACAGTGCTGTGACATCTTTAGTGTTTCCCTTGGTAGGGACGGCAGTGCAGAGTTTATTTAAACAGCTCATACGAACAATAACGCTCCTTTTAACAGGATAGCAGCCTTCTAATATCAGGCTGCAGAACTAAGTTACTGTAAGAAAGGTGAACTCACCGCTTTCTGATCTGAGCATTGAGTGGAAAGTCAACTGACACCTATTGCAAGGGGCTTTTTTTTGCCTTTGGAGTTCAGCTAAGCTGTGTTTTATCTGTCTCACCAAAAAGATGGCAAAGTGTTTTGGCGAACAAACAAATATGCTGTTTAGAAAACACCAGCCATTTCACTGTTTGCAATTTTCAGTGCCATTTGACTGTATAGTCTTGTAATTAGATGGTGTAAAGTATTTAACATGTTACACAAATATGTCAAAACGCATTAACAGCACAAGTGTTCTTTACTGCTTTCCTAAATACGTTTCACAATATGTCGTACTAGAATCCACCTCTTGTCATTATTTATAAAACTGCAAAGAAGTTAAGATCGGCAAGAATTAGATGATTAGCATGAGACTGTCTTTCTGTACTAAGAATATATATTATCATGATAATGTACAGAGTGAAGCATACAAATCCCTTCTCATCTAAAATGAGAAGATAGCCTGAAATAAAACCCAACAAATTATGTTTTTCATATTCACTCGGATCAACTTTCTGCTGCTGCTTCTTAATTCTCATTCAGTTCAACGGCTTCTTTGCAAACTTTTGGGTTACCTCCAGACTTCGCATTTGAATGCCTTTTAGGCATTATGTTGCTTCTGAATGGCATTTGGCCATGGTTTCTGAGATGTGGGGAGGCCAGCCGCCCATGGGCTTCTGGGAGGGAGCTGTTCCATAGAACAAACAGCTTTGCAACACTTTACCCTGCCGAGGCAACATAACTAAGCAGTTTCCTTATAAATGAGAAGATAGGACTTGTGGCTTCCTTAGACCATCATCTGTGCTGTACTTTCAAATGACCCATAGCAGCATTCCCACAAACGAGTGCTTTGCGTGTGACCCAGAACCCATGGAAGAAGTCGCATTCGTTCCAGTATTATCGCCCTTGTGATCTAGGCAGGCCTGGGAACCAAACGTCTTGAGGAGACACTTCTGGTGTGGACCTGCAAGTGAGGCCAACCAGTACGCTCTCCTGCCTGCTTTCTTCTCTCGTGGAGACCTGAGTACTGTTTGCAAACTGAAATGATGCTGTTGCTGCATCCTACACATGCTTTCCTGCTCTGTGCAAGCTTGGGTATTACTTCCATACACAGTGTAAGCTTTGCAGTTTCAAAGATCTAATCTAATAATAGATTGGTCTACATTTGCTGCGTTGCCAGAAAAAGACATATGTTGTCAGGCAGTCGAAGTCAGCAACAGTGCTGAAGTGGAAATGTGCTGAAATACGAAGGCGGCAGAAATCCAGAAGAATCTATCCGAGGTTTGGCTATTAGGAAACTAAAAATATTGTCTTCCTACATACATGCTTTCCGCACGTACCTAGAGAAATACTGTTTGCCTGATGTCTCAAAATGGTTAAAGGGCAATTCTTTTCCTTTCTTGGCTTTGATGTGATAATAGAAGATGCTGTTGGCATTCAGCTTATTGAGAACTGGCGTAAGAGGAAAGAGAAATGATTGGAATAACTTGAATGGAAGAGGCATGTGTAGTATAGTGCAGCAGAGAAGTACGACATTGCATTCCTTCTGTCACTGATGATTCAAGACATGGGTTTTGAGTTGCACTCACAGTGGAAGTAGATCTTTACGTATCTACGCTGAGGCACAGGTTTTAGGGTGAGGACTTGAGTTTTGACAGCATGCGATGGTAAGAAAATTTTCCATGCCGTATTTTATCACACAATGTTTGCAATTCCAATTTTTCATTTTTAGCTTTTCCCTGGGAAAACAAATGCATCATTGGCTTGAACAAAGTGAATGTATACCACAAGCACCGCTGGTCTTCTCTGTGCTGTGAAAAGACTTTGCTTTTAAATTCAGATGGCTCTACGCTGCTGACCTTTTACAGAATTGCAGTGAGGTGGGGATTGGGCTTTGAGCTGGTATATGAAGATGGGAGGTTTTGACATGCGTTCTGAGCCAGCAATTATGGGATTTCATCTGTACGTATCCCGTAAATATCATCACTTTTAGATGCGTGCTAAGAAAATGGCATCTGTCACAATCATACTTTCTCTGCTGGGGTCCGTGTGTGCACACAGACATGTATTACTGTTCTGGAACAAAATTTCTCCGTAAATGCTGTCGCTGATAAGGAAAGATTTATTTTTTTTTTAAAATATTAATGTTTCCTCCTTTAAGACTGCTAGCTTCTCCCTAGTCAGCATGTATGTGGCTCGGTGGGGTAGTAATAGCAAAGAATTTTATTTCGGTGACTTCTCCAGGGAATTAATCCTAAATAATTCATCATAAATAATAAATACTTATACCTTCTGGGAGCCACCTGCAGCAGCATCCCAGAAGTCCTTTTTACCCACCTTGGATCACCCATCACACAGGTAGCATCCTTGTGCAGCTAAGAAGTGAGAGTAAAAAATTTGGGCCGCTACTGTTTTCTGCTTCTCTTGGCACTATTCCTGGAGAGAGCTGAGTTAGTAAACGTGGCTGTCACAGTAGCTATTACCAATGACACAAAATAATGAAGTTGTGGTTTCTGTTGTGGTGGGGCCACTTCTGTATTTTGTAATGATACGTCTGTGCTAGGAGGGAGAGTGTCGTGCTTGATGCTTCTAGGAAAATGGGACGAGTCTCTAAAGGCAGGTTGTCTGATACTTTCCATTTACATGAAATCCTGTTGGTACAAGGCAGATCACTGACAGAACTGCCTGCTGTTTCTTCTAGTTTTCCTGGGGAGCGGGGGTGAGGGCAGCAGCCATCTCACTTTTCTCCCTCTTGTTTTTGGAGGGGAGAGCTGCAATCTTTGTCCTTTTCAGCCAGTCAAAAGAATGCTGAAGCCAGTTTTTAGTCTGATTCTCTAATCAAGTGAATGCTTCCATTTTTTTGATGTCTTGGGCCACCAGTGTGGGGTTCCTGGCTTCCAGAAGTCCTGAAGACTTTGGGACACAGATGCTCAGCAGTGCTGAGAAGTCCTGGTAGTCCCTGGTTGCTGAGTCCTGCTGAGCTGTGCTCCGTGCAGGAACTGTACTGTGAACACACTGTGAAATTTTGGGGCCTTAACAACAATCTTTCTTTTTCCAGTATTTAAAGTATTTTCTGTAGGTTGCCTCAGATAAATCTGATAGTATTACAGTGTAACTGTGAAATCCTGCTCTCTGGCCCTTATAGACACAGGCTCTTCCTGTTGCACCCAATTTAGCTTCCTAGAGGGAAAAATTTCTCCTGTGCTTTGGGTGGCAAACAGAGTCCACGTGCTCTGGCACGCCCCGGGAGCCCTGCGTGGGTCGGGGGAGCCAGCCAGCGCTGTGCTGGTGCTCCACAAGTGCGTGCTCTGCGAAGGTGAACACGAGCTTGCAAAATGTTGTGCAAACCTTCCTGCCATTGCTGGGGACCAACTGGAGAGAAACTGGAGAAAGTTTGGGGTTTTTTTAGTAGATGTTGCTGTACGTGTGTTGGTGTGTCAGGGAAAAAATACTTTTCAACTATATGTGGCGTTGAACCTTAAGGCTGAGGCTTTTTTGGTTTGTGTGTCTACAGTGGAAGAGCCCCATGTCACATTTATTCTGTATCTCATGTTAGAGGTGACATTGTGCTCAGTGCTGAATGAGACGGAGAGGCTGCGCGGCACATGGCCTGCGGTGTCAAAAGATGAGCACGGATCAGAACAGAGGCAAGAGGAGATTGAGGGGGGGAAGCTCGACCTTGCGGTCTCATGTTCGATGGCCCCTACCCACGTGTAGGGGAGGCTCCACTTCACCTGGAGCTCCCCAGGCAGCGGAGGCGTCTACTGAGGGAAGGGGCAAGGACCAGCAAAGGGAACTGGGATGCTGTTGGTGGGAAAAGCCTCTGAAGCAGTAAGAAGAGATACTGGGGCTTGGTTGAGAGATTAGATGTCAAACCTTGATGAGGCAAGAAACTTCAGTGGGTAAATAGGGAAGACGGGTGCATGTGTGAACCATGGGAAGGCTTTTGGAGGGCGTTGGAGTGATCAGTCGGTGAGCAAAGCCTTCTGCTCTGTGTCAGTGCAATACAGCAGGTCCTGGGCTGTGACGGGAAGCCTTAAGGGATATGGTAATTAAGAAAAGTAACTAAGTCATAAAAATAATAAGTGTTTTACCAGCTCCGTTGTGCACAGGCAGGCAGCAGGGAATGTGGGTCACGCAGCGTGAGTGGCTGCGCCAGGAATAAAATCCAGGTCTGTTAATGCCTCAGGCCTCTCCATACACACCAGACCGTGACTCTTTCCTCCGGCACAGCTTGGGTGGGAAAGGATCTCCATTTTAGGTGGAAGACCAGGCTCCGCTCAGTCCAGCAGCTAATCACATTCTCCTGCTGTTTGCCTTTGCCAGGTGCAAGTTCTTCAGCCTCACGGAAACCCCAGAGGACTACACCATCATTGTGGATGAAGAGGGCTTCCTAGGTAAGTGTCAGCGTGTGCCACTTCGGTATCCAACCTGGGGGTGGATGAACATGTCATCTCTCGCTGCGATTATAAACCAAAGCATTTGTAAAACAGGTCTGTTTGTCAGCGCTAGTAGTACAGCTATGAAAGGTGCTTTGATCACTTCAGCGTACTGTCTCTGCTGCTCTGCTGTACAAGGCGTTTCACACATGGAACATGAATATATTTTAATGTCGGGAGAAGAGCACGCACAAGTCTTAAAGAGCAATTTAAGCATATTTGAAAAAGCAAAACCATCTGTATATCATTATATTAAAATGAGCTGGCCTTTGTCCCCAAAGCTCCACAAGCACACTACATCTTGTGTCTCCAGCTTGTTCATCCAACCTCTCTCTTTAAAAGGAGCACTTGAAGATGAGTAGTTTGTATCATCCCCACAACCCTCACAATGCTGTGGAGTTGCGAATCGGCTCCTTTGGCTCACCACCGAAAGCTGTGATTTATCCCCCTTTCTTATACCCAGCTCTCTCCGTGCCATCTTTGCCCATGGTGGCTGAAGGTCTCTCTCTGCCCATGTCAAAGGTGGGGTCGGCTGTGTGTCAGAGAAGGTGCTGGCATGTGCTTGGGAGCTGCGGACGCCTGGTGTTGGGCGAGTGCTGATGGAGAGAATGGGTTGGCTTTGGGGATGGAAATAGTTTGTAATACCATTTATCGTGTGGGGAGGTTTTGTTTGTAGCAGTGTTATTGAGGTGACGGAATGAGGAAGTGTTGTGCAGCTATTATTACTTTTGTTCAATTGCTGCTTTCTGTGGTTGGAATTAAAAGTCTACACATTTTACCGAAATATTAAAAATACGAAATATGAAAAAAAGAGGATTTCATTCCTGAATAGGAATTAACTGTCGAGTAGCTACTTGTGACACTGTAATATTCAATGTGTTTGTAATATCCAAACCCTAAGGAGAAAATTAGAAACTGTACCATCTTTATTTAGTACAGAGTCAAAGTTTTACAATCAGTAGCATCGCTGAATTATTCCCCTTTCTGTTTCAGGAGTACTCATAAACATATAATAGAATAAATTATCACATCTCAGAACACTACAATAGTGGCTAGACATTTTCATAAAATAATCACTAGGCTGAGAATAGGTGAATGGATCTTCACAGCTATTGCTGTTTGTAAGTTGGGAGTTGTGGGGTTTGGCTGAAGGTGTACGTCACGTGTTCTGCCTTTGCTCCCAAAAGAGGAGGTGACATACGATTCTGCTGCCAGAATGTCCCTTGTTGCATTTTTTCAGGGAGCGTATGCGCAAAAATTTTATCACTGCTATTGGCAGTATCACCTTTTTTGTTATCGGTGGTAGCTGGGGAAATTGATTCAAATTTGGTTTCGCCATAATAGTAGGATGCAAAACCTCCCTTTAAGAGCTTCATTTTAAGAGAGAAGTCACCAAAGGAGGCGAAAAGGGTTTTTTCCAAGGGCCACAGCACGTGGCAGAGCAAGAAAGCCGGAGATTCCCATTCTCAGGAGGGAGTCTGTGTCACTGAACTGTGCTGTCCCTGCAGATGTGCCATGCTAGGGGCACGCTCATCTGCAGCACCACGTCTGTGCCTGTGATACCTGTGGCACTCATTTCTCTGCCCAGTTGGCACAAGACAGATTCCTCAATTCAATCACTGGTGGCAAGTTTGGATTGCAACCACCCCCGTACAGATTCTAGCAGCCACGCTGCTATTTATCTCTCTGGAAATTATTCCAGCTTGAAAGACAAGTAAGCTCAAGCAGTGGTTTTGCTCATCAGCGTGGGGGGTTGTGTGGCACTGTGGACTGGTTGTACTTGGAGCAAATGCCAGGTCTAGCCAGACCAGTGTCCCCGAGGAGCTGCGTGTCCCACTGGTGCCCCGGGTTATCTCTGTGCAGCAGACAGTGCTGCTGCACTTCAAAGCAGCAGTCCTCTCTGCTTGGACCTTGTGACTTTGTTACCTTGGCTCTCATACGCACATGAATTTACTGCGGAGAGTTACGGTACCCAGGTAGCTTCCGTTGGGCTATGGTTTTGGCAGCATCTAACATCCCTTTTTTTTTTTTTTTTTCCCAAATACACCGCGTGCAGTTGGGGTGTTAAAGCAGGGCTTTGCAGGAGAAAAGATCACCTTCCAGGCAGCGCAGGAGAAGGAAGGAGCATGCTGAGGCCATCCTCTACTGTGGCATGGCGTGGAAGCCAGGTGCAAAACCCAGCATGGGTAGTAGTGTCACAGAGCTGGCAGCTTCATCACTTTTTCTTTGCTAGTAACTGATGATCTGCTGGCAAGACTTGTATGCTCTGCATCCCGCTAACTCTCCTAACACAACCCCCGTGCCCTTTGGGTTTGTGTCCAGCCCATGCTCTTCCTTCTGAATTGTCACCACCGCAGGGTTAGCCCTGACGGCAGTCTCCGCTGTTGCTCCATCCCTGTTCCTCATTTCTGTATGCCGTACGTTTTTCACGGTCTGGAGGAATTCGGGATGCCTTGTAACAGTGAAAGGGCTCTGCTTCCCTCCCTGCTTCCCCTCACAATCTGGCTATAAATGTCGTAGGAGGAGGAATCTCACTTGGCCGTTGTACACAGTGTAATCAGCCCAGGGACTTGAACACGATCAAAATCTGGAAGAATTGCAGCATCCCACCTTCTTGCGAGACGGCACCAATCGTGTCTGCCTCAAGGGGATCAGCTGCTTCCTGACCTGGCTAGCCAAGTGCCAGGGTCAGCTCAAGAATTGCAGGGTAAATTTTCACCTTTGGTGAGCAGTTTAGGTAGCAAGTCCAGCAGCAAGAAGTGACTTTTTTTTCCTCTCCAGGTAACTTTTGTTCTTCCAGTGCTTAACAAACTAAATGCAAGTCTCTGAAGGGCAGACTTTTCTGTGTGGAAAATTAGGACTTCTTTCTCAGGCACCTATATGAATTTTTGCTGTAGCAGCAGGGAGCAGATTGTCCTGTTCGCCGGCATCCCTCAAGTTAGCCAGGCCCCTTCTCCTGCGTATCACAAACAGCACTGAAGGGAAAAGAACAGGCTGCAGAAATACTTTCAACAAGGTTAACGCTTCAAACATACTGACATGCAGTAATCATTCTTAACTGTTTTGTCAAAAAATAATCTTTAGGCTTGTTTTTCACTGAGAGTAGCAAGTGAGTCGGGCTGGTAAAGAAGTCATTATTTCTTCTCCTCAGAAAACGTCTGCAGTGCAAAGCCGTAACCTGCTTAAGCATTCATCGTGCTGGAAGGGAACCGCTACAGCCTAATTCTCTGCTTTAATTCCCCGGCAGTGAGGTGGGGATTATATCTGCACAGAACCTTGTTTGTTCCAGTGGCCGTTTCTTGGGCTTTGGCCTGTTAATGAGGAAGAATTTTATTCAGCAAATAACGCAGGGGGACAGTGCACAGAAAGCTCTTTTCGTGGCTGATACTGAGATGAATTAGCAGAAGGAGTTTGGCCATGGGCCCTCCTGCGTGAAGACAAGTGTCTCAGCTACGGGGGTGCTTGGACAGCCGTGTGAAATCCTGGCATTTATCACCTGCTGTGCAGCCAGCGCGTGGCAGAGAAGTCGAGTGGCTGCTGCTCCCTGAAATACAGCAATATTTGTTGGAGTTCGGTTTGCTTTTTTCCCCAAGGTTTGGCTGGAAGCGGGAGCTGCCTGTGCATGGTGCAGATATGCCATAGCCCGATGCTCTCTGCCATAGTCCGTCCCTTTTTCCAAGGGCAGCAAGGACAGACCCCCCCCCATCTCTGGGCAGCTGCACCAGCAGAGCTTTTAGCCTGTGGTCTCACTGGTTCCAGCAGCCTGCGTTCATCAAAGGCTTTAGCTTTCACGCACCGAAAGGAAAGCACGTGCCAGCATACAGCCATGCTCTCGGAAACCCTGTTTATGTGCACCGGGAAGCAGTTGCTGACATTGCAATCCTGTCCCGGAGATGCCATCTGAATCAAGTAACGGGTTTTGGGGGTAGCAGTGTTCCCCCAGTGGCACTCCCAACAGCTTCTGTACCATATATCTAGAGAGCCTTTTATTGGAGGTAGAGGGGCAGTTTGGGTGTTTGGTTTGTTTTAATTGTCCCTTTTCTGTTCCTGGTTTCTCCAGCTGGTTTGTCTGCAGTCCTTTTCATCCTTTTTTTCTCTTGGAAGTCCACTACTAGGTTTAGCGATAGGTCTGCTTGGGTAGCTTTCAATGAAATGCCATCCATCTAGCCTTCCATTTTACAGCACTTCTCTAACTGCACAGCACAGTGTGAAGTGAAGAACTAACACTCTCCCTCAACCACCTTTATTCTCCACAAGCCTAATGAAGGAAGAGCCCATCCAGTGTCATCTATGTAAGTTGGTCCATTTGCATGGAGGTGAGAGATGGCTACAGTTCACCCTCAGGTATTTCTTTGTTTCTTTTTCTTTCTCTTGCATCCACTTGAAACGAAGCCGAACTCTTTGATAAAGACCTTCTCAGAATCACCACCCCTGGGACCTGGCTATGTGCTAAGGGAAAAGGAGCTCCTCTGTACTATCATTCCTATGGCAAGATAGTCTCTTTGCACCCAGAAGGCAACAAGTTCTACTTTCTGAGTTTATGCCCTATTTATGATGGAAAGAGGAGTCTCCCTTTTTGAGACCACTTACAGGGCAGTCGATGGAGTTTGAAGGCTTCTTTCTCCATAGGGGGGACAACCTCTAGCCTGTTGCTGCCCCAACCTAGCCTCCTCTGTGATCTTGGCAGCTGTTGAGTTGCTCCATGAACATCTGCATAAATGGGGTCTGAGACGGTCTGTCACCCAGGTGAAGCTGTCCTGGAGATGGAAGATTGTTCCACCACTTCCAAGTTGATACCATTACCATCTCCAGTGAGATCGCTGCCTTCCCAGCCTTGGCACTTGGTTGGTGTCCCTTGTATGCAATCTTCCTCTGTAGACAGTGAACTTGAAAGGTATCAGGGAAGGGAAAAAGAAATCAAATGCTGTGGCCAAGGGAGGAGTGAACCCTTGTGATTTCCAAGTTGGTAAACATGCATATTCTAGTTTCAGGGGAATTGGGGCTGAGTAAGGGGAACGCATCACCTTCACGTACTCTGGTCTTCTCTCTCCTAGAACTGCCAAGCCCATTTTGTGTTGGTCACTGCCGTTAGCAGACCTTAGGTCCTGACTGATCTTTTCTGGATTGGAACTAGAGAGGAAGGGCAATTTGATTTCAGTACTGAAGCAGCGGTGGGAAATACCATCTTTGGTGCAAATCCCCTGTGTGAACATAGAGCAAGACTCTCGGTCTCCCCACACTGAGGTTCATCTGCAAGATGGAGGTGACAGTCCTTCCTTTAACCTTCTGTGGCTGCCCAGTATGGATAGTAACTTCTCCAAGGCCAGAAATTCATGCATTTACACAGTTTCCAGAATGAGAAGGCTCCTAATCTCAGTTCATACCTCACAATAAATTGCCCAGTACATTAAGAATAATGGAACTATTTGAAAAATCTCAACTAGTTAGAGTGGCAGAGAGATTTTGTCAGAATTCATAAAATGTTGACCTTATTCTAATAAAAAGGAAGGATAAAAACAAAAAAAGCCCTCCTGCTGGCTTTGTTTTGATAGCCGTCATCCTCGGACAACCTGTTCCCTATTTGACCTTGGATTCAGGACCATCATATGTTTTAGTACCACATTGAGTCCCTTTTTCAATAACATCAAAATGGTAAATTGCTTTCAGTGTCCTCTCTCTCATCCTGTATATAAAATGGGCAAGAAATCGTGTTATAAATAAGTGCAAGCAGAGAACCCATCTAGCTGGGAGCAATCTGTAACTTTATTTAAAGATACGGAGGGAAGCAACCTAATAGATGCATCTGGTTTTTTTGAATATTTCTTCTATAACTATTTTTCCTTTTAATTTTTTATTGCCCAGTGACTAGGCCTTTGTATCTCAGGCACGGTGGCTTAATTTGCTTGCTGACATTTATAGTGCTGAATTCCTTCCCCTGGACCGCCAGGAGAGCCTGCTGGTTGCTAGGCAGAAGATGTTTTTCTCTATTAAACACGTGCACAATCTCTCTCTTTTGGATCTCTGTATTGGCCAGACTACCCCGTGTCTGTGGTTTTCAGGTTTTTTAAGTAACGTGGTATTAATGACTTAAACTCAAATTAAAACCATGAGGATTTGATTACTGGCTAATTAGAAATATGTGCTTGGTTGGGAAGGTTTTTCCTGCAATGCATATATGCTGATACAGATCGATAAGCGTGTTGCGGGACTGTGATTACTTGGGACTTCTGCCCTCTCCCGAGAGGCAGTAGGGTTTGGTAGCTAAAGCTTTTGGGGGAAGGGAGGGAAGGATGAGAAATACGTAATATTCCAAGGTCTGGTTTGTGTCACCTTGGAGAAAGGAGCACTTTAGCTTCTCCTTAGAGCTCGTATGTTGAGTGGGTTTGCAAATCTTCATAGCACATATTATTCCTTATGTTTGTAACCTGCCACATGAAGTCTTTTCGTCCAGTTTCTCTGCTTGCTCCTATTTAAAGAAATACTGCATAAATAATACATATTTTTCACTGTTTCCTCCAGCAGATGGGTGTGTATTGATATCTATTTTTGTTTCACAGCCTGTGGTGAGAAAGCCCAGACATCTCTTCCTGAACCACTTGACTGGCCATCATTTCCTCCTGTAAATGTATTACGTCTTGGCTGCTTCCTCGCACTTTCCAAAGTCTGACATAGATGAGCAGATAGATACCGTGGCTCACTCTTATCAACTCGCTCTCATAAATGCAGGACCTAAAAAAGCTTTTCTGGCTGAAATGATGGAATGATTCACTGACATTTTAGGTTGGTCTCTAAAAGCAAGATGCAGCTCAACAGAGAAGTAGCAGCCCTGCTTATTTGTTTCACTAGACAGCATTTGACCATCTGCGTGATGTTCCACTGGTGGATTTGGGTTTGGTTTGGGTTTTTTTTTTCAGGCAGGACTTAGGAGGATTTGGTGGCTTTCATTGTTTGCCCCTATCTGGAGCTATCCACAGTCTGCCAGGGTGGCAAACGGTGCACCCCGTGGTGAGGAAGGGACAAGGCTGAATATACTCTGTAAGACTTTTTGAAGCATTTGTGTATTGTAAGTGCTGGTAGGACTGCAATTTGTGATCTTACTCTGCTTTTTAAGTGCATTTTGTATGGAGCACCCTGTGAGAGATGAGGCTGTTACCCTGCGATCACAGGTGGAGAACTGAAGCTCAGGGAGAGCTGAGGGATCAGTGATACAGCAGGGGAATGAACCCCTTTTCCCAAGGCTGAAAGCATTCCACCCTCAGTTCCCAAACTTTGCTAGTTGTGAACCTATTTTAAGGCTCGAGCCATACTTTTCTCAAGTTCGTGACCTGACGAGGAAGTGGATTTCCTCCACCTTGGCATCTCATAAATGCTGTGACCTTAGTCTAGAGACTACAGTAACGTTCCAAAAAAACAGTCTGTCATCACCTGCAAACAGAGAAAACATTCCTTTCGTGGTAATCCCTCGCAAAATGCCAGCACGCGTCACTCCCCCGGGTTGGTCTCTGAGCAGACTGGCCAGATTTTCTCTTCGGTGCAGGAGATGGAGGTGCCCATGCCTCGGGTTTCCCAAGGATCAGTAGTCGTTCGTCAAGGTGAGAAAATTTTCAGGCTTGGAGGATCCTCCTGGTCAAGTGACCTGGGAGGGAAAGCCAAACAAACTTCCATCTTGTCTGTACCTAGACAGAGGCTCTCGGGCAGAGGTGGCAAGTTTTTGTGCCCTAAAACTTCACCAACTTCATTTTCTCCAGGTGCAGTGATCAGTCTTCTCCAGCTTTCTGCCCGCCTTGGTACAAAGTCTCCAGAGCTAATGATGGGTCAAGGGTAGCTCTCATAATCCCGGTGCAACGTGTCTAGTTGTCTGGGTTTTACTAAGTCAGTTGAATTCCTTGTGTCTAACTCTGAAAATGCAGAATGAGGTATGTGTTTTACTCCAAACTAACAGTTCTTTTTTGAGGGGAATGAGGGGAGGCTTGGTGCTTTGAGCTAATTCTTGTGCAATTAAAACAAAGAGGGGATGTTCTTTCCTTTGTGTGCATATTAAGCTGATGGTGACACGCTGGCCAACCATCATCTTCAGGCTTTTGGCCTGACAGTCACAGAAAGGCTCTTTCGGAAGGGCTGCTCCTGGCACGGCCCCAGCAGAGAAGGACCCGGGGGTGCTGGTTGACAGCGGCTGAACATGAGCCGGCCATGTGCCCAGGTGGCCAAGAAGGCCAACGGCATCCTGGCCTGTATCAGAACTGGTGTGGCCAGCAGGAGTAGGGAGGTGATCGTGCCCCTGTACTGGGCACTGGAGAGGCTGCACCTCGAATCCTGTGTTCAGTTTTGGGCCCCTCACCACAAGAAGGACATGGAGGTGCTGGAGCGTGTCCAGAGGAGGGCAACGAAGCTGGTGAAGGGCCTGGGAGCCTTTCTGGAGCGAGCAGGTTCGCTGCTGCAATCGCAAGGTGAAGGGATGGCGAGTCGGAGCGGCGTGAAGTTACCAGGTCTGCTGCAGGCTTTTCTGTTTGACCTTGGACAAGTCTCTCATTGTGTCTCAGTTTCCTCATCTGAAAAATAGGGATAAGCCTATTAAATCACCTCCTAACAGGTCTTATAAAGATTAATTAGTAAACATGTGGAAATGCTTTGATAATCTAACAGGCAACGGCCATGATAAATAATAATTGAGGTAGCTTCTGTCCCACAGGATTCACTTTTACAATGGGTACACTTGCAGACCTACTGAATAAATCATGTCTACAGCGGAACAGATTGGAGATTATGGTGGAAAAAAATAGCCTTTCATGAAAAAAGTTGCATCATCTTTTTAAAATCTCGTGTCTTAGTATTTAATCTTGCACAGGATTAAGTCTCACACCTCAAGGTCAGTCATACAACAGGAATTTAGTGGCTTCATCTTCAAGTCTTGTTTGAAATGTAATTATTTGCTCTGCTCTGTCAGTCCAGTGAAATATTGTCTGAAATGTGATTTTCGAAGAAAGAAGAAGGAAAAAAGGGATTACTTGTGCTATTTTGTTTGAAAATACGGAAAGAATTGGAAATGTGAGTCCGATTGCATCGGTTTCTTTTTTTGATCTTCTTTTATTTCTGTGGTTTTCGTTTTTCACTGAAACACGCCGCCCGTGTCCCCTTGCCGGCAGTAACCTGAGCCGGCAGCGTTGCCTTCAACTGCTCGTCTGGGCTAGGTCCTCCCCACCCCCCGGCTTGCAGATTCCGTGAGCAAAGCCTTTGCCAAGAGTTTTTGAAACACAGGGAAAGTTTTGTCAGGAAGTGGGAAATCTGCTGATTTCTGCAGATTACCAGAGACAAAATCCTCAATTCTTTCGGACTGCTCATGAAGCAGCGAGCGGGTGAGGAGAGGCTGGCGGGGAGCAAAAAGCCGTGGTCAACGGGTTGGGAAGGACCCAGCTCTTGATCATGGCACAGAGAGGGCATCAAAGTCAGTGTGTCAGGAGGCAATCCTGTGCAGAAGGATGGGTACACCCATATCCATGCTCTGAACACACCTTGAGTCAAACTTTTAATCTTCCTTTGCTTATCAATAACGAAAAAAGCCAATTTCTGCTCCCTTCTTCCTTCTCACGGGCAAACACCAGCTCGTGGAGCTTGGATCTGGTGTTGATTTTCCAGGTTTGCTCATTACTGGTGGTGCGTTATCCCGTGAAGAGGAAGGAAGAGAGCAGCCTGATTTCCTGCGAGCAGACTGGAGCCTAACCTGGGTTTGTCTTCCTAACCCGGTTCTCCAGTGAGAGTGGACATAATGATTATTTTTGGAATCTACCTTACCATGTTCCACACTTTTAGCCAAACATAATAATGATGCTTTGTTTTTGGAGTGGATTCATACTTCCTGTCTTATGATACCCCTGTGAGGTAAGAATTAAATTTTTTTCTCCCACATATGAGGAAACTGATAAAAAGGAGGCCGAGTGACTTGTTTCAAGTCACATACACATTTTGTGGGACAGATCAGTGTTTGCCTTAACTACAAGCCCAAATTGCCATCTACTTGTCTGCACTTCCAAATCAGACTTTACCACTGTATTCCAAAGACTTGAGTACCTGTTCTAAGACACTACTGTAAAACCACAGTTTTCTAGTGATCCTCCCGATAGTCTGTAGTGATTACCAGTTATCCCTCGGTGCTCGTAGCCAGGTGGGAAGTGTGCTACCGCATTAGAACAACTTCTACATTACGACTTGACTTTCTTGTGCAATGCCATTTATTGCTAAATCAGTGTCTGGCCTGGCAAGAACTCACCTCCTTGTTCTTAGACTCAGACTATTGCTGTTAGTCTGAGTTTTTTGTTTCTCACAGCAGAAATCACAAGTAGGAAGCTAAGAAAGGAGGCCACCGTAAACATATTTTCTAAATGGACGTTTTTGTGCATTTCACATGACTGCGCCAATCTTGCTGGAAATGCACTCCTGCTTTTTGTTTAATTTTTAAAAAGTCACTGTAAAAGTGTAACCAGCTTAGTTTTTAGATTGCTGTCAGAGTTTAAAGTTACAAGGATTGCAAGAGGAGAAGTAATTGATTGAAAATGAGACGAAAGCAGGGGTTTCTGTAAAAGCATTTCCTTTTATCAGTCCTTGATTGCTCTCTTGGTGGACACTTGTACTGAAGGTCTTTCCTCAGGAGGTGCTGATTATTTAAGTGGACAGAAGGCAGAGCCTGTGCATACATGTGTATTTGCAGGTTCCCAGTCTCTCAAGGACTACTACACCAGCCACTCAAGAAGGACCAGTATCGTGTTATCCTCTGGCTTGATAGAAGAGGATAGTTGCATGCCCTCCTTCGACGTTCAGTCCCTTGGAAGGCAGAGGAGCTACTTGTCAGAGTCAGGATTTCAGAGCTGGGCTATGTGTTTGTACAGCTTCATTTAATTCCAAGTTACCCTTGGGTTATTTAATTTCCTGACAGCTGCAAAAACAGTGTTCTCAGATAACAATGGCCTCTAATTAGGCAATGTGCCTAAAATGGTAGAATGTTTTATTTGACCGTGGCACTAATATTTTGTATGCAGCTTACACATGAGAAAGTGGAGGGAGTTGCATTTCCAGCTCCGCTTGGCGGAGATACGTCTATCTTGTGATTCTCGGTGCATAATGCTAAAGGCATGCCCGCTCTTCTGCCCCTGTGGTTAAAACGCTTCTCGTCTTTTTGGGCTGTGTCATCAGTAAATCTGTCTTTCAGCTGTAAGCACCTTCCAGAAATATGTTTTATCAGCACAGCAAGACTAACAGGACTTGCACAGCTGAGGCTGCAGAGCATTTTGTTGCGCAGGGAACAAGAAAGCCTGTGAGATGTACCTGTAGTTGAGGGTTGTAGCTTCTTGGGGGTTACGTTACACTGCGGAGTTGCCCATATGTTGCTTTTATGGCTCATGCACTTAGTACGCAATCAGGCGGTGATAGAAATAAACATAGAAGTCAACTGTTCTTCCAAATCATTTATTCAATTTGGAAAGGGTGTTAGCATCAGGTTATGTTAATTAGATCCTGACTCGTGATTTGTGCTTATGGAAGCTTTATGCATTGGGCTGTACAATTTGATGATTTCTGAATTCCCTCCTGTGACAGCAGGGGGTGGTTGTTCGGGAGTCCTTCCCCTCCTTGAATGCTTAGACTTCACTTGAAGTCTTGAATCTAAAAGAAAATAGATTATTTTTAATTTTGCACTGTTTTACTCCCTATTTTAATTCCTTTCCAGAGTTCACAATTCTGACAATTCCCATACTAAGTCCTCATCATTGCAGAGCTTTCAGCTCTTCCTTTAAGGCCCTGTTTATATAACCATGATGCAAAATTGCAGTTCTGATATATCGGATACCTACCTAAAAGTCTTGCAACCTTAATTGGATGTTTGCTAATCTGCAGTCAGTTTACTGCCTTTCAATGGAGCGGTCTTTACATGCACGGCCTGTACCACTGACCAGAGGGCTCTTTTGAAGGTTTCTGGTATGGATTCTGTATATCCGTTTGCGTTTAGGTGACTGATACCCTGCTCAGACACCGTACTACAATGAAAGAGAGATTACTGCATCAACTGCAGGGTGTAATAACAGTGAAAACTTACTGTCTGCATTAATCTGGACTTACCCAGTTCTGTTGAGATGCTGCTCTGTTTGAAAAAACTGGGGATGTCAGCTCAGATTGGCGTGTGGCTACATGAGCAATGGGTTGTCCTCTGCAAGATCTGCAAGGATAGGAGATGAGCAAGAAAGTTCATATTCTTCCTTCCTCACTACAGTTCCCCGCCAGTCAACAACCGAGGGATTCCTAAATTACAGGTTGAATCCACATTACCATATTGAATAGCTATCAATACACCAATCCACCGCAAATTTGTCTAAACCCCTTTTGAAGCCTCTTCATTCTCTCCGTCTCCACGACATCCTCTGGCAGCACATGCAGCAGTGTGCGCGGTATGAACCCGTACTTCAGATCTTCTAAACCTGCTCCCAGATAATTTCATCAGGTTTCAAGTGGTGTTTGTTTGCACTGTAGCATAATGATGCCTGTTGTCTTATTCACAGTTCTCCTCCCAACAGTTCTTAAAGATCTTTGAACATTGACTTGGTGTTTCTCAAAGAACTGTCTACAGTGTCTCCAAGACTCTTAGGAAGGGGGATGAACAGAGCCTTTATAAAACTGTTAAATAACGTAGGTCCTGCCAGGGGTCCCTATTGGTTGATCCTGCAAAATTCCTTCCATTAAGAACTGACTGTTTATTGCTGTTTTTCTTAAAAGTCCATCAGAGGATCTTCACTTTCATCCCATGGTACTAGGGAAGTAGTGAGAAAGTTCATAAGACAAATTCTGCCTTTTGATAAGCTGTTTCACAGTATATCTTCCCTTAAAATCCCATCTCTGAGAACTGTATTATAGATATAGTACTCCTTTTTTTAAAAAAAAAAAAAAAACCAGGAAAAAATCCAGTCGATTTTCTCTTGATAGAGAAGAATCAAATTCTAAAATATGAACACTTCACCCCCAGAAGACAAAGGGAAAGAATCACAATGTATTTGGGTTCATACCTCTCTCTCTCTGAAAAAAAAAAAAATTATAAAACTCAGTTTGAATCACATAATTTTTTAATGCTAACTCCTGACTCTAGGAACCTAGTTTTAGGTGTAAGATATGATTTACAGTGGTTAACTTCCTTCAGAGTAGCATAAAAACTCAAGTTCTTTTCCATTTTCTTCCATAATCCCTCTCCAAGCTTTCTGCATACCATCTGGGCAAAAAGTGGTAAACATGTCCCCAGTTTTGCTTTGCGTAAGTGGTGTTCATCTTCTGTCGGGTTTGCCCTTTCTGGCATTTCCATCGCCGTGTTCTACCAAAACACTCTCATGTTTATTTTGCAAGACTTACCCATCCCTCTTCAGTTCCCACTTCCCTCCTTCCCCATTTATTGAATTTCTGAAGTTGGAATGAACTGTATCTCCACAGTCACAGTTTGTATTTATTTTGAGTTGGGTTTGGAGTAGGTGGAATTGAAGAGTTTCATAAGACGTGAGAGGTGACTTCTCAAGGGCCAGAGGTGTCGGGAGCACCGGGCGTGTGGCCCTTGGAGGGTCCCCACAACCTGATTTCTTTATCTTTCTGCCTTGCACGTTGCTGAGCAGATTGTAAGCGCTAAATAAGTGGTAATCTCTGGAGTCCTGCTGAAGTAACTGTGTCTGCGAGATACTTATTTCACAGTTGTTTTTCTTTTCTGCTTCCCTGGGCTTGGGTAAGATGTTTATTTACTGAAACACTTGAGTTGAACTTGTGTAATTAAGAGTTGCCAGTTTATATATATATATTAAAAAAAAAATGCTTGTGTGTATGTATGTGTATATACCTGTATTTGTATATGTATATATTTATTCAGGGATGTAGAAGGGGATTAAATGAAAGCATTTTTAGCTGTCCTTTTTCAGAAACTTTTACTAAAACTCTAGCTTAAAACTGAAAAGTATGTTGGATTTTCAAGCTTTAATATATCTAGTGAGAGCATCTGCCAGGACTCAGTGGTCCAGGACCAAACCAAGGTTTTCTTTAGTTGGTGAATTAAACAGAGAGCTCACACCGACACGAACCTCCGTAGCTGAGCACAGCCTACAGAGGAGGGTATCCTCCGGAGCTGGATGGCGGGATGAGTCCCGGTCTCTGCGCACTGCTGATCCTCACCGATACCAGGTCTTAGGTTTGGTGAATTGGGTTTGTGGTGCGTGTGGGGTGGGTTTTTTGTTTGGTTTTTTTGTTGTTGTTGTTTTCAAAAGTTAGAACTGAGCCTTTGGAGATGTGGGATGAGGATTTACGCGGGTCATCGTGTGGATGAGCCTCTGGTGGATGTCAGTTCTGGCATTTCAACCAGTGAACAAAAAATAAAATAGCCTCTTGAACAAGCTCTCTGCTGTTTGCAGCAGACAGGAGTGCCTGCTCTGATGGATGTTTACCATGTCTCTTCATGCTCTAAACAGAGAAGAGATCATTTTCCCCCCAGACAAATTCATTTTTAGAATTTGTATAAACAAATTCTTGACTTAGATGAATACTCCAGCAAGCCACAATGTGCCTGGTTTTAGTGGCTTGTACGTACCTTTACAAGGAAATGTATTTATGTGTCCAAGAATCAAGGACAATCCATGCCAGCTTCTCAGATTGCCTCCCAGTTGGATGAAAGGAAACCACAAACTGAAACCAGTTTGCTTTCAAAAGTACAACCGGTGTCTCATAAACATGAAGTTCAAAGGAGCCGCAGAGTACACTTCACCAACCCTGAAGAAAAACACTCCCAACAACAGGAGGTTTAATAGCAATGCTCTTCGGGGTGCAGCGGCTGCACCTTTAAGGCATATGCACCTGCTTAATTTTAAGCATATTAAGCGTACGTATTCTTCCACTGGGGCTTACAGAGCCACTCACGTGCTGACCGTGGCTTCAATATCCGTAAGATCAGGCCCCCTTCGCGTTCCGCCCGCAGACGCGTATGACGTTGGGGAAGGGAAGGCAGTTGGAGGGAGCCTGGCTCTTTCCAGCGGGCAGGAGGAGGGCATCGGCAGAGGTTTTACTCGCCTAAAAACCTCGTTATGGGGCTGTATCTGGCTTGGGTTATGCGACAAGGGGAGTTGATGGTCTGTTGGCAGTGCGAAACGCTGGATTTTGAGCAGGGCGCTTTGGTGCAGCAGGCAAGGCGCGTGCTGGAGCGCTTGCTGCAGGGCACCGCAGTGTTTCAGATGGTGTTTGTCACTGGTTCGCAGTCCTTCCCCAGCTGCCTTAAAAATTCTCTCCAGTTGAAAAGTTTCTGGAGGGAAATTTAGTATGAAAAAAGAGCCTATTCTATAGAGATTCCTGTGGTCGAGTTTGGTATGTTTTTGATGGGTTGTTCTAGGTGGGGACACTTTTGTTGTCGGTTTTGATTAGTTGGGCTACTGACGTAGGGTGCAGCCTGCTTCCTTCTTTGAAGATGGAAAGATGATGCTTAAAAAGCACTCGGTGGAAAATTGGGAAAAGGAAAAGAATTAGACACTGCTTTTCATCTGCTCCTTTTCATGCTTTTGAATTTTTCTGATCTCCCCGCCCCCCCCCAGTGGGCTCGAGGCAGCTGCGCTGAGGTCCATGTCCGGGTCTCTTAGCCTCTCCTACCACATAAATAATAATAGTAATGTGGTCCAGGAAGCAAAAAACTGAAAGACTCTTTGGCAGGTACTTTTGTCCAAGCAGCCATTGCAGCTAGAAGATTCTAGGTGGCAAGAAAGGCTTTAAGTAAAGTGCAAAGGTACTTATTTCCAAGGTGAGCAGAAGGCAAAGAGGCAATTTCCCATATAGAAAAGCTCTGCCTTAATGAACTGTACATTAGTAAGTGGACAGAGTCTCTGTTGCTGCATAGTGACAATACATAAAATTTCTACAGTGCCTAGGTGTGCAATAATCTATTGTTGTTTTTCTCCCAGCTTCTTTCTTCAATTCTTTAACAATTTGGCTACCAAGAGGGACTCGTGGATTAGAGAGTAGGATTGATTTGGCCTTTTTCCATTGAGGCGAGTGAAACAAGGCAGCTCCTTGTCAATGTAAGTCTAGTTTGACCTGATCTTCTCCGGTTTGGTGAAGCAGTGGTGTAAGAGCTGGAGTCACTGATGCTCGGTGGGTGGGTGGCTGGCGTGGGTGCCGAAAACGCGTGGTGCTTAGCGGGGTGGGGAGCACTTGATAAAGAGAAGGCCCTTGTACTCAGAAATGCCAGAGAGAAATTGTGTGGAAAATTCTTTCAACTAATGGCCTGAAAAATATTCTGCAAAGGCTATTTTCTACCCTTACTTCTAATTACATCTTAAACATTAATAGCCTGAGCAACTGGAGAATCACACACACTAATGTCACAGTTCACTTGGAGCAATTTGTTTTGTAAGATGATGAACTGTGTCAGCAAAAGTTTAAAACTCGTTATAGGTGGGGCTGATAGCACAGCCTTCTGTTAGCTTCGCCCAGTGTTTCCCATTAAAATGCCCTAGCCCTTTGCCTGATTTGGTGACCTGGGGTGCGATTCTCTATGCCAGGGGACCCGTCTTTTTCAATTTGCTTTTATTTAAGCTGTTCTCAGGAGCAGCTTGGAAGGAAATACTGCAAAATATTGACAACTTTTTCTTTGAAGAGCTCTAGTCCTCTCCTGCTTTGGCAGGGGAGGTGTCCTTGCATGAGAAGGTACCTTTGCCTTATTAAAACCAGTCAGCCCAGGTGTAGGTGTGTTGCGCCCTGGAGTTTTTTAGCCAAAGTGTCAGAAGTCTGACACTTGTCAGTCTGTCTGACAGACATCGAGTCTGCTGTGGTTTTTCGCAGTCCCGTAGTGCAGCTCCTGCTGGCAGAGCATGCTGTACCCCCAGGTTGCGGGTAAGGCAGGAGAAAAACCAGCTTTGTAACAACTGCCTCGGTGCTGCGGTGGGGAGCAGGGACCCTCGGGGGCGTGCGGGAGCAAGGGAGGTTTCTGCCCTGCTCTTACCAACATAATGCAGAGGAAGAAACAGAATAAAGGTATAAATAGCGAGTCTGAGATTGGACGGGAGAAATCTGTGAGTGAGAGCAGCAGTGATGGAGATGAGGACAGGCTGGTGGGGATGGACCTAGTGTCAGGGGGAAGGCGTTGGGGGGATGATGGGGCACAGGACCGGTGGGGAGGACAAGAGGAGACAAAAAAGGATGTATGAACAAGGAGAATGGGAGGAGACGATGAGGATCGAGTGCTGTTGGTGTGGGTGACTGGGATGGGGAGGTGGGAGGAGGGAAGAGAAGAAAGAGGAACAGGCTGGTGGGTGTTGGGTTTGTGGATGAGCAGAAATTGGCCACCTGGAGCACTCTCTCCCCCCACTGCCCTCGAGGACACCCATGGCAGCAGGTACCTGTCCCACTCACCAGTAAAGGGTGTCTTTCATTCCACACCAGCAGTGGAAAAGGCCAGCTACAATTGCAGTACATACGGCAGCAGGTCTGAATGGGCTGGCTCTAAAAGAGGAGCATGTGCAGAACACGATGAAGCTCTGATGCAACTGCAGTTTTTCAGCAGTTTTCAGTGCCCAAGCTGGTAGTTGTACTGGTTTTGTTTCTGAGCGTTTTCTTTCAACTATTACTGAAAGTGCCTGGGGTTATTAGAAAGGCTGATGCCAAAACTCAGTTTGCCCGTGATAATTTACCTCTTTTTGTGTCTGCTTCACGATGCAGGCGTTCAGTTGCATCCCTACCAGCAGCTGCTTTGAGGTCCATTACCTGAGTGCCCAAAGCTCCCGCACTGGGGTGGCATCTGGCTCGGGTGGTAGATGCGGCTGGGGGCTGCAGACAGCTGCATCCTTCCTGCTGCTGGAAGCTGGAGACTAAATAAAGCAAATGGCAGGAAAAGAAAGATTGGTTTCATGGTAAATAGGATTGTGTCCCTGTCTGTGACAACCTCAGTTTGGCAGCCTCCTACCTTCAGAGCACTCAGTATTGCACCACCTTAAACAACATTTTTATGTGTAAGATAAATCCTCGGTAACTGTGCTGGAGTGGTTGGTGTAAAGCAGGCTCCAGGATGATGGTTTGTGAGAAGTTGTCTGCAAGGAACCACTGTTTCCAGCTCCAGTTGCTAAACGGGTGTTGAACCTCTGCTGAGATCAGTGGGACTTGGGCGCATGCATTAGTGCTTTACTTGGTTTGCAGCATCGTTGCAGGATGAACTGTCCCACTGGAGACTGACCGGTGCTGTGGGGCATGATCTCTGACCATTGATGAATGCATTGATTTCCAAGCATAGGTGATAGCATAGGCCATCATGGGATCTGGAGTAAATTGTCCCTATGGAGAAACTCTGCAGATAACGTCCATCTATATTGAGAAGGATCACCCTTTTCATTAAGGGCACATGTATAGGGAAGTTATAAAAGGTTAATAAATGATAAATAAGTAGTTAATGATTAACTCGAGTCCAGCAGGTCAAGAGATTGTTTTTACCTGTTTGAAGGGCCATCCGTGCCACACATGGGAGAGATGGGGCTGCAACAACCCAGCGTTTAGGGTTTTCTTGCTCTCTTTCATCTTCAGGATCAGTTGGGAGTCCTGGGAGTGGAGAGTCATCTCCGACTGGTGTCTGGTTCAGAAGAAGTCCAGATTTGTTTACCCTAAGGAAGAGGTCATGCGAGTCCAACACAGACACAACGGCTTTGTTCTGCAGGACGCTTCGCTTCTATGCTTTCTTTCATGCCATGCTGTCCCATGGTGTTTCACAACAACAGGGCACAGCAGAGCTGAAAAAGTTAGCTGTCCTTTTATTTATATAGGACCCAAGATTGGTAGGTCCAATTCTAATTCTTACAAACTAGATTTTAGCTGTGTCAGGGTAACACTTTGGAAAGGGAGTTGGGGAGGATAGCCTGAAGGCAGGAGTCTAAGCCGGAGCGCATGCTGAGCAGCGAGGTTGCTGGTAGGGCTGTGTGCCCGTCTGCCCACAGACTGACCAGCTCAGGAGGAGAGGGTGAAGCTGTGGAGCAGTGGTGAGCCTCCTCCTCTGGGACATCCATCATCTTTCTCAATCAGTTTTTTCAGAACTTGTGTTTATATGAAGACGCCGGTTTTATTTCTTTGCTCAAGAGCTTGTGCTGAGCTTCTGCTAAGTCCTGTCATGGGACTTTCTTTTGCTTTTGATTCCCTGCAATGCACAGAGAAGTTCCACTTCGCACTTCTCGGATTATGTCTGCAGAAATGAATTTAAACTATTCTTGTCTATGCTTATCTTCTTTACTCTCCTAACGTTTCTCATGCTGTGAAAGCAGCCAGAATGCATTTTTGCTTACGTCCGTCGTCTCTCTGTATTAGATTGAAATGTAAACTCATGGGGGCAAGAAACATCCTTTTGAAACAAGTGCAGGGCCCTTCAGAGTTCCGCTGCCTCTGATCCGTTTGTTGCAAGTAAAGTGATCAGTAAAAATTTATATTAAAAACTTACATGGTACAAGCATTTAAAACAAAACTGCATGTTAAATCAAATCACTCCCAGCTGGTGAGGCACGCTGAAGATACTGATGGCTGCTTTTCTGCTTGCTCTGTTCTTTTTTTTAATTAGCACCTCACCTTCCCACGCAGGGTTTCCCTTTCCCCCAGCTGTTGTGTCCTGCAGGATTAGCAGGTAGAACCAAGCCGCGGCGGTGCTGCCTGCTCAGGAATCTGCCCTCGTAGCTACCCTTTGGGTCTGTACCTTGTTTTTCTGGAGGATCTCCAGAAGCTACAAAAGTGACCGTGAGTTTGAACCCCCACCATGGCTTTCAGAGAGGGAGGCGGTGGCTCTGACCAGCACGGAAGAGTGAAGTTGCTGGCTGCTTCCAGCCGAGCAGTGGTTCGCTGTGCCCCAGCTGGATTCAGGCACTGGTGGCACTGCCGCTGGGCAGCCTGCTCGCCCAAGGCCCTCTGCGGACCACCGCTCTGCAGGTCTTTTGCACCCTTTAAATGGTTATTGCTTTGGCAGAGTTTAGATGAGCACTGTTTACCCATTTTCTTTCACGCAGACCAATCTGAAAACCTTTTAACTGGCATTTTTTTCCAAACTCTTATTTTTTTTTTTCTCCCTCTTTTTAAACATTTGCTTTTCTGTTGATGAGGATTTGCAGTAATGCAAATATCTCTTGCTGCATCTCAGGAGAGAGTAAACACTCTGTGGGGGAAGTTATTTTTTTGTAAGTAATCCTTTTTTTTCCCCCCTAATTTGAATGGAAAACAACATTTTACTAATCTTTTAAAACTGTCAGCTTAATTCTGTCTTTGTTACCAGTGTAACCTCCTGTCTCTGTAGCATTCTGGGCGATTTGCAAACTGAGAGATGTTAATAGATATGTTGCTCAGCACAAGTCAGCAGGGGCCACTAGCTTGACGAAACGTCAGCTCTCCTGACCCAGCCCAGGCAGGTTTCGGCATACCTGGAGTTGCAGGGGATGTTAATGCAGTCTGAGAGATGCTTCTAGTAGTTTGTGTCACGGGCTGTGGCAATACATTTAATCAATAGCTATTAAAGAGGCAGCAGGCTCTCTATCGCTGGGTGGTTTCAAATAATGCATTAAATAGAATTGGGAATGATCTAGGGCTAAGTGGCCCTGCCATAGACTGGCTGTGTTATGGCTGAAGATCTTTCAACCCTGTTTGTTTTTATTGTCTCATGGTGTATATTACAAATATCATCACCAAACAGGGACAGAGTTGCATTGCATACTCCATAAATGGAGGAAGAGGTGGTCTATGCCCTGCAGATTTAGTTGGAAAAGCTAGGCAAGAATTAGGAGCAGGGCATCTTATCCCAGTCTTAGAGATGGAGAACTGAGATACAGAGAGATGCTCTGCAAGATAATCTGTGGCGGGGACTGGTCCCAGCCCCCAAAGCTGGTATTCTGTGCCCCAAATAGCCTCCTCTTTGCTGGAGCTAGTTTAAAAATACATGTCAGTGAAACAGAGCTTGCAGGCCTCTTTGGCTGAGTGCCCATAGCTAATCACTAGAGATTTCACAGAGAAGTCTTTCAGAGTGTCTATTTGATTAATGGTTCATATTTTGCAGATCTGAGGCTTTTTATTTTATTCTTAAATTTATTCCATATCGCTTATACGAGTTAAATATGTTTTAATTCCATCTTAAATACAGTGGAACAATCTTTACAGTGAAGTTGGCTTTTTTCCCCCAGCAGCAGCATGTTTGCAGAGGCTTGCGCGTGGACACGCAGCTGGTTAGTTAGGATTGTTCGCAGTCCTGTTGCACGCGCTTCCCCAGAAGTCTCGTAAAAGTGAGAAACCAAAGAACTCTGACACATCATCGAACTGCACCTCAGTGCATTATGCCTCAAGGTTACGAGGGATAACTGTGCTGCTTTCACAGGAGGGAGGTTTGGTACGTCAGGCTGTTGCAAAGGCACATGCGGAGAGGCTGGGTGGGAACGGGAATGGTAATTCGTGTTTGGGTCCACTGAGATGTGGAGATCAAGCGGGGCAAGGGAAGGAGTGAGCTACTTGCCTGTGTCACCTCCTGGACGCTGGTCTGGCAGGAGAAGTGGTTGGGCTCAGATGTGGGCACACACCTGTGGCAGAGCAGGGGTGAAATCCAGGAGTCCCTTCTGCAGCGCTTGCAGCTCTCCCTGCTGCCAGGCTGTTTGCTGTGTCCCAGGCACATCCCAGTAGTGCCGCTTTGGGCTTTGCCCCAGTCTGGCTTTAGCACAGGAGCCCTTTTTTAGCAGCTCTTCCCCCTCCCTGCTGGCTGGGACTAACGGGGAGCTGGACAAAGGAAGCTCCTGATGGAGAAGGGCTGTGCTGTTCTGTCCTCATAGAGTTCAGCTGGTTTTCTTTAGCCAAACTTTGAGTATGTCAGAGCGAAACCTGATTTTTACGAGTTCACACAGTCTGTACGCTGCTCCCTTCCTTTTAAATTAAACATCCTTTGCTTTCCCCCCCGGCAGGAAGACCCCCAAGCGCGCGCCCATTGTGGCTGCGCTGTTTGCGGACAGGCTGTTTGCTGCCGACTCAGACAGAAGTGCTGCAACAGCAACTGCAATCGTCTGTTTGATAAACAGTGCCTGGCCGTATGTTCAGCTGTTGATTCCTGAGGATGTCTTCCTCCCCCCCCCATTTGCATACATGCATGAACAAGCAACCAGTATATATGCACAGCCGTGTAGAAGGGTTCATTAACAAGGGATTTAGCAGTGGTGCCGTGTTTGCCTTCAGAGCTTTGATCTTGAGAAGGGCACTCAGTGGCAGAAACAACACTGCGTCCGAACCTGTATCGAATGCCTTCATCCTGAGCACCTGGGGCTGGAGGCTCAGCAGGGCAGGGGAGCTTTGAAACAAATTAGGAGCATTTCTCCTGAGAACCATGAACGTTTGTCTCACTTCAGCTTGGTTTTGCTATTTCCCAGTGCTGCAGGTGATCGGTTATTGTAAAATCCCTTAATGGCTTGTATAGAGGAGAAAACCATGACAAATGCAAGTAAACTTACTGCTTTTGCTTGTTTTGACACTTGTTTCTCTAATATTTTCAGTCCTGAATGACAAGTGGCTGTATTCTTTGTGGTTAGCATGGACCACTTGCAGAGCGCTGCGGAGCAGGAGTCTCATGCATTCATATCTTCACAGCTCAAACAACTTCTCAGCTTTTCCAGCAAATTACTTTTTTCTCAACTTAATTACTGAAGATCGTAATAGCTAGGTGTCAGAAGCCCACAAAACAGAACAAGGCAGTATTCCCCATGTAATAATTTACCTTAGTAGACTTGATAAGTTTTTGTAAGCTATCCTTCTCCCCCCAATGGTGTTACTTTAGCCCAGACCTAGCACTGTCATGCCAGCTACCTCGTTTTTATCCCTTCTGCTCCCTCCTTGTCCTGTTTCTTGGGTTTTTTGCTCATGTTCACACGACCAGCCCTGCCAGGCTATCCTTCTGCACTGGGCTGCAATCGCTGCCCTCAGAGCCGCTGTCGGGAGTGGGGTCTGCTGTGTGCCGCGACAGCTTTTAAAGCCAAAAAGCCTGTCTCTGCATTGACTTCGTGCTCTCCAAGCAGCTGCATTTGTATTTTTTCCTTCTCCGCTCTCTCAGGGCTGTTTTTGTTCCCGCGTGTGACATCCAGGGATGCGCTCAGCACAATGCCTTCCCATCCTGGTAGCCGAGGGTTCGGGTTATTTATAAACCTAGCACGAGGCAGGAGAGCGTCAGTGGCGTTACTGGGTTTGGGGAGGTGGGAGAGTGAAACGACAGAAGGGAACAGCTTGCTAGCAAGAAAGTGATTATTTGCCAGATGATGTCTTTTGCTCTTTCTGGAATCAGCTCATTTGTTTCAAAGAGGACCAGCCCGAAACAGGCGGAATGCCTGAGAGTGCTGTGTTTGTCAGAGTGGCTCTGTGCTGGGATAACAAAAGCAAAGCGAGCCCTTGCCTAAGCCCGAAGGGCGGCGTGATGTGGGAGCTCGTGGTGTGCCACTGAACTGGTTTTTATTTTTGCATTCAGAGGCAGAGCGCCTGCTATCTCGTTAGGTTCAGAGATATGAAGTAAAGGAAAGGAAATATTTCTAGCTTTTGGAAGCTTTCTTCAGTTTTTTTATGTAGCACCTAGTTTGGAAGCAAAAGTCTCTGTTGCTCTGCCAGTATGGCTGTTAGGCGGAAAAGATGAAAAAATATGCCAGGGGAAGATTTTAAAGGAGCACCAACAGGCAATGATCTTGCCGGCAGATAAAGAAAATCTCCTTCAGTTTTTCCTCAGCATCTCTTACGTAGTGCTCCCCCCTCTTTAGTTTTGTCTGCTGAGCTATCATCACTCCGAGATAAAAAACCCTCCAGTATTGAGAAATTTAGTGTCTGCACAGAATCACAGCCTGTCCCTTTAAACTACAGATAAGCCTTAGTGGAATTTCTATTCTGGGAATAGTTAATTCTGTTTGAGGTTGTGCAAGAGAGAAGCGCTCACAGGCTTAGTAACAATATTTTTACTCCATTTGATTTTTCTCCTAAGGATTTGCCTCCCTCATTTGATGGAAAGTGCAATTATTGATCAATCCCGCACTAGGGAGAAGACTGGGCGGGGGGGGGGGGAGCTGGGGGAAGGAAAGAGAGAAAGAAAGAAAAACAAACAAAAAGCCCAAAAGAGAGCGTTTGTAGCTGTAGTGCTGTTATATAATAGCCATTATGTAATGCCTGTTGGTGCCAACTAAAAATATACTGGAAGATAACTTCCAATTCATTGAAGCATTTAACTAGCATCATCCCAGGGTTTCTCGTTCTGGATTCAAACCCTTCTGCAGATGTTGAGAAGAGCTTACAAGTCCCCTAGACCGCACAGCAACCTGTTCTGTCTCTTGATCCCTCTTTTTCTTTAATCTTGTTTTGCTTTTTTACCTGGCGTTTTAGGAATGGTAAATGCCTCTTCAAGTCACCTCTTTGCACACCGCACTGACCACGCCGCCGGTCCACGCAGCCCCTTTTCTAATGCTTTGTTCAGCTGAGCTTTAAATGTCCGTGGTAGACGCTGGGTTTTCAGGAGGAGGTGAGCGTAAGGTGTAGCAGGGAATAGATTTTGCAGTTGCTTATGCAGCACCATCGAAGACTCGACAGCTTCATAGGCAGTGTTTTATAGGGAGCTCTTCTCCTGGAGCTGAGCTGCAGCTAAAAGTATGTTGCCTTTTCCATCCTTAAGCCCCCCTTGAACTGCCAGCAGGACCTGACTCCGTACCCAAACGCTCAGCCCAGCTGCAATTGCTGAAATGAGGTAAACCCCCAAGGGGCTCTTACCCAGCGCTGGCGAGGTGCGGTACGCACCACGGTTTACCCTTATTTTCTGTATCAAAACGTTGATGTGGCTGCGCAGGGCCCGCAGCACCGTTCTGAGAGGCAGAGCAGGCAGCCCAGGCGGAGCGGTGCTGCGAGGGGGCAGTCCTTGGCCAGGGCTGGAGGGCAGGGGCAGCCTCACAGCAGCAGTGGTCCCCTGGACAGGGTTCAGGGACAAGGGGACGTGACGCTGGAGGTGACCCGAGGAGGAGCTGCAGGGAAGGTGACACGGGCAGCAGCAGTGAGCTGCACCGCTGATGGGGACCCTGCAAGGTTTGTTAATTTGACAAGAGAAGCTCAAATAGTCCTGGCTGAAAAAGCCATGAGCAAAAGCCTCTTTACATCCACATATCCAGGCTTTCAGTCTGCATAGAGACTTACAACACTGTACGTAACACTAGGTGTCACAAAATTATATGAGTGCTTTAATTAAAGCCTCACAGTAGTACTGGGGGAGGGTAACTAAACCTGTTATCACCAGTGGTGAAACTGAGCCGTGGTTGAAGCAACTTCAGTTGGATCACATATTCACACGTAGGGATTCAGAAAGCGGGGTTTGGATTCCCCATCTTTTGCTGTAATTGGTGTATGGCGTTGCCATTTCTCTTCCTTATCATTGGAAACAGTCATTGTGCTGTTCTATACCCAAGCACTAAGACCAGAATGACAATAGCAATGGCATAAATCTATATTCAGGTTTCTCACTATAGTAGATGCCCCCTGTTAATGAGCTACCGCATCTCTGTGGTCAAGGAGACTAATGCTTCCATTGCAGGAGTCACAGGTGCTATTTTAGGTGACCGGAGATTGTGTCTAAGTGTCCAAGCCCTCTAGGATCACTGGTTCAGTCCCCAGTGGGATCAGCAAGGGCTTTTGTTTTTCAAAAGAACAGAGGTTGAGTCTATCTTAAAGACTTACAGAGCATTTGTTTTGCATGAATTTACCCAAGACGCGTCTTGATTGCATCCAAGTAAGCGTTACGTACATCGTGTGGCACGTTTTGCTCTTGAAGGTGCAGTAGAAGTCATTAGTACCCATAGTAATTATTGTTGTTGCTATTGCTTTATTACAGCAATATAATGAAGTATGAGTGGAGATAACTCCTGCTTAAACTCAATTTCCTCTGCAGGACCAGAAACATTGGCAAACTAATGAAGGGAACCAACGGTGCTTTGCGCTCGAGCTGGCTCTGTGTCAGCCGCAATGGCAAGCGCAGTTATGTTGCAGCCAGTTTTGAGGAGGGGGAAATCCTGATAAGTGGAACTAGGATTTTACCAAATATTTTTGTCTGCTGGCTTTTAACTAAAGCTGCCTCCTTTCTGCTACGTGAACGTGCTTCATGTCCCAGCTCCTGGTCAGATGAAAGAAGTCTTTCTCCTGAAGATGCCTGTGTAGGAAGGGCAGTGGGTTAAGGCAGTGGATCAGGACATGGAAATCGTATCGCTGTGTGATCAAACGGCAGCTTAACCTGGTTGTGTGTTGATGCTTGTCTCTGGCAGTTGCTGAGTAGAGTGATGTGAACGCTTACTCAAAACCACAGCAAATTAGGTGAGTGATAATTGTTTAACACTATGGGATAAAGATTTAGGACTCTACAGCCTCGGGCCAGCGTGATTTGCTTTCTGTGGGGTGAGATATTGTCTACAGCGCTTATTGCTTTATTTGTATAACGAGGGAGAGAGAGCCTATGCAAAGTGGGTTTTGCTGACTGTGCATTAGCAGAGGCCCCTCTCCTTTTCCTTGTGCCTCTGTGTGTTAGATGCCAGGTGCAGGCAGTTGGAGAGGAGAAACGCCAAAGCTGTGGAAAAAAGAGCCAATGGCTTTAACGCTGCCGGCTTGGTCCAGCCGAGCGCGGTTACAGCAATATACTTACTTTGGCGCTCTTCCCTCGGTGATGTCAGCAGCGTATGAACTGAAGATGGGGCCATGAATTTTTTTAGTGCCAGCAAAGAGCTGAAAGTCTGAAACATCGAATAGGTAACGAGAGCCGCTGTCCTGCGCGCGCTCCCCCGGGAGATTCACGGGGGAAGGCGGCTCGGGGCAGATGCTCGGCCCGTTGGCCGTTCTGGTGAAGCTGGAAACCATTGCACTGGTAGGTCCCCAGTCTGCATCCTCTGCGTGCCTTTAATGGGGCCAGTCTGGGGAATTGGCTGTGCTGCACCATGGTTTTGCACGCTCCTGGGCAAGATGTGTTGAGAAGAGCATTCATTATGTTCTGAATAGGCACAAATAAACCAGGCAATACTGTATCAGCGATATTGTTGTGGGGGATTGTTATTTAAAACAGCGTTTCATCTGGAAGCTTTGACCAGCTCTTTGACTGGAAATCAGCTGGGTTTGTTATTGTGCCTATGTTTAAATTGTGCTTTCCTTTTAATCTTTCGTCTACATCTTGCATTAAAAATCCACTTAATTTTATGACCAGAAGATGCCCTGGCTGCTCCTCCTGTAACAACTGCTTCACCATCAGATATGCTATAGCCATTAAATCGACCCCTGCGGTGACCTGCATATCTTTAAGCATTTAAATGAGTTCTACAAATTAGGCTTTTAGGATTAGTCATCGTAGATTTGCAGCATCATTGGTGTGTTGCCAAGGACCCCAGTTTTGTCACCATGACTACTACTGCAGGGTTACCGAGAAACACAAACTGCAGGAAAGTTTATTAAACAGAAAATTCACGTGCCAGCCTGTGAGTGGGTGAACGGTGACGATGCACCCGCTGCGGCCAGGGGAGCGCCTGGTTGCTGATACGCAACGCAGCCCGGAGGTGGGCATCCAGAGGAGAGAAGGTGCTATTATCCACCCAGGGAAAATCACCATCGTATGTATTTCTTGTATTGTCACTTGTGCCTGTTCAATAAATACTGTGTTTTGAGAAGGTGGGGAGGCAGTGGGAGTGTGTGCTTAGTCCATGGAATGCTCTAATCCTGTGGGGATTGTCCCTTCCCAGGAAAGGCTGTCCCCACCGTGGGACATGAAGCTGCAGGAGGGGTGATCCTACAACGAAGCATTTGTAATGATAAAATCCTCTGCTACTGTCTTGTCAGATCAGTGGGCATGAACTGTCAAGTTTGGGGCATTTTTTTTTTAAACCTGAGCACTGAAAAACAGGATGCTGTGGTTTGTCTCCAGCTGGGAATATAAAACCCAACTCTTCTCTGCTGTTGCTTCCTTAAATATATGCCTGCCTTGTGCAAGGGGAAGCTCCTGGCCCCTGTATTCACCTTCTTTTCTAGACCTTCTTCAGACATGTGGGAATTAGGTCTTTAGAAATAGGACTGCTGGAAGCTCCTAAGTGCCATCCCTTCAAGATCTGTGCTCTTCTATCATTTGAAAACCCAGCCCCGTAGCTCTTCCCACCCCTCACCCCAATGTCTTCTCCTAGGATATCTAACACGTATATGCATGAGTTTGCTTGGGAACTTATGAAGAGAACATCTGCATTTGGTAGCTGCACCCTGGCATGTTTTTCCCCACACTGTTGATATACATGGCTCTTCCTCGTGTAGTCTTCTCCTGTTCCTCAGCCTCACCTGACTGTTTCACAGGGGCTTGGGACCAAAGTCGTGCTCCTGCCTGAACCTCCTGTCCTCTCTGGCACACGTCCTGGACTCTCTTATCGAATCCTCCAATAAGGCAGTGCCAGAAAACATCAGGGGATGTTCACTGACACCTAATGGAAGTGGGATCTAAGTTATGAAATGTCTTTTATAGTCCTTGGAGGGAGAAGGAGATCCAGGGAATGGTTCTTAGCTCCCCATCAGCTTTGCAGGCACTTTCTCCTGCTCTAGGCAATGCTGATAAACCGGGCGTGCTTAGTGCTGGGCAGGAGTAGAGCCTATTCTCAGAGGGTGTTTCTGCTCCTGCATGAATCTGCCTCTTCCATCTCACTCCATCCCTTCCCTCTCCCCAGGACCTTCTCGCAGGTCTCGTGGCCAAGCATCTCTGTAAGGTTGGCTGCCCCGTCTGAACGTGGGATGCTCCCTGTGCTATTCCACCAGCTCTGGGCCGCCAGCTTACCATCTTGGCGTGGAGGTCTGAGTGGGTTTTTTGTTTTTGAAAGAGATTCTTTGAATTCAAAACACAGCAAATTCCTGGCGGAGGCAGCTGATGGATCATACTCTGCAAGGGCTCTGTGCCTGGGACTTGCTCTTCTGTGGTCCTTCTTTGACCTTCCAGCAACCATGCCAAAAACCTCTGTCGTGGGTTACAGATCAAAAATACATAAATAGAATGAACCAACATGCTGGGGTCAAAAAGGGGACAAATGCTCCTGATGCCAGCTCACATGTGTGGCCTGAAGACAAGTTGCCTGTCCTACAAGCCCGATACTCACTGAAAAAGGGGCTGGTCGGGAGGAGAGAGCATTGCTGTGTCTGCAGAAGCTGGCATGCTTATGTGTTATATATAGGAGCATGTATATAGATGCACACAAGTATTATATGTTTACGTGCTAGCAGGCCACCACAACCCAACTGCTTCCTCAGTTTGGAGGTTTCCCACTTAAACCATTCTGGTTTCCCTCGTATGTTTTGTTTTTACCTCTAATTTCCCACAAATGAGCAGTCGGGGAGTTCTCCTACCGCTCTCCTAAAGGTTTCCTTCCCCTGAACTAAACTGCTTTTGCAGGGGATTTTCACTTATGCAGTAAAGTGCTTGTTAGAGGTCTGTGTGGGTGACTGAACGCTATTTGCTTTCCAGTGTCAGTCCTGTTCCATATTTGTATTTGTTTTGAATGTTCTGGAGAAATAGAGGAAAAATACGTTTTTGCTTCAGACCCATCTCAGCGTAAGTGAATTTTGTGCCTATTTCTTCTGAGGCTGGCTGCATTGATCTTATGGTTAAGGGAGTGGAAATAAAGAAGTAAAATCCTGAGCTATCGTAATCCTGTTTGGGTGAACTGGCTGCCTCCGAAGTATACAGCCTGGTGTGGAAAGCATCTCATTTTTAATTACTACTAATGCTGCTGTTTCGGTGGCACTTAGCGCTGGATTACCCGAAAGCCTGACTGTCTCAGGAACGCCAACATTCTCTGTAAGAAAGTGAGATTTGCTCATATGCAGAGAATGAGTCTCTCTGCTTTGCTGGTTTCAACCAAATTTGCTGGAGGCAGAGGAAAAGCTCTCAGGGATCTCGGATTCCTGCAATTATTGTGCAAATGGGTGAGTGGGAAATGAGAGAGGTATTGTGTCCCTGTTCACCCTTTCCTGCTCCAGGGAAAGGTCCCATATTACACGTCAAGGGGACCAGGCTTCCTCGCGTGCATTGCTCCCCTTGCATCGTGCTCCAGACAGCAGATGCCAAGGAAAGGGGAGCCAGTGGTGGGAGAGCGGCTATTCCTGCCTCATCCCGTCAGCATGAGCCCCTCCTGCAGCCTTCTTCTCAACCCATTAATCTCTTTTTTTTTTCTCCCACTGGCAATTACCCTAATAATAATAGAATCAAATGCTGAAGAAGAGTTGAAAATGCCATAGCATCTCTCACAACATACTGCCTTGGACCTGGTCCCTCGAGCAGGAATTGCTGGGAGACTTTGGGTGCTCCCTTCTAGTATGATGTTGTAATCTATCAGTGTGTACTTTTGAACTGTCTTGTTCTTTGTCGCTCAGGGTAATAATTACCCAGGCCATTTTACCTTCCAAATGCTTTGCAGCGATTAATCACTCATCAGCATTCCTGAAACGACAGGGTTCGTATCCCCATTATATAAATAAGGAAAGCGAGGCAAAGAAGGTAGCAACACAACTTCATAGGAAGCGTCTGCTGCTCTGGGGTGGGTCCGCTTTGGGGGTTTGATTTGCAGCCTGTTATTTCCGAGGTGCTGAGTCCCAGCACCGCCGGGCTGAGAGCAGCACTTGCGCAAAATCAGGCTCTGATCAGGCACCTCAGGGTGGGGAGAGGCTTTTGAAAAATTGCCCCTAAATTAGAAAGTTGATTTAGGAGTTGGGCCTTAGATCAGCTTTCTTCCAACTGTGAGGCTTGTTTTTCTGGAGGACTCTGCGGGCAGGTAGGAGGCGAGTTCCCAGCGAAGCCGGCACGGCGGGAGGACGGGCAGCAGTTTGCAGCCTTCCTGCATCATTTTCACAAAGCATGAAGCTAAAGTGTTACCAGCAACCTGGAACGCAGAGGGGGCTCAGGTTTTGCCAAACACCAACCAACCATGCAGAGGCAAGAAAAAAAAACCCTCCTCTTTGCTTCGTTTGCAGCTCACCCTTGTATCCTGGCCACTTTTATTCCTGGTTTCTAGCCTGCCCTCCTCCTGCATCTCTCTGTATCCTGGCGAAGGAATTGCTGTGATCAAATGTTAACGCTCAGGAAGATCTAGCTGTGAGCAGCAGCGCTCGCGTCCTGCTGTTTAATTTTCCTTGTCACGGGCTACAGCCATCGGTGGTTGGGGCAGGCTGACCTTCCTCCCCGCGCCGGCCGCAGCTTCTCCTGCACCGGGCTGCGGGGAGCTGTGCTGGCCGTTGCTGCCTGCCTCCCTCCCAGCGCCAAACGTGCGGTGTGCCCTATCTCTAATACTCCTTATCAGGGCCCGGCTTTGTTTACTTGCATAATTCCCTCAGTGCTTTATCGGATTAGCGTGATTTCAAAGTGTTAAGAGCATCAGGGCCTGAAAGAGTTTTGCACTGGGCTTGCCTTGGCCTCTTCAGATTAGATGCAAATACATTCGTGATAATCGAAAACTGTTTGGACAGAGGTGGTTTTCTTTCATCCTCGATTAATAATAAAAGCACGGAAATCTGTTAGAAAGGAGCAAGGCTTTAAAGCAAGTTGCTTTAATCCTTGTTATGTCTTTGGTATCTGGCTTTTTAGTGGGTTGGTGTGCAGGAATGGTGGAGAAAGCCCCCACGTCCCACAGCAAAGGCCACGTGTGCTTCCCCAGGGAGAGGGAGTGATTCCTGCTGGTCCCGGCGGGTTGGGGAACGAGGCCCGTCTGAGCAAATGTCTCATTTCTCCTGGGTGAATTTGGAGATTCGTTTTGTTTAGAGAAGGGCCATGAAACAGGTTACACTGGAGCCAGCCAGTCATCCCTTCTTCCCTCCCGCCTCCTTCTCCTATAGCAACAGTAAAGCACGCTATGTATATGTAAGCGTTATAGACCCACAGGAAATAATGAGATTTTCCTGTTCCTAACGGTGGCAGGAATAATCAGACCAGTATCTTCGTAACATCCAGAACGACGATGGTTTTTGGTGTGGAGCGTGGCTGGAGAGGGCCACCCAGCCGCTGCGAGGATGCTCGCTGCTCTGAACGGGGCTGGTCCTGAGCCTCGCGCAGAGCTGGGCAGAGCCCTAACCTGGCTGACGCCTGCTCGACGTGTTTCCTTTGTGGCTAATTTGCACCTCGTGCCCATCCACGTACCTAGCGCAGCTAGGATCTGCTTACAGAGTAGTTTTGCCTTGCCTGGAGTGCTGGGTACAGCAGAAAATAGGCTTGTGGTATAACCGGGCACGTATCTTTAGCCCCAGCCAGAAAAAATTTGCTCTGCTTTCCATGTTCACACCACATACCCATTCCCAGTATCCAGCTCCCTCTTGTCCCCCTTTTGCCTGGTTGCAAAAGCATCCAACAGCCGCATTCATACTGTAGCTTGGGCTCAGCCCGAGCCAAGCGTTGACTTTTGTATCCAGAAAGATCTGTTGTTATTCCTGCCTGCTCTCACCCTTCCCTCACCACCCTCCCCTAAAATTCCCACCCCTCAGCTTGCTGAATAATTCCAAGGTGCTAATTGCCCCACGCTGCAGCTGATCCATTGATCTGGAACACAAACAGTCTCGAGGTAATTTTCTGTCTGAGCCAGTCTGGAGCTTACGCAAGTGCTGGTGTTTGTTTCCTTGTTTTTAATTTCCTGCAAAGAAAAGCTTTTGTGTTGCTCTCGACAAGATGCCTGTGCCTCTGTCGCAGTCGGCAGCTGCTCCGTCAGGCCACGTGGGTCTCGAGGAAAATTGACACTAACGATACCCCTGTCTTGTGTAATTGAAGTCTGTGGGTGGGAATTGAAAGTCCTGCTCAGTCGTGTCCCTCTGTCAAAACTGTTAGTCTGTTCCTTGAGGTATCAGGTGGCTTCTCTTGCCTATCTTTAGTCCTACGTTTGGGACAGACTGGGAGCAACTCGGACTCTTTGTGCTGTTAGATGGATGCTTGTTCTGTTAGATCGATCCTTGGAGGCAGAGGTTGCTGGGTTGCTCATCTCGGAGGATTCAGACATCCCTTTCTGTAACAGCTAACCACGAGAAAACAGCGCTGGGTAACTACTAGCCGCTGAAAGTGCAGCATGCGTCCTGCACAGCAAAGAGTTAATTTTCCTATGGCTATTGCTTCCAGCAGCCGTCAGCAGAAGCGTTGTGCCTTTGCAGGGTTTGATCCGTCGAGGGGGCGGGGGTGCTCGGATGATGTAATGTTAGCAACTCCCGGGGCGCGGGGAGTAGGAGGCTCTGCAAAAATAAACTCATCTGCATTCATTTCTCTCCCCGGCTTGCATGCGCAGGTTCGGTTTACCTGGAGGACCTGCACTCGTACCTTTTAAATAAAAGCAGTGGTTGTTTTGCTAACCAGGGAGGAGGACAAGGTTGGTGTGGCGGCTCTGGGCAGGGAGCAGGGCAGGGGGCAAAGGGGAGCAGGCAGCCCGGGGCTGTGGGGCTGCACGCAGGGAGGTGCACCCCTCCGGCGCAGCAGCGTCGGGGAATAAAGTGCGGAACGAGCTTTGCATCCCATTTCTGGGAGCAGGCTTGTCTCCAGGTGGTGCGTGTGTATAGGTAGAAATGAGTAGCAGTTGTCTACCCCTGAATCCTAAGCGGATTTTGAAAAGTCAACTATAACATAACACCTATCTCCCTCCAGAGAAGGAGCCCCGTTTTACAGGGTCAGAGAAGGTGCCCGTGGCTCAGACCCCTTTTTACGAGGTGGAGGACAAGTCTAAGGCGTGCGTGTAGCCAGGCTGGGGGGGGGGGAATGTTTGCATCACTTGCAGTCCCGGGCTGGCTGGTAAATCCCATCCCTCTGGCAGATCTGTCGCTTTGGCAGGAGGGGAAGGTTTGCTCTCAGCCTGTGCCTCGCACCATGCCTTTGGAGGGATGCTGGCTCGCGCACGCTAAGCCACAGCTTTAAGGATTTCAGCTGTAGAAAAGGTAGCATTTCTTGTGCTGCTGTTTCAAAAGCATCTGCCTGAGTGAGTGTGTGCAGCCCTCGCACCTACGTACTTGGCTTTCCAGAAATGGTGAAGGCTGATGACACCTCTGGAATAGTTTGGCACCTCCCAGCCAAGGAGAGATTTTCCCAGTTCAAAGTACTGAAATATCCCCTCTGTCTATCCACAAGTTCACAGATAAGGTAGGAAAGGGGAGGTAGAAAGAAAGAAACGTCTCACACACTGGAAACTGAGCTGCTGCGAATTCTTTTCCCAGCACCATCCTGTGCCACCTGCGTGCCCGGCACTGGCAGGAGATGGGGACGGAGCAGAGCTCAGCTGGTCTGCTGGCCCTGGGAAGGGTCTTTGGTTTTTATGATGATGGGCTCAGATGACAAGTGGCAAACAGGTATCATCCTCACGATGATGGGTTGGGTAGCCAGCACTCCCAGGTTTCTCTCTGGTTTGCCCGCAGACATGCAGATATGTCTGCACTGCCCTGAAAGTCCCTTTTAAATGGATGTAACTGGGCGGTGCTTTGGATCCGTTCTGTAGTCTTATAGTGAGCTGGGAACGCCCAAAAGATGGACCTGGGTGATCGTCTGTCATTGGACACTATTGAAACTGCCTCTGGTCTGACTTAGCGGTGTGTATCCAGAACATCTCCAAAAAAGACATCTTCTACTCCACATCTTGTAACTGGAACAAGAGGGGGGGCATTTAGAAAAACAACTTCCAAAGTTGGAGAGCTTCACATTTTTGTGTACAGGTACTTGCCTTGCAGAGCCCTGCTCTAGCATTGCTGTATATCAGAGACCACTCGCGTGTTAAAAATGGCCTTTCTCATTCACGTCACTGCCTTAGCCACGTCTGTGGCTCTGGACGTGACCCAGGGTGCACGCAAGACTCCGGCTGTGTTTCAAGTGGCGGCAGAACGTGGCAGAACACTTCCAGGAACAGCCATTCCTTGCACCCGCCGGGGCACAGCTTCACCGGAATTTTCTTCTTGCCACAACCTTCATTTCGGGGTCGGGCTGAGGACCACAGTCAGTCTGGGGCCTTCCAGGAGGCCGGGGAAAAGCGGTCACAGCAGCAAAATCCCTGCAAAGCCCAGTGCATGTACTCGTCGGGTACTGAATACTGAGCCAGGGATTGGGCACGTGAGTTCGCGTGGGTCGTCAGAGATTTGTGCTGGGTGAAGCAGCTGGGGCTGGTAGATGTGCAGCAGAACATGTCACTGCTTGGGTGTATCAGTGGTTGGTGCAGGACAAGCAGAGGCTCCAGGCAGTATTTCTGGCCTCTGCCTCGAAGGCTGCAGTGCAGCACTTAGCGGTTGTCGAGTTCAGCTCTCCATCGGGTCGCCGCAGGGGTGCTAATTCTTTGCTTGAAGATGGGGAAGCTGAGATTGGGAGGAATATTTGCTGATTTTAAAGGAAATATATTGTGCTTCACATGGCTGAAGATCTCGCCTGCAAAGGGGACTTGCATTGCAAACACATTCTTTCCCCCCTGGAAAATCCTGGCCTTTCATTAATGCAAGGGGATCCAGCTGTTCTCCAGATGCAGACCAAAGGAGTCACTTGTTTTGGTTGTAGGTTGGAGCCTAATGGAGGGAGAAAAAAGCAACTGCTTGGATTTCTGCAGCTGTTGCTGTTTTTCCTACTTCACAGCAAAAGAGGAGGCATGGAGACCCCTCACCTTAGTGGCCCAGGCACTGCTGGGGATGGCTCCGAGTGCCACGGTGCTGCAGACACAGGTGGCTTTGGGAAAACTGCATGAAATGAAAATACCAGGAGACAAATAAAGGGGAGCTGCTTCCCTTAAGTGCACTGGGATGGGTGGCCAAGTCACATCTCCTGAGCTTATTTTGGGTGCTGTTACTGTAATGCCCAGGAACCACAATGCTCTGTGCTGCCAATATTTCACATACGTATTGCAAGAGGGAAGGACTTTAGCAACCAAATACTCAATGTGGAAAGGAAACACAGGTAAGGGAGAGAACCTGATGTGCTGGAGGTCACCTCACAAGCTAGTGGCAGAGTTAGGCAGGTAAACCATGCCTACTGGGGCCAGACTGCTGTGATGGACTCACAGCACCCATCTGCAACGCCGCAACCCCTGCCGCTGCCCCTACATCCGTGCCTGCGGGCTGTCTCTGTCTGGCAGGGACAGGGCACCTGTGAAACAGCCTGCAGCTCTACTTACCCCTAAGCCAGCAGCCAGCCGGGCAAGGAGTGTAAAAAAGTCTGGAAGAGAGAGAGATGCTGTTGCTGCAGCCAGAAGAGTCTTCATCTTGAGAACTAGCTGCTCCAGGAAACACCAGTGCTAAAATGCTGTGGGAAATCAGCAGTTTCATGTTTTCCAACATGTAGTTGATATATACTCTGATGCCGCCATATTTAAAAGAGAAAAAAGCAGTGGGAATAAGAAGAAACATATTTCACTTATTTTTCTGAATATTGATGAAAGTTAGCATTATGTAGGCTCCCCAGCACCTCAGCGCATATTTTCAGTTACAAAAATCTTCATACCTGCAGCATACTGTATTCATCTTTTAAATATTATTGCTCCTTTCTTCCATAAAAAGCTTCTGTGAACTTGTGCAAATATTTGCTTGCTGTTCAGTGGCGATTTGGATAGTCACCAAATCCAGGAGCACGGTTGTACAAGCGAGCTGTGTTCTGCTGGAGGACTCCCTGCCGCAGGCAGCTCCTGCTATAACTGAGTGCAAACCCCTTGTCCGCAGGCCCTGGGTGCTGCAGGAAGGAGGGGACCCACATCTCCAACTTGGAAGGGCATCTGTCAATATCTAGATCGTTTAGGTCAAAACCAGCAAGGCAGAGCGCAGTGGGAGAACTTTGCTGCGCTTTCTCTTCACCACCTTGGGGTCAGCTGCTCTTCGGCTTTCTAGATCTGTATGCCGAGCACGTGGCAGAACTGCAGCCCGTGCCGACAGAGGCCTGGGGTGTAGAGACACAGCCCCATCCCTGCAAGAAAAGAGCAAAGTTAAAATCACTCTTGCAGCCACTGGTGTTTCAGTGACCAGGACCAGCTGGGGAGCCAGCAAAAGCCCTGAGGTGCTGATATCCTCAGCAAAGGCATATTTGCTATCTACAAATGATCTTTGAATTAGAATCATAGAATCATACAGGTTGGAAAAGACCTCTAAGATCATCGAGTCCAACCATCAACCCAACACCCCTATGCCCACTACACCATGTCCCTAAGGGCCTCATCTACACATCTTTTAAATACCTCCAGGGATGGTGACTCCACCACTTCCCTGGGCAGCCTGGTCCAAGGCCTGACCACTCTCTCAGTAAAGAAATTTTTCCTAATGTCCAATCTAAACCTCCCTTGGTGCAACTTGAGGCCGTTTCCTCTCGTCCTATCGCTGTTACTTGGGAGAAGAGACCGACCCCCACCTCGCTACAACCTCCTTTCAGGTAGTTGTAGAGGACGATGAGGTCTCCCCTCAGCCTCCTCTTCTCCAGACTAAACACCCCCAGTTCCCTCAGCCGCTCCCCATCAGACTTGGGCTCCAGGCCCTTCACCAGCTTCGTTGCCCTCCTCTGGACACGCTCCAGCCCCTCCATGTCCTTCTTGTGGTGAGGGGCCCAAAACTGAACACAGGATTCGAGGTGCGGCCTCACCAGTGCCCAGTACAGGGGCACGATCACCTCCCTGCTCCTGCTGGCCACACCAGTTCTGATACAGCATGATTGTGCTGTGTCAGATTACGTGATTTACATCATTTACATCATTACATGATTTACATCATTTGCAAGCTCTCAGCCACGCTTTCTCTTTTAGCAGGTGCGGGAGATGTCTTTGCAAATACAATGGCACCTCCGTTATGATGGGGGGACGTGGGCTGGCGGCTGGCTGGGGCTGTGCGGAGCTGGTGAGCATTGCCGGGCTATGGAGCACTCTGGCCAAGCCTGGATTAAGCAGCGGTGCTGGGTTGGACCTGATGTGTGCTCAGGCGCGTGTGCATCGTGGGCTGTCCGTCCGCCCTTTTGCTTCCAGGAACACGTAACGTGCCCAGACCAGAGACCCAGAGGCTGCACAGGAACGGGTGCGTTTCTGACACAGCACGCTTCTTGCCTCTGCTTCTTCAAGTTAGAAAAAGCAGCAGACAGTTTTAACTGGCTTTTGCTGGCTTTTTGCATTCACACCAGGCTCCAGCAACAATATTCACTTTATTTTAGCTCTTCCCCAGGAATGGGCTTTTCCGGTTCGTCTTCAGGCAGCAAGAGAGATCCTGAACAGCTTATGTTGGGTAAAAGTCCCTGGTTTGTCTCTTCAGTCCCAGTGGTGTGCCAGGCGTATTTGATTGCTGGAACTAGCCCAAATTTCTGTCTGCACCCTTAATTGGGAAACAGGGATGGGGATGAGCAGGGGACTCCAGAGGTGTAAATAGATCAGTCAGCCACATGGCGTCATCTCTGCTCTGTACAAATGCAGTTGAGGACGTGCTGAGCAGAAAGAAGAATTTTAATTAGCACGTACTCCTTCCCAAGCTCTGCAACTAGTGTAAATACGTTGCCGCTTCTGCTGATTTTAACGGACTAGCTAGTAGACTTTCCTGGAAGGTGCCACCCCTCAGCATCTCCTCATCTCGTTCCTCAAAACCCACGTTGGCTGTGTCCATGTCAGCAGAGGTGAGGATCCCTTTGGCGTCTCCTGAGAAAGCGATGCACGCGTTCCTGGATAGGCAAAAAGAAGCAGCAACAAACTGTCCTCCTCCATCAGCCCGGGGCACGGACATTGTGCCTGGGATGTCTTCTTGTAAATGGTTAAAATACACTGACTTCCCCCTCTTTGAGTATGACGTCTCCAGCGCTGTCAGAAAGACTTTCCTACTTTGTGCAGGTACGGGGGCAGATATATAACAGTGGAGAAGCTGCGCAGCGGTCTGCCCTCCCGTCCCTACAGACGTTTTATAAAGGCCTTGCTAGAGAGCTGCTTGATTGTCGTGCCTGCAGAAAGGGTTGTGTGGGGTGGGTGGTGGATGGGGCTGGTTAGAAGGAGTAGGTGCTTTACGTAGAAAGTTTCCAGCTGGTGTGAAAATTCAAAATTGTTTATGGGGCCAGTGAAGCTTTGGTGGATCTGAGACAGTCTCTCCAGTAGCTCTCGAGGTGGCTGGAAATCCTCAGTATTAAATCACTTGATGTCTCTGGTTAGGAGCTATTTCTCTGTCTTTGAGAATGGGGCCTGAAGAGATGCCCCGAGTGACCTCGGTGCTCTTGGAAGCAGGTTTTTGAGTCTCTCAATTTTTATAAAATAAAGGTGAGATGAATGTGTTTATAATTTCCTTCCAGTAAAGGGCTTGGAGAACTCCCTTGCTTGTGAGTAATAACAGTAGTTTCTGTCAGATGGGCATGGGACCTGGGGTCACTGTGTGTAATTCCCTGTGTGTGTAATTTGTCCTATTCACTTGAATAGTGTGAAATTCAAACTGGTCATTACACTGGGTAGAGCATGAATTGAATTGTCAGGAAAACATGAGAAAATTGCACTGGGTATGTTCTCCCATTCTAATGTAAACCCATAAATAGCCTTTTAGATTTAGTTAATCCGTAATTGAAAGAAAATCTGTAACAGCAGACAAGGACCAGTGTAAGATAAATTTCATGTGAGAAAAGAGGGAAGATGGCTGCATTGCTCGACGTGCTTCGGGAGCGCTCCTGGGAGGTGCGGATTTGGGGAGAGCTGGTCCATACCGGGTGCTGTACGAGCGCTGGTTCCCAGGGCTCAGGGGGGGAGACTTTGACAGGCTCTGGGTGCTTGTTTTTCCTTAGAGTGCTTTCCTGCTTCCTTCCTTCGTGTTTTCTTTTTCTTTCTTTCCCTCTGTCTCTCTATCTTTTATGGTCTTGATACTTTACCTTTCAAATCTACCTTAATATCCCCAGAATAGCACAACAGCTTCCTTCCTCAGTGATGAAGGAAAGATGCTTAAAGAGGCCAGAGCAAAACTCCCCAGTTCCTTCCATTCTCACCCTGTTTTCAGACACTTGAATCTTGGCCAAACTCCCTCTCTGGGCAGAAATTTTCCATGCTGCTTGTCTGCCTAGTGCTGATTTTTGCATTAACTGTGAAATGCTTCAATTGTGAGATGTATATAAAACTCAGCTGAACAGGTCAGCTGTTTCTTGAGAACAAGATTTAGAAGTGGGGTTTTTTGTACCCACTTCATAGATAGGAAACTGAGGCACAGAAACATTGAGGATAAATATGTAAAATGTCAAGCTGTCATTTCCTCACTGCAGAGTATTTGAGTTTATGAACCTAACAATGTTCTTTTGACAGTTTTGTGAGTGGGATAATACCTAAATAGGAAAATGAGATGACAGGTTTCACAGCTTCCCTGTTGAGGGAGTTTGGAATAAAAAACCCTCTGTTTTGCATGAGTTTTGCATGCTCTGTTAGAAGAAAATGTCAAAAACACAGAAGCACGCAGTTAGAGATGGCGAGGTTCCCCGGCTGGGGATCCAGCCCTGCAGAGGTACCCGGGCATCCCATCAGGAGCAAATCTGGGATGCACAAAGAAGAACAATAAAAGAGACAAAAATTGACGTTTGATGGTCCACTGTGATCCTGGAGGAACCTGCCGTCCCGTTTGCTAGTAGCGCTCGGTATCTAATGAACATTTGGAGCTACCAGCGCTTCAAAAATTCCTGATGTGCCGCTGGATGAGATGTCTCACTGCTGGCTCATGCCTCTGAGACTGAGCCAGAGTGCTGGCTGCGGGGCAGAGATGCGACGCTGCAGGCGTTGCGCTCCTCGTGTTGCCACTCGTGCTCGCAGGGGTGTCTTCTGTGCCTTTGGCACCCATCACCTCCGGTATTGCCCTCTGAACAGGGTGGCAGCTGACCAAACCATTAGCATAAATGGAAAAAATTGCAAAAGCTGCTTGGTTGTGAGCGCGCCGACCTCTTCCCAGGATGAGCTCGAACTCGTTGGCATGTGAGATGATTTCAGCTGAATCAGAGCTGTGGGATTTTTTTCCTTCTCTTGTGCACAAAAGCATTAACTTTTTGGACCTAATCATCATGTTTCCCATCGCGAAGCCAAGCGGTGTGCTTTCATCTCGCCCGGCTATTGTGCTTAGATAAGTCCCTTGGTGTGGGAGTGCTCTGTGGCCCTCGAATCAAACTGACGCCAAGGACTTTCTGCCTGGCAGCCATCTCGCACCACGCTGCAAACCGCCTGTGGGGCTTGTTTTAGAATTTGTGCAGCAGCGAAAGTCTTTGCTCCCAGTTATTAAGTGTGAAGCTGGCAGTGGATACGTTTTGAGGCGAAAAGAAAGGGTATTTGCATCCTCTGAAAGGTTATGATTTGCATTGTAACATCCCCAAGACGTTGTTGCTGCCCTGCTGGGGTCCCCATGGGCAAAGCTCAGCGGTGGATTGCTTCAGCTCGTCCTTGCGGCGGAGCAAAGCGAGAAGCGGGACATCCTGCAGGGATAACCCTCCTGCTTCCAGAGTGGTGAGGACTGGGACACACAGAGCTGGGCATTGGACTAGCTTCAGAGCTCTTTCTGGATTTCGGCACACTATAGAAACTGAGAAATGGCATCTTTACCCTGCTTTATTGCCTTCCGCACGGCTTTCTGAAAGTGAGAGAAACAGAGTGCTCCATTTCCTAACGTTAAAGGAATGTTTACTTAGCCTAATTTTGCAAAAGAGATGAGACTCAGGTGGTTATCCGCCTCCCACTCTCCCCCCGCCCCAAGATTTTGAGCTCATATGGCCAGTTTCCACGGTGCCCTCAAGGATAAAACATTCCTAAAAAGTTTTCTGAGCAGAGACGTTGAGTTCAAACACCTGCACTTCATTAGATGTCAGGGAAGCCACACCTGGGGGTGCTGGAACCCTACCTTGGGCATCCCAGCCCCCCATGGGCCCGTTGGTGCTTTGGCCATCACACGCTCTTCTCGGCAGCACCCAGCTGCAGCACCCGGTGGCCTCTCCAGCCGCTCCTCAGGGGCTGCGTGATAAAGCCGACAGAGAAGTCAGAAAGACGCCTGGGCTTTGGATCAGGCTTTATGATCTGAGATAATCCCTCATTTCATTATAAGGTGGGATTTTAAAACTGCTGAGCAATGAAAAGCTTCCACTGGGCAGTGGGAATAGAACCCTTTAATAAACATAAAAATCCTATTAAAAATATATATACGTAAACCGTGCTGCCACATAGAGGCATTGGCGACAGCTCTCCCAGTTTATCATGAATTTTGCAGTTGGTAGCACTTTTTATTTTTAATGCCTGACCATTGGAGTCCTGCTATTGCAGGAGCCTTTTTCTCTCTCTTTTTAATACAAGCAAGAGTCTAGCTGTCATTTTTGCAGAGGGAGGCTATAAAAGGTGAAATAAGTACAGTGTAAGGCATCTAAAGGCAGAAGGCTGGTCAAAAAATCCACAGTATTTTTTAATTTCATTATTTTTTAACATTTGGAGTTAGCTGTGGCTGTGAACGTAAGTCCTATAATGATGAATTGAATGAGCAATTGGTTCATTCAGAGTACCAGAACAAATCAAGGAGTAGCACATCACCCCAAGGACGCTGCTGGAATGCAAAAATTTGTGTACTGAGTGCAGATAAGTGCTTAGGAGATGATCCAACATACCACACCAAAGAAACAAACTAGCTGAGCGCCTTCATTTCTCTCCAAGCAATAAATCCATCATATAGTTACAGTTTCACTTGAAAAGCTAATAGGTGTCCTCAGGTGGATATCTGATTGCCGTTAAGTTGGGACGAGGTCCGTGGAAAACAGCTCACAGGGTATCCTTTTGGAGGAAGGGAATAAGTCTCTGGTTGGCAGTGCTTTGCACAGCACGGATCCAGATAGCAATGTGGGTGGGTGAGGTGTATTTCTGCTGTGGAACTGTGCATTTTCCAGTTATCTCCCCCTTAACTGTAACCCTGTTATGAGAAATTTGAACCCACTTAAATTAGGTACAGAGAGGGGGGGGAAAAGTTCTGGTGGTGTTGCACTTTCTCAGAGCATCTTGCATGTTTTCCAGCGCTCCTCCAGAGCAGGAGGACTCTCTCCCGGTGCTTTGCCTCCAGCCGTACAGGGTGCATGAGGCTGAGGGGTCCCCAGGGTGGAAAAATGGAGGCAGAAAAACGTTGCTGTTTTCTCACCGTTATGCAGACCCACGCTGTCAGGCTGATCTTCGGTCAGGGCTGTAAACCTGGAGATTTTCCTTCCCTGCTTTCCGTGGCCATCTTGGCCGTTTGCAAAGACCTACGAGCTGGAAGCTCATCATCTGGCCGGCGTCCTCCCAAAGGTATTTTAAGAGTGCCGCGTGGAGCACCAGCTCGCAGTGCTTACAGCATTTCCTAGCGCTCCGGCGGCAGCAATTCAATCCTTATTTGGGTTTCGGCCAACGTTTGTTGTCCTCGCTGGAAATGGTATTGATTATTTGAGGTCAGGAGCCAATTATGGCCGATATGATACTCACCACCTCGCGTCCCAGGATGACGTGTGCCACGGAGGCTGCTTTGCTTCAACAGTACCTGCCAAATGGGCCAGTGAGGCTCTGGACAGACCTCTGACCTTTTAAATCACCCATGGTGTGAATAAGCAGTTTAACTCATGCCCTAAACCTTATTTGACACGTGTTTGTTGGGTTTGGTTTGAGCAGGGATTGGCATTTGTTTAATATCTCCCTTGGGGGGTGCTGTGTCCTACGCGGCATCTGTCTGTCTGCTTGATGGCACTGCAGATTTCATGCAACGGGGAGAATTTTGGATGAGAGAAAACTGCTGTGCCAACGGAGAGCGGTACCATGGGCTATTGGAGCCCACCAGCAATTGGTTCCTAGCGTTCCACTGCCAAGCAAAATCACACGCGAGAAGAGTGCTGTGCTTGGGCTATCAGGATGATCGCATCTGCGTAGGTTGGTGGGGTTCCATGCCAGGTACCGGGGATGAAATGACAGCTGGAGGCTGTGAGCCTCCTCTGCTTGCCAGCGATGGGTGTGATGACGGGCAGCAAAGGGTGGCTACGGAGCCTGCGGGCAGCTGAGCTGCTCCTGGGTGCTTGCTCCTGGCAGCAGGTCTGCAAAGTGTTAACACAGCAAACCCACAAAAATCGAAAGGCTTCACCCCAACGCAAATTAAAAATAAAGACCCTGATTACAATAAACAAAGCCCAAGTCTGTGACCTCTTAGAGGTCCTTCTCAGCCAGAGGTGAGATGTCCCCTGTGTCAGAAGTGGGAGTGACCTGCGCTCTGATAAACCAGTTGCAAGAGGATCTTGAGAGCCCAACAGAGAGATTTCTGCACCGATCTCGCAGTGCGAGGACGGGGGATGCTGCGGTGCTGAAGCTGTGGAGCATCAGGAGCTCTGCTCTGCTGTGGGGGAAGTAGTGGAGATGGTGGGTGTGCTGGGTTGGTGCTGAACCATGGGCGATTCCTCATTTTGCTCTTTATTTATTACCTTATTCTGCTTCACTGAGTCTGCGTTAACGTTAACGTCTGGTGTTTTCAGCTCTCCTTGGGTTTACTGCGTTTAACAGCTTCCAGGGCAAAGCACCTTCCCACATGGCTTATTTGATGCCATTTAGCTGAATTTGTTGAGCCTCTAGCCTGGGTTCGTTTCATTAAAATTTGGGCTGTACTTCTCCATCTGGCTGCCTAGTGGAAACGGTGTCCAAAATTGGTATTTCAGTCACTTCCTATATATTTTTTTGCGAAGTTAATTGAATTATGAGAGGCAGGTTACTTAAGCAAATGCAATGGCCCCTGTCACACTTCATAGGGCCTGTTGAACACATAAAACCAAATATGATCAACACTTCCCGGTAATTACAGATGCAATGGGCAAATCGGCCTTCCTGCCCCCTGAGGAAGAGGTTGACGAGGTCTTCTTGGGGCAGCTCCTGCAGCACCGCTGCTGCCGGAGTGAAATGCGATGATGCCTCCGTTCACCGTGAAAAACTGCATCTTCCATCACATCCCTGACCCAAAATAGTATTTAAACTGGTATTTAATGAACTGCAGCCAGGCAGGAATATCATCTACTCTGTTTATAGAGAGGGAAATGAGTTGTGATCTCTTCTCGCTGCTGGTAACGAGTCATTAGCGGACTTGGGCACATTTGGGACGTGGCCGCTGCGGGTGGGAGAGGTCGGTGGGCGCAGGACCCGCAGCACGCGGAGCTGCCCGTGCATCCTGCGCAGCTGGCGCGGTTACTGGGGCAGCCGCGCTGCCAGAGGCTTTTGGGGATGAGCTTGCAGAGAGGAAAGGTGTCACTTGACCTTTCTGTGATTTAGTTGCCTGGCTGCTTTAATGGCTTCGGGATGCGGGAAATGGAAGCGTAAATACCGATGACGTGCAGGTGGCCTCGCCTGCGCCTGCCCGCTCCCCGCTCCGTGCTGCCAGGGAGCAAATACATGTCCAAAGAAGGAATATATCTTTTTTTTTTTTTTTCCTTCTTCTTCTTATTTATTTCACAGGCAAGGAGCAGAGGTGGGAATAAAGGAAAAAAAGACGTCAGCTGCCTATTAGATCAGCAGCAGTTGTTTTGAGCCCTAGCTTCTCGGTGCCAATTGATGTAGTAAGCTTTGTTTTGGGGGTGCTTTTCTGATGCAAAGGGCTGGCTGATCAGAAAATGGTATTTTGCTGCAATAATTTTCTGCAAGCAACTTGCGCTGGTCTCTCTGTGGTAACGTGCTGTTGATTAATGCACAAACTTACCCACTCTCCCTGGTGTCTAGTTTTCATTCTATGTAAGCTCTGATTATTCAGTAAAAAAGAAACATTGGCCTATGAAGCTAAACATCAAAATGCAGAAGCAGAACCCTCAGTGTCCCCACTGTTTGCAGTGTGTTTGCTCTGGGTTATTTTCATGCCACACACAATTGAGGTTATTGAGGAGAGCAAAATGAACGTATTTGTTATTCAGTTCATTTTGGGTTTTCAGCGCTGTCGTTGTCTCACAGCAGCGGTGCCTGGGGATTCAGGAGGGGTGAGGTTATGAATTTATTACATGGTGTCTGGAGCTGTACAGAAACAGCTCCCAAAGGTCTCGCTGAGGGAGAAGGAAAGGATGCTGCGTGGAGGAGCCAGGAGTGGGTGGACAGAGTAGGAAACGTGGGTATGGAGACATGAAGTGGCTTGCCTACGGTGCCAGGGCGCTGACTGCAAGAGCAGCAATACTGGGATTTATGCTTTCGGACTGCTGGGCTGCACCTAACCTCTAAGCAAAGTGTGTAGGTTTCTGCTGGGACCTCCGCTGTGTCTTTGCTGGCTGGATCTGTGTCTGAGGTCAGGTTCCTTACGCCAAGTAGATTTAACTGGGATTATGTATTTGTAAGTCTGGATCTGGATCTGAACTGTTTGTTTCTATAATTTGCCAAACCAAAATCCAAAGTCCAGGGAATCTTAGAGAAGTTTATGCCTTCATTCCAGAGTCCACGTCTGGTTTTATGGGCTGTTAATACATTAAGGTTTCTTTAAAACAGTTAATAGTTTGTATTAAGTGGTTTAGCTGCAGATTTTTAACTACTTAATCACAATAGACTAAAAGCAAATGGAATGGAACTGGGGTTATACTTAAAAGATTTCAATTTTCTTAGTATGTGATCACCTTGTAATCTCTGGTGTGTATGTACACCATCCACCCCTTACAGAGCTGTGCAGCTCTTGTCTTCTGCTTTAGAAGTGGAGGCAGCAGCCTGCAAATGCATAGGTACCTGCTCTGCATCTCCCAAGTCTTGGGCTAGTGCCCAGGCTGCTCTTCAACCTCCATCTCAAATCCAGGAGAACAAAATTTGCATTTAGAGCAGGAAGAAGGAAACAAAAGAGACCAGAAAAGCTTGAGTGAAGTGTTTGGAGAAATTGTGTGATAGGGGAGATTCAAGTTAAGTCAAGGACCTCAGGCTGTTTCCACATGGGGAAGTCAGCAGTGCTGGTCACCGGCACCCGAGTGAATGGCCGAGGCTCGTGTAATTCCCTGTGTTGTCCTTGAAAATCTGTATGAATCCCACAGTGGAAGTTGGTGCAATCAGTATATCTAAAAACAGCCTAGTACCAACCTGTGAAGCAGCGTGGGCAGCCCAGGAGGTTGGCTGGATACGTGGGCTCATCTCATTCCTTGCACTGAGGTCTGTGCTAACCACATATGGACCAGGTGGTGGACCTGACTTTCTCTGCCTCTAAAACAAACCTCTGTCCTCCCCCTCTGTCTCTTTGCAGAGCTCCCTTCCTCAGAACACTTGAGCGTGGCCGATGCGACATGGCTTGCCCTCAACGTGGTGTCTGGCGGAGGTGGCTTCTCCGGCTCCCAGCCCATCGGAGTGACCAAAATTGCCAAGTCAGTAATAGCACCCCTAGCTGACCAAAACATCTCAGTGTTCATGCTCTCCACTTATCAGACGGACTTCATCCTGGTAAGAGGACATGAGAGGACCAGGCAGAGTTATCTGCCACCAGATGAAAGTTCAGTTGGGCAGATTTAATGACATTTCTGGGAACAGGTTGTTTGGGTAGCAGCAGAAGTACCAAAGTCTGCTTTCCCCAGAGCTCTGTGCCTTGTAGTTAGGCTCTCTGACATCTCAGGAGCTTCTCCCACGGGATGAGGCATTTGTTGGTATGGGTTATCTGGTGTCTAATGAGAGTGCTGAGCCCACACTGCAGTCTCTCCCTTAATGGAGGCCCTGGCAGCATTTCCCACCATCACTCAGACATCGGTTTTCTGAGAGTTAGAGGAACGTAGTGTCTGCTGTCAGGTTGGCTGATGACGGCCAAGAGACTCCAAAGTTGTTTTGGGGATAGACAGACAGCTGTCTTCCATCTCACACACGTGTGTGCACGCGCACAGGGCACGACCACGTAAGCTTTATTTCCTTAGGAAACAAGGCTGAAGAACAGGCACTGCTGAGTTCTTGAAGGGATGCTGGAAAGGAGGTGAAGCATCTCCCTCTTAGAAGTCTCCACACTCTTTCCACAGTCTTAAAAGCACTGTGGTGCTTAATCCTGCTGGTATTTGCAGTGATATCACCAAATGTGCTTCCCCAGACACGCATGCAGATGGTAATTATCCTTACACACCCGCCGGCTCAAGCAGGAGAGATGTGTCCACCTTTCTGTGCCCCGAGAGTACGTAACCTCCACTGCAGCGTACTCTCGCTCCTGGTGCGTACCGTCACGAGCTAATCCTGTTGTCAACTTCAGGTACGTGAGCGAGACCTGCCCTTCGTGATGCACACGCTGGCTGCCGAGTTCACCATCCTCCGAGTAGTGAATGGGGAGACAGTGGCTGCTGATGACCTTGGGATAACGAATGGATTTGTCAAACCAAAACTGGGTAAGGACCAACATGGGCTCGGCTTGCCAGGCAGTTGGTCTCCATGACACATGGGGGTGAAAGTCTGCCTCCTACCTTCCTTCAGCGTTTTGGTGGATGTTTATCCTGTTGTAAGATAACGAGCTATCTTAACACATGCCTGAGTCTATCCTAGTTCAACCAAGGATTTGAGTAGGTGCTTAACTTTCTCAGCAACGCTGATGAGCTTTGCTGAATTGAAGCCTTTTAATGCTAGTTTCACGTTTCTAGAGGAGACATGCCTTTTGTAGGACAGAAAATTAAAATACACTTCATTTCAGCTGCAAAAATAACATTGTCTGTAGCCCATACTTCCATGTTTCAGCATTTCAAAGGAAAATGGGTTATATAAAAGCTTGTTTAAGTCTTGCAATGATTGATGCACAGAGAATACTGTTGTTCAACTTCCACACTTCAGGATCAAGGCCACTGTCAGCCCAGGGCTGTACAGAACCTTAGGGTGCTTCCAGTCTAGAGGAACAAGCATCAAGCGAAGGGCACAATCAGGAAGAGGAACTACTTAAATACATATGTTTACCTACACACCTGTGTGCAATTTTGTGCCGATAACCAAACAGAGCAGGGATCAGTTCTTATGAAGTGCCTCTCAGCCTCATCACTTGATAGCTATAGATAATCTCGTTTAAGAAAATGAGCCTTATACAAAAAGCATGAAGGAAGGGCACAGCGAAACGCACGTTGATTATGCACAGGTATGCAATTCGCTGTGTCGCTGTGTTTAATAGTTGCATGCCTAAATACCGGCTGCTTCTCAGCTGCTGGCTGCGAGTGTGTTTGCCAAGCTGCTGTGTGTCAGCTGGTTTTTAATTTTTGTAGAAATTATGGCAAAATAGGCCCCCGGAAAGGAGGAAAAGAGGGTATACTGCCAGCAACCACAGCTGGAGAAATGCCTTCCATAGCCCTGCCTTTTAAATGGTGGAAGCCTGAATTTATTTCTACTTTTCAGTTTGTGTTGGCACCTCCTTTAGCTTGCCCCTTGTCTCATGTGGATGCACCCGATGGCCTGAAAGCCCCTACGAGCAGAGAGCTGACCTGTGCCCCTGCGCGCAGGGCAGGGTGCTGGGGAGGATCTCACCCGGTACCCCGGGGAGGACACCGCAAGAACAAGTTGTCCCCAGGCTCCTCGGTCCCTGTCTGGGAGCCAGCAGGGCTTCAGCAATGAGGAACTTTCTTACCACCACTCTCAGTCTTCTCTGCGGCCGCTGCCGGTGTGTGGATAACGTGTCCGGTGGGATGTGAACCTGCTGCAGACGTGGCTTCATATTGTGTATGTCTCTGTGTGTCTCTTCCAGTTCAGAGGCCTGTCATTCACCCCCTTTCCAGTCCGAGTAATATGTTCTGCGTCACCAGCCTGGATCCAGATACCCTTCCCGCTGTTGCTACACTCCTAATGGATGTCATGTTTTACTCCAATGGGTAGGTCCCGGCAGGGAGACGGGCTCCCGGGGGAGCTGCGGCCGGCGTCTGGAGGCACAAATTGACATTGCTCCTCCAGGATGCCCAGGGATCTGCTGTGGCCTTACGCTGCTGCGGTGCTCTGCGCTTGGGGAGGGAGGTTTCACAGGCTCAGGAGGGTTGTCCTGACAGGTGGAAGCCAAATAGGAGATTGAGGGTGCCCCAAGACATCCGCTGGCTTTGGAAAGCTGAGCCTTTTCAGATTTAAGCTAAGAGTAGCAATGTGATCAATGTGCGGCATCTCCACGTATGACCGGGGGTCGTACGGCTGGCTGTGCCTGTGGCTCCTGGCCCCCAGCCTCCTGCGAGAGGCCCTTGGGGCAGGGATGGAAGAGTTTTGTCGATTGTGGGGACTGGCATTTTTTTCCCTTGCAAAATCAAAAAAATGAAAAGCAGTATAATGTGACAGGACTCAGCCGCACTTCCCTAAGTCAGTGTTTGAACATTTCTGGTTTCACTGGCTACATCTGCTTTAAAAGCCTTGCTTTGCTCTTCTAGCCGCAGTTAATGCTGTTCTCTTCTGTTTCTTCAGAGTAAAAGACTCGGTGGTGGGCAACGAAGACTCGGGACATATTCGCTTTTTCTCCTTTTCTCTCATTGAGGGTTACATCTCCTTGGTCATGGATGTCCAGACACAGCAGAGGTGAGCTTTGGTCTTAGGGTCTCCTGGACCCCAAAAAAGCACCTGGGATGTTCTCAAAGGAGCAGGAAGCAGCTTAAGCTCCTCCATGTTAATTCTTGGGAGCCTCATTGCATGGCTGTCATGTACCCTGTCACTTTTCTGAGTGAAGTCTGGCATGTTAGTTCCAGCTCCTGAATTTTGGGCTTGTCTGTCCAAGCCCTCAGTGAAATCACAAGCCAATGTAATGTAGGGTTATCTCACTTTTGAAAGGGGAACACTGGAGTAAAGGATTCTGACCTTTTTATTCCATTGTTCAGTAGTTGTGCTTTTAAGAGCAAAACCTCCAAAAATCTGGTGTACGTGGTTGAAGTTTTACTGCTAAAGGCCAAAAGTAGGGTGGGGACGTCAGTGATGCTGTCCTCCCGCTTTGCTTTTACACGTCTGGGCTTGCTGCGGAGTCTCGTTGTGATGATAACGTACTGAGTCATCCCTGTGCAGCGGGAGCCCATGACTCCTTTGTTGGGCAAGGAGAAAATCAGCTAGGGAGCAAATATCAGCCTGTTTGTGTGTGTGTGTGTGCTTCTGCAGCTTCACATCACAGAAGGCTGGAGGTCTGGAGGCTGGACAGGGTGCTGCACCGAGATGCAATGCATAGATTTGCTTTTGACACACAGTGCAGTGTTTGGTTTTGATTCTTGCCTGCCCTAGGGACTTGTTTTGCAAACTATTAATTGCCCTCTTGAAAGTTGCTTCGACCTTAATTGGATTAAACCTCTGCCTGCCTTCAGGAGAGGCTAGAGGGTTGGAGCAGCAGCCTGGTGCTTGGGGAAGCTGGGCAGCCAATTCCTTCTCTGTCACAGGCTGCCTGCTTGACCTTGGGCAAGCCTCGCAGCCACTGGTCGTCTTTCCCCCGCTAAGAAATGGGGATCTCTGCAGGGATCCCAGGGACCTCCCTGGCACGCTGTGGGAAAAAGCACTGATGATGCTTAGACACAGAAACAGTGGTCGCCGTTCACGTTCCTAAGAGAGTAGGGATGAAAACATACTCTGCCCCTAAATGCAGCTCAGATCAGGCCTTCAGATTAACAGTCTCAACGTTTGTAAAGCTTGGGCATGGCCCGTTTCTTAGAAATCTTTTTCTTTTGCCTGTGCGCACTCCCAGCATCAGATGCTGCTTTACCAGGGACATCTGGAGGGGCAGGCAGGTGCATCTGTCCTGCTTGCCTTCTGTCCTCTCGGTTTGCCCGAGCTGCCGCCGCCGCTATTGTTGGCTTCAAGCAGCGCAGGGATACAGGAACAGCAGCAGCCCCGCAGGCAGAATCTGACACACTGCTGTGTTTTAATTGCCACGTTTGGTGTTCCTTTTCCTTTACAGATTTCCTAATAATTTGTTGTTTACAAGTGCATCTGGCGAACTCTGGAAGATGGTGCGGATTGGTGGGCAGCCTCTTGGCTTCGGTAGGTAAACATTTGGGGGATCAGTTGGTGCACAGGTAGTCAGTCGCCTCGGGGCCTTCAAGGATGATGGAAAAATCCATCTGAGGCTGAGGCTTTTTAAGAGCCAGCAGCTTAACATGACTTTGCAAGCTGAGATTTTCAAACAGGCGGAGTCTGACTCCTACCTAATAAGTCAGGCTTCTAAATATACTTTTGAAAGTGCTACATGCTTGACAGCTCCACTTAAATCGCATTTATCTGCTGGACTTTGGAGCTACAGCTACAGCTGGGTCTTTGTTTAAAGAGAAAAAGTGGGCAAAAAGATGGCTTGGGAATGCATTGCAGATTACTGAAATCAGTGGTCAGAAGGCACTGTCGTACTCCGGTGCAGTCCTTGGGCAACTCTGTGGCTTTAGTCGATCTAGGATAGATTTATAGCGGTCCAAGTGGGAGTCCTATTCATATCCAGTGCTGCAAACGTTTTCTCTACTCAAAAGAATATTGGATCTAGCACAGAGCAAATGCTTCACGTCTGCAGAAATGTTCTTGTTATTTTTATGTCCCCTGTAATTTTAAGGAGTCCGATCTGAATACTGCAACGAAGGCCTGATCTTCAGAAAACACTGGGGCTCCTTCCCATGGTCTCAAAACAGTTACAAAATACAGGCTTCAAGAACATTTCTGAAAAATGTTTGGCCAATTTTTATATTTAATCGCAACTTCTACACCAGGCAATCAAAAGGAGGAAATTTTCATGCACCTTCTCTTTATGCATCTTAGAGGCAAAGTATGTAGAAATGACATGGTGTACGTCATTGATGGGACATCGGGACACCTACCAGTCCCCTAAATATGCGATGTTTAAATATGTTAGCTTACAATCAAGTTGAAATGTTCAATTTGGATCAGTGAAACTCAGATTTCATCTGGAAATAATATAGCATTGATCTGTGATAAACGGGACAGATGAACCATTTAAATTGGCGTGAAATCCTGTCTCAGGGGCTGTGGTAGTTTGTTGTCTAGGAACCATGTGTCCAGGCAGACCAGCAGGTCAGCATCTCCTCTCTCAGATGCAGGGCAAAGTGTTCAATGGCAACAACTAAAGAGAAAAATGGAGGTTAAGGGTATATGAGACTGTTTTTGGTGCTTCCTTCCTGAACGTCATTAATTGCCTTTCTTTGGACCTCTGCAAATCATTCCCGTACCAATGTTTTGTGCCTTTGGGGGATTTACATTTCCCTTTAACAAAAAGAAGGCAATAAAAACAAATGTGCAATGTATCGTGGTGGCCCGAAGAGCCTGGTTCTGTGAGAAAGAACACATTTTACTACAGAGATCCCTTCTGACTGGAGGTTGTGAAGACAAACTCCTCCCTGTATAAGCGCGGAGCTGGCGAGACCCGGGAGTTCTGCGAGACTGACAGGTGCCGTTCAGACGACGATTGATTTTTTTATCTCCCCCACAGATGAATGTGGAATTGTCGCTCAGATTTCTGAGCCTTTGGCCGCAGCCGACATCCCAGCCTACTACATCAGTACTTTTAAGTTTGATCACGCATTGGTGAGTATCAAGACAGCTTCTTTGGAATAGGGGTGATCTTTTCCCTGGGAGAAAACTCACGATGAGAACATCATTTCCCATCTGGAGAGCTTGTTGGAGTGCCTTTGCTCTGACGTAGCCCAGCAGATGCTTCTCCCCAGCCTCCTGGCTGTCACTGCCCTGGGTCAGAGGCTCCAGAACCAAGCCCAGCCCTACCCCAAGGCAGAGCCGCGTTGGGGAGTGTCGGTCTTGCAAAACGCTGGTCTCGGTCCTTAAAGACCTGCAGCGATGGAGACTCCACGACCTCCCTGAGCAGTCTCTTTCACTGTGTCACTATCTTTTATTAGAAATAATAATTTTTTTTCCCCCATTTTCCTGCAAACGTAGTCGGAGGCTCCAGGCTCTCAGGAGGGTGCCTTTGTGTCTGGGGAACTTTTTGGAGAGTTTCCCAATAGCAGACCCTTGCCTTCATCTCTTGGTACCAGCATAGCCCTAACCTTTGTGTTTTGAGACCCATCTGTGAGTCCTGATTAGCTCTGCTGTCCCTGCATCATCCTCCTCATGGTGTAGGCCTTTGGTAAAAGAGCAATAGTGGGCAGCACAGCAAGGGAAGGTGATTTTGAAGCAGAGAAGGGTGTTGCCATGTTTGTTCTCCCAAGTGCCCTTAAGCAGTTGCAGCACAGTCATCAGCACGAGGGGCTTGCTATTCGCGCAGGGTTCTCTTCTCTTTTCTACTGGCGGATATTTTACCTTCTAGGCCTACCTCTGCTCTTCCTTTGGCTCTATAGGACATCCTCAAAAATGAGGAATTTCCCTGAAAATGGAAAATTGCTATGCCTGTAGCCACAAACAGGATGGCATTTGACTTGGAGCCCATTCCCCAAGTCCTGAGGGAGGGAGTCGGTAGCCCATGTGCTAATAAAGCTAACAAAACTCAGCTGCTTTGTGCTTTTCGTTCTTTTTTCTTAAATGTGTCCTTTCTTGCATTATATTTCTCCTTTCATCACTGTAAATTCACTGCTCAGGCCCTACTTTTGACCTGTAAAAGCTCCAATGAGTTCAAGGTGGGTTTTTTCAGCTAATCACTTTGGTTTTTCACAGTTGGTGTGAACCATTTGCAGCCTATAGGTCATGTGTATAAAGAGTAAAAGTAAATATTATTCCAGATAGCAAAGGTCAAAGTGTTATATATATTTGTCTTATTTTCTTGAATATTAACTGTGCTGATAAGATAAGCTAATAAAACACCATTTTAAAATCAATACTGTTAGCTTTGCCTCACATTCCTACCTGTTGTTGTGGCCCCAGGTGCATGCTTTCTGTGCAGAGCACAAGGTGCAGAGTGCTTCTAGTTGTCAAGCAATATCTGGAGAGCTAAGCCCTGTCGGTTAAAATAGATATTTCACTTAAAACTTGTGCCATACAATTGTGATGACTCTGCAGGCAGCTCCGCCTTTTGAAAGTGTCTCATCCTGCTGTACCCGAGCCCAGCAGATCCCTGCCTCCGAGCAGCTGCCAGGGTATTGTTTGGGCCATGCCCTAAGGTCTGCAGATCTTCCTTACTCAAATCAGTATTTTAGCATTTTCCTTGCTACTTGCTGGGTTTTTTTTGTACGGTTTTAAAAGCCTTTTCATCTGGACGGTGCTATTCTAGCTGTCAAATCCTTCCACCGTGTGGAAGGTGCATTTCAAGCCCTCCCTTGCCTTTGCTCCGAGCATGGTGGCTGGGCTGTGTGCTTGCTGGCTCTAGGTTGGTTTTGTTGGGCAAGACCCTGATCTAGATTTTGTTGTGTCTTCCCTAACTTTGCTACCCAGACACCTTGACTTCTAGTGACATTTCTCAAGGTCTAAGTACATCCTTTCTCTACATCCTCCCTTTCTTTATTTAAGGTTGTTCAGTACTTGTTGTCAAGAATTTAGAGTGCTTTATAAAAGCTTGTTGTTCCCTTTGACCTGATCTTTTTTCTCCTGTGCATCTCAAGGTGTTTTTTGTTGCTTAATGTTTTATTTGACCTGGGTGTTAACACTCAGGTCTTCCTGCCATGCCGTAGTTGTAGAAGTTTGCCCTGGAAATTGGGACCTGTGCTTGAGAAGAAATCCCTTTGGGAGACAATGCTGAGAGGGGAACCTCCAGGTCTCTGGTGTGTCCCCTGGGTGACACAGGTCGGGCTGGAAAGAGCCACGGTTTCCAGCTCCCTCTAGAGAGAGCAAGGGAGAAGAGTCCCTTTCCAGGTGCTCTGCTCTGCCTCATGCTGAGAGGTATCTTGCTCTTCTTCACCAGCATTTTGCATCTGGGATGTAGTTTGGAGCTTTAGTGTCCCTTCAGGGTAGATGCTTGGACCTGCCCTGCAGCTGAGAAGTGAAGATGTGGCACCAGCTGCCCTGGGATAGGGATCTTTTCTAAGGGGCAGAGAGGGGTAGGACTTGCCACTGGTGGCAAAGTAGGATGTGTCCTACAAATCAAAACTGTTCGCACATCTGTCCTGGAGAAAATGCGGCCCAAACATTTGTGGTATGATTGATACCATTTCCTTGACGTTCAGGGAGTCAAGCGGTGAATGAGGGATCAGCCCGTTGTCTTTAAGTGAGGAGGTGGGCCCGTGCAGGTCAGAGCCGGTTGGCCAGAACTGGCCGGTTCTGCTTCCTCCTGCTCCTGCACTGAAGGGGCGTGTGGGGAGACCCGCTGATCATCCGCTGGGGCTGGCTAAGAACGTGTGTTTTGCAAAATTGATTCCTGTGTCTTTTCTCATTATCTTCTGGAGAGGCAAAGAGTCGTACAGCTTCTTGCACTGCAGCGTTCAATGTTCTGGGAAGAACGATGGCGGGGAGGCAGTGGAGAGTCCTGTCTCAAAGTCCTATTCCCTGCGGTGGAGGTTTGCTGGGGTTTTCTTCCTAACCCAGAAGAATTTGCTGTATGGTTTTTTTAAGATTATTTTCTTCCCCCAGCTGACTTTTGTTCACACATCATCAGAGTTAGCCGCTCCTATTCCATCTTCCCATTGGAAAACTGAACATTTTTCTTGTTATTTCTCCTGTGTTTTTTTCCTCAGTTTTGTTAAAAGCCTTGCAGAAAATCACAGTCCAGTTGTATTTCCACTGTCTGAGCTCTGGAGGGTGTCCAATGAATCCAGGTATTGTACTCCTGGCCAAGGACTCAAGTACCTCGCAGAGGAGACAGTCCCTTCTTCAACTTGCTTAACGTGAATTATTTTGGCTTCTTGCAGCAGCTCACAGATAATTTATTTTCCCCTCAGTCCCCTTTCCACTTTCCAAGAGCTGTTACTGCCTGTCCCCGGAGTGTCGTCTTTGAGTTTGTGTAACGGCCAGACGCCTCTTTTCTGTCTGATGTAACTTTGCTTGAGATGTTCTTTTCTCCGACGACGATCGCTCTTTGGCATCTTCTGTTACAAGGGTTTTTTCTTGCAGTAAGTGTGAAAAGACACCCACTAATAATTTTGTATATGGACTTCTGCGGTTAAATCTCATCACAAGACTGGATAAGAAAGCTCAGGTGCTACACCGCACCATCCGGGACCCCCCACCACAAGCAGACTGGCAGTTCTCCTCTTCTTTTGATGGACATGTTCCCCTGTCACCCGACGTGGTCTCCCCACCCACACTTACGGGTCCCAAACCTGTAGGATGCTCCGGAGAGCCTCACGGAGCCCTTGGGCAGCCACATAAATCCATCAGCACAGGCACCTTGCATGAGCGAGCTCCTGGCGTACAAATGCTTTACCAACCAAAGGAAGGGAAAGGAGGGGAGAGGAAGAGGAGAAGGAAAGGAAAGCCCCAAACCAGTTGCCTCCCCCCCAGCACCCACCCTACAGACAGAAACCAGCCAGATCTCACTTGCAAAGTTTGCTCCTTGGGTACCACGGGTTAACGCTTTTGAACCGGAGGGCGTCTCTTGTAGATGGAGTCCTTTCTCAGGGGAGTTCAGGTGTCCAGCAGCAAAGTACCTGGCTCCTTGGGACTCTTCTGGCTTCGTCTCCTGCCTCTGATTTCCTTGTCGCCCCTCCCTGGCTTTTGCTAGAGCGTGACCTTTCTTTTTGTTTTCTTGCAGGTACCTGAAGAAAATATAAACGGTGTGGTCAATGCACTCCAAGTCAGTCAAGCTGAAAAGCATTAGAAAACTTCTGAGCTGGTTCCAGATGCTTTTTATTATTATAATTATTATTATTATTATAATTATTATTATTATTCTTTTTTTCTCACAGTATTTCTTGAAAAATCTGATTCCAGAGAGTGACATGAAAAGAGACTGTGGAAAGTTGAGCAGAAACAGCTCCAATAAGCCTTTGTTTTAATTATTATTATTATTATTATTATTGTTATTTTATTAAATTTATGAATGAGGGGCAGGAGGAAAGGGAGTTCAGACGGTTTCCTGACGTTCAGCTCCCAGGCGAAGTGTAACCTGCCCGTGTTCTCGGTGTGGAAGGAGCTGCCCGGGGACACCCGTCCCTCCCCGAAGCGCGGCGGCGCGGATGGCCGCACGCGCGGGCGCTCTGCCGAGGGCTGGGTCGGCCGGGCCGCTTGCTCGGAGAAAGCCCTGAAAACCGTAAACAAAATGAAATGTGGAATTAAACAGAAAAGACGTCGCATAGTGCTGGCTTGTCTCCTCGCATCAGACTTTCTGAGGACCGTCCGTCATTGCCTGTGTTGAGATAGGATGGGAATTGGGTTCTGTTTCCCCTGGCAAAACTCTTTGGCGTTGGAAAAGGGGAAAATATCCCGTTGTTTGAATTCTCCCTTTCTCCCTGCAGTTAAAGCCCGGCTGCTCAGAGAAAACCTGGGCAGGGGGAGCGTTGCTCTGGCCACCTCCTGGCAGGTGGTGCCACCCAGACTTCTGTCTGCATTGAATCTTGGCTGTTTTAGCTCAGTTTTCCCCAGTCACCCTCCCGCCGCCCCCAGCGTCCTCCCGCCATGTCCCCTGCCCCAGGGCAGCTGCTGTCCCCTCGCCCCCACATCAGAGCCATCCCGAGCCCTTGTCCCCCCAGGGCCAGCGAGAGGAAGGGAGGTGTCTCTTCTCCTGTCCCCACGGGCTTTTTTTCACCCGCTTTGTGCACGTTCACGGGGACACGAAGCATTGCCCGGGGTCCCTGGGTGGCTGCTCCTGCACATCCCAGGCCACCTCGGCCAAGAGCTGCAGCGGGTTGTCCCCACCAGGGCCAGGAGGGTGCCCAAGCCCTGCTGGGACCCTCCTGCGGTTTTTCATCAGCTCCTTCATCACCAGGGTGGAAATCACCGCCAGCTGGGTTCTTGGCTCCCAGGGTTTTTCCATTGGGTTCAGCGGGCAGCCCTTCAAAAGCAGAAGGTGCTGAAAACGCATAAAACCTGAGGCAGTTCCTTCTGGTCCTGTCACGAGAAGGTGATGTGGGCTTTTACCATGAGGCAGCCGCAGTCTGTTTGCTCCTGGCTTGAGCCAAAGCTGCGGGCCAGCAGGAGCCAGGCCTCGAGGCCCGTGGTGGCACCCGCCTCCGAATCGTGCCCACAGCCACTCCCAGCACCGTGGAAGACTGCGGTGACCCGTGCCGGGAGAGCAAACGTCACCCAAGACGTGGGTACCAGCAGTCTGCACCACGCTGTGACCGTGCCGCGAGGGGTGGGGGAAAGCAGAAGCCGTCTGCAGAGGACTCTGCTTTTACGGTTAGGAGCCCAAGGATTTCTTGCATTTCTGGACTTCTTCCAATTGCATTTTTGATATGAAGAAATTGCAGGTCTTACAGTTTTAATAAGGGCTTTCCAGCCTTGCTCAAGAGACAGCCTCTAGCATGGTTTTCCTGAGGCCGCGTCTTGCAGGTTTGAGCCAGGGTTTTGCGTTAATCTGGAGGCCGTAAGCAAGCACCTGCGGTCATGCCACGGACATGGTTTATACTGGTGCGTAGGACATGCAAACAGGTTTATACTGGTGCGTAGGACATGCAAACAGGTTTATACTGGTGCATAGGACATGCAAACAGGTTTATACTGGTGCGTAGGACATGCAGACACACACCGGCTTAGGGCTCGCTGTTTAGTTCTCCGTTCACGGTGCTGGAGGGCTGAGCTTAACGTTTGTGGTTTCGGGTGCTGCTGGACCCAGACATTGAGTTTCAAATCTTTCTGATTTTTCGTCGGTGGGGTGTTGTGTGGCAGCTGGACCGGGAATCGGAGCATCCACAGGAAAAATCGTGGGTAACTTTCCTTTGTAGGCCCTGAGTTAAAGCATCCCTGCTGAGAAACACCTCGGCGCATGTTTAATACTTTACCGAACGGTGTGTTTTGCTGTTCCCTTACATGGGTTTTCAGAATCGCCCCATGATACGTTATATTCACTCCGGATTTCTGGAGTAAAGGTTTATTCCAGGTGCGGCACCATGCGTCTCTGGGTATTTGCTTGGAAAGATGCTTTGGTCTGCATGCCGTAAGGCTGGGAGCACAGGCTGTGCCGTGCAGTATTTAAAAAAAAAGCCCTCGGAGATGTTTCACGGGAATCTGCACGGCGCCGTTGGCAGTGCGCTGAGCTGAAGGGCGCGGCAGGGCGGTCGGCAGCTTTTCACCACGTGAATCGTTGAAGGGTTTCTCCTTGGGATGGCAGATTGGGGTGTTCGTAGGACCGTGGAGGATTTTTTCGGAGAGGGATACCAGCGCGCTAGCTGATGTACAGCTACTGAGTCGCCAGCCAGGCTTTCTGATCGGCTGGGTTGGGCCTGAGCTTTCCCTGTGTGCCTGGGCAGTGTCACCGGGACGGGGTCGTCTTTGTGCTCCCGGGTTTTGTCAACCGTTGCAAAATGATTATTTAGCCGCTTTCCGCATCAGAGAGCAACGTGCGTTGCCCTCCGCGTGTGCTAGTGCTGCTTTCTAAGGACCGCGACGTGTACGGTAAGGAATTACTTGAAACGAGCATCAACTTTACTGAGCCTTAAGAGAAAGCGAAAAAAATACGTCTTAATTTTTTTTTTTTTTTTTTTAATAAACTTTGCACTCAGGCTATTTTAGAGGCTGATTTTTTAATTTGAATTTTCCACTTTTTTTCCCGAGGGAGTCGGCCTTAAATTTGTGAAATCTGTAGAACTTTCGGGGGTGTTTCAAAACTTTACAAAGCAGGTTGATGTCCCGGCACGAGAAAGTTAGCCTGCAAAATTCACAGGGTGTAAAATGCCATTGAGGGACTCTCTGCCTCTGCCATCATCCTCGACTTCTTTTTATTTCTTCTCTCATTTTATCCTGAGAACCCAGAAGATTGTTTCAGACAGCTTGGGGTACTTTGATGCTTTCCCTTTAGCGTTCCCCACATCGCTGCGCTGGTGGGAACTGAGAATCTCTGAATTTAGCCGGAATTGGTTGAAGCTTGAACCAGAGCCCTGGGGAAGGGCGGTCCAGCGCGCGGTCAGGATCAGTGCAAACTTGTGAGACCTTCACTGGATAAGGCAGGAATGGGTCTGTAGGGGCTTTCTTAAAAAAAATTAATAGTAATAATAATAATATAACAGCACAGTGCTTAACGAGCCCAAAGTGGTGGCTCTTAAAGCTGCTCAACAGCTCCCGCTCTCCCGGCACCTGGGATAGGGAAAAATTGAAGGGTCTTTTGGGTTGTTTTTTTTTAAATGCCTTATGATAATAATTACGTCTCTGAGCATCCCTGGCATTGTGCTGTTTAACACTGTGTGGATCAAAGGCGGAACATGTCCCAGTGGGACGCCCTTCGGCTGGGCGTCTGCGTGGCTGAAAGCCCGGGTTACCCCTCAGCCGCCCGAGCATCCCCGCTGGGCTCTGGAGACTTTCACCTGGCCGTGGCTGCTGCTAATCAGGGATCACCTTCACGCTGCGGGACCCGCCCCGTGCCCTCTCCGTTCCTCTCGTTGCACAAAACTTCACCAAACGGCGGAATGCAAAAAGCGTTTCCAGCCCTGCAAGGAGGGGTGGGCAGGGAAGGAGAACATAGCCCTCCTGCGCCCTCCTTGTTTCTCCGAGGCCTTTGTTTTCTTAGCGATTTCTTAGAATTTTCAACCTTTCTCACGATGTGTGTGTTACTACGTAGGTTTTTGTCTTTTTTTCCCCCCGCCCCAATTAGATTTTGGCTGCAAATTCCTTTCTACTGTGCAAGTGTGTGCATATGTTCATATAATTGTATAGTGTTTACATAGAAATACTTAGTATGTCTCTATTGTACACATAGATATATACCTGTGGTTTATGTTCGTATGGCTATATACTGTACATAGCATATATACTTGAGCAATATAGGTTAATATATACTGTGTGGGTACATGTGTGTATACTGTAGGCACACGCTCTGTGTGTGTATATATGTAGTAAGTGCTGTATACACACATTTATTCACCATATATTTTTAATTCAAGTATATAGGCAATATGAATACTTAGTTACGCTCTCGGGATTTCCCTACACGTTTTTAGCGAAGAGCAGCAGCGAAGCTGACTGGGAGCAAAGCTGTGGCTCCTCTGCTCGCTGGGAGTAGGCAGAGACCCGCGCCGATCCACAGCATCGGCTTTTCCTGCCGGCTTCAGAAACACCCTGTTCCTCTTCAGTTCGGTGCCTCAAGCACAGAGACTGTAGGAAAGTTGCTCCTTTTTCTTTATATATATTTCGGTTGCTGCCCTGAATTGCTTCAGCCTGTAAAGTAATGATGGTTCATTTGCAAAGTGCCTGCCCAGACCCTGGCTGGGGGGTTTGCAATGGGGCTTCCAGTTCCCGCAAGCACCGAGCCGGTGCCCGTGCCGCCCGCCTTCCCCCGACCGAGGCTGGGGCCGGGCGCCGGCCGTGGGAGCACCTCCTGAACCTCCTGCCCGCGAGCTCTTCGGGACGGCCTGGGCTTGTTGCCGCCTTTCCTCCGGAGCCGGTTCACGGTGGCCTTCCCCAGCGTCTCCGCGCGAGGCTGCACGGCGGCTCTCTGCGGTTTCCTGGGAGATGTGGCCGTTGGTGGCTTGGTGGCCAGAATGCAACCCACGGCTAGTGCAGAGTTCTGGTATTTATTGGGAAACTCGTGTTTGTTGGTCTGTGAGGAGCTTTAAATCAGTAGGTTATTTTTAAATAGATGGGAATGCTGGAGGGTCTTTTCCCGTTAAAAGTAAGAGCGGCTGTGTGGGTCATTGGAAGTGTGTGGTCTTTGCACCTCCGAGCCCGAGTTTCCTGCTGACCAGGAGAGCTGTTTGTTAGGGTCCAGGTGGGAAAAGGTTTTTACCCAAAACATCCCCTAGTTTGATATTTCGGTTACCAAATGCAGTGGGGGGGCTGCCTTGCAGCTGACCCTTCGGCTCTTTCAGGTGGCTGCTTTTCCGTCTGCCCCATAAATTCATCCTCGCGTAGGTTTGCGCGGCTTTCTGTTTCTTCTCGGACATTGAAGTCGGTTTGGTTTGCAGTTGATAGAGTTTCTGAAATACCGTGCTTTAAGTGGCATGTGATAATCTCGCTTGCATAGGGAGGCCTTAATGGAAGTGTTGGGTTTGACTGGAGCGCAGAGATTGTGGCACCTGCAGCGGGTGACGTTAGTATTAAGACTTAATGGCGATGCCATTTAGAAAGAGTATTCATCGTATAAACATCCTGCTGCTGCTTCCAAATGGATTTTTACCTCCAAGCTCAGTGTTACCGTTCCCAGGGGCACCGGTAGGGAATGCTGTTGGTCAGAGATGAATCAACCCTCGTCTCTAACAAAAAGCTTGTTGGTGTCAGACCCTGCTTGTGGGGTTGCAAATGGCACCGAGCAGTGATTTAGACTTTTAAGATGTGCCATGCGGAGAAGGCGTGGGGATTTTCAGGACTGATACTTGAAGGAAAATGTTCTTGGAAGGTCATGATTGCTTTAGCCAAGAAAAGCATCCAACAGAAGTTTTATCAGGTTTATTTTTACTGAAGTGTGAAGTTTTGTCCTGCAGATGCTGGGAGGGAAACAAGGCAGTGCAACGCAGGGGACACGTAGCAGAGGAGGTCGCTCAGGCTCCAGCATAGCTCCAGGAGCACCCAGTTGTTTTCCTGACGCGCTTGATGCTCTCAGCAGCGTGCAAACACCTGAGAGAGGCAAGGCAGAAAGCAGCTCTCAGAGCCTTCCCTGGCGTGGGTGATGCATTTGCAGGGGCTGGATTTGCCATCCCCCGGCTGCCCTGCGCGGGGACCTGTTGTCCCACAGTGTGTCCCTGGGACGAGGTTTTGATAGCGTGACTCTGACATCCCGTGGAGGTAGGGAAGCTGTTTGGGACATTAGAGGCTAAATTGCACGTGTTTGATCAGGCTGGCTCTGAAAGAAGCCGTTTCCCATCTTTTTTTAGCTTTGCTGTACAATGCTTGAATTTTCTTCAGTTACAAAAGGGGCAACCTCGCTGGTGGAAGTTAATGCAGCCGTTACTGCCCCGGCTGCAGAAGGGCCAGGGCTTCGGTCCATGCTCACTTGCAGCAGCCGTGGTGTCGGCCCCGGCTTCTCCATTCCTGCGGGCATCCCTGTTCCTGTCTCGGCCGTTTCCCACACGTCTCCGTACGGGACCTCTGTAACAGGAGGTCCCTGTTAATAGCCAGGCGTGCAAAACCCCGGGGAAAGGAGGGGATAGCTGGAGCACTGAGCAACGCAACAGAATTTTTTTTTCTTTTTCAGTTGTGCAAATATGAATGTATGCAGTTTTGCTCATTGTTGTTGTGAACAGAAAAGCGTTTTCCTTCTTTTTCTCCTTGGAATCAAAGAGACCTCCTCTCCCTGCCCAGCCCAGTGACCCCCGGGGATGCGTTTGTCCCGGTAGCACCATCCCAGCAAAGGTGGCACGAGCCCTCCCGAACCCCAGTATTCAGAAAATCTTCTGATGCTCAACCTGTCCTTGGGGGAAAGCCTCCAGGTATCACCGCGTGTTTTGAGGTAATGGCGGTGTCGGGCACTCTGGCCGGAGGGGTTAATCGCATCCGTGTGGTTTTTCCCGTCCATGTACCACACGTCCTGTTCGAGAGCACCGGGGCATTCAAACGCCCTACTTCAGAGGTCAACAACTTGACTGGAAGGTGCCGGGTCCCGTGTCTGCACAGTCAGTGCTCAATGAGAGCAAACGTTCCTGTCTTGGCGCTGGATAATTGGTATTTTCTGATAATGACAAGGGAGAAACTCTTCGTTCAGCCCAAGCCTGAGTGTGGGCTGCTAGCTCCCGAGCGAAAGTCTCTCACAGCAGCGTTCGGCGATGGACAAGAAACCGTTTTCTGATGAGGAGTTCTTTTCTCCCTGTTACTGTGACTCTTGTGGACATCTCCAGGAAGCAGCTTAAGGCATCTCACTTACATGGTCCCGTCTTGCCTGCAAACATTGGATTGCATTAAACTTTTATTACCTGCTAGAGAAAAACCCAGTAATCCTTTGCCAAATAGTATTTACGTTTTACAGCATGTGCTGGGATGTGTTTACGTTGGCCGAGATGCGCAGATCTGCCTCCAGATTTCGATACCTTCTCCCCATGAGCGCGTCTGTCTGTCTGTCTGTCCGTGCCCTGCGTGGGCCGTATGTGTCAGGGGCCAGCAATATCCCTCGGGCATCCTGGCAGCACCGGTACAGAAACGCTGTGTGCGCGTCCCCAGTGAGGCTCGTGGGACCTTCCTGGACACCTCGGAGGGAAACGCTCAACTGTGAATCTTGAGTTCTTCTGCTGTCTTCAGTCCCATGTTTTCCATCCCTCGGCCTCCTTCTTTATTTAATCTTCATGAAGCACAGCTCGGTTGAAATACCAGCTCTAGTTAGCAGAGGTGAAGAAGAGGACTGGGTTCTGCAACACGGGACGTGCACTGGAGGCTGGTCAGCAGATCCTGGCTGGAGCAGCAATAGCCCCTGCAGAAGCTCTGGTGAGCGTGGAGCAATGCACAGACCCTGTTTGGAGCAGGGGAAATAAATGAAGTATATATCATAGAAAGTATATTCTCATTTTAGGGTATGAATGTGCAGAGAAACATACCTCTTTGGAACATATCTAGCCAAGATGTCCCTTTCTTGGTCTCTCTAGACAGCACCAGCCATTTCTCCTTCAGGTTGGGAAGGTAATTTGTATACCGAAGCCTAGGACTGAATATTACCTAGTAATTGCAGATTACATGTAATAGCTTCTCCCCGCTCTGTAATTCCCCTGCGGAGATTACCCGTGCCACTGCCTGCCCTGGCTTTGGTGAGGGAGCGCGAACCCCCGGCAGCTCAGCCCGGCTGAAAGCCCCTAAGTTTTGCAGCCGAGGCGCAGGGAGCGGCGCAGGGGGCCGGGCTGCGCGAGGGCTGGTGTGGCTGCAAAGCAGCTGCTTAATTCCCTGGGCTCCCTTGGGGTTTTGTTTTCATCTGTTTTTTTTTTTTTAGCTTTCTGCAGGATTTTGTAAAGGAAACGTGGGGGGATTTTGGATCGGAGATGGACGGAGTTGCCCAGCAGGGATTGAAATTTGGAAATACCTCCAAGAGCGGAGCGGGAGCGCTTTGCTCCCCTCTGTCCCAGCTCTGTCCTCTGCCTGTGCCGTAGGAGAGCTGATCAGCTGCCGAGCGTCCCTCCCTAGGCAGACCCAGCAGGTTTACCGGTGTCCTCCCAACCCTAAAAGATGATGCCAGAAAAAAAGAGCTCCTTTCGTCCTTCATTCTGGGGGGCTGGATGCTTTTTTCCTCCCTGTGTGGATGTGGCCGAGCAGAGTCTCCCTTGCACGGCGCAGTTGGAAAGATGCCGTGGGAGGCTGGCGGTAGTGCGGGGTCCCCCTGCTCCGCTCGCCTTTCTGCTGCTATCCCAGCGTCTTGAGGATTTGAAACCAGCTTTCTGCAATTACAGTAATAAGCTTTTTCTTTTTTCCCAAAGGATTCCTACCAGCTCTTTAACTTGAAAAACCTAGTTTTCCAGGTACCTGATTCCCTGGCCCTTGTGGGAATGCTGCTGGAAGCGCCCGGCTTGCCGGGATGGCTGCTGTGAGCATTAATGCTCCAGAAGAGCCGTTCGGCCCCGTTCGCCTGCTGAGACACGGCTCGGGCTGCGCCGGGGAACGGGTCGCACGGGAGATACAGCCCTGGCAAACGGAGCCGCCTTGCCCTCCGTGTCCTCGCTGCCCGCACGGAGTCATTCCCGTCGGCTGGAAGGGGAGGCGGAGGGAATTTCCCTTTTGCTGGAGAAAACCAGCAGCCTCCTGTTTGGGTTTGTGGTCGGTGGCAAGAGCGAAAGAGCGTTTGCCCTGGGGGAAGCTGAAGGAAGGGGCGAGGGGGTTGTATGCATAGGGCAGAGGAGAAAAAACCCACAGCCTTTTGTTGTAGTTGTTTCTTGTAATTATTTTTAAGGCTAGCCTTGTGATTTTTTTGAATTTTTGAGGTCACTGAAATTCCCTAAAGAGCTGGCTCTGCTGCTCCAACTGCGGGAACTGCAACCCTTTCTCGGGCGGCGTTGCCTCCGGGCGGGACCGGCCTGCGCAGGGAGCGGGGACCCTTCCCTGCGGCTCAGCCGGAGGCACGGGGTGTGCAGCCACACCGTTCGTCTGCAGCTGCACGCACAGGCAGTCTGTGTACCTAGTCCTGTTCTTGAAGAAATCACTGAATTTTGAAGGTCTCCTTTCTGGGAGTTTCTGTTTCTCTGTGTTTTCCCTCGCGGTGTTCGGGGGTCGGGGCCAAGCCCTGCGCCGACGCGTGCAGGACCGTGCTGGGGTTGGGAGGTTCAGTGTACGAAAAGGACGGCTTAGTTTTATCACAGAATTAAAAAATGAATCGTGCCCTCGCTCTCCCCCAGACCCTGTCCGCCAGGGTCCCCTCTCCCAGCCCTGCGGGGCCCGAGCCATCTCAGTTCTTCCTTCCTCCGGGTTTTTATTTGCTCTGCGTTTGTGAACCGCTCCGATGGCGCGGGGGGTCGGGGGAGCACATCGGTGTCCCGGGGGCAGGGTGCTGGGGTGCTTTTGCAGCTCCCCGGAGGCACTGGAAGAGTCTTTTGCTGGTGTTTCTGGTTGTGCTGGAGCCGGGGCTGCCCTCGCCTCTCACCCGAAAGCCTCGCTGCTGCTGAAAGTGATCGTGCTAACCCGATGGCCGTCGATAGTGGGGGTGCGAGAACTGCGTTGGGGTGCTGTTCGCGCCCGGATCGGGGGCCTGGCGATGCAGAGGGTGGGGGCACTCGCCTGCCTCTCGCCAGCCCAGGGCTGTGCTCAGTGTCACAGCCAGCCTGGGCCTGTCCCCTGTCCCCTGTGGCTGGGTCACTCCTCCCGTCGTCCCTCCCCTGCACGTGGGCCGCAGGCTTGGATTTGGGGTTCGTGAGACACGAAGTTGAGGAGCGGGCCATTGGTTTTAGCACCGTGGCAGCCGCGTTTTCTGCCAGCGCATCCTCCTCCTCCTCCTCCTCCTCCTCCGCGCTGCCTCTGCAGCAGCCGGGGATGGCAGTGACAGCGAGGGGACGCTCATCCTGCCGTGACAGCCACGGCTCTTGGGACAGGCAGGGGAGAAGGAGGCCGCCGGGCAGCGACTCACGGCAGGATCCGGCTTCGGATGCTCCGATTCAGCCTTTCGAAGAGCCTGGCTCCCTCCCTCTCCATTAACGCCCCAGGTAGCCCGCTCTCCCCTTGTTTTCACTAAAATCAGGGGGGTGATGACCTCAGTTTGGTGAACACCCGCGCCCGCTACCAAGCCATGCCAGCGCTGGGATTTGGGGTCTCCTCGGTGCCGAGGCACCCAGGGAACACGCTCTGGACCTGCAGCCCCACCTGGCAAATGCGTCCGCTGCGGCCCCGCAGCACGGCACTGGCTCGCGTCGGTTGTGTCCTGCTCGTTGGGCACCGCAAGGCACCCGGGGGGGTTAATTTGGAGGGAGCGTTGCATGGAGGGAGCCTCATCGTCCTCATCGGTGCTTAGGGACGGATTTTTAGTTTGGTTCCTCTGGGCTAAAATGCAGCGAGCTGTCGCGCTGCGGGGCCACGGTGCAGGTTTACGCCGTTACTCCCCTGCGTTGGGCACGTTCAGAGCTGGACGGGTGGGGGTCAGCCCTTCCACAGCCATAGTGCATCGCCACTTTATTAGTGTCTCAACTGGCTTGAACAAGACGAAGCATTTCTCTCTTTCTCCCCTTCTTTTGGACTTAAGAAGGAGCCTCGGTTTTCCCCAGGAGCCCAGGACGGCCGTAGCATTGACCCGAATTTCTAGAACTGCCAAGGGAGCAGAGAGGCTCCTGGTGCAGCGGCTGCCCAGCCCACACCGGGGTCTGCCCCTCTGCTCCCCGGCTCTTGGAACGGCCGGGGAGGAAACACAAATCTTTAGAACCTTCTTAAAGTGATTTACGTATCACTTTCTCTGTAAGTGAAATACCACTTCTGGCCTCAGACACCCACCAAACTGGCTGAAGTCGGGCTGGGGACACGGGCAGCCCTGGGCACCCCGACCTCCCGCAGCCTCTCCTCCCTGCTCACCTCCGTCAGAAACCCCACAGGAGCCTTTCCTTTGGGGGCGAGCAAAAAAAGGTCTATTTTTTTCCCTTCAATTACCAGACTAATGCAAACTGACTTGGGGGGGGGTCCAGCCTGTGCAGGGGCCCGTGCTGCACCCTCTGCTCCGGGCTGCGGCCGCGGGAAGGCTGCTCGTGCGGCCGCGCTCGGTGGGGCCGGGCACCGTGCGGGCAGCAGCTCCTGAGAGCTCGGGGACGCCAGGCATAGGGGAGACCGAAAGCGTCGGTGGCTTCGTGCCGGCCTCTGTGCCGGGGGAGTGTTAGTTACACCACGGGGCAGAGGGAGTGGGGGCAGCAGCTGAGGATCGTGCTCTGGGCACCGAGTGTGGAGCTGAGAAGTGGATGCTTTGCTTTCCCAGCGAGTGCACACGCTTCTTTTCTTTGCTGGTCTTATGCTGAAAAGCTGAGATTTATGTACTGTATGGGGGAAAAAAAAAAAAAAACAACAAAACAGAAAAAAAGAAAAAAATCCTAATGTTCCAAAATAAATGACAGTATATTTTGTACTTTGTAAAGTGTTAATTAAAATGAAAAAGAATAAAAAGTGAAACATACGCTGTCTGCTTTTGTACTGATCAAACTGATGAAAATAAAGCAGAGCTTGGCATTGTCTATAAGATGTTGCTCTCTTACTTTTTCAACTTACGGCCACGCTGGGCCTTACTCCCACCAGAGCCCTTTGCCCGTGTACACCCATTTAGGAAGGTCACAGACATCCCTGAGGCTCTTCGGTGTCCCGGACCTGTCACCGGGTGTATTTTCCCCCCCTAGGGATGGTACCCACCACCATCTTCTCCATCCTGCTGTTCTCTGGGAGCCACCAAACCTGCCCCGTCCTGTCCCCTTAAACTAAGGCCGGTGGGATACCACGAGTGTATTTGCAAGACAATTTTTACCTGCTCACAGAAGGGTGGGAGATGCCCGGGAGCCTGAAGGGCCCCACAGAGACCGTGATGGGACATCGCCCGAGCCCTGCACCCCAAGAGGGGCAGGGCAGAATTGTCATCCCCCCGCAGACGGGGTTAGGGCAGTGGCTGCTGGGTGCTGTCCCCGGCTCCGTGAGCAGCGCAGCTGCGCGGTGCCATTGCCAGGCACTTCTCGGCAAGGAGGAGTAGAAGAACCTGGCTGAAGTGTGCAAGAAAAAAAACAGCGAAATTAGATGTGTCATCGCTCCATCACACTTAAAATAATTTATAATGGGCGTTTAAAGGGAAGCAGCTCATCTACATAAACTGTGGTTAAGAAAAATATCTTCTTTTTAGCCTAGCGTAACCCATTTTTGACTCTTCTGGTCAAGTGTAAGAGCATTCATGTAAGAATTCAGTGTGGGATTGCTAATCTGGAATGCAGCCTTAATGCAGAGCATTGCCTTGAGGGTTTAATCCAATATATTAAAAAAAAAAAAAAAAAAAAAAAATAGAACACCCACACTGTCATAACACTCTCAGCACTGCCTGCAGCTACCAGCGAAAGCGACTGGGGTCTTAGGGCAAATATACAGGGGTGAGACTATTATTAAACTGGTGCCTAGACCTCCCCCTCCCGAGACACTGTGCACACCGAGAGGGTTTTAGCACTAGTAGTGTTGTTTTTTTTTTCCTCCTTTACCTGACCAGGCTCAGGCCCTCGCACAGGAGATGCTGGGGGCTGGGGGGAGGCTCCAGCCCCTTGCAAAAAAAAAAATAAAAAAGCCCTACAAAAATAGATTCTGATGAATCATGACAAAGTCACATTATTTCAGGAGTGTTTTGAATGCTTCAGGCTAATTATTAGTTCTCCAAGTCATTTGTTTTCGAAGAGAAAAGAGTTTGCTGTAATGTAGCAGGTGCCTAAAATAGTCTTTGTTTTATGGGCTCTCATGTGTTTTATTCCCGGCGAGCGGTTTGCTGGTAGACAAGCCCAGCTGGCTGTGCGGGGGGCTCGCCGAGGGGCCGGCAGCCCCTTGGCATGGCGGGCTGCGGACAGGGAATTAGGGCATGGATCGCTCACCCTTCCCTCCTGCAGCCCCCCGGTCTGGCAGCCCTGCTCCGGCACCGATGCGCTTGGAGCTGTACGCGGCTCTAGGCGAGAGGCTTGTCCTGAAGCACTTTCAGGCTATTTTAAGCCAAACCTGACAGCTCGGTGGTGTTTGGAGGGCAAATTACTCTTGCTAATCAATGCAAAATCAAGTAGGTTATTTTGGTTCTAATTTGAGCTTCTCCCCGTGTGCGTCCCTGGCCTGTACCCCCCCCAACTGCAGGTATATTTAGGGATGCAGGTGTATTTTGGGCTGGCTAATTTGCCATACTTTGAAGGACAAAATGATGCAAAGTTGCCTTCCAGCACATACCTGTAACGACCTGGGGTCATTACACCACGGCAGGGCTCCTGCACGACCCTGGCCCGTCGGTCACGGGGAGGCAGCGTAAACCTTGCAGGTTGTGGCCGGCTTTGACAGGTACGGGGGTTGGGGGGAAGAATGTATTTATTTTTCCATTTTCTGAGCCTTTTCCTCTTAAATAAAACATTTGTCTCAGTTATTTCCTAGACAGAAAGCAGTACAGGGAAGAGCGTCGCTGCAGGGGTGCTGTGAGCGAGGGTCTGGCACAGCCTTTTTCAGCCACATGCTCCAATTGTCTTATAGCCAACGACCCCCCCAATCTCCAAACACATTTGGACCCAGCTCACCCCCTCTCTCTGTGTTCCCCAATTTGCAACTTGCTGTTGGAGACCATCCGGGCCTGGGATTGACCCACAGGGAGCTGCAGGTGCTGTCCAGGGTCGGGGGGGCATCTGCAGTGTGTTGGGGGGTGTTCTGGGGTGTTTTGGGGGGTGTGGTGACTCCATCACAGGAGCATAAAATACGCTGAGCTGCTCTCAGCATACGAAGCGGAGCTGCACAGCCCCCAAGGAGAGCTGACAAGGCCAAGGGTTCTAGGATGGGAAAGCGCTATCAAAAATAAACTCTGATCTTTTTTCGGTGTGGTTTTTTTTCCGTGTGGTTTTTTTTTCTGGTGGTGTTGCATGGTCGTGTGGACCAGAGCCTTTGGTTGAAGGCATGTCTGGCTCCTCTTCAACTTTGTGGACAACAAGGTGGGCAGGAGCATTCCTCTTTTAGTGCCAGAAGTCACCGGTGTCCATCCTTCCCCCTCTCCAGAGGTTGCACTCACCTAGAGGACACTGCTCTGCTGCAGCCGGGGACGCGTCAAGATGCTGCAGCTCAGAGACGCGCCCGTCTGTCGCCCCTTCATTGTCTCTGATGCGGCGCAGCCGGCACACAACCTCGATCACAGCGACTGGGAGAAGTGCCCGAAGACTGACCAAATCTAGCCATGAAAGTCCCCTCCTTTCGCAAGAGGTGAAGGCCTGTTTTACAAATGACAAGCAAGTCTGGTTTAGAAACCCAGCAGCTCCCCAGGCCCTGGGAACGACGGCTCCGTCCTGCGGCCGCTCAGGCTCCTGCCCAGCCGGGCTCGTGCTCTGAGAAGCTGCAACAAAAGGTTTCTCTGGGAAGAGCCGTTCCCAGAGCAGCACGGTGCTGGTGGGCACCAGAGCCAGCGGCTCCACCAGCCCAACGGCCGGAGGGGTCGGGCAGGCTGGCAGCAGCCATCTGCCACTGCTTGCCTTGAAACTGGACCCATAGCCAAACTGGGAGGAGTGAGGTCAGAAGAGGAGGAGGTTTCTCAGCCAGGCTTGAAAGAAAGATGCAAACAATTGGGAAGGGAAAGTCTCCCACCTTTTTCGGCTGCTTGTAGTGAGAAGCAACACGCCACTGAAAGGGCTCCTTTTAGCGGGGTGCATTCCTGCTTCCCCCTCAAAGGGAATCCCCCTTTGCAAGAATTCATTTTGTAGCTGCTTCTTTGCGCCGTCTGTCCTGGCAGCCGGAGCCGAGGAAGGTGCCGGCTCTCCCCAGCCTCAGTTTCCCCCTCCACAGCACGAGCTGCTGTTCCCAGGCTTCCCACAGGGACGAGCTGTGCACATGGCGATGCCACATGAGTACGGGCTCCTGGCAGGTCCCGGCCGCCAGCTGAGCTTGGACGCCAAAAACGTGGCCTGGCCAGGCCAGTGCCGGGCTGAGGGGTGGCACAGTGGGGGCTGCTCTACCGGCAGGGGGGAGCCTAACGCCGAAGTCTTTATTAAACAAAAACAAACAAACAAACCAACCAACCTTCAAACAAACAAACAAAAAATACAAATTTGTTGTAATGAGAGTGGAAACCATAAAACAGTGAACAGATTGTGTATGTTAAAAGTTATGTTAATAAATTTAAGACTATAACATAAAAAAAAAAAACGCAGGAGACAAGCATGAATGCGGTTCACCCGTGCTGACACACAGGGCACTGATGCCAGCGTGGCAGCTCCTGCTTTTTGGCCAACGCGCCCATTTAGCAAGCCTTGGGGAAAGGCCCCAAGGACACACCATCTCTGACCGGCTGGGTGAGCCGAGGCAGGATGGTGCCGTGGAGATGGCTGCAGGTCTGACACGCCATGGAACGCCCCAGCTAGGAGACGGGCTCGTGCATCTTCTGCGTCTCCTCCGCAGCCTCTCCCCAGCCGGCTGACAGCGAGGCCGAGCTGGGCAGGCTGCGGAGCTGGACATATGGTTTCCATTCGGTCTTTATTCATCCACAGACAAACACCACGCTGGCAGCGCCGCGAGGCTTCGCAGATGAGCAGGCTGCAAAAACGGTGGCCAAACACCCTCCTCCCCGTGACCACCATTTGCAAGGGCCGCAGGGGCTTTCGGTTTACTTAAGTGTTTCACGCTGAAGGCTTGCAGGGAGCAGAAGACTTCTTTCCGTGCGTTTGGATTGTAGGGCTATAGGGCAGGACAGCAGCTCAGCCCAGCTGGCGCTGAAGCCAGCATTCCCTTCGCCCCTGCCATTTGCTGCAGAGGGCAGCTGGGCCTACGAACACCAACCATCTTCCACCTGCATTTCAACATTCACAGTATGATGCTGGCAATTAGAAAACATGGCATTGCAGACAACGTTCTTCTCTCTGTTATTCCGAGGAACCTTTTGCCACTTAAACTGCCTTCCCCAGCAGCCAGAGGAAAGGGGACTCGGCTTTAGCCCAGCACGGCTGTCCCCGCGCTTCCAGGATCCTGCCGGTACAACAGCAGCCTGGAAGTGCAGCTCCAGCCCAGGTAACCACGAGCTCAGCACGTCCCACCAGCACTTCAGCTGCGACACAAGAATCATAGAATCATAGAATCATTAAGGTTGGAAAAGACCTCTAAGATCATCGAGTCCAACCGTCAACCCAACACCACCATGCCCACTACACCATGTCCCTAAGCGCCTCATCTACACGTCTTTTAAATACCTCCAGGGATGGTGACTCCACCACTTCCCTGGGCAGCCTGGTCCAAGGCCTGACCACTCTTTCAGTAAAGAAATTTCTCCTAATGTCCAGCCTAAACCTCTCCTGGCACAACTTGAGGCCATTTCCTCTCGTCCTATCACTGTTACTTGGGAGAAGAGACCAACCCCCACCTCGCTACAACCTCCTTTCAGGTAGTTGTAGAGCGCGATGAGGTCTCCCCTCAGCCTCCTCTTCTCCAGACTAAACACCCCCAGTTCCCTCAGCCGCTCCCCATCAGACTTGTGCTCCAGGCCCTTCACCAGCTTCGTTGCCCTCCTCTGGACACACTCCAGCACCTCCATGTCCTTCTTGTGGTGAGGGGCCCAGAACTGAACACAGGATTCGAGGTGCTGTATTCAAGGCTCGCTAGAGGCAGGGCAGGAGAGCAACAAACCCACCCACAGTTCGGATCGCTACTCAGCAACAGACTATTGCTGCACGAAGAGTGTACAGGACGGTATCGGCCCAGCCGAGGACACGCAGTGCAGCGTGCTACTGCATCTGTCACCACCCTGGCAGCCCTCGCCGTCCCCTTTGCACGCTGACCCCTCTGTACAAAACTGTTGAGCAAATGCAAATACACTGGGAGCTGGTGTTGGGCCTGGGGTCTCAGGCCACGTGTAACTTTGCAAGTAGTGCAAGACGCTATGAATAACAAAACAACTGCTGCCTCAGCCTCACTAATGGCTCTGGACATGCTCCAGTCTGAGCTTGCAGTCAAATCATTCCAGCAATGTCCGCTTGTATTGGGTGGCAAGGGGTGGCTTCTGTGAGAAGGCACCAGGAGCTGCCCCCATGTCAGGCAGAGACAGTTCCACCCAGCTCCAGGACAGACCCACTGTTGGCCAAGGCCGAGCCCATCAGCAACAGCGGTAGCGCCTCTGTGATAACATATTTAAGAAGGGGTAAAAACAGCTGCGCAAGAGCAGCTGGGAGAGAAGAGTGAGAATATGTGAGAAACAAGCATGCAGACACCAAGGTCAGTGAGCAAGGAGAGGGAGGAGGTAGAACCGTCAGGAGTAAGGTTGAGCCTGGGAAGAAGGGAGGGGTGGGGGAAAGGTGTTTTTAGATTTCTTCTTATTCCTCATTATCCTGCTCTGTTTCATTGGCAATAAATTAATTTCCCCAAGTCAAGCCTGCTTTGCCCGTGATGGTAACTGGGAAGTATCTCCCTGTCCTTATCTCAACCCAGAAGCTTTCCATCGTATTTTCTCCCCGTCCTGTTGATGGAGGAGGAGTGACAGAGTAGCTTGGTGGGCACCTGGCCAAGGTCAACCCTCCACACCACGTCAACCAAAACAAAGGTCAGTGCTGGTGTTTGCCAGACCGTAGGCTCTCTGCCGCTAACCTTGTTCCCATCAAGCAGCGTGTTTGACAATGCCCACAGCCAAGTGCAAACAATCCCACTGCATTAAGCCACACAACACTTCTATTTAGGGCTAAAGACCTTGCTGGCATCTAATTAACGCACAGATTTTGCAATTTATTGCACAGCAAGACTGCAACGCAACCAGGTACGACTCGGCAGTAATTCTCATCCCAGCTCTCCAAAAGGCCCAGCCCCAAGTGGCATCAGGAAACACTTGTGGACAAGAGCAGCTAAAAGCCTGCAGCGCTGCCCTGCGCTAACCAGCCACCCTGCGCAGCCCTCCTCAAACAGCAACATCCTCGAAGGGGGTTGTTAGAAACACCTTTCTTACCATAGGTTTTTTACATTTGTTTTCAATGCCTTAATAAGCTTCCTCATGTTAAAAGGCCACAGCTACTCCCATGAGGCCAACAAGACAAGTTTGGGCAGCTCAAGTTGCCCAAGTCGCATATAGAAGGAGGTATAAATTAAAGCTAACTTAATGGGAATTCACAGCAGTGAAGGTCTGCCACAATTTAACGGTAGCTTTCTGCTTGTTCTGCCTCAACCCACCACAGCAATACCAGTTACACAGCAATGTTAATAACAACTCATATGCATCTCTTAATTTCTGTGCACTTCGTTTCACCTCTCCTATATTTTATGCAAAGTCTTTCAAGACTTACTTCACCAAAGTAGAGTTCAGCCCCTGAGTTTTGGTAATTAAACAACAGATTTGATATAGGATTTCAGATAACAGAGCCAAAATGTGAGTATGTGGCGTCCCTGGGACCGTGGATACAGTGCCTGCCTACAACGGTATGAGTCCTGCAGGTGCAGAGGTCTCAGTTGAGAAAAGAGGTTTTCCATCAATCACTGTGAACCAAAATGCTTAAGTTTAACATGCAAAGTGCAAGACAGAGCAGCCCGCGTGTGAAGTCAAGCTCAAGAACATTTCCATTACCGCTTTATTAAAAACATATCAGCTTGGATTTTTGCCAAAATAATTTACAGAGTAGAAGTATCCCACACAGGAAAAATGCTACAACTCTGCCTGATGTTTGGAGTATTTCAGAGGAGACAGTTTCCCACACTTCAGGATGAGATTTGGTAAGTGCCTGTTACAGGTACATAGAGCTGTTGCATCCCATCGCCAGCAGCCTACCGTGTCCTAAATGCGCCCACCACAACTTCCCTGCTAAGAAAGTACCAAGAAACAAGGGTCTGCTTCTTGCCCATTAAGACTCCTTCCCCTGCTAGCACACCACTGCCTCCAGGCCACGGGCTGAGCGTCCAGCTTCCGCACGGAACAGCGGCCTGGGCAGAGCGCAGCTGGTGGCGGACACCAAGGACAGCTGTGCTGGACTCCATAAGCCAGCACGACTTTTCTTCCACATAAAAAACAGTTATTAAAAATCCCTTGAGAAATAGTTTGGCTCAACCCAACACTGATACCCTAGAGCTGGTGACAAGGAAAGCATCCATAAATGAATGTCTTGTGCTACAGATTTCACCTCGTGCCAGTTTTTCCTGAGAGAGATGCTCTTCATCCTTACACACAGAGGGACTCCCCAGCTGTGCGCTGGGCCTCAGACTCTTTGGGAGCTCATCAGGAACCAGCCAGAGCACTCCCTGCATTTCCACTCTCCTCTGGGAACGTGCATCTTTCCTGCACCAGGCGGGAGCATTTCCATGATGCAGAGACGACAACAGACCCAGGCACTGCTATGGCTGTCTCTGCTCACAGTCGCTTCTTGCTTGGCTTCACGGAATGAGTCTTTCTTTCCAAGAAGCTCGTCACCAAGTCCCCCTGTCTTCTTAGCACAGTGCTGAGGCCCAGCAATATCACTAGGTGAAAGACTTAACCATGCTTACCATATGATCAACTCCACACGCAACATCCACCACCTCACCGGGTACAGTCACCTGGGTCAGACACACAAAAGTGGATTATTTCTCAAGCTGGTACTTTGCACCTGGTATTTCCTATTTCTCATCCTCTTTCTACTTAACATGCCAGTTGGTTTCACAGGGACTTGTACCTATGAAAGTGCCATCTTGAAAACCCAGAGAAAGCAAGGTTCAGCACCAGACATGTTTGTGCATTGAGCTGTGAAATATTCCCTTTCTCCCTTCACAGAAGCACGTAAACCTTTGGAAGGACGGAAAGAGGTCTCACTAGCAGACAGTGAGGAGACTGTAGCCTCAGCCCATCTGTTCAGCAGCAGAAACAGCATGACCGAACAGAGAGTAATCCAGACAGCAGGAAGAGGATCTGCCCAAGCGCCACAAGGATTTGCCTCTTCTCTCATGAGCAAGGACTGGAACGAGGCAAAAGCTCAACTCAGCCTAAGGCAGTTTATGCTTTGATGCTAAGCAGACCCAGCTCACTCGCTAGTATAGTTACAGCTCTTTCACTTAGAGTTGACTTCAAATTCAAGGAAAGCAGAGGCTACAAGTGGAAGTTTTTCCTTAGAGCCAAGGGAGAGGAGAAATGGCCAGTTCTAGGGCAGGAGGTCACAGACAAGAACCCTGGTAACTGCCCTTGTTTTGGTACATTGCCATAGTAACGTCAGACAGGAGCGGGCTGTTTGAGGGAGCATAACCCTCTGTGTCCACGCTTAGGGAAACCTGGACATGCCACGCTTGGTGAATTCGGAGACTCCACTCAGCCACAGCAGTGTGATTTTAGGCAAATGCTCCACAGTTGGTCTTTTTTTGTTCATTTTTAAAAGGAGAAGAAAGCATGCCAAAGAAACACATCCACTGCAAGTTCAGACACATAGAAAAGGACTCCAGGGTGGTCCAACTGATTGCCTCCCTCCTCTCCTACTTGGCCTTCATGGAGACTGGGAACATCTGTTAAGCTGAGTGCTGAACTCCAGAGCCAAAGACTCTTCTACACCCACAGAGTCTGGCTCTCAGAGCCATCTGAGAGAAGGGAGTGGAACTGGAAGCATTGCGAAACAGCTATGAAAATACAGTTCAGTGGCTAAGGATCTCCTCCTGAACTACACAGGCAGTCCAGTGACCCACCACCATAGCTGCTTGACTTGGAAGAGGAGCAGGGGAAGGCAGCCCACTGCTATGTGGACCTGCTGCCACTACAGTCTGACCACCATGACCAAAGTGTTCACCTAATTTAGATGTGTAATGCAAGTCACAGATGACCAATACTGGTGGTTTTCTTTGCAGCACGTATAAAAGTGAAGTGCAGGATAGGAGGGGAGGGAAGAGGCAGTAAGGGGTAGCAGGTAGAAGACTGTGGCCAGGAGGAAGAGAAGAACTGTTCAGAAGTGATGGTACAGCACCGAATTTTGCTTTGGGATCTCAAATCTATACTGAAATAGCAGAACCAGAAGACTAAAAAAATTTACTGAATACCTCCATCCCTAAGCAGGCTAGGCAAGGATCTCCAGAAAACAAAGCAGTTCTACAGTCATCTTAGGCTTCCACTTCTTACAAAGTTACCCAACGAAACTATGCAGCATATGATTTTTCTTGCCCTCAGGAAAACAAAGACTAGCTAAAGAATATACTCTTGGCCTTAATACTACCGTCCTTACCCTCCATGGGAAATACTGGTCTTCCATTCTTCCAGTTCCCAGGCACCCTCTTATATTCTTGCCCCATACAAACAATTCTCCTCTGTCTATACAGGAAAAAAAGAAAAAAAAAGAATAAAAAAATAGGGCATAGTCATTAAAAAGGAAGAATTCTGTTTGTGATGCTGGCAAGCGTGGCTACAGTGCTTCTGGGAGTATAAAGGGTTATACATGCAGTATAAAAGCCACCGAGTTTAGCTCCAGTACAATAAATGTACTTGTGCTCGGGGAAAACGATGCCTAATGAGCAGGACAAGCAGCAAGTTCTGGGCACAAGTCTTTGCTTCCCCCTCTTACAGCTCTTGCTTTGGGATTTTATTTGAAGAAAGAGTGCAGCAGAAGAGATTCCAGGGGATCATTTGTGGTGAAGTGAGTAACTTGTGCTGGAATTAGACAATTACAGCTGACCCACATCAGCTATCAGCACAGCAAACCGGGTAAGCAAGGCAGTGAAATCTGTCCCAAGCCATCACCTGGGGACTGGTTATTCAGCTGCCTGACAGAAGTGACTTTCTAATGACAACTGGGGAAAAAGAAAAAAACTTGCATGCAACAGAGCTGGACAGTTTTAAGCCCCTCAGCAAAATATGTAGATCTCAGAAGTGTTTAGATCAGCCCCACAGCATAGACAACCAAAACATCATCTATAACATAAGTTCAATTTAATCAGAACACAGTTTCTAACGCCTCCTGCATACCAGGGGGAGATCAGTTACAAGCACCCTGTAACCTGACTGACAGTGTCATGCATACCACTTCCCCAGGAAGGGCCAAGCACATTGGCACCTGGCACTTTTCATTAGTAAACTATTACTTTCGCTACCAAGTCCATGCGTTTTCTGTGCTGCTGCCCTCTGCTGCCCATTTTTAAACGACTTTCAAATTCAAAACTTCCTTTAAAGGCTGGTGTCCAGTACAGGATGTACCTATCAGAGTATCATACCATTTGCATGTTACATGTGTAGGTCTTCCCACCTCAGATTTAACTGAATTGCGGAGAAGAGCCAAGAAACCCTGACATCTAGCTCCAATTTAGACTCAATTTTAGTTTGTTCTTTTATCACATAAATTCCTGCTGTTTCTAAAATGCAACTGACTGACTTACTCCGTACAAGGAAATGAAAAAAAAATCTTCCCAGGTTTCCTGTTTGAGAGAAATTTTTTGTTTGCTTTAGAAGAGTAACACTTTCTCAATTAAAGCATAAGTCAGTGCAGTACCTATGTTAGAAACCATGCTGACACCTATAAATGTGCTGCCCGCCCCTCCTGTTGCATTCCAATGTGCTTTAAGTTTAAAGAAAGATGGGCACTTTTTTGTTTTTCTTTTAACTGCCAATAATACAACAATGGGACTTCTCCATGACAGCAGGACTAGAAACTTACTTGTAAGTGCCGCAAACTGGCTGAGTCCACAGCGAACGTGAGCAACACGGATGTCCGGATTGAAGTCTGACCGGCCAAAAAGGCTGGGTGGGATCATCTCTGGCACTGCTGTCTCTATTAGGTTTGGTCCTTTCCCAAGAATTCCATATCCCCAGACAAAAACATTTCCTTCTTCTGTATTACAATAAGAACACATTCTGTAAGAAAGTCTGTGCTTGTGAAATTCATGCCATGACCAAGACTTAATTAGATCCAAAGGGATATTTTGCTTTCTCCCAGAGCAGTCTAGCACCTTTTGATTACTTAAATGTAACAAACAATGCATTCCCATTCAAATGCCTTAATTTTTTCCTAAGCTGTGCAAACAGATCAGTCTTCGCAGGCAAAACTTTCATGGGGAAAAAATGCCAACACGGCGTGGGCTGGATAAAATACTTCAGCTTACTGACTGATGGGACAGAGGCTGAATGTTTTGTTATCTTCGCTTTTTCCTTTGAGGCATGGCCAAACCAGTGGTAGGCTGATCGCTCTGTCTGGCATTCTGCCTTAGCTGGGTGCCCGGGAAAGGCAGCAGTTGGACAGCATAAGACAGAGTAAGTTGCTATGTCTGCTAGCTCTGCTCCCTTCGTGCTAGAAGCTCAAATGTCTTGTCATCACAGCAACCGCACTATATATATGAACGTCTTCCTTGAGATGATCCTTCATAAAAATAGCGCAATCCTTTCCCTCACTCCTTTATTCCGTGACTTTCAAGTTGTGCTCCCCTGGCCACTGGCAATCCAAAGCAGCATTCACCAAGAAGCCTGCTGCAGAGTTTCACTGTTTCCAGAACTCTCTAATTTCCAGTCTAGTTTATCGAGATTTATTTACACGTCAGATTTGTATCGAGTCCGAAGGGCTCTTCTTTCTCTCAAGCGTTACCTTACTTCCTCCTTATATCCACCTTCATTACAGGCCACACATGGCCCGTGTGATAACAAACAAGGGATCAGAACAGCAAGCAGTGACCATGCTCTTGTTATAGTTTGCCTAAGCGCTAACAGCACATACTGGAAGCAATGCTCTGCAGCTAGTGAAAATAATTCCCCTAGTACATTCTTAAATCACACGTTTCTCAGTCTCCCAGCTTTCCTCGTACCAGACAGTACCTCCCTGTTTCCAGTGAACAAGATGCTTGCTCCATGATGTTACAAACCACCTACTGCATGGCCTTGCACTAAAGAGGACGATCGTAAAAGCAAACTCACCTGTTAGCACAATATTGCCAGTCCCTCCACATGCAGCCTCCTTTATCTTCCCAATCTTGAATGGTAAATGTCTAGGAACATTCACCTGTATGAGGTTGCAAGAGAGTCGTCAGAGACAAGGTCATAAAATGCAAACTAGATACCCATTTTTAACTTGTTCTCTAGTTCTGGTTAGAGCTTACATACACTGAATTCCTGATACAGACAACCTTTATTGCCTGAATAATGGAATGAATGCAAATCCCAGGATTAAAAAAACTACATGAAATTCATTAAGTGTGGACAAAGTGGAAAAAGTTACCCACTGGAAAGCTTAGATGCATGGCAACAAAGCTGGGAATGCTTAATGTCTGCTTATATCCCTGGCTCTGTAAGTCAGACACAATGGGAAACTCAATAGGCAAGCACATTTGCAAGTTTTCACAATGGACAGGATCACTAAAATCTGGTCTGTGGTGGCATTTTTTTGAGGAAAAAATCACTCAAAGAAAATCACTCTTATTTGGTATAGTTCAATACAATAGGACGAGAGGAAATGGCCTCAAGTTGCGCCAAGGGAGGTTTAGACTGGACATTAGGAGAAATTTCTTCACTGAAAGAGTGGTCAGGCCTTGGAACAGGCTGCCCAGGGAAGTGGTGGAGTCACCATCCCTGGAAGTATTTAAAAGACATGTAGATGAGGCGCTTAGGGACATGGTGTAGTGGGCATGGGGGTGTTGGGTTGACGGTTGGACTCGATCTTAGAGGCCTTTTCCAACCTTAATGATTCTATGATTCTATAACAGAAACCTACATGCCTTGACACACATGAACAGTGACTTCTGATTTCACAGATAATATCCAGCTCTGCTATTCCACAATTTGGACTTTATCTATATTGTACCTAAAACTCCCGCTTTGGCAAACATGCTATTCATCCATTTCAGACCCCTCCGACCTCCATCGAGCACCCAGCCAGGAAACTATTACACTACTTAACCTGGTCATTGTCTTCAGGCCTTATGGGTCTCACACATTAGCCCTACATTAAGGATACATCAGGAGAGGCATGGGAAACAAAGGTACATATTTTACTAAAGCCATACTAATGCAACTGTCTGCTCTTAGCCTTCTGCCAAAAATAGCTTGAGTATTAATTAATTCCCTGACTCCATTTCCCACACTAACTGTAAGAGGAGACCATCTGCCTAATTACCTCAGTACTACAATGCTTGGTGTCGAGTCAGCACTATATTTTTGCCCCGCATAAGTTTGCTCCAAAAAACTTTTATGTATGAGACACTGGGATTTGTTAAGGATTCAGCTATAAACCTACTAAAATTGTTTGTCAAAAATTCACCAACATACGGGTTGATTGGAAGGGACTTCCAGGAGTCATCTGGAGCAGCACCGTGCGCAAAGCAGGACCACTCGAAATTCTAGATTAGCCACCCAAAGGACTAATTCCTATCCTGCACAAGCACTCGAGCTGGATCTCAATTTGGTGCAAAGTCCGTGGGATGGGGAAAGGAGAGCACAGGCTGTGTTCTTCCTTGATAAGACTAACAAACTGGGGTGAGGTCACACAAGCCTTTACCTATCAATAGCTGGGAAACATACTGCCCTAAAGCTGTACAACCATTTCAGACAGATTGGTTTTGTAACCATAGGTAAAACCAGCCTGCTAGTGGTGTTATATTGATTTATACTGCTGTCAAAAGAACCCAGAGCAGGGAGAAGTATATAATTTTTAACCGTGCACAGCAGCTGAACTTAAACATGTAAAAACATGCCCCCAGGCCAACTGACCTGTGTGGTTTCCGTGACAGATGCCAACTGCAAATATTCTGAATTTCCCCAACCAAAGACATCTCCTTCATCTGAAACAGCCAGACAACAGTCCCCATAGGAAGAGACCTGGATAATGTTTACTCCAGCAATGTCACCACATAGCTTAGTAGGAACACTGGTGATGTTGTAGTGTCCAAGACCTGAAAGGAAAAAAGCAGACAGATGATGAAGAATTTTTTTCCAGACATACTTTTAACGCCTACATAGGACCATTTTGTCATGTTATAACTCAATCATCCTCCCTCCAGAAGAAATCTTTCTGTCCATATCTCTTAACTACCAGCTTCAATGGACAAGCAGCCACAAACACCAGTTCTTCTAGCCAAAGCTACCTCTCTAGAGTACAAAACAACTTTATACAATCACACCTGGCAAACAGTGTAGGCCCTCATCTCTCTTGTCTGCATGGACCAAAGTGTTTGAGAGAGCAGCAACCAAACTAGGCAGATATCCCGACAGAGGCGAAGTTTCACAACCCAGCTGCATCCTGCCTTCTGCAAGGAGAGCCATGAGCGACAGCACACTGCAATCAGTTTAGACAACAGCAGGTGAAGCGGCAAAAGAGGCTGGGAAGCAAACACATTACATGACAAAGAGCTGCCTGGACAAGAGGCCAGAATGTAGATGACAAACAAGACGAGCTACAGTACGTCCGCACAAGAGAACCAAGGGCAGAACCCAGCTTCAGGAGCCACAGGACTAAACAGTAGGAAGGACTGGAAGTCCTCTGACAGCAGGAGCCACCAGGACAAGGGCCTGGCCAAAGATGCCATGCTAAGACAGCAGTAGCTGCCAAAGGTCTCCGCCAGTTCAAAAGGAGCAAGAAGCAAAACAGACCCTGAAATGAGAATCGGGAAGCAAAGCCTGCACAGAACCGAGGAGCTAACCTTCCCATGCCGCTTCCACATCCCCTCACAAGCTTCAAACAGCAGACACATTCTCCTCAGATTGCATGCTTGGATTGCCAGCGTGGCATCCTAAAGCTCCTCTAAAAATGAACTGTTTTTTCTCAGTTTGGTTGCACAAGAGTATTGAGAACATCTGCACACAGCTGGAAATATACCAGCCCCTTTCTGTCCACACATGCAAGACAAATATACATCACAAGCTCTGAACTAGGACAGCTTTCTACATTCATCAATTCACTGAAACGCAAGCTAAGCTGAGCTCCTACCTGTTTGTCCATCAGCCCCCCATCCACAGGCGTAGACCGCACCTTTCTTGGTTCTAAACAGACTGTGGTCCTGCCCGCACACAACCTGCACACAAACAAAAAGTCAGAGCTGGTCAGGAAAGGTCAAGTGTTCAGAATTTATTTAATGAAGCATTACTGGCAGACAAATTGAGTAATCAACCTCTACAACGCCCATCAGCTCAGATTTTGCCCTTTCTCTCCAGATCAAAAGGCTCGACATTGAGGGAAGGCTAAGAACAGCACGATACAGCACAGAAAACCGCAGAATTTTCTTTGTGGGAAGTGATGTTGCAGTTGATTTGTTCTGAGATCCAAAACAAGGGCTAGTTAACAGTAAGCTTGATTCAGCAGTGCAACACAATAAAACAGCAAAGAGTAAATAAGAGATCTCCCTTCCCAGAGTGCTACCACATGGCGCTCAATGCCAGCTACAAACTGCTATTGATTCCTTGCCATGTAAGCGCTCTAGGAACACATCTGTTCTCAAATTGACATTTATGTTGAACTAGCAATCATGTCTGCCACAGGCTTGGCATGAATTAAAGCCAAGATCTTTATTCAAAAGTAGACATTAAAAATTAGCCAGAAATTAAAGGAATTTAATCCGCAAGTTAGAGATTGACTACCAAGAATATTAAGCACATAACTGCTGTCAAAGTACAAACAGGTACCAATTATTCAACCCCCTTGGGGGGAAAAAAAAAAAATAATGAAAAATCCAAACAGAAGTTTACAAGCCTAATTCAAAACATCGTCAGGATGTGCCACAGTGCACACTCATCATGCGGACCTAAATAAATGACCCTTGCTTTCTAGGATGCTGCACAGAACAGAAGCAACATTTGCCCAGAGAGTACTGCTACAGTGGCATAGCCATACTAGCGAACTGCTCCTGTGCCTGGAAATACTGCAGCCGTGTGCAGACTCAGTGGTATTTACGCTGCTCTGCAGTCCCTTGCTCTCCTAGAGACCTGCCCTAGGGAAATGCTGGCTAGTCTAAGTGGACGGTCTCACAGCTCACTTTTGAAACGGGGAAGAAAAAATTCAAAATAAAACAGTTCAATTGATATAAAAGTGCCAAAGGGGAACAAGAGCAAGAAATCGGGACAGGAAGAGATGAGGCATCAAAACAACTTCCCTGCCGTGCAGGTGTTACCTAGAAGATGTGCAAGCAAATACTGCATTGCTGTTCCCATCAAATTCTTCAGTAAGTTCAGACCCTGCATTGCCAGTTGCAACTGCCATGCAGAGGCACGGAGCAAAATGCCACCTTGTGCTTTTTATAAGCAACCATAGAGTAGATCGCCTCATCATTTCAAAGAGCTTCAATTGAATGATTTGCATACTGATTTTTTTCATTACAGAATCACAGACTGGTTGAGGTTGGAAGGAACCTGTGAAAGTCATCTGGTCCAACCCCCCTGCTCAAGCAGGGCCGCCTACAACCAGTTGTCCAGGACCATGTCCAGAGGGCTTTTTAATATCTCCAAGCAGGGAGACTCCACAACCTCTCTGGGCAACCTGTGTCAGTGCTCAGTCACAGTAAAGAAGTGTTTTCTGGTGTTCAGAGGGAACCTGCTGTGTCTCAGTTTGTGCCCACTGCCTCTTGTCCTGTCACTGGGCACCACTGAAAAGAGCCTGGCTCTGTCCTCTTTGCACCCTCTCTTCAGGTATTTATATACATTGCTAAGACACACTCCCCCAAGCCTTCTCTTTTCCAGGCTAAACAGTCCCAGCTCTCTCAGCACTTCCTCATAGGAGAGATACTCCAGTCCCTTCATCACCTTAATGGCCCTTCGTTGGACTCTCTCCAGTATGTCCATGTCTCTCTTGTACTGGGGAGCCCAGAAATGGACATAGTACTCCGAGTTTGGCCTCACCAGTGCTGAGTAGAAGGGAAGGACCACCTCCGTTGACCTGCTGGCAACCCTCCTCCTAATGCAGCCCAGGATACCATTTGCCTTCTCTACAGCAAGGGCACGCCGCTGGCTCATGGTCAAGCTGGTGTCCACCAGGACCCCCAGGGCCTTTTCTGCAGAGCTGCTTCCCAGCCAGTCGGCCCCCAGCATATAGCGGTGTCTGGGGCTGTTCCTCCCCAGGTGCGGGACTTCGCCCTTCCCCTTGTTGAACTTCATGAGGTTCCTGTCAGGCCGTTTCTCCAGCCTGTCGAGGTGCCTCTGGATGGCAGCACCACCCTCTGCTGTATCAGCCACTCCTCCCAGTTCTGTGTCATCTGCACACTCTCTGAGGGTACGCCCTGCCCCATCATACAGATCATTAGTGAAAATGTTAAACAGGATTGGACCCAGTATTGGGATACAGCACTAGTTACTGGCATTCAACTAGTCTTTGTGCCACTGATTACCACCCTCTGAGCTCAGCTGTTCAGCCAGTTTTCAATCCACCTTCAAAATTCAGTTCAGAAGATCCTCTTACCTGGACAACTCTGCTGTCAAACTCCTTCAGCTGATGAATTAGATGGCTTTCACTGGACACCACCAAACAACCACCGAGAAGAGAAAAGGCAACACAGAGGATTTCAGAGGACTGCAACTGAAAAACGTGAAGGTAGACCTGCCTTTACTGAAAGCCACTTTGCTATTACAAGAAGAGAGATTCTTTCACATGTTCTCTTACATATTCAAAGAGCATAGTTCGACTGTAAAATGACTGCACAAAGAAGGAAGGTAATTTTGCATTCTCTTATTTAAGAAGTTAAGAACTGTCACTTTTTAAATATAACCCCTCATGGGAATTGGGAGTGGGAGCAATCCTCAAACGCATTCCGTAGTCTGGAATGAGCACAGACACTAGATAATACTGCAGCACCTATATAAACACTACACTTAAGTAGAGATTAACCAGATTTAAATCCCAGAGCACAAATAACGTAGTCTTAACATCCATTTCATTCTTTCACAAAAACAGGAATTATGAACAACCCAATGACAAACTTCCAGTATCAAGGTGAAAAAACGCTAGCTAAATTACAGCTATTTTCTTAAAACTCTATAGGCCAAGTCTTACGGATCACAGAGAGCGCAATCAGCAAGATCTCTTCTAGGCTCTGCCAGGGAATTAGTAATTTTCAACATATTCCCACTACCCACTTACATCATATCCACTTACATCTGTATGATGTGCTTTGGTGTGGCCCACAAAAACCCTGTAAAGCAAAAGCACTACGGATTCAAAGGCAGTTACAGCAAAAAGAGATTCAACAAAAGGATGCCTCTTTCACCATTAAATGGTATTTCTAACACCCTCAGAAATAGCACTTGCACTCCGAGAGGCTAAAGGGAGAAAGATCGACTACTAACACCAATTACCTCAAGCAATTTATGAAGGCTGGGTTTTCTCACTATGCCTTAAGAAAACTGCCACATGCTGACATCTTTCTGTCTTTTGCGAATGTGGTTAGAAGAGTGCTCATGCCCAGCCTGGGTTTAAAGCCAGGCTGTTTATATGACGCCTGCAGCATAAAAGCCCGTTCTCAGACTCCTTAATCTTAAATAGCATCCTTAATACTACCAGATTTTTCCCACCTCCAGGCTTTTCGGTAGCATCGTCTTCACGCAATTATGTTTTTAACATTAAGGAAGTTCAGGATCTTTCGATTCTCACCTGTAAGTTTCATCTTCAACAACCTTCCGGCCACACTGTCCGTAAGAATTGTTCCCCATGGTGAAAACTGAAAAACAATGATAAAAGGTACTAGTTTTATTACTGTCCAATTCCCTGAAAGCCTCTTTTCAGGTACACAAAATATTTTTATGTGGTCCTCAGTATGAAAGGTGGAACACGGTACTATAAAAATTGGCATAAGCTTTCTTCAAACCAAGTCCACTTAAATTCAAGTGACTGAATCCATTTTCGTCAACAGTATCCCGGCGATATTGTTGCAGGCACAGTAGCGGTACCTGGAGCCCATTGGCTGTTTTTCAGTAATTGCCTAGTTCATCCTGCTGTTGCCAAGGAGACTCAGAAATAGATCAGTGCTCCCACAGGAGCGTTAAATCAACCAACCAACCAGCTCACCCACTGATAAGCAGCACTGGATCGCTCAGCACAGCACTGAAGTCACTGGACCAGAGAATTCCCAGAGACGTGGAGAGCCAATTCACACACAGGATCTTCTGTATAAAGGCCTATTAATCCCTTTTATAAATGTAGCACTCTGGGGCTTCAAGGGGAAAGTAACACTGGAGTATTGGCATAGCCATCCAAAACTGCATTCAAAAACACGTCTGACTGAACAAGACAAATAGGCTACACTTAAATGAGGCCTGGGGCTAGATAAACAAAACATATTTTGCAATACTTGTAGCGAAAAAGCTTCCAACACATTTACAGCTTGAGCCAAACAGAGCTCAACACACGGTTATCAGCTCAGGGCTCTCCCTCCCGGTAGCAACCCCACAAAGGCCAACAGCTACCTGCATCACATTTACAGCGCAGACAGCGCATTCAGGGTCTTGTTCTGAAGGACGGAAGACAATCTTTTCCAGAGCTTTTAACGAAAGCATAGTCAGCATCCCTTGTCACCAGCACAAGCGATACTATACCTCCTTCACTATCTGTCAGGATCAGGGAATGGGCTCTCCCACAGGACACCTGCAAGACTCGAGTTTGCTGCGGCTTCTCCAATGGTAATGGAATTGGAGACGGTTCCAAGACATATTCATAGCCCTTAGCTTAAGGAAGAGAGAGAAATTTTAAAAGTCAGTAGCTTCTACAAAGCAAATTCATCATATATTCACCGATCCTGTTGCACATACACACACTCGCTTCTATTATGTTACAAAAGCAGATATATCTTAGAAAGCCAAGATACTAACAAAAGTAAAAGGTTGACTAGAATTCATCAGGGCGGGGAAGAAGTTAAAAGCCATAGGGATGGCTGAAGCCAATAATCACTGCCTAATCAAAAATCCACCATACCTAGAAGCTGAAGGTTATTAAGGTTTCAGGTGGCCAGAACTGAGAAACCGAGGCTTTCAGCCTTATGTTCAACCACTTTGGTGAATAAGGCTGGATTACTTGAGCGCTTAACACCAAGCACAAACTAAGTACTCTGTGCCACTGGGGATACTGCAAAGAAGGTACAATAGCAGTAATAAGCAAAAAGACAGCACGAAAGGTGAACAAAAAAATCTTAGGGCTTCATATTTAAAGAACAGTAGATTAAAGGCCTTTTCAGAAAAAAGGAATGCAAGAAACACTAGCTAGCATGCCTCCATAGGGGATAAGAGATCTAAGGTTTATGAAAGAAAATGACAGGCTTTACTAGAAAGAGAAGATTTAGTAACTTGAAGAATATGTAATCAGTTATGGTCAATTGGGAAGGAAAAAAAAAAAAAGAAAGAACAGCAAAACATAAATCAGTACTAGGGAAAAGGTTAAGGGGAGATAAAAAGCTTTGATATCAAAGAAAGCCACTGTAACAAGTGAAATCAAATCCCAAAGGACCCAAAGCAGTTTTCTGCTCACATGTAGCACTGCTTTAACTTGTTCTCTCTGCCTTCAATTAAAAAAACTAGAAAATCTACACATACCCTTTTACAGTAAGACACTACTTGATGCGAGGACAGGCACCACACCTGGCTGTTTTCAAATAGCGGCAGCCTGCCTTGCAACATAGCAGGAACTGAAAGACAGCGAGGTTGTATCTGTCTAAAGAGACGTGGAAGTCACAAAGCAAAAAACCTTGTCCTCTCTCTCTCCGTTCCTTCCAGCAGAGTCACAAGCTACTGGGATCTGTGGTAACAAACTCAGTATCATCACTGATATCTGAGGGATTTTAGAGAGAAGAGACAACGAGGTGGCTAAGGCAGGGGAGGGTGAGAGCAAAATATTAGTAGTTTAGCTTAGAAACAGCTCACGTTAGAACATGAAATACAACCATCTAAAAGTCAGAAGGTTGCAAATTCCCCTGGAAACAAATCATCTACGGGGGCACAGTGTTAGAACTAGCAGGTACCAAAGTAAGTTTGTAAAACTGAGTAACAAGCAGCATATCCAACAGGAAGCTTGTCTGTGGGAAGTTAAACATGGAGCAGCAGCAAACCCACTGATCTGCACACCACTTTCAACAGATCCTAAGAACACTGAACACTCCCTTACTTAGAAGGGCTTGAACCACATAACCTATTTACGGATTCTCTGGCAAAAATAATCTGTAGGTCAGATGAAAACCAAGAAAATGACAGGACACTCCCGAGAGATCAACAGTTACAGAACTAAGACAGAGTAAGAGCTGAAACCTTTAAAAGTAGAAGTGAGTGGAGGCTTCTGCGGTCCCTTCATTTTGCAGCTGCTGTTTAAGCACACACACTTGCTGCATGCACACACTCTTGGAAATCTATACAGTACGCTAGCAGCAATGTACAGCAGCAGCACCAGTGCAAACTTCAGCATTCTGCACAGTAGCAGCAATTTTCTTTTCCTTCTCCACAAAGTTTAATCTTTTGCCCATATCAGATGCGCCATACCTTAATGGATTATGCTCTTATACACTACAAAGAGGAAAAACTGCTTTTAACATGGAAGAATGTTTTTAAACAGTTAGAGACACCCATTCTATAAGGGAATTAAGTTTGTGTTTTTCGTATCTGTCTTAGGTGGAAGGCTGCAATGTTCTGCACAGAAATCATCATCTTAAATGCATTTGACAGCCTGGTATAAGACAGAATGACTGAATAACACATTTTTCCTTCAAAATGCAATTTGGTATTAAAATAAAAACCCCTACAGTTCACACAAAATTCCACTGACTGTACAAAAAGATCTCTGTGGGAAAGGAAATTAGTTTATAGATGTAAAGGCAACAGAAGTGAGCAAATCACCTTGCCAAAATCATTTTATTAACTAGTACACTACATTGTCTACTATCAAACTATAGAGATTCAAAGCAACACCTTAACCAACACACACACACACTTCTGCAGAATAAATAGTTACTCAGATTTTAGTTACATCCAGGCACTGCACAGAACAAACGCATACCTCGATCAGTTACAAACCACACAAAAACATAGCTAAGGTCCAAACACAGGCTTTTTTTTTTTTTTAAAAAAAAAAAAAAAAAAAAAAACAACAAACATAGCCCTGCAATCTGCATCAAAGCCTTCTGGACATTTTTTATGCCTTCTAACCCGAAGTTTCCCACATCACATCTATCCTATAATGCCGCCCTGTAAGCCCTTACACGACCTTAATCCTTACTTCGATCTCTTCTGCTTCTCTGAAATCCAAGCTGGGAATCCTTGTTCAGGCCCATGCCCCACACTTTGGTGATGTCCGTGGTATTAGAGGACAGCAGCGTGAATCCATAACCGCAGGCAGCAGAGGATATCTTTGAAGACAAAGAAAACCCACACCATTCAGTTATAAACTATGGATTAGAAAGACAAGTTCCGCCCCGTGCTATTTGTTCATCAGCATTCCTCCTTCACTAGCCCAGATCCAAATACAGCCCAAATTCATGGTACATACGGTCTTCGCAAAAATGATCAGAAACACTCTTCAGTAATAAGCACAATGGTGTAAACTCAAGTCCAACATTACTGCCCTAGAATTTTGGGTTTTTGTGTGTGCATTTTTATTTTTGCCTTATTTTGGACCCATTCAAACACAACAGGAACACCTATTTGCTGACCTGCAGCAGCTGTAGATTAAAAAAAAAGAAAAAAAACACAAAGAGGTATTAAGAGAATAACATCCCCCTGCTTTACTTCTTTTGCCAAAAAAAGCCCAGTATAACGGCTCTGACCTTCTTTGAACTGGACAGCAGAGCATGTTTGAAACATGTATCAAAAGAATAACATGATTTTCAACACAAGCTTCCAATTTCATCAAGGTGAAAGTAGCCACGAAAGCCACTGAAAACGAGGCCCTATTTCTCTAATGTTGTTCATTGCTCTCTCATGGCTCTGACAAAAGAATATAGATACGTACCTTCCAAACTGTATGCTACTGTAGTTATACCAAAAATCACCCTGAAGAATACCGCTATATCAATAAAAAAAAAATCACGGCAAAGTCTTTAAATCAGATTCGTTAACGCCTTTCAAAGCTGAAAGGAGAAATGCCAAGATTAGCTGGCATGGACAGAGGAGGGTCCCCGGTGCTTGAGAAGCAACGCTAACGCTACCCTGCCGGGATAAAACCGCCGCCACCCCCGGGCCCACCTTCTCCTCCGTTTCCAGCCGGTAGGGCGTGGGTTGGATCCGCCGCGGCTTCTTCCAGCCCACGTCCGGCTTCACGAAGCTGGGGACGCCCAGGGCGCCCGAGTAGGAGAAGCCCCACACGAAGACGCGGTCCTTCCGCTTGGCCGCCTTCCCCACGTACTGGAAGACCGGGGCGGCCTCCTCGGCCTCCCTCAGCTGGCGGACGCTCCGCGGGCCTGCCGGCTTGGCCAGGCCCCTGCGGAGGGCCGGCGGCGGCCGCCGCGCTCCCCTCAGCACTCCCCACATCACCGCCGCCGCCCCGCGCCCCTCAGGCCGCCGCCATCTTGTCACCTCTCACCTGCGACCCCGCGTGGGCGGTGGGCTCACCACCCCCTGCGCGCATGCGCCCGGCCGCCGCGCCGCGGTCACGTGCAACGCGAGACGCGGGCCGGCTGGGGCGCGCGAAGGTCGTGTCTTAAAGGGGCTATGCCGCCCTCCGGAGGGGTGGGACCCACCCCAGACCCAGGTGTAGATCTAAATCTAAAATTAGACCCGGACCCAGACCCAAACCTACACCCGGGCCCAAACCCAAACCCAGATCCAAACCTAGTCCCAGACCCAGAACTAGACCCAGATCCAGACCCAGGGCCAGACCCAAATCCAAACCCAGACCCAAACCTAGTCCTAGACCCAAAACTAGACCCAAACCCGGACCCAGACCCAGACCGAGACCCAGAGCCAGACGCAAACCTAATCCTAGACCTAGAACTAGACCCAAACCTAATCCTAGACCCAGAACTAGACCCAAACCCAGACCCAGACCCAGACCCAGGGCCAGAGCCAAATCCAAACCCAGACCCAAACCTAGTCCTAGACCCAAACCTAGCCCTAGACCCAGAACTAGACCCAAACCCAGACCCTAACCCAGACCCAGACCCGAATGTAGTCCCCTACCCAGACCTAGACACAGATCCAGACCCAGACGCAAACCCAGACCCAAACCCAAACCCAGGCCCAAGCCTAGACCCAGACCCAGAGCTAGTCCCAAACCCGATCCCGCCTGGCGTGGCGGTGGCAGGGCTGGCTGTGGTGGCACCCTCACGCAGCCCTCGCACCACGCTCCCTGTTGCAAAGCAGCCCTGTCCCGGAGGCGCTGGCCGTGCTGTGACGGCCGCCGGCCTCCCGACATGGCAGCCCTCCCTGAGGCGGCAGGAGGGACCAGCGCCTGCAGCCTCGGGACGCCGCTCGCCCCTCACGCCTTGGCAGCCCCACAGGCCCCGGGCCGCCCGCCCCGCGCCCCTCACACCCTGCCGCCATTTGGGGCGGCCGCCTTGCCTCACGGCTCCTACCCCACCCAGCAGACCCCATACCGCACGTCCCCGCCCTCGCTTTCCTCTAGAGGGGGCGAAGCAGCCGCCTTCACGGAGGTCACTGTCCTCCCTTCGTCCCCCCAACCAGATTTCCTCCCCGCCAGCATCTTTCACAAGAGACCCTTGCCCAATCCCCCGCCGGCGGCGGCGGGGAGAAACGCCTTTCCTGCCGCCATGCCGCCGGGCTGCTCCCCGGTGGCTGCGTTGACCAGCCCTCCGGGCAGACATTGAGATAAGTCTCTAAAGTGTCTCTCCTTTAGTGGTGAAAAATGCAAAATCATTCAAAATACAAATAGGGGATAAAAGGGGGTCTAGTGGCAAGGGGTCCCCAGTGGCTGTGGAGGCCTCAGCCCCCTCGGAGCGGGGCTGGGTCCCTCCTCATGGGGTCATTGGGACACCTGGGGCTCGCCGGGCCGGTGGGTGAAGACGGGCGCTGGGCTGTGCCGATCCGGCCGGCAGCCCCCCGGGGCCTGCGGCGGCTGCCAGAACCGCCTGGATCCCCCGGTCTGGCCCTGAGCCCCGGCTGCGCAGGAGCTGGTGGAGATAAAAGCATCGGCGGCTGGTGGGGGGGGCTGAGGCCTCACAGGATCTTTCTCCGGGTGCTCTCGGTACAGCGGTTCAGGATGAGGTCTTTGCTGGGACGGGGAGGAACAGCAGGTTGAGCCTTGGGCTTGTTCTCCTCTTGCTCGTTTTTCTCAACTGTGGGTAAAGCAGACGTACAGATGGGTCAGAGCTCTCCACCACCCCAACACCTTCATGTGAACGTTCAGAAGCTTCCTAGGTAACAGCCACCAAAGCTCCTGCCTCTCCTCCTGTCTCAGCCGCGTGTGATGGTCTTCCTGGAGGTCAGGGTGGTGGGATGAGCCCACCAGAGCCCGGCTGGGAGCTCTGCTCAGGTGGGAACCCAGCTCTAGGTCTGTGCGAGGAGCTGCTCTCCCTCGGGATGGTCATGGATCCCACTCAAGGATTACCAGATCTAAAGCGTCTACCTCAATAGCAGCCTCCTTCTTCATGCAACACTTCCCTCTAGGTGCTTTGCTGACAGCTAACGAACATGATAATGGTAACAGCAGCACAGATGAGGTTAGGTGCACAGAGGAGAGCACAGGTCCTAAATGTGGGCTGACCTCCCAGCAGGACCATATTCTGCTCCTTCTCTGTCAGACCTATAACCAGAGGTAAGAAACCTCGTTGAAAAGAAACATCTCCCTGCACACGCTTTCCCCACAGGAGAAGGGTGGACAGGCAAGGTGTGACCTCCACGTGTTGTCCTGCTCCAGCAACCAGCGTTGGAGGGCTCAGGCCATGCCTGCAGGACTTTGTCCAGGGCAAAGGCCCCGTTGAGACTTACTGATGACATTGGCCTTGTTTTGGAAATTTTCCTTCCTGTTCCTCCGGCTCTGGATGTACTTCTTGCTGTTCCTCCTGTAGGTCTCCTGGCTGATCTGCTTCCTGCTCTGCTTGTGGATGCTCTTTGCGTTTCGGATGGTGGATCTGCAGTGAGATAGAAACAAAACTTTCCGTTTCTGTGCTGGCAGCTCTCCCACCACGCACTTTCTCTCTGAGGATTTCCCCCTCGCGCTTCCTCCTCTGCCTCACCCAACCCCCAGTATCTGCTTTTCGGTTTTGCCCGGTGGAAGGCAGCGGGTAGGTGCCAGCCCTCGAGGGCAGCCGTAGGTGAGACGTGAGGTACAGCCTGTTAGGAGGCAGCCGGAGTGGTGCTTTGGAAGCAAATACTGAAGGGTGAAGCCTGAGCACAAGTCTGGAAAGTAATGATGGGGATGGCGAGGTAGCTTGGGCCCAAGGCTGGAAGGACGAGATGGGCATGAGGCTTACCCAAGAAAGCCCTGGAAGTGATCTATAGCTCTACGCTATACATACAGCTTCTATACTGGCTGCAACACTGAGATCCCTGGTGTGGGGTTTGGCGTGGCTCCCTGCTGCCCAAGGATCAGTCCCTGGGCCAGGGGAGCGGAGCTGGGGTATGCGTCAGCGCGCACCTGAATGCGCGGTGTCGAACCCACGGCAGAGAAACTACTGAGAGAAGTGAAAGGCTGAGCAGCCTGGGGCTGTGCGGCGGCGTGCTGCCGCAGGGGAACCCCCAGCGTCGGGGACCGTCCCCAGGCAGGCAGACGGAGGCCACCGCTTTGTCTTCACTACCAGGGCATGACCGAGGTGGCTCCTGATGTCCATCCCGTGGCGTCGTCCTCCTGCTCTGCTCAAGACAACATGCCCGTCTGCCTTCAGCCCCTCCCTGGTCTGAGCACGCACCCCATTTTGCAGCGAAGCTCTTGCCCGCCACGGCAGGTCACCGCCTTTGCAACAGGGCTCAGCCTGGCTGCCAGCACCAGCACCGCAGGGACAGCATTCAGTCCTTGAAACAGGCCACCTCACTCCCCCAAGGGTATCAGTGAGCATCACCGTGCTCAAATAGGTGGATTTGGGCCATTTTTCACCGGCTCACACTTAATCCGTGCTCCAGCAGAGCTGGATTTTTGAGAGATTTTATAGCAAGGCTGCTGTGTTTTCTTGTAGGGAAGAAAAGATAGAGGCAAGCTCTGCCCTTCCTAGCAGTTTTCTTTGCATTGGAGTTAATGAGTTATTATTGCTTTTTATCTTTTTAATCAAAATAAAATCCCTTCCATTAGCTCAAATCCTCCCATCAGATTAGGCCATTTGGAAACTCTGATTAGTCAAATCTCTCCTCGCTTCTCAAAGATTCAGTGGATGCACTTAGGAAATAAGAAAAAGGCCAATTTGAAAATTAAATGAGATTAGCCCAGAAAAGAAACTTTGCAGAAGGACAAGGAGAAATACGCCTGACTGGAGGACCTGCTGGAGCAAGGATCACGCAACCCTGCGTCAGAAATGCTGGGGTGCTTCGCCACCCGTGGAAGTCGGGGATCACAGAACTATTTTTGCTGCAACCCTGCAGGATCTGCCTCCTGGTCTGTCTTTGCCCTGCTCACATCTCTCCTGGGCAGTTCCTCATTGCCAGGGCAAGCAAGGGACACCACAAACCACTGTCTGGTTTCATTTCACCCCCCTCGAAGAAGAGCTTTAGTCCTCCTCCCCCCCACCCAGGGCTTCTCCTACCTCCGCGGAGGAGCGCTCCGGTTCCTCAGCTCACTCTTCACAAAGCTGTTCGCCTCCCCGGCTTTCTGCAGGTACATGGAGGGGTAATAACCCGTGGTTTCATCCTTCCTGCAGTGCAACACAAAGCAACATCACTTGCAGACTTGGCTCTGCGACCACCACCTCCTCGCCCCTGTCCCCAGCAGGACTGCTGGTGCTGGGTGGGCTATTTCTTCTCATGTTCATAGAATCATAGAATCATAGAATCATTAAGGTTGGAAAAGACCTCTAAGATCATCGAGTCCAACCATCTACTCAACACCACCATGCCCACCAAACCATGTCCCTAAGCGCCTCATCTACACGTCTTTTAAATACCTCCAGGGATGGGGACTCAACCACGTCCCTGGGCAGCCTGGTCCAAGGCCTGACCACTCTTTCAGTAAAGAAATTTTTCCTAATGTCCAGCCTAAACCTCCCCTGGCGCAACTTGAGGCCGTTTCCTCTCGTCCTATCGCTGTTACTTGGGAGAAGAGACCGACCCCCACCTCGCTACAACCTCCTTTCAGGGAGTTGTAGAGCGATGAGGTCTCCCCTCACCTCCTCTTCTCCAGGCTAAACACCCCCAGTTCCCTCAGCCGCTCCCCATCAGACTTGTTCTTGTAGGGATGGGGGCTTCAACTGTCCCCCCACCTTGTGTGCCTGTGACTCTCCCGAAAGTGTGGCTTGAGTCCCAAAAGCAAGTAGGTAGCAGACAGAGCAATGGCTCACATCTTTCAGGGTCTCACCAGCTCGTGTTATCTCCCCTGGGGGTTTCAGTGGGCTCCCGAAGCATTGCTCAGGGCCTCCTGCCAGACACCCCGTGTCTCATGAAACATGGGCTCCAGAAACACTCCCTGGTCCCCGGCCCGTCTCCCCCTCCAGCCCAGCACACCTGCAAACACCAGGAGATCCTCGCGGACCACACTGGGCGCAGGCTGGGGCAGGAGGATCCCCAGGGTTTACAGCCACGTCATGTCCTGCTGCGAATGCGCAATCTGTGACTCTCCAGAGCACAAATGCAGCTGGGGTTCCCCTCGGGAAAGCCCGAGTTTGCAGGGCAGGCCAGGGCTGGGATGAAAGCTGAGGTTTTGCAATGCAAAATATGCCAGAATACTTGGAGGCAAAATAACAGATATTTTTTTTTTTCCACCTGCCTCTTTCTTGGATATTTCTGAAGCCCTCAGCAGAGGAAGCCCCAGCTGCAATGTTTAACGTTTGACAAAGCCACAGGCTCCTAAAAGCAGCCCTGCAAAAGAAAGTGCTGGGCAGCAGCACCAAACAGTCCGTGGCTTTCACAGCCCCGGTGCAGAGAACCGGTGGTTCATCCCTTCCCTCTGCCCGAATCCCGCTTGCCTGATTTGTTCGTGGCATGTCTCACCTGATGACCCACCAGCCGTCGAGGAGCTTGTGGATGACCTCGATGGTATCACCCTCCCTGAGGGTCAGCTCGTCCTCCTCCACGGCCGTGTAGCTTTTCTGGACAATGTACTGCTCACCTGCACACAAAATCGGGACAGCAGGTTGTGTGCTACCACGCCAGGGCTGGGGCTGATCCTCTCCAGCTGCTGAGGAGAGGAGGCACCAGAGCATCTACCCTATGTTTTAGGCAAGACCCAGGGTGCTTCAGGTCTCCAAGTTTCGATTCAGACTTCCCCCAGCCTTGTCGGTGCCCGTGGCTCATCCCAGCCCCTCCAGCACCTCTCCAGGAGAAAGCTGGTGAATGCAAGCAGTGGAAGTACACCTATCTCTGCTGAAGAGCATGTTTATAATTCGGGTGATTAAATGAGGAAGAAGGAAGTGTTGTGCTAATAGAGTCTGTTGCAGTGTTTTGAAAACCACAAAGACGAAGTCTGGAGAGCAATCGGCATGATCTTCTGCAGGATCCTCCCTCTGCTTCGTGTGATAAGGCCCCGCGGTCGTGGTGGGGCGATGCGGCGGGCTGATAAGGACAGCGCAGAAGCCAAGCGCTGGGGAAAGCCTGCGCCTCGGTTCGGATGCTGCACCGTGCTCCTTTGCTAACCCAGCAACTCAGCATGCACCCAGCTAGCTCAGGACAGCCACCGGATGAAGGCGTGCATCTGCGATTAGCCAAAACAAGCATCTAATGCTGAGTTGCACGGGAGGTTGCTAAGGTCACGGGAAGTTCCTGATGTGGAGATTAAGGCACTGAATATGAGATTTATCCCTTCTGGAAGCTTCTACATCAACTTCTCTATGCCCAGCAGTCTTGCTGCAGCGTGGACTGCCCAACGGGGACCTTGCAATGAACCATCCCAGCAGAGAGCAGCGGCAGGCTGTGCTCTGGGGCACACCCTGGTTACCCCAACATTTTACCTGCATAGTTGGGCTCCTGCTCTTCAGACTCATCGGGACCATCCATCGGCTCCAGATAGGCAGCTGGCACCCAGCCCCGTTTATTCTTCAACTGGCAAAACCACCAGCCTGCAAAAAAAGCAGCCATGGGCAAGAGCAGAGGGTGTTGTGGGGGCACCGCGGGGTCACCAGCACCCGGCCGGGGGAGGGGCAGGCATCCACATGGCCTGGACGGAAGGGACGGTGCCGGGGCTGGTCTCTGTTTACATGGTGCAACCAGGGAGCTTGGCCAGTTCATCCTGTTTCCTCCCGGGCAGCAAACCTCACAGGCTGAGGCATGCGAGGAGGTTGCAGGGTTTTCTAGGATTGCCCCACACCCTCCCCGGCCAAAACCGACTGTCATGTGGCTCCATGGCAATGTGAAACATCCCCCAAGGGGGTGGGAAGCACCGAGAGGCTCAGTGCTGCTGATTGCATTTGCTCGGAGCTTCTCCTCTCCATCAGGAGATCCTGATACAACCGCCTACCCTTGAACACATGCACCGGCGTAACTAACTCGCATGCTGCGTTCGGACACGAGGTGCGAGGGCAGTCCCCATGCTGAGGTGGTGGCCAGGAGGGGGCTGGCCCCTGGGGGCTCTCCGGAGGAACGGACACATACCGCTCTCACTCTTCTCCACAACATCCACCATGTCCCCGGCTTTTAGAGCCATCTCGGATTTGGAGCTCTTCTCGTAGTCAGCGATGGCTCGGTAGGTCTGCAGGACAATGGGGCCCGTGATGTCTGCGGGGGAGAAGTGAGAGTCGTTCCCTCTCCCGGCCCCCGGCGCAGAAATACCCTATTTCAGGCAGGCCAAAAGCAGCCCCAGGACAGCCCGAAGTGCTCTCCCAGCCTCTTCTGGTCCCAAACCAGCTGGATCCCAGGGACAGGGACTCATTCCCCCCAAGGCTGTGGCTTCCTCCCAGCTGCAAGCTCTGGCACAGAGACTGTGCTCTCCATCAGGGCATCTGCCGTGGGATGGCTGCTGCTCTCCCAGCCAGGCTTTGCTGCAACCGAGGCAGCCGCTTGCACCCCTCCGAGGCCTCTTACCGGTGGGGTTTTTCTTGGCATCCTTTGGCAGGAGGAACACCTCGGGCTTCGTGATCCTAGACGGGTCAGAGCAAAGGCAGCTCAATGCCGACCACCCCTCACCACCGGCAGCGGTGCCCTCCCTGTGGGCTGCTGCCAGCGCCCGGGGCCGGGGACGCAGGATTTCCCCCAAAGCGGCAGGCGGCTGGACTCACTGGCTGTCCGTGACGGGGTTCGTGTCGTCGGGACGGACCTTGAAGAAGTTGACCACGTGCAGGCACCGGGAGATCTTGTGGGGCAGGTTGACCAGCGTGTAGCAGTACTCAGCCAGCGTGCCCTGCCTGTTCTGGGTTGAGCGCTGCCCGTCAAACCACTTCGGGGCTGGGGGAGAAGGGAAAAAGCAGACAGAGTGCCCTGTTTTTACGAATTTCCCAAGCAGGCTGCTCTGAATCATTAATTTTGCCCTGAAAACGAGTGGATTTGGCCCCAGGGTGCTGCGTGGCTGCGTGATGCCCGTAAGGCAAAGCTCTGCAGGAGCGTGGCCCGGTCTCCTCCCTCGCTGCTCTGGCCCCGGCCGAGGCAGGCACCATGTGCCCCCCGTGCAGGGGACCATGCACGGTGCCGAAAAATCTGGGGAGAAGCTGACCGCAGGGCCACGGCTGTTTTGCAGAAGTGCTGCAGCCACGGGTTCCTTGTTTCAGCAGTGCGGCTGGGGAGGCGAGCGTGGTGCAGCGCCCAGCCCAGGTGCCATGGGCAGCGTGGAGGAGAGCGCTGTGCAACTGGACTCATCCCCTGCAGCCCGTGGACTCTTGCAGAGCTCGTGCAAGCCCAGAAAAGACCCTGTTTGACCCCATTTCAGTTACGGGATAACTCCCACATCCATGCTCAGACTAAGCCCAGCTGCTGGGCACAGACTGCCCGGGGCACAAGGAGGGACTCAGGGGACCAGCCTGTGGCCAGGGGAGACATGCACATCCCTCTGTCCCACTGGCCACGGTGCACGTCCTGCAGCAGCCGCTCTTGACCCCAGGCCTCCAAAATGCTGCTGGCAGCCCCGACCCACAGCAGTGTTGAATCCCGTGTCGGGGTGCACGTGTGCGGACAGTGGCACCCCTGCACCCCCCGCAGCAGTCCGATGCCTGCCTTGTCCCCAGCGCTTTCAGTTCCCCAAACAGGACAAGGGTGTTCCGAACAGCCCCGACACGGCGGCGGCAGCTTGTAGGAAGGGTCCCGGGACGGTGGTGTTAGTCTGGGGAGCCCCCCCAGACGCGGCACCTGCACTGCTGCATGGTGCAGGTTTATTCCTCCTCGAGAGGTGTCGACCGCAACCCGCAGCTATTTCTCATGTTACCTTCCTGCCTCCTTTAAAGCAGGAAATTAAATAACAGGGGGAATTTTGCTGACCTGCACCGTGCTTGGGGACAAACCTCTTTGGATCAAGAGTTCATTCCCTGTCATTGAAGACATATTGCATTGCTTCCTCTTACAAAATATCTGTGTTGCCTAAAGGGCAGTAAAAACCGATCCCAGTGATGGTGTCACCAAAGGAGAGCTCAGCTCAGCTCAGCTCAGCTCAGCTCAGGCTCCCCAAAGCCAGACCCTTTGCACCAGGGGTCACAGCGTCCCCGGGGAGGAAGGACGGGGTCTGTGGGGCTGGCGAGTGTTGGGAGAAACCACTGCTGCTGCTCAGACAGAGCTTTCTGGTGTTTTAATTTCAAGCTCGGTGGGCAGGAACAGAAATCGCACCAAACACCTGCACGGGAGGCAGCTGGCAGAGCTCGGCCCGCCGGGGAATTTCCCAACCAGCTGCAATTTCTACTTCAGCCCCCAGCCCCGGCGCCTGCCCCTCACCTGGCAAGTGCGGGATGATCCGGCTCTCCATGTTGATGTCCCCGGATTCAATGGGGAACATCTCCTTCAGCGCTTTCTGTGGAGCAGAGCCAGCCATGGCTGTGAGGATGGCACCGGGGGAGCCCCCCATGGCACCCGCACCCCTGCCTGCATCTTGCCCCCCTTCCCACTGCCCACTGGCACGTGCTGGCTGGACCCCACGGCTCGACACCAGGAGAAACCAGCCAGGGAGCACAGAGCCAGTGGCTCCCCACTTCAAGGGGAGAAGGAGATTGAAGCACAGGGACCCAGGAACCTCTTTTGAACCAGATTTGTTTTGGGGCGATTTCAGCTGGAATTCACCCTCCTCTTTTTCCCCACCCCAAGCCCCGGTGCGCTGGGTCAGGGGCCGGTGCCCACCCCAGCACGACTCACGTGGAACTCGTATATCTCGGTAAACCGGCGGTAGACAAGCTTTTCGGAGAGGTCGTTCCACTTCACCAGGAACATGTAGACCTGAGGGGCAAAGCAGAGGCGCTGCAGCTCTGCAGGTGAGCGGGACCCCGCACCCCGCTGCGGCCGAAGCCCCCGGGAAGCCCCGCAGATATTTCACTTTCAGATAAACTGGGTGTTTTTCTTCTGCCCGCCCCCCAATGCGAGTAGCTCTGCCCAGGCAGCGAGCGAGCTGGGTGCTAGAGAAGCTCAGCAGGGACGGAGGGGGGACAGAAACATGCAGATGGGTGGGAGTCAAAGAGGGAAAAGCCCTTTCCAAGCCTGCGAAGTAACCAAGAGCTTGCAAAGGAGTTGCCCAAAATCTTGTGTGTTCAGGACATTTTAGCCTCTGCCTGCCCCCAGCTCATGCCAGCAGCCATGACCCCCCTCAAAAAAGGATGCTCTTAGGCCCTCGGTCACATTTATCTAAAGAAATTTGCTGGCCAGGCTTTTTACCCCAGCCAGTCCTCGCTACTCAGCTTTTCAGAAGGTCGCTGCGTACTCACATAGTGCTGGCTGGGGAAAAACCTCTTCTCGTAGCCCAGCAGCTCGATGTGCCGGATGAAGGCATCCTCCATAGCTGCTCCCAGCCGCGCCGTCCCGCTCCGGCCCCTGCTCCTGCCTCCCTGGGCGTCCTCTCCTCCCCTCTGCCTTCGCACAGCTCCGCTTTGCCGTTAAAGCCCCTGGGAAAGCGGAAGTCCCGCCGCGATCGTGCCTGTAATTGTTTACCCACTGTGGTTTGTATTGAGTCGGTGTTTCCCGTGGGGAGTCTCCAGCCCGGCCCCTCCAGCAGCTCCAGGGCTGGGGAGGAGGCAGCCTCGGGGATGCCCTGGAGGCACCTCTGAAATCAGAGGACAGCGAAGGTTCAGGGCCAGGTCGGCTGCCCCGGTAGCCAAGTGGCCCCTCTGAGCGCTGACGCTGCCCCGTGATGGCACAGGGTGCTGCAGCGCCCATTTTGCAGCGGGTCAAGGACAGACAAGTGCCTTGGCGATGGCAACCAGAGGAGTCTTTACCCTCTTGAGCAGAGCTGGATGGGCTGAACGAAGCACGTAATGCGCTCCCCGAGCCCAGGGACGGCAGCACCGTCCTCTGCATGGCTGGGAGACCGAGCTGCACTCCCAGGGCTCCTGCCCTTGCATCACCGTTTTCTTTCAGTCACCTGCAGCTTCCCCAAAATCTGCCACCAAAAGGCCCCTGAACCAGCTTCAGCACCATGGCTCTGCTCACTGCCATACCTGGGCACAGGGCTGCATGGGAGCACCGGCCACAGGGGACCCCAGGCATGGGGAAAGCCCAGGGTAGGCTGGAGATGGACCCCTGCTTCCCACTGGGAGAGCACGAGGGTCCCCAGCAAAGCCCCTCTGAAATGGTGGCACACCAGCATCCTCCTCCTCCTCCTCCTCCTCTGCCCCCAGCTCTGAGCAGAAAAGCCTGAAGGAACGCGAGGGCTGCGCGTATCAATCCTGCGCTGCTCGTAGGCAAAGGTGCACCCGGGAGCACCTCTTTTGTCCTCAGCAAGGGCACCCTCGATTACGACGGGTGCCAGTGCTGGGCTGTCCCCGGAGAGCTTACAGAGCCGGGACCTGCTCTCCACGCGATGCTCGGGAGGAGCCCAGCTCCATCTGGCCGCCCGGCCGAGAGCCCTCAGCCCCATCCCTGACCCCCTCCGCTGCATCCCCTCCGGGAGCCCGTGTCCCTGGCAGGCCAACACCTTACCACGAGCCTGGTCGTCAGAGCAAGCCCAGAGCCACGCTCAACCGGGAGTGGAGACGTCTTGGTCAGTCAGGCAACAGCCGTGTCCCCGCTCCTGGCAGGCAGCAGCCCCAAACCACCGGCAGAGCCAACACGGGCTCCCCCAACTGACCATCAACAGCCCCCCGTGGCGCAGGGACAGCCCCTCCATGGGCTAATACCCTTATTAGCTGTAAAGACAAAAGCTTGCTCTGACTGCGTTAAAAAAATCAAGTAATAACCATAGCTTTCCCCTGAATCTCAAGTGTGGTGCTTTGCAGGTGTCGAGATCAGAAGCGTGGTCATTTAAATTTGGTTTCTTACTTTTTTAACATGGGGACTTCCCTGTATGCAAGGCAAAATTATACAACCAGTAATATTAAAAAAGATACCTCCGGGGCTATTTGGATTCTGCTCGGTTAATAGCCAGATCGCTGCTCCTCATGCAGAACCACCACAAACCTTGTCATGAAAGTTGATTTCATAATTACAATTGTTTGTACTAAATTTAAAACTGCTTTACACAGCGCATTACTGGAAACCACTTAATTCACATGTTTCTTCCTCTTTCCTCATTCCTCATCTTGTGATGTGAGAAATGAAATGGAGCTTGTAGATCTCACCGCTGCGATGGGTTGGTTCACAGCGAGACACAACTCGGTATGACAGACTGCTTAGTGTTGCCACCAAGTGTCTCATAGTTACTGGGTGTCAACAATAATTTTAGAAGAAAATTCTTGGAGGAGTAATGACCCATCCAATAAACGAGCTGAGTTTATGGAGTTCGTGAGCCGATTCATGTTTTGGGAAACAAGGCTGGCATCTGAATGCAGGACCTGATTTTTGAGAGAGATGGAGAACTTCCACTGGCCTCAAGACGGAGAGTTGGTAGCGGTGCTCTGCAGCAAGGCACCACTGCTTTGGAGTGAGAACACGGATACGGGACTCATGGTGACAGATTTCAATCAAGGTCACTGAAGATGAAGCGCTGGAGGTTTTGAGTTTCTGAGGCGAATGGACGATCCTCTTTTCTGTAGTGCTCCACCCAAAACTAGTACCAAAACCTCCTAGAAATTAAAAGCTGAAGAAAGGAATGGCACCCTAATTTTGTTTAAAATGTAATTTTTGATGTTTTGGTAGCTTAAATTTAAGCTTAATTCAATCCAGAGCCAAGGGAGGCCTTGCTTATGTCACTGCTGGCAGATTGCTGTGTGTGAACAGTACTACGTGCTCTAATAGCTGTTGCAAAACCACAAAAATGAAGGTCTGCCCTCTTCCGTAGCAGTCTGTCGCTGATAGGACAGATACGAAAAGAAACGAAGGAGAAAGGGTTCAAGTTTTGTATGTGGAAAACTTCAAATCCCAAGGGAAAAATGCTGGCCAGCAGCTGCACGACGGAGGTGCTGGACCTCATCTGACATCTAGTGGTTACCGCTGTGAGAAAAGCCGGGGTGCCGTACCCGAGGAAGACCAGGCTCCACCACAGACACCCTGGATCCTAGCTACTGGGATCCAAAATTCCTTAGAGAAAGGAGCCAGCCCAAGGCACAGGGCGGGCTTTCAAAGTTCAGTAAAACATAGGGAATAAATACTTGTCTGCTACTTCATCACCACAAAGCTGCTCTGCTGGAACAAAAAATAATCAGAGCTCTGGTAAGTTGTTGCAATTTTATTTATTTACTTGTTTATTAGTACAGCCAAGGCTTTTTAGGGCATTATCACTCAATACCCGAAGAGTGACACACCTCATGTATTACTAGTTTGGAAATGAGTGAGATTTTCATACACGGTCAACATCTTAAGTCTGCTACCTGCTAGGACTATAGAGATAGATAGATCATTTTTTAATATAAAATTGATATTTGGAAGGTATAAATATTGGTGCAATTATTTTGCCAGTCTAATTTCTCCCTACTGGATATAACTCAAAATGTCTGAGACCACAGAGACCTCAGTGTTGAACGCTGACGCACCCGTCAGCATTACTGCAAGCCCAGCAGCGGGACGGACACAACGCGCACCACCACCCTGACTCCCAGCGTCACGTAAGGACCCCAGTCCTTCCAGTAAAACCACTGCAACAGTTTTCACTTCATTTTTTTTTCAGCTCCTGCATGCGAAGTTGCAGGATGTCCACACTCTGCTGTTATATACGTGACAAGGCAGTAGCCTGGAATTACTTATTTTCACAGTCCTTGCGTGACGATGCCTCACCGTCATTTTGAGCCAGCACCGATGAGCCTTGCTGGGCAGGCAGCTGTGCAAAAAGTGCCTCCTAAAGATAGCTGCGAGTGAAGAAGGGATGGACCATCCTTCCGCTTTTTCAGAAGGGGAAGTCGAGAGCCAGCTGAAAACCTGGGGAAAGCTGCATTTACTCATTTCCCCATTCTAAACGTTCTAGCAGCAATCGCGAAACTGGCCGTCGCCCTGATAACAACCTATTTATGGAGGTACGTTAACGGAGCACGTCTATTAAAGTAATCAGCAGTGAAATACGTCAGTGGTTATAATTTGGGACAGCACCCATACGGCTGAGAGTTAACAGGTAAGGTAAGGGAACGGGCTCGTTCCCATGGGACCGATAGGGGCTGTTTGCCGCGGCAGGAAGGCAGCACTGCATCGGTGACCACCAGTTCCCACCTGGAGAGCTGGAAGGTACAACCAGGACAGGCGTTTTCAAAATGACCCAGCATGGAGCTAACCCTGCTCCTACTGACATCAACAGCGCAAGGTCCGAATATTTAAGTGGGAGCACCTGGATCTGCACAGAGCAATTGTGAAAACGCAAGCACGCGTCCTACAGCTCTCCCTTGCCTCCAGAATGACAGAGCATGTGCTGCTCTAAATTCACTTGCTGAATTCCAGGTTGCTCCCAGGGAATAGACACTGTACCCAATTGAATTTAAGGCTTCAAAATTTTCCTTGAAGATACCCGGAGCTGGGTTTCTGTCTGAAAGGCATGACTGGAATTTACTTTCTTTGTTTTGGAATGAATAACTATGCTACCGCATTTCCTACCTGCCTACAGAATTTCTGCTAGAACTTCATTTGTTGTAAAATATGTAAACGTATACTGCATGGACAGTCATGAAAACCACCAGAAAGTTTTTTATTTCTTAATCAGGGAATAAGGTTTACCATTTGTGCATAATGCAGTCATCCCATACTCATGCCAATAAAAGAGAAACCTTTACAATAATCTGCATCTTCTCTATAGAGATTATCATATAGCCAGAACTTTACATCTCTTATGGTTTGTGAAACTTAAAGAATGCGTACATGAGTCTCTTACAAGATGTGGGGTGTAACCAGGACTGTATGGGACTTAACTTTTGACATAGTAGCACTTAGAGCAGCTTGTAGCATACGTTTCCATAACTAGTTCTAGATGAACGGACGGGCAGCCCCCACAGCTTTCAGGAGCAAAGCTCTCACACAGGTCTGCGCGAGTTTTGCCTACGTTAGGACTGCAAGACCAGACCCATCATATATAAACCGTGTGATATTCCAGTAAAACATGCACTTACTACTTTGAATTAATGGAACAAACTATAACAGGGTTTAATTTAAATTGGTTCCTAAACCATACACTGAAATACTGACCATTTCACAGCCCATCTCATTAATGCGTACTATCGGTCAAGTGAACCAGTTTATCTTTTATTTATGAAAAACATATGAATTGTGATAGATATAATAGGAAAAATTAGTTCAAATATACAGATACTATTGTCCAATCAGCCATTAAAGGAGTAAGAACCAAAACTTAATGATTTTTTTTTTTTCCAAAGTAAAACTAACAAACTGAACTACTTGCAGGGATTTTTCTTCATTACAAAAGCTGAGATGCATTCAGGTACAGTGAAATTCAGGTTTATTGGGAAATGCAGACAGCTTCTGTTAAGTCCCTGTTGATTTTAATCCCTGCCATCTCCCCAGCATTGCTGCATCAAATTTAGTCCTTATAATATATTCCAAAGTAAAACCAGCCATTCCAAATCTACAGTCATTCTTTGCTTTAAGTCAATTCACAGAACTGCTGAAAAAGTAGACATTTCTATCTAAAAGTACAAAAAGGGTTTGTATAGAAGGTACTTCTCTTATACAGTTATATTACACAGCTCAAGACAGTCCCGGCAGGCTCTTCTCAGCACCGGATGCTTCTGACTAGATAAGAAAAATTACAAAAGGGAGTTAGTTTCATTGCAGCTCTGTATCTTATTACAAATATGAGTAGCTTGCGTTGCCTTTTTGAGTTCTTAAGGCCTAGATTCAGAAAGCATGCAGAAGCTGAATATTGCTCTCAATAAGTATGAGATGAAATGTGTGCTTGAGTGGCCTCTGTAAGAATTTAGATCAAATATTTGCTTTAGAATAAATTCAGTGGATGGCCTAAAGCATCCAAAAATCCGAACCACTGCAGCACCAAATTGTGCAGCCATTGCTCAAACAAAATTTCCGTGACCTTTAATGGACAAGTGAGATGGCTTTTTATACCTCCACTGGATGAAGTGCTTCCCACGACAAATCCAAAGTTTTTCTTTAGTATATTTTCTCCGGCCACGCTCAGTTTTATGACAAATATTTCCAAATCAGACTTCACCGATTTATTAGGAAGACTACGGCTGTACTTATAATTCTCAGGGCACAGACAGTTGGTATGCCGGTATGTCAGCCTCTGCCCATTTCCACCAAATCATTTCTGGATTTGTCCCTTCAGTCCCTCAGCCCGACGCTGTCAGCCCGCTGTCTTTATGCTGCACGGACGGAGAGCCACGGCCAAGGCCGCCCTCGTCTCCAAAAAGCCGGTCGGTGCCAGGAGTGAAACCGCTGGCTCCGGGCTCCCCCAGCCGCCGCCTCACGCGAGGGGCAAACCGCGGTATCGCTCTCAGCTGCTCAGGCCGGCAGAGGTGAAGAAACCAGAGCTTGGTGTTGTTGATTGCCTGTCTGTGCCCTCAGAACTGGAATAGTACGCACACGTTTTCTTCTCTGGGATGAATAAAATGTCTTTTTCTTACTAAAGCTAGACAGCATACTAAACTCAAGTATACTAAACAGATGCATCCAACTTTATATCAATCAAATTACTAACATATCAAACACTACACAATGAGGAAAACACTTGGTTTGGAGTATTATCAAAAAACTGAAACGGGAAGAAGTACTAAAGAGCTGTGATAGCTTAAAATTGCCATTTTCTCTGAACGAAGCATAGAGACTCACAGCCGTGTGGGTCAGCCTTTTACATCTGGTGACGCGATAACATCGCTAGCGCTGTTCTCCACCTCCACCAAAATGTCATTTTTAGGAATGAGTGAAGTTAAAAATAGTGTAAGAGAAAGATTCAGACATTTTTGCATTGTAAATTAAACTAAGCTTTTCATAAAAGTTAATGGAAAAGACAAAAAACTTTTAAAGGAAGTTGGTTTGCCATCACAGCTAATAGCTTTACCAAGTGTCCCAAGCTTAGACAATATTGCAATCACAGTGAAGAGCTTTCCTGCTCAATTACAATTTGGAAATATATAGGCTTTACCAAGAATAATATAATGTTCTTTCACACAACCAGGTCAGAGCTCTTCATAAACACTAATTCCCTAAGCTTTCATTTACTCTGCCTCTGAGGTATGTAATTGCCATCCCCCATTTTTATTTATAGGCCACATTTTCCTAGGACTGACTGCCTCACAAATTTGAACAGAGTGTGCTTTACCTTGTATTAGGACAAGGTAGCGAAAACATCCTAGAGTTTACAGGTGAGAACCGAGACAAAGAAAATAATTCACAAGTAAAGGACTGGCGCCTTCTGGCATTCAGTCCTGTACCTCAGCCCTCTTCTCCCCACCCCAAAACATGAAAATGTTATTCCTTGACAGGCGTTGACTTCAAGAAACACTAAAGTTTTTTACCCAGTATTGATGAGGTCTACCACGTTGGGTCTGGTTCTTGCTTTATTTGAGAATTTTCTTCTGTTTCTGTAGTATCTGTTGAAAAAGCAGTAATGAATGAAGAGAAAAGGAAACTTCTCAACCAATTTTGTTGTTGATGTTGTACTTAATAAGTAAAAAATTATGAAAAATATGAAAAGCATTCATTTATCATTTTAAACTATTAACGATAAATAAAAACATATTCACAACAATCTGATTCTGCGGAAATTACCACATTCACTTCAATGTAAAGCAGCCTGGGATCTTAGAGAACTCTAGTTTTTTAAAGAACAGGAATAAAAATCGGTATTAGAAGTGTATGAAACTTTAAAATGCTTTTTATGTAGCTGAAATACTCACTGGGCAAGAAAGGAACTTAATCCAAAAAGGAAACAACATATAACCAGTGAAAAAATGCCAGATACATCACTGCTTTGGTCTGCATCCTGCTCTTCAGTCCTTCTCCCCCCTCTTTGTCAATCCCCAGCGCCGTTCCTTCCTCCACCCACCTCATCAGATACGCAATGCGGGGGAAGCTTTCCAAACACCAGGTAAGTCTGTAGCCCATGACTTCAAATACTTCAGGCGTGACCACTGCTTCACGTTTTTTAAGATGCTGTCTTCCAAAGCTAGCTCACAACATCTGAACCTACTTGTGCTCAAGTCATGCCTTCTGGGTTAGTTATTAAATTAACATTCATTGCACAAACTCTTGCTTTCACAGCACTGACTATTTTTCAGACTTTTTTTCCATCTGTAGGACTGCTTCTCTTCTCAACTTGATACCGGCTTTTGCATTATTATATTTCAATCTGTCCAAAACAAATTTTGATCTTAGCTAATTTTTCTTCTTCAATGCACAGTATCACCTAGAAAGGCATTATGATATGCTTAAAAAAAAGAGACAAAGAAATTTTATCTTGTTGGTTAAAGCATTCATCATCTTTTGATATGATTTTTTTTCATTTCCAGGAGACTTCATTACAAAATCTTCGCTTTTTCTTGTTCACAGGGATGCCTGGAGGTAAATCAAAGAAATCTTGTGCGTGTACAGGACTGCCTATATGACCCGGAGCCTGATTTTGTTCTTTTTATAAACAGAGAATATGATGTTGGAAGGAAATTGGTTTTTCACTGAAGTTGTTTGGAAGGTTTGGGGCTACAAATTCATCACTACAAAGCCAAGCCATTTCATCACATGATCATTTTATACCTTCCAGCCTAGTTCTGATGCGATTTTGAGTTCTTTAGCAATTGCATGCCTTTTCTCAAGATCATTCCTCTGGTACCTGGGTCTGAATCCAGTTTTGGATGACAAATTCAAAACCACATTCGTCTGTTCCTTCAGAACAATCACTTTGCAGGCCCATAGCTAGATCTCCTCTGCACAAGGGTATTCAGGAACAACGCATGCACTCCATCATCTAACAATTTCAGTGATCTCATGCAGTTTTGGTATCATAAAGACATTTGATGCTCCAGCCTTAAATAACTGTGAGCTTAAAATCTGCAGCTCAGCTCTTCTATGAGACTAACACTTGCTTTCTTTTTGTCCTGAATGTCGCAACAGGGTTGATCTCTGTTCTGAGAAAGACCTACTCATAACACTGAGTGAACCTGGAACTGAGTTTGTAACGGTAGTTCTGGATGAGCATGTTGGCTCGTCTCCCAGTTCAGTGACATGCCAGGGAAACTGAAGCAATGGAGACTGGAAAGGGCATTTCCAAGGAAAAGGATACAGAAGAACAGGAGTGCTGAGATTTGCTGCTTTCTCTTTTGGGGGAATCTAAGCAGGATTAGGGAATGAACTCAAGCTGAGAGTTTTAAGGTGACGAGTGCTGATGCACAGCAGCCTCCATCCCAGTTGCTGTCAAGCTGCTACTGACACACCAGAAAGCCCCTCTCAGGACTACCCGGCAGGAAGGCAGCACCTCGTCAAACTGTCACAGCACCTCGGATCCCCTACGCCAGCCACGCCAGAGGCAGCCACAGCCGCCCAGGGCCATGCTGACAAGCTGGGGCTGTGGCAGAGGCAGGATTTACAGGACCAGAGCACACGGCAGACACCAGCACCCCAATTCTCAGGTCAATTCGGTATTCCTAATGCTCCAAGACCATATGCAAAAGCACAGGGAGGGTAGAAGATCTACAGCCTCCTTGGTCTCACATACATCAACATCTGAAAAAGATACAACTCAAGTATATTCTTGGACAATAGGGAAGTTGGATGTTTTTCAGAGCGTAAGTTCTGGAAGAACAACAATACTCCCCCTCCCCAACACAGGATATTCAGGCCAATACGGCATTCAAATTTCCTGATGATGGCAATCATTCACTTGCATAAATTGTGGAAACTACTGCACTGAATAACTAGATGCATCACTCAGGATATGAGCAATCACTCAAAACCTATATATAGTCATGAGTCACCAACCAAGAACAACAATTCATAAAACTCATTTGTAAAATTATTTGAATAATAACTTTTGCTGCAGAGTATTTTTCACATGATGCAGCATGATATTAATACAGATGAAAAAATGTCCTGGGAACCACTAAAAGCCCTTTTTTAATTTTGATTCACCTGTCTCCTTTAAAAAAGATGCAACTTTGTTCAAAATTACTTAAAAATATTCGTTGATAATAACTGAAGACAAACACTCACCTCCTACAGATACTTCTATTTGGCTTGGTTCAGCTGGCTCTTAAATGAAAAAAATTTAGTCAAATGAATATAGTTTCAATAATATGAATCAGATAAGTATTCCAGCAAAATTAGGGAAATGAAAGTTTTCCCTGAAAAAAAGCACCTCATTTTTTCTCTTACGATCAGACTCAAATATCTTTGTCTGAGATAAATGTGTGTAACTTTCTATAGAGTCTGCAGCAAAACATAAAAAATACCCAAACATTTATTACATTACCCCACCTAACACTTTCTCTTCCGAGTATGGTTCACTGTGGCAGACGTATCACCAAGTCCTTGCAGAACATAACGTGCGCTTGCACAGAATATACCAAGTTTGGAGCAGCTTTACTCAAATCACTTAAATATAAAACTGCATTTAAAAAAAAAAGTCATCGCTTCTGGTTCGTATTGTCTTCAATGGCGAGTATGTGTATTTTGGGTGAGAGTGGGAAGGTGCAGAACAGAGGGCAGAAAGTGTATTTGAATTCCATAATGGTTTTTCTATTATCTGTGTTGATGGATTATAGATGGAGAGGTGTTGGGAAAGCCATTTAACGCTTTTAACACTGCGGGTGAGTTAAAGACAGACAGACTACAGCAAGTTCACTGACCATCAGCAGCTGTTCTCCTCCCTTCCAGCACCTCCGAATGTAAACAGAGGAGCCAGTAGTTTCCTTTATAATTATTTCCACCATACAAGTGTCCCTTACTCTTAAAATGTTTTTCGAATGTTTTCACTTAGTTTCCCTGTTTCTCTGAGTAACAGTTTATTCAGTCAATTGCAAAAGTCTTTCCTGCACTACACCAACTTGGGCTATGCATTTTCAAAAGGCCTGCGAACATTTAGAAACTATATTGGGTCAAAAGGAAGTTGCTCAACTACATTTACTTTAGCTATTCATAGCATAAAGCTAAGTTCTCCATTCGGACTAAGAGAGGTGATGTGCGTGCAGTCCAGACCCAGTCTAGCAGGGGTTACAGAGCTGTGCAGTAGACAGAAATTCCATCAAGACCCCATTCTAGGTTCCCACATGTTACACAGGCGAACTTCACTCGGCTGAACATCTGTCTGGCACAGACACACACATACTTTTGAGTTAAGCAGACGTCAATAAATGGATACTGAATTGGCTTTCTATGTTGCCCCTACTAATCCTTCTTTTCAGCTCACTCATCATCTGCAAAAATCAAATCAAGGAACACGCCAATGACACAGCTTGAAGGAAGCAATGGCTCTTTCTATTAATTTATTAATATTTAATAGCTATAAAAGTCACCATCACACACCATCTGTCAAAAGAAAATGGCTCATCGTGAGCAGCGTGCACCCAGGACATGACTACTAATATCATCTGTCAATAAGATGGAGAACTCCATACCCTACCCCTTCTGCAAGGACACGCGTCACGCTCTGCATCACCTGGTAGTAGTACTGGTGCTGCTGCTGGTGCTGGTGGTGGTGCTTCTGCTTCAGCTTTTTCCATCAGCTCTAAGATTAGACATGATCACTGTTTAACTTCACAATGAAAACGGTCCCACATGTAACACAAGGGCAATCTTACTTCTTGAATCTGCAAATCCTGAAACTTGTCGCATGAACAGGTTACTAACACTTGTGATTGAGCTGCAGTTCAATATTTTTTATTACAGAAAAAACATTCCCTATCTTGCCTGCAAGCACCAAAAATTTCCTTGCAAGTTCACATGTTCTTCAGAACAAGAATAAAGCTCGTACATAAGCAGTAGGCTCAGAGCCTTTCAATCATTCACCTCAGTATCTACCAATATTAGATAATTTTGATCATCATTAATGGACATGGATACTGCATAAGAATCACGTATTCAATGACCAATCTGCTCCCCCAGTGACGGAAAATGATTGGATATCTATGTTGTTTTTATTCAGCGTATTAGCTAGCCCCAGTCCCAACTTTCAGCATGCTGAAAGTTATGCTGGATAGACAACAGTTTAATAGATTCTTTCATTTCTAATTCAATTCTCTGGAAATGCTATTACACACTCATCTGCCTGGAAGGTTCCCTCTTAGAAGGGGATCTCTCTCCCACCTAAGAAGGTGTGCCTAGGACCGGTGAGCAGGTCAACTAGAATACCTTCCTGAGAACACTTCGTACTTGCAGTTCATAGACCTCAGCACGTTAGCTGGAACATAGAATCACAGAATCACTTAGGTTGGAAAAGACCTTTAAGATCATCGATTATACTGGTGGCTGGATGCAGATGAATGAATGCTGGGTCGCTAAGGCTCAGGCTGGGTAAGGCCAAACAGTAGGTTATTGGGCTTCTGAATTTCTAATCTGACGTTGGCTCAGAAAGAATGTGACACGAGGGACACTGTAATGACAGTTTTGCAGTTTGTTTCTTCTCTTAAATAAGATCTAAAAAAACAGGTCACAATTATTTTAGGCAACTGAAAATACTAAGACTCTTTTTTCTCTCTCAAGTAATTTCATTAACATGGCCAAATTGGCCATGGCACTTCAGGTAATGACACTCTGCCTCTCTAAACTGTTACAGTTTCAGCAGAATGCAGAATTTTTCAGTGGAACATGGTTGTGCAGCTGCTGGAAAGTTCTGGCTTATTAATTGCTACTGCGATGGATCCGAACCTAAAATGTAGATACTTCCATGTAAGTCTGTTGCTCAGTCAGGGTCCTAAATCTCTTTGGGACTCTGCAGCTGAAAAATACAAAATCAGTATCTTGCATTTTCATATCAAACGCTAATCTTATACTGTTCTGTAAATTTACCACACTGCTCTCAAGTTAATTGCACATGCACGTTTAGTCAGGAAATCTTAATGAGACAGACACAGGCAAGAGAGTTATACACAGAACTTAACCACTGTGGAGCCTCTGCCACTAAGCCAAAACATAGAAAATGAATCTTGGTAAGTTACAAAAATATATTTGCCATCAGTGTTCCATAAATACTTACGATTGTTAATCACAAGTCCTGGAAATGGTCTGTAAAAAATAAATAAATAAATAAATAAATTATTGATTTTAAAATATACTGCACGGGGTCTCCCTCCCAAGGCAGCGTCACCTAATGGTTCGTAACAGAGGTCATGCTAAAAAATGAACAGAAAGTCAAACAAAAGAGAAGGAACCGTCATAGCAGCTCTTGGGCACCGTGGTTTGTTCGCTAGCGTACACAGAAACAGTAATGTACACAGGAAGATCTAAATCCTTCCCTCAGTCACAGCTCATTAACAAGGGAGTCACCTCTTCTTCAGAGCTCGATTAAATAAAACGTATCAAGCAAAAGTCCTTTCAGTTAGAACTCTTCATGATTAAGGGTCGAGAATTCAGACCCCTTAGTAAAATATATTTAAGAAATTTATCTGTCTAAAGACAAATTGAAGCTTTTAGACTCCTGTGAAGCAGTCGGTGATTTGAGAAGTTACATAAACTGATAAATTTTTATTTTCAATTCCTGAACTCCTTCTGAGTATGATTCCAAAGTTTCACCTATTCTGCTTCATGCACATACGTGTGTGTGTGTATATATGTGCAAACATACACATACAAATAAAATTCACTGATATTGTAATTGGACAATATTGTATTTTTATATATTGTAGATAAACTCATTTTGCAGGAAAAAACCCATTTATCAAAGATCTTACCTTAACTCAGGAATTCTAACACAGCTGAAATACTTAAAAATATTACTACTACTACATACATACTATTTACTGTCAAGAGCCAACAAGCTCTGGACCTGCCTCAAAGCTTGATCTGATAAATGGGAGAGCAAGGCCCACACCACTTTAGGACTCTGTTCTATAATGTGACAGATTTCCACTCAAAAGACAGCTTGCTGTAACATGAGTATTAGTAACATGCCCTTTGTCATACTAAATTGGACATGTCCTTCAAAGAGTTACCATCTTCATTCATGCTATGAACATCTGGGCTTCATTTTCCAAAAGAGCCAACATCTTCCACTATTTAAAGATGCACTGGAACTTCTATGCTTTCGAATCTCAATTTATTCAAGCTACAGGGCTGTCCTCACAACATCTGTACAATCTAATCAATGGCAACTACATACCGAATGACAGTAAATTTGATAAACTCTGCTGATTCCAAAATCTTCCTCATGGAGCTGATTTCCAGGTAACTGGGAGCTTTAAATGCCACGCCAGGAGGCATCCCATCCACCACCACGCAGCCAGGGTTGATAGTGATTTTTCTGTATGGGACCTTCACAGGAAAATTCATACCAATGGCTTCACCTAAGCGACAGAGGTCATGTTTATTTTCAAGCCTACGTATTTATGATTACACATTGAAGAAAAAGTCCTCAGACGATTAAGAAACTAAATGCAAACCCCAGCTTTCTGTCAGGTCTGAAACTATGAAAATCCACTTGGCAATTACACTATTACGGGGTTAGATGTTTTGGATTACACTCATGAATGTTATTATGAGATCATTAGTTACAACTTCAACTCTAACGGCTCACCATATAAAGGACCCAGATTCTGTTTTTACTGAAAAAGACATAGAACAGGATATCTAAGGAAATAGCTACATGAAGGAAGACAAAGAGTTTCTTGCAATGCGCACAAAAAGCAATTCAACCCAGCACTAGTGAAGGAATTTCAGGTAAAGAAACTCAGGTCATTATTACTGTACAATGCAAGTACAAAGCAGAAATAAAGAAAACCATACACAGCAAAAAGGTTAAGTTGCAGTTTAAAAACTACTCTAGTCTCAAGTATTAAGAGGTCTCTGAAGCCCTAAGAAGAATCACGGTTTGCCAGCAAAATAAATATTTCATCCATGTTTACACAGAAATAAACAGGAAGGGGGGGGAACACAAAGCAATCGGGATTTTTTGTTTGAAACACCAAACAACCTGCATCACTTATAAAAGATTCTTTTTGAAGTCAAAGCACAACATTCATATACAATTCTCAAATTTGTTTATTTTAACGATCATATATATCATCCCCGTGATGATTCAGTAACTTCAATATGAAGAGCATTAATTGCATTCACACCTATGTAAAAATGGGGAGTAAGAAGCAATTACCAAATTTCCGGCTAAAAAGATCATTTACTTGCTCTCTCAACTGTCTGGCCTTCTCTACTTTTGACAGTCGCTCACTTTCATCATCTGGAAGAAATGGTTAGAATAGCATCAGAATTAAGCAGATTTTTTTTTTCCCCTGAAGCTTGTTTATCATTGCATGTTTACTCAAAGCAGGTATATCTGAATGCTTCGAAACAGGCCCTGTCTTTGTTCCTAGTTTTAGCAGTAACACAGAATTGTAGAAATACGCAAAAATTGATGGTTGTTAAGAAATCTGTGAGAAGCTTCAAAGTATTTACATAACCAACATTAGATTTACTATCTAGAGATGATTTTGTAAATTTAATCTAAACCCACAAATTTTATTTTCTTACAGTACATATAATGGTAGGGAAAGGTAAAAGCAAAGTGACATTTAATAGATGGCCATAGCATGCGATGTTCTTCACGGCTTCTAATGAATGTAATATATGCCTGAGAAAGTAGTAATCAGTGTTAAGACAAAGCAGTTCAGTCTGCATGGTTATTCAATTCAGTCTGAGTCCTGATCTCTTGACGTTGCCAAGAAAATTGCAAATCAGTATTTAATTTATTGCATGAGAAAAAAGGGAAAAATGCGGATAATTCTTAACCAGAGATGTCACTGAATTCACGATTGTTAGAAAATATTTAACATCTCAGCAAAAACACAATGCTAAATTATGCTCTTTGTTGACTGTACTTATATTTCAGTGAACCAACTTGACTGTAGGAAAAAACTTCATCGGACTTAACAAATGTCATGGGGAATATAAACACAAGAAGTATGATGTGAAACCTGACAGTATACACACCTGGTATAGTTACTTGAATAATGTTAAGATCTTCAACACCTGCAGCTGTGTTCACCACTGTGTTGGTTGTGGTGCTTGCTGTATTGGCTATATTAGATGAATTATTTTTTCCTAAAAGTAAGAGAATTCATTTAAAAAACAGTTGTAAAGAGCCCAAAATCTTGATTGCCATATATAAAGAAAATATTGCAAAATAACAGATATTTGCAAAATTTTCAAAGACAACCCAGTCCCATTTTCAAAATGGGTTCAGCTTCCAATGAGACATACTTATTGAAGGTATACACTACTCTGTCTCTGCAACCCAAAAGGAGAAAGGGCTAGACTAAAGACAATGTTAACCTGGTTTTCTAAAAAGACTATTAAGAAAAGGAAAAAAAGACTATGTGGAACGTGTATTTTGGTATTTTTATTAATTGAAAAATCATACTATTGCAGTTAATTCAGTAACACCTACTGATCCACATGTTTGCTGCATGCACTCACAAAAGAAATCCCTTACAGTTAGATTTGTAAGCCACACTGTGCCGTGGCACAACGTAGGATGGTTCAACTAACTCAGTGGAGTTTTGCCAACCCATAGTAACAGATAATAACATGACTCAAAACATTTAATCCATTACCTGCCTGACACAATTTTCTACTGGCTATCTACACTCTCACCTGTGGAGCACTTCTCATTTAGATGACCTATGTATCAGGAGCAAATAGTTTATCTCTAGACCTGAATTTCTTCTGTGAATCACACATTGCTTCTTACATTTTGACAAAAGGTAGTACAGAATATACTAAAGGCATGATTATTGTGAATAACTTTAAAAAATTTAATTCCCCCTTGCTAAAGCTATATTAAAACTGCAACTGGAAAGTACTTTTCCCATCTTAAAAACGAACAAGCAAACCAACCACAATGTAGAATGAATCTTTCAGGAACTCATTAACCCCATGCAGCACTCCTGATTTGTATTTAATCCTTGAAAGAGACTGTTATCTAGAACATTAAGCAGTTGCAAAACTCACTTTGAGGGCTTCTAGCAGAACTTTCCTTAACAGCCGCCTCAAACATCTCAGGCCTGCAAACAGATTGAACATTTCATGTACAGTAATAAAATTACATTCAACAACATTCAAGAAAATGAGATTTTCTAATATCAATTTATTAAAGACAGGAACTGAGTAATATCGTAAATGCTGTATTACTCTCAGCCAAAAAGACAGCCAAGAATGCAATGGCTGAGAGGCTCCGCCACTTGTTTCTACACTGGCACATGTGTATCTAAACCTATTCTAGCAAGAAAAATAAATTCTTACAACCCCCAATATATGAATCTCCACTTCTCAGCTCTTAGTACACTGCCAGCAAGTCTTATGAGTAACCCCTAAGCGCTCCACGCAGTAGGAACTAAACCAGTGATGTGATAACACACCGAGAAAATCTGGCTAAGAAACCTGGGCTTGCTCTGCCTCCAAAAGGAGGTTGTGAGTGTCTTTCAGAACAAAAAGAGATTACTATATCTTGCTCCACCTCCACAAGAGCTTTCTGACTATTTGCTTATTTACTAAAAATATTCCTGTGTGTATTTTATAAAGTAATTTAGCAACTTGGCAACACAATTTCATTTTTTAGTCTACATTTCAATTCTCATAGAACGGATTATCAAAGACATATGGGAGTCCTACTTTTTAATAATGAATTTTATCTTCGATTTGTTTCTCAGGATCTTCTCTAGTCTTGGAATTCCAAAAGTAGAAGGTCGGCGGAATGGCACCCCCTCGGGTAGTCCTTCCACGTAGAAAACCTCTGGGAAGGATTCAAACAATGCAAAAGGCACCTTCACTGGTTCAGTCAGCCCCAGCGCTTCCCCTGAAATGCAACAGAGCAAATAAGCTACCAGCTAGATAACTGATGTGTCTATAAAAAAGAAAATCTCCGGTATATAATAGTTGGCACATACATACTAGGTTAGGTGGAACCAGGAGGCTTTGCTTTTTTTTTGGGCACAGCTATGAGTAGGCAGGAAGAAAATAAACAGTCTCAAACATAACTCATTCTGTTGCAGTAAATCTGGTCATAATTTGCAGTTGAAAATATTAGTATTTATAGACAGCTCATGCCACTGGCTTGGTCTGCCTGCAAGACTATCCCGTTTGTACTCCACTTTGTTACAGGCAGTGTGTTCTATCTTTGTCTCTGCTAGAGAATAGCACCAAGGGCAGGTAACATTAGTGTTCTTGTTCCAAAAACTGCACTCAGAAGAGTAATGAGAAGTCATTACTTCCAAAAGTCATTGGCTTCCAAACAGCCTGCTCTAGAAGAAGCGCTGGGATACGATGGAGCACGTCTCTCTAGATACCATCCATAACTTATCGAGTCATGCAGAGGCTGAAGTCATACAAAGTCCCACTCATAAGCAGAGTGAAGAAAACTTAAAAGATGTGCCAGGATGTGGAGTCACTGTGTCTCTGGGTCATTAAAGAAGTAGTAATCCAACCACAACTTCTCCGTTTCCAAACCCAAATAAAATAACTAGTGGAAATGTGACACAGAATTGCAAGCAACCTACACGAGAATGAACTGAAATGAGAGATTGCCTAGAGTACACAAGGATTGCAGGACCTTTGGAATAAACATGTGAACATATCTATCATACGTCTAACTGCACGTTCATAAGAAAGACATCTCAGTAAGAAAGAATTGATAAACTTACCACATTTTTCGTTAAAAAGATTTTCGACTTTCTGCTTTAAGTCAGTAATTTTGGCATTCCACGCCTCTGCGAGGAGGAAATTGGAAGAATTAAATCAACATGTGCACAATCAATCAGTCCTTGAAGAATATTTTAATAAATGTTTAATAAATTATTACGCTTGATAACTGATTAACTATGACAGTAAAATGCGCAAAATGGCTATCGTTCTGCAAATGGCACTGAAACATTCTGCTGCAGTCTAAACCTATATCCACATGAATCCTCATTTTCCTAAAGCTTTGAAAAATACTGCTAACTAAAGCAAGGACGATTAAAATTGAAATTAATCCAAGAGTGATCCAAATTTACAATATCAGGCGACATAAAAATTACTCATCTGAACCAGCACTCAAAATAGTGACAGAACGTTCTTCATATGTTCAGTGACAGAGCCCTGAAACACATGCCTCTCTCTCGAGAACTATGAGCTCCATCATAATTTCAACTTCAGTGGGTAAGTGTCTGTCTAGCTAGGCATTTTGTTTCTGACAGCAACCAGCAGCAATTCCTAAACCAGTTTACTTGTGGCTGCAGTAAGTGGTCTTTAGCTGGTCTACAGAACTAAAAACTCAGTTGAAAGTTTAAAAAAGTTGCAGACTAAAGCTTAAAAAAAGCCTAAGTCTAACAATAACAAGCAAGCCCAAGAAAACTGTACACAACTGTGAATATGAATACTGCCCATTCCAAAAGGAGCAGTCATACCAAATCAGTATCTTATATTCATTCTAAACTGGCTCAGTAGGAATAAAGAATTTCTTTGTTTCACGTTTTATGACCATATGGCTAAAAAGAAAGCATGGGGGACAAATACAAAAAAGCAAATAACAGCAAACCTCTATAAAAATATAAAGCAAATAATCTCAGAATGTAAGGATGCTGAAAAAAAGGTTTCATGAGACTTGGAAACTGCTTACAGTTACTCTGAATACAGTCATTCATCTCCCTTGACTATGAGGAATTTATCTGGGTTGCAAATTTGACCCTGCTTTCAATGCAAAACTTCTGTGCTAGTGCACTGCACAGACAGGCCTGGTCCTCCATGGTTAAAAAGCTCCCAATGCTCATGAACACAACTGCATGGCTTCCAGTCCTGTCTGCCTTTCCCTTTACTGATTTTCCAGAATTGGAGAGGTCTATAATGGCCATCTTGCAAAATCGGCTCCAACAGATCATGGCTTACTAATGTAATGGTTCCTACACACCACTTGGGTGTCTCTGCACAGTGACGCTCAATATTGCAAGTTTGTGGAGCGCTTATTAAGCTTATGCACAATATCAGATCTCAGCTGGGTTTATGCACTCTGGTGGTACTGTGCACGAGTCCTTCAAGGGTCTGCAGCACTGTGAAATAACAGAGCAGCAAAAGTCTAAAGGGACTGATTCTGAACCCAAGTTAATAAGCTCTAATGGACCGTGCTGCATTTGTACAGCATTCTCCATATATCATCCAGGATTTCTCCGATGCAGATTATTCTACATGACGAAGAACTGAATGCACATGAAAAGAAGAACTTCAGTCATTCACTAACTGTTGAATAAAACATGAATTCAAAATATCTCTGATATGTAATCACCAGAATTTTCAATACCAACATTAATAGAATGCATGTGTGCTAATTCCCACAACATTTACCAAAAGAAAACTCTCGTCCTCGTGGCTTGAAATTCATATTGGACCCATTGGTTTGAGAATTAGTTCGAACATCTGCTGTTTGTGGTTTATTAGGACCTGTAAAAAGACATTACATATATACATGCGGAGAGCAGAAGCAAGCCATCATACGAAAAGAACAACACATCAAATTTGATTACTGGACAAAACTTAACTTCTGAATCAAGAATAGAGTAAAAAAAACCCTTAAGAAGTTCTTCTAGGGTTGTATTTAAGCATTTGATACTACTGATCACGTCTGTCATTTCTCTGCGCAGGACTACATCAGTTCCCACATCTCTGCTTGGAATAAAAGGCCCAAGCCAGCTGTCAAACTCCAACATTTTACATAACCATCAACTGCAGAGAATTCAGAAACGAAAAATAAAACTGGTTCTATATTAAGTGTATCTGGAGCCCTGAAATGAAACTGAGTTTGCTATATGAGGTGCATGTATAAGTTAATTATGGCCCATGAAAACTGAGAAGGACAGAAGACATTAGAAGAATAGAATAGAAGAACATTAGAAGAATATTTAATGACATTCCTTCCCTACCTTCTTCAACAGTAACTTCAATCTCAGCGACCTTTGAATTGCCTGCAGGACTTCGTGACCTTTTTGAACTCTTTGGACTCATTGCTGGAAGTCAATATAATACAAGGTGTAATGCACAAACCCTCTATAATGTATATTCTAATGAAAAAACAGCTGTATTCTGAAAATTCCAACAGACTGAAGAATCACTTGTGCCTGTACTAAGTACAGTCTGCACTGTAAAATCTGAACAATACAGTGATGCTCACAGCCTTAAAAAGTAGATTTAGTACTCTTGAAAAAGGCAAGTATCACACCTAAATTTTCACTCCACTGATTCAGAACAGAAGACTTCGTTGTTTCTAAGCTGTGAGGGACAGCTTTGGTACTTTTTATTATCTAAATAACAAAAATATTAACTTCTGAATTTTTTATAGACAACTTAAAAGACTTCCTTTTTTATTCTTTTCTTACAAAACTTCATTGTTATTTACTTCACTTCACAGCTATAAGTTAAATACGGTTTAGGCCATTAATAACAAAATAAAAGTTGTCGAAATTGGGTAAATTCCATTTTCTGTATTGGAATAGTCTTAATAAATATATGTTTTGAGTAACTTTTTCAAGTAAAACCAGATTTGGAGACTACTATGCTAGATCATCTTAAAAAATGCCTTTTGTTTGCCACACCCATATTTTTCAACCACAAAGATCTCTGAGTCTGCTAAGGAAGCAGAAAGTAAGTATTTATGAATTGGTGGCAGCAAGTAATACGTAATTGTTTACCTTTAGTGTTTATTTTACTAGCCAGTCCTGGAGGCAAATAGGAAGTGACAAGCTCAGGCCTAAAAGTTGAACAAAACACAATCCAATCAATTACACATGCGAGAAAAATAATACAGCAAAATGTTACAAATTTCTTGGAATTCAGTTGAGTTCCAATTTACATAACATCAGCTCTCTATAATAAAATTCTGCTAGAAGCACGGGTGACTCTCCATCTATTATAAAAAGTTAGAAAACATAAAGCTACATTTTCTACTCTGTAATTTTCTTTTGGGTTTATTTCAAGCAAAAAAATAAAGAAAAAGAGGGGGGAGAAAAGAAGGAAAAAAGTTTCCAGGTACAAGGACATTTTTTCCCCTAGATCCTTGATGCATGAAATATGCAATCTATACGTCTATGTAAATTTAATAAGGAAGGTATACCCTTTTATGAGATAAAACATACATGCAAAACGTTCTTTCTGTTTCATGGAAACAGAATTTAGGTAGCATTTAAAGCCTAAAGTTGCTGGGAAGAAAATGAAATAACTTTAAAATCAGGAGTAAAAATAACTGAATTACCAACATACTTTTTAACAACAAATTTGATTTTGCCACTCCCGCGGACAATTCTTTCCAGGCGCGGAATTCCAAACCACGTGGGACTCCGGAAGGGGATTCCTTCTGGCAAGCCTTCGACGTACAAGTACTCAGGGTTTGATTCAAACACAGGATAGGGAACTTTCACTGCCTCTGAAAGCCCCAGAGCTTGGGCTGAAAATAAAGATTTAATGACAGTTTACACACTCAAATGGGTGGTATTTTATCTCAAGTGACTTTAAGATGCTTGGCTTACAGAAGCTCTGCTACTCAGAGATAATAAAAAACCCCAAGAGAAATATTTAAACAGATTTTCTATTATTTTCTGTAGAATAATTGCAAATGGTGACTTCATCCACCTTGTTACAGATAACATCTAAGTCTGCAGCGCCTAATATTTTATTCTGAGAACTTTTTTCATCCAAAAGCTTTTTGTGCACATATCATCATCTCTGTCATGCAACTCGAAAGACTATGGCCTAGGATGTTGTTATAAAGTCATTTACGTCAGTTATAGGGAAGAGTCAGTAAAAAGTTGGTGAGAGGAGTCAAGATTTCCACATCTGACCTAGCACATTTCTGATGTTTAAAGTAGTACAGTAAAATTTAAAACTCTTTTTACAGACGAGTTTTAAAACACAGCGGCATTATAAAAGTTAATTTAACATGTAACTTACCAAACTTTGTATTAAATATCTCTTCTACTTGCTTTCTTAGCTTTGTGATCCTGATGTTCCAATCTTCTTTGACTGAAAACCAGAAATGGATATATGTCAGAGTATTACCCAGTTCTAGATAAAGAGGTACATTCGAACACATTTTTTTCAACACAAGAACTTGTAAACTATCAACACAATCACATCTAAGTAGACAAGGACGTACAATGAGTAATGATTATTAATGGCAGCTTAAACGATACACGTAATTCCCTCCACATAATGGAAAATCTGTTCAAATGTGGTTACAAATTTCAAACATTGCCTCAAGTGGGACAACTTGTTCTTCAGAGCCTTTAGATGCAGGACGGAATTATTCTAGTGGCTCATCAAAGTTGGAATTAATTAATCATAGTGCATAAGAATAATGCTCTTTAGAACAGAAGATGAGGATGTAAAGAGTGTAAAGAGTTAATCAATGTTTTGATTAACATAAAAAAACATCTTCAATCTTGTTCTCTATTATAAATAAAAGTCAATTATAGGAGTGCTAGCCAGAGCAGACAATTTGTAGCTTAGGTGGAGAAGAAAGCAAAGGACACTAGCAGCAATAAAAAGCACTGCTTTCCTGGCAAACAGCATAATTCATTACTTTTCATTATAACCCACAAATAATAATTAACTGCTACTGAGCTAATACCACTCACAGTTGTGGAAACCGTGCAGGAAGGAAACAATACATAATTTTTTGTTTCCAAATAATATTTTTGAATAACAAATTACCTGACCTTCTTTATTTCTAGCTTCTTATACTGTCAAGGCAAGATGCATCCATATTTTTTGCAATCTACTTATTTGATAGATTTCACAGGTATTTAACACCTGCACGTGTGTTTATATGTATGCACAGGTTGTAGTCTCACTGGCAAAGGCATTAGACTGACTAATTTCCTTAAAAAAATTAAAATGTTGTTTGCAGACGATCTGTTGAGGGCACCAGATGATTACTTTGCAATAGAATGATATTTTGCTTAAAAAAAGGTCTAATATTCTTTAGCAACATAAAAGTTTGCTAATATTATTTAGCAACATAAAGTATTGCATCTGCAGTAACAAGATCCTCAGCCTTTGCCTGGGAAAATGGTTTTCACTGGGCTCTAAGCCCAAGAGAGCATTTGATGCATTTACCTGTCTGACATCAAACCCTGGACCCTGGTAAGCTTTGTGGGCACTGATAATAACAGACTCACCTATAAGTTAGTGAAAAATGTAACTAGTAAAAAAAAAAAATGTTATTCTGAAGATTCAAACAGTCTGAGTTTCAAGAATCATGGCCACTGCACGTCAGTTCTTTCAGAGGGGATTTTATTAGCTGTGTTTTTACTGCTATCATTGGCACCTGCTGTTATTACTTTATTATTGTTAGTTACATTGCCAAATTTTACAACGATCGGGGTTTTGGCAACAAAACAAATCAATCAACGCTGCCTTTTCCTTCTGCTCCATATTGAACAGACTCCTTTCTGCTGAGCTACCCTCTTGCTGAATATGAGCCTCTTCCTAAAATCCAAACAAAATCCACAATACGTTGTATGACATAAGACAACTACTGATTACATTATTATTAAATCATATTCTTTCCTTTTTTTCTGCAGAGAGCTCAACACAATTATTTCCTGAAGCTGCAGTTTGTTTATCCAGTGAAACGTGTGTGGGGAAAAACCCTAGCAAGCCCTGGGTCTCGGCTTGTGTAATTCCTACCAGCAGATTCATACTCTGGATTGTACACTTCTCTAGCAAGGAAATATCAATACACCAATCCAGAGCATTCGATTGTCTCGGGAAATAAAAAACCAATCTGGATTCTCTTCCTGTGTTAAAGGCATTTCATGCTTACAAGAAGTCATTACAATTCCTTACCAACAGAGGCCTGAAAAAAGCCCAACAAAGTCAGCTGTGAAACGCTAAGGGGCTCCAGAGCTTTGATTCAGGCCAGGAGAGTAACTCCAGTTCTCCCGGGCTGTGAAGGCGATCCATTCTGTTATTCAAAGACAGCTGGACTGCACCACAATCCAGAAAGCCATCCGTCTTCATAATGATCAATTTATTCTTTTCAAACCTCATGGAAAGCATGTCAGCACACTCATCACGGAAGGGTTACTTCTTGAAAAATGCTGCATTGATCCAAATTTGTGTCCCCACCAATCCCTCCCATTCCTGCTTGGAGACCTGTCTTACCTGGGGTGTTCGACCTGGGCTGGATAACTTCAGCTGAAGTCAGAGTTAGCAGCTCCGGCCTGCAACCAGAAAGTGAATCATTTGCCCATTCTTGACGTAAATTAAATGCTACTACTTATTATGACATGAATTGAAAAGTTTGGATTTTTCTATTATGTATTTCACACTTGTGAAAATGCTACAAAGATATTTTGGAAAGATATTTGTCTGGATTTCAAATACCCACTTTATAATGCAGAATATTTAATCTGCCTATTTGGTAACTAGAGACCGAATGCTTCATGACTTAATGAAACCAAGCGCTTGATTACACAAAGAGTGTTTGTTTGGCCTCTTTCTTAAAAAAAAAAAAAAAACACATTTAGGCATTAAAACAAACACTTACCTTTTGATCACAAATTTTATTCTGTTGCCCACTTGAATTATTTTTTCAAGGCGAGGGATTCCATACCAGGAGGGACTCCTAAAGGGGATGTTCTCCGGCAGCCCTTCAACACAGAGGTCAGTAGGATGGGCCTCAAATTTCTGGTATGGAACAGCTTTAGGCTCAGTGCTCCCCAGGGCCTCGGCTTTAGAACAAAATACATCCACAGTAACCGGACAGTTTAGCCATCAATGTTTATTAAAAGCTAGCTAAGCTACCAAATCTCCAGGGTGTTGCAGCCGTGATCTTAGAACTTGGGACAATGCAGGATATCTAAACCCAACAGAGTCCAAGTCTCAGCACATCAAGAATATAAAAATTTACCATATTATATCATGTTGATAGGGGCAGTCACAATGCTAGACTGAAGATTACTGGGTTCTTCACTGCGGCATAATACAGTGGTTTCATCCAAAGTTTTTAATCTATTATAGAGCATCATGCAACATTTTATTCTTGCTTTTATGAAGTTGACTATTTTTTTAATATTGGAGAGAACATAAAAATTCACCCAGAAATGTTCTAATACTGATTTTGATGGTATTGCAATGGATATAAATAAGTAAATGGTTGTTTTATTCACCATCAAAGGAAAAAAATCCAAATAGGAAGGAATTGAGAGCAATTAGAATAGCTGTACATATAAGATTTATACATTTTTTTAACTATGAATTTACCTTGCTGTATAAGCAGTAGAGTAATACATTCTTTTTCACCCAACTGCCAGGATTTTAAATATTTGAAAAAACTGATCAAAGGTCTCATTCATATAGATGTTCAAATAATGAAAGCAACCTTTAAGAAATACAAAGCCATAAAAGAAAAGAAAATAATAATACTGTACTCACCAAACTTTTTACAGAAGAGTTGATCTACCATCTTTCTCAGTTTGGTGATTCTGGCATACCACTCCTCTTTCACTGTATTTGAGAGTGATGCAGAACAAAGACAATATTCCCTAATTATTTTGGTTATATTTTCAGTCATTCAGTTTATAGCAGGCATAACCATCCTGCATTTTCAGGTAACCCAGGAAATACTATGCCGAAAAAGTATGGATTCAACTTGGAACTAGGGAAATTAATTATAAAAAATGAGATAATATTAAAACCTTACAAAAATCCATTGAACCAGTGACATCGCTTTTGCTAGGAAAAGAACAGTGTATTGGCATGAAGAACTGCAACGCTTTCATCATCTGCCTCCAATCTGTAGATACCATTTGGAGATAGGATTAGTTTTTTGCTAGTTTCATTTTCTAAAAAATTATCTTGATATTCAGTGTAGAATTTGGTATGCACGTGGGATGAAAACTTGCTTTCAAGGAATTTTCACTAAGCACTAACAACCCCAAAGGAAGCTTTTGCAGTAGGTGCACATATCAGTTTGCTCCTTGCTGTATATTCATGTTGAACTTCCAGCATCCATTTCTCCCCACTGTTTGCGGACAATACTTTTTGAATGGTGGTTGATAGCTACATCAGAGGACTCTAGGGATTTTGTCATTCTTCTTGAGAGGACAAGCAGCTTAGTTCCAACTCTCCAAAATGTTTCCTTGACACTACCCAAGACATGAGTTAAGTCATAATTTAGACAGAGAACCCAACATGTGGCAGCTATGTAGATCAGCACATCCTGGTGAATAAAACAAGTTTAAATACTGTTATTCCATCATTTTATCTCTGGGGTGTCTTTGCTTATTGGTGGGTACACACGCATCTTTGGTAGAGTTCATGAGACAAAGTTTTGCACCTGAAGACAGTCGTAAGTTTGAGTTCTGCTCCTCCAGCAGAACAACAGAGCACAACAATGACGTTATATTTGGTAGCAGTAATGGCGACAGCTTTTTCTTCTGTTTTGTCATGTGTGCTCATCATTTGGGATTGTGACCAGTGCCCCCTGCTCCCCACCCCTGGTAATGTCGTTAGCATAACTAACGCCATTTTATGAGGCAAGCAGCCGTTCCCTGTGATCGAGCGGGTCACATACTCATTCCCCTTCCCTTCATCCTCAGGCCCTGAGGGTCCTGTGAACCAAGCAGACGAACCAAACAGACTTCTTCTTCCTCTCCCTACTGGCCTCAAGGTTCCTGGGCGCCAGGCCGATTACTCCCTTCCTCACCGGCCTTGAAGGTCCCAGGCACCCGGCCAACCTGGTGGTGGTGATGTCCCCAGCTCGGAGCAGGGAAGCGTAACAGCACACGGAGCACTGTCCATAAAATCAAGCAGTTACAAGTCCTAAGGGGGGAACTTGGACCGGAGCTGCTGCTGGACAGCGAGACCCGTGACCCCCCGTGGCCAGGGCCACCTCCACCGTCCTCTGCTTCCTCCGAGGATTGAGTGAGTGACTTGTCTTCTTTTAGACCATTTTTGAGTCTAGATTATGATCGTCATATTGATACAGCAAGCCATGTATTAAGATCTGACCCGATCTGCAGAGGGTTTAGGTGATTAGAAACTACAGGTTAAGTTGTATTATAAATTCTGTATTACGCTACTTATAAATTGTGCTACTTTGATTCTGCTTGTAGAAATCCTGTGCCATTCTAATCATAAATTCTATGCTATACTAATTATAATACCCTGTTAAAAAAATAAAGCTTTAATTGTAACTACAATTAGTGCTGTCATCATTCTGCCAAGGATCCCTAAAAGAACCTGTCTGTCCCCTCTGTCGGGTGACGGGGATCGAAGCACGTATCATACAAATCCTTTCTTCTTCGAGTATGTGTTTGTGACCGACAAGTGGAAGCTCATCAGTCTTGAACAAGATACCGGGCAGCTGCCACGCTGTGGGTTTAGTCAGCGTGCAGAAGCAACAACTGCGGCTCCATGACTGCACCAGGCTGGGCTATCTTCATAGGCACCTGCTCACACCTCTCAGCCATTTCCTGAGCCAAACCATCACCGCCTGGCTGGTTTGTCTTGCAGCCAATATCAATCTTCTCAGGGCTTCAAGGCTGAGGCCGTCTCATAAAACCTTCCTGACCAGCCTATTTCCCACAGGAATGCAAATGCAAATCGTCTTTCTTCTGCCAGTAAAAGTACAACTTCTGTACTCATCCCATTCCTCTCCTGCTGGGGACAAGGTAGCAGGGGCTACGGACAGAGCAGGACGTTGGACATGGAGCCGCGAGGAGCTCAGAGCAGGGGCTGGCACTGCATAGCTCTCTCTCTGAGATGGCAGCAGACACGCGGTGCAGCAGAGGAGACGACGAGCTACTGGGAAAGAGGGAATCCAAACAGGGAGAAAAGAAAACTGAGGGAAAGGAGGCTCAGACAGCTTCTGTCTTCTGAGCTGTGTTCCCTGAGATGTTATCAACAGCTTTCACCGACGTTCTCTTCTCAGAAATAATGCAGAGGTCACACATGAATATACCATCATTATGAGTTAGTGAAGACAAGCAATATAAAGTGACTGTTCTTAACACTGTGCCATAAAAATGGGTTACCACCAGTTTTTTTAGCTACAGGGGTTTTACGGGACATGTAATGTACCTGCTTTGTCTTCATAATCAGTATAACCGTACTAAATACGACAAAAACAACAGAGAAAAGGGCTAATTTAAAAGCCCACATAAAAGTACAGTTAAGTTTAAGACTCAGTCATTAGCCTACCTGCTATTTTTGTAGTCAAATTTGGTGCTCAAAGGAACAGTAGGTTATTAAGACTCAAGACACTATGTTAACTTATACTGCAGGAAAAGTTTAATTCCTACACACATGTTAAAGTGACATCCTTATGACATAATTTCTTTGCTTAATTTAGATCCTTAATGTTCACTTTAAGTACAGTCTTTGATATACTTTTTACAACAGAAGACTAGGAGTACATAATACAACATAATGGTGCTGCAGTAGTGCAGATACTAGCATTTATATGCTTGCGTCCCTGTCTGAACTAAGAATTTCTCTGGTATTACTAAAAATTCACAGTTCAACCAGGCTGAGGTTGCCAGTTAGCATTTTGGGGTTGGGAGCAATTTGTTTGCTACCATTGGTTCAGACATACAAGCTTTCAACACTTGGCTTAATTGGACAATTCAAAAAACGCCCTGAAGCCCAAGAGACAGTAGAATAAAACTGAAGAGAAAAACAAGTCCAGGAAAGTAATTTACCAACTACTGCCCATGCAAACGCACAATTCTTTCAAAACTTTTTTCCCTACTAAACTTTTTTCTCCCAACTTGAGGGGAAATGAGTTCATAGGTGCAATTGTAACAAAAGTCTATTCTCGTGGTCTTGTTTTCACATGGTCATTTTTGTTACCTTTGGATGGGTGCTCAATGGAGACAAAACATGAGCATGCATCTGCTGAAAAGTGTTACTGATGGCAAAAGTGGTCAGAATGCATTGCCTTTGCGCTACTATGTGAAATGGAGTCCCATCATCCGAGCAAGACAGATTCTACAATAATAAATGTCACTATAACCAGTATGTTCATTACTGCATTTCAGTTAATCTAATTTTGGCAAATACCGTATGTAAGCCATTATTCCATGATACAGACAGTTCCCTACCCAGTAAACTCTATCAACTATGGAAACTACTGCTTTTTCTCTGTATCTCAACAGACTAACTCTCAGCTCATTTTTCTTCCTTCTGGCCAGCTGAATCAAAACAGGTGATAGAGTGTTAGTAACCTGGCTTGGATAGCCAGTGGAAAATCGTTGTCACTTTGTAGCTAAAGAAAATTCAAACCAAGAGGAATTATTTGCAATGTGTTATTCGTAAAAGCAACAGTAGCCACCACTAAGACTGACAAACAGGAAATCATACTGTACTTGTACAACTCACATGTTTGAACACCTACCTCCTGCAACTGGTTTGTCCAATGGCACATCTTCTCGTGTCGAATTCAAAAGCTCATGCCTAAAAGATTTACGATACGTGCTTCAACAGTGACATTCACTTTGATAAACCAGAAGTTACAGCCTACAGTTACAGACTCAAGATACCACTGAAGGATTAGAAAAAAAACAACAGGGGACATCACGATCCCCAACATTAAATTCCAATTAACACCAAAGTATTATAAGAACTGGTTGGAACCCTACTGACAAAAGCATTTTTCATGCCTGATACCCATATCCACCTGAGCCATAACATTTCATGGTAACATACAGATTACATTAAAATTATCTCTGAGGTCTAAGACGCACATCATCAGAAACAAAGATCCAAATCAAAAATGTAACCTTCAAAATGAAAATCTCAAAGCAGACATGTCTGTTTCCCAAATACATCTAGTTTTATCCATACTGGAACAACAAAAAATTTTAAAATTCTGACATTTCTTACAGCGCTGAACTGGTTTTTGAGCTGCTCTGCTTACCACACATTTCAAAACCGATGAACAGCATAAATTAATTACTGTTAACAACTAAGACAAATTTGACAAGGGCAGGTGCCAGCATTGCATAAATATTAAAATCAGATGCATAGTGTCTGATTTTAAGTGAGACAAAAGGTAAATCTACCCTTCTTCCTCTTTTCTGGTTATCTGCAAGCATTAGGATGACAGAAACTGGACATATACCTCTCAAATTTGGGAAACTAGCATCCCTGCTAAAGACAGCATGCGCAGAGGTATGGGCTGTCACTACCACCGATTGTGAGCCTGACCACTGCAATCAGCAGATTCCTATCCACTTCGAAAACTCTTAGATTAGGCGCTACACCACTGAACAATACTCACAGAAGCTTCATTTAAACTGTAAATGCCCATCTGTGGTGTGAAACATCACATCTGCCTGAAGTGAAGCACCAAACTATAAAAATATAGTAAATAGCCACCCACTACCAAAGCTGCATAGCAGTCTGCCATCGTCGTACCCGCGGTACTGGATCTCGAAGTGCTCTGCAGCTCTGAGATCCAGCACTCGGCATCCACAGATGCCGGCATCTTTCCCTGCATATCCTGAATTCAGACTCGGTCCAGGCTCCCTTCCAATCCCACCTGCCTTTGCAGAAAGTAACGTCAGGGTTCTTCTAGGAAAGACACCAAGGCAAGAAAAGAGAAAGAGAGAAAGAAAGGAGCCCAGAACATCTCACGAGTCTCATGTCCTCACTTTAAAGGCAGACGATACCCTGCCAGGCTAGCTACGGCAGGCAGCTGAGCCCCCAAGCAGCTTCTATGTACACCTAAGGTCTCCCTTCATGTACGCTACCTGATCTACCTCCAGGCACACCAAGGACACGCATCCAACTAAACCACAGGAACCAGTAGCTGTTTTGGCCTCCAGCCTGCCCTGGGCGATACTATATACATAGAGACCTTGATACAGCACTCCAGCAAGAAAAAAATAAAAGCACAAGCTGAAATTTAGGCCAGGATCCTCAAATAGCATAAAATATCCCCAAGCCAATGGCTTTCAACATGTTTTACAGCCGCACAGATTAAATAGTACAACGAGATCTGCGCGTGACAAGAAGTCCGTAATATTGAAGAGATCTGTCCAGATCTCAGCCATCACTGTGGTGCTCTGGTGACCTGATAAGCTGAATTTATCAGAGTGAACATCAACTAAAAATTACTCATCAGTACTGCAAAAGAATATGACAGTAGAAATCAGTTTGGAAGTTCTTGAAGATAAAATGAAGCAGAGCGGAGCCAGCAGAAAACAATGACTAATACAGGGACAAAAATGCAAAATTCCTTACTTTTTAATCACAAACCGGATCCGCTCCTTTGCTAGAAGTATCCTCTCAAGACGGGGGATGCCGTATGTGGATGGCCGCCTGAAGGGAATTCCTTCTGGTAGCCCTTCCACATATAAGTCTTCCACATGTGACTGGAAGAGGGGGTACGGGATAGACACTGGACCTTTTGCTTTTATAGCTTGAGCTTTAAGAAAGAAGGAGAATAAAAACATTAGACTAGCTTGTGGCTCTACTCAAATTATCTGTTTGATAGCACTCTGAAAAACATTAAAATTAGCAGACAGGCAATAACCCCCTCAGCACATTTAAACACGTAAGCATTCGTATTTGTGGAGGTTTGTTTTTGTTTTATAGCAAAATTACTCTAATTCACAGTAAACAAGCTGCAGACCTGCATACATATGCAGATTCTACTCTTTCCCCTGTACCCTGTAAACATTTAATAACAGAGACTGCACCTGTTAGAGTGAAGTTTCACAGTATTTTGGTTTTGTTTAATAGCACATTTTGAAGGATGAAATTATCTAGACTTAATTATAAACCAAGCATGTTTCAGTTCATTAGCTCTGATTATTATTATTTGTTACTACTATTGGATTACAAGAGTCATTAATGCCTTGGAGGAGGGGCACACATCCCTTCTTTTGAGTGAATTCCTAAAGTTTCAGTGTATTTTAGAATTCCAAGGAATCACTAATGAAGTAAACAATACACTTCTAACACCGTCGAAAAAAGCATGGCCCTACTAATGAAATCTTTGAAGCAAATGAAAAGCAAATAACAGATTCACCCACAGCTGGAAAATAACCTCAATGTATTTCTTTAAGTTACGAGGACCGTAATCATATCAATACACCTATCAGGCTGGCAAATACTGGCGAATGGCATGATGGTTTGCAAATACCAAGAGGGTTAATTGCTTTATACTCATCACAAGAGGACGTTAATTTTGTAGGCCATGCAACAAGAATTCTCTATTACCGTCTGACTGGTCTGCAAATAGTTTGGTACATTCTGTTGTTTTGCTACGGAAATTAGATGCAAAAAATTATTTGAGGAAAGAAAGGCCAAGCTAAGGGCAAATTAGAGTGCAGTGATGTTGTGGCAGGGTTTTTGAAAGCAAAACTACTCAGGGCACCTTTTAACGTAATGTGAAAGGGCCAGTGGTTCAGACATCGGTGTATACAAAATGCTCCCATTAACTCACAACCTCTTAAAAGTGATAAAACAATTCAGGTTTTAAAGGCATTTGGGTAACATACTTTTTCAACCACTTGGAAGCAGAACAGTTCTAAGTATGCTTACCACAAAACAGGGAAGCTTTGAAAATACTGTATGTATCTTAGTCTTATATTCTGATGAGAACAGAGTATCAAAATTTTAGAAAACTGGGAGAAGAACTGTGTTTCAACTAGACTTGGTTTCAACTGCCAAATATAAGATGGCCAAAACTGGAGACAGAGAATAGATACATACAGAGGGGGCCATGAGCCTGAAGACGACTCTTAGCAAATAGACTAAAAAAACCCTATTCAAACCTGTGTCAAAGAAGCTGCAGAACAATCACCAAAAGAGCTGTTGTGTATCACACCAGTCCTTCATTGAAGTAGATTTTTATTGCAGTCAATACCTCTTCCAAGAAATTAAAAAAATTATTCTCAGCCCTGGAGGCTGTTGTGGCAAGCGGTGAAAAGCGTAACAAATCCAGCAGACGAGCCTCAGATGGAAACGAGCGTTTGTGAACCACAGTTAGCCGCAGGAAAAAAGATCAAGAAGATCACTAAAATCTAGATCACTACACAGCATCAAGTAAGAACAGCTTCAGAGTAACAAAAATCCTGTTTGTTTAAATAAGTAACTAACACCAGGTAAGATTTTACAAGCGAGAGTCTTTATTTCTCTTAAATCAGCAAATGCTTTAGCAAATACTCTTCAGACAGCCTAAGAACACCATCAGCGTCGCAGTCTGCAGTGAGACTTCTTAGATTTGGAACCTTACATGTTTTTGCACAGAAATCCTACCGAATATAGGTTTCATTTTTATAAATGAATCTGTATTTGTGAGCCACTATCTTGTATTTACATTATAAAAAGTAATCCCATTTAGTTTACATCTAAACACAAAAATAAATATGTTTTCAGACATGTCAGTTGTAATGGATGACAATGACTGACGTTGCTAAAACACTTTGGGGCTCCAGAAGCCAACAAATCTGAGGAGCATTCTGGGAATTCTGACATCCATAACTCATTTCAGTAAATGGGAAATGGCATGCCCATACAGACAGAAAGAATTGGAATCTGATGGAATTGGTTTGTGAATCAATGAAATGTTGTCATCCACAGGGAAAAAGGAGATAATTTAATACCATCTGGCCTGCTATGGAAAGTCAGGGATAGCTCTGTATTCAACAGACTCCACAGGAAATTTTTAGGCTGGCTATGTGCAAACACCAAAACCAAAATTAAAGCAATTCACCAACAATGATGCTCCTTTCTAGAGCAATTAAAATACTGTGAATCAGATTCTGAATTGCTTTTACTTGGTGTGAGTTGCTTTCAGTGGGCTGTTTAAATGTCAGATGATAGTCACACCCAAAACGTAGTAACTCCAACATCACAAGGTCCATTCTGAAAGCACTTCCACTTTTCACGGCAGAGGAGCACCACCATTTATTTTGAAATTTTTGCTGATGCTGTTTTAGTCTGTGACGTGTGGACACAAAATATGTCTAGGTGCAACACCTGGAGACAAATTCCAAAGTCTAACACATGTGCTTCTTTTTCTCTCCAAGAATCATTAATATATAATTGTTGCTTCACTGCAAATCAATCATAATCAGAAAGGAACAACCAATCAGTGGTAACCTCTCCCCAGAGCCATTTTAAAAGATTATTTCACTTAAGGACTTAGTGTAATTACAGAAAAAAGGCTAGCTCTCTCAAATGCGGGTGGCCCCAGACATGAGCACACTGGAGCTCCAGGAAACGAAGCACAACTGAAAAATAACATCAAGTTTCGCACTTAGGTGCCAAACACGGGCACCCAATTTTGAAATGACTCTGCTCATCAAAAAAGCTACTTTCCCCAGTTTTAAGTCTTCTAATAATATTTAACCCTTTGGTGCTGTCAGTGCTGGTGGGCTCCTGAGCCCACAACAAGACGCATGCCAAAGAGCGGTGATTTACGGCGTCAAAGGACTAGAGGCAATTGTTTGGAAAGGAGTGCAACACATACCGTATTTTTTTTCAAACAGCTCTTCAACTTGCTTTCTCAAGTCTGTAATTCGTGCATTCCACTTCTCTGCAAAGAAAAGAGGAGGACATGTCAGAGTACAAACGAAACCGAGAATCTCTGGTAAAATCTATGTTACCACTAACTGAAATATGCAGTGTGCTTTTACTGCTCGCTTGCATACAGGTGCCTGTGAAGTACGGTATAGGCTATACCATAAAACACATGGATACATTCAGAAAGAAAAAGGATAGAATAAAATGTTTTAAGATTACCTCCAAAACTTGTGCAGGTGTTAAATCAAGTTTAAAAACATAAAAGGACATAAACCAGCTAAAGTAACTCCAAAAATGGTTTCTCTTTGGCGGCTCGGTCACTACCGTCAGGGATAAAGTCAGTTTGCAGCCGCTGTTGATAGTTATCTAAACCTGGGTGCTGAAGAGCTTAATTAGTGAAGCTTGATAGAGCTTACGGCAAGTACATGAAGTTGTGTTGGCACAAATCTGTACAGCTATCTGGGTTAGAAGGCATCACACCATCCTCTACCTTAATCCAGTATTTCTCCAAGTTCTGATGTTGCAAAACATCCCCATAAATCCTATTTCTGAAAAAAGATGCAGGCTGCGAGACAGCAGTTATCCAAATCCAATCGTGTGTTCCATGGAGAGCTGGATTAAACAGCAGAATTTTAACATCTAATTTTCTGCCTGTGACAGAGCGCACACATTTTCACAGCTTTTTGTACTATCTTAATGCTTTTAGGAAAATGCCACAACTCTTTTGTAGATGGTACCAGATGCTGACTAGCCTTTATGAATGAGTTAATACGCAAATGCATTTACAGCTTATTTCTTACACTGAAGACTTGAATCTAGTAACTGCAGAGGTCAAAAGATGAGGCTATTCAAGCTATTATGCTGCCAGTTGTCAAAAAATTCTTGTATCAGACATGAGAGAGGATAGAATTTTGAGTCCGTATCGTTCTCAGACCAATGTATACAACTTTGGTGACCATTTTTAAGCTTATAGTTTTTAAATGTAATTTCATGGATATCAAGAGAACAGCACGCTTCAGATGTGGGCAAGAATAAAGCCTTGTTTAGAGGTGAAAGGGTGTTTTGGCACACCGCCTCTCATCCAGACAGAAACTCTTCATTCTAGTGACCTGGCATATCACCTACATCAATTAACCTGTTTATATTTTGAAATAACATCCTTGTGGATAATTCTATGTAATTGCTTCTGCCGCCCTTTTTACTGCTATCCTGTAGTACGCAGCTTCTTAGCTGATAAACATGTCTTGAGCTCAATGTTTTCTATTCCCGTGTCACTTCAACCTTGCAATATTTCCCTCTTTAACTTCAGATGTATAGCCAGATGAAGCTCTTTCTGATTCTAGCACAACCACCAACTGCATTTTTTGTTGACCTACAGAACAACGGATTAACAGCAGCTTTACCAGTCAGAGTCAGGAAAATATGAGTCAGAATTTACTGGTTTAAAGGGGAAACTCTGTTTTACTCAACAGAGCTGGTGAACACACATGGACAGTCCTGGGACAAGGGTTTTGAAAGGCACCTGTGTGACTCCAGACTGTAACCCAGGGGAAAGTGTCACAGAGTTGAGATCCCTTCAGTTCGTGAAGCTCTAAGGCAGACTCAGCAAACAATCTTCTCTAAAACTCAGGCTGGTCTTCATCAGAGGGAGAACAGCCAGAAAGAATGTCATGCCACATTACAAAGCAACCATATTAAAGTATACAAATAATACTGTTTTGAATATTGGTTGTTGCTGCAATTTTATGAGAAGCTGTTCCCACCCAACCTGGTCTCCCTCTGCTTGTTAGCATGCGCATGAGAGCGTTCCTACAGGGGCCATTAAGTTGTCAAGGGTTCATTTTTCTCAGTTACCAAACCCCACAATCACTGGCCAAATGTTCCATGTGGAGATTTTCAAGGAACTACTTCCATGCCCCTCTTCCTCCAATGGAAACACTACAGGGATTAATAATCAAATACACCACAAAACAGGCATGTTTATTTGGAACAGTGGACACATACAGAATAGGCAATTGAAAAAAAAAATCATAAACTGCCTCACTTTTTGATCAGCACACTCTTTTTTAGCTACTTTTGTATTTTGTGAGTAAATTGCCAAGTTAGGCTACAGAGACAAAATTCAGAGGGGTTATCAGGTAACTGGCATTATTTTTAATCAGATTGTCAGCATTATTAACCCCTTGGATTCAGACCAATTACTGTAAAAACATTCTTTTGTCACACACTTTGTGCTTGTGTAGCAAAGTTAAAGACGTACCGCAAAGCTAAGCTGATATTCTGATTTGGTAATCACTTTGCAAAGCAGTTTCATTTTCCCGTAGGCACCAAGATAAGTAGTGGTTTCCTTCTATTCCTCTATATATACCTTCTGATACATGGGAAACACCATCCCAATTAAATAACAATCCTGAAAACTTCCCCAGCCCGTCCACAGTCACTTCAATTCACCCCATTCTTTGCTCCAGATAACACCCACTCTAGTAGGGGCAACCTGCACAGTGCACACAAAATGATGCTCAGGTACTAAGCACATTCCTATTTCCATCAACATGCCACCCGGTGCTCTGTGGGGAAATAAAATGGAAAGCACACAGCAAGTCTAAGCACGCTGCAGGCTGGTAAAACCTGTGTTCAACAGCGTGTCAAAATGGGGAAAAACTACACACACTTTCCATCACTGTCATAGTGAGACAACAGCGAAGGGGACTTTTTTCCCACTAAAATGGTATGACACAACTGCAAGACACAACTTGAAGCTTCTGAGCTTTTGATAAAATCTCTAAGAAAGCAAAAAAAAGAGATTTTTACTGACAATGTCAGTTCCTTTCAGCAAAAATATTTTTAACCTTAAATAGTTGGTTCAGAAATATTTTTGAAATCCAATCTCCCTTCCCAAAGATGATCAATTTCTATCAAACATTTTACCAGACACTTTTCTTTCCTCCCGCTGGTTACAATTATTTTGTTTTCCGTTTTGTTTTCCTGTTTCCACGAAACTAGGAGCACAGCACATTATTCACCCTGTTTCTCAGGCCACTTGGGGTACCTGATCTCTGACTCAATCAGGACATGCAGGAAGTCTCCCCAGCTCACAGCTATCAAACACCTGGATCTCACCAGTGTTATGTAAAATACTGAAAGTCCTTATCAGATGAGAGATTTCTCTCTCAAGCATCTATACCTCCTTTCCAGTCTTCTGAGTGCATGTGCCTTTGTCATTCTGCAGCTATTCATGATAGAATTAAACACCTCCTTTCTCCTGTCCAATTATCTAGTATTAGACTTCATTAGACAAAGGTGCAAAGTCTTCTGAAATGTCCAAACAGCAGCACTGCCACTACCAACAGTTGCTCTTTTTTTCATTACAGCAAATGAAGTCTATTCCTCCAAAGCTTCTCACATGCATTTTCTGTTTCAACCAGACCTTGCAACACTGTGGAGAAATACCACTTTCTGTAGGTGAACCCCAAAAGTGAATATGAGGGGCAAGAACCTCAATACAATTTAGGAAGCCCAGGAAGAAAGATCTCTGAGAACCCGTGAGCTGCAGAACACTGTAATCTAACTGCACGGCAGGTGGTTAAGCGCAAAGTTTTCTTGAGAACAGCCCAGAGAGATAATCTACCAAGTCAACTCAGAAGCAACAGCGAGAAGGTAAGCTGTGAGATGTTGTTTAACTGGTGTTTCAACATTGCAAGCTCAACTCAAACTTTTATCATCCTAATATTTTATTACCTTTGCTCTCCATGTCTAATCAACCTCACTGTTTATTCCCTTCAAACACTGCTGGCCTGCCAAACTTAGATGCTGTTTTCTACTAAGGGAATATATTCGAGCAAAAGCTTCTGCAGTATTAATGGCTCAATCTTCTCCTCTACTAATGTTGCCATAATATTTTCCTGACCCAACCAAAACTAATGCTACATGTGGAACTGCCTATTAGTATTAATGATCTTTTGAGAATAGAGCTCTCAACAATGTTTTATTCATTTTCGCTGAAATTAGCATGAAATAACATGTTTCACATAAAACAGATGTCAGAAGTAGTTCCACGGGGATTTTTCAATTTACCTCAAATCCCAGCATTCCCAATAAACATCTCAAACACCGTGCCAAAGGACATATTCCTGATTGCGCAGAACCTTATAGAAGTACACAGATTCATGGGATATCTGCCCAGAAACCAAACCAAACCAACAAATCACATTGAGTATCTTTAACTAGAATAACTACAGCGTGTGGATACATTTCTGCAGTGAGAACTCTACATAAGGTATCATGAAAGAACTCTACCAAAAAGACCCCAACTTTTCGCGTGTCCACAGGGATCAAGGCAGGCTACTCGGCATAACGGAGTTATTTGGTTACCTTCCCCAATGTGGCTCCCCTCAGCACATCTTCATTGTTCACAGAACGTATCAAGAAAGACCAGCTCGACAGGATCCTGACCTCTGGTCTGCTGTAATTCAGTACACTCGTAAATTCAGCCTTATCTTCTTGCCCAAGAAATCAGCTGACAAAAAACTAGACTTATTTTTATTTTATTAAATTACTTGCAGTGTCTATTTAGATGGTCACTTTGAATAATGAGAAACGACAGAGGTAGCTTATGATGATGATTATACTGCTGCAATACATCTTCAAAGAGCCCTGGGCTCTTAAAAGAATACTCACACTGGCATGTCTCACTCCTGCTGTGTGAAATTGTCTAATACCTTTTTGTAAAACAAAGCAGATAGACAAAATAATCTTTCATTTTTATCTTACCAAAATTGAACTCCCTCACTTTTCTTCTCCCCGTATTGGTAGCTTCATTAGCTGACTCGGTGTTCTTCGGCCTCTTGTTAGGGGGCAAGTAGTCGTCATCATCTTAAAGCATAAAAATATCACTGTTTTAATGTCCAGAGAACTCATGTGCAACGTTGGAACTGCTTTGAATTTCAAAGCTCTAATGCAAGTATTGAACTGTGCTTTATCAGGGCATCAAATTTTGCAACGCATTAGTTATCTGAGCAACTTTAGAAAGCTACTGGCCTGTGTAGGAACGATTTGCATAAGAGAGCCGCACAAGGCATAAGATAGCAGAAAGCAAAGCTTCTTCTGTACTTCCTAAGGAAAACAGTATTGTGTTCTGAAACACGACTGGGCATCTCATGATCATAAAATGACCACGCAACAGCAAAAGAAATCAGGAAATAAATTGTGCAGACATAGACTACATTTTTTATGTAATTGGAAGTATCCTTCCACAAATAAGTCTTGAAACACAATACCTAAGTACCTTTATCTTGAAGAGGCCAAAGGTGCTAAAACTGGTTTCAAACCAATGTAAAAACTCATAGACGTAACTGAAATTCATTTAACAGGTCAGCCCTACCTCAAACACACAGACAGAGGGGGAAAACTGCAAACCCCAGGAATTTTTCAGTGAGCTGCTAGTTAGCCAGCCACTTCCCAATCCAAAACACTATCTTCCCTACCAGTTAATGAGTTTTTAAGACTGTCCAATTACCAATACCTGCAACCTTAGAGAAAAGGAATGGTTAAAGCAGACAAAGAAAATTAAAGTTAATTTCACATACAGAATAGCATCTGCCCAGGTCACCAAGGCTATAGTTTACTTCGGAAGAATAATATTACATATTGACATCTCTTGCACCTATGCAGTTGTATTACATTCTGTTACAGAAAATCTATTCAGAGCATTTTTACTTTTGTAGTAAAGGCTTTTACATATACACAGAACTTAATGCCTATTCTCTTATTACCTTTTCTGTTGAGGTAATGTAAGAATTATTTGCTGTTGTATTATAAAAAGGTGAAAGTAATGCCAGAAATGTCAACTTTGTCCTAAAATGCATTGCCTAATTTCTAAATTGCTAATATGGCGGTCTTAATCTTACGCATTCCAGAATCAAACACTGCAAAAGCCAGTCTCAGAAGTGTTTTAAAGCAATTACAGGACATGTAATTCACAAATAGAAGAAATACAGTTGACTTCCAACCAACATCCTAACACGAAAACAACACGGACACTGGTTAGTAGCTCTCGTGCCATTTAGATGAGAAAGGGAGGTGGTAAGTATAAAGGTTTTTATCTCATATTTATCGATATTAGACAACAAATTGAAGCTTCACTTATACCACCTGTAACACATCATTTCTGTTATGGTACAATTCTTCCCAGAAGCTAGTGTTAACTAGAAATTTTATATAACTACAGCGTTATAAATGTTATAAAGCATTATAAACTACAACGTTATAAAACAACGTGTTCTTCAGAATGAATGTAAAATCTTTTTAAAATCTAAATTAATGGCTGTTAAATAATAAGTATTCTTCATTACCAATGTTTGAAAAATATGTGAAAGATGCAAATCTCTGTCACGCATCATTTCAAAACCAGCCCAGTAAGCCTAATATGCTTCAGTGTACTGTGGTTTTATAAAACTTCTGGACTAGATATGTTTACCAAGCAGTGCATGATCCAAACTGCAGTCAACACTGGCACATAATCCTGTTTATTCAGTGCCAAGTAATGCAGGCATTGTAACACATTTTTTGGATGTAAAAATGCCCAACGGACTGAAGTAATGAACTGGAGAACTAACCTTCGATGGTGACCTCGACCTCAGGATCCTCACTTGTTTCTGAAGGAGCGTGCTGGGAGGAATCTGAAGGGGGAAAAACAGGACTGCTGAATGATGGAGATAGAAAAGGTTTTTAACCAAACACTCCGTGATTTTGTATTTAAACTAACACTTGTCCAAGAAGCTCCCTGGCTCACTGAAATGTTTTGCATTCACAGCGTGCAACAGAAACAGAAGCAAATATATTTTACTATAAGCCTTTAAGCAATTCCAGACAAGGGTAAGGAGGTGGGGATTATACTTGCTAAATTGCATGTGCAGCAGTGCAGAGTTGGTGTTAATGACAGTAGGAAATTCCTTATTCTTGGCTTAATAGGATTAATACAATCATAAATATTTTTCTCTTTGTTATCAAGGATTACTGAAAATATAAACAAAGGTCGTGTGCCCCTACAGATGATATATTTCTTTACCATTTATACAGACTCATAGTTGTGGCACTATAATGATTTCCATAACAGGCTGAAAGGCCAACAGTGAAAAATGAGAGGGAAATACATAATCACAATGCTTTTGTTGGGGCAGTCTGCACCATCATCATAAATAGGATTAGGCCTATCAATACTTGGTGGGAGAAAGAGCAATGTGCATTTAACTGCAGTAAAGTTTAATAAAGTGAAGCTAATTATATTGGAAACTATTTCAAAATTAAGTAGCAGTGTATGAAGGAATATATTTTAATTATTCTGGCAGAGTAACGCTGCGCTTGTGCATTTTGAAGTGTATCTTCTTTCAGATCTCTGTAAGCTGGAAGTACAATATCACTTTGGGAGCAAGTCTGAAGGAATCTCCGTTTCAAAGGCTCTTCACATGATGTTGTGTGTAGTAGAGATTCAGCAGTATCTACTGAGACACCTTCACTGGAGTATATTTGAACTATGTCAAATATGTCATCTAGTTCATGGAAAACATAGTATGATGTTTTGATCTAATTCAGAGTGAGTGCTGGGTAGATAACTAGCACAACGAAAGGAAAGAATTAGGAGGTAATGGTCTTTTAGTAGACGTGAACGTAAAGTAAGGTCATAAAAATAACTATCACATCAACTGATCACTTGGAACCTTTTTTGAGAGCATCAGAAAAGTTTAAAAAAAAAAAAAGAAATACAATTTTTGGAAATTTAAGAATGAAGACTGGCAAATGGTCCATCTAGTTCAGTACCAAATTCCTGAGAAATAGTCATAATTAAGACAAACATGCAAAAATGTCAAAGCAGATGGTAACAAAATTTTGGAAGAATACTCCCAGATGGGACATTTCTTCTTAAGTCATATTAAACCGACTGGTTTAAAACACTAAAGTAAGGCTTTTTTTAACAAAGTATTATCATCACTAGGTATTTTTTGATCTTGGGTAAATACACACAGCTCCTAAGCAGCAGCCTTCTTCAGCGTTCCAAATGTTGTCATTCACTGGCACTGTCTCCAGTTTCTCAAACATGATTTCATTCAGTTTAAAACAATTTCTTTTGATGCACATAACCTTAACTTTCTGATTGCTGAATTTCAATCACACCATGCTCCCCACTCATCCAATCTCACTAAGACCTCAGACACCTTTATCAGCTACAGCTGATCTGGGGGATTCCAGGCACACGTTAATTTTGCCACTTCCTTTTTCACCATCTTGTCAAGGTTACTGGAGGGGAAACACAGCGAAAACCCCCAGTGATATATACACCCAAAGATACGTTTGTACGTCCCTCTGATGTTTTTCTTTGCAGAAAACAATAATTTCTGCAAATCTTCTGCATCACAGGCTGTAGCTTTCAGAGACAAACTTTTGGAAGAAGTTTAAATGCCTATTATATGTATTTCTTTAATAATAGAACGATATACACCAAAGACTACACAAAATGCAAACATTGTCATCAATTTTTCTTTCTTACTCATTTTTGTGAGGATCAGCAATAAATAATTTTATTTTACAGAATCCAGACAAGACTGCCTACACTATGTCTATTTAAACAACAAATAAAATTTAAGTTAGACTGTTACCTGCAATTTTTAATCACTACCTATAGACCTTTTCATAAATATTAACCTTCACAAACAACAGGTTTATTCTATTCAGCAAAACCAGGGTGCAACTTTCAGCATCTCTCTTACAAAAACTCGTGAAGGAGAACAGATTTGAGAAAAGGGTGTGTAACAAAACCATATTTTGACATAAAGGGCCACGCTCAGCATCGGTGGCTATAAAATTCTACACAGTCAAAAGCAAAGCAAAGTCAGTGTCTCGGTCATTTTGTATCACACGTCCCTTTCCTCAGGCTCTCTCTTCATGGTCAGGCATAAAGCTCACGGCATTATGCTTAGGAAAACAAAGTCCCTAGATTATTTCTTCTCAAATAAGTAGAGTTAATAGTGCAGTCAGCAAGAGCAAAGAACTTTATTCTCCTTTATCAAGAGAAATGTTTTTAAATTTCATGTAACGGTACCCTTAACTATGGTGATATTTACCTTCAAAGAAAAACTAATGGGATTTGCAAGAATGAGTACTGCTGCTAGCATAACTTGGCCTTAACATCCAAAAAATACTCACAACTCAAGTTTGAGAGTCAGGTGCTTAGAATGAAGCTAGCTGCAGAATGATGTACTTTTAACATCACATTAAATGTTGGGTGACAAGCACCTTACAAATGCAATTTATGATTTAAAAGAATGACGACTCCCATCACAACTTGCTTACAGTAAGCCACAGAGTGGCATGATTTGGGAGATTAAAAGCAAAACAAAACAAAAAACCCAAAAGCCAACCTTGTGGAAATGTGGAAAGAGAATGGTTGGAGAAGATGTCCAACTTTAATTAAGGTGCCATCTTTTCAAATATTTCTGTAAAAAAATATCCAATGTTGTTAAATGATTCTCATGAAAAACATTTCATATCGCTAACCTTCTACTGGTATTTCCACATCTGTTCTTTCACTGCAATCAGAACCCTGGTGGCTTCCTTTAGACAAATATAAAGTAAAAAACATACCATAATAAAAATACAAAAGGAACTCTTAACATCGACTATTCAAAGCAAGGATTTTTGTAAGTGAAAAATCCAGAACTATAATGTTCACATGAACAACATACAGAAGGCTCAATTTCTGAATCTCAAATTCATGACAGCAGGAGCGCTCTGACGTCATAAAGAAATTCATGGGTTGAAATGCGGATTAGTATTTTCTAATGGACATGTCCAATGCAAATGGACAAACCAGTATTTTTAATACAGACTGTAAGAAGCTGGAAAAAAATGTACCATTCTGGAGTAAATTTATTTCACATATTATTCATATACAATAAGGAACTCCTTCCAAAAACACAGACTTTCCACATACTTTGTTCTGTACATACCCATTCACCTCACACACAGCTGAAAGAAAGAAATGATCAAGTTGTACTCATAATACATAAGTAGAAGTTTATTAAACTTTATAACCAATTATGAAACAGACTGAATTTCATGAGAAACATATTGACTTGCATGAATTACTAGTGCTTTAGTGATCAACCTGATGTTCCTTTTCGAATTTAGAAAAGAAAGAAATGAGATTCCCTTCTACATGTCTCTCTACTTGGATGCCTGAAAATTAAGGCAACTGAAATTTTCATTTCTGTTGAAGTTTAAGTTCCAATACCCTAACTCTTGCTTCAAATCAAGGACGCAGAGCCTTGAAAAGTAAAACTCACACATTCCATTTCCAAAACAGATGTGAGTAAAATACAACTAAAAGATCTACCTGTGTAACTTTTTGCAAGAGCAATTTTTTCATCCATCTCTGACGTTTCGGAAGTGCCTGCTTGGGAACAAAGAGAACAGCTTTTAAATTGTGTCTCACAACAAACACATTTTCCCAGCCCATAGAGGAATTTGCCAAATAACTCTTAACTTCATATATCATATGCTCATTTCATACTTTCTGTAATGTTGAACTTAGGAAAGACCGTGTGAAATATTAAGAATATATAAATCCTTACTCATCCAGTTCAACAGAATAAAAATGTTGAGGGACTAACAGCAGGGGTGTGCATTTCTTGGACTACTGAACAGTCAGAGGCTCATGCAGAACAGCAGGTTTTCAATTTTTTTTGTGTTAATAAGCTAATTTTAAAACATGAAATGTTGATGGTTCTACCTTTTTCCAATGAATTTTTAATCAGCTAAATCTCTTCCCTGTTTGTTAAAATTTGTATTCCTAGGGAGTCCTTTTTGACTTTAAAATTTCTATGTACATTAAATAGACAAATTCAGAGAGATTAAAATCATTTATGACACTTCAAGGTTGTTTGCTTTTCATCACAACAGCTCTTTTGATGGCTATATATGGACTGCTTTAAAAAGGCTGTTGCAGAAAGCAGCACACAAACGACACTTAAAAAATTAAATTAACACCCCTAAAATCCTACTGCTTAATGCTTTGGCACTCCTGCAGTTACACTGAAAAGGGCAAACTGCTTACAGCACAAATGGCTTCACACTGAGCAAGAGATCATTCTATACCACAAAAAATAGCACAGGTATATAAAACTAGCCTATGTGCGGCATACGGGAACGTATAAGACTAACTGGAACTAAAGGATTTGGACTAATTGTTCTGCATAAATCGAATCATTGCTGTGTTCACTTGCAAAAGTAATCTGCAGAAGATCATACACCTCCCCAGAAATTATGGCCGTTCTAAGGTAGGTTTAAAAGAGTATCAACAACGCATATTAATAGCTTCACAATAGAAAAAGCTACTGTTAACTAATAAGGCAAATGAAATATTTTAAACTCATTATTTCATACACACAGTAAGTAAGAAAAGAGAGAAAAGACTGTTGTCACAATCAGACTTAGTATTTCAGTCAACTGAAAGTACACATACAGTATCAAATACTATGAATTATTCAAGAAAATGAATATTTAGGGATTAAATTTTTAAAAGAAAAACATGATTATTAGGTGGCTACAATAATGTTTGGTTGAGACAGTTCTGCCTAATTTGATTGCTCAGATTTTCAAAGGGATTTTAAACTAACAGGATTTCAAGTGAGGAACCTATACAAGATTCTTTGTTTTACATCCATTTCTTTCAGCTGCTTAAACCCGCTCCTGCCACTTTTTCTTTGCTGGGGGCGAGTTTTTTTTCTGTTTGTCTGTTTAACTCAGAGGAGCTCCCCGATTCGGTTCAAAACACGGCTCCAGAAAGAGTGGTACTGGCACAGCCAAGACCAAAGTCCAAAGAGGGGAAAAAGTGGCGGGGAAGAAAAGGAGCAAGGCAGAAGCTCTAGGTGCTCTAGGCCACACGAGAAGAAATTCTCATCAAAATAGTGTGATTTGCAACTGTTGTGGGCGAGTGGGAATAGAACACAGCCTCCCTGGGTGTGCTGGAAAACGTCTGCATGGACTAAATTTGCTTTTATTTAAATAAGCGTATTCCATGTATGCAGCCAGACGGGAGAGTCATTTCCTAAGAACTCTTCTGAACATGCAATTATAATAATTCATAACGCACTGACACACAGAAGCATGCATCCCATTATAAGCAAATATCCTATTGTAAGCACATATTTTTGTGTTTATTCCTTAGTTCAGAAATCCTGACAGGATTGTTTTACCTACATATTCTGCAATAGTCTCTGTATTGCATTATCTTCATGCCAAATATATGCTGTGACACAAATAAAAAAGGAAAAACAGGAGTCTTTGACATGTTCAAACTTGAAGAAAGATTTCTCTAGTTAAAGAGATACACTTACTAGGCTTACAGCCCCTGGGATTAAGCACAAAGAATTCAATCCCCTCAGCTTTAATGTCAATAAAACCTACCATACGTGTAGTAAATCCATCAGATTTTTTTAAGTGACCCACACAGATAATTTTATGAAACTTGAAGCTTTTTTTTCATATTATGAAGCTTTGACAGTGGAAAAAACAGTATGAAAAAATTGTTTGATAAATTAAAAAGTGTAAAACAATATATTCTGCTAGATTAACTTAGTTAAAGACTAGAAAATGAAATTTAAAAGAATTCTGAAAGTTCTACCACCAGGAGATATTAAAAAAAAACCAGATACGTTTCCACTTTACTGCATTCATGCACATTACAGGCAGATACATACACACCACATTACTAAGAAAAGCAAAAACCAAGCACAGTGGTAAAACCATTTACTTACACTGAGTTCAAATCCCTCAGTCTCAGTTCCTAATGGATTATGTCCTAACACTACACAGGCAAACCTGCGCCACTTGGCAGAAGCAATGGATTTATCATCTCATGGATTAGCATCGTCAGTGATGATCATTTTTTTGGTCTTTTTTTTGCTATTCAGACGACAGCAATGTGAACAATATGTAATTACCAGGGTGTCCTGGTTTCAGCTGGGATAGAGTTAATTTTCTTCCTAGCAGCTGGCACAGAGCTGTGTTTTGGATTTAGTATGAGAAGAATGTTGATAACACACTGATGGTTTAGTTGTTGCTAAGCAGTGCTTACACTAAATCAAGGACTTTTCAGCTTCCCATGCTCTGCCGACTGAGGAGGCTGGGGGTGCACAAGAAGCTGGGGGGGGCACAGCCAGGACAGCTGACCCCAACTGGCCAAAGGGATATCCCATACCATACGACGTCATGCTCAGTATATAAACTGGGGGAAAGCTGGCCGGGGGCCGCTGCTCAGAGACTGGCTGGGCATCGGTCGGCAGGTGGTGAGCAATTGCATCGTGCATCACTTGCTTTATGTATTCTTTTATTATTATTACTATTTTATTTTATTTCAATTATTAAACTGTTCTCATCTCAACCCGAAAGTTTTCTCACTTTTATCCTTCCGATTCTCTCCCCCATCCCACTGGGGGGGAGTAAGCGAGCGGCTGCGTGGGGCTCAGTCGCCAGCCAGGGTTAAACCAAGACACAGGGTCGTATCAGAATGCCTTTAGGAAGCACAACATCATGCTTTCTTGTTTTCTCAATAAGCTCTCTGGAATTTCTTGGTTTAAGATAGTATCTACATGCTGAGTCTTACATTATGGAGGTTAGGGTACTGCCAGCCCAGCTTTACAGTTTTAGCCCCATTAAAATGGATGTTACTTCTGGTATTCTGGGAGATCTCCAAAGGAGAAATATTTTGTTGTTAGAGACACACTAAAAGATGCTCATGACTTTCAACGTTCCAGAGTAAGAACAAAAGCACAGTTTACTTTCCCATTTTTGGCTTTTTTTCCAGCAGAAGGTATTTGCAATCTCATTTGGGTTTGGATGAATGTCCTATATTTTAACTGCCTCACTCTGACATTTCCAGAAATTCCAAAACTGATAGCACTGTTCAACCACATGGTGCTTTAGAGAGAAAAGATGTTAGGGAGTTGTTTACTCACTCTAAGTGGTTTATAAACTAAACTAGTCAGTTCATTAGACAGCGGTTTATAAACTGAACCAGCCAATTCACAGGACACATTGTTTATAGCCTTTTCCTTCTGCTTCCAGTTCTTTGTTTTAACTTCGAGGCGTCAGCGGTAACTGAAGACTTGCATCCACAAAATTCACAGGATAACATGCCTCTTTCAGGAAATGTTTGGTCCTTAGTCAGCAAGTTACTCAGTTCTGCGTGGGCTGTGTCTCCAAAAAGCCGTGTTTTACTCTGTGCTGATGAAGAGGATTGAAGATGGTACATATCCCCAAGGAATTTTCTATTTCTTTGTAAATTGGGGGGGGGGGGGGGAAGTATAGCTCTTAATTGATTCAGAGCTGCTCTCATTCTGGTACTGATGGTATTTTGACCTCCTTTTTTCCACGGAAAGTCTTCAAGATAGCCTGGGTCTTGTAGACAGCCTTCTAGTAAGAAGCCAAGATGCGTGTCTGTTACTTTACAATACATTTATGCATCAGCTGAACAGTCTCCTAAATGCAAGGCAGCTGGTATGGAAGCTAGGAGGATTTATGGGCACAGAGATGTATTTGCATTAACACAGTACAGAACACACACCCTCCTACTCGGCTTTAGGATCAGGCCTTGCACACACCCAGCTGGTCTGGAGCTCGGGCAGAAATGAATGCCGGTCCCTCTGCAACAGCCATGGAAACAGATCTATTCCCACAGCATGGTAATATGCTTAATCTAAGAGTACAAACAACATTTCGAGGACTAAACCACATTTCCACCACTCAACTAAGAAACAGCATTTTAAATAACATTTCTTTTCATAAGAGCCATAATAACTGGTACTTATCTAGATAAGGTATACGCAGGAGTATTAACTATGATAGCTGGAATGCTCCAGTATGTGTTATTTAGTCCTGCAGATCTCTGCTCTGTCCTTTTCCTCATGTAGTCAACAGCCAAAATCTGGACCTTTCCTCCAGAACAGGCTGTTTTTGGTGTCACCCAAAGCATTTAACACTGCAGTGACCTTCACATTTGTCCAGGATACTGGAAAAAAAACACCCTGCACTGCTACTGCCCACTGACGGAAAATTGCCCCTAATACTCTGTCAAAACACCCACATGAAGTTTTTGATGGCTAAAGTCCCCATTTCTCAGTCACCTTACTGTGTACTGCTAAAACATTTCTAAATTTAGGAATTCAGTATTAACTCATGGCGACATCCAAATGCTGCAACCTACCACGGGATAATAAGAGATTAAAAGAACGTCCACCTACAGATATAATTTTCCCCATTTGATTAACAGGAGGATTTCATGTGCCACCGAGGCACGCAGCACTTTGGTCAGCATTACAGATTTGTGAGAGGAAGCAGAGAAAAACAATAACCGTGAAATTTCATCTGTAAATCATTTTCTCCAGGAAGCCCCAAGCAGACTGCTGTTCTCTAACAGTTAAGTTGTTTGTTCTCATAAATCGATAAGCCTGGCTTTTGCTGTAGGATATTTTTAGTAAGAACTATGACCCTAGCCATTTTCTTTATTTTGCAGCACGTCTCTACAAAGGCAATGCTTGGGCAGACTTGCGTCATCCCTCAGGAGCACACCTCAGGATAACCGTACTTTTCTAAGGTTCACTGCCCTGCACAGCACCATCACGCACACACAAACCCCTATACGCCTCTTGAATTTATAGCTCTCTGCACTTTGTACAACCTTTGGCTTGAATCTGAGTGTCAGCAACTCGAAGAAACAAAGGGGAAGCTGCTTTCCTCTGGGGAAGGTGGCATGACACGACATGGTAACATCTCTTTTAGCTCACAGCACCCCATCCCTTCTACCAGTATATTCAGTTTTGCCCCGTTTTAAATGCAAGTTTGGAGGACTACACTAAGATGGGGGGAAAGGGGAGTTATTAATCGAGCACCACTTTATCTGAAAAAAATATATACTGCTCTTCACCAATCAGAAGATTTAAACTGTGGGTTCTGTAAAAGACAAGAGAAATTCCCCCTCCAAATCCACATTGTTTAGACTTTACTATGGATGCATATTGTATAAACAGGATTTTTTAGCTCAGACAAACATGCTGCGGCACAATGGGTTACTATTTTGTAAGGAAGCGATTTCAGTACAGACTCTCTTCAAAGAGCACTGGATTACACTTTGGGCTATTGGCCAAATTCTGACATTGTTTTTATGCATGAAATGGAAAGCTACAAGGGGTTGAAAAGCAAAAAGATGACAGGACTTGGCTTTGGAAGGAACAATGATTAGGTTGCCTCCGAAAAACTATTTTTACTACATTATATCGTGCCTGTAAACCCCGCCCCGTCCCTTGAGGCTAGGCAATGTACAAATATGAAGAAAAGATAATCCTAACACCAGAGAATTCACCTTTCAAATTCTGAACTTGAGTGGTTACATTTTGCTATGCTGTATGGTTAAGATCATACATTACTTGAAACGTACCAGTAGGAGAATATTGATTCTACAATCCTGTAGTTAGTTATTAAAGCACATTAGAAAATAATCTCAAGAATCTTTGTGTCTAGACACGCACAAAAACGTTATCTCGATAATACATAATATTTGTGCTGGTTTTGGGTGGGATAGAGTTAATTTTCTTCACAGTAGCTAGTATGGGGCCGTGTTTAAGATTTGTGCTGGAAACAGTGTTGATAACACAGGGATGTTTCGTTCCTGCTGAGCAGGGCTTACACAGAGTCAAGGCCTTCTCTGCTCCTCACCCCACCCCACCAGCGAGGAGGCTGGGGGGGCACAAGGAGTTGGGAGGGGACACAGCCGGGACAGCTGACCCCAGAGACCAAAGGGACATTCCATACCATATGGCGTCATGCTCAGCATATAAAGCTGGGGAAAAAGAAGGAGGGGGGACGTTCGGAGTGATGGTGTTTGTCTTCCCAGGTCACCGTTACGCGTGAAGGAGCCCTGCTGTCCTGGAGATGGCTGAACTCCTGCCCATGGGAAGTGGTGAATGAATTCCTTGTTTTGCTTTGCTTGCGTGCGCGGCTTTTGCTATTAAACTGTCTTTATCTCAAGCCACCAGTTTTCTCACTTTTACCCTTCCGATTCCCTCCCCCATCCCACCGAGGGGGAGTGAGCGAGTGGTTGCGTGGGGCTGAGCTGCGGCTGGGGTTAAACCACGACAATATTACAAAATGAAAGGATGTGCTGTTTTGCACTTCATTGTTGAACACGCAACTGTTCTTCAGAGACGCGTGGCAGCTTGCCTGTGTTCCTTTGCATTGCTCAATTAACCTAATGACAAATGCAAACAGGCTGAAATAATAAATTTAGGGTTCTAGTTATTTTATATCGCTAATTTATAATCAGGACTTCTTAATTACTATTCATTTCAACCTACAGAAGTAATGATTTCTTTTTTTCACTCCTAGTTGAGGTTAATGTGCAGTATTAACCAGATACATAGAGATGAGGCAAAGCAACCGAGAGATACCTTAAAACATACACAGAGCCTGAGTCATGGACCTCACGAATGTTGTTATGCTTTTTCTACATAAATGTTTCAATACAATTTTGACACACATTGGTCATTCCATAGAAGAAAAGTGATTGATACACTATAAAATTTACTGAAACTTTAAACTAAAGAAAAGATCCAAGCCGTGCTCTAGACACTATCGTTATTATGGTTTATTTCCTGTTTAAAGAGGTCACTGGAATTAGAGTCTACATCTACCCTCAGGAAAAAAAACAGGTCGTTCAAAAGACTCCTGGAATTTCTCCTTCAGCCCAAACACACACACATGGGTATACTGAAGTTGTACTTTAGCTCTTCTGGTATTCTTCAGAATAATTTAAATGATAGGCTGCATGGAAACGTTGTATCGTAACAGAGCTAAGTAATTGCATGTTTAACAACCAAGAATAAGCAAAAAGAGAAAAGAGAGGCACAGAGAGAGCAACACTTAAGCAATCAACCCTTTTATGAGATAAACACATATGAAAGCTAGTATCATTACCTGGAATATTATATTGATAGTAGTCAGGATCATCTGATTCCTCCTTCACTGTCACTGTTGCCATTTCCAAAGAAATTCCTGTAGGAGCAACAAACGAATGAAATATGGAAACTAATAATAACCAGATTCTTAAAAAAACCCAAACAAAACACCCACCAAGATCCTAGCTGGTCTCTATTCAAAAAAAAAAAGAAAAAAAAATTATTTTCAGGTGCTGAGACACTAAACAACTGTTGAGCTAAGACAACGGTAACAAAGCCACCAACCGGTTTCTTATGTTTCAGTTTGGTCACTGTCAGAAGGGATTCAGGATTGAGCGCTTCCCTACAAACTAGGCATCCTTGCAAATGCTATCTTGGATCTGAAGAGTTAAAAAGAATGGTCTCCTTCCTTTTTGCCCACTACCACAACCAAAAAAAAAAATATTTTAACACTCGTTGTGCTGAAAGTACTTCTAGACCTACTCCTGCTCACTCCTCTGCACAGCCAAGTTCAGATACAGTCTGCATCAAACCGTGCTGCTGATGGAGCAAACCAAAGGTCCTCAACTGCTCCTGGCTTCCTTCAGGCAAACTATCCCCTCCATTAGCCTTCACAGCATTCCCTAAAATGTTTTTGGAACATTCCGAGAAGAGGAAAATTACTTAAAATGCCTAGAAAGCAGCACTGGGAACTGCTGGGACTTGACAAAAAGCTCAAGATAGCTCTTTGCGTATGTTAAGCTAAATGTTAACCATTGACCATTAATGAAGGGTTCCCAAACCACAAGTTTAAAGTTGTGAAGCCCAAAGAACTAGAGCAAAAAACTGGACTAAATATAAAAACTTAATTCTTATACAAAATGCTGAGCAGCGTAGCCCAACGCGACAAAAGGGAAAGTCACAAGCTTATCTGCAGGCACACCTGTGGTCTCACTGGCTTTAACGGGATTATTCATGCCTTTACCTCGAAGCATACGTTTAAGCACTGCTCTGCTGCAGATCACAGTGCCTTGCAGGATCACGTCCTACCTGCAGGGGAGCTTAGGAATGCTTGGTCATTTTTTTAACAATCAATAACACATTTTGCTATTTATTTCCATTTTAGCTAGAAAATGGACATTCTGTCATTTTCAATATTTTAGTAATATTAACAAGCACGCCAAGTTTTTCTCTTCCCATTAGGGATAAAGTGATCTTGAATTAGAACAAAATAAAAAACAAGAGGATTTTCTTCTCCATTTAAAACTAAACTATTTACAAAGACAAATTATTTTAGTCTACAAAATTTTACAAATCCCCTCCTCCTAGAAATGGAAACATTTGGCTGAAGTTAAATACTTGATAAAGGTGCCAACAGAAAAGCGGGCATTTTTAAGGAAAGAAAAGCTTTTCTTTCTCACAAAGGATGTCTTTTTGCTGCTTTTTTCTTGAAGCTTCCTATCTTTGCTTAAATTCAGCCTTCTGAACAGAAACTGATTGTTCATTTTTCTTGCAAATAAGGGCAAAATTTTGAACATACCAGAATCCTCATTTGGTTCCGTTTTCACTTGAATAGGAAGACAACTACAAAAATAAACAAGTCAAGCACATTGACATTATAAAAATCAAATATCACATTTCGGGATGTTCCTCAAGCTTTACAGGTTGTCAAGTAAAATCAATCTCCCAGTATTTTTTTTCCAACTAGGAACACAAAAGTAAAAAACGCTGCATCTTAGCTTATCTGATTTATCTCAAGGGAATTGCCAGGAATCTCCCATCCCTACATTTTCAGGACATACACAATATTCAAAGCATGCTTACCATTTAACGAGAAGCAAACTCAGAAGCACTTGCTCCCTGTTTTCACATTAACCAATTTTTAATTTATTCCAGATCTCTTCATTTACTAACAAAAAAATGTATTTTAATTTTTTAATTGAGGAGGGGGAAGGAAGCAACATTACATCTGTTCCCCATCACTTCCATATCATAAAACATGACAAACTTATCCCTGATTGACAGATTGTGAATTAAAACACTCATTGGGCTAATTAAACCAAGGGGAAACTTTGCCATCTGTTTAATTCGTAACAGCTTCCCCACAAATAATGGTCAAAAGAAAGAGAAAATTCAACTTCATGCTTTTCATAATCCCAGGCAACCAAAAGTTATCCAAAGTTCAGACAGAAGAAAAAGCACAATACGAGAAAGTTAAACTACATGAAAATACATAGTTGATACAAAAAAACTACATTATTTTAAATTCACCTTCCACCTGGAGGTATAATTGAATGTGAAGGATCTGTCATATGAACTCCTGAAAGTTAAAAGACAATCTTTGAATTTCTTGTACTCTATTTACCTTAAATACAAATTGCAAACGTAACATTGATTTCATGAAGCAAAAACCTGTTCACATTTTGCAAGCGTATGTGCATATTTTCTGTATTCACAGATATAAAGGCAAGATCTCTCGTTAAATTGCTTTATTAATCTATAAAGCAACACCAATATAAAATTGCTTCACATGTGCATATCACCATGCTTTTCACTGCTGTCTTTCATAATGCTAAGTGAAAATCTTGCAAAACAAAGTTAAACAGATCTTCCACCTAAACTCTGCTAAAAGAAAATGGATTGTTTAAAGAGATTCCAGCTTAGTCCTAAATTACAGCTAGACACAAGTAGATTATGTTTATAGCAAGTCATTTACCACACTGAAAACCTCCCTTGCTTTTTCAACAGATACATATTATTACCAGAATCTCTTTAATTTCCCACTTTCTAGTCTTCTTACTGGGCAGAGGCAACGCATTTCTAATTTTACTAATCCAGCATCAACTTCTGGCTGTTTCACCTCAGAAAATGAAACTTTTCTTTTTTGATCACATTCATATAGAGATTGCTTCATCCTCTTCATAAAACAAATCCTCACATATACGAATTTTGCAAGTAAAACAACATGATCCCATGAAAGGAACAGGAGAAGGGATTTCTTCTAAGCTAGAAGTGAATCCTTGCGGAGTTTTAAAAAACTCACTTTGGCTCAGATTTTTTCATACATAGAGGCTTTCACAGGAACTCCAACACGTAACCACTTCAGAAGATTAGATCAATTTTTAAAATGAGATATAAATGCCAAAATCAGGTACGTATTGGAACACGGAGCACAGCAAAGTCTTGGCATCTTCTGAAAATGCAATGCACAGTCCTTCATCAGTTCAATTCTCCTTTCCCTAGGATACCATCCAATTCACATTAAATTTAAATTCAGTAAAAGGATGAAGAATGCAATGGAACAAATTTTATCTCTAATTGGTTGCTCCTGGCAGAACGCATACAGGAAAAGGTTATAGTTCCATAAGTAAGGCAACTCATAGTCTAGGAATTTCTGCACAGTTTGCCACTTTATCCACATGACCAAATCTTGTATTTATATTGCCATCTAAACTAAAATTCTGATCTGTTTCTGTTTAGTATGAGTAAGTAGTAACTTACCAAGGTGTTTCTTTGGCTCTAGGAAAGGCCTGTGTGGAAACATGGAAAGAAAAACCCACAGCTTTAGCAAAGACATCATTACTTACTTGGTAGTGTAACATTAAAGAGAGAGCACTCCTGTTTAAGAGCAACAGGCTGCAATGTATTTAAAAATTAAAATTAATTGGACTTAAATTAAGTACAAAACCAAAGCGGGCAGACCAGCACAAGAGAGAGCAAATAACCTTTTGATGATAAATGAGATCCCTGACTTGTTTTCCAAAATCCATTTCAGGGTTGAAACATCGTAATTTGCAGGATGTTTAAATGCAAGTCCTTCGGGCAGGCCCTGCACTACCACAGCAGACTGGTCCCTCTGAATCTTCTCATATGGCACAGGTACCACTGTCGACTTTCCTAAAGCTTTACCTAGAAAAAAAAAAAAAGGAGATTGTTTTGAAGTTAAGGGCGCTCAAGTTAGCAAAAGGACGAGTCCCTCATAAAACGTCTTACTTTGGAGAGGACTGGAGCAAAAGCAAGGTGCAGATGCAAATCTCTACAGGAAGCTAAGTACTGCTCGCATTAACACGCACCGGAAACCACGGAGATACAGAGGCTTTCTTGAAAGAAAACCAAATGGGTTCTGCTGTGCAATAATCTCAAATCACATCCCACAAAACACATCAAGAAAAAAACTACCCAATACATGTGTATGTTTTAGAATCGGCTACTAAAAGTTAAACTTATCACCTTAATAGCGGTAACTTGGAAGGCTAAGATCATGCCGTACTTTCCTCCCAACTGGAATAAAATTTTAGACATCCAGAACAGCTATTTAGAAGACTTTAAAGCACCCACCATAGCAAAAGCAGAAAAAGTCCTCCACAGACTTTCTGAGAGCTTCCAGTTCCACAATATCCGTCAGTCTGTTTACAGGTGGTATAGTTTTTGTTTTCTGCAGTTCTGCAGCCCTCTCCTCTTCTGTAACACCTGGCAGTTATTTATAAAAATAAGACAAAAATAAAATAATAAGTTATTAAAACTCCCAGTACCTAATCCCTCCAGTTTAGACTATAGACACTCAGGAAGGATTCCTGCCAGAAAATTATAAGAACTTATTTGCCTTAGAAGCAAATGCAGTTATCTATGTACCTGAGCAAATTTAAATTTACACCAAAATTATTATATCCTCCTTACAACCTTTGCAAATATCACCCTCTGAGGTGTAAGAATGATGAATTGAGAGACACATCCAAGCAGGCTTTTTTTGGCATGAAGAGGTAGAAAACACTATTAATCTCAGGAGAGGATAACACAGTAGAAATAAAATGCAAAACTGCCAAGAAAAGAAGGACCCAGACAGTCACCAGGGAAAAGGTAACATGCCTGTGTGGAGGGTCCCATGGCTCTCCAGTGCTACGCATGACGTCTTATGCAGCAGTTGTGTTATATCCTGTTTTGTTTATGCTGTGTGTGCTTAGCTGAACTTTTTATAGAAGGGATCTGACTTTTGCCACAACAACTCCTATATCTTTCAGAAGACATTTTAAGTACACCTCTCTTATTGTCAGATAGGAGGAGTTGCAAACAAGCCATCACCAGGCAGAACAGAGATTTCAGCCCTACACCTTGTTCTAGTCTCTGAGCAAAAGTCACTGCAAAAGGAGTGAGGAAATAACAGCGCTTCCAATATTAAAAAGCACACAGAGGTCATCATTTCAGGTGGCAGCTTCCCCTTCTCATCATTCAGTTCTTGCAAAGATTTACTGAGAATCACCCAGCAAAACCAGGGGAAAACAACAGAGATATTCTGCATATGAAAGAAAAAGCAAGAGAGATCTGTGTTCCTACGGGCAAGAGAACGATCAGTGCTGAAGCTGTGTCATGACTTCACCGTGAGCAAGCACAGCGGTAAGTCTGAAACGCTGCGATTTGCATTACCAGTACTGCTGGCATCGTAATTCCAGGCTAATACGAGAAAACAAACATCAGTTTGAATAACTGATTACAAATCGGTTGTGAAATGAACTGAAGTAGCAATGCGTTTAGTAAAAATGCATTTAACATCTTAGAAACTCGTATCTTCATTTAAAAGAGAACCTCTTCCTTCCTCTACAGATCACACGTCTGCTTTGTGCCCTGGAAACCCACCTCCACGCGACATTTAGCTCTCCAACTCTTCAGGCCTGAAACTTTTGCTTTCTCTGCAATATCACAGGGCCTACCATAACACAAAAATAATGCAAAAATGGAATATTATTATTTACCCATAACACAGGGGCTTAGTTAATGACAGTTGATAAGGTTTGCCTGGAGACTTGTGGATAAGAGACATCAGTTTCCATTTATAGCTACATGCAATGTCGCTTTTTGGGTGGGTTTTTTCCACGTAAGAGACTGATTCACTGAAAACGCCTTCACTGCCAGTAGCTTCTCAAAAGTGTACCCACACTTTCTAAAAATAATAAGCAAAACAAAAATAAGATGACGACACTGCTTGCTTCCCATTAAAATGAAAAGCAGACAAAAAGACATAGAAATTTTCCTTCTTAACTAGAAGAAACCCTTATCATTGTTTTTTATTACATGATTTTTATCCATTTGCTTGAGCTCGCATTATGCATCTGCCTCCCTAATCTCTCCCACGTTTGCTGGCCAATTTCAATCAAGTCTGACAAACAAGATCAAGTCTCAAAGACAGTAAGGTTTATAAGAGCTCTGCACATCTGATCAAATCTAGCAGCCATTCATCCCCTCCTGGCAGCACTGACGGACACATCTCCACTTGTTGGAGGCTACACACTTACTCTGTCGAAGCCCTCGCCACAATTACTCTCTGAAAATAACTATGAGCAATGAAAGAGGGAAAGTAAATGCGTGTGTGGCTAAAAGCATTTTGCTTTGTTTTATAATGCATCCACCCAGTTCATCTGTGAGCTTTTTAAGGACATCCAGTTTTACAGTTCAGGAAATTGGACAATAACCTCAAATTAAAGAAAAATCACTTTATGATTATCAAAGGATCACTTAAACCACAAGAAAAGCAAATCACCTGAGGCAGAATTTAGGATCCAGGGAACTTCAAAAAGATCGGCTATCTACAGTAATTTTCTGTTTGTTTGTGACTCTGAGGGAACGAGATGGGTGGTCTCCACTCAAACGTGACTGAACTTTCTTAGCAAGTTTTCTAAACTCGCTGTTAGGTTCATACCCTTAGCTGGCTAGGCAGAGACAGAACATGAAAGGTTTCTAACAATCAAGGCAAGCAACCTAGCTCTAATAAGGCTGTAAAAGAGGCCAGTCACCAAAATCTGAAATAAACCCAGAAAAATAGCACGGAGCTCTGAGTTAGGCAGGGCATGGCTAAAGGTAAAGGTGCTGGAAAGAAAAGGCACCCGGACTGGCACACGACCTGCAAGTCTCTCTTCCTGACACAGAAGAGGCTCCCTTCCCGAGCCAGAGGGGCAGACGATGGAAGCAAAGGAAACACCCCTCAGGAAGGGAGGCAGAAAGTGATCTTATAAAACTCTTTAAAAATAACCTGCGTCTAAGTATGTAACAGAAGTTTTGAAAATGCATTTTTCTTTTCATTTTGAGAACTTGGGAAAAGGGGTAAACTGACTTGTAAAACAAGGGAAACTGCCAGTAACGTAAAACTTAAGAAAAACAGATTAATTCACCCCTAATACCATGAGAAAGGGCTTGCAAAGGAGGCCATCAAAAATGCATGGCCAGCCAGGGCTGGCCATCACCCACTTCAGGTAAAGCCCTTTTACCAGTCTGGGAAGTTGGGGAAAAAAGAAGGGAAGCAGAACAGCAGTAAAAAAGAAAAGGAACAGTATAGCAGGCCACAAGGTAAAGCTAAAAGACAGGAGGATTATTTCCATGTCCTTCATGAAGATCTAGGCTATTAATGTGGAGTTCAGCTAATGAACACATATTAATATATGTAAGAAATATGCAGCATGGGACAGCCAAAAACTACATTATTTGCATTTTAAAAGGTTAGGCAGAAGGGGATTGTAAGCTGAACAATGTAAGTGAGCTCAAACGGAGACAGCAATGGCAAAAAAAAGCAGATCTTACAGTAAGAAAGACAGGGATGATTGCTTTGGATTTTATTCTTATTATTTGTAACTGCAACTGTCAGGTGAGTGCTAGGAATGTTATCTTTAAAATAATTCCTAAGCACGTGATTTATTAGTAATAAAATTATCAAGTCTTTAAGGGTAGATGCTTTAACTCATAGCTACATTCTGCAAATACAAAAGAGAAAGTGATTGAAACTTAAATCTTAAATCAAAAAAGCTCTTGAGGATTCCAAGAATGAACACAGTTCAGTTAATGACCGCAACAGAAAAACTCCCCCAAAAACTAGGGGTGGGGCAGAAACAGATGCAAAATGTGAACTAGTTCTTCCAATAAACAGAGTACGATGTAAATACTTGAAGAGACTGGGAAAGCAGAAGCCCAGAGTGCTGAAGGCAGTCACAATGTATGTAGCAAAGTGTCCTAGCTTTCCAGCAGGAACATCGGAAGCTTCATGCTTTTTAATAAATAAACAAAGATATCCCATAAGCTTCAGCAATCAGGACACTCCGGACATCTTTGTAGCACCCTAGGGAGATAGGGACCCCCAGAACTAACTCACAGAGCTAAGGTTTTACAGTCATACAGAGGCCTGGGCACAAATGCGGAAGACCATCTTGCTCAGAGAGCTGCAGAACAGGAGAGGAGATACACAAGAGGAAGGCAGCAGATACCATGCCCACAGCTCTCCCAAGCAAAAAGGATTATGAAACCGTACCCTAATTAACCCCAGGCAGAGCCGGCCAGGTTAGCATTAACACATCACTAAACAGGCATGATGCAACCTGGCTCGCATAATGTAAAATGGACAAGGGAACACTCACGTGATCCTTTCCACTAGCAGAGATGCAAGGTCTTAACTCCCAAGTGACAGACATGGTAGGAGTAAATACATCGTGTTTGCCAGCACAATTAGTCTGGGAAATGGTGATGGGCTACAGTCAGTGTGGCCAGGAGCAGTCATCTATCTCTTCTGGTCTTGCAATTTGGAGAAGTGCAAGTTATTCCAAGTCATCTGCTGCAAAAAGGGAGCTGAAAACTCAGGAACACAACCGAGAGCCACAGCTGAGTAATTTCCCATTAAAAGAGACTGGGAAGAGCCTGTTCCAGCAGATACTCAAACAGAATAAGCATTTAGCAGAGGTTGTTTTAAAGAGGCCGCTCCCAAATAGCTGGAAGGAAATCTGGCCTGAGAAAAGAGGTCGAGAGTTACAGAGGTGTGAAACTTGGCAATAGGAAAGCATCCTGACAGTCACAGCTTTAAAAAGCAACTACTCCAACATCCTTTTTTGCTGCTACACATTCTGTAAAGTGTACCCATTTTGAAGTGCACTGGAAGACCAAAGCTAAAGCAAGAATCATAGATACAGCCCCCCCACTTGCATTTAAAATAGGTAACAGATTAGTTATGGCATACATGCAGCTCCACGAGTGTTCTGTCAGGATTAATCCTCCATCTGGCTCTTATTGTTTTTCTTTCATTTACTATTTATGTCTACAATTTAATGACTCCTCTTCCAAAATATTCTCTAGCTTCAGGAGCAGCAAAAGCCACAGAAGCCTCAGCTGGTCACAGAATAGTTTAGGGCCAAAGAAAATGACTGTGGGAAACCAGTTTCCACACTGGCACATCATCATCAAAAAGAACTGGTATTTTTAAACTAGCTGCATTAGTGTCAAGGGATTAGCCTCTGAGCAACATAAAAAGATGTCAGGTAGTTACAGAATGGTATTTTCACTATAATACCGTAGCACATAATCAGAGACAAAGATGATGACGAAGATTGTCCTTTAGATATTATAACAAGGACAAACACAATCAATAGCAGTTAGACCCACTAATAACCTCTGTTATTAGCATAATACTGAAAAGGTATTAGGCTGCTTCCCTACAGGTCAGGGCATTCAGTGTGTACTCAATTTCAAGTCTGAGACATTCCGCTTTAGAGCTGAAAAGCTAAACACCCCATTTAGATACTGCTTCTGAATTACTACAGGCATGACACGTAAGATATACAGAATATAATCAGGGGTAATCACAATAGTAAGGAAGAAGCAAATCAACTGTATTAATACTTTATTTACATCATTACTGGAGCATCCAAATAAAGTACCATAAAAGGACTATGCCAGACTAGCCGTACAGTACACACACTAACTAGCAAGCTGCAGTGTCAGTGGCTATCTCAGCAGATTTAATCAAAGATATTTTTAAGCACAAGCCTAAAATTAACCCAGAGCTACTGAGTTAATAAAAATATTCACACTACTGTGGCTTGACTCCCACCTATCATCTTCTAAACACAAGCATGGTGCTCTCAGGCCTGCAACACCACAGTCTGTTCAGCATTGCTCATAGTGAAAGAACATAGACGAAACACAGATGGGATCAAACATGTAAATAGTTTCATCCATTAGAAAAATGAAAGAAAGCAGCAAGACATGCCAATAAGAGCTTCAGCATGTTGAAATTTATATTTTTACCAACACGCTATACACTTTACTGAGTTTTGGTTAAAAAATACAGAAGTCATTGTCATGGTTTAACCACAGCCAGCAAATAAACCCCATGCAGCCGCTCGCTCACCTCCCCCCCTCCCCCCCCGGTGGGATGGGAGAGAGAATCGGGAGGGCACAACTAGGAAAACTCCCAGGTTGAGATAAAAACAGTTTAATAATTGAAATAAAACAAAGTAGAACAGTAATAATAACAATGAGAACAACAACAATAACAGAATATACAAAGCAGGCAATGCACAATGCACCCGACCGCCGACCGCGTGTCACGAACGGGGGGCGAGCCCCCCCACACCCCTGGTTTTTATACTGAGCATGATGTCACATGGTATAGAATACCCCATTGGCCAGCTGGGTCCACCACCCCGACTGTGCTCCCCCACACACAGGTTCCCCTGCACATGGCAGGGCATGGGAGGCCGAAAAGAGAAACCAAAAGTCTCCCCGGTGCAAGCACCACCCAGCAACAGCCAAAGCATCAATGGGCCATCAGCGCTCCTCTCACACCAAACCCAAAACACAGCACACCCCCCCAACTACTGAAAAGAAAGTTCTCTCTGTCCCAGCCGGAACCAGGACAGTCATGTATTTCTACACCATGCTTTTTGGATATCGTCACCTACAAAGAGAACACAGTTCAAGACAAAAATACTATTTAGAGCTATTCAGATGCCTACAGGTAGATGTCACGGAGACTTTCCGAAGCTTTGCTCTAGATTTTTAGGTACCTAAGTTGCTTGTAGATCTGGCCCTGTTGCTAGCATTGCTTTTATTATTGCCAATATCGGAACTAGTTGCAATGGTGATGCAATGGAGAACATTAACTTTTTTTTTAAACCTCAATCACAAAAGAAGTATTGACTATTTTATTTCACAAAATACTTCTAGTTTGAAAAAAAACTTACTAGTCAGGCAATTTGGAGTGCATGTACCTCTTTTCAGTAAGAAACAGCATAAGACAGATAATGACAGGCAAACAAACAACAAAGGAAGCTGCTGCCTTCAAACAGTTGGACTTTAGAGCTGTAGTGTCCGTATGCACTCTTCCATAGGGGTTGACTCTAGCCAGTGCCACAAATTCCTCTGTAGGAAAGTCCTCATGCAGACAGCAACCAGAGAACTCGTATTCACTGCTCGTGAGATCTCTTGAAGGGAGCAAAGCCATCACTTCTCATGAAGGCTGTCCAGGATCTCAGCATGGTGTATGTGATACCACCGAACAGCCCCAAGCCCAGCTGGAGCGCACTATGTTCACTGACAGCACTTCTGCTGTGCTGCGGTATCACCACTAGGGACACAAGACAGACACTTGGAACGTCTGAGTAGCTTTGTCCTGTGCAGTCATAGTTTAAACATTAACATTTAATATAAGAACAAACTATTTCTGTCACTCAGAGAACAGCAAGAGTAAGATTTCATCAGGAGAAGCCCTAGAAACAGATCAGGAAAGCAAGGAAAGAGGGGAAAACTGAGACAGAGTCATGACACTTTCCATCTCTGGTGTCCAGCACAGTTAGCACCCAGCCTAGCAAAATTCTGCCACTGAAGGGAACACAGAAAACAAAGACAGAAGAAGTGAGTTGTACCTCTTTGGCATGGCTGGGAAGACGCTGCCTGGAAAACAAGGTCTAGGCAGTAACAGATTTGCTTTAATCCCACACAGGCACCCTCCAAGCCTATGGGGATGAACAGCTAGGGATGAAGTAGATTGATGCTCTCCAGGTGTGAGGTCAGTCTCAGAATCCCATTTGCACACTTAAAGACCAAAGGATTGCTCTACAGTCTTTTTGTGCATTTGAAACCTTCTCAGATATTAAGCTAAAAAGCTCATTTTCCACAGAGAAGAGATCCTGCACAGCGAACAGCAGCTTCTGTGGAAGCCAAAACCTGAAGTGAGGACAGTCACTGCGTAGCTATAATTATAGCTGTGGAGTAGGAAGCCAGCATTTACCATAGCAAGACCCTAGACATGGTATAACTTCAGCCAGAGATGCTTAATTCTCTCTAGACTATAGGGACGAGCTATTACAAGCCCAGGATTGCCAACTTCAGCTATTCGGGTGGAAATTACAGCGGGTCAAAGTAGTCCAACAGTTGCCAATCCAGTTAGAGACTTGCCAGTTTTGAGTTTGTTTTGGTTTGGTTTTGAAACCAGTAAGATCTAGCCTTTCAGGTTTCTGTTTTTGTTTGCTTTTTCCACCCCCCTCTAAATTGCTGAAGCATTACATTAGTTACAGAGTCGAAGAGATAAGGGAGCACAATGTCAGAAGAAGAATTCCCCAGAAAACCTGATACTTCTGTTTGCTCAAAGACCAGAAGGATTCAATGAGACAGAAGCCTAGCTGCAGATCTTCAAGTGGGTGCACAGTAGCCTAGTTTATGGGAAGAGTCATTTTACTGCAGATGGTGGAGGATATCCAAAAGGGAACAATAATCCACATACCAAAGATACTGTGGAGCCAAAGCTGAGCAATCTTTCCCAAAAGGTCTTTGGAGCATCGTGTGCCATTCATTCATCATGAGCAGCAGGAACGGCTGTGCCCGTTAAAAACACTCTGATTCCGAGCGTTCTTGAAGCTATAAGGAGTTCTTGCAAGCTGTGGCTGGATGGACATGGAGGTACAGGTAAGAAGAGTGAAAGATGCTGGGCCAAAGACTCTAGCAGGACTTGAAGCCAAACTCTGGCCCATACCAGATGCATTGTTAAGATCAGCGTGGAAACCTGAGGCCACCAGAAGGAAAATGAAGACTCCTAAAAATAGAGGACCTATCATCCAAGATGAACCATCTACAGATGCAAGATGGCCCCACCTCAGGCAAGTGAGCCCAGAGCCCTGGCACCAAACAAGGAAAAAGCAGCATAACTGGGAGAGCTGACAGAAGGTTGCAGAACGAGCCGGATTACGCTTCCGTGAGACCTACATACCGATGGTGCAACAGCCAGTACCAGTGGAAATGCTAGCAGAAGCAACCGGGATTCTTGGAGAACAATCAGCTCCTTGGCACGTGAGATGGAACACACAGTGCTGGGTAAATCTCTTTCAAAGTCCAGAGCAGATGACCAAAAAGGTGTTTCTGAGTCAGGAAGCTCTTCTGAAAGTTCACTTCTGACAGGCAAATACAACCTGGGGATGATGAGGCCTCTTCTGGATTTTTTGTTTGTTTTATAAACCACAACCAGCTCCATTCAAATGAGAATGAATTCCACAGAGCTGATACCACACCTTGACCAAACCTCAAGGGAAACTGCCAAGATGACAAAGATGAATACATGAAGGGAACAGCATTCTTGAGACACCCCAGGAATAAGTCTCCTGTTCAGGATGGCTGATAACCCACAACTCCACAGCAATCCAGACAGCAAGGAGGCACTTCATCTTGCCAAGGCCATCCAAGAGGAACTGAGGACCACACAATACACTTTAGCAGGGAACAGCAACTAAAACAAAGAGGTACTGGTAGGGCAAGATGTGTATGATCTTGATTGCTGACAGTGCACAAGTATCCAGGCTTGTCCATATTCTGAATATGAGCAGACACTCGAAGGATACACTCTTTTTACATACAATACAAACTTACACAGGCTTAGAATAACCGACACTGCGGGTTACCTAAGTTACATGCTATGTGTACAAGCACACGGAGTTCTACTTTGATTGAAACATACCATGTCACTGTGACATAGGGCTTACAGCCATCTTAATTAAGTGCAGTTCAGAAGAATATATTATTTGACCCGATTTTAAATAATTAATGTCTGTTGACTGGTTCTTCAACACTCACTACACAACCCATACTAACATTAAAAAAAGCATTGCTATAATTTGTTTCTAACACATTTTCTTAATGTAACAAGGTACACGAGACATGCGCAGGGCTCCTCCTTCCCCTGCAGCTGGCGTTAGGGAACCCATGTGGGTGAAAGTCGTTATGAATGAAAGCCACAGGAAACCAAACTCCAGTGCCGCTTTCACTGAACCGCTGTAACTTTTATCAGCCCTATACTGCTAGAAAGTGTACATGCTACTTCCTTCATAAACCTCATATATACATTTCATCAATTTAGCCCACTACATTATACTCATTACTTCCACTTTTCCCACAGCTCCTTTGTATAGTTTGAGTAAATATGAAGAGTTTTCAGAATTTGGAGGGCTCAGGCTTCAAACCCACTGCTTATTTTTAGTAAAGACTGGAGACACATGCTGGCTTGTCACAACAGAGTCAGACATAACCGGAGGAATGCTTAGTAACTACACTTCTGTTTCCACACTTAAAAGAAAAATGAAGAGACTCACACAAGTGGAGCGCTAGTTCTCAATATTGTCAACACCACGTGTTCCAGAGACTGACATCACAGCCGAATTTTTAAAGGTTTAATTCCAACAGCAATGTAGGAATCTCTTGGAAGCCTTTATTAATCATAGAGGAACAAAAAGGGCCCAACTCTAACTTATTAAAAACACACAGAACTGTGGCCTTCCTGGATTTTTCCAAAACACCTACTAAAATTGCAATTAACATTGTCTATTGCTAGCTTTCCTATTTAACTGAAGAAACAAGGTGCGAGGGGAAAGGAACGGTTGCCTCCACAGTTCTAAGTTTTAGGTCAAAAGATATTACACTATAAACTTCATCAAGAATTCAAAGTTGTCAAAGGCAGTGATGGAATCAGCATCGCCAGGAATACGTAATGCTATTATTCCTTAAAATTGATGTTCTGAAGTCAAGTTTTCTGGAATTATCAACATCTTTGTCAGTAACAGGAGAAAACTACCTCCAGCATCAAAACTCCCCAGGAAGTATGGGGGATATTAGTGAAACCATGAAAGCAATGACTGAGGTTAGCTGGCTTTATTCACACAGATCGACACCACGACGTTCTGCAAGAAGCATAATGAAAACACTGTTTTCAAAGTGGATATTGTTTAATCTCATTGGCCTGACAGTACAAAAACACTGCCCGAGAACGAGTATCTTGTAACTGGAATAAAGCAAAGGATCAGGATTATCAGGATCAGAACTAATGTAAGATTTAAACACATGCATATATCTATAGAAACCATGTCTGATACAGTCGAACACAAGCATGGATGAGAAGCCAGTGCTTCCCACGGTACAGAACCAGAAATACAGATCTAGCCAGAGAGATCAAACATCAAATCCCAGTTATTTCAGACTTCCTACCAATAGATGTGCCCAGTATACAAAGTCTCCAGAGCCCATGATACCACTGTACTGGCAATAAAATAAAGTACCTAGGACCTCAGGGAAGCCCTTAAGGAACAACAACAACAAAAAACATATCAGGTGAAAATTGAACTCCACCCCATTATTCAGCTAACAGTTTTCATAAATACCAGTATCAGAAGACTGCTGCTGTAAAAAATAAAAAAGGAATTGATCCATCTTATACTTATTCCTCAGTGAGGTCATAATTCTGCATTTTGATATCAGTTTTCTGTTACAATGCACATTGTGGTGACTTTCCTTAGAGTAAATATACTTATGCTTACAGGAAGTCACTGTTCAAGTGAGTAGGACAGTGGCAAAAATCCAGAGCCCCACCACAAACAAGAGACCTCAAGACAAAACCTCCAGGAGGATTTTAGCTAGCAGCAAAAGCACTTTTAGGAGCAAATGTTTCTGTTACAGATTAAACATAGTTGCTTTCCAAACAGTATTTAATTAGTCAAGCCAGAACATTTTACAGCTGTTGCTTTTAAACTCCGCCCCAGACTGATTCTTCTCTCGTACCCTGCTCTTGACCTGCACCTTCTCCCGTTCCCTAGGCAGGTAAATGCACATTTCGTTATTGATTAAGCAGTGTCCATCAACAACACTTTCCTAAATGAGCACATCAGTGCTCCCCCAAAGAGTCACTGTATCTTTGAAACCTAACTCCTAAAAATACTGTCCTGTATTCAATGGATCATGTTTTATGAATACAAAAGTTCCACTGTTTTACTACAAAAATGAAATTAAACAAAAAACACACCTTAGATGTACTTAAAGGAGTACAAAAGTAATGCAGATGTAATTTTAAGTCATTACGGTATAGATACATACTTCTGTCCACCAACTAACAGTGATATAAAAAAGCTACATAGAAAATATTTTGTCAAAAATGTGCATCTACTTTAATAAGGCATGAAGTGATCTGAAGAACCAGGACCATCTGAGCTGACAGAAGTAGTCCACTACCTGTTCAATGTCCTGCCCAGCCTTCACGAGTGGAAAAAAAAACCTTGGAGGAAGGGATACAAAGAAAAATTAACACGCACCAGGAAATGCAGGATGTGTTGTGAGGGTGGACAGTCTAATACTTCTTATTGAACTAAGAAAACATCTAAGAAAAAATGAACATTTCCAGCCACAGTTGAAATAACACTCCAAACAAGACTACTGTTACTGACCGTTTTTATGTTCTTATACAGCTGGTTTTGCCATAGCCAACGTAATTATAGTACGTAGCCATGATATACAGAACTTTGCTCCCCAAAGTTATTAGTATTATGCAATACATATTAAGCAGCTTGTGAAATACAAAAATAAAACATTGAAACTTACAGTATTTAACAAAATCCTTCTGAAAATCTTTCCTAGAATTGACAAAGGCTCTTCCTCTCTCAGTTCCAACTACAAACACGTCTGTTTCATACACAGCAATACAGGCAACTTCTGCCTTGGACTTGGCAAGTTCTTTACACTATAAAAAGAAAAACAAAAAGTTCTTATACCATTGTTAAGAGTCCAGGTAATAGAAATGTATGTGATATCATGTAAAACAGTTATTACTTCTGCTGCCACCCTTCAGAAGGTGCGAGTAACGTAACATCAGCCATCAGCAAAGGGTAATTTATACAACTGGAGTGCTTTTCATCAGGAATATTGAAAGCATTGTAGATGCATTAGTGAAATTAAGGCCTTGTCTAGACTCAGAGATTGCACTGTTTTTAATTAAAACGATTTATGACATCAATCCATGTGAAATTATCACTTCCCTGTTAGATAATCACATTGAGTGTCTTACTCCAACTCCAACTTTCAACAGAGCGTATGGGAGTTTTGTTCATTCACAGCACGCTTATCACACATCATGTTCCGTTCGGAAAGGTGTGGTTGCAATGCAAGCAGGAAGGCTGCCTGCAGTCTGCCTTGTCCTGCCTGCTGTGCTCAGGCTCAGGTGAATTCCTCCTGAGTGGAAGGATTGCACCTTCTCTGTGAACACCTATGTGTGTTCTGCCGGGAGAAATTTCTGGCAAATACGTAAGGCAGGAAGCCTGCGGCGCAAGGAGTGAGCAAAGATCCTAAGAAAATTAGTGAGATCATCCGGAAGTGATCACAAAAAGTCAATTTCCCCTAGGAACTCCGATCAGAGTTTGCTGCAACCTATAAAGACATTAACAACTCCAGCATGAGAGGAAAAAGTGACACAAAGCCTTTAGGAACTGAATATACCCATTGGGAAAAAAGGCTTGCAATCAATTTTCTTATAAGCATCCCGTCCAAAGTCTCATTGCTAAAAAGAAAATTTTTGTTCTGGCTTATCATTTAAGAAAACAATTTTAAAGAACTAAATCTTTGACAGTGCTTCAACTTTAAGGAAACGGGACAGGCATTTCCACTCACAGCCCCGGCCAACCTTAAACCCCACCACACAATGATTAAATAACTTCTACAAAACAACTTAAAAAAAAAGTATTTTCTGAACAAGTTTTGTTGAATTGGTATAGCGGCTGAGGACAAGGCATTAGCCTCAAGGCCATTTATTCACTCTATATTATAGATGACAAAGACCAGAACATGCTTTTGCCTTTCAATCACGCTCTACCTCACGCAATCAAGAAATACCTGAATCACGCAATCAAGAAATATTTCCCGTTTGTTTATTTGACAAAACAATTTTTAAAACAACCACACCGCAACAAAAAACAAGATGACTGTTAAGACGACTGTTAGCATGATTTTCCACAAGCAAAGAGAGAGTTACAGCTGGTTGGACAGCATGCAATAAGGTAAAGCTATAACATTACATCTTTCCTGCTCCCCAGTGGGAAGCAATGTATCAGTGTAATCCTGCACATGTCAAGACAGAGTTAGGACGAAGCTGCTTAACTTTTCTACTAACCATTGACTCAAGTGCTGACATGAGGAATGTAACCACCATTCTGCTTTCAGAGGAGTCCTCATCATGGATGGATGTTGCTGGTACAGTAGTTTGGGCCATTTTCCTCCTATAAAATGAAATAAAAAAACCTTTTCAGATACACAAAACAGTGCAAGAAAACTAAAACCTCTCTTACGCAAGCAAAGAAAAAAAAAATTCAAGAACCCAGAACACACCCCACCACGCTGTCGTGGTTTAACCCCAGTCGGCAATTACGCACCACACAGCCGCTCGCTCACCCTCCTCGTTGCAGTGGGATAGAGGAGAGAATTGGAAAAGCAAAACTAAGAAAACTCGTGGGTTGAGATGAGAACAGTTTAATACCTCGGGGCGGGGGGGAGGCGGAATTGTAATGAAAAGGAAGACAATATGAGAGAGAGAGAGAGAGAGAGAGAGAAACAAAACCCAGGGGAAAAAAAAACAAACACATGATGCAACCGCTCACCACCTGCCAACCGATGCCCAGTCTGTCCCCGTCAGCGATCACTGCTCCCTGGCCAACTCCCCCCAGCTTATATACTGGGCATGACATCATATGGTATGGGATATCCCTTTGGCCAGTTGGGGTCAGCTGTCCCAGCTGTGCCCCCTCCCAGCTTCTTGTGCACCCCCTCGCTAGCAGAGCACGGGAAGCTGAGAAGTCCTTGACTTAGAATAAGCATTGCTTAGCAACAACTAAAACATCAGTCTGTTATCAACATTATTCTCATGCTAAATCCAAAACACAGCACCAGCTGCTCGGAAGAAAATTAACTCTATCCCAGCCGAAACACACACACAAGCAAGCAAATATACAGGTAAATTAACAGGAGGAAGCGCTCGGTCTTCTATTCTTTCATGTTTCCTGCTGTTTCATGCAAAGCTGCAGCTAAACATTCAAAAGTTAAAATGTTGTGCCATGGCTAGACCACAAACCCTTTGTGCCTAGAAAGATGCATATTAATTGATCAGCTGAATTTACATGGATTTTTCTTTCTAAGCATGTTTGCAACTCCAGCAGTCTAGATAAACACAGCAAATGACACTGGCATTCACATACAGAAAAGAAATGGCAAATCACAGTTAAGACACAAGTATTAGAACAATCCTTCCTATAATTATCGTGGCCTAGCTCAAAACAAACCACCACCACCCTGCCCCAAAATCATGGCCTCAGAGACTACAGTATCAGTAACCAGAACATGACATTTTTATTCACATATTCTTCAGTTGTAGGATTAACTCCAAAGCTAAGTAGTCCCAATTAAGGTGCTAAAATTACAAACTGAATTTCAGCAGTGACACAAAAAAGAGATTTAAACCTATTTTCTGTATGTCATTCAGGAGACTTTCAACTTATTGTCATGGTTTAACCCTAGCCAGCAACTAAACACCACACAGCCCCTCACCCACCACTCACCCCCCACCAACACCCTGGTGGGATGGTGGAGAGAATCGGGAGGGCTAAAGTGGGAAAACTCGTGGGTTGAGATAAAAACAGTTTAATAATTGAAATAGAAAATAAAGTGAAACAGTAGTAGTAATAATAACAACAACAACAATAATAGAATGTACAAAGCAAGCGATGCACGATGCAATTGTTCACCACGCGCCGACCGATGCCCCGCCAGTCCCCGAGCCCCGATCTCCCCTTCCTGGACCACACCTCCTAGTTTATATACTGAGCATGACATCACATGGTATGGAATACCCCATTGGCCAGCTGGGTCAGCTGTCCTGGCTACGGGCCCCCCCAGCCCCTTGCGCATCCGGCAGAGCATGGGAAGCTGAAAAGTCCTTGACCTGTGCAAGCACCACTTAGCAACAACTAAAACATCAATGCGTCATCAACATTCTTCTCATACCAAACCCAAAACACAGCACTATACCAGCTACTAGGAAGAAAATTAACTCTATCCCAGCTGAAACCAGGACACTTATTTAAGACATAAGCAATAATCAGGACTTGTTTATGCTTCTGCTGGCAGAATTGTCTATACAAGAATGAATATATTGAGAATGAGGTTTCAGCAGCTGCTAAGAGCACATTTTTCTACTCGAGTGTTGCAACTTGTTATGTTTACAGGTATCTAAAGCAATAACCTGACATGCCTGGAGGATGAGAGAACTGGTAGAGATTTAGCTGTTACAACTCCATGCACAAGTCTTGAGAAAAATCACCTCAAAAGTCAAGATAGCTCAGATAAATGAGACATTTCAAAACAGCTCGATGAGACAGCTTGCTGCTCTTGTAGAACCTGGACATAGGACATGGCTCAAGTTTTCAAAGGTGACGTGTATCCTAGATGTGCAGACAAGCCAGGGCAGCACAAATAACCATTGCATGTGATAATACATGCTTACATTGCAAAAAATGGCACTGTGTTGTTCTTTTGATAGGACTTAGAGCACTTCAGACTACAAATTGGAGGGGAGGAAAAAAAAAAAGCTAGCAACACTACAAGCTCACAACAGACATCCAGTAGCCTTCTGGTTCTCCAGACACAGGCCAGCAAGGTTTAAACAGCTTTAAAACTGTGTTATGGATAAACTGGCAGTGGCATAGTCAGCAGCTGTTTGAGGATGCAGGTAATGAGAGGTTTGAACACCGGCACCTGCTACGCTGAGGAGTGGGCAAACAGGTCCTTTCTCAGGTCTGGAAAAGGAGCTAAACTTCAAGAGTGAATATAAAGGAATAACTGTTGGATGATGTTGATTGCTTCAGTGACCTAAGAGAGGGTCAGCTGGGGATGGGGAGGCAGAGGCTGATGGGGTTATTCTCCAGAGGAGGAGGGGAATCTTACTTATTGCTTGTGGAATATCAGAGGGAAAAGGGAAATTATGATGTGACATAAATAAATCAATCTTCATTGAGCCATGATTTTTGATACCTAATAGAGTTCTCAAGCTCATCTTTGGAACTCCTTTAGGGTTGGGATGCTGACAGTGATTTTAAACATGATAGCTTTTAGACTTTTTAAAACGATAGCTTAACAATCCAATATTAAAGATGAAATAGAACATAACTACACATTTCCCCTTTCTCCCATGCCTCTACTCACTGTATGATGCAGCTGTTCTGCATTAGTTCAACACCTCCCAAGCCAGCAGTGGCACGAACATACGCACCTACCCCTTCTAGGTGAAAAATCAGGCTGTGTAAAAACAAGAGTAAACTTATTTTCTATTTTGCAGAGGTACCTTGTCCAGAAAACAGACCAAGGAAATTCTAGCAATCATTTGAAGGCTGTGGATGCACCAGCACATCAGAGAAGTGCCAGCTCAGGCTGTCTCCTCCATGCAGAATTGCTCCCGTCCCTGGAAGGTGGTTTCTGATCCACAGGCAGAGGAGGAGAGGGGAGCAGAAGCGCTCCACTGCACCGGGTCCCAGTTTGATGCCCTGCACAGCCCCACAAACAGCTGTCGTGAGTCAACGGAGAGGACAGCACATCCTAAGCTACCCTGCTGCTGCACGTGAGGAAACAGCCTCTATCTCGGAATTGCATTTGGATCAGGAGTTGGGTTAGGTTATCATTGGACTACTCTTCGAATAGCATTTGGAAGAGTCTTTCCGAAGTATAAAGTCATAGTGTATTTTTAGGATACCCATTCTTCAACCAGTTTGCATGGTGCCAGATCAGCGTCTAATGTAGATTCAAGAGACATCCTGTTGCACCATGGCAGCACAAGAATATTTTTTCCTACCCACTTGACAGCAAGTCACATGTGAAAGATTTTTTTTTTCTTCCCACATTTCACCAGTTTCTCCCTTTCAAACAACAGTTTTCTCCACTATCCTTATCTATACCACTGGGAGAGTGTTTACTATTAGAAAGAGTAGGCTATAGTTCAGTAGATATAATGAACCCAGCTGCCTTTCCAAGATCCAGCCCTTAGGAAGTGTATGACAACACCATTGCCCAACGTAAATCCCCAGTGCAAAGCCTTGAAAAAAAGTGTAACACCTTACCCATTACCAATATGCTACACAAAAAGGCCAATTTAAAAACCATCCTTTGAACAATTATAAGCTGGCTGCCAGAGTACCACTTATAATATATCTATTAATCTTAATCACATATTGCTAAAAAAGAACTTCCAGATCAGTTAATATTAATTATAATTACCTATAAATCCTTCAGTTTAACTGTGCCAAAATGAGCCTTTGCCCAAGTAAAGGTTTGTAACAGTGAACAAAACCTTGCAAAATATACTGGTAAAGTACCGAGGACGTAGCGTTTAGCCATTCCTGCCTGTGGTTTAACCCCAGCCGGCAGCTCGGCCCCACACAGCCGCTCGCTCACTCCCCGCTCGGTGGGATTCGGGTGAGAATTGGAAGAGTAAAAGTGAGAAAACTCATGGCTTGAGGCAAGAACAGTTTAATAGGTAAAGCAAAAGCCGCGCACGCAAGCAAAGCAAAACAAGGAATTCATTCACCACTTCCCATCGGCAGGAGTTCAGCCATCTCCAGGAAAGCAGGGCTCCATCACGCGTAACGGTGACCTGGGAAGACAATCGGCATCACTCCGAACGTCCCCCCCTCCTTCTTCTTCCCCAGCTTTATATGCTGAGCATGACGCCATATGGTATGGAATGTCCCTTTGGTCTCTGGGGTCAGCTGTCCCGGCTGTGCCCCCTCCCAACTCCTTGTGCCCCCCCAGCCTCCTCGCTTCAAGAGAAGGCCTTGACTCTGTGCAAGCCCTGCTCAGCAGGAACGAAAACATCCCTGTGTTACCAACGCTGTTTCCAGCACAAATCCAAAACACAGCCCCACACTATCTACTGTGAAGAAAATTAACTCTATCCCAGCCAAAACCAGCCCACTGCCTGATGCGAAGTTCACCACCACACAGAGCTAAAAAACCTCTGGGTTTTCCTTTTACAAGGAGAAAAGTAGAGACAAAAACTAGTAGCTTTTCAGGAAGCCAAACCAACATGTATCTCACTCCACATGTTTCTTGCTGGCCTCTACTTTAAAGAACCAAAAACCAGAAATATTCAAGGCAAGAGAGAACAAAACCACAAGACAGTTACTTTCCATCTTCCCCGTACTCATATGGGGAGACACACCAAACTTGATTTGGTATGAGAAGAATGTTGACGGCCCACTGATGGTTTAGCTGTTGCTAAGTGGTGCTTGCACAGTTCCCGGACTTTTCAGCTTCCCATGCTCTGCCGGATGCGCAAGGGGCTGAGGGGGGTTGGGCGTGGCCAGGACAGCTAGCCCAACTGGCCAATGGGGTATTTCATACCATGTGACATCATGCTCAGTATATAAACTAGAAGGTGTGGTCCGGGAAGGGGGGGGATCGCTGCTCGGGGACTGGCGGGGCATGGTTGGCAGGTTGTGAGCAGCTGCATCGTGCATCGCTTGCTTTGTACATTCTATTATTATTGTTGTTATTATTTTTACTACTACTGTTTTACATTGGTTTTTATTTCAATTATTAAACTGTTTTTATCTCAACCCGCGAGTTTTCTCACTTTAGCCCTCCCGATTCTCTCCGCCATCCCATCGGAGCAGGGACGATGAGCGAGCGGCTGCGTGGTGTTAAGTTGCTGGCTGGGGTTAAACGACGACAGGCCCCGAACAAACAAAGCTCCGAGGGGAAACACCTGGTGCTCAGCACACCCAATAGCACCCAAACAGCACAAAGACACCAGAAACAAGCAGCATTTTGTTGGGGGCAGGGTTCATTACACAGCTGCAATACTCCCCCTGAAACCAGTAATAATTAATTCCCATTTTTCTAGGTACTTTTATGATACTCAGCAACATGCGATGACTTTTTAGCCAGCCTAGATGGCAACTACCTCTGCTACTCTTAAGAACCATTAAAAAAGTAAAACACGATTCCAGCAACTGTTATTTGAAAGGCACCTCTGATTTCTCTTATTCAAAAATCTGCATAACTGTGTTTGCAAAGAGATATTTAAACTTGATTTTCACTATTTCTAAAGATTCCAATACAGACCAAGATATAATCACGAAATTTTAGAGAAAACGAAAATGCAGTATCTAACTATATACCTGTCGTGGTTTAACCCCAGTTGGCAACTAAGACCCACGCAGCTGCTCGCTTGCTCGCTCACCCTCCCTCCCCCCCCAGTGGGATGGGGGAGAGAATCGGAAGAGCAAAAGTAAGAAAACTCATGGGTTGAGATAAGAACAGTTTAATACTTGAAATAAAATCAAATAATAAAAAACTGTAATGAAAAGGAAAACAACGAGGGGGGGGAGGGGAGGGAGGGAGAGGGAAAGAGAGAGAGAGAGAGAGAGGGAGAGAGAGGAGCGGGGGACGGGAGGGAGAAACAAAACCCTGGAAAAACAAGTGATGCAATTGCTCACCACCCGCTGACCGATGCCCAGCCTGTCCCCAAGCGGCGATCGCTGCTCCCTGGCCCAATCCCCCCAGCTTATATACTGGGTATGACGTCATATGGTATGGAATATCCCTTTGGCCAGTTTCGATCAGCTGTCCCAGCTGTGCCCCCTCCCAGCTTCTTGAGCACCTCCTCGCTAGCAGAGCACAGGAAGCTGAAAAGTCCTTGACTTAGGATAAGCATTGCTTAGCAACAACTAAAACATCAGTCTGTTATCAACATTATTCTCATGCTAAATCCAAAACACAGCACCAGCTGCTCGGAAGAAAATTAACTCTATCCCAGCCGAAACCAGGACAGTGCCTCACAGGCAATTATGTAAAAGTGAATGTATTACCTGGTTTGGAGTAGTTAAGAAACCATTAGCGTAAAACTCCATTTCTGTATTAAAGCCAGGCAGACTCGGGGAACAATTCACTCAGTTTTTAAATACGCAGTGTCCTACTGAGCACCTAGACATTCATGAATTACAGTGAAACCATGTAAACAAAATGAAATATTAATCACAGCAGTCCTGGCCATCTGATAATTTCTGTCTTTACCAGTGTAATTATATTTACTTAGCCAACATGACGATCATGTTAAATAACAATTACTTCAGTTCTGAGTGTCTATCAACACTTACACATAATATTTGAGAAGTGAATGAGTCTAAACTCTATTGGTATTTATTTAATTATGACAAAATTGGTGCTGGCACTTTTTCCAGAGTGAGAAATTGTTGACCTCACTACTGCAAGCTGGTCCTTTGGATTTTTCCTGGTTTCAGCTGGGATAGAGTTAATTTTCTTCCTAGCAGCTGGCACAGACTGTGTTTTGGATTTAGTATGAGAAGAATGTTGATAACGCAATGATGGTTTAGTTGTTGCTAAGCAGTGCTTACACTAAATCAAGGACTTCTCAGCTTCCCATGCTCTGCCGACTGAGGAGGCTGGGGGTGCACAAGAAGCTGGGGGGGGCACAGCCAGGACAGCTGACCCCAACTGGCCAAAGGGATATCCCATACCATATGGCATCATGCTCAGTATATAAACTGGGGGAAAGCTGGCCGGGGGCCGCTGCTCGGGGACTGGCTGGGCATCGGTCGGCAGGTGGTGAGCAATTGCATCGTGCATCACTTGCTTTGTGTATTCTTTTATTATTATTACTGTTTTATTTTATTTCAATTATTAAACCGTTCTTAGCTCAACCCACGAGTTTTCTCATTTTCACTCTTCCGATTCTCTCCCCCATCCCACTGGGGGGAAGTGAGCGAGTGGCTGTGTGGGGCTCAGCCACCGGCTGAGGTTAAACCACAACAGGACTTGTATGTCATACTGCAATGGTCACAGGAAACAAAAGGCTCTCATCAATTTAGGGGCAAACAAAACCCCTTTAATTCCTCCAGAGTTCTCACAAAGAGCTAAACTGACACTAAACACCCAGTAGTGTTTTAACACCTTGAAAAAAAATCATCCAACTAGTATATAGCCAGTATCTGAAGCACACACCTTTGCATGGTAGCTTCACGCAGTGAACCGCCCTGTGTCCGCACCGGTGTGCTGCTGCACACCACTGCATGCATCAGGGCACTCCGCAAAACCTGGGGAACTAATCACCCCGCCACTCTTCAGCAGTAATCAGTCCCCTCTATTTGGTCACTTAATTCCCTCTGCATCTCTCTCCCTTGTTCCTATTATTGTATTTAACCTAATGAACCAGAACACCGATTTCCATGGAATCAATTACACATGTTCTTCCTTGAATTAAAGCATTTCTGTCAATCCTGTTAGAAGTCTGTCTCCACTCAGGATCTGAGACCAGAAATAAAAGTCAACTCCATAAGCAAGAGTTTGGGAATGTGGCAGCAACTTTTTGTTGGAAAATTACAAATTCACAGTCTTTCCAGAGGAATGAGAGTTTCAACCAAACTTCTATGAAAAGGTTCTTGTGTCCTGATGGATAAGCCAAAGGGCTGCCTGTAGCCTCTTACCAGGCCGTATAGGGGATAAACTTTTATGCCATCTAATTTACCTAATGGATTTACAAGCCTTTCTTTTTGTCCTTTTTTAAAATATGCTTTATAGGGTTTTGTGGTTTTAATTGCAGAGTTAAAGTTAGACAAGCAGAAACAAGTATTAGGTATATTTAAAAACATAGTCTAAAAGTTGCTCCTTATTCTGAGATATTAACCCAACAATTTGTACACAGTGACAACAACTCAGCTACACGATTAGCTCCCAAGGGGATGGTTGCACTCATTAAACAGTCACCATGAGGATGTTTCTCTCAAGCAACTTACACACCAAACCTTTGGCAAAAGAAGCCTGCCAATAAAGAACTGGAACCACAACAGGTGATACCCAAAACACTGTGATGATTAAAAACATTGTCATGAATCCAAGAGAGGTGGGTAACATTACACATCCAGGCAGGTGTACCATTTTATGTCGACCTCTCTTAACTCATCAGGTTGACAGACTTCTGTAACAATTCTTTGCTGCCGGCTAGGGAAGTTCTTTGCTGCTGGCCACCTAGCTGCACATAAACCCACCTGTGCCGAATCCCTGCCTCGAGCAACCACCCTGCAGAAGCCCGCTCCCGCGCTCTCTGCCGAGCTCTCCTGCCCTAAGGCTCTTCCCCAGGCGACCTGCTCCCCTCCACAGCTGCCTAGAGCGCAGATTTGCCACCTGCGGGGCGCAACTGAAGTGCTAGGCTGACTTCACAGTTAAGCCGTATATAGAAGTGAGGGGGGGAAATATCTAAACGCCTCTAGATTTTAAGAAATAAAAATCATTCTGCTTACTACACGTAACTGCACGCACTCCTCACCTGAGCTGCCCGGGCACTTCCTCCCCAGCGCCTGGGCACTGGCCCCCCGGGGAGGGGCTCAGCCCTGGCCCCGTGCTCACAATCCCAACCGCACACCCTGCCCCCGTCCCCGGGGCGCCCGGCTCCGCCGCGGCAGGAGGAGCCGCCGCCCGGCCCGGCTCCCGCCACCGGGCCCCTCCAGCGCCCCTCGGGGCGGGGGGGCCCACAGCAGCTCCTTTGCATACCCCGCCCCGCCCCGCCCCTTCCCGCCCTCGCCCAATCGCCGCCGCCACGCGCAGGGCTCCGGCACGTGCGCGCCGCCCCACCAGCCAATGGGAGGCGGCGGCACGGTGGCAGCGCCCCCTCCTCCCCGCGGCCGGGGTCCCGGGGGAGGGGGCGGTGAAGGGCGCGGAGCCCCGCCCCCCCGCGCGCGCGGCGCTGAGGAAGGGGCGCCCACCCCCCCCCAAGCCCGCCGGACCGCGGAGGGAGCGGCGGCGGGGACGGCGCGGAGGGGCGCCCCGCCGGGCCCCCGCCCCTCCCGCGGCCCGCAGGAGCTCCCCCCGGGGCCGGGTGGCAGGCGGACCCCTCCCCGCTGCAAAGCCCGCCCGCGCTCCGGGCCGAGGGAGGGGGAGGTCTCCCCTCAGGGAGCCGCGGGATAACGGTCCCGTCCCCCCGCCCCGGCTCGTACCGGCGAGGCCCGATCCCGCCCTCCCACTCACCCGCCGCCGGGCGCGGACAGCCCGGTCCTGCTGGCTGGAGGCGAGGAGGCGCCGCCGCGCTGCGGGGGAAGGCCGGGCGCGGCGGAGCCCCGCTGGCGGGAGGCGGTCTCCCCGCGGCCTCTCAGCGGCTGGCGGGGCGATCGGCCCGGGCGCCACACGGCCCCGTTTTTTCCCCTCACGGTCTCGGGCTGAGCCCAGCGCCGCTCCGGGGGAGGGGAGGGGAGGGGGCAGGTTTTTTGTTCGGGGAGCCGCGGCCGCGCAGGCGCGCCCCTCGCGGGGGCCGCCGGGAGCTGTAGTCCGCCGGCGGCGGCCGGGCCGGGCCGAGGGGAGGGCGGCGGACTGCGGCTCCCGCCGTGCCCCGCGCGGGGAGGGGCGGCCGGAGTCCTGCGCCGAGCGGGGGAGCGAGGCGAGAGCGGCGCCGGCCGCTCGGGCGGGCGCAGGCGAGGGGGCCTGGGCGGAAGATGGCCGTGCGCGGGGGAGGCCGCCCACCCTGCCCCGGGAGGGCTCCGCCGCCGCCCGGCCGTTTCCCTCCCTCCTTCCCTGCGGCCTGGCCCGGGGAGCGAGGCGAGCTCCCGGCTGCCCCGCGGGGCCTCACCGTGTCAGGTCGCCCTTTCATGGCCGAGGGCCCGTCGCACTTGTCGGATGAGCCCAGAAAAGGCTTCCGCATGTCGGAGTCGGCGGCCGCTTCCACCCCGCGCCGGTGTGGCTCCGGTGCGTGGTGCTGCCTGGCGGGTTTGCCCCAGCTGGCCCTTGCAGAGGCCTTGGCTCGGCAGCCCTGCCACGTTCATTGCCTTTCTGCAAAAAAATCAGCCAGGTTTAACACCCAGAGCTGCTCCCAGGCTCTCCAGAACCAACACCAGAGGCAACAGCCTCCTGCAAGCAGAAAGGCTGCTTTTGGTTTAATGAAGAACTTCAGAGCAAAACAACCTGCTGCAAGTCAGGTTATTACTTTTCCCCAAAAGTGCTCAGCATAATGGATACCATCCATGAGATCTATTTTCCCTGGGCACAACCAGGCAAATGTAGTGGACATCACTGTTACTTTCCTTTGAATTTAGGTTCGATGTGGTAAATGTGGATAGAAAAATGACCATTCAAAGGGAAATGTTGCATATCAAAATTTGTTCCAAACCAAAAAACTGAGTGCTGTTAAAAATAGCTAGTTTTTAAATCAAACTATCATTTTTATAAATAGCAACATTTTGTTTACAGTGTGTATAGGACTGTTACGATGTAGATAAAACTGTTAATGGTATTTTTGAAAAGTTAATATGTGGAGAATTGGTCAAGAGAAACAACCAAACACTACAATTGCAAGTAAATCTCATTTGCAGGGGAAACGGAAGCATACTTAATTGAAAGCATTCAGTTTCGTCCTACTTGCAATAAATAGAAATAAATCAAACCCGGGAATGAAGCTCAGAAGCTGTCTGCTGGGAACGGACCCTGCAGCAGGCCCTTTGGCTGTTCCCACACCATCGCTGTCGATGCTATAGACTGTGCAAAACAAATGCCCATCTGCAAACCCGGGCCAGCGTCCCCTGAGCGAACGGTCCGAGCCATTCAAGACGTTGTGGCTCTTGGTCGTTCCCTGCCAGTGTTTAGCTGGACGTAACTGTTCTCATGATTTACATTGTGGGAAAGGAGACAGAAGCATTCTGCAGTGGCCTAGCAAAAAACAAACAAACAAACAAAAACAAACCAACCAAACAAACAAAACAACAACAACAACAAAAAAACCACCAAAACACTCCAAAAACCCTAAAAGACAAAAAAAAGCCACCACCCACTTTCATCACCATCTTAACCTAAACGAGAAGATTTCACCCTGCGGTACTTGCATGGTTCCTTTTTGCAGATCCCGTGCAGGGAAAGGCATAACCTCTGGTGAAGGACTTTAGCACAAGGGACACCAAATCTTTCTAAGCAGCCACAACTATTTTCTAAATCAGTATGTCAGCTCCCTTTGCCGTTTAAATGGCATTTTTAGTGGAAGGCATCACTCCACGGTAACTGCATGCTGTCATCTTCCAGCTGTACCTTCCTGCACACGCAGCCCACACTGGCCATTTCATACAGGTTTAGATGTCCTAAGTACACCCTGTCCAAAAGCAAATCCTCCTGGAAGACAGAAGGGGTTTTACCTGCCTACGAAATGGAAGTTCATTGCCAGGACATCATTCAGGGGCTCCATCCGGACCCTTGTCCTGCCGGTACAGACTGTTCCTGGTCGCAGAGAAGATGCCTTTTGGTTACACAGCATCATGTCATGATTTATTTTGATAGTCATACATGGCAGCTGCTTCCCGCAGCAGACTATCGTTGCCGTGGCTCATTTGCTACCGTGTGGGTCCTCGGAAGAGTGGAAATTTGGTATTTCTCCGGGACAAGATTCTTCCCACTCTTCTGTATTCCTCTCTACCACCTGATCCAGCCACATGAGCTAGGGAGCCGAACAAAGTTTAAGAGTTAACTGAAATCAGAGAGTTAACTTAAGTCATGCTTTGTGTGGAATAATGTTTACCCATTGTGGTTACAAGATGACTAACTGAAAAATTAGTTCCTTAAGGCTTCTAAATCCATCGGAGACATTCACTGGGTGTTATAAATCAATGCTCAGACTAGAAATAACTTGTATGTTTTTAGTAGCTAGAGTAATTAACAACTGTAACATATTACCATGGACCACGAGAATTTCTCCATCAGTTCAGAGCCTGGAAATTCAAGCAGCTTCCTTCCAGAAAAGACATCCAGCTTAATACACAGTCTCCGTGGATTTTTACCAGCAGATTCCTGAACTGACTATTATGTGTAACATCTGACCAGTTAATCTTGATATTCTTTCTAGGTTTAAAATTCAAGATCAAGTCTTCTGGCAGAAAATACTTTGATCTAAATTCCTTGGTTTAAAGTATTTTGTATCGCTTTGCTTTTCCCTCTACTAGTTAATCAGCTGGGCTTCAACTACAGATTGAAAAAGATTCTCACATGACTACAAGGCAAGCAAAACATTTCTCTTAAACAGGGGAGCCAGACTGTGAAACCAAAAATGCTGGAAGAGAGGAGTTGAATTCAGAGTTATTCTTATCATCATTAAAAAAGAGAAATTCCATTTCAAGCTCATAGTTGTCTTCTGAAAAGAAATTGAGACCAATACATACAATTTTTTTTTTTTACTTACTCATTAGTTTGGGGAATTATTCTGTTTCATCCCCAGAAACTTGTATTATTCTCTTTAGCACTCACAAGAGCTAGGCTGTTTTTATCAGAAGGCTTTGTTTCACTACGTGCAAGAAGTTACAAATTTAACCTCAAGCTAAGTGTAGCACAGGAGATTTCAGTCAACTCACCCTTGAAGTTTCTAAGGGTAAATCTAAATATCCTTGAGAACTTCCATCTGACATCTGAGAGTCTGAAAACCTTAGCGTACACCTGTTGAAACTATTGGAGTCCTTAAAAATTTGTGAAGGGGTGAGGACAAGTAGAAACCAACCAGTCTTACCCTGATCACCATAGACCTGCTTTTCCAGGCAGGAGAACCTCAAAACCCCTGCAAAAACTTCACGCGTGGAGGGTTCGGATCCAATCTCAATCCTTCCCCCCGGTACTGCCTTATCTTTATCGAGCACAGGATACGTGCATCCGTTTGCCAGCCTTTACCTGGTGTCTTGCCATCTCTTTCTCAAAGTGCTGTAGTTCCAGGATTCACGTATATAACCTTTGAATAGAGGGAAAGTGCAGAGGGAAAGGAAGGAGGAAGCCCCAACCTCTCAGAACAAAACAACGCAGAATTATATTAACTTTTATATTTTGTGCAGAAGTCAGACTGCAGTGTCTGGAAGCTATGTGCAGATCTGTCAGACCCTCAGAGCACGGGGTTCATAGTTCCTTGCTGTGCACTGTTTCTTTTATATGTAAATAGAATCTCTTTCCTTCTCCCAGTTTATTTTTTTAATTGCAACTCCCAAACCAGTATAGCTCCGCTACAGCCCAGGAGCAGCAATGTGCTCTTTTTATCAGAGAACAGCAGTGATGACGGGCCAGAACAAGACCCCAGCGATCCACATTTTTCCAGCACACGGCTCCAGATAAGCTTATTTCATGCTCCTTTACCAATTTTCCTTTGCTCCAGTTGTCTAGATTTCCTCTACAGTTTTCTTTCGCTAAGCTTTTTCTCCCTTAAATAGTAAATAAGGACATCCTGTATTTTCCCTTTGAACATGGTGCACGTGATAAGGCTGGTGAACACATGGGCAGTACAAATATTTGGCTAGCAAAAGCACAGGCGCTGTTTCTCCTATCATTTACTCCTCTGCCCTCAGTTAAGGATGTTCTGGGAAGTTTAACAAGGAAGGCTGTACTAGAATGACTTGGCTCTCTCCTCCACGTCCTCCCAGAGTGATGATCTTAAATCAAGATCCTTCTATTACCATCATTTTTAATGACAATATAAAGTCTACAGAGCAGGCAGGAATTCTGCACCGGTTTGCATACTCTAACTCTTCAAAAGAAGGAAGCATTTAAAAATAATTCACCTTTTCTAACAGATGATTACAGGGACAGTAAATATGCATTTTTAAGATCAGGAATCAAAAAAACCAACTTGACACACTATCCAAAATTACAGGCGCCAGCAATAGGTCATGGGGACCCCTAAACGCATCTACTTGTAGCACAAAAGAAGTTGCCACTTTGAAAATACCCTGCAAATCTGCGCAGTAAGGCGCTTCGATGAGCACAGTAGTTAATGGGGACATTAAAAGTATCTGTGGCTGCTGAGTAATTATTCACATCTCAAAATGGTCGCTGCACTCGCAGGCTCGTGCAGACATTGCTGCATCAGCTTGTGCTTCCCAAATTTTCCTCCCAGCCATACCAGCCAGGGACCAAGTGTTTCTAAAATGAAAGCTGAGACGGTTGTGCACAAGATGGCAGAGTGGGAGACGTGCCAGCATCCCGCCAGGCGCTCCTGGGGCCGCTCCAGCCCAGCGCCAGGCTTGGGCCGGCGCTGCAAAGAGTCCCGGGCAGCAGAAAGGACAAAGTGAGCAAACACGAAACGCGGTAGTTCAGATCTAGTGCAGGCGCGCTGCAAATTCATTCAGCTATATAACAAAGATCTCCAAGTTACGCAGAAGCCAGCAGAGCTTGTGCCTCATACGTTCAGCCAATCCCTCAAATGAATTAATTTTTTGCTATTAGGAGGAAATTAGACCTGGAGCTTGCCAGTGATGCTTTATCATCCAAGAGAGGGTTTTGGGGGTGTTTTCTTTTGGTTTGGGTTTTTCTCCCTCCCTACCCCCGCTCCTTACCAAGAAATCTGTGCCAGCGTAATTATGGAGTCTAGATCAAGACCAGCAATTTGGGCAGCTACGTATTTGATACGAATACCCACAACACTGAAGGCTGAAAAGAGATTCTTGTTTGCAATTAAAGACGACAGACCTTTCTACTCAGCCTACATTTCTAGAAGAAAGGAGTTTGGGAGCATTTTTTTACATTACAGAACTATTTCATTGGCAGCTAAAATGTAAAAAAATGTGTTTATACAGAAGTCAAAAAAATCCCAACAAAACCAACAAACAATTTAGGGACTCATCTGTGTCCAGTCTATGGTTCCAGTCTGATCTTCCTAGAGACTGTCCATCCCTTCCCCTTACCTACTCCTGCCTGTACGAGCTGTGCGGGGGTGGCAGGGGACCATGGCAGCGAGGAGGGGGCAGCAGGCTGGCCGTGACGGGGAGCATCTTCTAGGGTTATGAGCTCTTCAGTAGGGCTGCTCTAAACCTGCCTGTCGCCTGGATCTACTCGCCTCCTCGGGGCACAGCACAACTTCTCCCAAGGGGCCAAAAGCCACCTGAAAGTGGTGGTGAAGGAGTTTAAAACCGAGCAGCAAGGAGCAGCCCGGAGTTCCTAGCAGGGAGGTGGCGACGTGGGAGTGCTCTGCCCTGATCATCTTGGTGGCAAGAAGTCAAAGCCAGATGCAGTTTTCCTCAGCTGCAGAGCTGGGTATTTTTTTGTGCAAACTAACCGTTCAGCATTCCCCACCAAGGGAGAGCGTGTTTGTCCCCATCCATCGCCATCCTTCCCAGAGAGGTGATGTTCCCGGGGAGGTGCCTGGCAGCACTGGCGCGAGCAGCATGTCAGTGCTCCGCACAGGAGCTTTCTCGCACATCAGTGCCATGCTCCGCAGAGGCTTCCCGAGGCAAACACTGGGCCATCTTATTTATTTTTGGCTGAACACAGTCGGCTGTCACTATCACTTATATGCCTGCAGATCTATTAGCGCTTCTAAACATAATCAGCCTATTGCATCCTTATCTCCAATTATTCTGCACTCAGGTCTATCGACATTTGGGTGTGAAGAAGAGGGTCTTTTTTTGTCCCAGCTGCAACAGAAGACAGATTTACCGATGCAGACATCAGCAACATGAACAGCAGCTTAAAATGAGCCATTAATATCAGTAGAGCAACTGCGAGGAAGCTTGCTCTTGTAGACAAGTCAGATGCATCTCTTTCCCAAGGATTTTCTAATCCTTTATAAGGCCTTGAGCCTGCAGTCAGCTCTGACACCAGCACTGCCAGGGTCTATCCTAAAGCTGGAGGTTTCCAAGCTGGCAAGCTGGATATATCTTTGTAACAAAGAAGAAATCCTGTGCCACCACATGGCAAAGCAGCGATGCTGCTGCATGCGGCAGTGGTGGCTGTGTTCTTAGTTCCCCTCATCTGTTTGGAAATCAGTTGTGTTGATTCAGTCAGAGAAATGGGGAAAGTATTTTGGAGAAAGCTTGAAGCAGGACAGGAGGAGAAATCGTCATCACAGGCCACTCAACTGGAAACACTTCTAAGGGCTTTCCCAGGATGGGCCATGCCCCGGGCGCAGCAGCACCTCGTTGGTGGGTGATGCTGGATTGCACCCGGGCACTCCCCCGTGCAGGTGCCAGAAGCAATTTTTTGGTGTTCACACAACACAAGACCCAAGAGAACAAGCCCAGTGGGTCCAAACCAGCTGAGACATCTTGGCTTGGGTTCAGCAGGATCAACACCAAACCAGAGCTGAGAGGCACGACCGAACGAGTCCTCATTGCTTTCCCCAGCACAGGTCACCTGTGACCCTCCCCGCTCTTCCGAACCCCAGGAACAGAATTGCTGGGCAGATCTGCACGTACTTTTAGAGCTGTGTGTCCAGAGGACCAAGAAGAAGAGCAGGAAGCCTCCATGAGACATGCCCCCCACCCAGAGCGAGCCCTGGGTTACGCAGGCACAGCCGTGCTTGCTCAGGCTGCGGGGCTGGGTCGCAGCGCAGGTGACACCACAGCGGTTGTGCACAGGTGGCCCGAGAAGGGAAGAGGACAAGCACAGGCAATGCTTTCCCCAAATACTCACCCAGACCCCAGCTATTTTGAGGAGGTTCCCACACCCGATGTGGTTTGCCAGCTTGGTAACCCTCAACAGATCTTGCTTCCAAGTTACTTCTCCAGCCTCTGCTTGAGCCCACACAAACTTTCCATGGCATCCTTTGGCAGAGTTGCACAAATGCCTCCCTGATCCTCGACGACCCATTCCCAGCACCTTCCCTGCCTCCCTTTTCCCTTGGAAAGCTCCTGCGCTGGCCCTTCTCAGAGAGGTATTAATGTGCAGGTTAATGAGGAGCCTCGTTATCCTCCTGTGACCACACAGCTGCTACCAGAGATGTCCATCAGTTCTCTCTGCCACCTTTGCCATTAGCAGAACAGGGCGAAGCAGCAGAGCTGCCTCCTCTCTGAGCCCACTGACCGCAATGGATGTGCCGTAACCCCGCGTCTCCAAACCCCGCTGGCAGCGATGAAATCCTGCCATGAGGACTATGAAGCCACTTTAGTAAGATGAATGGTCCTGCTGGGGATTGGGCCTGTCCCTTCTAGGAATGCCCATTTCATAATCTTATCGGGGAAAAAATTAATAAATAACTTTAACGATGGCTTACAGAGATTCATTCCACTTAAACATCACCCCCCGAAAAACCCCACTCATGGAAAGACGTTAATCTTCGCATGAGAACGTGCCAGTTCAGTTCAGCTGCATCAATCTGCCTTTATACCCCGTGGATCTGTTAATCTGAGTCTGAGACAGCTGTTTGATACCGTCGTACTTTAAGGAGAGACATAGACACTCCGCTGGAAGTGTCCTCACGAATTACAGCGCCGCAGCTCCATCCCCCCACTTGACCCCGGTCCCTCCAGCGTCACCGCTGCCCACCAGCTCTCCTGTTCCACGGCACAGGCACATCACTGGGGTTTCTTTCTCCAGATTAGGTAATCCTAATCAATAGGATTACCGGTTTAAACTGAATGATGTTTGAGCCGTTAACTGGAGAAAATAATCCAAGAGATGGCAAAGCACAAGTTATATGTTATATACAAGTTATACGGGGGGGAGAGAGACAGAGAGAGAGAGATACAAGCTTTATATCTATCTATATCTATATCTATATATCCACGTTATATGGGGGAAGGAAAGCCATGGCTGAAGGTCAAACAACTTGCAGACACAATAAATAAATAAAAGTCACTGCGCTGTCAAGCGGCTGCCACCCCTGGAAAGGCTCCGGTGTACGCTGTGCTGGAGAAAGAGCCCGCACAGAAACCTGTGCCTGCTTCTCACTGGGACCACAGAAAATTTGGGTATGGAAAAGCATCTACCGGGCTGTCCTCTCCCTTGCACCCTCCTGCACACCAGCACACGTGGGCCTTAAACCCCGCTACGGCCGGGCGGGCACACGGGGTTTGAGCTGCAGGAAAGCGCTGAGTGCCGGCCGGAGCCGCCCGGGAGCTCCCGGGGCATCGACCCTTGGCACCACCGGGACGGAGCCTCCCACAACACCTCAGCCTCCATTTCATTAGCTTTAGCCTTTGATAAGCTACATGCTGTATAGACTACAAAGGACTCCACGTAATGTATATACTAGCCATACTGTTTCGCGCACTGCTTGAAGGAGCGAATTACTGCGAGGAGGGGTGGGGTGTAACGACTGCTGGAAAACAGCCTGAAATTTGATTGTATTTCAAATCAAGTCTTTCTTTGGCATCAGCTGAACGCTTCAAAAATAAAAAAGAAATTAAAAGCACCCAAAGAAGGAAGCAAGACCTCGTGCTTGGCTACATTATTAGTTTCCTAGCCTTGCTGTAGCATCAGGGCAAGGAGGTTTCTGCACGCACCCAGCCGGCCGCGCCGGCCCGGCAAGCTGCAGCCGACAACCCGTGATTGCTCCGAAAGGGTTTGCAAAGTGTTTCCTCACAAATGCATTCTGAATAAAAGCCCAGATGCTGTTTATGCTGTTCTCTAGCATCTCGGTGCACTATATTTTTTAAAAATTATTTGAATCAAAGCTCTCATTCTTTAATTAAACTTCATTTAGCTGCCATCTGCCTGGGATCAAAATGGCTTCATGTTTTGCAACTCTTAATGAGGATTGTTATTGGATTTGTAAACACATAAACAACAAAAAAAACCCCACCAAAGTCTTTGAAAAGTAATAAATGAGGAGCGTGTCTCAAGTATTAAGATCTGCATCGTCACTTGTCTAATTGTAATGGAGCGGATCCCATTCAGCAGATAATCACGTTATACACAAAAACTGGGTATAAAAATACCCTGCAACTGCAGGATCGAGATTAGGGAAGCTGCGAGAATTACAGCCGAGGGAAAACATAATAAAGCGATAGCTGTTATTTTTCCAAAGTGGCAAGGGTCAGCGCTCCTGGGTCACGAGCAAATGCAGGCACCGAGGGCGGGAGTTTCCCACCCCGGTCATGGAAAATGAAAAGTGGATGTTGTGGCCCTGAAACTCCCCAAAATTACAGCCGGAATTACTGCTATTCACTCCCAAAAATATATCTGTTACCAGAATCCAGCAGCCTCAAAACCCAACCTGGGGATACTGGAGGTGCCAGGCAGCCGCGGAGCTTCCCGGCCGAGCAGACGGGGCAGAGCACGAGCAGCGCTTCGGTGAGCGGGGTTGGGGGCACGTGGAGCTCCAATTCGTGGATCAAGAAATTTAGGGAAGAAAACCTGAGCCCCCAAAGCCGTAGCAGCACAGCCAGCCTCCCCCTGCCCCAGCTTGCTAACCAGGCTCCGAGCCGGGGATGCCGGCTGGAGGAGAGGGAGGAGGCAGAGCAGGGAAACAGCCCTACGCTGCCTCCTTGCTCAGCTTCCATTCCCCCCGACATTTACAGCCTTTACAATTGCATTCGGCTTTCTGAACTAAATCATTAGTCCCCAGCGTAGCTCCCATGCCCTAATTTAACTCCGCTGCCTGCATTCACCCCTGCCTTTCAGCAGCAGTAATTAGGGCCCCGTGCAGGGTGCACCGCTCCAGACCTACACCCTGCGAGCAGCCTCCCCCCCGCCGCCGGCACATTCGTGGGACGCCGGGACCGGCAGCAGACCTGGGGCAGCCTCAAACATCTCCGCTCATTACCGAACCGCGCCGCTGCCTTCGGTGCTACGGCATCAGAGCTTTTTTATTTTTTAAACGGCAAAAAAAAGAAAAGTCAAAAATATAATGAGTGTGCCCTCTTCGGAGACACCTACTCGGTGGGGTTTCATCTGTGAATAAGCCCCTTTCAGACATTTTGGAAGAGCAAATTGTATTTTTACCTCTGAATCACGTTCCTTTGTTTCCTAATTGGAGATGCCACAGGTTTGAGCATCAGGCAGAAACATGAAGGACTTCAGATTTTGATGCCAACCGCTCAGATGTCAAACTGTATTTCTAATTGGGGTCACTGACACAGATCTTTGCCCTTCTTTCAGCTGCTGCCTTTGTGCCGTCTCCTACACTTGTTTGGGCTTTTATTATCTCATGTGATCGTTTGCATCTAACTCCACAGCAAACGCAAGTCCAGAGCCAGGAAATAAAACTGCAGCTGCCTCGAAACACTTCTGCCCGCCACCAAATCCCTCCGGGGGCCTGAAAACACCAGGATTCGAGCAGACCAAAATCCCATAAAACAAATAAAGCAGCGCATTACACTTGGAAAAGCTGTCACGAACGACTTTGATCCTGCGTCTACTACCGTCCACCCTCCAGCAGACCACGGGGCAGGTTTTTTGACAAGGCTGTGACCCGTCCTGCGGCCTGGAGGGACCCCAGGGCCTCTCGCTTCACTGGTGGTTCGTGCTGGGCTGCATTTACCCACACACAAGCCGGGAGGATTCTTCTCGGTGGCTTCTCACGCCGCCCTCATGCCAGCATTAGCTCCCGCCGCGCCTGGCCCGTGCACGGCTCTCAGCGGACACAAAGCACAAGTTAAATACGCGCGGCGCCAGTAATAGTGGTTGGCGCCATTTGCTTCTGCTGCCAAACTCTACGAGTGGAATGACAGTAAAGTTGCAGGAATTTCAAATAACATCCCTCAGTGTACTGGGTTGCTTCGTACATGGGGCGAAGCGGCCCCGGGGGCAGGGAGGAGCCCGGGGGCTCCCCCGTTCGCTCTCGGCAATGCCACTCGCAGCCCTTGGTCCAGCGTTACGGAACCACTGGAGCATCAGCGGGATCAGCCTGTACTTACTGCGGGAGCCTCCCCACCCCGTAAGGCATCAAAGCCTTTTAGAAAATCATAAACAGTGAAGAACTTCACCGGATGAAAATCTTTTCCTGGTTCAGAAGCCGGTTAAACGCACGCAACCGAAATTGCTTCTGTGCCCTTCCAAGTCTGGGGTGGCAGGAGGCCAGACACGAGAGGGCTTGGGGGGGATCTCGCTCCTTGGGGGGCCTGAAGCCTCCTTCCCGCTTAACCCAAACCCGCTTCTGCTCCAGAGCCAACAGGACTCGCGGGCGCAGGTCTCTGGTGCTTGTAAGGGCTGGTTCCCTTGTCTGTCACCGCTGCGGTTTGGTACCACTCCTCCTGCAGCTCTGTAAGTAAATTTTTACGCCTTTGATCTAAATGGAAGACATCAGTGGCAAATGAAGCATTAAAACGTGTCAAACCTCTTGGTTTCAAGCACTGCTGACACTAAGGATTTTATTGAGCAGCCAAAGCACGACAAGGTCTGTCCGGGGGTGCCCTCCTGCACTTACTCTTACCTATAAATGCTATTTATCAATAATACATGTAATAAAATAAGTACTTTTAAGAGCAAGGCAACACTTTTTATTTTTATTTAAAAAGGCCTTGATGGCAGGAATATAGTGTAAAAATCATTGGAAAAACTAAAAGGCATTGATACATATTGGAATATACACTTTTTACATAAATTACATTTATTTATTTATTCTTTCATTTGAGGTTCTTATTCGGTATTGAGGTCTAATAGTTAATAGGTCCTGGGATCTGGACGTTTAGACCACCATAGTCTAACATGTACATGTTCATGGGCCATTGCTGAAAGAGAGGGAGAGAAAAAGAAGGCAAAATTCTCTGTTAGGACACAACACAAAACCATGCATATATCAAATCTGACATGTTTCGACACACAGGCTGTTGCTCCCACTTTCCAAATGAGATAAAAGAACCAACCCCAAACCGAAACACCACCGGCAAACCTGATAGAAAAAACCTTCTAAGTTTGTATTTCTCTTGCGCTTTTTTTCATTTTATTTTTTAAAAGCATTTGGTATCATCCACAACCGAAGCCAAGCCCTGAGGGAGAGCAGTTGGATGCATCTCCCTGATTTTCTTTCCTATTTTCACAGTTCGGATGCTCGCCGGAGCTCTGCATCGCTCCCGGGATGGAGCCGAAGCAACACTCCCGGCGCAGCTCAGACCACGGGGGAACCGCCGGGTCCTGCCGAGAGGTGCTACGGGGCCGAGGTGACGCCGCCAGCACCCGTGTTTTAACCCAGTGGGGTCGGGGGATTTGCTCAGGCTGGTCTCACGTGCGGCTCCCGCCAACACCACGTGCTGAGCATCCCCCCGAGGACCGACGCGGGAGAGCCCCAAGGGGCAGCGGGCGCTTTGCTCTGCTGACCCCCTGCCCCGGACAAACCCGGCAGGAAAAGGCAGCCCCAAAGCTGCGTCCCCTCCTTCGCCAAACCTGCTTGTGCCATTTTACGTCACACTCTAGAGTGTTTGTCAGGCAGAGGGAGGTGGTGACGGTTCGAGGAGAGCAGAGAGCAGCATCCTGAAGCAGAAAGATAGGTAGGCAGTAACCCCCCTAATATTTGGAAGGCTTTACCACAAGTGAGATCTGATTTGTTGATGATGTAGACTCCATATTGGAAGAGGAGGAAGAGGAAGATGAGGAAGAGGAAGATACCGAGTTCCCTTCGGAGATCCTCTTCCGCTTCCGTTTGGGAACGCTGGTGTCTTTCTCTGCAGTGAGAGAGGGAAGGCATGAGGTGTCCGAGCTCTCTGAGCAGTTCCTAAATGCGGGGACCCATCCTGCCGCTCCGACCTTGCCTGCGGCTGAGCGTCCCCCTGACCCGCTGTGCCATCCCTGGTGACACAGGCTTGGTCTCCACGACCTGGCACGGAGCTGCCAGCTTTCCTCAGGCACCGGCAAAGAAAATCCCCAAAATCAGCAAATCCCAAACTCCAGCACTTACAGAGCCCAATATCGCACAGACTTGTGTCCGTGCTGGATGCTTTGGGGCCGTGAAGGTGCCAGCTCTGATGACAATATGCCCATATGTATCTGCATATATGAAGTTTCTCGTGCATCTCTTTTACATCACGTTGCAGGCATGCTCTTGCTTACCAGATCTCCCTTCTCTACCTAGCCACCTATTTTCATAAAACTAATACGATCCTAATTATCTCTGGAGCTGCTAATTTTGACACATTTGATTAAAACTGGCTGAGAGTTATTAGGGAGGATGGGACAGGGAGAGAAATGCATTCCCAGCGACCACAGAAACCTCGTTTCCTTAGAATCTCAACTGCTAAACGATGACTCAAATTAAGGGCTTTAACCAGTGAATAAATTGCTCACGGTGAGTAAATTGCTAGTGGGAAAGGGATAATCAAATCCTCCAGAATACGCTGAAAGTTAGAGTCTAACAGCCAGTCTCCCCCAGCTCATCCAGTGCCATCGTCTAAGTTGACGGTTTGCTCCTGAACAGATGCTGAGCCTGACTTTTCTTTTTCCAGGTGGGATCTTCTCCCCCGCCCCCCCTGAGGATGCGGGAGGTTCGAACGCCTCCCCACGACCCCCGTCCGTTTTGCCCATATATTCTCTCTGCCACAGGGCAGGGAGAGCCGTGGTTATTTCTTAGCCCAGCGCTTACCTGTTTGTTTGGCCTCAGTGCAGATTTCGGCAAACGGCCTGCGTAAGAGACAAGCAGGGTCAGAGCAGGCGGACCCCGACGTTTTCCCCCTGGGCCTGCCCGCGCTGGGACACAGCCCAGGCCCCGACCCCGAGCTGCTCCTCCGACACCCCCCTGCGCGGGGATGGGACATGGAGCCTCCCCACCGCTCCCCGGAGAGAAGCAACCCGAAATAACTCAGCTGGGTCTCTGAGCCATCCCGCTATCTGCCCCCGTGCTGTGCCCCTTCCCAGCGTCATCATCTCAAACTGCACAAGAAGGAGGGGATAAACCGGCCCCGCTGACGCCTCGCTGTGCCCGCCCGTGGCCGAGCACGTCCCTGCGGCGCAGGACAGCGGATGCTGGGGATGGAGCGGGTCTTCCGCGGGTACGCGGTGGCATGGCTCCGCTCCGGTGGCCCCGCGGTGACTTACCCCACTCGTGGCTGGAAAGCAAGGGCAACGCTTAATGAACAGAACCCTTCCCCAGTCACAGAGCTGGGGGAACTTACTGGAGCTGGTTTATAATCACCATCCGGATGCTCTCCCGTGCCTTCAGGATCTTCTCCAGCCGATGGATGTCGTAGGTATTGGGGTTTCTGAAAGGGATATCATCTGGCAGCCCAGTAACCTCCACGGCGTCAGGACTGTCCCTGATGAGTTTATAGGGCACCATGACGGGCCGGTTCAAGCCCAGAGCTTCTCCTGTAACGGCAGAGCAGAGGACAACGCAGCTTTACCCCACAGGGCTCCGGATCCAACCAACCGAAGGACCAAGAGCCCTGGGAGGACTTTGGGAAGCCACGGCTGCCGCGATGCCCGATCTTTGCTGCAGCCACGTCCCACCCAGCCATCTCACGTCTGCCTGCCCAATTCATTGCCTGCTCCATTAGTCTCCGTTCAGGATCCTGCCAGGAGCCTCAGGTGAGGGTTGTTTTACAGCACCAGCACTTGCACACCCACCTCTGCTCCGTGCAGAGCACACCCATCGCCCGTGGGCCAGCAGCAGCAGTGTGGGAGACAGCCAGGAGAGAGGGCAAATGGGAGAGATTTGTCCATCTCCTCTTGCCTCCGGCTGTCAGCGGGTGTGGGGGTCACTGGGGTGGAGATTGCATCCATCACTCATCATCACATCACATCACATCGCTCCTGCTCGTTTTTTGAGCAGCACTTTATCCCCCTGGCCTCCACAATATCCTATGGCAGTGAAATATGGCAATGTAATTCCTTGCTGCATTAAAAGTACTTCCTTCTGCGTGATTTAAACCTGCTGCCCACCTCTCTGGGTACCCCTCTGGTTCCTGCACGGTGGGGAGCAGCGAACATCCCTCTCCTGTACTGGTCCTGATTGTAAGAGCCTGCTCTCGCCTCACGCCTCTGCCACCCCCAAACCTGGAGGTGTGAGCTGCCCCTCAGCCACATTCCTGGTTTTCCTTGCAGGGAATTCGTCCCTGGAGCCCACCTGGCATCTTGTGCTCCATAAACCGTGCCTGGACCATGGGAACGCAGGGATCTGCTGTGGGCTCAGCCCCGAATGGGCCGAGTGGTGCTGAGCCGGGGCAGACGGGGATGCTTAGAGCACAGGCACCAGCCTCCCTGGGGGAACCCAAAATAACCAGGGTTTGCGGGAAGGGTAAGCAGCCTTGACAAGGGGAGACTTGAGAAAGGAGGGGAGTGACATTCCCCACTGCTTTGCTATTGTCTTGGCTATTTTCCTTCTCCTTCAGGCAATTATTTTGGGGAGAGAGGCGAGACACCGCACCAAACAGTGGGGTGCCACCAAGCTGCTGCGGCCCAGCCCTGGGGTCTCCGCGCGTCCTGCGGCTGGCTCCTACGCTCCCCTCACCCGGCTGCTATTCCTACTGCGCCTTTTCCCAACGACGGGTGGAAGGAGGGGTTTGTTAGACAGCACAAGGAGCCTGCAAACAGCATTTTCAAATCTTCTTCAGTCTCCTGACCTCCTTTTCCACCACGGCTCCAGCGAGCTTCTCCCCAGCCGTGCCTCACGTTGGGCTGTGGCTCCAGCCTTGCTCCCAGCCCGGCAGGCAGAGCGGGCAGGGGCTGCCTGCCAGCAGGCTGGCGCAGGGCAGGCACGCTCAGCGCACGCACACCACGGCTCCCGCCGGCTCAGGACACGTTAAAAACACATCAAAGGCTGACGCCAGACTGAACAAATCCTGCTCCTCGGCTGTGGGGGTTTTTTTTTTCCCATCCTCCCTCCCCTCGCCAAGGAGGAGCTGTCAACAAGAAGGTCACGGTCCCACCTGCCAGGAGCGAGACACGGGAACGTCCCCGGGGAAGGGCTGTAACGTGAAGCAGTGGGATGAAACCTGTGCTGCAGCAGGCTGCCGTGCGCTCGGCCTATAAATAGAGGCCTTCAGTCGAATTAATTTTAACTATAGCTGCTGTCAGCAAAAACAAACCCCCTTGGCGATGCGTGCAGATGGGAGACTCACCGTATTTTTCATTGAAAAGCTCTTTCACTTGCTCTCGGAGAATCACCTTCTCTCCGAGCCTGTTGGCATCGTCCTCATCTGCAAAGCAAAAAAGGACAGGGAATAAAATACCCCGTTTCTTTCCGAGCCCCTGGAAAACCCATCCCACCGTGTCTCTGTCCCCTTGCCCCAGCGCGGCGTGGGGACACCTCGGAGGCGGCTGCTCTGCGCTTACACCTCGCGTCGCCTTTTAGAGCCGTGCAAAGTAGCTAGAAAATGCTGCCAAATCTGCATTTGCCATGCGCTGCCACGGCTGAGAGCATTTCACATCCACTTTGCGGTGCTGTAAATGACTACAAAATAGGCAAAGCAACGGAGACTCAGGCCCTCAGTGCCACGAATGCTCCCACAAGTGATATCAAGGAATGAGATAGCACTTTTATAGCTGGGCTCCTAAGTACAGTATTGTTTTATAATATGCCATATAATCAGCTTGGCTTTACTAGCTTTTTTAATTATCCTCATCGTGCCAGACAGTTTCTCCTGTGTTCTCTCATATCAAACACGTGCCTATGTCAGTAGATTTTTTCCCCCAGCTATTCAGCATCCTCAGGGGGCTCCAGGAAAAACAACTGGGGGTCAGTGCCGGCCCCCTTTGATGCTTTTTCACCCCGCAGGTATAAAGCCCCCACTGAATGAACCTTGTCCGCCTCTCGCCGGGGTCACTCCTCCAGCCCCGAGCCAGCCGGGGTGCACAGCGCAGGGCCGGCTCGGTGGGGTCCCCTCCCGGAGAGGGGGCATCACCACCCTGAGCCTCGCCGCACCCAAGGCAGGCATTTTCACCCAGGCTGGCCCACCACGGGGTGGAAATCCAGGGCGGTTATTTAAAACATCAAGGTGAGAGCTGCAAACCTCAGCATGAGGGACCCAAGCACCCTCTGCCCCCAGCCTGCAGCTATTTATTTCGATTTTGAGCAATTGCGTGATTTTGATTCTGATTTTGAGCAATCACATGATTTTGATTTTGGTTTTAAGCAATATCACATAGCTTTGCAATTCTGTTTTAAACGCGAGCTGAAAACCTGACGCGAGTCCCTGCCTCCCTGCACGGGGCCCCAGAGCCCAGCGCTCAGCACCCCCAGCAGAAATCACACGCCTCGGCCACCCTGCTGCTGAGGGTGCTGGAGAGAAGCTGCCACCCTTAAATCTCTGCACCCTGCTACTGCAGGGTACGGCCTCAAAAAAGCCTCTTCTCCACCTGGAAAATGATAGTGGTGTCTGGATATAACTAGGAAAAAAAAAAAAGGGAGAAGTTTCTGCGAAGGAACCTCAGGGCCAAGTCGCACTTCAAATCCAGAAATGGCAACAAAGCAGCTTGAAAGGGATGGAGCAAAAAATAAATAAAATAGAAGAAAACCAAATAAATGTCGCCAAGGAGCTCTGATTTCAAGAACCAAGACCTTGCCTTGCGGTGCGGCTCCCGAGGCCGCGGCAGGCCGGCGGGGGCAAACCCTGCGGGCTCCCTCTGTGACTTCCTTGTCATTGATGCTCAGTTTCTGGGCTGTATATACACACCCGTATGGATGTGTAGATGGTAGCAGACAAAGAAACACCAAAATTAAGTGTTCTCACTCGTTTAATTCTCTGGGACTGAAAAACGCAGCAACTCTCTCCTTTCCGCTCATGCCCCGAGCGACCCAAGCGCAAGAAACAAGATCCCGAGGGATTTTTTTTCCACCTTGCGGACTCCCAAATTTCCATCCAAGGACACGAATGCCATAAAAAACCTGGAACTGAGCATGCATAACAGAGAAGCCAGAGAGGAGGCTCCTGCTGGCGGTGCCGCTTCCCGGGGACCTGCCCCTCTGTCCCCCGGCGGCTCCAGGCACGAGGGATCTCCATCTACCTTCGAATTTAGACGTTTGGGTTTGGGAAATAATCAACCCAAGGAAGCCGCTGGCACCCCTGGGACGTGCTGAGTCCTTCCCATAAGGCAGGTTTATGCGTGCTGCCGGCTTCAGCTCTGTGCTATCAATTTTATTTTTTTTTAATTAAAAAAAAGTAGTCAGTTGATTGACTTTTTTCTTTCCGATCCTGCTTGCCTGAAGCGAGGAGCCCCGCTCCCTCCATAGGCACTTAGGTAGAAGCGGTCAGGTTTTGAAAGCACCATTTGCTCTTTTCCAACAGGACTTGTCAGAGCTCGACGTTTCTTTTCGAAACGCCAAGTCGTTATTTAGTGGTTATTAAAAATGGGGTTTAGGTGGCTGCTGTTGGACAACAGGGTCCAAAACCGCCTGTTCTTCTCGTGACTTTAAGAAAACACAATGAAACCAAATCCAAGGTATCCCACGGATAAAGAACGGTGTTGTCTGGGTTCGCGACGCCATGTGCAGAGCCCCAGTCTCGGCAAAGCCGCGGCACGGCCGGGCAGGGTACCCGGCAGAGCCTTCCTCCTCCCCGTGCCGCCGCCGGCATCCCGGGGTGCTGCTCCAGGCGATGCACGTCCTCCACCCAGCCACCCCGCTCGGAGTAACAACCCCCCGCTATCCGAACTCCCGGCGTGAAGCCTGTTTCATCGGGGAAACAGCCACTGCCCAACACATCCCACGGGAAAGCGGCTCAGGTCCCTTCTTCAGGCAATCCCGGTCGTGTCAGAGAAACACCCAGGATCTGGCCCTGAATCTTATGAGGATAAATACACGCCTCTTCCCCCCGCTTCCAGCGTCCACGGGTGCAATTCAGTTACACCCCTGTGTAAATCCGGCATAAACCCGCTGACTTTTCCGAGGCTATTCCACAGTAACTGGGGTTTAAACACAGTTGGAATCAGCTCAACGTATGGGTGTTTTCAAAGCGGAGCTATACACTTGCGGGAGCAGGCAATTAACATCTAGACAGGCGCCCAGAATCCCAGCTGACGGGACCGAGGCTGGATCTGCCGGAGATACGCCGTGCCCTGCCGCAGATACAGGCAGGAGAGCTCTTCTTTACTCCTGTAAATTAGTATATACGTTAAATCTCCGGAGCCTACACGACTGCACACCGGCTCTGGCCCAGAGTATGTGTTAAAGCAAAGCAAAAAACCCCAACCCAAATCTGTGCAAGAGCTCCTTATGAACGGCAAGTGGATTTTTTAACAAATTAATTGCTCGGACACATGGATGAGCTGAGGATATCGTGGCAGGTCGGTTTGTCTGGAGCAGAACCGGCACCGATGCCCAGCGACTGCAGCAACGGTGCTTAGAAATGCAGAGAGGATTAATAACAACAATAAAATACTGTTAAACACATCCTGCATCATTCAGTTCTTGGTATCACAGGGAAACAGAGCAGAAAGGAAAAAAAAAAAAATACCTGAAATTTGGGGGTTTAGGACATTTTCATTCTTATATTAAAACGCAAGTGCATTTCTTGTCTGCTACCATCTACGATGCATCAACTGAGCTACGTACCATTCAAGGCAGCGTAGGCTTTTTCCAATGATGTTATCCGTCTAGGGGCTACAGCGCAAGTTAAAAGAAGACAAAAAAAAAAAAAAAAAAAAGAGAGAGAAAGAAAAAGAGAGCCATGAGTGCTGCAGCTTGGTTTCTTGGTCACAAACAAAAGCAAAACCCAGGATGACACTGTCCCTAGCAGCTTAAAATTCCTCCGGTCCCGAGGCCCCTTGGCACGGAGATGCTTTCGGTAGCTAAATAACTGCCCGGTGAGCTGGGCTGGGCTCTCCACCGTGCACCAGGGACCCGTTTTGGGATGTGCTTGAGCCCGCGAGCATCCCCCGAGCTCTGCCGCACTCCTGAGCGGCTCGAGGTCCACACGCGCCCAGGGACGCGCGGCCGAATTGCAGCATTTACGGCACGTGCCGAAGCAGCAGCGGTTGTGGTGCGTGGCCACGCCGGAGGAGGAAAAAAAAATATCTGAGGTTAAAGCAGATGAAAAGCAAACAGGGAAACTGTGTCAGCTCTGCAGCAACGGGGGGAGAACGGGAGAAAAAGGGATCCCTAAGGAGAGGCTGGCGCCCGCCACCGACTCCGAAGAGACGAGCGATATCAAAAAGAAATGAATTTCCTGGGGAAAAGCAGCAGGGACGGGGCTAGGGCCAGGGTTTGCGTGATGGGCAAAAGGAGGAATGAAGCGGCTCATCACGCCGAAGCCGGCAGCCGTGGGGAGAGCCGGCGGGGGGGACAGCGGCTGCGGGTCGTGGCACCAGGGAGGCTCTTGCTGCCAAACTGCAGCACGCGAGCGCCGGCAAACTGGAGGGGATGGGGGGAGAGAGCAGAGGTGCGTGTCTGAATTTGCTGAGCAGAGGTACGAGCAATCTGAAGTAGCTTAAAATACGCATCAAACATTTCAAGCAGGCTGAGGAAAGCAGCCATTGCAGCACACAGGAGACAAGCTCTGCCGATGCCCCCGGCCCGACCGGCTGCGCGGGGAGAGAGCTTCGGTTCAACGGCAGCGAAGGAACAGAAATCGCGGGTTTTGCACAGCGCAGCTGCAGGCGCCGACGTTTCGGTGCAAACCACAGTGAGCCGGGGTGCTGAGCCGGAACCCTGCACCGCCTGGGCTGCAGGAGGACAAATCCTGCCATAAGCGGCCGGCGGCTGCAGCACCGCCGCTCGCTGCCACGCAGCAGGACCCAGCTGGAAAATAAGTGATGCTGCCCGTCGCCTTGTCCCCCGAATCGCTGGGTGACACCCTGCCTGTGCAGGCACCCCGCAGGCAGCACCCACCGTGCAAAATGTTAAGGCAAATACGCAATGCAAAGGGGGAGAGGTGCGGATGGGTCACGGCGGCGCTGGGAAAGCCAAGCTAGAGTCCAAGCCAAGAGGGAACAAGGTCCTGGCATAGCTCCCGGCAAGGAGGAATGCAGGCAGGAGCGTAGGCAGGAGCGCAGGCAGGCTGCAGGCAGGCAGGAGCGCAGGCAGGCAGCGAGGAAGAGAAGCATACAGCAGCAGCTTTCCAATATGAATCAGAACCGGTTTCGGAAGGGCAGCATGGCGTTTCATTTGGTTGGCGGCAACTCAAAGGCATTTTCAGCATTTCAGGTGAAGATTTCAAGGTGCCGTTATGAAATCACACTGATTAAGAAAGATAATTAAAATTTCTTGCCCTGGTAACCCACATGTACTGCTCAGCCTTAACCACGGGAGGCATCCCGCCAGGCTCACGGCCGCTGCGCTGCGTGGTACGGAGCGCAACCCTAAGTGCCGGACCACAGTGGGATGGAGCAGCACCCACCTCGATGAGCACCCTGAAAAAAGGGGGTTTTGGGATCTCTGAAGGACACGTCAGGATATGAGGCTGGCGGGGAGCAGGAGGGAGGCAAAAGCAAAGCAAATGGGATGAGCTGGGTGACGGTGCTGCCTTCCCATTGGCATGAGGATGCCACACATGCAGGCAAAAGGGAAAAGGAGACAAAAAATAGGCAAAGAAAAAGGTGCTTGGAATCACGGAGGTGCTTAAAAACAGGCTTTGAAGCTCCACAGCTACTCACACTACCTGCTTGATTTTCCACCTTCAGACTAAAACCACTAACCAGCTGAACACTAAAAAATAGTTCACCCCAGATAACAGGAAGACGGATTAGAAGGAAAAATAACCCGGCTGCTCCCACCGGGGCTGAATGTCGGGGCTGGGGGGTGAAGGGAGAGGAGCACGGACCTCGAAAAGCAACCTGGTGATGGAGCAGGATGCGCTCAGCTCTCATCATCGCCCCGTCAAGTGCTTTCCTCTTTTTTTTTCTTGCTAGGAGTTTCCAACATGAGGCACATATCAAAGTCTTGCAGAAGATTTTAATCACGACAGCACAAAAAAAAAAAATATATATAAAAAGATGCCTGGATGTGTGGTTTTTTTAATTAAAGAACACTGCCTGCCCTACTTTATTAATTGGAGTATGGGAAATAATCTATCAGGGTGGTAGAGAGTTTGGGGAATAGGACAGATGGAGCTGGTGTACATTTTCAATCAAAGCACATAAAAATTAACATACAGAAAGATTTTTTTGTGTGTGTGTGCTAGATTACTTATGCTTGATTTTTTTTTTTTTCCAAAGGCTCAAATTAAGCCTGTTTTGTTTCTCTGTGCCTCAGGAAAAGAAGAAAAGAAAGGATAAGTGCTGAGTTTATAGCACTGGAGCTTCACCCCTGCTCTCCCACTTCTGTTTTAGTGCCGAGAAATCATTCTGCTTTGAAAAAGGGGTTTTGAAGATCTTTTTTGCAGAGCAGATACCAGTGGCGGGGAGAAAAAAAATTAGAAATCAAAAGGAAGACCTCAGGACACCAGGAGGGTTGTGCTCCTGGATTAAAGCCACGCAGGTAAAGTGCTGGTAGAGGCACCAGTGACCTCGGGGCCATCGTCCCACCTTCGAAAGGCTGCAAATCCGCACTGCAGAAGGAGGTTGCAGCCAACTTTATTTTTCCAAAAACCAGCCTCATTCCCCCCAAAACCCCACTTTCTTCTGCAAACTGCATCCCTGCCGGCACGCACCCCCCTCCAGCCGCCTCTGCGCCGGCAGCCTCACCCCCCACTGCGACCCATTAGGGGGGAGATACCATCTCGACAGAGAAATTACAGATAATCTTGAGAAAAAGCATGCTTGGCGCTCAGATGATATTGAAATCCTTTTATCCGTTTCTGTCGCACTTAAAAAATGGGTGTCCCCAAAAGAGAGAGATAAGGAGGCCGGTCCTCCGCTGTCCTGCAGTTATCTGGGATGCTCTTTGCAATGCAGGAGGTGCACAGCTTGTTTAAAGCAAATTAAACCCTGTAATTTAACCTAAAGGCAACTAAAATCACCCCAAAATAATTAAAAAAAAATGCTTATGTTAAATTTCCCTTTTCCCTTAAAAGGTAAATTTTTCATGTAATTTTTGGCCAAAATGATCCACAAAAAACATAACCTCCCTTATATTTATACAGTCATCTCCTGGGCTTTCCAGCTTTTAGATGCCTTTGCAATGCCATCCTGCTTGGGAGTAACTACTGCTTTCACTTTAACGCTCCTCTGCGAAATAAAAGTGATTTTCATTGATTTTGTTTTAATGCCAAGCATGCACTTCTGCGGCTGCCCTTCATTTTACATGGCGGGGCTTTACTACACAAGATTGAGGTAAAAAGAACACTCTTAAATTTAAATTTTTAATGATCTATGGCTAGTTGGAAATCATTAATTTTGTTAAGGCAGATAAAAAGCAATCAAAGCCAAGACAATGAATGTACCACTGTGTTGCCACCATCCACTTTGGTGTAATGGGGTGGAAAAGCGGAGGAGAGGTTAATTGCTGTCAACGGGGATTTTTCGGGGGCAAAATACAAATAGCCTTTTTCTCAAGGAGACATGCCGGTGGCAGTCTGACTACTAGAAAATAATTCTAAGTCCTGGAATTGTCTCCGGAGATTTAGCAAATCTATGAAATAGTCTATAACAAATTGAGATGTCAAGTAAGAAAACCCCTCACCTGCGACTGATCTTATTTAAAACCCCCGTGGGAGGAGAGCGCGCGAAGCCCCGAGCCCGGCAGGGATGCCGCGACCTCCTCCCGAGCCCGCTCGGGTACCACAATACACAGAATAAAATATGTCTTTGGGTTTGTGCTAGCACGGGCCAGCCCGTGGTGGGAGCGTTCAGCTGGAGAAAGAGGAAAAAAAAGTAATGTTGTGCATCGAAAAGAAAATCAATTTCTTCTACATCTCTATTTATCAGGCTGTGTTTCCAAGCCAGCTGGCAGGTTGAAGTATTTGCCTTCTGATGTGCTCCTTTGTTAATGGTGTGATTTGTGTCAGATCAGCGTCTCTTAATGTAATTATACCGATTACGGCGGAGGAATGGGAAGACAAGATGTGGCTGGAGGAGCGGATACGTCCTTGGCTCACTCCGGCGTTATAGCCACGTAATTCTGTGGAAAACCAGAGTTCTGCAAAACTCGCATTTCACCGAGGGCTCGTTTAAGACCCGGCCGATGCGAGCCGGAGCCTTGCTGGTTAGGACCAAAAGATAGGAGGTCTAAACCCAAAATCCGTGGACCTCAGGGGACCTCCCCATCGACTTGGCTGGGCCATACGCAGGGATGCCTTGGACCGTGCCTTGGATTGAATTTCTCGGACAGTTCGCCTTTTGTTAGAGCCCTCCCGGGTGTCTAACAACTTTTTGCTGTTCCCAATAAGGGCATATAAACGTTTTCCTCTCTGTCATATTTGTCTTCCCTAAATGGTGCCATCCCCATGGAAGCTGGCCAAAGAAACGGGAAGCCATCAATAAAGACGACAACGTTTTTTGCACCTATCTGTGCTCTTCCAACAGTTGCAATTACAGACGTTTAAAACCGAGACAGGTTTTTACCCACGTTTCTGTCGGCAGCTCTCTTTTCTGGGCAGCCTAGAAGCGAGAGACAGAGCTACCGCAGCGATGCACAGGGAAGGACGTGGCTCGGGGACGGTGATTTCTGCCGCTGGGTTCGGAGCGCACCCGGGACACCCCATCCTCCCCTCTCGCGCGTCTCCCCCCGTGTTTCCGCCCGCGGGATGCCCACGAGCCCGAGAGGGCTTTCGCTGCCGTGCTGCTGCAGCCCGATGCAGACCCTGTGGTTAATCACCCCCTTCCCATGACCCTCCCTCGCCACTGAACCTGCCAGCTCATTGCAACACTTATTTACTTGAAGAAAACGCATAAGAAAGCAGGTGCTTTCCTAAACACAGAACGCAGATCCCCGCCCTAGATTAGCTCTTGAAAAATGCCGTCATTTCAAGGCAACAGCGGCAGTACCAACGGGTGCCGCTGAGGCCTCGGTCAGGGGAACTTCAGCAAATGCACCAAACAACAACAAAACCGAAGTGGGAAGCCCAGGAAAGTGAAGTCAGGGGTAACCTGCCTCCAGCTGATAAAATTATTGCACGCCATCCACAGCTTACAACTCCCTGACCACCACTAACCACCTGGCCAATGCATTGCTTAGGCAAAAAGGCATCATCTCTTACCGGGTTTGGGGATGAGTCCTTGGAAAGGCCTGTAAAAAATAAGGAAAAAAGGAGATTTAAAATGAAACACCACCGGGAAGCCAACACGCCCGGCCTGAGCATCCTCCCGCGGCCCAGGGAGGGTTAGGGATCAGCCTGTCCTTCGCACGCCGGTGCGGGACCGGCGGGAGCTCTGCGGGGAGGGCGTCCCTGCGGTCCCCAAGGACACACGCCCTGCTTGGGGCAGCACGCAGTAAGAAGACAGGCAGCGCGGCCCAGCCAGGGGGTGATGCAGCCACATTTAAAGCCTCTGGTTTTCCCGGTCTCACCTTACGGTGACACAGCGATGAAGCGCCTTTCCCCTCCCGCTTGTGTCCATCCCCTTTGGCTGCAAAACCCGCAGGACCCCCTCGCACCGTGCCCTCTCTGCGGGACCCTGAGCACTGCCTTCCACCAGCAATAAACCAAGCAATGCTTCTCCTAGCTCAAGACTCCTAGAAAAGGGGCTGGGATTTCTCTGCCCACACAACCATCGCACCAAGCACCGTCTTCTCCCACCAGCACCTCCCCAGGTAGCAGACAGGAGGAAAGAGCAAGAGTCTCTATTTTACGGTCCCCTCCTTTCTGTCGAACCGTTAGTTGCCAACTTTATAGCTGTCTCGGGGGCTGGAGGCATTTATAGTATTTACAGACCTGCCCCGATGGGGCTGGCAGAGCTGGGGGTGCATTTAGGTCGGCTCCCTCCTCTCCCCTCCTGCTCGGCGGGGTGGCTGACACCTCTCGCCACGTACCTCGTCACGGTGAACTTGATTTTATCGGCGACGGCCAATATCCTCTCCAGGTTCTGCGAGCCGAAGGTGCACGGCTTCCTGAAGGGGATCCCGGGGGGCAGCCCCTCTATAATCACCGACCCCGGATTGCTCTTGATCCGCTTGTATGGCACTTGCACAGGGTATTTAATCCCCAAGGCCTCACCTGGGAGAGAAGCGAGCGGTAAGCCAGCAGGACACCAAGGATGCGATTTCTACTGTGGCTCCGGCTCCATTGCCGGCCCCGCCGAAGCAGGGCATGGCATGAGCAGGCTGCTCGAGGCACCACGTCAAGCGTTAGATCAAGGACCAACGTTTTCAGGCCACCTCCACGATGGGAGTGGAGGGGTCCCAAGGCAGCCGCGAGCGTGCAGCAGAGCTGGTGGGGCCGAGGAGAGGCACCGTCCTGTACGACGATGCCCGTGGAGCGCGGTGGGAGGGATGGAAAGCCGCTGCTCCTTGCTTTGGCACATTATTTGGAGATAACTCCATAGGCATGTTCCCTCTCTGAGGTCTGGCTGCAGGGTGGAGGCTACACATTGCCTTGCAAATAATTGCTTTTGCGGGTACCTAGGAACCTGCACAAGGCTTACCGCTGCCTAGAAAATGGGGATAACGGCATTTCCCTGCCTTGCTTGATAAAGAACAGCCTCTGGGGCAGGCAGGCCTCGGGAGTGCCCTGCAGAGCCCGGGTAGGTGCCCTGGGGACAGGAGGAGCAGCATCTTCTCGTCCCCCAACGCTCCTGCAAGTGCTCGCTACAGCCCCTCCTTATTCCCTTCCCAACCTCCCGCCACCCCTCGCGCTCCCCACAGCTCCGCAATTCTCCGCTAATGAATTTACCGTCGTTGTTCTTCACAGAGGCGGGGTTAAAAGAAAAAAATAACCCACCAAAACGTGGCCAGGGAGGGCAGGCAGCGGGAAGGGCTGCGGCACGCTCCCCATCGCGGGCTGTGTGGGAGCTGCCTGCAGCAAAGAGCACCAATTCCCAGACCCACCATTCCCTCCCCGGCCCTCCGAGGTGCTGGCCGCTCGAGGGGGAGGCGAGAGAAAGCACCTGGTAAGGGAGGGATAGGGAGCAAAAAATTAGGAGGGGATAAGGAGGGAATAAAACCAACTCCCACCCTGGTTCCTCACCATATTTCTTATTGAACAGGTCCTGGACTTGTTCCCGCAGCGTGTTAGCGATATCTATTCTGGAAAGCCTGGCATCATAATTTTCTGTGAAATAAAGAAACAATTATGGACTTCTGCTGGTAAATTAAAAGGCACTCTGTGACTTTTAAGTAATGCCATTTTCTAATTATAGGAAAGTCCTTATCTTGCAATTAGCTAATCTCTGGAGTGGGCCATTCAAAGTCCTTAAAAATAATCTAAACAGAAATATGTTTTTTTCCCCCCGCCTGTTTGCTAAGAATAAAAGCCGCATGAAATCGAAGATTCAGTTGTGATAATTACCGGCGTTAGAATAAAACGCACTCCAAAGCCTCTCTGAAAAGCCAAAGCCTTTGAAAAGCCTCCGTCCTTCTCTACAAACCCTCGCAGGCCCCTGTGGCCCGAGGAAAAGGGATGCTCAAGCAGGGCAGCACTTGCCCCCCGGGGCCCACGGGCTTCTCACCATCGCTCCTCTCCCTGACGGAGCCGCCGTGCCGGCTGCCGGTGCGTGCCGGACGGGAGCGGTGTTTATACAAACATCGCCTGGGTGGAAAAAGCCCCAGAAAAGGCAAACTCCGAGGCTTGGAGGACTTAACTGTGCATCCCGCAAGGTCAGACGGCGAGATAAGCAAAGCTGGTTAATTAGGGCACCATCCAGAGCGCTTCCAGCCTCTTCTTTGGACCTACAGGACTGCCCGCCCCGGCTGCGCATCTTGTCTTCTGGTTGTCTGTCCTTCCCATCCTCTCCCATCCCACCCCACCTCCTCCTGTCCTCTCCTCCCTCCCATCCTTGCCTTGCCTTGCTCCTCTGCCAACCCACCGAGCCCTGACGCCCCGCGGCCGCTCCCCTCCCACCTCTGTTTGCTCTGCGCAGCCCCCGCAACGGGCCAGGGGCTCTGCCTCAAACCTCCCCCAGATGCCTCCAGGCCCTCACCTTGAAAGCCCTGTCTCTTCACAGCGTCCTCCAGCAGCGCCTCGCTCGAGTCCCTCTCGCTGGCGGCTGAGACAGGGGACATAAGAGGAATTAGGATTCGCGGTGCCGCCGAGGGGGACGCACAGGAGGGGGTTTCCAGCCAAAAAACAAGGTGGGGAGGGAAGGCAAGAGACGCGTTGTAGGAAAACGCTCTCACTCCTCTCCTACCTAGTCCTTAACGGCCCGGCTGCCGGGCGTCTCGCAGCCTACCTTTGGCTGCCGGGCTGTCCGACGCCGGCTCCTTTACGCCCTCCGCCAGCAGCTCCGGTCTGGAAAACAGCAAGAAGCAGAGGGCATGCGAGTGAGCTCCCGGCCAGCGACACCCCGCTGCTCCGGCATCCCCTAGGACAAGCCACAAACCACTAACCGTGTCTGGCTAACGCAATTTTAAAGCTCCTGCAATGCAGCGGGGGAACTTCCGAAGTAATTTTCATGCCGACAGACTCTTTAGTGAGCCGATGTGACGCTCCTCGGGATGAGATTAAGCCGGCGATGGCTGAGCAGCTTAAATCAGCGGTTACAGGCTTTTAGAAGACATGGTCCTGCATGTTTCTCGGGGATGGGAGAAGCCGTGCACGGCTCCTTTCAACGTACAATTGGCCCCAAAAATTGTCACTTGGGTATTTAATGCGAAAACCGCACAGTGAGGCGAGAGCAGGGCTCGTTACGAGCTGTGCTGAAGCTGCGCTACAGAAAAAGGGGTCTGGGATGGGGAGATGAGAACCCCCAAAACGTGGTCGGGCTGGCCTGGGAGCTGCTGGTCTGATGCCGTAAAATCTTTGCGCTCCCAACGTTTATCTTCCGTTTCAGCCGCCCGCCACGTTGGTTGGATCAGCTCCCTCCTCTGCAAGGGAGGCTGAGTCAGCATTTGGGTGAGAAACCCCCCAAAATACCTAAAGACATTTTAAAATCCATTTCTGCTGGATCCATTCCCTCTTTCAGGGCAATGCTGTTGTGTTACATTGGTCGTGGCTGCTCACAGCCCCCCCAGCTCCTGTGGACACCCCTTGCTCCCCAGCGCAAGGGCAGCATCTTCCCTGATGCCCACAGCATCCCGCTGAGGCACAGATGTGAAGATCTGGACCTTGGATGGAGCCGCTTCCCATAAGAAAACCCTCCAGGGCTCCCAGCCCCATTCCTTGCCCCACGCCTGAGCACCCTGAAGGTTAAAGTCTCTTACCCACCCTTGGGTGCTCCCTGCTGCTGTGGCCAAACCTTTGCAAAAGTGGATGAAAACCCCAAAAGACATCAAGGGAGAGATGACAACACCGCTGCCTCTTGGGGATGGCTCCAACAAGCCAATAATCCTTGGTTGCTTCTAATCAAGCAAATTTATTGAAGGTGACCAAGTGATGGATGTTCCCCAGGACACTGCACAGCAGCAGGAGCACCCAGCATCCTCCCCAAGGGACGGCCGCTCCACCTGCCTTACCTTTTAATGACAAACTGGATGTTGTTGCTCGCTTGCAGGATCTTCTTCAGCTTCGCAATCCCGAAGCAGTTGGGGCGCCGCAGCAGGATGCCCTCCGGCAAGCCCACAACGAACAGGTCCTCGGGATACATCAGGAACTTGGAGTAGGGAACTTTGACTGGCTCCGATATTCCTATGGCTTTCGCTGCATGGGGACCAAATCTCGTTAGTTTGCTGGACCTCCACGTTGGGTCCAAGCAGCAGGGACACGATATGTTAGTGCAGGGCTGGAGAGGTTGTCACTCTGTGCCTGGTGGGGATGTCGCTGGTGGGGATGTCCCTGAAGCCGAGGGACAGAGCCACGCAGCTGCCGGGAGCTGGCTTTTGCATTTGCTGCGTTAACAGCCTGCCTTTCGGTGGCACACGTCGAAGGGCCTTCCTATAAAGGTCGCAAGCATCTCTTCACAAGGCAATGGGACCCCACGTCCAGACCTCGATGGACGTCTCTCTGCCAGATGAGGGGACGGGGAACATGTCTGGGGGTGCCCTACCAGCCTGTGCAACCCAGCGCGGTGCGGGTTCCCTTTGCTCCGCTAAATATTGCCAATAAGCGACCAAACAGCTAGTGCCAAGCAGCGCTGTTCGGCCAGAGGTGAAAAACCAGGACAAAATCCCACGAGTGTGGGCGAGGTCTCCCAGTCCGTTACTAAAGCGTGGGGTGCATCCAGGGCCATCGCTCTGCCGGCCGTTCCAGCTGCAGCCCCAGCACCTAACCCTGCCGAAGAGCATCCCTTCTCCTTTCCCCTGGTCACCAGGGGCCCCTGGCTTTTGGGGACTGCCGGGCAGAGCCACATCTCCTGGTCCTGCCAGCGGCAAAAACTTTCTGCCAGCTCTCAAAATGCACGTGTGATCTCACTTGTATTTTGTCCGGGTTAAATAACCTTTCTAAAAAGGGGTGAGCAGAGCATGCCGAGTGCCAACCCCCGGCGCCGGCGTCCTGCCAGTCTTCCTGGGCAACGCCATGACCACCTCGGGTGGAAAACCCTCTCTGATATTTCAAACAAGTGATGGGGGGAAACACTTTGGTCCTTTCCTCCGCATGAGGAAGGCTGAAGGTCACGGCAGCAATTCCTGGCCTGCAGCCAGCAAAAAGGCATCGAGCAAACCAAGGGGAAGAGCTGCAATAACAAGGCCCGGGAAGGTTTCAAATGCATTTGTAAGCCCAGCAGACAGCAAATGAACAAATTAGATTGCACCTTTACTCAGCCACTGTTTTGGAAATGGTAGGTGACATTTCAGAGCAATTAGGAGCTCCCCACGCCAGAGGCCGGCACTCGGCATGATGAACATGTGTTAACAACCGTCTTACCGTATCTTGTGTTGAACAAAATTTCAACTTGTTTCCTCAAATGACTTAAAACATCCCCTATACCATCTGCAAAAAAAAAAGAAAAGGAGAGAAATGCTCTGAGAAATCAGCTGCCTCTGGGGCAAGCAACGCACAGCGCAGGCGAGCAGCCCCGACCTCCGGCAGAGCTGGCCACGCACTCTTCGCGCCTCCCAGATCGGTGCCGGTCCTCCGGCAGCTGCCTCCAAGCTCATCCCTGAGCGAGGAAGGGCGGCGATGCCCCTGCCACAGGGCTGTGCTAGCACCAAGGAGGAAAAAGATAGGGGAAAAAAGTAAATCCAGGCAAGGGAGGGGAGGACAGAGCCCGAGAACGTGGCAGTCTCCTTCCACGCTGAGCTTTTCAGAGGCTGAATGCTCTGCTGATAAGGTAGGAAGCCCAGGAAACCCAACCCAAAATACATCTGCGTTCATTCATGCTTCCAAAAACTCGCAATGATCAGGCAATGTTCGGGGTTCATCGCACACTCACCTGATCCATCCATCTGCTTCTCCTCGTGTCGCGACTCCTCGCTGGACCCCTTCTCTGTCCCTGCTGAGGAAGAGGAGGGTTAGTGGTGGCCAGTGTTAGCAAAACCGGACCAGATATGAGCAGGAGGTCCCTGGGTCCCCTGCAGTCACCCAGCCGCCCCCTCCCCTCACTAAGCTCTGAGCACCCATGCCCAGCGCCGGCTCGGGGCTGGCACCATCACGCCAGGAGCTGCGTAAGCAGCACAAACCCATCGCCTACATCCAAGAGGTCTGCCCGCCCTTCGGCGTGGGCTTCCTGGGAGAGGCGAGACCCAGGGCTCGGCATGAGCAAGGGCAGCCGCAGCGCCGGCACAAATCCCCCAGGTAAATCCCAGTTGTGAGCTGGGCAGAGGAGCTGGGATTTGCAGTGAGCTGGGGCTGGAGAGAGCCTGGGAAGGAGCGGCTGTGGTGGAAAAGCCACCAGTTTGCCTATCAGAGCTCCCAGCTGGCCTCATTGAGGCCACGACTCCGGAAGCGGGTCCCAACTCCATCACCTTGGCTTATAAATGGTGTTTCCTTATTTCTGACACACACACAAACTCCCGTGCCCCCGTGCAGTCTCGTGGATGCTTCATTTCTGGTACCTGCTACCGTTTCTAGGATGTAGTTTGACTCCTCCGAGGCCATGTGCGTGGGCACCGGGTCGTGCATCTCATCCGAACCGGGCGATCGGTCTGCGGACAAAACCCCACGGGCAGTTTTTGTCTCGATGCCGGGGGACACTGTCCCCAAAACAGGGTTCAGAGGGTCCTGATCCATCAGCAAGGGCTGAGCGAAGGGCCCCCCGGCCCCGGGAGCCCCGCACACCACGGCCCTGCAGCAGGAGCTGCTCCGGGGGTGCATTTGCCTTCTTCCTCCCCGGGACCACCCGGAGCTCGTCTCTGAAACACCCCCGACCTCTCAGCCCGAGGGAAAAGAGCAAAAGTTTCTTCCTAACCTCTGCAGAAGATGAAGAGCAAAAATAGTTCAAAATTATTTACTTGGCTTAATTCCATCTAGACACTCAATTTTGGCTTAAGAAGTTAATGCTGCTTGACTTAGCTACTCCACTGTGGGAAAACCATTCCACTAATGCTGCCTTCCTCCACAAAATCACACCTCCTTGGGTTTCCCGTACGTAATCTGTATGCCCTCTTCATTTAAACCTGTCTCCCCTAATGCTGGGCTCTCCAACGCCCTCAAAGAGCTATCCAAATTTAGCTTTAAATAAGTCTTTAGCTAGTTTAAATACTTCCATCAGGTCACTTCTTAATCATCACCTCACAGGATAAATAATCCAAATTTCATCAATTTTTTCCTGTAGGTGAGCACCTCTTTCCTATTAATCCTCCTCCCTCCCTCAGCTGTACTCCCTCTGATTGAACTTGATCTTCAAATAAGGTAAGAAAAGGTGGGGTCTGGACTTGAAGTGTGATCTACCCGGCACCGGAGAAGTGATAACACCTCCTCCTCCTCCTCCTCGCACGCACCGCCAGCTCGCCACGTATTAGCTTTCTTCTCTTCCATGAGCTGCCAAGTTGAAAATTAAAATGTTTGATCTACCACTATACCATGGTCCTTCTGCTTCCCCTATATTCACCATGCATTAAGTCCATTCTACGATAAACCTGAAGTGACTCCCCAGAGATCACCGTGTTAAGGGGACTGCTACGGTTGGGGTGCAACAGAGATCGCACCGGCACGGCAGGGCCAGGTGTCCCTGCTGTCCCCAGCGTCGCTCGCCCTCGGGCACGTCAGGAGTCCTGTTGCTGCCCTCATTCTGGTGAGATTATTAATTAATGTTTGTAAAGCACACTGAAAATGCAAAGTGCTAACTATCCGCTCATTAAACCCTGAGGATCATCCTACCATTTGCTGTGCTGTCCAGGTCAGGTAAGTGGAAAATGACTCTCCCAGCTGCCCCTCAAGCACCCAACTGCTCGTCTCCATCACCAGCCATCGCCACCAACCTCTCCGGGCAGAAACATCAGCGTCACCAATTGCAACACGTTTTCAGCACGTGCTTAATATTTAACCTGTTCTTACAAACTCTTCATAACCAGGCTGTTTTTCTAAATTAAGGACCTCATCAAAAGCATCCCGCGCTCGATACCTGGGATCCTCCAAGCCCGCGCGTAAAGGAAAGCAGCAAAACAGGCTCGCTTTCTCCAGGGAAAAGGCAACATAGAAAAGCAATGAAGGAGAGAGAGAAACAAAAGCAAGCCCTAAAATACCCTGCACTACCCCCACCGATTCCCAACATGACCCTTAAAATGACCTTCAGTGAAGAAAGACCACTGCACAGGCACAGGGGACCTTCCTTGCTGGGAGATACCCCACAAACGTCTCTTCTCAAAGCAACACGCCGAGACGCCACGTGGCAGCCCTGCCTGCGCAGGGGCTGCTGCATGCAGCCGGTACCCCAGCGCCTACCTGGCACGGTGATCTGGATGATGTCCAGCTCGTCCGGCTCGATTTTGATCTGCCTGATCCCACCCAGCTCTCCTGAGGTACCTACCGGGGAAAGGCAACGAAAGACAATCGCCAACAGGAACCAGCAATGCCACGTTTGCCCACCAACGCGGGCAGGGAAACCACAGCCGGCCGCGACTTCAGTGTCAGCTGAGCATTCTGCGGCAACGAGGCTTCGGGCAAGTGGCCCAGCAGCATCAAGCCCATGGCATGGAGGTACCCAAAGGATGTCCGCAGGCATGGCTACTGCAAACAGCTTGGCTAGCAGGAGCCACCGGTGCCCTTGAACCGGCCACTGGCCCTCATTACGTGCTCGTTTCCTGGCTTTCTTCACTTAAAATGAACTGGGTCGCCAACAAGCATTGGTGGGGATGCAGGAGGAGCCGTCTCCAATGGGCACTCCTGGCATTTTTAATGCTCCCAAACTCATGTTTGGGACAAGCCCCTCTGCAGACCCGTGCTCTGGGAGGGCCGAGCGCAGCCGCTGACACCAGGGCATGACCAGCTGAACCCTGGCAAAATTCAGCGTGGTTTGAACCCACCCCGGGCGGGGAGCCTGCGCCGGCCTGGCCATCCCGCAGAGGCTGCCTGGGGAGGATGCTGCGGGCGGTGCTCAGCCCAGCTGCCTCCGATCTCCAGAGAAATTTCCTCATTTAGTGGGAGGACTGCAAGGGGCTGAGCCACAGCGTGCAGCTTGGGCAGGCAGGACAGCGGGGCTCGGCGTGGCTTCACCTATTTGGGGGTGATTCGATGGGTCCAAGCACCTACACCTGCGGAAAAGGGTTTTCTTCTCATTTACGGCGCTCAGAGCACCGACATGCTGATTTCTTGGTGACCCGATCGTGGCGGCTTTTAGGGAGAAGGGAACTCTGTGATTGAAGGCTTCCCTTAGCATCGCATTTAAGCACATGCTTACATCTTGTTATTTCAATTTGTGCACTTCTGGGACCCAACTGGAGGGGCACAGGGTAAGTCCCTTCATCTCTTCATCTATCAAACGGGGATAAAATCCGGAGAGAATTGCCCCGTGGGGCAACCAGGTAACTGGTGCCACACGTCCAAGTTACTTTGTAGGCACCTTTCTCTAGTGCCCCCACCCAATATCACTATTTTGCAAGAGAAAACGAATTATTCCTCACCTGGTTCACAGCTTTCAGAAACACTACACTTCTCGGACCTGGAAGGGAAAGGCAGACAAGAGAGGTGGTCACGGAGCAACCAAAGGGAAAGCTTAAAACCCAGCGGTGTGTGTAGGACTGATCCTGGCAGGAGGGAGAAGCACCGCACCCCCGCTGCGATGCCAGGCAAGGGCTGCTGAGGGGTCCCCGGGGACACTGCACCCATGGTCCCAGCAGCGGCACAACGTCCATGGCTGCAAGGGAAAGCCACGGTCTGCGGGTTTCTCTGCAACCAAGCCCTGCTCCCAAACTCTCCCCCGGTATCAGCCCTGCCGCTAGACACCGATGGATGTAACCGCAGCAGAGAGCTCCTGAAAGCAAGAGGGGTTTGAAGCCCGAAACCTGGTCGACTCCATCCCTTTGCAGCAAAGAGCAGTGCATAAAGCATCATCACAATGTGGTTACTCATGGAGGTAATGCAAATAGGGAGAACGGAAAAAAGTCAATTGATACGGTAAATATTTATTCTGCCCAAAGCTTTTCTCCCCTGAAAACTGGGCGCTATCCCAAACTTGCGTCTACAGTTAACTTCGCATGCTCAGGAATTTACAGAAGGTGTTCAGCATCCAAATGAGATCACTTTGCATTCTCAGGACGCGGTTGCTTTCTGTCTCTCTCTTTCTTAAACAAGAACAACCACGGCGCTTTGGCAGTAAATGATCTAAGGAACGGCACTGGAAAACGCACTCCTCCAAAACGCTGGTCCTTCAGGAGGAAGGAAAATTCTTCTGAGCCAGCGCCACATCGCTGTTGGCTCAGGAGGGATGTTCAAAAGCACTTCTCGCTCGCCTAAATCCACTCAGCAGCGTCAGCAGAACAAACTACGGGCAATACGAGCACTACAGGAGTGCTCTCGAAATGTTCTTCCTAAATGTGGTGTGAGTAAAAAGGATCTCTGGTCTAGAAAGTACTGTATATATTATCTAGGAGGTTGGGAAGGGTTTTCAACTCTCCCACTTCAGGTCAAAGTCAACCTTTCCCTAGGGAAATTTGGGAGGGGGACTTCCCTGGGGAGCACGTTACCCCCCGCGGTACCTGGCCCTTCTCCTGGAGCACCTGGCACTGCCCTTTCCCTGGAACTGGACTCTGATCCGGGGGGACCGCTGCTACGGAAATGCTCTGCTCCCACCAGGGAACAGAGGTTCCTCATCTGCAGGAAGAACAAAGCGGGATTTGAATATCCACGTATTTTTTCCTGCAGATAGGTGTTATCAATGCATCAGGAGATTTTGGGAGATTTAAGTTTACCCCTGCGGCAGGTAAAGCAAGCTGTGCACCACCGCTGCAGTCCGTGATTCCCTTTGCAACCAGAGGTGCGCATGAACCTTGGGGTCCGTGGCCCGATTCAATATGCACACAGACAGCGTAAATTAGGAACAAGGCATATATATATACACAGCTAGGATGAATTTGAAAGGGACCCCAGGATGATCTTTAGGTTGTGCCAGACTCACACCAGTGGAAGGCGGTTGCCCCAGCCCAGCCCAGCGTTGTCCACATCACAGCACCACCACGGGGAGGGCGATCTGAATCCAGCTGGGTACAAACCACTCCTAAAAACCCTATTTTTCCCCCATAGGGTCTTCTAAAGTGGTTTTACCGCACCATGTAACCCCTACCTGGCCCACAGCGGGAGTGCGGCAGGTGAGACGCAGCATCAGCGAGGGCCGTACGGGGACCACGAGCCTCCGGCTGCCCTCAGAGCTCTGCAGCGGCAAACCTCAGCTCCCACCCCACCGGCACGCTGCTGCAGACACGCGGGGGCTGGTTTTCTACCTATTGCTTTGCAGAAATGAGCTCAAAATCTCTACTATCCCGTCCTTCCTCCTCCTTGTTTCCAGTCACACCAATTTAACTGCACAGTGGGATCTTCTGTGGCAAAAATTAGAAGTGTCCTAATTGCAAATGTTAACAAATGAACGGGAAAACGAGAAGCCTCAGCGTGCTTAGAGGCCAGCGGTATTTGAAGCGTTACCGTTTCCCCTGGCATCCTACATGCAACAGATTCTCTGCCGCTCCCCAAGTCTAAACACCTCCAGACACGGAGCGATTCAGCAAGGTGCGGAGAGCAATCGAGAGCTGGCTGAGAAATGGTTTTGTGGCTAAGCCCTAGCTGGGGATCCTGGAGATTCAAGTTTAATTCCCCGTAACACCGGTGAAGCACCTCAGGCCTGGATCCAGCCCAGCCAAGTTCCCACTGCAGACGTCTCTTGCCAAGGCTCTCAGCTGGAGTCCCTTCATCGGGGGGGAGAAACAGGCACTCGTGGGGCGTGATTCCTCCAACGCGTTTTAAATGGTTGGAAAGGGCTGACTCACCCGGCGCCCTGAGCTTGCCGCTGCTGAAAGGTGCTGGAGTGACTCAGCCAGCCCTGCTCCGGCACGGACGCCCGAAGGCAGCCACCGGCAGAGCAGGCAAGCGGCCCTGCTGCCACAGCCCTGCTTCACCAGCACAGCATCTGGGGTTGCTGTCCTTTGGGGGTGACACCTGCACGCTGAGCATTGACCGTTTCAACCCACGTGCAATATCAACGCACAGAGCAAACCAACATCACCCACCCTGGACCCGGTCCAGGCAAGCCAGCCCAACCACCCGCTCATCTTACCCCCCTTCCCATGCCCATGGTTGACTCTGCCTGGCATCAGAGCTCTGGCGTGGCATGGCTTGTGTCGCGCTCGCAGCCAACGGTACAAGGAAGTGGGACCAGCCTCTGCAAAGCGCAGGAAACATCGCTGTGGCATAGCATGGGGCACGAGTGACACCCACGGGTGCTCCCAGCACCCTGTCCCTGGCAGAGGAGAGGACGAGAAGAATTTGGCTTGTTCCACTTAGCAAAACGAAGCCTGGGAGGGGACACGATGGTGTCCTGCAGCAGTGGGGCAGCAAGGTTGTACAAGAGCCTGGGGTAAAACCACCCCCAAACCCTCCTTTGAAGCTGGAGATACCCAGCAGGCTGGGTGACGAATGCCAGTCCTGCAGACGGGGCAGCTCGAGAGGTTTCTGCCCTCCGAAGTTGCGAGATTTCAGGGCTTGGTGCACTGCCGGGCTCGCTCGCTGCCTGCTCTAACACTGCCGACGTGGCAGGTTCCCCTGCCCAGGGCGAACACGGCTTTAGAGGCACACGGCAGCCACATCCAAACCTGAAAAAGCCCTGGGGAGAACCAGGAGACTCCAACCTGTCGCAGGTTCATGCCAACAAAGAGCCAAGGAGGGAGGGGAACCCAACATATGCCATGGAGGGGACAAGCTACCCCATCTCCCCATCCCGGCCTGCAGAAGTCACCGACTCCATAGCAGGGTGCGCAGCCCCGGCTGGTGGGGGTGTCAGCGCTGGGCGGCGAGACTTTGAGCCGGAGAGGCTGAGGAGCACTCGCTCCTACGCCCCTGCTCCTGAGCCTCCCTGCAGCCGGCAGCCTCCAGCACGGGTGTGGGGACAGACATCCCGGCAAAGCTCATTTTGCTGTTTGCAAACCCATCCATGACCGAGCCGGCCGTGTGGGAGCAAGGCTGGGAAAAGGCTCCTTTCCCTGCGGCACAGCCTTGCCTGCGAGTGTCAGTTATACTGCTATGAACTGCTGTCCTGCTTCTCTTATTTAAAGTGATTTTAAAGGTAAATTTAATTTACCTTGCTTTAATATTACCTTGCTTCTGACCAGCTGAAGCAAAAATGCAGGAAACTGGGGCTACACAGAGAAAAATACCTTCTGGATCTCCCAGCACGGGTTGGAAAGCAATGCTATACGCTCCATAGGCACTGCCAGCACATTACAGACCCGTCTAGCTCGTGGCATGGTTGTACCAGAAACACGTACTCTCGTAAAAAGCCTCCTGCCCTGCTGAACTCTATAACCCCGCCTTTATTAAAACATCCGTTAATCCGCTATTAGTCTCCCTGTGAGCTTTATAAACAAGTAACGCTTAATTAGCAGGATGTTGTGTTACGGTGCTGGCTGAGGGTGAATCCTTAGGCCATGCTTTAACACCGGAGGTTGCTCCTGCAGATAATCCCAGCCTGCCCAGGCACGGCCCCGATTTCATCAGTTTTGTACAAAATCAATGATTCCAAACTTTGCTATTTTAACTCGCAAAAGGATGGGGGTGCTCGGTCTCCTCCTGTGCCGGCTAGCTGTACCATCGCAGTGGCTTTTTAGGGAGGCAGGAGAGCAACGCCCTTGCAGCCACGCGCCTTCCCACCACGTTACCTACAGCATCTCCCCAGTGCTGCAGAATTGCACCCGTCGCACCCTCCCGTGCCCGTCCTCCCCAGCCAGCGCGCGAGCCGGCAGCACAATAACCTGCTGTGCACGTTAACGCCCCCAAAATAACTCTCCGAGGGCTGTCACTTTGCGGTGGCCGGGGGACAGGAGTGCCACTTACCTGCTGTTGGTCTGAGAGGTCCCCGCCAGGTCCAGCACGGCCCCACGGTGCGGCTCGGGGGAGATCTCCCCGGGGGGGCTGGAGGGCTCCAGCTTGGTTGGATCTTTGGTAAATTTGCTTCCTGGTGCCAGGTGCACAGGGCAGGTTTGGAAGGAAAAGCAAAACCAGAATTAGCAACCAGAGAGGCCAACGATGATGCAGCTTTTCCACCTCCATTTCTTCCCCCTCTAGTCCCAGAGCTGAGGTCAAGGTGGGGGACAGGTTTTCAAGAGTCACCTGCTTGCAAAGAGAAGGGTACAGATTTAATCAGGTTTACACATTAAAATAATAGCAAGACGCTTGTTTAAACCTCTGTATAAATAACTCTGCTGGGAAGCCCTGCCAGGGATGGAGCATCTCTGGAAAGGGCTGGCTGCCGGGACAGGGTGCGGAGAGGTGGGGACCAGGCTCAGGAAATCCAGGGATGGGCAGGGTCATGGACCAGTGCTGCAGGAGCAAGCCCCAAAGCAAGACGACCCCCATCCCAAGGGAGGGGACTTGCTGCACTGGATGGGAGCTCAGCAAAGCCCAGAGCAGTGGTGCCACGGGGAGCCCCATCCCGCAGCTCCGAGCCCTGCAAGCAGCAGGAGAAATCTCTGCTGCAACAAAGCAGAGGGGGACAAAAGCATTCTGTCACCATGAAAAACCTCCTCTCTCCGTTCACTGTTCCTCAGCAACCTGTAAGGAGCTGAAACGAAGCCTCAGCAATGACCTTGGAGATGAAAAGAGTGATCTGAAGGCAGGGTAGGAAATGAAAATCGGATGGGGAAGGTGAGCAAAGAGCTGAAGGATTAGCGCTGGGGGAAGGAGGGAATGAAATTACGCCGCGAGGCTGCAGAAACCACGTAGGTGTCTTGCTAAATAGCTGCTGCCAAAGGCCCTTTGCTGGTCTCAAAGTGCCATCGCGACATCCCCACCCTTCCAAAACACATCCCGTCCGTGGGAACATGAAGCCTTTTTCCTTTCGGCTCCAGCCTGCAAGGAAGGGCAGGGCTCTGGCAATGGGACCAGCAGCAATATAGAGCCTTAAAGACACTATTTATCTACCGACAGTCCAAAAGGCTCCTTTTAATTTGTGCTTTCTATGGACTAAATCTTGTTCTTGCAGCAGCGAAGCCTGCCTGAAGCTGCTACCCAGGGGAGTAGCAAAAATAGGTTTCCTAGCAGTGGTGGGTATTTTAATTAAAGGGTGAGCAAAACTGTACGGGGAAGCTTTGGGATACTTTACAGTCGGCAACTTAAAATACAGCTCCACTCAGAAAATAGTGTCTTTGCAAAAATGGCACCTCCTGACTCAGCAGATGCTTTTTTTTTTTTTTTTGCACAGTCAGATGTGCTGATGCGAATCACAAAAAGCCAGGTTTAATGTGTTTTGCTTCTGGTAGCCCTGCAGGGACCAGGCAGGGGAGGGGGAACTGTCATCCACCCCAGTCCTGCTGGGTTTGCTTCCTCATCTCCTAATTTCCACTTCTACCTCCCTGCCATGTAACCCCCGAGCTCGTAGCACGGTGCTTTCCATCAGCAGCTCTTGAGCTGATGTACAGACACATGCGATGCCTCCCCCCCCGGATACCCCATCCATGATGGATTTGCAAGGAAAATCCAAGCATCCCAAGACACAGTTCAATGCTCCAATCCTTGGGGGTGGGTTAGAGCTTAAAAAATTCTTTTCTTGAGAAAAAAAGTCATTAATAGGGCTGGAAACAAGGAAACCCCCCCATGGAGGTGGGACCCCCTCCAGGCTCTGCTGGAGGTCCCCTTTGGGTGGCTCCAGCGTCATTGTCCCCAGGGAGCACCCTTGGGGCCGGGGCCACAGGGGTTAATTTGGCCAGTGGAGATGTCAGAGAAGAAGGTGGTGTCGGGAAAGCCGCCAGCGTGTGGGGTTGGCAGCTTGGGGAAAAAAAAAAAAAACAACCACCCCAAAACACGTCTTTACTTGCGAGCCAAGCCCAGGTGATCCGGGAGCGGGGCTGGGCGGTGATAAATTCGGGTGCAGTGCCGTATTTCAGGTGGGTATCAGGGTGGTGCGACAGGGGCAGCTGCTGGAGCGAGGGTCGGGTCGGACCGCACCAGTACCTGTCTCCTTTTATTTACCAAGAAGCACTTGGTAGTGCTTCTCCAGCTCAAAGCAAAAGGAGTAAAAACACGAGGCGAAGAAAGCCGAAGAAACCCCCTCTCCGGGTTTTGTCACTGAAAAAATGGATTTTTGTTTAAAAACACTCAGTGGCTGGCTGATGCTAGCACTTCGCAGCCAAAACCAGAGAATAATTTACCAGTGAGGAACCCGGCAGTGATTTTTCTTCCTCCTGGAAACACAAAAACATGCCGTGTGCTGCCTGTAGCTGCAGCTCAGCCCGGCGCAGGGAGCCAGCCCAGCCTCACGCACCGGGGATTTCTCACTTAAACCTTCAAAACACTATTTAAGGGGCACACAGTGCTTGCACCGATCCCACGCGAAGGCAATCTTAGCACGCCCGGGTGTAGGGCACAGACAAGGCTTCTCTTCATTGAGCATGATTGCACGTGTCCTGCAATTTTCCTGCTTACAGGTGATATTATTTCAACTCTGCCTCTCTAGATAATCTTTCAATTTGGGGGGCAATAAATCAAAGGACATGGAGAACATACCTGTAAAAATTCTCTCGTCAAACATCCTAGGAGGAAAGGAAAAAAAAAGGGATTAGAAATAGGTGCTTCTAATGACTGAATTTTAGGTTTTATTAAAGAACAGCATTAAACCAAGTCAAAATAGTAATTTTATTCATTCCCTAAAAAAAGGGAATGAATTTTTCAGCTGAAAAAAAAAACCACCAACCTTTTAGCCTGTTGTGCAACCAAGCAATCTTACAGCATATGCTTTTTAACTAAAGCACCTTTAAATCTGCTTATAAGTCATTCTCCTCATTTAATTAACTTATTAAATGAGGCTGCTACAGGCTGGCTTTACCAAAAGAGACGATGGGATAGAAGTAGCTGTTGCTGGAGCTTCACTTCACGACACAGACTATCGACCAGATCCCACCAGTATAGAGCTGCAGAATTTACACTCTCCCGCTTTGGCACGCGTACCCTTGGGGATGTCACCTTTCTCCCAAATATTGTATTTTGGAGCCACCCACAACTTCTATGCAAAGGTAGTCCTGGGAGCAAAGCGTGTTCAAGGGCACGTCCTGGGGCCTGATCCAGCCCAGCACAGCCCAAGCGGTGCGGGACAAAGTGGCTCCTCCGACATCTGCAAAGCTAATTCCAACTGCCTGAGTCCTGTTGATGTCGGTGATTTTAGCCCCCTTGAGAGCCTTAACTGGGCGTTTTCTGCCCCGTAGTTTCACACCTTTAGCAGGGGAACAACACAAGTGCTGCGCAGGGAGGGACTGAATAAATAAATATATTATAAAGCAGGTTTTCCTGACAGAGAAGCAAAGAGGGGTTGCACAGCGCAGAGATAACCGGGAAAGCGTCCACTCCTCCTACTCCAGTGCAAACACAGACACCAAGACACAACACCCTGCCCGCAGGCGACACATCCTCATCATCGTATATACAGGACATCTATAAGCAATCACCGCAAAACGAGGTGGAGGGGAATCCCCGTGCAGCGTGAATATGGATGTTCCTCCTCCCACCCGGAGGCACCACTCCCATCCACCAAATGCCATTGGAGAGAGTTGTGCCACGATCGGAGGGTCCCGATTTAGGGTGGCGGGGCTCAGGGGTGGCCATACCATGGCCAGCCCTGCCACATCCTCGCAAAAAGGGAGAGAGAGATGGAAACCGGAGGTTTGGGGGGGAAAAAAGAGCTGTTTAGCTCTTTGCCATAAAAAAGGGTAAAATGAGGTTTGGGTGTTAAAACAAACCCTGTGAGCATGGAGGGAACAGAGCTTAAATCCCCGAGCCCCCTCGAGGCCGTGCACTCTCCCTTGCCCTCCTCGCCACCCACCTTTTGATGACAAAATGGATGTTGTGCCTCTCCTCCAGTATCCGCTTGAGTTTGGGGACGCCATAGGTGCAAGGTCTTTTGAAGGGTATTTTGTCCGGGATGCCGATGATTTCCACCGCCTCGGGGTCGCAGGCAATTTTCCGGTACGGGACGGGGACCATGTGGTCTAACCCCAAGGCTTCGGCTGAAAGGTGAACACATGGTTTTCACTTAAACACATGCTTTTCCTTTTACAGGTGATAAAATGAAGGTGCAAAAGCTTGAACTCAAGGCAGAAGTGCCTCCTGCCCTCTCCTCCTTTGCTCGTTCCAGAAGGCAAGCCCTGGGAGCAGCTCGCCGCTGGGACATAGGACAATGGAGCAGCAAACAGCAAACACAGCTGATGGCATCCTCCAAAACCCGCAAACGCACCCAGCGTCGCTCAAACCAGGGATGAGCTGGCCCACGTGCCGTCCCCAACCTCCCCATGATGGCAGCAGGTTGCCGAGCCGTATAACTCACAAGTTGCATAGCACATATAGAGGTTATATGTTACATCTATAGCCCATATATAACTCACAAGTGACATAGCACATAGCCCATACATACCTATAGCCCATCTATAACTCATGAGTTACACAGGCTGATGAGGATGGTATAAGCGACAACCTCCAGCCCATCAGCCCATTCCCAAGAAATTTCCCGAGCTTACAGCTGCCCAAACGCCCAGGAACTAACCCGAAATCACTGCCTGGGGCAAGAGGAGCGCCAAAGATGCCCGTAAGCTGCGCAGGTGGAAAAAAAGCAGCTGCAATAACAACAATCTTCTTTTTCCCTGCCATGTTAATTTAAACCGGCTGCATGCCTCTGCCTGGGCGCTCCGACCCGGCGTGCCACGCTTCAAACCGGGGCTGTTTTACAGCCCAGTTATAAATTCCTCGATGGTGGGGGGGGGCTTCAAATGGAAATATTGACATAACCTTCAGCAGACACCCAGAGACCGGGAGCTGCTGGGCTAAATGTGTTAGGAAGAGAAGGGAGCTCTAGCATATGGCTTCTGCTGCTGTGTTAGGGAACAAAAATGATTGCTATATAATGATATGCAAACCACAAGCACTGCAGATGCATAATGGGATATTAACTCCTACTCACCATATCTGCTGTTAAACAGAATTTGCACGCACTCCCTAAGGGTGTTGATATCTTCAGTTTCTTTTATAAAACTGTCCCACTTATCTATCAAAACAAAATATAAGAAATAAGGAACTTCCATATGGTTTGTTCAGAGCAGATGCACTTTTCTCGCGCAAAGCGCTGGGAAGCAGGAACAAGACTTTGCTTCTTTAAAAATAATGGTTTCTTTCTTCCTGAGCAGATTCTGCCAGGCTGGCAGATAAGGTCTGGGCTTCCCCAGCCCCAGCCCCAGCCCCAAGCAACCTCCTCTGCAGCCGTGCATGTGCAAAGCAGATTCCTAAGAAATGACCCCATAAAACTTCTCAACCCTGAAATGAAAGACCCGCCGGGACAGAGCAAACTCAACCTGAAACGAACCTTTGAAAGGCACGGCCGTTTCACAGAGGAGCTTTTTCATCTCCTTCTTTTTTCCAACTTTCCCACCCATATTTTTTTCTTTTTCTTAACGAACGCAGGCGAGGGTTTTGATGTAAACATGTCAGCATTTTTAGGTTGCATTTCCCTTGGGTGGGGTGGGGGTGGGGACATGGCAACGTCTCCTCCCCGTTGCTGATCCCCCCGGGCGCTGCTGCAGAATCACACCGGGGTTAGTGGGTTTCAGTTATTTTGAAATAACGCCAAGCTTTCGGCAGGTATTTGCCGTTTGCAGCTTGGGCAAACGGCCTCACCCAAAGCCGTGTCTCGGTTCCCCACGCACAAAGCGGGGATGGGGTTTCCCAGCCGGCCGGCAGCGCTCGAGGACCGAGCGTCGTGGAGATGGCAGGGACGGACCCGAGTGGAGATGAAGCTGTGACGCTGAGACGTTGCGACAAGTAAAGGGAAAAAATCCCCCAGCTTGCCAGGTCCCCGCAGAGCACAGGGATGGCTGGGAGAGACGGGGCTGGGGGGAAACCTCTCCCTAAGAGGTGTCCCGCCGGAGCGGGACACGGACCTGTCTTGTCGTGGACGATGGAGAAGAGGATGCGCTTGGACGAGTGCACGTTCTGGATGAGGGGACCTCCAGAGACCGACGATTTCTGTCCTGGACAAGAGGGGAGACAAGGAGAAAGGGCTGATGAGAGCCTGGCCGATGCTCCGGGCACCCGAACAAGCCCCCGGGTGCTGTCCCCCGCCGGCGACGCTGACCTGGCCCCGCCGGCTCTCCTCTGTGCGCCCTGGCCTGTGACAACCCAGAGGGGTCCCGGCCAGACCGAGCCCCACCGTCCCCCCCGGCTGCCCCTCCAGCCTCGCAGCGCAGCACCCAGCGTTTCAGGGCAAAAATGGAGGTGCGCCCCGCCGGCACCTCGAAGGCACCCGGGGAAGGGCCGGGGTGGCGCGGCATGGCGGTGGCTGTCCGCTTATCTCCGTACGGGCCAAGCTTTGCACCGATTTTCATCCGAGGACGGCCAAAACACCCGGGCCTGTCCCCTGTCAGCGCCGGGGGGGTGGGCTTCGCACCAGGCCCTCGTCTGAGAGCAAACTCCAGGCTATTACCACAGCAGTCGCTGTACTCCTGTGAGGAAGGCACCTTCAGCTCTCCCGCCGGCCTGGGCAGCAGCGCCTCGCCGGCCGCGTTCAGCCCGGGCAGGCCGGAGGACACCTCTTGCTTTAGGTCGACGGCGATCTGGGTGGGCAGCGAGACGCCGTATAAGAAGTTGGTGACGGTGACGGCGGAGGGGGCGTCCTGGCCGGCGGGTTTGGCCATGGGGCCGTTGGCACCAGAGTCTCGGCCGCCCTTGGAGGCGAGGGAGGTACAAGTCAACTCGACGCTGGGGTTGGGGTCTCGGCTGGGCTCGTCCGCCGGCCTGAGGGGAAGGAAGGGAGAAGAGGAGGAAAAAACCAGGTTCCTTTGGGTCCGTGGCACTGCTAAGCTGGGACAAGCAAGGATGCGGAGGGGAAGGAGAGCTGTGCCCGGGAGGGTGGGACACGCTGCACTGCCGGCTGCGGGGCTCTTTCTTTCAGAAATTACAGCCATCACCCAACCTCTTCCAGCTTCTTCAGGCACCTGCACCGTTTTTGTCTTCTTTAAATGGAGCAGGTTGGTCTTACGGTAGTTGAAAGCTTATATTAGCTTTGAACTTATATTAGCTAGGGCAAAGCTGCCTAGCTCCACCACGGCCCAGTGCATTTAAGGAGTAAAACAATTTGTGTGACCATAACCACTTGACTCCATTGCTGGTCCCAGCCCCCACGGCATGTTCAAGTGGGACCTCGGTCAGCCCAAGGATGAGCTTCAGAGCGAGGAAGCCCACGTGCTTCACATGAGACAGGCGGCCGCGAGCTCACAGACGGCTCGAATTCTGCGTGTCCTACTTTTAGCTGTCTCAGCCTGGTTTTCCAGAAGTGCCGAGCCTTCAGAGGAGATATTTGGTAGCGCTCAGCATTTTTTTGAATGGATCTGAGGTGCCACCAGCCAGGCAAACACAGAGGAAACGCACCCAAAACCACTGAGCCTCTTGCGGAAACGTGGCCAAAATGGGGAGTTCGCCCCATTGCGGTCCCCCGCCTCCCTTCTCGTCTGGTGTTAAAAATCCCATTTCAGCCTGGGAAGAAGCTTGCAGCATTTACACTGGAAACCCCTCTGGAGACAGAAAAGCACTTAGCTTACCGCAGCGGAAATTTTGGCGGAGAGACGTAAAGCGATGCGGTTAATGCACACGTTTACATGCGCTTATTATAGGAATGAGTCCGAAACGGTCTCGAGCCACCCGACACTGATGAACCTCCATGCAAGGCTGGGTTTGGCACGGCTGGACCCAGGTTTTTGGGTCTGGGGGAGAAGCTGGGACATGGGAGGGCCCCTCCTGCCTGCTCTGCACAAAATCTCTGCCATCCGCCGGCGTTACAAGAGCCGCCACCCCAAGGGCTCGCTGCCCTCCCACCCCTTCAGGGATCCCCAAAATTACCTTTTTAGCCTGAAGCGGATGCTGTGGCTGTGCTCCAAGATGGCCATCAGGGACTTCACGTCGTACTCCATGGGTTTCTTAAAGCTGATCCCCTCGGGCAAGCCAGCCACCGCCAGCGAGCCTGGCTCTTTCAGGAACCTCTCGTACGGCAAAGGGACCACGCTGCTCTTCCCCACGGCTTCACCTGGGGAGGGGACAGAGTTACACACCGACAGACACCTCGTGCCCCCAACCGCGGCCGAGCTGGGCTGGAGGAGTAAATGCAAGAGCAAGAGGTCCCGACAGAAACGTTATGAGAAGAAAACCTCTTCCTACCTCTGCACTTTGCATGCAAGGCCCTCCGAGCCCTTTCTAAAAGCGCTAATTAATAAAAAGCTCACAAAAGCCAATAAGCAGATGTTTCATCTTTTGGGTTGCGCAGTAAAATCCTCGGTTGGGGTCACTTGGCAAAAGCCTACCCCCGGGAGCGCCCGGACGCGTGCCAGCGAGGGATGTGGCCGTCGGCAAGCCGGGAGGGAGCCGAGAGCTGACAAAGGAGGCTGAAGGGCTCGCGCTGATTTTGCTCTCATGTTTACTGAGATATTCTGGGAACCTTATTTTCAGTCAGTTTTCTTATTTTACCTCCTGGAAGAATGGAAAGTACTTTGATTGCTGGTGCTGTCAGGCAGCCTCGATGCACTTTGAGAGACAAGAAAAAAAAACCCAACAGTCTCCTTCCAGCCCACTATTTGCAGGCAGCACAAACATCGATACGTTTGACTGCACGATCGCCTCCAGCAGCCCAGAAATCTCATGCCCTTGACGATGGGCACAGAGTCCCTCCGTGTCCCCACCGTGCGGGGCTGGCTCCGTTGTACCTCTGACACCAAAATCTCCCCAAGGAGTCGGAACCAAACTGCCTTCCCTTCTCTGTCAGCAGAAGACGACCAGCAAGCATCACTGTACAGAAATTTTCTAAACCGGCTAAAAAGCCCACGTGCCCACACCCGGGATGCTTACGGTGCTCTCCAGGCAAGACGCCGTCAGAAAATCAACTCCTCCTGAAGGGTTTCAAGGAATGACCAAACCCTTGAGCTGCTCTTTGCGGAAAAATTACTTTGGAAACCAACCCAAGTCACTGCGACCAATAAACCTGGTGCTGAAAGCACGAAGCAGAAGAAACAGCCGTGCAGGAATGCGACCTGTCTGGCAAAGCAGTGTCCAGATGCAGAACATCTGGCCGCACGGCAAGGTGTCTGTGCCTTCATCTCCAGGCTGAGGGATAGGCAGAGGAGATTATGGGACCTTTAAATAGCTGTGGGATTTTTTATTGTTGCTTTTCTTTAAAATCTTTTCTTTTTTCTCTCTTCTTTAAAAAAAAAAAACAAAACACCAAAAGATCTTACAGAAACCCTGGAAATCTTGTGGCACTGTCAGCAAGTCCTTATTAAAAGTGATTTCTTCAACATGTTCTTTGAAGCAACGTGTGACAACTAACGACGTGCGACTTGCACGAGCCATCAAGGTTCCTTATAGGCGGGATGGATAATGTTTTAATTAAGCCAATAACAAAAGTTTCAAAACGAACCTTTGAACCACAACACCGCAAGTACCTTTTCTGCAAGCCCGGAGGGTGCTGATGGTTTCCCTGCCCCGATGCACCGGCTCTAGCAGCTTTCCACCTCCCTCCATCACCTCTCTTCGTGATGGGGAGAAGCTCCCCATGCCCACAGCGGCTCCTTATCAACCCGAAACTCAACAACTCCCCAAACATATTTTTACGGGGAATGCGGTACTGTCAAAGTGACCTTCACCGAGCCTCGCGCTGCTGTGCAGAGACTCACGGTTTAGCTAAAGAGAGACAATAATCATCATTAATGCCTGTTTAATAGAAGCTGGCGGTAATCAGTCATCCTGTTGGTGCAGAGATTACCCAGCTCTGGAGGGAATATGCAATCTTTTTGACTGACCATTTTCTAAGATTTTTTGTTTCCAATCCCTATTGATGGGAGGCGACTGAAAGGATAAAAAAAAACAACCCAAAACCATAAGAAAGATAATTGTTAATCTCAGACAGTCCTCTCGGTGTTGAAAACAGAATCACCCTGGGGCACATACTATCTCCTGCGGTATTTCTCCCCATGGCCCCAGGAGAGGCTCTTCCCAGTGGGCGCGCTGGGAGGAGAGCATCTGCCCGGCGGGTTTCCCCATCCAGCGGCTCAGCGATGGAAACAGCTGATCCTACTGAATCAGAACTACACCCAAAGCCAGAACTACACCCGAAGCCAGAACTACACCCGAAGCCAGAACTACACCCGAAGGCAGGCCAAAACCACCGGCCCCAGGATGCCCAACCTCCTCCTGCCACTACCGCTGGCCGTGGCGATGCCAGCCACCCTGGGTTGGGGACGCGGCCAGCTTGTCCACACACACAACAAGGTAAGGAGCATTGCCAACCTCATCCCAATGGATGGGCCGCGTGGTCCGTGCAGATGCGCCCTGTTCAAGCGTTTTTATGCAATTATATATTTATGGTATGTCGTATATGAATAATTCCCATATTCCCAAGAGGCCTGGTGCTCTCCCGGCAGCAGGATGAGACCTGCAGCTCAGAGTGGGGATCCAACCAGCGCCGAAATACCCTCCCCACCCCGTTCCCTTGGCTCTTCTGCGTTGCCCCTTCCTTCCCGCTTGGGCCCAGCCTTTTACCCCCGTTAATGGGAATATCGCCTCCAAGTCCTTTAAGTGGTTTCAGAAAACCTCCGCAACTGTCCGTCCCCGGGGGAAGGGATGCCATCTCCCCTTTCTGTCTGTGAAGCCCGCGGCAGGCGCTTGGCGAGGCAAGCGCTGAACCACAGCCAGCAGCAGCAAATCCTGCGCGCAAGCCCAGGGCGGTTGGTGGGAGCACCCGTTATACCCTCCCCTCACGTGGGAGCGCCCATTCCCAAACCCAGCACACAAACAGGGGCAACGCCTGCGCTTCAGGCTCAGGGGGACCCGCACGGCCGCGGCAGGGCTCGGGAGCTCACCCCAAATCCCAAACGGTGACGGGAGCTGCACCCAGGAAAGCGAAACACCCGGTTCTGCAGCTGGTCCATGGCCTGAACTCCCCCAAAACATCACGCTGGGCTAATGCAACCCGCTGAACAGCATGGGGGGATATTGGGGCTCACCACCCCGTTTTCCCAACCCAACCTCGCTTTTCCTACCCGGGCCAGCACGGCCCCGTAGGCGCTGCCAGGGAAGAGCCGGGAGCACGGCCGCCACCTCCAGCCACTCCGTGGGGCTCCAGCGGGGACCTCCTGAGCAAAAAGCAGGCGCCGTCGCCGCTCCAGCCTCTGCAGATTGGGCCCGGAGGGAGCTCTGCAACCCACTGCGTTACGTATCAACAGCCATATGGTCATCTACATTTTAATTGCAGAAGCTTTATTGCCGGGGATGATGCATGTGCTGGAACGGCACCAGCTCGTCTCTCTCGGAGCCGGGGCTGCGGGGCCGCCTGCTAGAAAAATCATCTTTTTTCCTTTTAAATAGACTTGCCAGGGAAAGGGGTGAGAGAGTCTCTGCAGAGCCGCGACACAGCGCTTGTGAAAGCGGTACTGTAGACACGGCGTCAGGGATAAAGGTGCGCTTGAAAATCACACTCGGGGCACGGCAGAGGCTTCCCTTGGCCGGGGGCACAGAGGATGCTCCCTCCAGCGCGGGGATTTTTTTGGCCCAGTTTGGGGCACTGGAAAGTGAAGAAGCAGTGGCCGGATCCCAGCTCAACGCAACGCTAACCCTACGCAGGAGCACATCCCACCACGCCGCCCCTGCCAGGCGCCTGCTCCCTCGCCGGGGAGCCGGGCTGAGGCCGAAAGCCGCATCCGGCGGCGGCGCCAGGCAGCTCAGCGAGCCCTGGGGGCAATCCAAATCCCCAAATGGAAGCGTGAAGGTTCTTACTATAAAGCACATCAAACACTTCCTCTACCATCTTCCTGAGGAGGTACACGTCTGATCCCTGGTCCGGGGAGACCCTGAGCACGCTTCGTCCGCACTCCTTTGCCTTCTTCTGCACCTCTGCGTCCTGCTCCTTCCTCTGCTGGACTCCTGCGGGGGGGAGAGGAGAAAACGGGAGACGCTGCGGTGAGAAGAGGGTTCACGGGCGATGCCATGCGTGCTTTTGAGCTGCTGCAAAGCGATCAAACCCGTCAGCTGGCTTACACCAACTTTAGCCAGGACTGAATGCATCCCTGCCCGCCAAACCCCACGCAAGACGGGGGTCCTGTGGGTGCCAGGCCCCTCACTGCCCCCACAGCGTCAGCAAAGTCCTCTAGCCAGGCAGGTGGGTGCCCCGGGTCTCCCACCCACCCCAGCCCCTCGGCTTGGATGGGGCCACGGCCCCCGGCAGCCCCCAAGGTGCAGGGGAAGGTGCGGGCACAGGCAGCCGTGCCAGCAGCGCTGCCGGGAGCAGGGTCGGTCATCCTGTGCGTGCCCTCCCTTCCCTGGTTTTACCCACTCAGCCGCACTGAAACTGTTGTGATTAATTGGGCAGCGCATTTCTTTTCTCTGGTTTCAATCTGCTTAGCCTTCAATCTCTCAGGAAAAGAAAATCCGCCTTTCTCGGAGGCTTTTTTACCCTTTAGCGTCACGTAGCTCGGTAATACCAGCTATTTCCTGCTAATTTCCCCCATTAAACCTCAAATAAAGCATATCTTCGGCAACGACTTCCTTGCATCTCTAAACGCACAGAAAATTAAACACTACAAGTGCATTATTGCTGTTCTATCCAAAGTGACTCACAAGGGATTTTCGGTGGCGAAGGACTAATTCCTTCATCATCCTCGACAGGCTCCTGCCGGTGATCGGCCCTGGATGCTGCCTGGGCAGCTCAAGGAGGAGCTCGTGGATCCCTGCCGTGGAAACAGCCCGTGGCTGGGACATCACTGGGATGGGGGTCAGAGCCACCCGGGGTACCCACACAATCGGCCACAGGAAAGGGGACAGCCACCCAACACCGCGCAACCCCTGGCAAGCTCCGCATCCCTTCCACGGTGCGGGAAAACGGGCCCTGGAAAACTTTTTTGGGGTGTTTTAGGAAGGTGGTGAAATGCATCCTCATCCACACCCTCCTCCAACGGACTCTCCCTCCCGGCTGGGCGCAAACTCTCCTCCGTTGACATTAATCCCGATCACTGTCAAGTTCCTCCCGTGCGCCAGGAAAGGCTGAGCCAGAGGTTCAGATAAAGGAGCGCGTTCAAGCGAGGTCTGCACGCCCAGAGAGATAAGAGGTTTCTTACATCTCCCAGCGATGTCTGCTTTAGATTATTTCAGATCCTTTCTAAGGGGGCAGCCAGACCATAAATCAGAGGCACTTGCAGGGATGCTTTCCACTGCGTGCCAGTTGTAAGAGCTTTATGGAGCGGAGTTGAGCCTGGGCCATTTATAATTCAAGACAGAGTTATCATGTTTCACCCTGTCTCCAGCATCAGCCGCTTCACCCGAACCCCATCGCCAAGATTTTGTGCTTTCAACCAGACGTGACCGTTTCATTTTGACAAAGGTGTAAATGAAACCAAAGGAGAGGGGAATCAGGAGCTCATGCCGGGCGCCTTGCCCCAGCAGAGTGGTAGGTCACCAGCCAGGTTATATGTGTATATATTTCTAAAAGTGAGATTTGCAGAAGGTCATCAAATATCGTGAGCTCTAGGGAAACACAGTTGGCATTTAGTATATAAGATTGAGCTCCCTCCTGTTCACCGCTCGGGTACCTCCCTGCCTCTCGTGGGTGGTGGGAAGGGGAGGCAGAGCCGCCCGCCAACGCAAGAAATGTCCCCAAAATGCCTCCCGTCCTGCAAAACGCAACGCGCCAAAGCGGAGGGTAACTAACGGCGGCTCTCCCGGCTGCGCGTGGCGGAGGTGGCAGGCAGCTGCCCACGGCGGGCAGGACGGAGGGGCAGGGAGCCGCTCCTGCAAAGCCGTGCCGGCTCACCCCGCACACGTGCGGCGAATAACCCGAGCAGACAGCAACCCTGGCAGCTTTACAGCGCTAATGTTTTCACTAGAGCGAACCCTTCCCGAGCAATCTCTCCAACAGATTAAGCACCGATATGGTTTCCGTCATCACCATGTGTGTGCACACACACAGCCGGGTTGTTTCTCTCCACTGACATCCCGCTGCGGGCAGCGTGTTCAAGCAGATCTGGGTCTGGGGTCTCACCGGCTCCGGGGTCCCCAGCACCACCAAAGCCAGATCCTGTCCTGGCTCCTGCACGGAGCGGGGAAAGCAGCGGTTGGCGTGCCAGGGATGATGCCATCCAAGAAATGCAGGTCCCTGTGCGCAGCACGGCTCCCACTTTCCTCTCAGCTCCCAGGCTGTTTTTGGAGAGCTGGCAGAGGCACAGAGCTGGCACAGAGGGCTGGGAGCCGGCCTCACCACACACAGGGCTGCCACCGGTCACACGCATCCCTGCGATACCTGGTGACCCCAATCTGAGACCGGGGGGGACCACAGCTCTTGCTCAAGTCATCCTTTCACCACTGTTAGCCCCTCAAAAAAATAAGCAGCTCCACAAGCAACTCTCCCAGCTTCCAAATCCATCCCTGTCTTTCTAAAACCAGGAAAAAAGCCTTGGCCCAAGAAAGCCTCTCTGCTCCTGGGGGATCACTAGGACCAACTATTTCTGCTAAGCCCTCAAAAGCCACTCCAGCACACCGGCAGCGTTGCCACAGGCCGACACTGGGGGAGCAGAGCAGGCATCCAGCCCTGTGCCACCCCAGGGATGCTTTCGGAGAGGAGAGCCGGGGTGCGCGGTGCCCTCCCTGGGAGAGGAAAGGCTCCAGCCATGATTCCCACCCACTTTCTCCATCACTTTAAACACCGCTCAGCCCCACGGACAGACAGCCCCGTGGTGTCCCCCCAAACCACCACCCCTCCGTGCACCGTGGGGGTCCCGGCTGGCCCAACGGGAGCACCAACCTCGGCACGGGAGAAGAGCACGCCGGCGGGGATACTCACTGCAAAACTTCTGGAAATCAGCTTGCAGCTCCTTGCGGGCGCTGAGGAAGACCCGTCCCTTCTCGGTGCCCACCACGAAGGCGCTCTCCTCGTGGACGGCGATGCAGGCCACCTCCGCGTTCAGCTTGGAGAGCGCCGAGCACTGCGGGGAGGCAGCGGGTCAGAGCGGCCGCGGGAGCGTTCCCGCTTGGCACCCCCTGCCATTCTCCAGTAGGCTTTTTTTTCTTCCCATCAAAAGATCCCCCCATCAAAAGCAATGTTCTGGTTTGGGTCAGAATTTCATGGGGTTTATGACATCTCCTAAACCCTGCAGCAACTTTACAGCTCCAGAAAGGTATCCGGCTGAGCTATGCTTTGCTGGAAAACAAGAACTATTTACCCATCATTTCACTTCACTTTTTCCTATCGTAAAAGTAAACATTTTATAGTGTTTCTTTAAAAGAAAACATTACTGTAAAAAAAAAAAACAAAACCAACAATAATTTGTATTTTTCCACCAGCTCTAACGAAATAACGAGCACGTGAATCTTATTTCAGCTGCAGAACACTAATATGGTCAAAGTCTGGATTAGTCGAACGATTCTTCTTGTACAGTTATGCAAAACATTAAAGAGATGGAAAAGACTTCCTTCATTAATCCATTTTATGTAACGTGCGCTTCCTGCTCTACATAATACACATGTATATGCGTTTTTTATTATTATTTTTTGTATTATAATAGTTACGCAGTGCCGGCAGCCTGAGTCATATTCCCATAGCTACAGCACCGATGCTCTGAAGATGCTACCCCCAGATCACGATCTAAATGGGTAAAACAGGGGAGATCTTCCCATCGTCAGCCCCAGTTAGACACGCCGCCCGCCCCCGGCACCGCGGAAGGATGCTGGTAGCCGGGGAGGGAGCAGGAAAGCAGCTGCCCATGGACCAAACCCCCCCAAGCTACCTTCAGCTCCCCGCATGCATTCACAGCCAGTTTGATTTGCGTGGGCTTAAACAAGTCTCTATATTGGGTCATTTTACCTCCTGCTCATCTTCTTCAAGAAGAGGGTATTGAATCACATCCCCAAAAATAGATATTTTTAAGAAACCTCCTTTCAAGAACCCAGTAGCAAATGAGAAGTATTTTGCTCAAAAAGCCCAACACTCAAAAAATAAATACAAAATCTAAGGGATGTGAGATTTGGAGGCAGACCAAATCCAAACCCTAAGCCCGCTTGGCGATGTGGCCCCATGGTTTATTTATCACGCTCGCAGGCAGCCAGGCTTCAGTGGGTGCAGAGCCCGGCCACGGCGAAGCGCTGGGATAACGGCTGAATTTCAGGAGCAGCCTGGCCTCCTGGCCCTGGTGTCAGCACGTAACGAGAACTGCAGAACAATGTATATTCATTAAGAAGCCAAACTACAATAACATGATTTGCTGTACGGGATGGCACGTATATAAATCATCAAAGCTGCTTGGGGTGCGTCAGCTCCGGGGAACCTGCTCCTTAGTGGGGCAGTGATGGTCGAAAAGAAGGAAATTAGTGAAAAAAAAAACCCCTTCCTGCATAGAGAAGAAGACGCGTCCAAGATAAATACATTAAATACGACTTGGCTTTAAAAAGGGAGGGCTACTTAGCACGTTGCATTGCATTAGACATTTGTTACCACACACCCGCTTTCCCTTCTTGATCACATTCACAGTTAAAAATAAGATTAGCTCTGGTCCATGAGACTTAATCCAGACAGTTATCTTGTTTATGTAAGCAGGGCTGACTTAGGCAAGGTTTCCACCGGGAATTCTACGTCAAAAGATATGAAAGTTATTTTCTTTGTTCTCGGAGATAAAAGCCGTTGTTCTCCTGTTGTGTAAAAGCTCACGGTAACATTGGTAAAACACCAAGAAAAAAACCACCTCAACCACCCTACATTCGGTTGATACCAACATAAATATTAATGGCAAAACAATATACATCTGAGATTAACTTGGGCTGATTTTACGATCCTTACGGCTGTCAGGGTGGGAGAGGATTTTTATTTCCTAGCTCTGGCAGCTCCCTGGGCTTTCTGGCAGCGGAGGGGAGCGGGACGAGCTCGACAGCCCTCCTGCTCCCAGCCAGCCCCATTAACGGGAGGTGAAACGATGGAGGGGGACGGGGACGCCACCGGCCTCTTACCATGGAGTCTAAGGCGGACACTAAGCTGGTGATGATTTCGTCTTTCTGGGGAAAAAACATATTCCACTGGTCAGCTCTGGAGGTGCTGAGAGTCACGTCTAAAGGCTTCCCTGCCAGGGCCATATTCACCTGAAAATAGAAAAAAAAAAATGGTATATGCATTGCTGTTACTAACGGAGAGCCGGCGCTGAGCATCGCCAGCACAGCCCAACACCAGCGTGTGCCGTGGGCTAGGGTGCAACGCTGGCATGGATACACAGGGGAAACTGAGGCACAGGGAGAGGCCTGGGCCAGCCTGAGCCCCATGTTCCCCACGTCTCCTCTGCTAAAGGCAGATAATTGTGGACGCTGCCGAGCCATAACCAAACCCTGGGGCCGATGCTGCGTGTCCCAGCAGTGGCCAGGTCACCTCCACCCTCGGGACTCACCCCCAGGGAGATGCCACCACCGCGCCGGAGCGACCGTGTGGTGGGACAGCCCAGACGAGCAGGCTGCATGCCGAGCCGGAGGATGCGGCGCTGAAGCGGATGCAGAGCGCTCCCGTGCCCGAGCCCTGCAGGCAGCAGTGAGCAGGGGGTGACACAAGTGTCCCTGCGAGGACACCATGCTGGCCGTCCCTGCGCCTCCCTCCCTATACCTTGGGCAAGAGGAGAGCCCAGCACCCAAAGGTGTCCCTGAAACGGGCCAAAGCCATGGGGTGCTCTGCCTTCACCCCGAGGAAGAGACAGCTCATGGCGAGGGGCTCCGACATCAAATCATCCCACCCCGCAGCTCCTGGGGGACCACGCCATTGGGAGCAGGACCGGTGGCATGCTGGGACCCCGCAGCCAAGAAGGGGCTCAGCCCCGGGAGCTCCGTCCCATACTGCAAAATGGGGAAAAAAGGGGGAAAAATGCCGGGGCCCGGCCACGTGTGCAGTGATTACGCCAGGTCTCTGCACCCCGATGCACTCGTCTCACCATGACCCATGGTGATGCCAATGCTGCAGGGGAAACTGAGGCAGGAGCTCGCCCTGCATAAATCGCCCCACTCCCATGCCGGGGCACCCATACGTGGTACAGCATCACCCCCCCAGCACCCAGTACGGTCCCTCCCAGCTATCACCCCTCCATCCGCAGGGCAGCGTCGCACCGCCCAGCTTTAATCCTGCGAATAAAGGGTGGCAAATTAGCTGGCAACGCTTGGGAGCCACTCGAACTGGATCGTAAATCACATGCTGGAAGCCGCAAGCGGATAAAAGAGGCCAGAGAATTTCTAACAAGGCAAGACGGACAGGAGCCGGGGAATATGAATGAAGCTGCCTGCGCATAACTCGATTTGCGACTCAACCGCGGCCGCTCGGCCCTGCTGAAAACAAGGGTTAAAAGTCAACAGCAAAAACCCAAATTCACCCTCCTGCCCCGGTTCGCACCCGTGTCCAAGCAGAAGGAATCTGCACGCAGAGCGGGGCCGTGCTGCCCCATGCCACCGAGGAAATGGTGGATTTTGGCCCAAAATAACAAGTCCCCCCATGCCGGCATCTCTGCAGGTGCCTGAGCACGCTCAGGGCAGGGGGTTGGTGAACGTGCCCTCGGCCCTGCAAAACCGCGCTGTTGTGTGGGCATGCAACGAGCTAACGAGGGTAGAGACAACTCCCCGTTAAACAATAATGACTGAATTTCAGAAATTGCTCTTGCTGAGACCTCCAGGCTGGCTTCCCCCGCGTCGCCGGCCGGTGAGAGCAGGCCAGCAGCGCTGAGGCCTCACCGGCGCTTTGGGATGGCAGAGCCACAGCCGCCGCCGTGCCAGCACTTCTGTGCCACGCTGGCAGCCACCCGGCAAAATCCTCTTACACCCAGCTGACACTTCTTAACGAAGCTGATGGACGACTCTTCTCCCCCAGGATGATCTCGGGGGAAAGAACCCCAAAACTAGGCGTCAGCTTGAAAAATAAAGCAGGAAACCGAACGCAGGGTCCTGCAGCCTGCGCTGCGCGGTCCTGCGCTATCGCCCTCCGGCACAGCCCCCCAGACGTCCCCACGCTGGGGACAGGGCTCTGCCTGGCACCTCCAGCTCCACCATCGCCAAGGGTTGCAGCAACGCCGGGAAACGGTCCATCTTGCTCCATCCCTGCAGTTTGTGCATGGATGGATGGACGGACAGACGAAGGACCATTCCACGTACAGGCTTCCTGTGCACAGCCCTGCGGGTGCGGGGAACCCAAGATTTCGGCTTTTAATTAATGCTGTGTTAATGAGAGGTGCCTTGCTGCAGCTGGCAGGGAGCAGCGAGGCGACGGCGGTGCCGATGCCAGCCCGGAGCCGCTCTCCCAGCCCGCAGGACACCGGGCAGCCGGGCTGGGGACCAGCCATCGCCTGGGAGCTGCCGTCAGGAAAGGGCTCGGTCCAGGGAGCATCGCTCCCTTCTTAACCCCGCACAAGCACTCGTTTGGAAAACAACCTTATTTTGATGCCCATACGTATTTCTGAGAGCCCTCATTATTATTAAATATGACTGCTATGACATGGATGCTCTTGTTGCCTGCCAGCAGCGTTTTGGAGAGCCGGTCCCTGCCTCGGTGGGGCCGGTCGCGGCCCCTCGGATTGCTCAAGCTGCACCAACCTGCTCGGCCGCGGCCTCCCACGGGAAGCGGCATTTACAGGGAAGAGATGCTCCTCCCTCGGCTGCAGAAAGCAAAGCCATGAGCTGGATCTGGCCCCAGAGGAGGAACCGAAGGGAAACCCAGGGATAACGTCAGTGGTCAGAGGGTCCCCGCACCCTCTCCTTACCTGCTCCCTACTCTGCAGGAGACCGGGATAGAAATAATCCCTTTCACCTGGCTGATGGTTTAATAAGGAAAATGGAGAATCACCCAACAAGGTAAAAAAAATCATAACAAAAATATGACCCAAGTAATACAACAGACTGCAAGGGATGGGGGGACAATATTCCTGTAAAGCTTTTAGTCATTTATGGTCACAAAGAGCAGTGACAGCGGATTTAGAAAAGGGGGGAATAAAAGGGAGGAAAAAAAACTTCACGGCAAGCACTAGGCTTATTCCAATCAAATTAAGACATACGGCTTGAAGTTGTTTGTCTAATCAAAGGGAAAGTAATCTTTAGGAAAACTGGGGTAAACCATTCTTACAGGAGTTAGGGCCGGCGGCAGGGAGCAAGGTGGGTAGGATGGGTGCAGAGCATCCTACCCACCTTTCTGGGGCACCACGCACCCATCCTGCTGAAATCCCACCCCAGAGCACCCACCAAGGGCTTGATCTCCCCCTCCCAGCCCGCAGCGGGGGCTCAGCTCTGGCCTCAGCCCCATTCCACCTCCGCACCCCGAGTCCCGTCCCCGGGGGTGCAGGGTGACTCAGGGACCGTCACGCTGCTGTCACGGGGCCAAAGCAAACATTTGCAGGTTGGTTTTATTTTTTTAATATTTAAAAAAGAAATAAATTTTATTTTATTATTTAATTTTATTATTATTTAATTATTTCTCCCCCGCCCCCCCAAATGAGTCTTGCGGGGACGGAACGAATGGCGCGGGGATGGGGGTGCTGTGCCACAGCCGGCATGGGCCACGGGCAGGCAGCCTGCACGGGCCATCGCCTGCTCGGCTCTTACGACACCTCCTTCCTCGCCTCCCTTTATAATCCTGGGAAAGATTATAAATTTGGCCCCGGGGGAGTTTCGCTTGTGAATCACCTGGGCTGCAGCAAAGGAAAAACCAGGCGCGTGGGGAGGCTCCCGAACCCCTGCAGAAACGGCAGCGGGCCCCCCAAACCCTGCGCCCGCAGCAGGAGCATCCCACCTCCATCCCCCCGACCGCTGCCGCGGGGCAGCATCTCTCCCCAGAATAAACATCCTCCGGTCTTGCGCGCTGCGTCACCATTTCCAAAGCGTTCGGAGCAAACAAAACAGTATTAAAAAAAAAAAAAAAAACACCAAGCCAACGACAACCCACCAAAGGAAATTTCCAAGCATAAAACTGTGTTGTTATATCCCTCAAATTATAAACAGGTTCAATTAGGAGAAACCGAAGGAGTTTATGTGAGCCAGCAGCTCGCACAGCGCAGCACCGGCATCGCCTGCCGGGCTGGAGCTCGGTTCGTGGCAAAGATGGGTGCTGTAAGCTCCTGGTGTTGATTTAAGAGTGGGAGAGCTTTCATCCCCCTTCTTCTTCCTCATCTTTTCAAGCCTTACAGCGATTTCCAGTCCCATGCCACAACCAGAAGTGACAGCATCTTATCCCAGAATCACAGAATCATTAAGGTTGGAAAAGATCTCTAAGATCATCGAGTCCAACCGCCAACCCAACACCACCATGCCCACTACACCATGTCCCTAAGCACCACATCTACACGTCTTTTAAATACCTCCAGGGATGGTGACTCCACCACTTCCCTGGGCAGCCTGTTCCAAGGCCTGACCACTCTTTCAGTGAAGAAATTTCTCCTAATGTCCAATCTAAACCTCCCTTGGCACAACTTGAGGCCATTTCCTCTCGTCCTATCGTTGGTTACTTGGCAGAAGAGACCAACCCCCACCTCACTACAACCTCCTTCCAGGTAGTCGTAGAGCGATGAGGTCTCCCCTCAGCCTCCTCTTCTCCAGGCTAAACAACCCCAGTTCCCTCAGCCGCTCCCCATCAGACTTGTGCTCCAGGCCCTTCACCAGCTTCGTTGCCCTACTTTATTTATTAAGGCGAGCTGGTGTTTCCACGCTGCCACGGCGGAGCTTGGGGAAGGATCTCCGCTGCCACCACCTCCTCCCCACCGCTTTCACCTCGCCGTGTATGAAAGCATTACTTAGCGTAAACCCCAAAATACAGTTTCCCAAAGGAAGCTGGGTGCTCGCCTAGGACCCACAAAACTAGGCTGAACTTCTTGCCGGCTCTCCCCGTGCCCTGCCCTCCTCAGGGCCACCCTTGCCATCAGAAAAAAAAGGCAATTACCCCTTTTTTGGGAATTACCCAAGGCCAAACCCAGTGCAGAGCAGAAGATGCCATGAGATGGCAACGGCCAAATGCCCGGGAGGGACCGAGGACACCCTGCATCTCCTTCTTCTTATATTGCTTTCTACCAATACTGGTTTTAAATCAAATTGATTTATTTCTTTTTTTCCTGCAGCTCTACTGTATCTCAAAAATGTAACCCTGGCGATTTTCACCACATGAAGCATTTCCCATAACGAGGACACCAGACACTCAAAGCCATTGCAGGGCAAAGCATCCATCGGCCGGTGCCCCGACCCAAACCCATAAGCGCTGGCTGGGTGCAACATCTTCCAGCTCAGCCCTTAAACCACATCCACAGGCGACAAGCCAGGGGACACCGGCTCAGCCACAGCACCAAGGAAATGCCACCGGCACAGAGCATGCCGGGGTCTGATGGCAGCAAGGGAGAAGTGAAAAGCCGGGAAGCAGCACGGAGAGCCCCAAACAGACGCTACCACCGCTGCCTTCTTGCCCTACGGACATCGCAGCATCACCACGGAAATCCCCCCGCGCGCCCAGCCGGGATGTTTATAAAGCCTCCGACCGCATGGGCTGGCTCCCAGTTCAGGGAGCCAAACAGGAATTTAAGTTAATGAGAGCTTTGACCGTTCAGCACGTTGGGGGAAAAAGACTATCGCGCCGGTCCTGCCTGCAGCTCCACACAAGAGTGGCTGGAAATTATCCGCTTATTCATTTTTCCAGGAAAATTCTGCAGTGCCTGTGAGACCGCGGGAAGCCCAAGTGAACCAGCCCCAATTCCAGCAAAACAGTAAAAGAATATATACATCAATATATATGGAAGAGAGATTTTATATATAAATATATTAGAGGTAGGTCTTGAGATGGATTAAGGGCCATTTACCCTCCCGGGGAGAGCAGGGACAGCCGGGGGGTACATGAGAGCCGGGGAAAGCACTGCTGGGGGTGGGGGACTTTTGAAGGGGATATTTGGGCTTCTTGGCCACCCAAAACACGCGCTGAGCCACGGGACATTGGGTGCCACATTTCCCCACCTCCATCCCCTGGGACCCAAGGGAGCAGGACCAGCACCCACAGCCCGTGGGGTGGGAGGGCACCCCCAGCATGTGAATTAACAATGACCCACATGGAACGACGAGACGACTGATTTTATTTGTAAATGCCTTTTACTCTGGGAGGGCATATTTAAAGAGGATTTTTTAAAATTACACCGGCCCTAGAGGACATTTAAGCAATTAACCCTGGCTATCATTAAACACGCTTTAAAATCCATCAGGAGCCATCCTGATAGGAGCCAGAGGGACAAATAATGTCCTTTGCTAGCGCCGGGACAGCATCCTCCCTCCAAGCGAGGGGACCGTCCCCCGTGTCCCTGCCGGGGCCATCACTTTGAGACAGGACCCACGCTAAGGGTTATCCCACCGATGAGGAAGGGGCACGGACTCGGAAGGTATTTCTCTATCCCCCTCCATCTCAGGGACTTTTGAGGTCCCTTTTTCGGCAGACGCCTCTTAGCAGCGAGGTGCCCGGCGAGCTGGAGTTGCTTGAGCTAAAAGCCCTGGAAACCACATAAACCGCAGTGGGGCGAAAGCCAGGGGCAGGGACCAGGCTGGAATTTCAATTTGTGGGTTTTTTTCTAATCGTTTAAGCAAACACCGGTATCAGCGGAGCCGGCAGATGCGACCGAAGCCATCTCGGGCGCGGGAGCACCGTGGCACGGCCCCGCGCTCGCCAAAAAACCCGCCCTGGGGTTTTTGCTGCAGCGGTGGAGATTTTTGCTTCGCACGGGCGACTTGCTCGCGGCACGATGGCTTTAACCCGCCCGGCTAAACCCTAATCCCTTACGCCTAACTCAGCGCCAGCCTCCGTCCCCGCAGCCGCATCCTCTCCATCCTGAGCCGGCGCGGGGCGAAGGCACGCAACTTGTGCCAGGGCGGTTTATTGCTTCACTAACGACGCTTCGTTAGCAGGCGATCAGGGAGCTGCGCGGTCGGCACCTATGCCAGCGGTACAGTGGATAACAACAGCCCAGAGCATTTGCAAAATACCCAGAAACGCCCTCAAATGTCTAAACACCCCCAACCCCCCCCCAAATTCCTAATCTCTGCCGCATGTGTGGGTGCCCCTGCGGCGCAGCCCTCCTGGGGTTGGCAGGGGTTCTGGGTTTTGGGGTACCCCAGGTGCCCCCCTGCCGATGCACCCGCTGCGAAAAAGCATCCACCGAGACCACATCTGCATCCCCCAAAGGTGAGTGCTGGTGCACCCCCAGCCCCGTATCCTGCTCCGACTGTTGCCCCATAACCACTGCCACGACTCTCCCCACATCCACAAATTCCCTTTTTTTTTTTTTGCTATTTTTCAAGCCGATACCTTTTTGCAAAAGTCTGAAAGCAGCAGAGCTGGGGGCAAACAGCCTCCAGCACGGTCCGGGGTACCCGACCGCTTCTGCCCGCATTCCCACTGTGCCAGCAGCCCTTACCTCACCAGGTCTCCTGGCTCCCCCAAACCCTGTATTTCCCCCCAAACTCCTTTCAGCTGAGTGCTACCGGGCAGAACCGGCTCCCACCACCGGACACCTCCTCCCCTGTTTTATTTTACCCAGGGCACCTGCTGGAAAAGCTCCTCACGTACGCGCCAGCACCACAACGACAACATCCACCGGCATCACCGCCTCGGCTCCGCTTTCCCGGATAATCCGGCGCCTGCCACGGTTTAGTCCCGCTTATAAAAGAAGCAAAGAGCAAACCAGGGGCTCCCGCGGGGGGACGTATCTGCAGCAGGAATTTAGCTTCCCCCCCCCAACCAGGGCGTTGCATTCTGCTGCCGCCTTGATTTTCTTAAGCCTGGCTTAGGCACACACACAAATATAATATAGGAAAATTATAGTAGGCTTCTGTCTAGTGCAAAGAGAGACAGATCAGGATCAAGTGCCCTTCAGAAGCTGCGTCTCATCTCCCCCAGGATAAACACTTTCATGTCACGGCGGCTGCTGGGGGGGATCGCTCTGCCCGCAGAGCTCGAGCAGCGCGGCTTTCAGCTCTAGACAAGTTTCCACGCCGCAATCTCACGGCAGGCAGGCGCAGAAGCTCTCGCTTCGAGCAACTGCCTCTTCATTTATTAAAGAAAAGAGGAAAAAAACGGGAAAAAAAAATAAAAAATAAGTGTTAATCAGAGCGTTCCCACCATTGCAGGGGAGGGATGCTGTGAGCATCGGGCATGGAAAGCAGCCGTGGCTGAGCCGGATCCTGCCCCGGCAGCCCCGCGTGGGTGGTTGGGGGTGGCGAAGCTGGAGATGAGCTTCATGGTGCCTGATGGGTGAGCAAAGGCACCCAGCCACGGGGACCTGGGTGCTCCCATGGCTCCCAGGGTTGAGCCTCCCTCCCTGCTGGGACGCCCAGCCCCAAAACCCAGCCCACAGCGGGGAGCTCAGCACCCCTTCCCATACAGCCCGGACAAAAGCTGGTGCTTTGCAGTTCCTAGAAGGAAAGGCGAGCAGCGAGGGCACCGATCCGGCGTCCCACGCGCCAGGGCTCAGGTTGCACTTCTCAGAAGCGGGCGACGGGGGGAAGCCAAAATTAGCAGGCGACTAATTCTGCCCCTCGGTACATCCCCTGCCCCTGCACTGCGGTGGCTGCTGGTTATCGCAAGAAGATGCCGGCAATCTCTTGCCTAGAGAAAAAACGAGATGAAACGAGCCCAGAAGCCACAGGATGACCTGCAGGGAAGGTCTTGGGGTTGCACCGACCTCGGTCCCCAGCCCCGTATCCCCTTGCACCCCTCTATCAATACCCGGGTCCAACTCTGCACACCCCAACGGGCGCTGGGACCGGGGGAAGGTCGGGAGATACAGTTTCCAGCCTCTGGTTCAGCGGCGCGTAAGCTAACGCTGGGGTTATTTAAAGCCCGAGTTTTAGCAGCGTTCAGCTACTGGTTGCGTGATCAGGATAAAAAATCGCAATCCTAATTCCTGGCCCCCCGGTGCCTATGGCAACTGGTATCCGTCTCCTTGGAAACTAATCTCGTGGTATTTGAACAATGTACCAAGGGCCTTTAATCTCCCAAACACTGTAAATCTTTATTCTAGCCTGCTCTCCTCCTACCCCAAGAGCCAACATAAAAAGCCTGTTGTTTTCCGTGCAGTCACCGAGAGCCTAACTTGAATTTTATATCACACAGGCACATGTTTTTTTGCACACACCCCCCTTTCCCCCCCCCCTCTAAATTAAAGAAAAATCCCACGTGCCCGATGCCCGCAGGTGCTGCAGCACCGGCCCCACATCCCGCTACGAGATTTGCATTCTCCAAACGGTGCCTGATGCCCCGGCCCGGCTGCCACCCCAGTTTGCGTGCCCACCTTGTGTCCGTCTAACTGGGCGCTGCTCCAGATAACAATAATAACAACAACAACAACAGAAATAATAATTCTAAATTATCTAGCAAAAAAAATCCCCAAACTGCAAATATACAAAGACACAGTGTCAGGGCTGGGGGCAATGAGTTTGCAAGGGCTCAGCGGAGGATGGTTCACCCCAGTCCTCGCCGTGGGAGCGGATGCTGGCGGGCACCTCGTCCTGCTCAGCACTCCACCCCGATGCTTTTTTCTTCTGCAAAGCCGCTGTTGATGGCACTGACACCCACCCCCCCAGCTCCCAGGCAGGGCTGGGGTGGCCCCGTCCCCCCCACGCCGACCCCAGCCCACAGCCACCACTGCTCATCACCCGCTTTCTGCTCTGCCCAGGTAATTACCTCTGCGTAAGGAGGTCTCTGACAGAGCACCGCTGCCTAATCTCATTATGTTTTAATTTTATCTCTAATATATCTCTCTGGTTGCTGGTGTCTCAGTATCGAGTAGTCCCCGTGTTACAGGACAGGCTATTTGCTAATCCAAGATCTGACTCTACGCCACATAAATAAGCTCAATAAAAAAATAAAATGGCTTTCTAAGGGGATGAAAGGAGGTTGGAGCATCCCGCGCCCCGAGCTCCCCCTCCTGCCCGCTCCCTTCTCCCTTATTTTATTTTACGGGATGAGTCGGAAAGGCGACAGCAGGTCCCGGGTCGCCCCGGTGCTTGCCCTCTGCTCCGGCCCCGCGGCGGGGAGCACACGTGCCGAGAGCCGGCGCTGCCTGCGCCTCGTCACCTGCCGCCTCGACGCCTGCCCAGAATCGGGCATCCCGCGCGGGCAGCGGGATGTGGCGCTGCCCAGCACTTGCCACGGGCAACGGAGGAGTCTTTGGCGAAGCCAAGCCTGCACTCGCCCTGGTGTGACCCTTCAAGGGAGCCGGGCAGCCCGGCAGTGCCGCCGGGGAGGAAGGACGCTGCCGGCAGCTGCCCGCCCCGGCCAACCGGGATCCCCATCTCCTTCCCAGGCACCCTCCGGCCGTGGCACCAGCCCCAAAACCAGCTGTTTCTCATGCAAACCCCACCATTACCGCAGCGCTATCAGGGCTCGGCATCACCGCCAGCTGCCAGACACAAACAGTCGCGGGTGCCGCGCGGCACCCACCCACCCCAGGCAGACATCACCCTCCGCCGTGAGCTGACACGGCAGGAGCCGCCGGGTCCGGCCAAGGACAGCTCTGGCTTCCCCGGGCCCCGGCATCACGACCGGGGCCGCAGCGTCGGGTCCTGCCGTGCTGCTCCTGCACCCCGGGAGCAGCAGCTCCGTGGCGGGGGGGTCCCCGGGGGTCCCCAGCCCGTGGCTGGTAGAGCCGTGCACCTCCAGCCGAGGTGTCCCCACCGGTGTGACCGTCCCCACAGCTCTCGTGGGGAGATTCGCCGGTGCCTAATACAGCTGGGGTGCACATCACAAAATTTCCCCCCGCCGTATATCACAGGGGCCCGGCTTTTTTTAACGCTGTGCCCTGAGCAGGGTGAGCCCTGCCGCGCCGGGTGGCAGCCAGCAGGCAAGGGACAGGCAGACAGACGGACGGGGACAAACCCGCGCCCAAGAGACGGTGCTTACACACCCTGGGTCCCAAAATGCTGATTCCCCAGCGATGCCTCCGCTCCTCGGGGCTGCAGGCAGCACTGCATCGGTGCCTTCACCCGGGAAGGGCAGCGCAGCATCCCAGGGGGGTCCCGGCTGGTGCCGGGGTCCCGCCTCGCCCCCCCCCCAGCGGGATTTGGGGTGCAGCAGGGTGGGGAGGGCGGCAGGCGCGGGGCGGAGGCGGCAGGAGCGGCTCTGATAGCTGGCGATTTGAGCCGTGACTCAAAGGCCGCCCCGGCCGGCGTCGGGGCTGGCCCTGGGGAGCCCTGTGAGGGCTGCCCCGGGCTGGCCAGGCCCTAAAATACAGCCGGGGCCTCTCCCGCGTGCTTCTGCTGGGAGTCACTGCGGGACAAGGTGACCTGGCCGCTGCCACCTCCTCCCTCCCGGGACGCGCCGCTGCTCGGCCTCCAACGCGGCGGCCTGGGCCAGCAGTTCCCTTCCCCTGACGCCTCGGCCCCCCTGAAGCACACGGGCCCCTTCTTTCCCAGGGGGGGTCAGCCCCGGTCCCTACGACCTCGGGGGGACGCCGGCCCCCTCCCCAGCCCCGCCGGTGAGCCGGTTCAACTCACCGATCCTGCAGCCGACCGGCCCTGCCCTCTTGTCTTGCTCGCCCCACTTCAGGGCGGTTTAGCAAGGCAAATCGGTTGGCAGAGGTGTCCCCCAACACCAGCGAGAAAGGGGCCCCCCCAAGGACGCCGAGCCCCAGCCCCAAGCCCCCGCGGTGCCGGCACCACCGTGACCACGACACGGCACACGGGCACGGGGCCGGCGGAGCCCCGGGTCTCGCAGAAACACATGTTCCCCCCTGCTAAATTCCAGCTTAATTCTCATTTCCATTGTGTTATGAAACACATTATCTGTTGAAACTAAGTCAACAGTTGTTTGCATTTACGTGTAAACACAGCGAATATTAGGAACGGGGCCAGCATTATATTTGCATACGAAATGCTGCCTGCACTGCCCTCTCTCCCTGGCTCTTCTCCATCCCTGCAGTTAAAGATGCGGGGAGATGGCGAAACCCAAGACCAGAGCAGCCCGAGAAGCAAAAAACCCTTGTTTTTCCCCCCCCTCTCTATTTTTATTTTTGTGCAGCAGGAGAAAAAACCGTCCCTTTAAACCCACATAACGCACCGACACGTGCACCCCTTCATCTTGGGCCCAATCCGAAACCGCTTCAAATTCCCAATGATACGCCTATCTTATCGGGCTTGCTTTGCATAGCGCATAAATATTTATTTGCTTTTAATCCTGCAAAGCAAACCTGCCTCGTGGCACATTTCCCTTAATCGGCAGGCTCCGGTGCCCAAAAAAGTGCCAAGAGAAGCAGCATCCCAAATTCAGAGCCTGCTTTAGGTGCGAGGGCAGGGAAATAGGCACCCAACGACCAGCACCCGCCGCCTCTTGGGGTGCCCGGGGTGGGTTTGGGGGGTGCCGAGGAGGTTGTAAGGCACCCCGGTTCCTCACCATTGGGGAAAGCAAGAGCCCAGCTCAGGTGCCCCATAAATACCAGAAAATAAATACACGAGTATCGTGGTTTGGGTGATGGGAGGTGGCTCGATGCTGATTTATCTCTGGGATGGTCCTTCCAGGAGAGGTGATACCAGGGGCGGGGACCGGCCCCTCAAAAAAAGAGATTTTTGGGGCTGGGCAAAGGGAGAGCACCTTGTCACGGGGAAGGCAGAGGGCACGCAGCTTATTTTTTGGGTTCGCAGCTTATTTTTCACACATGCACTTGTCGGGTTGAAAAATGGAAACCCTCCGATGGCTTCATCCACGAGATGGGAAACAAGGGGCTGCACCGCCGGGGACCGGCTCAGGCTCTCCATCACCCCAATTCAGGGTGCCGCTGCACATGGACCCGTACCTCAAACCCCGCCGAGACCCACACAACCTCATACGCCACGAAACTTATAGAAACCCATAAAAAAATGACAATTTTCAAATACCAAATCACCCCAACACCAAAAGTCCCTTAATTACCTCTTGCTTCAGCCAGAAGGATGGGAAGCAGCGCACTCACCCACATCCGTCCCCGCTCCGCCGCGATCAAAGCATTCAGATCGGGACCCACGGAGCCTGAGATTGTGAATTAATTTCTTAATCAGTTCCCCTTAAATGGGCAGCAAGCAATTAGGCAACGGGTGCCCGCCGCCTGGCAGCGTGGGTGCCGAGCCCCGGGGAGCCGGCGAGCTCTCGGCACGGCTCTTCGCGCCGCGCACAGCCGCAGAGCGGGTAAACACGGAGCTACTTTATAATGGGCAAGTAAATATTTAAATAGGCGGGTTTATTTCGGCTGCTCTGCCGCCGTGTCTTGTCCTCTGAGAAGTCGCTGACCCGGGCGGAGCCCAAAAACCTGATTAAAAGCAAAATGCTATTTTTCCCCAAGATGGGAGGAAGCGCCTTAACCGCTCCCCGAGGCCGGTGATCTGGGACCGGGAGGAGAAACCGCCCCAGCCACCCTACAAGAGGCTTTCCCCGGGTGCTGAGCATGATCCCGCATCTCTCCGGCATCTTCAAGGAGCACCAGCCTGAAACCGCGACCCCCGGGATATCAGCACCTCCAAGGAGAGGTACGGCTCCATCCCCACCAATGCCTCCCCCAGCCCCCCTGCCATCGCCTCGCCTCCGGGGACACGAAGCCCCCCGAAGAGGCAGCCCGGCTCTCCCCAGCATCCTTCCAGCTACTCAAAATAGCAAGGGCAATAAAGAGAGACTCAAGCAGAAAGCAAAATCAATACCGAGAAGGAAGGTTCTGGGCTCAAACGCCTTTCCTAGCATCGCTGGTGAAAAGCGGGTTAGTGAAGGAGGGGGGGAAGGACAGAAAAACCCTCAGTGCACCCACGGCACGTGGGTTTAAGAGGGACGGTGCCTGCTGTAAGGTTTCTATAGGCGTCACTGCTGGTTTCTAGGTGGGGAGCAGGCGGGGGGTGCAGACCCAGCCTGGCACCCCCCGAGCCTGATTCAACCACAAGCAAAGAGATATGGAGGAGGAAGAAGCGCAGGGAGACCCTGGCACCACCTCGCGATGCCAGCGTGCACCCCAGCTGCTGCCGTTTTACTTTTGGGGGGTGCGGAGCCGCGGGGAGGGGGCACACGGGGAGAGCCGGCCGCCTGTCAGGCAGCGCCGGGAGGAGAGCCGCCCTCCCCCTGCTCTCCTCGCCCCGACGGGTGCCATTTCCCTTCCTGCTCTTCTGGCCCCGCACCTCCCAAGGGCCGGCTCCGGCTGCCAACGGGCATCGGCTTCCCGATGGGGACAGCAACCAGGGGAGCCGGGCATGTGCCGCGGCAAAGCCCACCCGCTGGTCTGGGTGCGGATGAGACCCCTACACCACGGGAAAGCCGGCATCCCAGAGCACCCTCAGCAGCAGCTACCCACAGCAGAAACAACCTCTGCATTATTTTTAATTATTGGGTTTAAAATAATAAAGGATGCCTACGTGCTCCGGCGCATTGATGGCAACCCAGCACAAACCCAGCTGTTAAAAATAACCCTTTCCAGGAGCACGGCTGCCAGCCACCCACGGGCACCCTTGGCCCCGCGGGATGGGTGCTCTCTGCTCCATCCATCGGCATCACCGTGCCGGGTCCACGGTGAGCCAGAAGGTCAGTGAGCATGGAAATATGCATCTTACATGCAGAAAAAAAATAAAATCAATCAGGAACCCAAAAAAAAAAAATTCAACAACACCTACGCTGCTAGGGGAGAAAGAAATAAATCAGGAAGAAGAAAATTTATCGGCGATGAAGGCACAAGCCAAGCAGCCTGCTTTCAGAGAGCATTTAAAGATGAGGGGATTTGTGTGCTACAAGGTGCGGAAGGGGAGGCAAGGATCGTCCTCGCCGGCAGCTAAAGTAGAAGAAACTTTTGCATTGCTGCGACGGCGCTGGAGCCGGTTTTTATCATGGAGAGCCTCGCGCGCAGGCAGCGATAGGGCAGGATTTCTGCAGGTGTAATTCCCACAGAGATAAAGACCTTGTTTTTCAACAAGCGGCGGCATCGTACATAAATTACAACAGCAAACATGGGGAAACAAAGAGGTTTTCAAGAGAGCGCGTAATCCTCGGAGGGGCGGCTGGGGAATGCTGGTGGGCGGCTGTGGGAAGACGATGTGGGAGAGACGCGGGGCTAATCCCGTGCTCTCTCACCTCCCCATAAAGGAATAAACCTTTGGGCAGGTGGGGAAAAAAAATTAACCCACCTGAACGATAAGTATTTGAGGGGTCCAGGATGGAGGTGAGATTTTTCATGACAGATGCTGGGTGCTTGCTCTTTCCTGCAGCAGGATCCAGCAAAGAGCCGTGGGAAGGGCATGGGTGGATGCTGGATCCATCCCGGAGCCAGGTCTTTGCTCCGAGACCTTGCACGGGAAGGGCTGGGGATGCACCGCACCGCATCGGTCATCTCCTGGGACTCTCAGGTCACGCTCGCCTCTCCTGTGTCTTTTTTGTTTCCCCCCTCTCTTTTTAAAGAAAATAAATAAATACAACCTGACACTAATTCTAACTGTTTTAATAAATGTTTAATGTCCTGTTAAAGGTCGCTCGCCGCCCGCTCCCACCACAGATCTCTATTAAGAGCACACGAGCCACTCGCTTCGAACCGCGCTGGTTCTTGGGGTTCAAACGCCCGGCACGCTCCTCTCCCCAGCCGGGCATCCCCCGAGGAAGCTGTCGGGCAGCGTGTGCCAGAAACCCGCAGCGAACCCCAACTAACCCCCTGCTTTCGATGCCAGCCCCCGGCCGAGCTCCATCTGGGGGTCTGGGGGGTGTTTGCCTTTCTGAGGGCAAAACCAGCAAGCAGGGTAAAATGCTGTAATTTTTACTTCGGCGGTTTCTAGGCATTCGTCCCCAGAAAGAGGAGATGAAATTACAGCCCGGCGATGCCCCTAAAGGGTGAGGAGCAATTTATTTTCACTGATCCTCCTCTAATGAAGCTAATTTATAACCTTGTCAGAAGGCGCACGCAGACTTGGGGCACCGGCGCGGCTCCCTTCCCCCCCCCCCCCGCCTGCCTCTCCCGGGATGAAAACCTCCAACCCAAACCCCAACCAGGATGTTTATTTAAGGCCCAAAACCCCAAAGGCACTTTAAACAAGCAGAGTTCCTCACATATTTCACCGACGGAGCGTGATCCTTCCTGACGGCGATTGCAAAAGGGCTTCCAACGCCTGGGGAGCGTGCGGGGGGTCCCTGCTGCCACCGGGACGGGGTTGTCCCACCGCTCAGATGGTGCTGTGGGAGCCAGGGACCTGGTGGCATCTCAGCACATCCCTGCAGACCAGAGCATCCCCACACATCGGGGTCTCCACGGCTCAGTAACATGGTGACCCAGTTTTTGGGGGACTTGCTGATGACTCTACCACCATCCCAACAGCCCCGCCGCGCTCCGATGGGAATCGGTCCTCACCAGCTGGAAGGGTTCAACAGCTCATCCCCCGACTGGTTAAAAGGGAGGAAACCATAAGAAAAAGCCCTTTCTCCCTCCGTACCAACCACTTCTGTTTCTCCTGGGACATGCAAGACCCCCGGCGGGCACCGTCAGGAAGGAGCAGGGGAGAAGCGGTGCGGCAGGCAGCTCCCACCGCTCCGCCAGCATCACGCGGCAGCACTTTAGCAGATGGTGGATCGTAACATCGTTATATTTACCTAACGAGATTGCTTTATTGTAGCCCTCCAACAATAAAGTGAGAGCGTCTAAAGGCAGCGGCCAGCTCCCGGGCTTTGACAACCCAGGTGCCAAAAATATACGTATTTTTTAAATCTATATATAAACGACGATTTCAGAGGTCATGTTAATACACTGATTTCCCCCCCCCCCCATACTAAAACACATGTGACTCGTATACAACAAAAAAGACACACAATTCAATGCTTTAAATCCTCCTAACTGCCGGGGAGCGGAGCTGCAGTAGCAATTCGGGCAATGCCACGGGCGCACAGGGCTCGCACCCCAACCCCCCCTGCCCAGGACGCGGCGGGTGTGCCAGGGACGGCGTTCCTCCGGGCAAGGACTATCGCTCACTGTTTGCACAGCAAACGGGGTCCTAGCCTCCTAAATACTAATGCAATACAAATAATACAGATAATTCCCACATATTTAATCATTACCAGAGCTCTGGGTAGAAATGATAATCAGGCCCCTACTAATTAGGGAGATGTAATCCTGCCTTTCCTACAGGTTTTTCCATCCCTGTCTCCTACCCTGCAATGAAACAAGCAGAAAACCGACCTGATGGGGAGGAGTGTGACTTTGATGGGAGCCTCAAATAGGTCCCAAAGCCTGACCACGGGCACAGCCGGTGCCGGGGGAGATACGCCCAAAATACCCACCCCACGGGGCTCGGCGCCGGTCCAGCCCCGAACGCAAACCAACCTTCCCTTTTGGGAAGGTCCGAGCAGCAGCATCCATCCAGGGAAAACCCTACCGCTGCAACGGGGTCTCTGCCCTGCAGCGGGGTACGGACCAGCAGCCCATCTCAAGCCTCATCCTAAATCTTTCGGCATCCCGGAGGCTCTCCCCGACGGCTGGCGGGCAGGGGAGGGCAGCATCTGCCTTACCGGCACTGCTCCCGGGTGCCGTCATCGAGGCGACGCGCCACACGTGCTCCCCGGCACCGAGACCTTATAAAGCTGCCGAGCTTAATTTTAGGCGCGAGGATTGCCGCTAATTAGAAGCAGGGCTGGGTTTGCCTCTTTCATCTGTGCGTGTTGGCGCGGGGGGCTCTGCCCACCTCCGGGGAGCCACCTCCATCCCTGGCACGATGGCCGGAGCCGTCCCCACCGCCCAGGGTCAACCCTTGGGTGGCACCAGGCTGGAGCTCCAGCAGCCGATGAGCAAGCCGGTGGCCAGTGTCCCAAGACAAGGTCACCTCACGCAGGCACTAAGGAGTGGGTGGTTTCCTAGGCAGGAGACACGTCCACGCAGACGCAGCCGGAGGTAAAGGCAAGACGCGAGCTCTGCCAAAACCCGGGCGCGGGGACACACTCATCCCCGCGCACCAGCCTTTAAAGATGGGCGAAGCACCTCCTTGCACAGCGACCAGATAAAACTAAGGAGGTCTTCTTCACCCACTGCGATGGTTTCATTTCCCCAGGCCGGAGGACTCCCTCACCACGAGTTTTCCCTAAGCCAGACTGACCGCCTCTGTGTTCTTCTAACCAGCAGTTACCAGAGGGAAGGCTTTGAGGGGTTTTTGCCCTTTTTTTTAGCAAGGGAGAAGGAAGCCAAGGGCTCCTCGACGGCCTCGCCCGCCACGACCCAGGGCTGGGATCCCACGCGTCCATCCCTGCCTCGGCCAGGGACGGGGCTCAGCTCCAACCCAGCTACCAAACGTCTCTTCTCATGTGAAGGGATTTCTCAGCTCCCCGTCAAACCACCCCATAAAGCTGCTGGTTATCAGGGCCCGGGCACCACGCGTTTCTCTCGGAAGCGTACAAATCCCTCCAGCCTCCGTCCACCCATGCCAGGGGGAGGTTTCTCCTCCAGGAACATCAAAAACCCCAGCTAAACAGGACACACAACCCCCGGCAGCGACCAGCACCTGCGTGCATCACCAAAAAGTGCAAGAAAGACTCAAAAAAAAAAAAAAGTGACAAAACATCCCACCCACCAGTTTCCTCCCCGCCATCTCCAGAGGGATCTGTGCCCCAAAGCACCCTCTGAGCTCCCAGGTTTTCCAGGAGTGGATCAGCAGCAGGTCCGTGGTGCCCACCACCAGCATTTGCACCCATCCACTTGCACCCACTGCTTGGATGGCTCAGGGGCGCAGCCAGACCCCGGCACACCCCACCGGGGATGTCACCTGCGGGCAGGGGACATTCAGGTTTGTCCCCTTCAAGCAGAGGTCCCACCACGCAGGCGGGCGCTGGATGTCACATTTCCAAGACCTCTCCTGGGTCCACACCGACGTCCCCACCAGCGTTCGCTCCTTTTAATCTTGCAGATTTAAAGAAAATGAAGACAGACACCTCATCCCTCATGTGAGGCGGAGATCAGCTCTGGGAAAGGACGGTGACATCCCTGCGGATGCGCAGCAGCAGAGCGATGCTCCTCGCTGGTCCCCTGCTCACCCCGCTGAGCTTAACTTCTTAAACCCGCCAGCCCAGCACAGAGCAGAGACAAGGCAAACTCAGAAAGACTGAGAGAAACTCAGAAAACTCAAAGAGAAGCTGTTTGCATGCAGGAATGTAAATCCCACCTCGGTGCAGCCTGCTCTCGAGGAGGGGATTCGTGTACCGCGTGTTTTTCTTCACAGCACCCTACCTACGGGAAAGCCTTCCTGCCGCCGTAGGTAAGCCCCTCGGAAACCACCGCCAAAGTGTTTGGAAAGCGGCTCGAAGCAAATTCAACCAACAGGGCTGCACTAAGAAATGAAGCATCGAACCGGTGAGCAAAAAAAAAAAAAAAACCACCCCAAATCCCCAATCCATAAAGCCCACCTGGACCCCAGCCACCGCGCAGCCCCGAGCCTTCCGCAGCTTCGGACCAGACCGATGGCTCCTGACCTCTTTTTAAAGATGATGCTTCAAGAGATTGAAATAAAACATGTCCTGCGAAGGGACAGGCTGCAGCAGGGCAGAGCAAGGTCCCAGGAAATCTTGCTCCAGCCTGCAAAGACCCGCTGCCTCCCCAGCAAACCTCCAGCCGGGGCTGCTCGCTGCCCCCAGCCCCGCTGCTCGGGCCAGCATCCAGATGGACACCGGGAGGTCCTTCCCTGCAGCTTCCAGCTGGGCTCTTCCCAATAAATGAATCAATAAATACATTTTTAGCTCGTGGATGGATATCTGCATCCTCGGAAGGGGCTCCCAGTAGGTCCTTTCCTCCCTGTCCTCGAGGAGAAGGCTTCTAGTGGTGGCAAACCCACTGCACGTGCCTTCAGCATCTGCCTCGGCTCCCCCCGAAGCCCCAGAGGAGATTTGTCCTTGCCGATGAGGTGCAACACGTGCAGACGTGGCCGGAGGGCCGGGAGCAGAGCGCAGGTACCAACACAGCCCCTCGCCCACGCAGCCCCTTCCCCAAACCATCACCCACCACCTACACCCAAGCCCAGCCATCCCGGGAGCAGCAGTCCCCATCCCCACCTCTTCTTCCACGATGAGCCACCGCCACGTCCACCCGCCACAGGCATCTGCAAATGGATGCCGGTGGCACGAGGAATAACCGCGCCCATCAGCCGACGGGCAGGGCAGGGTGCCGCTGCCCAAGGCGGGGAGAGCCGGCGCCGAGCCCTGCGCCCACCCCGGGGGTAAGCCCCGCAGCGGGCAACCGGCCGGGGACGAGCCTGGCCGGCGGCCGGAGTCCCTCCGCATTCCTGCAGCCTGGCCGACGGGGTGCAGCCGCCGAAATTCCCAAAGGAAGTACAGGGCATTGATAATTGCTGAAAAAAATCTGAGCTATTTCCTGCGGGAGCAGCAGATGGGAATCCCCCATTAGCTCCAACCGTGAGAGGTCGCTTGTTTTCGTCTGGGATTTTTTGGGTTTTGGGGTTTTTTCTCCTTCTTCCCTTTAAGCAGAGCATCGCTCAAATCATACATGATGCACGTCATGCAGCCAGACCTGTCCCCTCCATGCTGGCCCCAAAGTCCACCCTCCTTGTCACCTCCTGCCCCAGGCAAGGTCCCACCAGACGCCTCCGGCACCGCACCGGGTTCCCGGGACAGTGCCGGGCTGCCAGCAAGGGCACCGCATCTCTCGCCCGGGCTGGTAGGGCAGGTTGCTAAATACGTCCCTGAGCAGGTTCCTTCTCTCCTCTCCCTGCTTCTCATTAGCAAACCTAAACGAGCAGCGACCCGTGGCAGCACCAGCAACTCCTCCACCGAGACGTGAAAGCCCTCCCGGGGGGGACAGCAGAGGGAGGCGGCGGTGGCCACTGGCATGTGTCCCCTTTGTCACCCCCCCGGCACCCCGCGAGGGCAGCAGCGGCGATGCAGCCTGAGCAGGGTTCACCCCAAAAACGCAGCCTTGAGAGGCAACGCCGGCTCGGACAGCAGCAGTGCATGGGAAAACCAGCGGCATAGCCCCGAACCGGGGCACCCCGTCCCCCGGTGGTCACTGGGACCCGAAGGGAGAGGAGCGGGGGACCCGCGGGCGGCCGCAGAGCCACGTCGCGCTGCCGCGGCTCGAAGGCAACCCTGATACCCGACCGGCTGCTTGGTATCGCCCCGACGGCGGCACACGCTGCTGCGCCAGGGCTCGCTGCTCCGGCCTTAGCACCCCAGCCCCTCGGCCTCCGCGGGATCAGGTCTGATGCCGGCGGCCGCATTTCTCATTTCAGAGAGAGCGCTGTGGCCGTTTCCACAGGAGTAGGAAATTCCGCTGGCTCAGACGGGCGACAGCCAACACAGCGGGTCTGGCCGCGCCGGTGGGGACCGGAGACCTGGGATCCTGCGGAATTAAAGGCACTCACTTCCACAGGATTATTCCCCAGTTGCAGCACTTCCAGCAGCTCCTCCGGCAGGAGCGGTGTGGGGAGCAGACACCCCAAAGCCGGGGGCTCCCCTCACGCAAGGCTCCCGATGTCCCCAGGCGGTCCCTCTGACGGAGCTTGCACACCGACGGGCGATGGATGCGGCAGGAGGCTGAGCATCCGACCCCAAAGCGCCCGCGACGCCCGGCCCCGTGGCTCTGCAGCGATGCTCAGTGGCACCTACACCTCCCGAAGCGCTCTCCCCAGGCGTGCCCAGCGCCTGCCGCCAACACCCGGGATTACCTGTGCAGCATCGCCGGGTCCGAGGCTCACTCCGGCACAAGATGCATTAATAGGATCGCTCCGATTTACGGCTTATCCCAGATAAACCCACCGCCGGCCCCGCACACTGGAAGGACAAGGGCACCGGCTCCCCGGGGAGCAACTTTCTCCCCATCACGGTCGTCCCCACGCACCGAGAAACCTCCGCTTGCCCCCACCAGCACCGGGGAGCCGCAGAGGATGTCCGTCCCTCCACCCCACGGGCCGCGGGGCCGAGGCCGGGTTACCAGCCTAGCCGAAGCCCCGAGCGCTTCGTCAGCTCAACCCTGTGTTTCTATTTCCAGCCGCGCTGCCGCTTTTCCCCGCGCCGGCGGAGAGGGAGGCGAGCCCCGGCAAAGCCCTGCTTGCAGCTTCCCTTCCTGCCCGGCACCGCCAGACGCAGCCGGGGCAGGTGGCGGCCCTGGAGCTGCCTTAGGGATATGGGACATCGTTGCGGTGGTGGGCACCGGCCCGACATCCCCTGCCCGATGCCCCAGCACCCTCCAGCGCTATCACACCCCCCCCAGCCCCACTGCTCCCTGCATCCCCCTGCCTTACCGCCCCAAGCACTGCTGCAGCACTATCACCCCCAACCCCTAATGCCCCCCCCCCAGCCTTATTGCCTCCTGGCATCCCCCCACAGCCCTGATGGACCCCACCAACCCCAAGCCCCATCATCACCCCCAGCATTCCCCCCCGCCAACCCTAATGCTCCCCCAGCCCCAATGAACTCAACACCCCCCCAGCCCTAATATCCCCAGCATCTCCTCCAAACCCTATAGCCCCCCAACATCCCTCCCAGCCCTAATACCCCCCCAGGATCCCTGCCAGCCCTATTGCCCTGCAGCATCCCCCAGCCCCAATGCCCCCCCAGCTCTCAGCCCTATCGCTCCCCAGCATCCCCCATCCCTAATGCCCCCCTGCACCCCCCTGCACTATCCTCCCCCTCTATTGCCCCCCTGCACTCTCCCAGCCCTGATGAGCCTAGCGTTCCCCCCCAGCCCTACTGCCCCCCAACATCCCCCAAGCCTTGAAGCCCCCCTGCACGCCCGCAGCCCTATCACCCCCCAGCAGCCCTAATGCCCCCCTGCATCCCGCAGCCCTAATGCCCCCCAACATCCCCCCCAGCCCTATTACCCCCTGCACCTCTGCAGCCCTATCACCCCCAGCAGCCCTAATGCCCCCCAACATCCCCCCCCAGCCCTATCACCCCCTGCATCCCCCCCAGCCCTATCACCCCCAACAGCCCTAATGCCCCCCAACATCCCCCGGCCCTATCACCCCCTGCACCCCCGCAGCCCTATCACCCCCAGCAGCCCTAATGCCCCCCAACATCCCCCCCAGCCCTATCACCTCCCAGCAGCCCTAATGCCCCCCAACATCCCCCCCAGCCCTATCACCTCCCAGCAGCCCTAATGCCCCCCAACATCCCCCAGCCCTATCACCCCCTGCACTCCCCCAGCCCTAATGAGCCCAGCATCACCCCCCCCACCCCTATCACCCCCAGCCCTGTTACCCCCCCCAGCCCTAATCCCCCCCTGCACCCCCCCCCAGCCCCATCCCACCTCGCCTCTCCCAACTCCCGCATCCCCCACCCCCCCCCCCGGCTCTCCCCACCGCCACCCCCAGGACTGGGACCGTGAGGAGAAGGAGAGGGGGGGGCAAAACTTTTCCTTACCGCGGGCGTCTCGGGCGCGGCGCTCCTGCCTCCCCCGGCGAGGCTGCGCGGGAGCGGCGGGGGCGGGCGGGCGGGGGCCGGGATGGAGCCGCCTCCCGCCGCCTCCCGCCGCTTCCCCCCTCCTCCCCGGGCGGAGCCGGTACTACCCGGTGGGGGTTTAAAGGAAAGAAGGGAAAGAGGAAAAAAAAAAAAAAAAAAAAAAAAAAAAAAAAAAAAAAAGGAGGGGGGGGGAGGTTGGGGGAAAAAAAAAAAGCTGGGAAGGGAGAGCAGCTCTTTGTTCTGTAATCCCAGTAAAAGTGCCAGCCATTCGCCCCGCCGCTAATCCCAACCCCGCTCAACGGCACCATCCATTGGCTGCCATTTACATACGGGATTAACCAGCCCGATAACCGGACGGGGGGGTTTAGGGGGGGACGAGCTCTGTTAAGTCCTTTCATGCCGCGCCGGGGCCGTGCCGAGCCGCGCCGAGCCGCGCCGAGCCGGAACGGCTCGGCGCGGCTCGGCGCGGCTCGGCACGGCCCCGGCGCGGTGGGTGCTGAGGGGAGGTTATAGGGGTGCAACGGGGACCTGTCGCCACCTGTTGGTGTTGGCATGGCTGGGTTTGGCACGGTTTGGCATGGTATGGCTTGGTATAGCCTGGCCCTTGTATGGTTTAGCGCGGTTTGGTATGGTTCGGCTGGGTATGGTATGGCTTGGGACAGCCTTGCTCTGTATAGCTCGGTCCTGGATGGATCGGTATGGCACAGCTCGGCTTGGCATGGCCTGGCCTTGCATGGCTTGGCATGGCACAGCATGGCTTGGCATGGCCTGGCCTTGCATGGCTTGTCTCAGGTCAGCATGGCGTGGCTTGGCATGGCCTGGTCCTGCACGGATTGGCATGGCACAGCATGGCTTGGCATGGCACAGCATGGCTTGGCATGGCCTGGCCTTGCATGGCTTGGCATGGCACAGCACGGCTTGGCATGGCCTGGCCTTGCATGGCTTGTCTCAGCTCAGGATGGCGTGGGTTGGCATGGCCTGGTCCTGCATGAATTGGCATGGCACAGCATGGCTTGGCATGGCACAGCATGGCTTGACATGGCCTGGTCCTGCACAGATTGGCATGGCACAGCATGGCTTGGCATGGCACAGCATGGCTTGGCATGGCCTGACCCTACATGGCTCGGCATGGCACAGCACGGCTTGTCACAGCTTTGCCCCTCATGGCTCAGCATGGCTTGGCATGGCCTGACCCTACGTGGCTCGGCATGGCACAGCACGGCTTGTCACAGCTTTGCCCCTCATGGCTCAGCATGGCTTGGCATGGCCTGACCCTGCACGGCACAGCATGGCTCAGCACAGCTCGGCTCTGCACAACCCGGCTCAGCATGGCCACAGCTTGGCATGGCCTGGCCCTGCACAGCTCAGCATGGCACAACACAGCTCAGCACAGCCTGGCCCCACACAGCTTGGCTCAGCACAGCTTGGGCCAGCATGACATGGCTCAGCACAGCATGGCACTGCACGGCTCAGCTCAGTGCAGCCTTGCCCCACGTGGCTTGGCTTGGCTCAGCTTGGCATGGCTTGGCATGGCATGGCTTGGCACAGCCTTGCCCTGTATGGCTTGGCTCAGCACAGCATGGCTTGACATGGCATGGCTTTGCATGGCGTGGCTTGGCATGGACTGGCCCTGCATGGCTCGGCTCAGCTCAGCACGGCGTGGCTTGGCACAGCTTGGCTCGGCACGGCGTGGCTTGGCATGGCACGGCTTGGCATGGCATAGCACAGCTCAGCACAGCCTTGCCCTGTATGGCTTGGCTCAGCTTGGCTCGGCATGGCTTGGCTTGGCACGGCTTGGCATGGCATAGCACAGCTCAGCACAGCCTTGCCCTGTATGGCTTGGCTCAGCTTGGCTCGGCATGGCTTGGCTTGGCATGGTGCTCCATGGCTTGGCTTGGCATAGCACAGCGCAGCGCAATCTCGCCCCACATGGCTCAGCTCGGCACAGCTTGGCTCAGCATGGTGTGACTTGGCATGGCCTGGCCCTACATGGCTTGGCATGGCATGGCACAGCTCAGCACAGCCTTGCCCCACATGGCTTAGCTTGATTCAGCACGGCATGGCTTGGCATGGCCTGGCCCTGCACAGCTCGGCACGGCACAGCACACCTTGGCACAGCCTTGCTCAGCGTGGCTTGGCTCGGCATGGCCCAGCTTGGCATCGCACAGCCCTGCTCGGCACGGCACAGCCTGGCTTGGCATGGCCCAGCTTGGCATCGCACAGCCCTGCTCGGCACGGCACAGCCTGGCTTGGCATGGCCCAGCTTGGCATCGCACAGCCCTGCTCGGCACGGCACAGCCTGGCTTGGCATGGCCCAGCTTGGCATCGCACAGCCCTGCTCGGCACGGCACAGCCTGGCTTGGCATGGCCCGTTACAGCATAGCTTGACACGGCACAGCCCGCCAGGGCATCGCCTGTCTCGGCACGGCACGGCCCAGCCTGGCATGGCCCAGCTTGGCACGGCCTGGCCCAGCCCGGCATGGCCCAGCCTGGCATGGCCCAGCTTGGCACGGCCTGGCCCAGCCCGGCATGGCCCAGTCCGGCATGGCCCGGCCCAGCCCGGCGTGCCCGTTGGGAGCACCCCGTTCACCAGAGCCAGGCGCGGCGGTGCCGGGAGGTCCCCTCCGCCCCGTCGGCGCTGCCGCCGTCCCCGGCCACCCCTGCCCGGCGGCACAGAGGCCAAGGAGGAAATGCTTATTTTCCGAGTTCCTCGCTGCATATTAAGGAACGGCAAATTAAAACAAATGAAAAACTATTAAAAATAACTTGACAGCGTTTTAACCTCCAAAGTTTGGAAACTGCTGACAGGTTTTTCCCTTTGAAGCACACACATTATGCAGCTGCTCCGTTCGCTGGATTTTGTTTTAAATAAGTGATGATTTATTACTGCTCCCGGGCCACGGGGAGGAGAAAACATTGTAAGAGAAAACACTTTTTTCCAGTTTCTGGAGAGTGGGGGAAGGGGGTTCAGCTCTGTCGAGCCCCACTCAGGCACCCGGCACCCCCTCTCTCCCCGTGGCATCAGGCCTGGCAAACTCATTGCACTGGTGGCGGCGGGCTGGGGGCTGCGCCGGGTCCCAGCAAAAGCCCAAGAGGGAGGAAGGGTTCTGTGGGACGGGGCTCCTCGGGGCGGGACGGGGGGGGCCACGAATGAGCAGTTCGAGGCCGCTTAAAGAATCGCTGACAAAGGTATCGAGGAAAGGTGCTTTAATAGAATTTTCTAGGATCCTGACTGAAGGGAACCCGGTGGCAGGGCTCGCTCTGTCACCATTACGTGGATTGAGTACACGGGGAACATCGTGTCAGAATTGTCTTGGAATGATTTCTAGAAAGACCAAGAACAAAAGGGTAAGGAGGACCCTCCCGTTGGGTGACGAGGCTCAGAGCTGGACCCAACCTTAGTCTCAGACTTGGTTTGTGTCGAGTACCAAAGGGTAAGGAGACCCTCGGGGTCACGGGGTTCCGAGCAGACCCCCTTGCTCCCTAAACTCCTTCGCAGAGGGGAGCCGAGGTGCGGCTGGATCTACCCTTAGTCTCAGACCTGGGCAACGGTTTATAACTAAGGGGTTAAGGGGTTCAGCAGCAACACGATCTTAACAATACTTAAGCATTAATCAATTTGGCAGCTACAAAAGGAGTTAGTCAAGTTTACTACAAACACTAAAGCAACTTAACTACAAATTGTACTTGTTAGTGGTCATGCACGTACACGCGCAGAAGATCTAGGTCGATCAATGTATGTATGAGTATGCGTATGGTACCAAAGCTCGTACAGCTATACCTGCTAAAAATTCCCCTCGAGTCTCGTGCAATACTGACGTTAAATGCCCTGGCATTTCCCGACGGGCGAAGGGCTGAGCCCCGAGGAGCGTTTCAGCCCGAGTCCCGGTGACCCTCCGCGGCTCCCAGACTCGAGAGGTCGCGAGCTGGGAGGTGCCCCGCTCGGAGCGAGGTGCTGGCGCAGCCGCTGCGGTCCCGGGGGGCTCCAAGGCTCCCACTGAGGACCACCCGTTATAGGTTCGTTAGATGATTGGCTTTAGTCACCCGTGACTATTCCCAAGACCTCATTAACAACGGTGCCGTTCCCCTCACGTTACAGCTCGGAGTAGGGTGTCAGGGAAATGACGGATCATTCCCAACCTTATCCCCCCCCCCGGGTTAAGCAGCGAAAGTCCTGGCACGGGCAGTGCTGTTCCTCATTTCGGCCGTGCAGGAGTTCTGGGAGCAGTCAAGGGACGCTTCGCTGCCCGACTCGGAGGGCCAAAATTGATCAGGGATTCCTGAGATCATGGAGTTACCCTGGAAAAGGGAAAGGGGGGAAGGAATGCACCACCACAGGGCGGCCGGAGCCGGTCCCCGATCCGCACCCAGCACCGGCTGTTCCTGGGAGCATAAATGGTGAGTGAAGACACGCTCGCTGGATAATTAAATGGAAGATCTTACTCTGAAGAAAGAAATCAGGGCATCTTTTGGCTAATTATCTTTTAAGCCAGGCCCACCCCCCCCCAAAAAAAAAAAAAAAAAGAAAAACCAAGCCACCAAAATTAATTTAATCAGGTCACGCGAGCACGGGAGCTGCCGGCGAAGGACGGGCGGGTTTCTGTGCGGGGCTCCCTGCCCCGTCCTCGCCGTGGCTCTCCAGCCCCTCTGCAGCCGTGGCCCTTGACCGGGGAAACCTCTACGATCAAAAAAATGGGGAAAAAAAAGATGTTTTGATGCAACATCCAGCTGCCGCGGCTGTGTGCCCCCCCCCCGGGAGGGCTGCGGCCCCGCGGTGCCCGTCGCAGCGGTGCTAGGGTCCTGCCTTCGGCCGCGCTCGGGTCAGGCTGCTGCTCATCGTCCCTCCCCAAAGCTGCCCTCCCTGGGGCCGGCCCTGCACCCCCGGCCCCGCGGGGCGTCCGGGGGGTCCCAGCAGCCCCAAGGGAACATCAACAGCCGAAGAGGAGGATGTCGGTATTTGGAGAATTAAGCACCCCCCCACACACACGCATTCAGCTCGTCGCCGCTGCAAGGTCTTTGCAGGGTGACACCTCTCGCAGCCCTCCGAAGGACACCGGCCCTCGAGGGGACCTTGGCAAAGAGGGTTTCCAAGGTCCTTTGGCCAAAGACCAACACCTGGCTGGCTCCAAACGCGCGGGGACCCGTCCTGCCCCTTTGCTTCGCCCCAGCAGGGACCCCGAGAGCTGGTCGCAAGGCTGGGACCCCAGCGCCGAGCCCCGGCCTGTGCCGGCTGGCTTTGGGGTCCCATTTTGCTCCTCACCATGAACCGAAATAATGTTGGAGACCCATGGGTGCCGCCTTTAGCTACCGGCGCGTGAACTGAGAGCTCAGCCCCCGCAGCCGGCAGCAGCTCCCGACGGAGCCTCTGCTCCAGGTGCCGTCCCCAGGCAGGGCTGCGAGTGCTTGGGAGAGGCCAAAATGATCCAGAAATTTGGAGAAGGAGCCTGGGAAGATGGTGCGGAGGAGGGCAGGCTGCGGGCTGAACCGTCCCAGTGCCGGGAGGGACGGGCTGAGCCGCAGGGGAGGTGTCCAGGGGGTGCTGGAGGTGGGGAGGTGGGCCGTCTGGAGGAACCCCAGATGTTCTCCAGATGTTCTGCTGGAAGTGAGTCCGCACGGGTGGGCTCAGCCCCCCTGAGCCCCCATCCTCTCGGGATGCTCACGCTTATTATAAGGATACCTGGTCCAGCCGGGGGACGGATGCGATGGCTTAAACACTCTTGCAGTTTCCCCGTCTATGCACGTCTCCGAAGGGACCCGCCACAGGAGGATAAAAGTGGGGGCAAGACGTTTTATTTGGGGGCCGACACAACGAGCCGCACAAACCCATCCAGCTAGGCGTGAGAGGGGTGGTTTAATCTGCTCTATCTGCAGCAATAAAGAAGTTCCTTGTCACGGCGCCGACAAAAGAAAAGGCAACATCGCCAGAAAACAATCCTATCTGCGGAAAGATTTCTTTTTTTTTTTTTTTTTTTTTTAATTTGTTAATTAGTGACTGCTGGGCATCACAAGACTCGTTGTTTTCTCTGATATGCTGATTTCTTCTGTCTCTCGATGGAATTGGAGATCACAAAAATAAAAAAAAAAAAAAGCTGCTTCTTCAGAAGAGGGAACGGGGAAAAAGTTTTAGTAAGGTCAGGAGAAATTTAATTGAAAGAATGAGTTTATTGCTTCTTTCCTAAAGGGGTATTGTGTTCTTTCGCTAGAGCAAATTGCTGGTAAAAACGACCGAGGCAAAACAAAATGGTTTTTAAATTAGAGATCAAGAACGGGCCATTGCTGGAAGCCCCCCGCAACTCGTTGCTGCCGGGCCCGTCTGAGCGGTGCGGACGCGGGGAGCTGGCGTCGCCCGCGGCAGGGCCGGGAGACGCGAAAACCACGCGAGGAAAAACCTCGAGGAGGAAGCGCTGGGGGCTGCGGCTCTGGGTGGGAAGCTTTGAGGGTTGGGGTGGGGGGGAAAAAAAGCTTTTCAAGCCATCGCTCGCACTTGGAGCAACAAGACTTCGCATGCGGCAAATTAACCGCTGGGTTTTGGGCTGTATTTGCAGCGAGTCCGTCCGGCACCGAAAACAGCTACTGCGGGGAGAGCTGCGCACCGAGGCAGCCAAAAGCGTTGGTAATTCTTTCGCAAGAATACGCCGTTGATAAAACTGGCAAGGATTCCCTGCAAAACCCGAGCTGATATCTCTCTGTCCCAAACCTATTTGTAGAAAGATCAAAACCCTCCCCGCCCCCCATCCCTGCCTGCCGGGGCACAGCGATGCCTCACAGCGCGGGTCGCCTCTGCCTGTCTGCGTGTCACGTACCCCGCGGCGGTGCCCGCCGCCCGCGGCGGTGCCGTCCTTCGAACGCGGCACCGCAAAAAGAGTTTGCTCCGGCGCGACAGATAAAATGCTTTTCCAGCCGTCTTGCCTGCGCCCCTCGAATTATTTCCGTGCTAATGAGAACCTGGCGAGGTGCTCCCGAACTGGAGCCTCCGGACAGCGTCCTGGGGAGCAGAGCGGGGAGATTTCCATCTTCTGCCCCCCCGATCCTTCCCAGCTCCACGTCCCCTGGCAGGAGGAAAGGCCCTTTCCTAAGCTGACGTTGTCACCGGGGTTGGGTTTGGCTCATGGGTACGAGGGATGGGGAATCCTTCGCACACCCGCGCGGGCGGCAGGGCTGCCGTGGGTACCGGCAGCATCCCTGGGGGGGTCCGACAGCCCAGCCCTTGGTCCCGGGGTCCCCTCTGCAGACTTCAGGCATCCAAACGGGACCCATCCATGGAAATCCCACTCCCTGGTGCGGGAAGACGGGCACTGGGGTTATCCCTGCGCCGTGTTTTGGCTGAGAGCATCACCTCCTCCCGCCGGCGGGGGACGAGGGGCTGCGGGGGGAGCTCCGGCCCCGAGCCTTGCCCAAGGTCAGGCTGATATTCGTATATTTTTAATCAAACCCACAGCTAAGGTTACAGCCCCAGCCTTTGAAATCACCGCGTAATTTCGCGGTGAGGCTCCAGCTTTTGCCCATCAGGCCCTGCGGGGCTGCGGCCCCAGCCAAGCTCCTCGCCCCCCCGGCCCCTGCCCAGGCTGCTTTCGGCCCCCGATCGCAATCCCCTGCCTCGCTGCCCGGCAAAGCCATCCCCACCGGAGGACCCACGCCCTCGCAGCCCACCGGCTCCCACGCCGGGGTTGAACCGAGAGCATCGGTTCTCTGCAGGCGTGGGGGTCTTGGTGCCGGTGCCCCCACCCAGCGCCGGTCGGGGCACCCACCCGCCCGCGCCCTTGCAGCGCCGACGCCAAGGGCAGGAGGCATTGACATTCCCGATGGGTCCACGCAGTGGAAAAGTAAACTTAACGACGTTATCCGCTGATCTGGTAATTAATACCCTGGATGCTTTTTATTGGAATGAACGAAGGCCAGGACATGCCAGGGGTTTTAATGAAGGGCCGTGCCGGAGAGGCGCATCCCCCCGGTTTCCCCTGGAAGGGGCCGTGCCGGGGCTTGGGGGGTGGTTTGGGGTCCGGGGGGCTGCGTTCTGCGTGGGGTGCCTTGTGCCCCACAGCGGGTGGTCCCAGCCCTGCACCCACCTCACCAGCCCGTGCACCCCGCTCTCCCTCCCTATGCACTACAGCTAAGACCCCCGCTGGGTCTTTTTTTTTTTAAATGAGATGCTTTCAAGATCTTTAAACATTAGGGAAGAAGCGTTTTCCCAAGCTCTCGCTGTGCCACGCTCCGCAGCGCCCGTTCGGGGCAGGGAGCTGGCAGAAACCCGCTGCCCGACAGCGGCGGGGACACGGGGACAATTTCGCTCCAAAAACTGCTGTATCTTTTGTTGATCCCGCTGCTATTTTTAATACAGATGCCTTATTGAGATTCAAATGAATGTTTCAAATCCTCGCTCCTTTGCATAATTCTTTTTAATTAACACTTCAAAGGTTTGAACACAAGATCCGTGCTATTTCCCTAACGAAGTTGACTGAACCTCCTTTCCCCCAAAGCTCCCCCGCGACGTTTCCGAGGGCTAAAGCCAGGGACGGGCCTGTCCCCCGTGTCCCCTGGGGGGGGGGGATGAGGGCGCTGGGGCTGGGGCTCTGCAGAAGGGGGAGCTAAGGGAAGAGGGGGGGGCGATGGCCGCGGCGCTGGGCAGGGGCTGCCGCGCCATCTCCCACCGCCCCGGCCAGCTCGGCACGTGCTGGGCAGCAAAAGGGCCTGAGCTTGGCACAGAAATCGTGGCATTTGCAGTGAATACGGGCAAGGCCACTGCTCCGCCGTCCCCTGCCCCGGCATCCGCCGCTGCTATAACGCAGCCGTGTCCCCCCAGGGCCAACAAAACCTCCCCAAAAAGGAGCACCCCATCTCCAGGGTGTATTTTGGTCACATTTTCAATCTCCTTGGCACCCAAAAGGCCGAGAGACGCCTTTCTTCTTTTGGAAATTGTACTTTAAAAATAAAAACAGCAATTGTCGCACAAGCACATTCGCTAGGAAGAGCTGGAGCTTTTCCTCGGCTATCCCGAGGGCGGGGAAGGATGCAAAGCCCGGAGGCTATAACACAGACGCAGGAGAGGAAGCACAAGCCGAGGTTCCCATCCCACCTTCCCCCCCTCTGTACCCCCGGGGTCCCCCCGTCCTGAGTGGGAGTAGCCTCACGTTGCAGGATCAGGACCCTGAAGAGCAGCGTGGTTACAACAAATGGGGAAACGAGCTTCAGTTTTAATTCCTGCAAGTGCAGAAATGATTAGACACAACAAAATTGTATAATTAGGATTTAATAAGAGACTGTCCCAGACATGCAAAAGAAGTAGGTTAGACAGTGGCCTTTGTTCAGCTACAAAAGACATTAATTTGCAAATACTCTCAATATTCATTTTTTGTTATTTAGACTGATATTTTGAAAGTCTCTGATAAAATGAGAAATCTGGACTAAGCATTCCAGTTGCATTTCCAAGCGCAGGAATCCAGCTTTGATGTTCCCCTTGATAACATCTTTTTAGAGCCTTGACTGCATCAAATTAAATTCTGATTACCCTGATAGTGCAATACAGCTTCCAAATGTATTCAGGTGACTTTTTGTTCTGGAAGGAAATTAGCTATTTTGACAGGGATGCTTGTTAGGCAGCAAAGAGATGGGGAGGAAACACCCTTGCCAGGGAAGCAGCACGTTCCCGGCCCCGATTTCGGCACCGGGGCTGCCGGGCTCGCTGGCGTTGGGGCTGCAGCGGGGAGGGGACAGGGGCAGCCCCTGCAAAAGCAGAATGGCACTTTTGGTGGCCCAGAGGTCTCCCAGACCTGGTACATCCCCCCCCTCTCCCGAGGGGACATCCCAAAGGGACATGCCCTTGGGTGGCAGGTCCTGGGGGAGCACGGACCACGGGTGGCCGCAGGACGTGCGGTTAGAGCAGGGTGGCCACATCCACGCAGAGATGGCCCCCCCCACATGTGTCCTCCATGTAGAGAGGCCAATTCACGTCTCATCCCTACCTCAGCCCTGGATTAATCCCATCCCTGAAGCCCCCGTCCAGGTGTGGGCATCCCCCAGCGTCCTGGGGGATGAGGTCCCCAACACGGATGAAGAAGGACGTCCCACCCATCGCCTCTTCTGAGCCCCCCAGGATGCCCAAGGAGCAGGTCGGGATCCCCGTCCCATCCTCACCCCATCATTTTCATGCGGCGGCACCGCTCCCCGGCCCAGGCTCCGCTCCTTGGCTGGGTGCTAGGATGAAAATAAAGTGCAAATATTATTGTTGGCAGAGATTACCAGCTCCCCCACTGGATTTAGGCATCTTTAAACTTCATGTTTTATTAATCCTCACCGTACGATTAACGGCATCGAAATGTGATGTCTGCAAACAAAGCCATGAGCTACAGTGTTATCTCTATGAGATAGCGGGGCTTGGGCACTTGATGGTAAATATGCACGTTAATGAATTATATAGTGGGACGACATAAAAGATGGAGCTGGAGTCACCTGCCCTGAGCAGGGACACGGTGCTCCTGGCCTTCGCCTCCTGCCCCGGGCAGCCCGGCCCCTGCCCAGAGCCCAGGGAAGGGCTGGCTTGATGGAAAACTCGCTGTTTTCTGCCAGCTGCACTGGATAAAGCCTCCTGTCCCCAAAACCTGCCTTTTCCCAGGTACATCTACCTCCAGGAGCGTTGGCTGCAAAAGGGGACTTGCTCAGCGACCTTGCAGCCAGCGTGGGGACAGCTCGACAGCAGCCGCTGGAGCGGTCCTCCCCCTCGCTGGCAAAGAGGGGACCGAGGGTGCAGGGGGGGTCACAAACCTTGAAGCAGCTATTGGGGGCCAGGGCTGAGCCGTGACAGCGGGATCACACGCGGGAGCCACTGCCCGGCTGGGAGAGGATGGGACCCCTCTTAGGACCTGCTGGGAGTGAGCAGCAGCAGCCTTGGAAAGCAAAGGGCAGGGAAAATAACAACTTCATCAGCTCCCTGCCCCAGCACCCATGCTGGGCTGAGCCCGGCTGGACCTTCCTGTGTCAGGAGATTTCTCCCAAGCAAAATTCAAATAAATTATTCTCCTTTCAGCCGCTGGAGGACAGCGAAGCACGCGGCAGCAGCGGATGCCATCAGCACCCGCTCTGGAAACCAGTAAGGCGGTGACCCAGGGACCCGCCGTTCTTGCCCAGCTATTTTAGGAGATCCCGAGACCCTGCAATGCGCAGGGCCAGGGAGCTGGTGAAGAAACAGAAAGTCTCAAGTTATTTGGTTTTGACAGCAACTCTTACACATCTCGAAAAAATAAAATAGCAGGATATCACGGACCACCCTGTACAGACCATGTTACAGCTCTGGAATAAGTCCGCATGGCCAGTTTTCATGGTGTTATCGTCAGGCACCTCTAATTTTCTTGGGGCCTCACTCTGGAATCAACCCATCACCTGCAAACCTCACCAGCTAGTCCAGAAGAGTTTAAAACTTTCAGGTAATCCTGGTAATGGAGAAGTTTGTTTTAAGTCCAGGAAAAGAAGAAGCCAGGAAGCAAGGAAAAAAGCATCCCAGTTTTTTTCCTGTATCTTAAGACAGGAAAACACGGCAGGAGGAGAGATGGATGCTTTATTGCGCTGGGGGGTGCTGCTGAGCCGGGGCACAGGCCATGGGCAGTCAAGGAAATTCCCAACTAAGATGTTGTACCATGAAAAAAGCACCAAGCCCTGGAGTAAATTCGCCCGGTCCTGCCCCATAGGGGGACAGCGTAACCCCACGCTGCTCAGAGCATCCATATGGGTGCGTGGTGGGAACACGGGGGAAGAGGGGCAGGAGGCTGGGTTGGGGAGCAGCGTGGCTTATCCGGACCTGCACCGACCCCGGCAGCAACCGCAGCTCCCCCCCGGGACCGCTCCACAGCAATCTCCGTTCCCCCGTGCTCTAAAGGTCTGCAGTGAGTGAGCTGGAAGGGAGGAGGATGACCCAACCGCCGTCTCTGCCCCTGCAAAATCAAGGTGGCACCGCTCAAACGAGTGGGTGCCAGTCTGGAGGTGAGGGGGGGGTCTAGCACGGCACACTCTGCCACTCCTCGCCTCGGGGTGTTGTGGATGCACTGGGACTGGAGGGAGAGGGAAAATAATCATGGGTTAATAAATAGCAGCATCACCCCGCGGCTCAGGAGATACCAGACAGCAGCAGGCCGGGAGTCACCCAGGGAGGGAGCCGGTTGCCCTCACCTCCAGCACAGGCTGCAGAAGAGCAAACGCCGCGTGCCGGCTCCCGGGGCGTCTCATCCCCAGGTCTGCAGCCCCTCGGCTGTTTGCAAACCCTGCTCTCGGCAGAGCCCGAACGCCGATGGTTCCAGGTCCCCGCTTAGGCTCAGGGCAAGAGGGACTTGTCAAAGCCCCGCATGTGAGCTGCAAAGGGAAGGCCCCCCTTCCCCCCCAGCCATTTCCATCTCAGCACGGCTCGTGCGCTGCAAAACACCCTTAACACACCCCCAGCAGCCCCGGGGTGCCCGACTTCAGCCACAGATTTTATTGTTTAGTAACGAGCTCACCACACTAGCAAGCCAGGACAGGGGTGGGTGGTACATGAATACATATCTGTAGTAGTTACACAGACTGAGATTTGTACAGCTTTTGTACAGAAGAAGAAGAAATAAAATGAATCAAATAACAAAATAGACATTAGCAGTCAAACCTTTTTTTTGTCTTTTTTTTTTTTTTATATCATACTAACAAAATCTGATAGCCAAAAAATGACTAAGCTACAAAATTGTAATACATACTGTACGGGTAAAAGGTTATCATCCATTTATACATCTAGCATCATCTTTATTCTGGTAACTTACATGAGGCCTATAGGATCTTAGTGTATTAATAACTCCCTACAAGATAGTGTTGAGCTGCTAAAGCTGCCGAACAACGGAGTACTGGAATTTTTGTTAAGTGTCATTTGCATCGTTGTGTTTTAATGAAACCCTCATGCATCTCTACTGCAAGCCAGAGGAACCGCTGGTGGCTGGGGGTAGGCAAGAGCTGTAAAGCCTTGGCTGGCAACTTGGCACCCGGCGTTCAGTACGGCACCGGAACGGTGCTGCCCCTTGCTCCAGCTCTCTGGAAGCTGTAGGAGGGATAAAGCTGAAATCACCAACCAAGACAGATTATTTTCCCTTTGGTCTAGAGGGTTAGAGAAGAAACCACTAAACATGGAACAGTCTCCATTATCAAAGACTTTTTTCGCCAGGCAACGTCTCAGCCTTCAGCAGAAAAGCATCACTAACCGTTGGGGTAACGCGAGGGATGGTCTCCCAACCAGGGTGCTGGTCCTTCCCCTGGTGCTGAGGGCTTCAGCAGGATGCTGAGCATGTGCGTGGCTACCTCCTGCTCCCCACCCTGCAGCGGTGCTCCGAGACATGCTCCGGACCCGGCTCCAGACCAAAAACCAGCGTGGCACGCACGAGCCAGGAGAGGGGCTGGGGAGAACGCAGCCCCCCGTACCAGCTCTCGGGGATCAAGATAAGAGCAAGGCTGAAGCCAAAGAGGGAGTGAAGGCACAAACAGGAACCAGTCCCTGACCGACACCAGGAGATGGGTGCATCACTGCTCCAATGCCCTTGAAAATCTCTCCCAAAGAACCAAGCCAGTAAGACCAAATATTGTGAAGTACTTTATACACCACCACATAGGCAAAAATAGCAATTAAACTTACAAATAAATAGAGGGGCTGGGGAATTTCCTCCTTGTCCTTTCCAAGTTTGTCCCTAGTTTGGTCCCTTACAACCTCAGAGGGGCAGCCAGGGGCAGGTGCCCTCGGGAAGCCTATGCCAGTTTTGGAGAGGGAAGACACGGCTGCTGTCCAAACCCCCTCCCGGAGCTGATACCCAGATGACGCCTGTGATAAGATGCCCTCTTGACACTGTCGTCGGTCCTGTCTGGGGAGCAGCTCCCACGGACCTGCACCCCAAGGGTGGTGGGGACACAGGGGACCTGGCTTCACCCCGCTGCCTGTTCCGGTACAGCCCTGCAACACGCAGACCACACAACCTCCACAGAAAGCCAAGAAGTGCCGTCAGCTCCAGGCTGATCCTTAAGGACCAGCGCAGCTATTTACAGCCAGAGAAGACCATCAGCACCAACTTTAAACCTGCTCAGACCCATCTGCTGCTGTTCTGCATTCCCACTCAAGCTGACCGGGAAGAGCCACAGGTCTGAGCCACTCAAGGGGATGGTCCAGCCTGAACCACTGCCACCCTGACAACTTTGGAGCTGTTTAACAGAGCCAAATACATGGTCCCCATAACCATTCCTGGGGGATCCCGCCCCGTGCAGAGCCAGAGGTTCATCAAGAGAGGTGGAAAATGCAGGTGCCCTTCCTCTGTGGATGAAAGCAGCTGGGTCACAAGTCACTAGAAGACCGATCAGGGCAAATAAGCTACAAACCAGAATGGACTCTCCCACCTGCAGGTGCCTGGGGAGCGCTGGGCTCGGAGGCAGGCGGCACTGCAAGAAGCACTCCGTGTTAGCTCCGCTCAAGCCAGCGGGAGCTGCAGCAGTGACTTCAGAGACCATCCAGCCAACAGGAGCACTTTGGGAAACGCCAGCTTTAAATTCCTAAAAACAGCAGCTCCCAGCGAGGTATTCACTGATGCAGGCTGTAATAACGAGCACTCCCTCTGGGATTTTCCTAAAATGGTTAGGAGATGAATACACCGACCAGGAGGATTTTGAAGACCACCCCTATGATGCCTTGGGAAAGTCCCAGAGCTAGGCAGAAATGCGGCAATCTTCCTGGTGATTACCAGGAGCTGACGAAACACTTCTACAAGGCAGGATGGGATCCCCACTTGCCAACTGGATCCCAAGCTCTGCCTCTCCCTGCCACGTGCCAGATTTAAGCTGTGTTTTCTGACCTGCTTTACTCCCCTGAAGTCACCTTCCTCTCTCATCCTCCCTTTGAATGGGGCGAAATCACCAATCCTGCATCAAGTGAGCAGGGTCCAGTGTTGTATCGTAGCCCAGACTCGGCAAGGTCCTCCTCATGGCAGAACTGGAGCCATGAAGCCCAAGTCTTTCCCAGGTTGCTTCTGGCTGCCCATCCTTCAAGGAAGTAGGAGTCTGGCAACCCACTAAGAAAAAGTAACACATTTTTATAGAAAATCAGGGCAAAAAGCAATGAAGCTGACATGCCGTGATGTTCATCTGCCTGTGGTCTGGCTCAGATCTCCTCTCTCAGTGGTCTCTTCTGTCTTGTCCTCTTTCACAGGTGCCCCATCACAACACAAGAGCTTCTGAAGACTGGAGGAGTCGGGCACGAACTAGGGGAAGCCTGGTAAAATATTGCTGTGACTCTTCCCTGTGGTACTGAACAGTGAATCTGAACTGGACTCTTTCACACCTTTAAGAGCATATTGTCCCCTTCCTCCACCCTAACGTCCCTTGGGAGCTGTGGTGCAAACTTAAAGAGAAGAGTAAAGCCTTCAGAAGAAGGAACAAGACCCTTGCCCGGGCCTGCACTGCTGTGTACGGACACAAGAGCTGTGTGGGCTCCAGTCTTGGATTCCTTCTGCTTCAAACGCTCGTACTCGGGTCATGCACAGAGGATTGCTGTTCCCATCAAATACAGGCAGCCATGCATGAATGCACACAGCAGCACCTTAGCATCCTGCATTCCTGGTAGTAGGGGATGGGCATCATACAAGGAGAGCCCTGGAGAATGGCCAGGCAATCCCCAATTCGTTGTTAAATTAAACAGACAAGGAGGGAACCATCTCCTCAAGGCATCTGTCCCACACCGACTGCAGCCAGCATGGAGCTCTCAGGCCGGCGATGCTGGGATCCAGCCATCTGTGGAGTCCTGTGCTCAAAAAAGACCCAATAAAACACACAGGCGTGAGGGGGACCGGGCACCGGCAGGCCTGCTCAGCCATCTCTCTGCAGGAAGAAAGGCCACCCACACCTGAGCCAGCTGTGCCTGTCCCCAAGCTCAGAGCCACCGCAGCTCCTTCCCCAAACAGCGGCGAGCGAGAAACGAAATAAATACCCCTCTGAAATCGCATTATTTCCCACGACATGCTACGATACAATACTAAGTGCAGCCTCCGTGCTCTAGAACAGCGACGTCTCCTACAAAGCGAGGAGGGAAACGCGTCCCCACGCCCCGTCTTCCCCAGCCTACGCCTGCCAGCGTGAAGAGTCAGCCCAGCAGGTTCCACTCGCTCGTGCAGGTCTTCAAGACACCGGGGCAGGTGGAAGGGAAGGGACGTGGGGAGCCTGCAGCCTCGGGGCACGCGCTTTGGGGTTGAACACCGCCAGCAAATCCCTTTGCGGCTCCTGTGGGGTTACTGGGACTCGCTGACGCTTCAGCCATCGTTCGGGGCAGTTGTCATCCAGACCACGTCAGCTGGTGGGGCAAGGGCAGCTCAAGCAAATACAAATTCCACAGTTAAAACCAATACAGGTAAGAAACCAAACCCAGAGAGATCTTTCTGCTCCCTCCTGGAACAAGGGCTGTCTTGGAAAACTGGACTCCAGGATTGTCCTGATTACATCAGTTAGTATATTATAAACATTGTCCTGCTTTAAAGTGAAAATACTGTGTCTAGTCTTTTGGAGGTGCTAAAGCCAGATGGGGTATCGTTTTTCCTGACACTGCACAGGAGCTGATACTGGTGTGAAATGATCCTCTTCACCTCTTCTCTATCAGAGCTTCTCCTGGAAGAAAAGAGATCTTGTTAGGCAAAATGAGGGCAAGCACAGAGGTCTTTTTACAGAATAGGAAACCGAGGCGTTTGGAGGAGTGGGATGCCACCAGGCCTGCCACGTCCTACCCGCTGCTCTGCCCAGTAAGTCACATCGCCTCTTCCTCAGGCTGACCATCCTGCCTGTGAGGAAACAAAGTCTGAGCCTACAGATCTTGCCCTACATCATGAAAACCAGGGGACACCAGGACAGCATGTCCCACAAATGCCACCCATGCAAAGGGGATGGCAGAGATCTGACACTGAGCAGGTTCTAGCTGGGGCTGCCAGGAGAAGAGTCGTACGGGCACTGACCCAGGAGACGGAGGGGAAGCTCCCTTCCTACTGCTTCTCCCAGAGCAAGCACCCATTGCACCTCAGTGTGCATCTCACTAGCACCTTCCTGATGGCTTCGAGTGGTTTTTAATGAAGTTCCCACCACGCTTGGGAACTGGAGATGTGCAAAGCCCCTTGCTTTTGCTGTGGGAATGACACAGTCAAGCTTTGCTGGCAGAACTGTCTCCATCCAAGAGCTGTCCCCAGCACAGCAGGCAAGAAACCACACGGAGCAGTCACTGTTTTAAACAGTATCCTGCTTTTAACTTACCTCTTGTTTGTGGGGTTTATCCTGCTGGTGAATCCCGTTAGCAGACCCAGAATTTCCAACAGTCTGCAATGGAGAACGGACAATACTTACTGAAGAGGGACACACAGCCTAGTGGTTTTGCCTACAAGCGCCGAGGTCTGGCAAGACTGCCATCTCCTTCCTTAGCAGCCCAGCACGCAGTGCCCACTCCGCACAAGGAAAGGAGAAGGCAAAAATCCCAGCCCGCTTTCAGCCCTCTGCACCCTGGCCCAATCCCCACATGCCAGATCGCATCCTTCCCAGCTACAAAACATCCCCGGAGTTCCTTACGGACACAGACCCGCTCTCCACTTCTGACTCTTAAATCTTGATAAACAAACCCTCAGCCAAGGGCAGCGTTAGCTGCAGAAGACGGCACACTGAACATCCCAGCAGTGAAAAGGAGATTTGCCATTCCCCATTTCCCGTCTCCGGGGACAAGTCTGGCAGCCAGGACAGGCTGTTCTATCTTTAGAAAGCACAAGAACTTTTAAACATTTATAATGTTTCTTTAGGAGGGATAATATGGAGCCCTTCAGCTTCAAAATGACAGTACAACCGGCACAAACAAGAGAAGAAAGCTGCAGCCTGAAGTCACAGCGTGCCAGGTGTCAGTTGCTTGGGTCTTGGTAATCAGATTCACAGTTGTTGGTGAATTGCTGATGGCAGCAAAACCAGACATTATGGGGAGACAAGACTGCCAGGTTTAAAACCCATCATGAGAGGAGTCCCAGCTACCCAGCTTCCATTCTCACTGTGACCATGAGGTGCATAATCAACCCTATGGGACAGAGGTTTAGTTTGGGCAGGAAAAACAGGCAGAGATTCAAACCGAGCTCTGCTTTGAGAGCCTGAACGGTTTGCCAGGCAGTGAATCCTACCTGGATGGATGGCCAGAATAGTGCCACTGCAGTGACTCAGCTTTGGGTCTGCACCCACGACCGCAGGCGATTCAGGCCTCATACAAGGCAATGTATCCTACCTGCAGCACAGCCGATCTGTGCACTAAGCAGACATCAGATATCAGGAATTAGGTTTGAAATTTGGTCTCAGTACATGGTCACGATAATGAACATAGAGTGCTGTAATCCACTTGAAATTAAATAAAAAAGCTCCCAGAGCAATCACTGCAAATTCTCCAAGAAAAGGCCCGAGTGCCAAATCCTTGTCATTTCCTCCAAAGCTGCAAGATCAGGGTCTCCCAAGACATGGAGAAGGCAAAGATCCTCCTCCTCTATTGCAGGACGAATACCTTGCAGCTGCAGGCACGGAAACAGCAAGGCAGCAATTACTCGACAACGAGACGAAGACACAGTGCCATTATGCGCCCCCAGCTCCTGCACCTCCTCGTCTATCGGCAAGGCCGGCCACGCACATCAAGGACTGCAGAGCGCGGTGGCTGACTAAGCCTGCGAAGGGAGAGCAGCAGCAGCTTGTGGTAATTAGAGATTTCCTTCTCGAGCCTGCTGCAAAGTGAAGGCTTTGCAGACAAAGGCAGAGCGATGCCAAGGCAGATCCCTGGGCAACAGCTGCTGCTGTCAGAGGGGAGACGGGGGGTCAGAAGGTAGTGCGGAATGGGTTACAGCAGAAACGTGGCTTCTGGGGAAGAACCATCAATTCCCTGACTATTGCACCGGGATCTCTTTAGGCCAAACAACATCCTCAGGCTCAGCCTGAAAGCCCCTGGTTAACAACTCCCCTTCATAAAGGGAAGGATGAACAGATATCATACTAAAACTAGGGAGCTTTGATCCAGACTTCCTTGTAACCAGGCACGTTAAAAATCTGACATCAATAGAAGTTTGAAGCCTAGCTTCCCGCAATAATCCTCCGTCTGTCTCTTCGTACCACGGTTTGTAGTTGAAGGCATAATACTAACTTGTATCTCTAAGATTTCTTAAGCATGAAAGTATCAAAGTAATACCAGGGATAGATTAGCTGACATCATAAGGTCCATTCCAACCCACTTGATGTGAGATCAGTTATTTTCTACAGTTGGGGAAGAAATAATTACCACCCGCACCACCTCTGGAGACAGGAATGCGAAAGGGAAGATTTCCTGTTCTCAAGGGACTTAGCATTAAAGCAAACAGAGAATAACTTTCCCCACCCCTCCCGTAGCTTACAGCAGATGAGGTTGTCATGATGCATTTTCATTTGACACATAGCAATTACAGCAGAAGCTAAAGTCACTCTGGAGGTACTGACAGGATTATAGTACGACTTGGACTGCCACAAACTTGTCATCACGACTACAGCTGTCCTGTCTGGTGCTGGCAGACGGCTGCTGCCGCTGCGCTGCGGGATATAAAGAGACTGTCTGCAACGCACAGATGCTCAGCTGAGCCAGCAGAGATTTCAGGGCTGCAGTTTTTACGTTCACCCTCCTCCTGACTGCCTCCCTGCAAGTACTACTGCAATGCAAACAGATATTTGATGTACCTGCAAACTGTGCAGAAGAAAGTGTCATGGGAGGAGGAGAAGACTTGATACCCCCAGATTACCTACCACAACATATCTGCACCTACATCAGGGAAAACAAGCTCTCTGCCCATTCTCTGTGCCTAGTGCTTGTTCTGTACTACCCTAAGGTATCTGCTTGAATGTGAATTGTAGCTCATTACTACAAGAGAAAGACATTTTTCAGCTAAGGATTTAAATGAGCAAGTACAAGTGGAGCACTGGCGCATCTGGGCTCCGAAAGCCATGACCTGGTTGCAGACACAAGAGAAAATACAGCTAGAAGAGTAAAAAAGGACATGAAGGACAAAGCTTGGCACAAGGGCAGGTCGCTTCACAGGAGGAATCAGTCAGGGCTTAGACACCACAGGTACAAGACGGAAAAAGCCAAACGTGGAGAGTCAAGTTATTTGCAGCCTTCAGTTGCACAAAGAAGGTTGCAATACAAACAAGAAGCAGTTTTGCTTTTGTCAGAAGAAACAAGGGGAGATCAGAGGAAGTTAGGAAGTGAAGATAGCAACTGGAATGGGAACATTCATGGTCCATCAGCAAACCCAGATCAGATACAGAGATGCCTCCAGGAACTGGTTAGAGAAATGGAAAACATTTTCCCAATCACCTCCAAAGCTTCTGCTTACGGACTGCAAGGAAATAAACCTCCCAAAGAATAGCGATGGCGGAAACCCTCAACTTTCACATTATAAAGTGCCTGTACCGCAAGGGACACATCATTGTACACATAAAGAACAGTTATCGATGCTGCAACCTTCCCCAAAACACCACATTTAGCAATCATTCTTGCAGAGCACAAAAGGATCCATAATTACCAATTAGCAAGGCTTGTCTTTTGTTTTAAGCAACATCTGACAGAACAAAGTCCCGCCAGGCTGTTTCCAGCAGAGGGAAAGGGACCCAGCTGACTGCATCACCCCCACAGCACAGGCCAAGATCCCAGGAGGTTGCTCAGGAGAAACGACTGCTGAGGGCTGAGCGACCTGGGAAATGACTGCCGATGTTCTACCTGTGTTTTCTCGGAGGAGAGCCTCATCGCTTCCATGAGCTTCTCCATCTGGTGCCCCTGCTCCAGCGCATTGCGCAGCACATCCTCCGTGCTGACGAGCCGGTGCTGCAGCCGGATCACTTCCGACTCTGACGAGGGGTCGATTAGGGAGTATCGCCTCTGATCCGTTACAGATTTTTCCTTGTCCTTATACAGCAAAGGGAAAATAGGAGCATGTTAGATTAAAACCAATGACTACAGAAACTAAGCAAAGTAGAAATCCACAGTAACTCACATAACCGTGTTTTGATTTCAACAGTAGATGGGGTCAGAGCACAGCTCTGAAGACAATCGTATCAAATGCAACGAGCAGCAGCTCCGATTTGTTCCCAGCAGAGTTCAAATAAATTATTCACATTTCAACCACCGGAGGACACTGAAGTACACAGGAATTAGAGGACATTGCTTATTCCTAGATCAGAGAATGTATAAAACGATGTGGGGTAGCTGACCGACCTTCAGTTTCTCCCACAAATTTTAGCCCTATTTAGGCATGGATCTAAAACCAGTGGGAACAGGAAAACACTGGAGAAGGACAGATGGACATTTTTGCTGCTTAATGAGGTGCTGCTAAGCCAGGCCACAGCTCACAGGCACTGTCAAGGAAGTTCCCATCAGATGCTCAGTAGCACAAAAGAAAGCACAAAGACTTGGAGGGTGAAGGGCTAGAACCCCCACGAGCCGCACGGAGCCCTCCAGCCCCCAGGTCAAGGCCAGGAGGGGTTTTGGTGCCCTCACCAGTACTACTAGTTTCTCTCGCAGCCCCTTGATGTCGTCTTTGAGCTTCTGTTCCTTCAGCCGCCACTCGGCTTTGTGCACCTCCCGGCTCAGGTCCCGCTCTGGCCCAGGCGAGTGCCGGTTCGCCTCCAGTAACAAGGCTCTCAGCTCGTTCAGGCTCCTGGAAGAAGCAGCACGAAAAGGTGAAGACATTTCCAGAGCCCACACGCTACTGGAATCCTGCCACACTCCCTCCCACCTTTGTTACACATCCAAAGAATGGCCAGTGAACAAACCTGACCCAACTCCCACCACTTTGGGGGCTTCAGATCTCCTGTCCTCCCCGCTGCACCAGCTGTAGAGAGACCGGGACCTGCGCAGGGCTCCGTGTTTCAGAGCAGGGCAGCAGCCACCTTAGCTGGCCTGGAGATGACTTCATTCAGCACCTACATGGGCACTGAGCTCTCTTGCAGCTCCTGGCCAGCAGTGAAAGGGCAGTCCCTTTGATGATTCATAGCCCCTAATTTTAACCAAATTCCCTCTAAAGAACAGGAAAGCTGGGGGCTGGACTTCAATAATTCAACCTTTAGATTTCTTTTGGTGGTAAATTACAGCACCCTGAATAAACACGAACACAGCCCCCGTCTCCAGCTCCGTCCTTCAGACCTGCAGACTGACCTTTCCTTCTTGAGTAGCTCCTGGCTAATCAGGACCAGTTGCCCTGAAGCATCGTGTGTTTTCTTGGTCAAGGCTTCCAGTTCACCTTCCAGCCTCTTCTTTTCTTTTAACACCGAATCGGCCTTCTTTTCTGCCGTTTTGCATTTATTTTCCAAAGCTGCGAGAAGCAGAGGATACAGGGGGAAGAAAGGTCACTTAGTCCTTTACTTACATTCCTGCTTTTTGCCTTTTCCCAATTCCCACACCTAACAGCACAGGTCTGATTAGCTCTGGATCTAGCCCTGTTTAAGGGGAGATCTTGGAAACAGCATGCCCAGCTCTATTTATTTCTGCCTCTTTCAGCTTTTGACATTTAATGAGCCCAAAACTCCTTTCTCACAGGATACAAATATCTTCTGCAGGGCTTGTATTCACCTCCTGAGGAGAAACCAGAACTACCGAACACATTTTTACCAACAATATCCACTAACAGGCAGAGTCATGTTTTATACCTGCCCCTTTCAGCACCAGGACGAGCAGGGAAACCCCTAGTTCCCACCAGCACTGGATTAGGGAAACTTACCACTTACTTGGGCCCTTAGAGTTTCAGTCTGGGACACCAGCGATGACACCTCTTTGTCTCTTTTACTCAGCTTGTCTTGGAGGTCTGTGGGAGAACGAAAAGACAAGGCAAATATTAGAAGCTTGGAAAATGCTTTGTGCATATCAGGAAGGTATCGAGTGCGTGGGTCGGGGTGCGACAGGCGCGTGGTGGTGGTACCCTCCATCGGCAGAGGAGCAGCAGGAGAAGACAACGGGTGTTTCTCACTGCATCTCACCACCACCCAGGTATTAGGGAGGCAGGATACACAGCTGGGAAACCATATCGGACAGGTTTAAGAAAGCAACAACAAGGAGGGGGGAAAAAAAAGGGAATAAAACATTCATAAAAAACACAGAAAGGAACTTTCAGCACATTTCTTTGTGTTCCCTCCTACACTGGAAGGGACAGACAGTTTTAAAAGACATGTTTTCTGGAACTGATGCATTTCCACACTCAAACAGAGCCATAGATTTGAAGTATGATGCTTTTGTGGCTCAAGTCTGAACTGGCTGTTTTTAGTACATCCTATATATGGCTTATTCAGTGTGGAAACAACACGCACATGGACTGAGTGGCCATTTTAAGAGCAGTGGCTGCTGCACCTAGTTATGTTCTGCTCTCACTAGGCAGGAATTACCTGTCAATCAGCATACAATTTGGTATAGCGTATATGTAATCCTGTACCTGCAAAGACAGCGATGAGGTCGACTGACAATGCCCAGCTAGCACTGAGGGCAGATGGAAATAGGACAAAACACCTCTACCTGAATCCACAAACAGCTGGAGGGACACTCAAACTAAACAAAGTCTCTATTAAGTGAAGTTTAAGCCTGCAAAAGTCCCCAGTAACTTCCATTTAGATTGCCGCATCCTCAGCAGGACTTTAACAAGGGCTTTGCAGAGAACAGAGTCCTTAGAGGTGAATAACTGAGAAAAAGCTATGCCACCCTAAGCCAAATGCCATTTGAAAAGAGAAGTGGGAAGTTAGTTCTTTAGAGATCACCTTTGTGATCTACACTGATAATGTTTTCTGCTAAAAAACAACCACCCTAAGGAAGAATGAAGTAATATGAGTCTCCTGGGAATGAGCAAAGGACGATGTGATCTGGAAGCACCTTACATGTCTTGGAAGAGCCCTGAATCCTTCGCAGACACCCAGACGCGTATGTCATGCTCAGCAATGCGGTAGGACATCGCTCCCAACACAGACCGTCTGGGCCACCCAGCTCTAATCTCGCCAGGTCTGCTGTTGCTCAGACAAGGGGTTACAGCTTACCTCTTTGTGAGGGAGGCTGAGTGCAATTCAGTTTCAAAGCTACTTTATACAAATTTTCTGAGTGCATAAATTCGGCATTTCGTTAAAAGGATGGATTTGACTTATAGTAAGCTTAATAAAGAAAAGCAACCCCCATTATCTTAAGCCAGTCACATTAATATCTACCATTAGCAGTCCTCTCCTATGAACAAATTACATTTAATGGCTGGATTTTACCTGCTGTAAAAAATCAGTGATGGGATGGAAGCGTGCCCATTTCCCCAGATCTGTCTCCAACCTGCACCATCTGCATGGTGAGTGTGTAACACAAATAAAAATATCCACCCCTGCATACGCTCAGCCAGATTAGAGGAAAAAAAAAAAACCAGACAGACAACAAATGCCATCCAGCAAAATCTGAGAGATGAACCGGCTTCCCAAGCCCCTTCCACACAGCCGTCCCGGCAAGGGCAGAAAGTTAGAGGAAAGGAAGGCAAATGAGTCACAAGAACAGGGTGTTCCAAGAAAAAACAGTAAAATTTCATACCTTCCATAGCCTGCTTCATCTTTATCTTTTCTTCTGAAATATCATTAGTTTCAATCATCTGAAATAAATGTAAAATATGAGATGTAAAACAGCCCTTTACCCAAAGGTTCAAAGGAAAGTTAACAACCACAAAGCCCCATCCAAAGCAGAAGTGCATCCGGTACCCAAGTTACGATGTTTTACATCCTTCCTGAGAGGGAAACACAGGCTTTTGAGGAGTCACTTCTACCAGTAGTTGGGTACTACTGAAGGTTAACCAGTACCATCAGAGCGTGCCCACACACAACAGGCAGCTGAGCCCAACAGCGAGATTCACCCAGCAGGGAAAAGAGATCAGGCTTTCCCTGTAAGCTCTGGTTCCAGCTTTCACACACCCAGAGTTTGTGCAGAGCGATGGAAGAGCTGCCATTCTTTGGACCAGTCTCCTGTGGTTAATCACAGCGAATATTCAGGTGCAAATGCTCTTTAGCATTCAGCTTGAGACCTATCAGACAACAAGTTCCTCAACTTCTGAAGAATCTAACTGTGCCCAAAGTTATAAAAACAGTAAGAAAACGTTGATAAAATAATAATTATTGGAGGATGAATATATTAATAAAAATAATAAAAAGCAAATGCTGGTCCACATAGAGGATTCTGCCATCCTCTTTTGTCTATACTGCAATGAAAAGCCAGAGACCGCAGAGCTCACGGCCAAGCTTTCCATTGCAGAGGCCACAATTCAGCCCTTCAAGCCTCTTCACGTCCAGCAGCCTTTGGTGGGACCTCAGCACATGCCCCGGCTCAAGCAGTTGCTGTGGCCACCGCCGCTGAAAGCCCCGAGATCAGAGCCCAAGAGCCTGAGTGGGCTGCAGGATACGTCTTGAACAGAAGCAGGAGCACACCCAAAGGGGGAATACGCTGCCTGATGTACTTCTGGTACGGAAAAACTATTTAACTGCTCCTTGGAAGCGCAGTTGTGGTTCTCACTTGAAGGTCTAGGAAAGATGGTCACAAGACACATTTGTTTGTTTTACATATTTGGATAGTTAATACTGCAGTCACATTAAATTAGCTAAGACATTTAAAAATAGAATTTGTCCTGTGATACTCAAAGGCTTTCACCCATGCGTTTCTTCCCACATTTTCCTGATTTTAATCGACACATAGTTAAAATAATTATTTCAAGACTCCCTGGTTCTAATCCAATATCAATATCCCCCAGAGCCCTCTCATTTATTTAAAGGGCTCTGGAACAAGCCTCCAGCTTCTTCTTTTACATTCATTCCTGTTTGAATATTGGCTGTAATATGTGACATGTTGTAGTAACAACCCACTTTTCCCAGGGCCCTGGCTGTACTTATTGCTCACGACTGTCTTTACTAGATGAAACATGTTGAGCAACCCTTGGAACACCATTAATGCTGTAGATTCCTCCCTGGGCTTTTGCCTCTCCTGTCCAGTTCAGCATGCGTGGCATGAAGCTCTGACCTGGCCAGCAGTAATTCATGGGCTTGACTTTGCTGCCCAGAGGTGCAACTGATGTCAGTGGGGCTGTTCACGTTGGCAAATTAAACATAGGCATTGTATTCACTTCATTGGCACCTCAGTCTGGAACAGCGACTACATCGCCAGCAACAGATTTCAAGTAAGTATTCTTAAAACATGCACATTTCATGGCTTATTTCCATTTTCTGCATCCCCACAGGGACGAGTTGTAAGCTGGTTTTTTGCTCATTTCTCATGCAAAATCCAAACACAAGCAGCCTAGAGCCACGAGTAGCAATATCCTCTCCTCACTCTAGTGCAAAGCCAGCCACGTGTCCCTGTGCCGTGCCGCAAAGGCAGGATGGCATCCTGTGGCAAACAGTCAAAAAAATGAGGATGACTTAAAAAGACACAAAGACCACAGAAAATTGACTTTTTCATATTATTACTGCTCTTATTCTAGCCTTCCCTGGGAGGCTCAGGACTCCTATTCAATCAGGCATTTTATTTCCCCAGCCTGGTGCCATCCTGACCCTTGCTAGCAGCTCTTCCGCTACAATCCTTAAAGGCAGCATTTCCCCGTGCCTCTTGTACATGCTGCAAAGCCTCCCCGCTGCCTCTGCCGCATTGCTGGCTCGCTCCTCCCACCCAATCCCATCGGCTCAGCCCCCTCACCGAGGCTCTCAAACCATGCTCCACGTGCTGAGCAAGCTACGTGCTCTCTCTCAGCATGGGCAATGACTCTTCTTCCACCCTGTCCTCCACCTACCCCTAAAGGGCCTTGCTCAGTAATACGCTAAGGCTGCTGCAGCTCCTTGGAGGACAACAGCTATTGTAGAAATGATGCTTTTTCAACTAAGGACACTGCTTGCTCAGGATGAGAGCCCACCCCTGACAAACTACGATAGTCCTATTCTGCTGCCACAGCACTCACGTGCCTTCAAGCCCAGATGGGGCCCACTTGCTTCTCTTTGACTCTTATTTCGTCTAATTGTGCCACTGTACTGGCTTTCAAGAATGGGAAGACACCTTCAGCATGGAGATGCAGTGCAGAAAAAGCACTATCAATGGAAGGTAAAAACACCCAGATGCTTTGAGGCATAGAAGCCTCAGAAAATCGCACAGGGCAGCAGCTGAGAGCTACTCCTAGGAAGGGTTACTAACAGTGATAACAAACAAGCAGAATGACCCAGAAGTCATACGTTTGCATGCTGAGAAGGATGCAGGGCCTCCATGGACTGCAGCTTGTTCTCTAAGACAAGAACTTTTTCCTGCAATCTGTGGATCTCCTGTTTGCTCTGGGCTTCTGTTTTCTGCAATGTTTCATAGTCCAACATCTTCTTCTCAGCCAAAGAAATCTGCTCTTTCAAGAAAGCTATTGCTTGTGTCTGATCTTTATATTCACCGTGAAGTTTCTCCAGTTCATGCACCCTCAGCTCAGCATCTCGACACTTGTCCTTCACATCTTGGAGCTCAAGAAGGTGCTGATTGCTTTTGGTTTCCAGTTGCATTTTCCAGTTGCTGTTGCTTTTTTCCACTTCATCCACAGCCTCCTGCAACTTCAGTTTGAGGCTCTCTTTCTCCTTTATATGAACAGCTGTCTCAATGTCATGCTTTGCTTTCAGGTTCTCCAACTCAAGCTGGTGCTCCATCTTTATACTCTCCACCACCGCCTTCAGTTCCACAATCTCCTTGTGCTGGGTGTCGGGGCCTGTGTTCAATGTGGCTTTGAGGTCCTCCAGAGACTTCTGGTGGTCAGAAGCTAACGTGTCCAACTTGGACTTCCAGTTGTCCATGAGCCCCATGTTCTCATTAGTGGCTTGCTGAACTTTATGCTTTAGGTCAACGATTTCCTGTGAATACTTCTCATTGACAGCTTTCAGCTTCTCCATCTCCTGCTGGTACTTCTTTAATGTCTTCTCGTACTTCTCCTTTAGCTGGCTGCTCTCCTTCTGATGCTCCTTGTTGGCAGACAGCAATTGATCTCGTAGACGAAGAGCCTCTGACTGCAAGCCAAGGTTATGCTCAGGGGTCTCTGCTTGGTGAGAGCTCCTGAGGCACTGCCGAAGCTCATCCACCTCGCTGCGCCTGAGGCTCAGCTCCTCCTCCAGCTGCAGGATTCTGGACTTCTCCGCTACCGTGGTTAACTGCAACATGACAGAGAAGACAAAGTCAGTCCCCACCTCTCATCGCTGCATCCTTCCTTTTAGTAAGCGTGCTCCAGTGGAAGTAAATCCAAAGTACATTAGTCAAACTTCAAATAAACAGGAAAAGAATACCCAGCACCCTCCACTTCGAGTACAGTTTTGCACCAGGGTAACTATCACCAATAACTAACAGTTATGTCGTTGTGCCAATTGCAATTTGTTTTTTCTAATATCAGCCTCTCGTTTTCCCACAGAGAAACACACATCTTTGAAACAACCCTTGAAATTCGCTAGAGAGCAACAGCGGTTTATGAAAAATAATGTCCTGAAAGGGCATTATATTTCCAGACTAGGCATCTTGCCAGATGATGCACAGAGGAAATGTGACTGCACATGCAGGAATATCACAAGCATTGAAACCAGCATTAAGCATATCATGTTTCCTTTATTGCTCAGCAATCCTCAGCCTACAGACCTCTCTTCTGCATCGTAATTTGTTTACCCTGGTGTAAAAAGGAAAAGGGATTTTTTACACATGAGTACTTGTTAGAGTTTATTAGCAAAGTAAAAATAACGTAGAAGGCTAGAGGATGCAAGACAATAAATCTGGCCATGGTTAACACTGAGCATAAGGGCTATGGATCAGTGTCTTACGGTCTGAATGTAACCTAACAGGGCTGAACTACCTGCTGGTCACAGGGAGTTCAGGGGGCTGCAGCTATGGAAGGAGAAGAAGAGATTTGACTAGATGAAGTATTAGAAAAAGGCAGAAGAAACAAGGAAACCAAGCGGATCTTCCAGTGCCAAAACACAAGTGGTCAACTCCATTTCATTTCAATTGCCATTTTCCCCACTAACCGTCAGCCCAGGAGGCTGGGTATTTTTTATTTTAGATGGGCACAGGGGCATTCACACCATTTAGCCCTTTTGGAGAACCCCATGTTTGTGTTTTCTACAGCTCTAACAAATCCATTGGTGAGGAGCAAGCTCACTGTAGGCAAGTTTGCTGCTTCCCACACCACACCAGCATGGAAAAGCCTTTTCCGTATCTGGCTGCTTTTAGGATCGGGTGCGTTGTTCATCTGGGCAGCCTGTCCTGTTGCAGGAATGGCCAAGGATCAGAGCTGGTCCACCTGCACTCACCAGTATCTTCCATTTCAGATGGCAGCTCCCACAGCTGGAGGGAGGACAAAGGGAATGCCGATTGCAATGTTATTTTCTATTACAGCCTGAGGGAGCCTCGAGGCAGAATGATTTGTGCAGGGTGCAGGTATTATTTGGGCACGTTAATTGAAAGATGAATTGTGAAGAGCTCATGTGTCAAATGGTGGCATGGGGCAGAGAAGCAAACTCAATCTGAGAAACAAGTCCCCACACAAGAAGCAAAGCTAGCATTATATCGTACTACCATTTCCAGGAGAGAGAGCAAAGAAAAAAACAAATAAAAAAAATCAGGGAAGCCTAAATTCAAGCCAAAACCAATCAACCCCACAAACCAAAAAACAAAGAAACCCAAAGCAAGGCGTCATGAGCATCAACGCAGGGGGCAAGCACGCTGTTCTGCAGGCAGGGCAAGTGGGGGTCGATTACCCTGGTGTCCTCTAATTCTCTGAGGAGTTTTTCAGCCTGTGCCTTCTCAAACAGCAGGCTCTGCTCGAGCTCCCGTATTCGGGCATGCTCCAACTGCGTCTGAGTCTGGTCACACATAGGGAAAAAAGAAGAACAGTGGAGATGGGAAAAGGGGAAGGGGGAGAGAGAGAGAAAGAGAGGGAAAGAGAAGGCTGCAACATCATCTTCAGTGTACAAGACAAGGAAAGGCAGTTCACAACAGGAGGAGAATAAAGACCCAAACAAGCAGGAAAAACCCAACCAAACAGAAAATGGTCACTACGGGATTTTACATGGTACTCGTAGTGGCTATTTGCAAGAAAATGGAATCTGTGATGGGAAAACATCCCTCTGCATTAGAAAGGCGCTTCAGTGTTTTCCTGCATCAAGACTATACGGAAGACACTTCCTAAAAAGCAAAGCTCCCACCGCTGCAGACCACCAGTACAAGACCCTTGCACTACATAAGCGAATGCAAAGACCTTGCAATGATTCTCCGCATCTCTCCTCAAGAAGAATCACCAGGTAGACTGAAAAGAGTTGGAAGTTCCCATCCTCTTTTTGCTCCGGAGACAGCTTGAACCCTGCACTAGGTGGGGAAGAAAAAGCAGGTCATACTGTACGCAGCACGTTGCTAAAACCAGAAATATCTGCACTGAAAGCAAAGCAAAGAAATTTAGATACCAAACTGCTCTATAAATCAGTGCTTTAGGTTTGAATAGGGCTGCTATGAATTTCAGAGTGATTTTTGCACACGAAGACCCTAACAGCCTTGTACGCAAAACAACTATTTTTGTTTGTTTGTTTTTGCTTTTTTGTTTTTTTTTTTTTTTTTTTTAAACAGATGAGTAAACTAAGCACAAGAAGTTTATGTAACCTGCCAAATCCAGGAGCATTGACTCAGGGCATTGCTTTGGTGCCCTTCACTTTTAAAGCCGAAGTACCATACAGCTGCACTTGGTGGCAAACCTCAGGGCTTTACAACGACCACTGTAATATCATGTAAAATTTCCCATAAATAAAAGAGGAGAGGAGACATGGGAAAATGCATGCAGACTCTGGCCTTCACATTTTTTTAGCTTTCAAAACCAACATTTGCCTTTGAATTAAACTGGACCTACCAAAAACCAAACAAACCTGATCAGAACTATTTTTTTTTACCCCCATTTTCTTCCCTTCATTTTCCATATAATTATTTGCTTCCCCCTCTTTCTATTGGAACCATTGGATTATCTGCCCTTTCCTACTATAAAGCAAGTTTTGGTTAGTTGTGTACAAATGATGGAAACTGAAGTTTGTAAAAATCCATGTTTTCTCTTATGGCTTGAAAGGTATCATTATATGTATTCATAGGTGGTCAAGATCTCAACTGCCAGATATATTCAGACTACTCCATATTTTCTGTGGTCTGTTTGACCCCTGAGGGAAGAAAAAAAAAAAGATGTGGTCTCAAAGACCCAAACATTATCGAAACACCCAAATATCATCACTGAAGTGCAAAAGTTGGCTGAATGTATCCTAATAAGAAAAATAAAGAAATTTAATTTTGTAGTGAGTGGCTCCTCCCACTCTCTGCAAAGCTCAAAGATCCACATCTCAAGATGGAGCTCCAGGCTTGATTTTATTTACAGGGATAATTACTCCATTGACACTAATTTTCCTCAATTTACACTAGCTCAAAATCCCCAAGTGAAACTTCAGCAACACAAACTTTTGAAATTACCTTAACTGGTGGCAGCACGTCAGATATTGGCTACCTGAAGATGCTGACCTATCACAAAACTAATCTCTGAATCTCCCACAGAAACTCTCTCAACACTCCTGAGGTTGACGCTCAAGTTCCCAGTCAAGCTTGCTCAGTATCTACCAATCCTGCTATTTTCCAAGTCTGGAAAAACACATGAAAATAGAGGAGAAAAATAATCAGGGAAGAAAGTTAGATCAACTGTTTTACAGTCCTTAAATATACCTTCACTTAAGATTCCCATCAAGTCCTGTGTTATTTCTTATTTTAAGCAAATTGGTTTGCCTAGCCAGTATGACTCAGAGCCTCAAATCCAAAGTTTTCCTGCACTTTAAGGAAGTTCAGAGCTGAATTTTAGACTTCCTTCTTGCTATTAGCCTTAAATTACTATTCACAAATTACAAACTGACTTCCCACCGGTGTTCAAGGTATGAGGTAGGTTCCAGGAGATGAGCACGAGATAGTTCCTTGAAGAGGTTAATATTTCCTATAACAACACAGTTTTCCACCATGAAAAGCCCTTCTTGAAAGGTTTTGTTTTCCTGCAATTGCTTTTCACCTTCCAAAGCACTATAGCATCAGCATTGCCAACCAGGATCAAAAATGGGTTGAATTCACAACTACATTTCAAGGCTAAATCCGCAGCTCCTCCTGCTTTATCAGAGGTCCAAAAACTGGACCCGTATCTCCAGGCTTCAGACACATTGATTTCTTTACTCAAAGAGCTTCTAGGGATGCTGCCTGCCACGCTCCACACCCGAGAGTCCCAGCTTTGTTCCAAAACTACATATTATGAGAAATACCATGGGATTTAGCCTAGCCTTCAGCAGAAACCCTAGATCCAGGGACCACAGAGGAGATAATCTTTTCTTAACAGCCAGTAACAGACATGATGGTAAGGGCAAGATAAACATTCTCCTCTGAGTACTCAGAAGAGGGCTGTTGGTGTAAGAGGACTACAAGACCAGAGGAGGGGAGACAACTGTCACTGTGTTTTGCTTTTGGTATTTGGGTGGTTCGTTGAGCTCTAGCTAGGGATGCGAAGGGCTGTGCCAGCAGCCACTGGTTGACTTCGTTGTGATTTTAAAGAATATCACGAACAACCATTTTCCATGAAACATACTGCAACATGAAGGAGCACTTATCCCCCTGATCTCCAATGACAGATTTTTTTCTTTAAGTGAATTACTTGCTTCTGGAAATCCTAACTGCCTCCACAACAAAGGAGGGAGGTGAGAAATAACTCCAGTGCGTCAGTCATTCAGTCTGAGCATCCAAATTAGACAGGACAGAATGTAAAAACTGACCAAAGTCCTCCGACAGTGCCTGTGCTGTCACCGGTGTTGGACCCACGGGGGAACATCCCAGTTCTCTGGATCGCAGGAAACCAAGCTGCTCCATGGCTCTTCCCTAAGAAGTTATTTGTTCTTCTGTACAGACAAACATGGAAGTGGGGACAGGACCCTGGCAGCCTGCAAGAAGCTTGGCCACATCCCCATTGCAAAGCAACTCCTTTCCAGCCCAAATGAAAATTAGATCTATCCTCAGTTTGGGACCTGCAGTTGCAGGAGCACTTATGTCACAGCAGCTTACCATCTTGCTAAAACATGGTGGTTTTTTTTAAAAATATATCTAAATATACCTGCTAGCTAACCCTGGTCCCATTACCATTGCTCCACAGCCAGGCTTAAACGCTTAAAGCTTACACAGGGACGATCCACTCTCAATGGGAGCGATGGATCAATCACCCTTCTCTAAAGCACTGGGGAAACCTATCATCAAAGCTCAACAGAATCAAGGAATCAAACAAGAATCAACAGAAACCTGATTTTGCACCCACGCACTAGGCAGAAACTGCACTTGCTGTCCTTTAGCAAAGGTCTGCTATCAGTGCATTGCTAATTTACACCCTGTCAAACACATTACTCTGCTTCAGCTTCTGGATAAAGAGGAGAGGTTTATGCCAAGAGGGTCAAAGCCATAGCAACGTGCTCCGTTGCCTAGTTTTCCCATTTTCCTGGGCTTTTATTGATATGACTGAAGCACAGGAGCAGGTCCCTTGACATTTCTGGCTGTTCCTAACCTAGCACTCTAGCTAAAGATAAGGGAAAGTCCCGATTTACACACGTAGAGCAGAGCCTTGCTTTCACAGAAGTATTTTCTTTTCCTTTTCTCCCCCCCCACAGAAAAGCCTCCCACTCAAGGGCAAGCTCCCAACACCACTTCCAGTTTGCACAATATGCAACAGCATCGCTCTGAGCAACAACCCTTCCAAATGAAAGGGTATCCTAGTGTCAAACCCCACGCTCGTGGGCAGAGAACTCCACACGAGGGTACTGCAGATCAAACAATATCCGGCATTTCAGCTGGAACAGAATAGCAGTGATTGTGTGTGCCAATTAGCTGCTAATAACAGGACACTGCGGGGACAGTGACTGAGCAGTCAAATTATTTCTACAGTGGAAAAACATATGTTGAAATGCATTCAGATACAGTCAGATGTTAACATGGCTTGGCAAATCATGGCAACATTTAAAGCCAGGCTGGCTGCATGTGATTAATTCTAGGCAGCTCCTTGCATTATTAGTCATTGGGCAACACACCAAAGAACAATCTTCACAGTTTATACCACGGTGTTCTGCAGCAGGTCCAAAGCCATCAATAAAGATAATGTATTTGTTTAGAGTAGAGCAAAAGGTGGCAGGAATTACTCAGGTGAGGCCCCACATGCAATTTCAGGTTTTAACCCCACGTTTTGGTAAGGGTGTTGGGAATTACCTCCAGATCCCCCTTCGTGATGGATTCTTCCTCCACACGGAACTGCAAGTCCTCCACTTTCCTGGGGAAGAGAAAAGACACAAATAGCAATCAGTAACACCCAGATCAGCATCCCATTTCTAAGCAGCCATTGCACATGGGCCTCCCCAGCACAACCGAAGTCTGAGAGGAGAGGGATACAGACTAACTTTGCACAAAAACAGCTGGGCAGAAGCTAACCAGCACGACACGTGGAGCAAGACAGTCAATAAGCAAGCCTTCCGCATAGCAAACATTTGCCTTCTTGCAAGGTACGCGCTCACAGACATGCTGTTTCTGCTGCACCACCTCTCAGCAAGCACAACTGCTATTCACTGCCACCGGGATCCTGAAAACATGAAAGCCACAACCAGGTTTCACTGGTTTTCTTAGATCTTGTTACCCTGCAGCCGAGCACTGGGCAATTCCTGTGCCAAATGCACAGGGTCCATACAAAATATTCCAGGGGAATCAGAGCCTCTGCGTTCTTGGCAGAGGGTGGGCAATGCTTGATGTTTCCACAACAGGGAAATGGTGAGCTACTCTGGCAGAAAAGCCTTCACCAGAGATTGTATAGGCCAGTCATGCATAAATGCACATAAAAATCACATGCACAAATGCAGAAGTGCCTAGGCCTCTTTCGCAAAGTCTGAAGAGAAAAATCCAGTAACAATACAAAACAATTCAATCTTCTGCTAAACTCAGTCTCTTTGTTCTCTTTACTGATTTAAAAAAAAGGCAATGAGGAGGATGTTGAGCTGGTAGCCAGATGTAAGGACTCTGATTTTGTTACAGACAAAAATAGCTGTGAGTGTATATATCTAACTTCATAAACAAGCTTCCTTGTCTAAACCTCCTCTAATCAGAGGAGGCATCTGTTGATATTTAGGAAAGAACTCAGCTGTCTTGTGTTAGAGGGCCTCCCGGAGCTGGGAAAGTGAGCTGCCTACCAGGAGAACGGGGAGACTTGTGCACGAAAGAACAATTCGTCCTCAGGAGGGGCATCACTCAATTGAAATCAACACTGTTTTCAGTTACTTAATACAGAGAAATGTCTTTCTATTCCCACTGAAGAGCTTAATTATATATATGGAGCAATTGGATTCCACGAATGACAAGCAGATCTTCACTCTTATCCAGAGAGGAAATGTATGCATCATCATATACACAGGGATGGGGCCTCTGGGACGTGGGGAGATGATGAATCACACTACAGTAAGGCTGTACTCCAGTTTGACTTCCCTTCCTCAGAAGGAATGTCTGTAAGGTCATCACATCACAAACTGAGGGGAAAGAAATGGTCTTTAGCAAAGCCAGGTTGTACAGAAAGGGTAGGGGTCTGGGATGGCCCAACCTGCAGAGTTCTGTTTACCATCCAGTTTTGTTTTTATACCGTATCCTTAGCCAAGAATATCTGAAGGCAAAGCTTTATCACCGTCCACACCCTTGCCATGAGTTAATCCCACCTTTACTGAGTAATTCCAGTTTACACAGTGACACGGCTGAGTTTGGTCAGGGTATCAAACCCCAGAGTTACTGATATTACTGGAGGTCTCCGTTCCTTCAGGCTAATAATGCTGCTTCCCCCTGCTTTGTGTCGGGAACCAAACAACAGGGAAGATGGCTGGAAACCCTCAACAACTTCACTGCCCAGGAGGAGACCCAGACTATTTGGCCTTCTACGGGCAGTGGAAGATCAACTGTTGTCCACCTTGTATTGTCAGTGCAACATGTGCCATGGTCAAATGCTCTTGGACACGCAAGCAGCCTGTCAAATATTTATCAGGGTCATCACAGGAGGGCCAGCACTGAGAGTCCTAAACAGGAATGGAAACTGTTAGACTCTTTTTTTCTTAAGTGCTACATACATTTGGCAGGAAAGTGGGACCAGTCATGAAACTCCTTTTGATGGCAAAACAGAGCTGCCCCTATCCGAAGCATGAGCTGTCCTGGCTGGCTGTTTGTCTTCTGCCTTTCATTGCATTGCAACAAGGGGGCAGGTTCAGCAGAGGACATTCAAAAAACCTGAGATGGCTCACGTCACAGAATTTAGCTCACTGCAACCCCACCGAATGATATAGCATTGAGTCTCCTCTAAGAGCCCTAAGACATAGGAACGTACAAGACTAATTGGAAATACTTCACTGTTCAGTTGTCATTAGCAGCAGTTTGTCAGCAAATGGGGGCAGTCACTGTACTGGATACCCAACCCTAGACAAGAGTCACATTAGATGTGCAACTGCAGCAAAATTGTTCTAAACTTCCCATTACCTGAAGCAGCACACCCCTTCCCTACCTGCAGGCAGACCACAGTGGCCAGGAGAGGGGAACACAGCATATTTGAAGCACTGGAAGACATCCAAAGATGACGTTCCCAGTCACTTTCTTCTCCTTAGATCCAATGAACGATGTTCTTGGGTAAAAGCCTTATCTCCCCCATGACTTCACCTCCCCCACACCCATCCACTCCTCCTTTACCTCTTCTCCTCTTCCAGCTGGTTCAACAGCTCAATCTTCTCCTTCTGCATCCCATCCACCAGGGCTCGTGCTCGCTGCAGGTTTCCTTCTGCCTCCGTGACGTACTGCAGCAAAAAAAGAGCCCGAGCCACAAAAGTAAACAATGTTTGAAGTATAGAGTTGTTTAAAAAAGGATCAGGACAAGGGAACAGAAGGTTTTGATGATCTGTTTCAGAGGCTGCTATGGAAAGAAGGTAGATTTTCCAAAAAGGACAGTATGTAGGTATCAAAAAGAAAAAACCTGCTCAATCTCCAGCAGCTTGTAAATTTGATCCATGCTTCAGTGCCTCTCTGACTTGAACCCTTTGGAGAATCTAGCTCTGATTAAGAGTTAAGCACCTGAAGCCTGAACAGTTTTGAAAATCTGGTCTGACATGACCAGATGCAATTCAGCCATGATCATGAAGCATGAAGTCATTTCAGACTTGCGCTAATTCATTTGTTACTGGTAATTACTGGAAAATACTACACACAAGGAAGATGTCAGCTTGCAGTTGATTTGCCAATTTCTCCTGCATTTCTGATAGGCAGCTGTGGCCCACCACGCAAAGATATACAGTGCCATCAACGCTCCCTAGTAGCTGACCGGGGTTTATAAACATGAGTGAGGAATTTAGGGCAACAGCAGTCATTGAAGAGCCACTTATTGACGAATAGCACAAACACAACTCCTCTCTTTAAGCATTCAAATGCATAAAATATCATTTGTACAAATGCTTGTGCAAAAAAGCTAATATGATCAGTCTGTTTTCCTTACAGATCTCTTGACTTTATTAATGTGATAAAAACATCCCCTCTGGCAGGAAAGCAGCGACATATGAACTGAGCTGATGTTCTCAGCAGTGTCCGATAGCATCAAGAAACCACTGCAATGCAGTCACAGTCAAGGCCAGACTGGGTGGCTAAGGGGAACAAGTTTGCCCTCCACTTGCATTTCAGCATTCGAATGTATTGATCCACCAGACACAACCTATCTACTGTCCTCCTTCTGACACAGCCCTTTTTCTGCTCCTGGCTTGGGGCAGAGAGAGCACACGTTCCACTGGCTGGAGTGGAGAAAGAGCCTCAGCTTAACCCACCATGCAGGAAGCTGTCTCCACATGAAAGGCAGAAATTCAGAGCCCAGGTTTCGCATCAGGAAGCTATACACGGATAACGTTATCACGATCTGAAACTTTCAGAGGATGCCAGGTATTTGCGTGCTAGCGATAAAGCCACGTCACCTCCTACCTGCTCGTGCTGGGCCTTCATGATGGCAATCTCTTTCTCCACCTCACAGATGTGGCTGGTGGCTTTGGCAACCTCAGCCCGCTCCAGGTCACGCTCTGCCAGTAGCTGTTCGATGTGCTGCTGCTTCTCCTTCAGTGCCTCCTGGAGAGCTGTGGTGCCAGAGATTTTTCGGGCATATCGAGAAGAGGTCTCTGTCAGCTGGGGAAGAGAATTCAAAAGAGACAGGGGTAAAGCTGTGTCCTTCCCAGTCTAGAACAACTCAAAGTCCCCTGTTAAATACAGCTCACCAGCTGATCATTTGTTAGGCTGCACAGAGCTGCAGCTCCAGCTCCAGGTTCTCTGGGCCCTACAGGTGGGGTTAACAAGTCTGCAAAACATCTAGGCACTGCTTACAAGCTCAACAGCTCTGCTACACTGCAACGAAAGGACCATTTCCCAAAGGATGTGCAGTGGGAATTGGTTCAGGAAAGATTATTATGTATTGTATCATCTGCGTTCTTAAATATATGTTATTGATGACCTGCACTGGTACAGTCAGCGAGCTCAGCTGGGAGGACTGATCTCCACTGGAGACTGGCATGGGCTAGTTGGATGCACACCCTCGTCCCCAGCCAAGATGACTGCAGGTGCTATGCAGCACACACTAGGTAGTGTGTAGAGGTAGAGCTTTTAATAATATTGCTGCCCGCTCTGTGTCCGCCTTCTTGAGTACCTGCCAAAGCACAAGGCATGTGATCCAGGAGGGTGTCAGCCCCCCACAGTAAAACGCAGTCAGGAGCTTGCGCACAGCTCTTCAACACAGCAGCACGCTGCTACGCAACCACGAGGGACAAGAAGCAACGGCATTTTTTTGCAGGGATCCTGTACAAAACTCGCTCTTGACAGTGGAGCTGAGATTCATCCCATTGCAAATAGCACTTTGGGCTCTTTAATGGTCACAATTGCTCTCGTGTCCATGGAGGGAGTCCTATTTGTAAGGTGGGTAACAGTATCCCACACTCCACTCCCCTCATCTCATTGATGGTGAAGGAGCAGCTGCTGAAACAAAACCCCAACCCTCCCACTCTGTAGAGCCGGGTCACAGAAGTGGATCGAGGCTGCACAGTCTCTGGAAAGAGCCACTCACCAGCCCGCTGCGGCTGGGCCTGCCCCCAACAGACGATGCCACCGAGCTGACGGAGCTGATGGAGGAGCTGCTGGGGCTGTGGGTTAAGGCAGACACTCCCATGGCCATTCGTTTGCTCTTCTTTGCCTTGGCAGGGCTGGTTGATGGGAACCCGATCCGGATCACCTTGTGGATGGGAGCAAAGAGGCCAAACTTGGGAGGGCACTGAAAATACCTGTAACACAAGAGATGCACCAAGTCAGAAGTGGTAGAGCATCCATCCCGCCCGAGCCTTGCAGAATAGCATTGCTCAGCAATACGCAACCCCGGCCCTCAGCTCATCTCTCGGTGCTTTGCTGTGACATCGTTTCCCGCGTGCGAGCGGTTGGATTATTCTCCTCTCCTGCCACTTAAGAGTAGCGGCAATCTCCACGTTTTCACTTGCGGTGCTTAAGCAGGGAAACCCGAGATAATTGCCACGCACTAGCACTAGTTGCTGTGCACTTTGATGAGATGCCAGGAAAGACCCATCTGGTAGCCTGGACAGCACGAAGATCCCAATACATAACCACAGCGAGAGCACACGCACTCCTTCCTTACTGCAACATGCCAACCTTCCCAAAACTCGCATGTTCTCTACCCTGCTTTGCAAGAAAGTCACATAGCAAAGCGTGTCAAATAAAAAGATCTGAATCACACAGCTCTGTATAAACGTTCCCCCCAAAACAGAAGGGGAAAATGGCAGCTCCTAACTTTGAAGCTAAAAATACCATTACAGCAAACTCCAGTGTGTGCCATCTCCTCTGGGTGGCAGAGAAAGGGAAACTGGTCCCCATGCAAACAAACTTAGAAAGAAACAAGCATAAAAAAGGGAGGATCAGATAATTACAGTGCAAGCTCTTTTCCACAATTACAGTGAGTCCGATGATTATGTCTCTCTGGAGCCCTCTTTCAGAACACAAATGAGCCAAAACCCACAGCATCAAACCTTGGAAACCCCTTCAGAGCTGGGGCCAACCGGCTCAAGCCAGGGTTTATCTGTTGCTGGCCAGCTGCACTGCAGCAAATAAAACCAGATCATCTCCAGGCATCGCATCCCCTTGTTTCAAGGGAGTAGTCAACATAGAAAACTGTCTCCATTAAGAGTTCTTTCTCAAAGGCTTCGTAGCAAGGTTAGGGGAAAATACTGGGCCATATGATAGTCCGTCTTATGTTAACATAAAAAACGGGTCCTAAGGAATAAGTGACATAAATCCAGCTTTGCTAGTGCAAGTCCTCTCTCTCCAGATGTGAGCAGCTGCTTCCCCAATTCCCTTTTCTTTTTAAGTGCTGGCAGCCACACGGCCGTATCACAGGCAGACCTCTGTGTGCTTGGGAGGCCAGAGAACAGCCTGATCTCCAGACAGATGAGAAAGTGATTAATTTTCAAACATCTGCTCAAGCCTGATTTTTTCTATAACAGTCTTTAAAAAAGAAAATAAACCACACCAAACCAAAAACAACCCTTAACAACCCAAAATCACTTTGCCCCCTCTGCTTGCTGCCAACACAGGCTCTTGGGTTTGGCCAACCAGCCATATCGCAGGCTGACCTTGCTGCGGAACAGAGACCCAAGGAAGAAAATCAGTCTGACCTCTTGCAAACCAGCCAAAACCCTGCTCAGCATCATATTCTCAAACTGAAGTAGGCACAGGCGGACCAACAGCACGGCACAGCCCCTTCCACAGGTCTAAGCATAGACTGGTACTTGTGGCTGTACAACGATGCCAAAGGCTAAGCCCCTCAAAAGCCCCCTGGCAGCTCTTAGCAAGTCCAAACTTGCATCACTCTACATCTGCTCATTTTCTTTTAGTCCAGACTGGAAGTGGTTGCAATTAACTTTTATAGTTCAGAAGCAGGAATTGGGTCCAGAACACTTGGCAGCACAAAAAAAAAAAGAAAAAAAAAAACGGCTTGAAAACCAAGAGCTGCTCCCACCGAGCGGTAAGGAGGTCTATACCCACATTACAGAAAAGAAACGGAGAAAAGTGGCATTGTGATGGCAATGCAAACTGCAGGTGGGAAACAGCACAGGAAATTTTGAAATAGATAAAAAAAAATCTTCAGTGTCCAAGGCCTGTAGCTGATGTTTCAGACTATGTGAAAGCAAAGGCATGAGCAGTTTAGTGGGCAAAGACTCCCATAGGAAGAGAGGCAGAGAAGGAAGAACAGCAAAATAAACAAGTAAAGGTTAATATACTAGAGATGTGTAAGTGGAACTTGCTTGGCTTTGTGGATAAGAAACCAAAAAAACCCCACCAGATCCCCTCTAGTCTCCTGTGCAGACAGGAAAGCAGATGCAGCAGCCCCACAGTGTCTCAGCAGCACCCATCTGAGGGACGGAGAGGGGCTCACCACAGTGACATCCCTCTCTCGGGCACTGCTACAGAACCACAGCCTGCAGGCAGCCTCCACCAGAGAACCACAAGCTGCTCAGGAAACCCCGGCCCTTCATCCTTCCCTTGACACACATCCAGACCTGGATGCCTTTCCTGAACCTGCAGGAGAATCGGAGCGACCCTCCTCAAATTCCAGGTGATTCACCACCGCCTCAACTGGAGAACCCACGGCAGCAAAGATGGAGACAGAGTCCTTTCCTCGCTCATTTGCCCACGTGTTTGCTCTCCTACTTCCACCAGCCTCCACCATCTCCAGTTGCTTCTTTGGACCCGACTCTCCTGCTGTAGCAGACGGCTACTGCGGCAGCGAGCACTGGTCTCGGGCAGCCAGGCCAAGGATGCTCACTAGATGGCAACAACCACCAAAGCAGAGAGACTCCCAGGTCCTGGGCGGTCTCTGCCCAGACTGATTCTGGCAGGACAACCTCAGGGCAGTATCAGGAACCCCATGTGGCAGTGGCAAACATGGGGAAGATTGTCCGAGGGCTGCCTGCATGCACCGAGGGAGTTAGTTTTACTATATTGGCTTCTCCTCCAAAACCCTGCCATTGAGATCGGCACGTGCTATAAGAAAATCAGAAGGTTGGATGAAGGCTCAAAGGACGAAGAGGGGCAATGCTGCAAACCTGCAGCCAGATCCTTGGTGCACAGAGAGCCCTTCAGCTGGGGAGTCCACGTGTACCACTGCTATATCAGCTAGTATCCTCTATTGCTACAGGATCTGCAAGATCAGCCTGGATGCAAGGGGCAGGGATGCCTTACGGACTTCCCTCAATCTCCCCTGTTTAATCCAAACCTCTTAATTCACTGCTGTTCCCCAACCCCTGCTGTGGAGCTCAATTCTTCCTGCTTTTGATAAAGCGTGAAACAAAAGAGAAGCCTTGCGGACAGGGCATATACCATAACAACCTCAGCCAAGATGTAGCAGTTTCAGAAGATAGATGACTTCCAAAAGTTGGATTTTCAAAACACAGCGACAGCGGTGTGAGGACGAGAGGCAGAGAGAACACCCTTACACTCACATCTGCCTTCCACACCTTCCACATGCACAGAGACAACAAACAATTTCTGAGCACCCTGAAGATTAAGCTTAGAGATAATCTGTAGTGTTATGATAAAGCAGGGACTTGGATTCACTCCATGACTTATTTTCTACCATCCTGGTTCTTTTCTTTGGAAAAAAGGGTGGAACTCAGCCATCTGCTGCCAATCGTTTTCTACTTTCTTATCGTAATATTGAACAAGGCAGTGTTTCTCTTATTTTAAATGAAAACACATGGTTGCTGGACAAAACGAGGCTGACCCAACACCAGAAACCTTTTCTACAGAACCTGAGATCTAACAAAGGAGGAACTCTCAGCTCCTCGGTTTCAAAGCTAAATCTCACCTCTAATGCAAGATTCCCTTAAGAAGCTCGAAGAAATCAACTGTATTTCCCACTACAGGAACTTGTGAAGGACAAGGACTCAGTTCCACCTTTATTTGCAGCAGGGTCAAAGTGCTGCTGTGTAACTCCGATTTTAACATCCCCAAGCTCAAGGTCTGAGGCTGGGCGTCATCCCCTTACTTAACTTTCATGTGAACAGAAACAGCTTTCCAGCAAGCCTGCGAGAGGTCCCTGCCCAGTTTTGTAGACACTAACAAGGGCTTTTTTTGAAAAGAAAATAGCGGAGGTGCCTACGGAGTCAGAGATGGCAAGACCAATCAGCAGACAGCTGTCACGCTACAGAATTAGTACAAGGACAGACAACAACCACCAATTGTTCTTTCAGATCTCTGAAAATTTGTCCCTGGAAAGAACAGAACAAATAACATTAAGCTGAGGGGGAAAAAAGAGTCAAATCTTTATCTTCTAAAGTTCTGACAGGGTGAATTATAGATATAGCTCAAGAAGCAAGTTTATGAAGGGGATGTGTGGTAGAAAGTAGAATCACAGAATCAATTTCTAGCAAAAACTACATCCCACTGGAAGTTATCCTTCTCTCCCTACTCTCTCCTGTTTCCTGAAGCCACTCAGGTTACTTTTTCACAGGCATTATCTGATCCTGCTTTAAAATGCTCCAGTGATGAGGTTTCTATTAATCTCCCTGCAAAGCTATCCTAAAGCCTAAGAAACTCAAAACTGGACTCTTCCTCCCAACCCACAGTGTCCCACCAACCCTGGTGGACCCTACATGCCCCAGCCTGGGTTTGAGAACGCACAGTACCTTGTACCAGCAACCGCCCCGTCGTTCTTCCCCAGGGGTTCATCCAGCTCCACACCACACCACTCTCCTTTGGCAAAATCCGTCTCTCCCACGTAGCGCACAACTCCTGTCTTTGTCCCACCAACCTGTTGGAGATAAAGTGCCGACGGTTAGAGACGGCAGCGCTGGCACTGCCACAGGGGACTGAAGCTGGGACAGCTATGGAGAGGAGCGCGGGGGAAAAAGACATCGGTATTTTCTGTTTCAAATCTAACAAAACCAGAACAGAGAGTTTTTATATCAGGTTCTCCCAGCACTAAAGATATCTCTCCAATAACTACAAGCAAGTTGACAAACTCCCGCTTTTGGACCCGCCTGGAAGATGTCAGAACAAATATAACGAAAACGTATTTCAAGGCGTCAACTAATTGCACAAAGTTACTTGTGAGGCCATGAAGGAGTTCAAGCCCTCCCAGCGCAGCTTACACCTGCCTTCTGTAAAGAACCGAGACCTGCACTAGCGGGGTTCCAGTCCTGTGCTCTTTCAGCCGGCACTTCTGAGCAATACTGGGACAGGACAAAGGGACAAGCTCAGCCAGGAAGGCACTCATCGCTCTTCAGCTTGTCCCCATACAGGGTTTGCTAGGACGTAGCGAACAGCCCTCCCAGCAAAGCTCTCAAAATAGGCATTTTGTACAGAAAAATACCTCCGCTTTTACTTACACATCCCACATCAATTCACGGCACCAGCGTGCTGCATGGGAAAGGGTCTCGTCTCACTGCTGGGCTTCTACCAGCACAGATTTTTTCCCCTCCGTGGAGAAATAAGAATAAATCACACCTTTTGCTCCCATATATACACTTAAAGCTTTCAGCGTGCTGAGTAGACTCTAGGAGAGCATAAGTCAGGAATGTATGAAGCTATGTTTTGATCACTGCTATGAGAGCGCGTTTCACTGAGCAGCAGCTGCCTCTGCACTAGAAGCTCCTACTTAGATATTTGCACTGAGAAAAGAAAGACAGAAAAGTAGGAAGGTGGTTCTAAAGGTTCATACTTCAAGTAAATCAGCGTATGATTTAAACCTTTTTTAGCCTATCTCTGGTAAAGCCTAGGTTCAAGGAAGAAAGCTTAAAAAAAAAGTTTAAAATTAAGTTTGCAGCTTTATCTTGAATGACTTGTGGCTATTAATTTTCTTAATATTAAATTTTCCATAAATGGGTATCAACAAGAGTAATATTCTCCAACAGAAAACAGTGATAGTTGAATGCAGAAATCTCCAGGTTTGTGTACTCTGGGGCAGGGATGTTACAGATTTACCAATTCTGAATCCCTAAAAATTCTGAAAATTGCTTATGCAAAGGAGAAAGTTTTCCCAGCCTAAAAATAACTGCACCTGAATGGACTAGAGAACACAGCTCCGAAGTCTGGGTCCTACCTCAAGTCCTGGGAGGCTGCGCTGCAGCTTGAGTTAGTCTTCTGTAATTTCTCTCACTAGGGATTCAAAGTGCTGCTTATGGAAAAACCTTTGTTGATGTTGTTCTCTTTGCTATAGGAAGGAGGAAAATATTTGCCAGCAGGAAAAGTATCACTAGAAAGCTTTCTAGTCCTACAGTGCGTCCAGGAGTACAAAGATGATTCCATTTCAGTATTAGGTACTTGGCAAGTTACAGATTTGAACAGTTGCAGTAAAATTCTTTACCTACCACTCACAGTCAAATGGCAGTCCCCTTTTTGATTTATTTGAGTTTATACAGATTTAGCCTCTTAATATTAATGCAGTGATTTAATGCCATTCTAACACATTTCTATAGCTGCAAGTTGAACTCAATAGAGCTGTAATTCATCTTAATGTCATTTATAGGAACTTACCGTTGCTGGTAACTCCCTCAATTTTATTTTTATCGAGTTTTAATTATAGATATTGAGCCACATTTCCTTTACCAAGCCACATGATCCCGACCCCACAGAGCCTCATGTAAACACCTTCAAAACCTGATGAGCTCCCTCCATCAGCGTGACTCTTACCATGCTATTCTGGGGCATCTACTAGAGGGCCACACTCCTCCGTCCACACAAACAATAGGACCACTCAATTACGTCCCCAGAGGTACTACTTATTTTGAGAAAGCCATTTCCAAACAGGAGAGAAAATAACTAGCCTTATTGACTTAATACACACACTATCTAATCATGCCAACACCAAAACTGCGCAGTAGGAGAGCAGGTCCCGTTCCTCCCAAAAGCCACATACCAGTGAAGATGCTAAGTGCAGATCAGGTCTAACACTCCCCCAAACAGCAATGTGATTCTCTGCTCCCAAAGCGATGTATTTTATTTTCTCTTTCAAGCATTAATTATTCTGCCATCTTTTCTATAAAATACACCCTCACCATGCAGCATTATCTTCTCCCCCAAGCCAGAACGGACACATCTGCTCCCCAACAGCCTGGGCTCCCCGCATCCCGACAGGGCTGACAGTATAGCCAGAAGCCAGTATCGGGCTGTCACACTCATGTGCCAGCACTCAACCCTCTTGTTGAGCTTCCCATCTTTTGGCAGGCACACAGAAACACTTATGGATGGAGAGCCTAGAAAATTCACCCGACTCAGACATGTAGATTTATTCAGCCCTGATAATCTGCTAATGCTGCTAAAATAAATAATGCGTTTGGAAGAAGCCAACTGGCAGGTCGTATCAGCGCACGAAACAGCCTCCTCGAAACAGAAGCATTTGTTTCTATCAGACCCTTCAATAAATCAGAGGTATCACCTTGGAAGGAGGATAAAAGGCAGCTTGTGAAAGCCAGGGAGATTCGCAACTGCCCAGCATAACTCATGGTAGCTCACAGCCGCCTCCTCTGCCCATGCCTAGCTTTGGTACCACGCTCCACAATCCGGGCGTCAAAGACAGCCCAGCGTGGATGGCTCCTACTGGACTAACACGACGGCCATCACCACGCTAGAGACCAGAGGATTTCCATCCCGTGAACATCTCAGCCTGCCACCAGCATCAGTGCCACCCCGAGTCACGAGTTCCTCTATGTCTGCATCTCTCAGCCTGGCACGTTAATCAGAGCCACAACCACACCTTCCACGTGCCGAGTGTCCGGAGGTAAGCAAAGACAAACGGGACAAGGCAACCCGTCTCTTTGCTAAAGCACGAGAGAGCACAGAGTTCACAAGGCTGCCGGCGAGCTCAGCTACACCCCGGCAGTTCAGACATGCCACGGCTTTTGTAGTTGGCAAGTTTCGTTCAAAAATGAACAAAACTCCCAAAGCTTTTCTGAGACGCCTTTAATAGTTACCTTACCAAAGCTATTACTGAGATTATTCATGCCCAAGAGAATGGGATTTTACCAAATGTAAAGTGTTATTGGTTTTAGTTATAGCTGGTTTTGAAAAAAGAACCAAAAAGCAACTAAAAATAGTTCTTTATTGAAGCTCCAAAAAACGGAGACAATATTGACATAGTGATAAAGGATTTTTTATTTTGGAGGGTATTTTGACCAGAATCAACGTTCCAAGTTTCTCTGCTTCAGGTAAAAACACTTATGATTAACTTTAAGCTCATGGTGGTGCACCCTCTCCGGCTGGATTCAGGCAGCCTCACAGCCACACGCCTCTCATCTCCTGGAAAGTTCAGCCCCAGGCTGAAGCTCTCTGCCTCAGCTCCCCTGCCTTTTTCATGCCTTTGACTAAACACCCTCTTCCTGACCTGGCCTTTCCTCAACGAAAGATCTCCAATAGTCTCGAGAGACAGCCTTGGGCTTGACCTTCACAACAAAATGAAGCCAGGAATATTTAACAGGTCTGTGTCCTACCTGGTGAGTCAGAAAAGCAACGTGCACTCATAGAAGGACATCCACACGCCTTCCCTGCTAACGCTGGTATCACTGACATCATGTTTCGCTATGGTTTTCTCATCAAAATGACAAAATTGGATCCAGACCAGTATCCCAGGGCTGAAAAGACAATGATGCTAATCCTTCCAGACACTGTCTTCATCAGAGCTGCTAATATATCATTTAAACAATTTTCCAAATTAGCACCAGGCCGTATCTCAATCTGGCTGCTGCAAGTCAGACTCCCTCCAGCCTGCCTTTGCTCTTTTCCCCTTACGTCTTCCCTGCTCACCCCACAGCAGTTTCTTGCTCTCAGCAAGAACCCCTCAACAGCTGTCCTCAACCCAGGGCCTGTGGGCAATGCATCGCTTGCAATACACTCCAATACTGCTCAGGGAGAAAAGAAAAATAAAATTATAAGCGTCATTCAGACCAACAGGGATGCTCCCCACCATATCATGCACGGTTCAGGGGTCAGCAATGGCTGTAGATGCCTGCTCGAGCATATCCCCAGGCAGAAACCACGGAGATGATGCTGTGCTGTCTGCTTAAAATTCTAATTTACCCATCTAAATTTATTTTCTCAGCTGCTTTCCAAAGCATTTCCACACGACAGTGTTGCTGACCAGAGGGTGGAGGTGGGAACAGTAAGTGCCCGAGCACAGCACACCGACATGCCGGCTCTGCGGGGTTCCCGTGCCCCATGCTGGGTCCTGGCGGAGCCGGGAAACTCTCCTACTGCTCGCCTGTGGGAAGAGAAAGGAAGGGGACGGTGGGGAAGGGGCAGACACAGGACACTTTCTTTACTCTGAGGACCTTCAACTACTTTTATGTGCAGCACATAAGCTCACTCTACACTGTTATTGGGTGACACTAAGAAGAAACTGGAGCTCACCTTTATTGCACAAGTGCTGCTTGCTCCAGCTTGAGTTGCAGCTGCAGGCTGCATCCAGCACGTAAACTGAAGCAGCCAGTCTTTCCCTTGGGGAAAAAAGGTTTTTCCCCCTCCTCCTACACTCATCCACCCAGACAAGGAGCCTATTTCCACCCAAGCTGAGAGAGGTAGAAGCTGTGTTTTCCCACCACACGTAATTTAGCTCTTCCACGCACCGATGGCAGAAGATTATCGTACAAGACTGGATTTACGGAGGGTGCTTTTTGCAGCAGCCTGGGGGTGTGGGTCCAGCCATTACAGATCACGTGAAATAATGATAAGTAAGTACAAGGGGGTAAATGCGCATACTCATGGAAAATGCATGCCATCGCTTACTGGGGCTGTGTCCCAGCTGACAGCCAGGGACAGCGTTCAGCAAGCTAGTGGTAGGGTGGAGATCTGGCTTGCAGTCAGGTTTGTCTGTAAATACAACTTACTTCAGGCGGCATCCGACCATCAGCAGTTTCATCTGACCAGATACTCACTATGTCATCTGTGAATGCCAGAACTGGCTTTCAGGGTGAGGAGAGAAAGAGATAGCCAAGAATTACAGAACAGTCCTCCCTGTGTGAAGTTACAGGAATTTTTATAGTTTCTTTTAATCCAACCACTTATCTTTGTGCCTTCCGATCCCCACAGCACAAGTCAGCATTGCACGGGGACAAGTCTGACAGCACTGCTGATGCAAGACATTTGTGCACATTTATCTTTCAGGCACCAGTAAGAAAATAATGTCCTAGGGATGTGGTGTAAGAGGAAAGCCTAGAATTACAGCATCCTTTCCCGAGGCTGTCTCTGATACAAAGTCTGCCCATGTTAGCAATACAGTTTGCTCCACCACAGGCCACTTACGACTCCTATTTAAGGACAGATATTGCACACAGAAGACAAGGACTGGCCAATGCATCAGCCCAAATGAATGGTTAGGAGGGGGTGTGTGTGCACAAAAAGCCTCAAAGGGTTAATGTGGCAGCAGGGCAGGGCAGTTGCTTTGGGCTATTTATTTTCTCTTAGTTTCACCGCAGTGACAGGGAACAGTTCCTCCTGTGACAACAGCAGGCACGCTGTATTTCACACCGCACAAGGGCAACAATCTTATATGGTGAGGAAAGAGCTTGGACTAGGAGGCCTAGATGTTTTCCCGTCTCTTGAATCCTGCAAACAACTGGAAGACTGCACTGCCCGTCACAAACCTCCACAGGGACAGAGATCCATCATTCCCAAGCTCCCGTGCAAGGTCTTGGGCTCTGCCGTACTGCTACACTCTCCAGTCATGACACAGCAATTGCTGGTTCCTTACGGACCGAGCTGAAAGCAGGCAATGAAATACTAAAAAGACCTTCCCTGAAAATACTACCTTGGTAGAACTAGAAAATAGGATCCTTCTTTTTTTACTGCTTTTTTGCAAAAAGGGAAGAAGTCTTGTGATTTTTCACCTGTAAAGCCCACACAGGAGCACTGCTGCACCTCTAAGACTGCAGCAGGCTGGGAGAGCTCTGACAGTTAACCAGGAAAATAAAGAGCACGAATCCTTCCTTCGTAACACCTCACGTGCCTTCGCAGCAGCAAGGCTTCAGTCTCGGGCACTGAAATAGCTCAAAGCGAGCTGGCAGCAGCAGAGCAAGTAGTTGTCTTGCCCAAGGAGAAGGGCTCAGGCTGCAATTCTCCTCACTGGGAAGCTTCTAATGGAAATGATTTTTCACTCAGGTGGTTAAAGGCTTTCTGCAGCTTCAGGCTGGCAGAGCAGGGCTGGGGCGTGCAGGGGGGGATGCTAGAGAAAAGGATGCGATTAGTTTATTCATGAGGATTTTCTGTCATTTGCCAGTAGCCAGAGATTGCAACGCACCCCAGGTAAAAACACTTTGCAGCGTACAGAGGAGAAAAAGATTAAAACCACACGCTCAGGGTGGAGCCCAGAGTCTATTTCCCCCAGCCTGACCAGTCCTGCCTGTCCCTCAGCCCCAGTGCCGCTCCGTCGTAACCTCCCTGCTAGTGCTGCTTCTGCTACTCCAGCATCTGTTCTGGTTTTGGCCACCTACAAGTTCTAGCAAAATCACAGACCATCCAAAGGGTATTTGGGGTGACACCCCACAGCAATAGAGTCAATCAGGCACTGGGATAGAACCTGGCCCTTAAATAGTCCTTGTTTATTACTACATTTCAGTACTGAAGAGTACAATCCCAGTTAGCAGACAGAAGGATGGCTAAAGGGCAGAATACCTCTACGAAGAGGATTTTTTTTTTTTTAATTATTTTCTATTTAGACTGACATATAGAGAACAGCCACCTCCTTCCCACCCTTAAGAAAGCAACTACATCTAGGGTGGAATGAGTTCAGCTGCTGAGAAAGCCTCCCCCCCCCCCCCAAAGCATGTAAAATGCATTTTCTTAGGCAAAAAACACAGCAGAGGTTCCTCCCAAGCAGAAAATGCTCAACTGCTCCATTGCTCTATTTCCATCCCTTCTTTCCCTGGAGGAAGGCAACAAGCCAGCCACACATTAACAGCAGCACTCCAGTGATTACCATACTTTGGGAAGCTCCATTCTTACCAAAGCAAAGGTTAATTGTTCCACATTCATCTGCCAGACTTCCAGAGATGAGTTCTACAATGTTAGGGAGGGTTTTTCATCTCTTTAATGCAATTTTTGCATCTCTGGGAAAAAGTCCGAGTTAGTATTTGCCTTTGGCACTTTCTGTCTAATTCTAATGGAAAGCTTCTAATGGAAAGCTAAAAGCCGTTTTTCGCAACTGCTACAGAGTCAGAAAGGGTCTCAGAACAAAGTCATTGAAAAGCAAAAATGTCTTCAACCTATAATGGACTTTAATGAAGTTAAAGAAAACCACCAGCAGGAAACGACCAGAATGCAGAGCAGCCAGGCGTCAGTCTTACAGACCTGGAAGGGACCCCTGCAACCTTGTGCTCCATCCACGGAGCAATTACAGAACACACATGTCCTCCCTCACTTGAAAAGCCTTTGGTGGATCCCATCTGCCTAAAAGCCATGCTCAAATAAAAAGATAATCTTTCAGAAAAGCACAGACTAAGAGTAATAAAGACAACTAAAACTTTACCAATCCATAGAGCACAAGAGCAAAGATTTACTCCGGGAATTTGAGGCAACTCAGGTTAACCCAGAATTATTGTTTATGGATTCAAACACCAAATATGATTAGCTGACATCTCCATTACTAAAGAAAGCCATCTGCCAAGCCAAGCACATGTTACTGAACCACAACAGCAAATTATTTCTTCTTGTTGTCATTATCTGTTCTTTTCCTGGACCTCTACTACTGCATGCAAACAATTCCTGATGTTTCTGTAAGCAGCATTCCTGGTAAAGCCAGCGAGATGCTGAACTCATTCCAGATTCACTCTTTTGGAGCTATTTATTTCACTAACAAATCATAGGGCAAATTTTATCTCATAACATCTGGGGTGGATAAATTAGCAGGCAGGGAGGGAGGGCTCATTAAAAACAAACAAACAAAAAACCAACCAAAACCACCCCCAAAACTCCAAAAAACAACGCAGCAGAAGCCACGGGGAGAGATGCTAACAGTTTGCATTGCATGGGTATGCTGAAGTCTCAATCTGTGTGGGCCCCACTGAGGTAGGAACAGTATTAAGTGGACAGACCCTGCCTCGGAGAGCTTACAAGTCAGGAGAAGAGAGGGGTTAAACAATTAAGTCTGGAGAATGCTATTCCATTGCCTGGCTGGTTCAGAAAGAACAGAGCCAAGTTTATATTTTATATTTTGCAGTTTACTTTGTATGACTGCTGCTCCTAAAATGGGAAGTTCTCACCTGAGCACTCTCCCCACTCCCTGCAACAGGTAAAGGAGAAAATGGGAGCAAACAAATAAACCGATCAAAGCAGGAGAGATTCCCCAGGCTCATTTTGCCCCACGTGTGGCTGCTTTAACGCACCAACACGAAGCATCAGTGCATGTGTAACAGGGAACGTCTCTGCCACCTTTCCCTGCCCGCCCCTGCCCTGGGACCAGCGGGGACAGCAGCAGCTTTGCTGACAGCAGGGCTGGGGAGGGAAGAGAGGCAGACTCTGGTGAAGTCAGGAAGAAGACAGACAAGCGACAAAACCTCGAGCAGCTGTCAGCTCCTGCTGCGATACAGAATGCAACGCACATTTGGGGAAAGTTTGGGAGTATAAAACTTTCTCACCTCTACAAGCCCACGTGTTCACACTAGATTTACTAAGTGTCATATCCAGTGGGCACAAGCGGAACCCATCTTCACTTCTCCTCCTCCAAAAATGAACCAACTTTAACTTGTTTATATTTAATTTAAATAAAATGAAAACTATTGGACAACCCAACAATGTTTTGGTGTGCAAGTGCATTGCTAGCTTTGAAAGTGCATTTGTAATGCCAGAGATGCCTGACATTTGGACGCAACAGATCCTGCAACCCTCAGAGCAGGTTGTGCCACCTGAAGTTTTGACTCGGAAGACATGTGTGGTCCGTCACAGCCGCTCGTGCTGCCCAGCCGCCTAGGGCTGCTCAGCTGCCCAGGGTCCCCATGGGGCTGCAGAGAGCAAAGGAATCAACTCCATCAGCTCGAGCCGCAGCCTGCCCGGGGCTGCTGCTATCGCCAGCAGAAAAACCTGCTCTCCGAGACCACAAAGGACGTTTGAGCCTGCCTTGACACCCCCCCGCACACGCTCCTGATTCACATCGGCTGCGGAGCCAAGTTCTACCAAACCCCCGTTATTAACCAGATGGCAAGTCTGTCTACACTTCCCTACTACCGCTGTTGGTATTGGAACCAGGTGCCCAAAAAGGAAAAGCTACATAGCTAACTTTAAATGGGAGCCAGATCGCCCAGGATGCGCAAAGACTGACCCTCTGCAACCTGTCATCGCTGTCGGTCAGAGCCACCTTTATCTTTTAGATCCAGGGATATTACTGGGGTTACAGTCGCAACAGAGCTGTGCTCAAATGGTTGGCTCTTCCAATATTTGATATCACAGCATGTATTATACAGACTAAACAAAACTAAAATCTTTTTTACAGAATTACAGAACCAAACTCGGTCTTTCCATGCTTTGATATCTTTCTTTTCCTTCTCCACCTCTACTGAAAGCACTATTCCTTTGCTTGGACACAAAGGGTGACAAGCTTGATGGCAAACTTCCAGCAAGCCATTCTTAGCACAAGTGGGGCATTTTGGCTTAAAGTCATCAGGTACTCTGTTCTAGATAATGAAAACAACAACAGAAACCAGTTGTGGAGAACCCATCCATCAGTACAGTGATCTCTCCCAAAGTCCTGCCCTTTTATAAAAATAATTGCAAGTTCCTTTCTGTACTGGAAAGGAGTTAGTGTCATATCCAACACATAAAAACTGAAGCACCAAAAGGGGAGTGACCAGCTAGGAGAGATTCTTGCAAATACTCGCAAGAGTACGTACAACCACATGCAACAAGACACTCTGCTGCAAATTCCTCAGAAGCCCCAACACCCACCATTATGGAGCATATCACTGGATTAGAAAATAATAATAAATTATTTTTCTTCTATTTCGCTCTCATGTTTCAGGAGTTCTCCCTCTGACCTCATTGTACTGCTCAGGATTTGTCAAAACAAGAAACGCTCTGGAATATGTTGTCTTGCATCAATGTGAAAGAGACATGTCCAGAAGACACAGCACCCCAAATAACAGTGAATGCAGAAGTTTGATGCCTGCTTGGTCCAGGCATCCCCCTTCCAAGACCACGCTCTGTCCCACACCTCACCACCAGCTCTGTCCTCCTTTTGTCTTGTCCTGAACCTGACCAGGAGCACTTAGGGAGGGGACAAATTCTTGTCCTTTGCCTTTCTAAGGGGACCCCGCGATCAACTCACCAGCACACGATCTCCAAGCCGTAAGTCCTTCTCCCCTTTTTTCACAGACCCACTGTCCGAGAGGTTAGATCCAGACTCGTTGCCCGTCTTCATGGCGCTGTTCAGGACGCTCTCCCGCAGGGGGATGACGCGAGTGGAGAGAGGTGGCGTGGCCGTCCCCGAGTGCAGCGACAAGTTCTGAGCCGTCAGGGAGTCCACGGAGGGGGCGTCGCTCCCCGAGCCCTCGGCCACCGGCTGCCGCGTCAGCTTGGACGGTCGCGTAAAAATCCCCTGCAGCGGCTGGCATTCAAAGTAACGTACTCCACCGACAGAGCCGTCATTCTTACCCACCGGGTCATCCAGAACGACCCCTGCCCACTGGCCTGGAGCAAATTGCGTCTCCCCAAGATACTGGATCACACCTGGCTTCACTCCATTTACCCAGACACGTTCGCCCACCACAAAGTCTCCCAGGAAATCATCGCCCACCTCGGCAACCTTTGAACCCGACTTCTCGGCGCTGGCGGTGGAGGTGGTACCCTGCTTGTGTAAAGGTGAGCCTGCGAATCAAGGGAAAAGAGGTTTTGGTATGAGGAGAAATCCTAAAAGGCAGCCAAAACACCAGGGAAAGGGCATTTACAAAAAGGAAACATCTGGGACCACGACTTAGGTTGCAGGTTTACACCAGGCGAAGGTTAAAACCGAGCGACCCCGTTACTTACACATCTTCCTCGGCAGGAAAGCAATCTGCACAGAAATCTTCGCCGGCTGCCCAGTTTCTGCAGGTCTCGCACACAACATAAAGAACCAACCCTATATCTTCATCCCCCTTTATAATGCCCACTTACCCCCAGTCCCGCCACAGCACCAAAGGGTGTTTTGCATGGCAGCACCAGTGTGAATAAGCTCAAAAGGACAGGAGCGGTGGTAAGTGCTTAAGGATCAAAAGGAGACCAATGAACTGCTGCTTTGAAGAAAGATGCCAAAGTAATCCTTTCATCCAAAAATGTTAAAAAAAGAAGAAAAAAAAAAATCAGTGAGGCACTGATGTTTTAGTACCTGGCGCTATGAGAACTCCACGTGTCTGTACACAGGCAAACAGTTAGTCCAAGCCTTGAGAGTCCTACCAAGGGCACTAATAGCTCCTGTGGGACCACGCAGCTGCCTTTGCAAATTACTCAGTTTTCCCAGCTGCTGCTATGCCCTTTGCTGGAGCAGAACCCAGCAGTGAGCAGACACCTGGGGTACGTTCAATATAAACTGCATATCTATAAACAGGAAGCATCTACAAACCCCTGCGTGCACAGCCTTCCCAGGGCTGACACGCCGTGCACCGAACTCAATAAAACCTGCAATAAAGAACGCTCTTATTCTGGCATGAGCCCGTCAAGCCGAAGCCAGACCTCCAGCAACGCTTCTCTGCGCTGGGAGAAGGAAAACTGCAGGTGACGCTGGAAATTCACTGTCCCGCTCGCTCTCTCCAGCATACCCAGGACTGGCCAAACGTGGCTGGCGTCTGAAGGGGAACAAAGACAACCCGAGCAAACGAGTTAGCAGTGACCCTGCTCTTGCTGACCCCAGCGTCAAACTCTCCTATCGCAAACTTTGGGCTTTCAGCCTAGGCCCTAGGGGAATGAAAGAAAAGGACATATGGACTTCATTAAAACACTCTGAAGGCTAAAGGGGGAGGTTAAGTTAAGCCCTAAAAGAAACCACACAATAGAACGAGGAAATAAGCTCACAAAATAAGATCCAGCAAGTCACATACTGTGGACCTTCAGTCATCCTCAGACCTTCAGTCATCCTCAGCTCTTGGTAGCACTGAGGTCCCAAGTGTGCTTCTCCCCCACAGCTGGTGTAGGGGGTGCGTGCATGACTCGGTCCCACACATCCTGCGCTCAAGGAAAGCTACCTGGACTCTTCAGCCAAACTTTAAGCTGAAATTTCTGGGTGCCACCAAGCAGAAAAGCCTAAAACACACCCAGGAAGAAGTGGTTTTTTGCTACCCGACAAGGCTGACAGAGAAAGTCTAAGCAGCTGCAAAGACAAGTCAAACTTGAGTCCTCATCCGAAATGAACTATGGAACTTGTTCAGCCTCAGCCATCACTATTGCTCAGCCTGCACCACTGCTACAGCTCTTTCAGAAGTAATGGGCCTGACAGATCAGGCTCAGCTCCTAAAAAGCCTGAAGAATATAAAAGCTCTCAAACCAAGATATTTCAAAGCTTTGCTAAAGGTCTAATGTCAGGGGAAAGAAAAGAGCATCAGTGATTCAGTGCTAGTATAAAGAACCTACAGTTTCTGCTAAACCAGCTGCATTAAGAGGGATTAATATTGACACTTTGGTCCTCATTAGACTCCAGAGTCAACACTCTTGACAACTCTCTATGGCACAATTGCTCCAGTTTGTTTGTGGCTCCTGGAAGACAGCAGTACCTCTGCCTGGTCTGAACCTGACCTGAACTAGGACAGAGCAGCAGTTAAGGCACGATCATACAAACTCCTCTTATGAACAGAATCGCCTCCAACCTGCTCACTAGGCTTGGTGGGCTGGAGCTGGAACAACTCTTGAGAAAGTTAGCTCAATGGGCATGCACAGCCCAGCACACGGGGCATGTTCAAGAGGCCCACGCTGTGATGGGCACAGAAGGGGCAGTAACACAAGTGTTCCCAACTGAAAAGGGTAGCAGCAACCGAGCCCGCAGTGCTCCCGGCAAAGCTCAGCCAGCTCCCTGGGAGGAAGGGATGTGCTGTAGGCCCTGAGCTGCCTTCTCTTGGCATTTGGGCCCTGCTCAGAAAGCTTCCTCAACCTCACATGTGCTTCATTAACTAATTATTTTTTCTTTTTTTTTTTTTAGCAAATGCCTGACCTTCAAGCTTGTGTTACTCTCAATCTTGTAAAAGATAGTACCTCAAAAGGAGCTCCATTAGGGGTATGGCATTACATCCAAGAACCAGTTTCACTTTAAGAACTGAAAAATGAAAGGATGCTTAGAGCTTTTGATCTTTACAAAAGACTTCAAATAAAAAGGGGGGGGAAGGAAACAGGGCTCCATCCACGTGAACCATAAAGACAACCATAGGCAGAAAATAAGGCCACCATTTTCATTTCAATGCTTAATAGCAGGAGACAGTAAAGCAGTTAGATTAGGAACCAACAAGTTACATTTTAAAAAGAGTCTTTCAGTTTAATAACCAGAGATGGCTACAGGGGTTTATCACCAACAACATCTGTGATATGTATATCTCTCCTTTCATGGGTATGAGAAAAAATGAATTAGAAACACAACTTACATCCTGGTTTCATGCTTGGCAGAGCGCCGTAACACACAGATCTCGTGCCGCTGACATGTTTGCGACAGACGTATGCAACGTGCCAAGCAGAATAGCCGAATTCAACTCTACTGTACAGGGAACTATAAGCACAGAGATTTGGGGAGACTCTGCATCTGTATTCACAAAAGATCAAAGCTGTTTTTCTAGTCGTACTGGAGCCTGAGTTTCAGCACGCTAGCAGTCTTTATTAGGGCTGTTAGTTAACCATCGAGATACAGGTTACGTTAGCTCTCACAAACACCTCTGCAACATGGCTGGGATAAGCAAACCCTTCAGCAGTGAAGCTCAAGCAAAGGCAGGAAGGCTGCCCAAGGCTGAACAAACAATGCAGCAGGATTTAAAACCATGTCTAGACTCACTGTATTTCACTACAAGAGCAAACACCTTCAAAAACTGACTTGGACTGAAAAAAAAAGAACAGTTCACTGGACTCTTGGTGTAACACTGTGTTCCCCATAAAGCCAAAATTTTAGTGGGACTTTATACACTCCGTTCATTTTAGGTGCCTGTCTGACAGGCAGGGCTGCCAAACTACAGTAATTATACCATGTCAGGGAAACAGTCTAATTACAGGCTCCCGAGCAGAGCAGCGCAGTCAGAAGCATTATTATTCTTTAGCATGAGGAGAATGATTCAAAAAGATAAGATTTAAGTGAGGAACTGCCAGAAGGTTCACCTTCTTCATTACGTTCATGCTGTAGAAACTTGGTATTTTACATGACCTTCATTACCCACATATAAAATAATAACTAAGCCACCAATTTTCCTGCAGTGCAGCTAACAGGCTTTTGTGTGCTAGGTTTTCAGAGAAGCCAAGAGTCACTATGATCAAGCTAAACCCATTCTTCTTGGCTTCAGGTCTGATGGACCCATTAACTAGATGGCCAGACAACATCCAGAGTAGTCTGAGTAGACTAAGCTCTGATCCTCCCAGGTAGGTATCTAGTCACCAGCCCTTCAGAAGGCAAAAGGTAGTGATGAGCAACTTGTCTTCAATCCCATGAGGATCTTAGGATAGCAAAAAAACCAGACATCAGCTGACGGCACTGCTCTCCAAGACCTGACATCTGGAGTTACCTGCTCTCCAAGCAGCTCTTACAGCTTAGGGGAAAGCCACCCAAGTGCCCAGAATCCCTGAGCTTTCTCCAGCCTACAGGCACCTAAAAGCTGGTCTATGCCTGTCCCGTTTGGATTTGTTGTTTCTGGAGAAGAAAAATCTTCTTGTTCTAGTCAGACTCCCCAGTTAAACACCCACAAGTTCCAAGAAACTCGCTAACAGGAAAGCGAGGGTACAGATCTCGGGTACGAAGTTGAGAACAGAGTTACACAAGAGAAACAAACCCAACAAAATATAGACTGAGTATTTCCCACTCCAACCCTGCCGTTATCTGATGACGCTGATCAAGAAGCCACAGGAACCCTTTGAATGTCACTGTTAGGCATCTAACTCAGCAGCTCACCTGGAAGCCAGCGATGGGGAAAGCCCTTTCCTTCTCGGCCCAGGAGGATCTCCCTCTGCTGCTCAGTCCAACACAAACCTCGCTTACTAGACCGGACTGCGACAGCAGCTCCTCCCTCCCTCTCGCTGGGACCAGGCTCCAAGACACAAGCGGTAAGCAGGATCTCTTCCACTTGGGCTTTCCAACTTTACAACCCTATTGTGTTCATTAGCCGGCTCATTCTTTTCGGTTTAAATGGTCTTCCTGTAGGTCACAGCTTTCAGGGCTGAACAACAACTTATAAATCAAAGTCATACACAGCATCCGCTAAATGCGCATCTTATCCAACTCTAAATCTCTATTTTCCCTTTAGCTTTCGTAAAGCCCACGCATGACGCATTAATAATAACCACGGAAGACCCAGCACTTAGGGCCTTTTTTGCAAACTCGTCCCATCCGTTTTAGGGGTCCACAGTGACAGGGTATCCCACACTGACAGGGCACCAATACTTCAGGAGCCAAACAAATTCCTATCAGCCAAGAGCCGGAGAGGTTAAAGGTTTTAACTGAAGCTATGGCCTGTTCACATGGCTCTCGTTACCGTGTCAATGAAAGCCATGTGTCCGAAATCCCTGGCAGTGCAAGTACTTCTGCAAACAGGGGACAGACTCTTCCAGCTCTTGGAAACGCCTGCTGTAGGAAGGGGTGAAGAGACAGCTTCGTACAGTACAGGAGCAAGAAACCCTCCTTCAAGTAAGCTCTGAACATTGAAGCAGGAGGAACAGAGCTCTTGCTCTGCAGCATCAGCAGCAATAACCTTTGCAGGATCCCCGATGAGATGCTCAGCCTCGTGCTACGTTTACGTGCCATCCACATCCAGCGAAACCATGCATCCCCTCACTCCCTCCACATCTTACGACCTCCCACAGCACTTCAGTTGCTCATTTCTTATCACCAGGCAATTGAAACAAAGGGGAAAGGAAACTTGTTTCTAAAGGCGAGGAGGGAGAGGAAGAAAAAAATAGTTTAGCATGAGAAGCGGTGCATAGTGAGTGTTGCCCATGTACTTCCTACTCCCTGCAGAACCCTTTTGTAATCTTACTGCTCCCGAGACACATGCCAGGCACCCTAACTGCCAAAGGAATCAGAAATGCAACAGCCTGTTGGGTTGCCATGGGAATCAGGAGACAGGCAGTTAATTGATAAAATGGAAGCACATTAGATTTAAAAGAAAGGGGGGAAAAAAAAGCAAAAAGAATAAAAAGTATATACAAGAGTAACATCTCATGCCAGGAAGGGAGGGAGAAATGAGAAAGCACATGATAGTTACAAAAGAGCTTTACAGTGCCCCTAGGAGAGGTCTTTTTCCTTCTCCATTTTAATTTTCAGAGGTTTTTACCCTCAAATCCCACCACATCACAAGACAGCCTGACATGCAGCACAGAACTGCCTCTCCATTCCCAGGCTGCGTTCCCTCTCCATGGCAATCAATAAGCTTCTCATCCACTAGCCAGCAAGAAAAGCTGTACCAGCCTGGCAGAAGCGTCACTGTCACAAGACCTGAAGACACTATATCCTCATCTCAATGGCCCATGCTATAGATGTCACTAACCTGTGACAGGACAGCATGCCTTGCAGCTCATGAGCATCTCTCAACGTGCAGCCCTGCGACCAAACTAATTAGTCAAAAAACTCTGGTACCAGCTCTGCTCCCTCCCAGCCTGGGCAGGGCTTCAGGACAGTCCCATGACCAGGGGACCGTAATGCCCATTTGAAGCCAAGACAGATTTTGTCAGCTGGAAAACCCCAGTGCTGGCCACAGGGGTGCCAGCTAAAAGGAATAATGTAGGTTCTTACGGCCACAAGGATTAGGTAAGAGCCTAAGAGGCATTACAGCAGCCTGGCTCGCTGCTTGGTTCAGGGCTCAGGGGATGACTGGGGATGTGCTCTCAGCTGGGACGTCAGACACTGCCCCTGTTGAAGCTGCAGCCTGTGCTCAGGGCACCAAACATTTGTGGTGGATGATACCTTCCCAATCAACAGACCACCCCTCTCCACTACGAGCCAGAGGTGTAGCATAGCAGCGTGTTGTCTTTACAACCAAGTACCTATCCGCTCCTGGCCCTGTGGTTTTTACCCACGGCAATTACTGTAAGCCTGTCTGGGTCTGCAGTACCATTTCAGGCGCTTCGGGACATGGTTTAGTGGGCATGGTGGTGTTGGGTTGACAGTTGGACTTGATGATCTTAGAGGTCTTTTCCAACCTTAATGATTCTATGATTCACCTCCAACCATAACACCACAGAAATTCACTAACCGATGGAGAGCAGAGCTGCTTAGAGCTTCCCCTACAGAGAAGGGAACGAAGAAGGACAGTCCAGAGCATGTGTTGTCGAAGACTCAAGCCTCCGTCCCCACTGACTACAGCAGCTGGTCTACCAGGCAAGAGACAAGGAGGTACAACCTGCGGCACCTCGAGCAGTGCCACCGGCGCAGGCAGGGAGACAGGGCTTCCTTGGCAGCGTCAGCAGCAGCCACGCAGGCTGACGGGGTCTCCCGCAGGAGAAGGGCTGGTTGCCTGCTGCCTTCACAGCGCTCGGTGATGGTGAGGCCTCACCACATGTAATTTCTAGGTTCCCATGCAGGGATTGGAGCTTCTCAAAGCAGCTTGGATTACACGAACATGATGTTGTTGGCAATCAAGTGAAAGCCAGCCCACTTTGCCGTACCCAAATTCAAATTATCGAGCACAGCAACGAAGCAGCTGTTTTCTGCAAGATTTATCACAGCCTTTTCAAGCTGCAGGATAAGGCAGAAACAGAGAGGGAAGAGGTGATTGCGAGAGAAAGCAATGCTTTGCAGGCGATAGCCGAGTGCCTGGCAGCACATTGTGAGAGGAAGCAGCCCAAGAGATTTATGGCTGACTTGGAAACAACGACTGAAAGCTCTGCAAGTTCAAAGCTGAAAAGTTGGGGCTGTAATCTGGCACAGAGACGAGCTCTGCATCTGGCACCCTGGAAATCTATTGCCCCTGCTGTTCCCTGGAACAACCCCCATATTAAGATCCGATACAACTTCAGCATCGCTGCCTCTAGCTCCTTTGAAGAGAGAAGACACACCTAGAAAGACACCTGTGATGAGAAGGAAGGAAAAGAGGGCAATAAGAAAGTGAACGAGAATTATGAATGAGCAAGCAAAATCGAATGAGAACCACTGCAAAGTTGCTTTGCACTGAATGCAAGGAGATGCCCATTGAGGCAGATATTTGTGTTCAGAGGGGCAGCTGGGAAGGGCACTGAACCTCAAACAGACGTACTGAACAAAGGCTTTCTTATAAAGGTCTCATTCAAGAGGCTGACTGGTACGAAATCTGCTCTGCCACAGGCGAGACGTGCATTCTTGGTGCCCGCTGGAGATGGGAGGGATGGAGGACCCTGGGGTTTACCAGCTATGCTAGATCAGATCCAGTATCATTCTTAAAAGAAAGAAACAGCAAAGATATATATTTATGTGTGAGGATTTTAAGTTTTTCAAATAAACAATGGTATTCAACAAAATATGCAAAGCAGATAGGTTTTGGCAGCACAGGGCACTAGGGAGGCAAGTGAATAGTAGAAAATGCGCAAGGTTTCTTTCACTGAGGGATAATTAACTTGCAGCATATGGATGGATCTATTCATCTCAAGATTACAGTCTTAATTCTTACATAGTTATTGTTTTTAAAACCATAAGTATATTCTTTCAACATTCATGTTTCAATACGCTATTCAATACTTTCTAGTCTGAAAACAGGGCCCATCTATCACACCTCTGGAGCAGCACCTTGTTTTCCCAGAAAATAATGAAAACAAAAATCCCACAATTTTAAGGGTGTTTCAGGTTTGACAAAAAGAAGGGAGCACCCGTGCCTTCCTCCCCAGCTTGTGCCACCCCCCGTCTCTCGAAATAAGTCACAGACACATTTGAAAAACTAGGACTATGCTAAAGTAACCCCTGGTGTATTACGGAATAATCCAGGCTTCATTCTTCCAAAAATAAATAATAAAATCACTTCAACTAGAGAATATTCCACTTGGAAGCATTATTCACTTTATTCACCGCAGCTTATTCTAACTAGAGGATATAGTTTTCCATTTAAACAAGCCCTTAGCTGTAAAGATTCAATAAGTCCTGTGCCCCCAGCCCCATATCCAAACTGGGTTACCTTGCCCAGACCACTGCAACTACTAAAAGACTTCAGGACAGAAAGGAGCGTTAGAAAGCAGCCCGGGGTAACCCACGAGACAGCCCCGAGCGCGAGAACGCCAGCTGGGGGAGATAGACTTAGAGGGACGGCTCCTACCCCGCACGGTGAGCTCCCCTCCAGCAGCCCAAGCGATGCGCCGCGTAACACAACCTCCCCTCGCATCACCCGTACGCACTCACACGCGTCTCCGGCTCTCCGGTTGCATAGCTGTAGTCACACCATATGTTCGGCTTCTTTATAAATTTAGCACAAAGCTAACTTCTCAGAGTCTTTTCTTTTCAAAGAAGCACGGAAAAGCTTGGGAACGAGCTCAGTCTAAACCCGCCATGTCTGCAAACCCCGGCACATACATACGTGCACAGTTGTCCGCGGTTTCTTAGGCTGTGGGAATTTGTAAGGCACAAGCGTGGTTTCGGGGCTGCTATTACGGAAGTGAAGACAGCTGCTCTCAGTGAGCTGATCCGATGACAAAAAGAAAGAAAAGGAGGCAGACACAGGTCTTTAATGAGACATTTATAAACGATTTCCCAGGCAGAGCACTGGCAGTAGCACAGAGAGAGGAGCAGTCTCAGGACACCTTCTGAACTGGCGAAATTTATCTTGAGTACCAAACATTGTAAAGAGCAGCCAAGCAAAGCATAGTGCTTTCTCTCCACCAGAAAAGCAATCAAGCAGCAGGGTTTTGAAATTTCACAGCCTTTTTAAGTGTAGGATTTTTGCTCAGGCATCATTCCCACAAAAAACCCACCCGGATGGACTCTGGTGCCATTCCTGACCAGCTACGGCACTAACTAAAAGAGATGAGCAGCCAAGCAGTACATTGCTCAAGCAGGTGCTCACAGAAAGGCCATTGACTTATTCACTCAGAAATGATGGAATTAGCTCACTACCAATAAAATGTAGAAGAGAAGGTACCAAAAAATAGTCTGGCTTGGTCCATCAAGAGAGTAATTATCACTTTATGACCAGACCAGAGCCAGACCAGGGGATCAGCAGCTCCAAGAACAACAGCCCGTACGGGGAATGTGATACAGGAGAAGTTGCTGTGTGTGCACAACTCGGGATATTTACTCACGGGACATAACCTGAGCAGCCATGCACAAGCAGAGTGGCCGCACCTCTAACAACCCAGGGGAAAGGAAGGTTAAACGACCAGGAGAGAGCCTAGTTCAAACTCCAGCTATATAACAAGCATTATAACCCTCTCTTGCATCCTCACAGCGCTCAGATGATCTGGTTACCCCATTCAAGTCAGATTAGCTCTTCAGTAGCGCAGCATTTTGCCCAGCGTGACAGCCGATGAGCCATGCCACTCACGCCTGTGCTCCTGTGCACTATCAGATCAGGACCGGCAGCATTTCGGAGGACCACGTGCCCCCAGCTCAAGCTTAAAGCATCCTTTCATTCCAGCCAGGGGTGCATGTGCACAGCTGGGAGTTGCAAGCTCAGGCAGCGAGTGCTCTGCTGGTACCTGGGAGGTCTTCCCCATGTGAAGGGCTAGACATGTGGCAACAGACTGCATCGGTAAGATCTTCCTTACTCTTTCTCTCTTGACTGATAACTTCTTATTTCTACCTGCTGAACCTCAGAAACAATTCCTAGATACAAGCACGAGCTTTTCTCTGAGCTTCCGATATTACTTTGCTCTGCTTCCCTCTGGCAGGAGTCGGGCTAATCCTCACAGTGATTGCTCTGTGCGAGAGCTCACAGCCTGCAGCCATGCCAGGTACTCTCTCATGACCTGTCTGCAGCCGGTCTTGAGGGAAAAGTACAAAAATGTAACACCTGACACATCATAACAAGGAAGGATACGTCGTTAGCTCCTTATCAGCATGCTGAGAGGCTAGTTTTAAGCACAACCAGCTATCCTGGAAGACAGCAGAGAGTTAAGCCGCTGTTAATTGAACCACTGGGATGGCACCAGCAGAAAGGCAAGCACCATGCTTTCTATCTTCTATGTAGGTTTTTTCCCTTCTCAATAGAAACATGACAGCAATACAATTATACCATTCCTCTGAATCATTCATCTGACTTGCCTGAAAGAGGGACACTTCAGGGGCCACCTGCAGCATCCCCAGGATCCCAGGGGAACTGTAGGAGAGGTAAAGATCAACATCTCTTAATTGCCAAAAAAACTTGCACACAACCCTCGGGCTGCACTGTGCTGAAACACAGCTTTGATTCATTACTTCATCAGCCATTTATTTTTGCAGCCATACATCCATGCGCAGATCGCGCAGACCATACATCTCCTGCGAAGGTCAGACAATAGACTGATTGTACACAGATCCACGCTATGCAGAATGCAGAGTTTGTTGGGCTGTTTTTGTTTTGCCTAATCTAATAAAAAAGATATTTGAGAGCAGATTAACACTGAGTCATCTACTTTATTCCAAATATCTGGCTTAAACAGCTAAGTATCCAATTCGAAATGCAATGAGCTGCGCATGAACAGGCACTATTTGCAGAAAATCCAAATTACCTATTTGCAGCAGACATCTGATTTTTTTTATTTTTTGAGAAAAAAACACGACCATGATCCAGATCTGACCCAAAAAACTCTGAGCTATGATATGAACATACAAACCCACAGCAAGTATCTCAAACCCAACAGCTATAAGCCTCAGTGATCACCAGAAATGATACATTATACCCTTCCAGGGGTGATGGTGGTAAATTGAGAAGCAGTGGGAATTACAAAAAGAAGAAAAAAAAAAAAATCCATAACGTGAAGTGAGAAATCATGGACAAAGCTGTGGGAGCTGACTGGTTGAGCTGCACAAAATCTCAGTACACGGTCCCACCAGGCACCCTGACTACCCTTGAGCACACAGCATGCTCCCAATCCCAGTGCATCTTACTGGTTAGAAACATTCACAGGTGAACTGACCCTCTCTCTCATGCCGCTTCTTCAGAACTTCATCAGGTGATCAGTTTTATGCTTTTATCCTCTGAACACACCAGGCCAGGGCAACAGTCAGTCAGTGAGGATGAAGTCTCCAAGCCCTTTTTTGGGGTCAGGATTTTTTCAACATCATACCATCCTTATCTGAAATTGTGTGCTCAAGGTCTGCATCAAGCCCTTCTAATTTCTGGCAGGTTTTTTTTGAGCAAATACCTCCAAATACAATATTCTACAATAAGCAATTCTGTGAACTAAATCATACAGCAATACATAAGGCTCCTGTCATCTTCAGGGATGTGAATCCTCAACAACTATACAGGTTTAAGTGTGAAATAAGCACAGCCCAAGTGCAGGACTGAGACTCTTGCCCTATGACTGCGTATCCTCAGCCAAATTACAAATGCACTAATATTTACAGACGCAGCACTTTAGTCAATGAAAAGAACTACGGGAAGCGGCGTCAGAGAGGGAAGCTGCTGCTCCTGGTGCCAGGACCGGGAGGGCAAAAGGCCAGAAAAACCTGCTGGCCAGGATAACTGTTCCACTGTCACCTCTGACTCACAGGATGACGTGGAGCAAGACCTAATTCTCTAAGTTGTCTTGTGTGCAAAACACAGATAATAGTGACCTACCCCACAGCCCCAGGATTCACAGGTGGTGGTGAAGCATTTGGAGCGTCTCAACAGAAAGGTTTCATATGTGCATAGCAGGCTTATAATTACAGAAAGTGAGAATGACTTACAGCTCGCGCTTGGTAGGAATGCATAGAGCAGCTTGGGAATACTCCTGCAGCAGCAGTTAACTCCTGCGTAACGCTGCCCTGCAAATTAGAGCGCTGGCAGCACACTAGATCACACAAAGCAATTTCTGAATTCTTGGTGTAGGTTCGGTGTTTAAGAGGTACTCATGGCAAAGTTCGTCACTGCCTTCCTCTGCAATCATGTAAAATCCCCATGCACAAATATTTCCTTTCTCACAAAGAATTCTGTAAACAAGACCGTGCAAGTAAAGCGCTCTGCTGCATCCTCCGGGCCTCCGCGACCCAGACGTAGCACAAGAGGACACACATTTACTGTGCTGGAAAACAGCATTGCCGAAACAGTCACATTTTGTAGTAGAGAGACCATCAGCTGTGTTCTGAATGGAGCTGCTTAAGACACAGACAGCCCAATTTTCACAGCTCTTACTATTTTATAGTGAGTATTGTGACACATGGGAGTTTTCCTACAGACCTCACTACGGCATAAAAAATAATTGCATAAAAAAATAAATTAAGGGGATATTATTTTCTAGCATCTTTACAAAAAGTAAGTAAATATCCTACTGGACCCAAAATAAAAAGAGCAAAATCTCTGTATTCAAAATATTTTAAGGCTTTTGCAGAGACCAGCTCACCCATTTAACTGCTTGCAAGGAGGATGCTCACGTGCAGGGTCAGTGTGTGAAGGTTAAATCAGACCAATAGCCAATACCGTGTAGCAACAGTCTGATGCCACTGTAATCCTATGGATTCTCATCCCAAATCCATCTATGCCAAAGGCAATCCTTCCTTTGATTTCAATGGATATTGTCTCAGGCCTCTAATGATTAATCTGCTCTTGCAGGATTAGTTCAAGGCAGAACACGCAGGAGCAGATTCTGCCCTGAAGCTGCACCCTTACTCCAACGGGTGTAACTGCAAGAGTATTGATGTTACTACAGACTTACACCAGCCGGGCTGAATAGGATTTGCTTCATTACATTCAAACCACCATAAGCTGAACATCTGTGGGAAGCAGATTTTCTTTCCCTGCTGTTCTGCGAGGAGCTACAGACAGAGAGAGCAGGAGGGCGTCTGACCTCCATATGCCTTCAGTGTGTGCTCGCATCTCATTCTACAACGAGCGCACTGAATATTAAGGATTAACTATATCAAATCCTTCTAAGAGTATCTAATGATTAAGACAATTAAAATCAGACTCTCAGTTGTCTCTAGATGTCACCTGTAAAGCTGATTAAATCAAGATCGATTGAATGCCCTTTTGCATTGCTTGGAATGCATCAAACCACTTCTCCTTGGGACAGGAATGCTGCCAAAGGTCCTTTCTCTCTTGGAGAGGGGAACCAGAAGGGGTGGGGGAACCACCACCTCCAAAAACCCCGTAGAAACGCCAGTACAAAACATATTTCAGGCTGCAGGATGGCAGACAGAGTGGCTCATGAAGGGGACGTGTGAGCTGAATATAAGCCCTATGCAAATAGTCAAACGGTTGGTCCACAACCATGCCAGAAAACGTGTGGCTTCTGGATACGCAGTGGGGATTAGAAGGAAATATGCAGGGTCTCACGAGAGCATCAGTGTCCACGAGCCAGTGGACTTGTACAGTGACGTGACCTACACACAGTAACGATGAACGAATACGCTCAAGCTCTAACGATCACCCAGCAAAGCTTCTCGGGTGGTCGTTGCAGATCCTACACCTCAGCCACCACAGTTCCCCTCCCAGCCCCACTTCTTGAGCCGTACATCAATCCTAAACCAGCAAACCAGCAGCTCTCATTTGCAGTTTTTCCTGTGCAGCCCTTGAAAATACACTCTTGTTTTCTTTCAGGTATCTGATAACTTTTTGAACAGATGACTGCCAGTGTGTATATGCTGTAGCTCTTACTACTAACTGACAGATAATCTGCTGATACTGTAGTAGCCAGAGGCATTTGATCTTAAAACACGCTCGTTGGCACCTCGTCCTCCCAACTCCCCCAGGAACTGGAGATGCTGTGTACACAGACCCGTTATGATAAAGCAAGACCTAATCAAACTTCACAGACACCGATGATGCATTTCCAGCAACAATCACTACTCTGATTCGAGGAATATCCATTCACGCTTGCAGCACGGATTTAATTGAGGACAGCGCTCAGATGAGAGCTGACAATACCGATCGCTCCATGAGGCCTGAAGCAAAACAGCAAAAACAAGTGTTTGCTAGAAATAATAGCAGCCTCCGGCCCCACGAAGTGGGGTCTTTTCTCTCAATTCGCCAGTGCACAACACCTCAAGTTAATATTAATCAAGAGCCACAAAGCCTTTGACTAGCCAAGAATTACCTCCCTATGTCTGTGCCAGTCAATCAGCTGCTCTGGACACTACAATCCCATTTCTTTTGTTTCAGACAAAACAGTAGTTGTGTGTCTTTCATATTTATTTGGGAATGAGAATTAATTGACTGATACGAAACAAGACAGCCTCAGCACTCTTTCTTGCAGCTTTATAAAAAGCTGCCAAACCATCAATGATTACCTGAGAATAACCAGCCCAAGCTCCCTCTTATTACTGAGGCATGAATTCCTCATCAAGGACACCTTCCCTCCCCCTGTTTTACTGCGAAATAATCCCAGAGGCAACAGAAATTACTTCTTATTGCTATGCATCCAGCCAATTTACTCCAACAAAATCGTGAGGAACTTGAGGGGTGAACAACTGATTTCTGAGTTAATTTACCAATTTACATCTTGGTAACCCTATTGCAGATAAATAAAAAGGAATGAAGATTTCCCACTGCAGAAGGTAAGAGCAAGGCACTAATCCTACAGAGGAGCTAAGGTGGTGAGATTTAGACTCCTCTAGCAGAATTCATGCAGGTATAGCTCATTAATGATGGGGCCTAGATGTATGCAAAGAGACTTATGCATATATTGCTGAATTGCTGAGTCTCTGAAACTAGAAGCAGCCCTCAGAAGATAACTGCATTTCTAGAAAACAAAGCAGAAAACACAGTTAATTCCCTCCTCCTTCCCCCCCAGGAAGACTCAAAACTAGATTCAACCCTGATAAAAAGATTATGCCACACAATTTTCAACAGAAACCTCCTTTAATTGCAAAGAGGGACCTGGGATGTAACCCATGGAGTCCAGTCCATCCAACCCTCTGTCAGCCTTTTCTCCTTATTCTCCTGTGCTAGGAGCAAATGATCACGTTCAGGTTGGAGTGACAGCTCTGACCACGCGTCCCATCCAATGCAAACTCGGTGACTGCACCCAGCAAACCCAGCTGCTGCCCGAACAACGCCAAGCTCGTCCCCCCAGCACAGCAGTAACTACCTCCCAGGACACAACCAGCCTCAGCCCATTAGTTGTGCTTGGTTTTTGGCTGCTAACTATCCCAAGTTCAGGCTTATAAAACCCTCATTACAACAGACTTAGTTTAATTACCCTGTGGAGCCAGTCAACTAGTGCTCTTTAATGGCCCTGTGAGCGCTCCAGTCCGCTTTTATTTTTAGTGAACAAAAGCATGATACAGTATTTGTAAATTATGCCAGCAAATATTAATAGTTGTGTGCATTTATTTTCCATCAAAAATAATGCATGTACACTGACATGAAAAGGAGAAGGCATTCCCAGGCTCCTGGCAATGCTGTATAGTTTAGCTACCAAAGTATAGTTTTTGGCAATAAAAACTGGGCACCCACTGAAAAACGGTTTTGATACTCATAGTCATGCCTAAACATGATATTCAGGTCACAGATACTTGCACCTGCCCATTCAGAAAGACAGGATCCATCTGTAAAATTCCAGATCTAGGCTGGATTCAGACTGGATGCATTTAAATCTCACAGAAAATGTAACAGGTCTGGGCTTTTTTGCCTCCAGTGCTGAAGTCCCAGTGTTGCCCAGCTCCATCTGCAAATCCCAGTTTTCCTTTTTTTCTCCCCCTTTTGCCAGAATTCTTTAATTGAAGAAGAGGTTCAAGAACCATAAAAAGCACTGTAAATGAATGCCAGAGCCAACTGACGGCAAAATGCAGTATGAAAGGCAGGACTTTCTCCTCTAACCAAGTTACTCTAATGCTGCTCTGAGCAGACAAAAACCACTCTGAAATGTGAACGCTTCCCTCCCCAGCGGCTTTCACCTGTTCCACCAGCTGGGAGGGCTGTGTGGACCCATTCATCACAGCTTCCATTCTCTCTCCATCTTGCAACTCCAGGCAAAAGCAGGCTTTTTTCCAGGAGAAGGGTGGGAAAGAAACCAAGACATACGAGCTTTGTAAGTAAGAAGAACTCCAAACATTATAGTGAGCCCTTTACCAGTGACCCACACCTTTTGCACAGAAACCTCTCTCGCACATGGGGTTGAGAGCAGTAACTTTCTTTCCTTGAAGTATGGGAAATAAGCCAATGCATTTGTGGGAAATCCTCTCCTGAGACAGCTAGAGATGAGTTTTCAGTCTGGTTTTAAGGAAAATAGTTACCACAAAGCAGCAGAACTTATTTTTTCCGTTGTTGCAGCTTTATGGGAGAGAAGCGAGGGGGATAGTCAGCATGGACACCACCCATCGAGGCTAACGTTTTCCAAGAATCCCTGTCAGGTGCCAGTCCCCCACTGACTTTCAGTGGAAATGACCATTTCAGCTCTCCTTCACAAATAAAAAAAAAGCCCCCACCCACAACAAGCCAATGCACCTAGCCCAGAATACCACCACAAAAAAGCCCTTATACCTCATGGGTCTTTGAAAGTGCCAGCTCAGGCAGGAGACACAGTAAGTCTCCACTCCAGGAAAGTTCAAAGAGGACACACGACGAGCTGTAAGAAACAGGGGCTCTGAATAGTTTTCAATAAAAATATCTCGGATACACTGAGCCAGCTTGTCACACACACTATGACTACATCATATATGGTCTCTATAGAAACCTAAGGCCGTGAATTGTGAAATTATATATACATGCACACACAGCATCTTACATCTGCATCAATCCTCTGTTCTGTTACGTAAGGTGCGAGTTGTCAAGAGTACATGGAAATGTTTAACAGGGTACATCTCCACTGCCCGGGAAAGGCAGAGAGATGAGAGATGGGTGAGAGACACTTGACTTTCTACAAAAGAATATGAACAGAGTGCTGGGGAAAAAAGAAGGAAGAAATCAAAGCATCTTTGTGTATTCCAGACTAAGAATAAAGGAAAGTACAGCTACTTGCACTTTTGCAGACAAGACTGGGAAGGTAGGAGGAAGAAAGTGTGAAGCTTTCCAAAATTTGCATCTAATGGCTCTCTCACAGCTCTCGGGTACAACTGGAGAATGAGCACCTTCTTTTGACATCCAAACTGGAAGATACAACCTAGATGTAGGGTCTTTCTGAGCCAGCCCCAGGCTACCAGAGCCAAGAGACAGCTCAGAGCCAACAGACTGTACATTGTTACAGTTTAATTCTGCACTTTATTAGATTTATAGTTCTCTTTTTCAACTATATTGCAAGTTTTTGAGATTTCTGTCTTCCCCCAAGGTAGCAAATTCAAAGAGAGCAATGTTGCAGCTCTGTATTTTGTAATCCAAACCGCACTGGTTTTCTTCCATCAAGCTGCAGGATTCAGGTGTTTCACCAGATGCGTAAGAAAATGGCGAAGTCCTTTTTGGCGTTTCTGGCAAGAGGGCAGTAAGTGGGGAGGCAACACATGAGTTCAGAAAAATCCAGGACTCCCATTTCCCCCTGGAGTCAAGCAAGCCCTGAAGCACTCCCGGTGCACTGGCACAGTTCACAGAGCTCATGCGGACGTTCAGAGACAGCACAGAGCAGAGCTCTGGTTTCTGCACGGCTTCTCAAAGGCCTCACATACAGCCTCCTTCACGCAACTTTTTAAGACCTGATGTAAAGCTTGGTACCTTTAGAGGATCCTTCCATCCCAGCAGACACCCAGTATATCACATGAGGGCACTTTCCTGGACAGTGACAGAAGAGGGAATAAAAGCAGAAAAAGCCCTTCGCAATATTCGCATTAAACGCACAAAAAAAGCCTGTTTTCAGCCTCTCCACCTCTGCCATTGTCCCTCTGTACATCAGAAAAGCCCCAACACTGTGACACTGGGGAAAGCACGCAGTGCTGACTGCACACCACCAGATCTAACAGCTCTCACGATGGCATAGAGTTACCTCCTCCTGAGAAAGCTGGGTTATCAATACTGCCATGAATTAACAGCAGTGATGCACTTAGAGGCCAGAGGTTGAGTGATGCAGGTCAGCAAGACAGAAGAGTGAGAATGGGGCAAAACTCCATCATCCTCCTGTGTCCCAGACCTGATTAATCCCTGGAAAGGTAATGAAATCCAGTCTCCAGGATCACCTACCACCAGATCCTTTGGCTGCAGGTATCCTCAAAGTTTACCTCAGTGCCTGCTGAGGATTTTAGTGATGGGGACACTTGGCTCTGAAATAGAAACCACTTTGACAGAAAAAAAGAATATTTTCTCTTGGAGTTTTTCCCTGCCAAAGGCTGAATCTCATGACTGTCTGTGCTGTGGCTGGGTCCCACAGCCAGCTCAGATGCTGCCGCGCTGAGAGAGAGGCACATAGGCAAGTCGACAGGATTTTGGGATGCACACTTTGCTCACCACTTCAGATTATCATTGGCAAGGAGAGGAGCTGGAGACAGCGAAGGGCTGGCCAGGCGTTTGGAGAGATTTGCAGGAGGAAGAGCAGGTACAGGCCATAGACACAGCAGTAGCTCTTGTGCAGGGGACAGAGCGAGAAGATGATGCTAGGGACGACGTCAAAGATGATGCTACAAGCGCTATAGCAGCCATCCACTGAGCACACGCTGGGTAAACATCCCCGTTGTGCTCTGTTCTCACCTTCCAGGTAGGAACAGCTCAGTGCTGTGACTGCTCCGTCAGCTCCGCGACTGCTGCACAGCCCCCTGCACCATCCCGAGAGGCAGAGGAGCAGCAGTGCAGCTCACAGCACAGCGGGTGCACAGTACCAACCCACCACCCCGAGACTGCTCCCCTTCCCCGTACATACATTTTTCCAGGAATAAAACTCATTTTAGAACTTCTCAGGCAAAGGTCAAACTCAGTTTGGTGCAGATTCTGCCCGCGCTCGGCCGGCTTTGCTGCACATCTATCACAGTGACAGATGGCTATAGCTGAACAAGGCACAAAGAAGCCCCAGCAAACAAGCGCTGCATTCAGCTGGAAGGCTGCATCGGACCCCGGCGATGACTATCCGTGCTGACTAACTCTTTCATATTGCAATACATGCGCTGACTGTGTTTGCTGAGACGCCTCTGTGCAAAGCCTCCGAGGGGAAGAGAGGCCTAGGATCTTTTCCTTCATTTGGGGTTTGGTTTTTTTTACGTGATAAAATCAACTGAAAATAACTCTACGCCACACTGCATGAAGCACCTTGAGGGATCCACAACTGGTAGCTAAATAGTCACTTCACTGGAGTCCTTCAAGTTCATTTCTCAATCACAGCTAGGCGCTAGGAGAAACAAGGGGGAAATACAGAAATGGGTCTGGGGGATAACTTCAAAATAAACAGCCAAACCTATAAATCTTATCCTCAGAATTTCCTTTGTCAATTTGCACTTTCCTTTAGCAAACAGATATAAGGAGGCTTTTATTATCTTCGATCTGGACACTGAATTAAGAAACTACTCTAATATTAAAAACTACCCAAACGCAGAAGGGTTCAATCCAAAAGTTTTTCTCTATATCTAGGACCAAGTCCTCAGCCGAGGAAGAGCAGTGCTGCTCCACTCCCTACAGTATTACAGTGTTTCAGTATTACACTGAAAGATCTGGAATTCAGCCCGTGATCTCACGCAGTGACTGGCCCCTCTAACAAGACCTTGTGCAAAAAAGCAAGTTAAAACTATGGCTTTTACAATACTGTTCAAGGAAAGAATTTACAGGGTGGGAGTGATGACATATATGTTATCAGTGACTGAAAGAAGAAAAAGCTCAGCCGAAGAAATCTGTGAGAAAAGCAGAGCCCTGACACGTAATAACAGAGCAGAGCCAGGGTCATTCAGCAGCAAGTGGGGTCTTTGCGTGGAAGTCCTGTGCAGAGGTCATGCCTGAACCCCCTCCCTTCTTACAGGAGGATGTTCATGGGACAAGGACACGTGCCCCAGGACAACAGAAACTTCACAGAGATGGGGTTTTTTGTTTTGTTTAAATAACTAACACTTCTGCATTATTCTCACAAAAGACAGCAGTCCGGTGACCCTCATTTTTGCAGTATCATCACAGACTAATTTGTCATAGCATGCTAAAGCAAGTTTTGTCCAATATTATCCCCATACTAAAAATGTTGTCCGACAGGTACAAGGCTTTTCTGCTTCTGCCAAATGCTACGTATTTTTGGACTGAAACATATAGCAAAGTAACCAGGCATGTGGGCAGTGGCCTAAATTATTATGGGACAAGAGGTCAACAGATCTCAAGAAGCAGCCAGTGACATTCTCAAAAGGGGATTGTAATATACTGAATGTACAAGTGATTGACAGGATATACATAATCCTGACGCTTTTCCCCAGAACCAAGAGGAAAGCCCTTTTTAACCAAGTGAAATGAAAAACATTACATACAAAACTTGCACCTTGAGTATTTGCTAAAACATATCTAACTAAAAAAACAACCCAGCAGTCAATGACACAAGAAAAATGAGTCCTAAGCAAAACGCATCGCAAACTCTTTTGAAGTGTTAATTATACTGCACAGTGGCAGTCTGTATAGCTTATGTATACACTGAATATAGATCAACGGATGCGTATGTGTGTCTAGGTAAATTGTTATTCAAATCCCAGTGCTTCAAATAATTCTGTTCAAACAAAGGCACTAATTTGAGGTAATCAGCACAGGACAAATCATCTTAAGTGCCTGGTTCTTACTCTTGCATTATCACAGGCCAGAAGCAATGGCTATAGGACAGTGTTTAAGAAGGTCATGGGTGAAGTTCCCATCTGCCTAATTATTACCAGCTCTTCAAATGTTAGTGTCTGTACAGGTGCGCATATGCAAACAAGCAAGACAGGAGGCAGCACCTCTCCCTGTCAGCCCTAAGCACCAGAGCATCCATCTGTCTCCCACCCACTCCACAACCTGCCTGCTTTGTGCATTCCTTGGGAGAGGGAGGCCGTTTACTCATCCCGTTACACTTGTTTTGATGCATGCTCCCGATCAATCTACGTACAGATGGGGAATTTCACGTCCTACTGAACACCGGCACCACTAGATATTTGCCTTTAAGCCAGGTGATCAATCACCAGGGTCAGGTCTGCCTCTGCTGAATCAAGTCCTTACCTTCCTTTGAACCAGTGGTGACGGCAGCTGCAGTGGTCCCCGATGCCCGTCCCACCGGGCTGGAGTGCTTCCCAGCCCTGCCGGGGATTTTAAGTCCACTTGGCTTCAGCATTTTGCTGTCTCCTGTATCTCAGGCTCGTATTGCCAGTGCCTCAAAGAGCTGTCCTGGTATCACCGGTCAGGCTTCTCGATGACGGACCTCTTCTTCCATCGTCACAGACCTGGGAGAGAGAGCACAAAGAAATCAGATAGAGAATGGGTGGGGGAGCACCAAACAGGCTCCCAGAAAGCAGTGCCCACATCCCTGGGAGAGTCAGGATCTTTCATTTCTTCTCCTGTAAAACAAGGGTGATAATTTCCTTCGTCTCCCATCTTAATGTTACATTCTTTTCCTCAATCTCGCAGTCTCACTTTAACCCTGGAGTCCTGCACCAAAGCTGAAACCTCCTAGAACCACCAAACAAGAATTTAAATTCAGTTTGGGATTTGAGTGACTGAAATTGTTGACTGGTTTTAAGTTCTAAAGTCTCAGTTCATGCATCAGCCAAGACCCAGTTCTGCTAATCAGAGCCTTTACCAAAGGCACTAACGACCCTCAGCACCAGACCTTTGGTGCATGGCCCTCATTTTCACAAAACTTCAGGGCAGCCCCTCCGAATTGACAGGAGGAGGAAAGAAGAGGCCAGTGTCCGAGATGGGGCTTTCAGTGCCTTTCCTTAAGAACAAATCCAAAACCTTGTTACAGAAAAAGGGCATCTGATCCCACAGATTTGCAGTAAGACTGAAAAAAAAAAAAACCAACAACTTTCTGAAACCTAAGCATGACTCAACAACTACTCATTAGTGAAGTCACATAAGCCTTCCCTACGCCATTCCCTTCCCCGTAGGCAAACAAAATAAAACCTCCAAATTCCTTGCAAGGATGTTGCATTAACAAGCACACAACTCCTCAAGCAAAAAGTTTGTGACAAGAGAAGAAAAATAAAGGAAATGACTAAGTTGCTTAAAAAAATGCAAAAACATTCCTAATGGATAAAGAAAAACAATCAAAAAATTGAGACTATTGGCCAAAAGGAAGCTAAGGCTGGCTGAGCAGACTGGGATGCGGAGGGAAGAAGGTGGCAGCAGAGTGACCTGGGGACAACGCCGACGTAACGGCGAAGGGAACTGCAAGGAGAGCAAACCAAGGACCAGCCAGAAGCCAGGGGACACCAGACCTGCTTCCTGGGCCAAGGAAGGAGGCAGCCTGCTGCAGGCAGCACTCTGGAGAATTAACGTAGCAAAGATTACAGATGCTGCGAGGGGGGAATTGCAATAGCGGGGACGGGAAGTGATTAAGGCGTGAGTAAGGATTTCAACGCGGGCTGGGTCAGAGCAAGAGGAGGGCTGGCAGGGCTCCAGGGAAAGCTGCAAGCAGACACAGAGGAGGAAAAACCGCAAGGAGAATTCCAAAACTGCATTGCTGAGGGCTCACAAATATCTGAGACACCAAGAAGTGCTTCGGCAGTAAGAGTCAGTCATCCCACACCGGCTTGGAGAGACAAAGAAAGGAGGGACCAGCAGAGACAGCCTGGGGAGGGACCCTGAGTGAAAACCCAAGGGATCAAGCCCCGTCTCTTCCCCACGTCCCCCACAAAGGGTGTTCAACACCTGGGGTGGCTTCAGACACCTGCAGACAGCATCAACCGGGGAGTATTTAGCTTACACAGAAGTCAGGGCTGTTTATGAAAAGCGGGATGCTCAGATCACATCACCAGCAGCAGGAACAACGGACAGGAGCAAGCAGTTCTTGTTAAGGAAGAGAGAAAACAGCCTTCCTGCGACAGAGCCAGCGAGGACCAGATGCTGTCACAGAGCTGGACAGGAGGCTGCAGTTTCCAGCTCTATTTAGCATAAAATAGGGAGACAAGTAACAGAATCCGGAGGTGAGAAACACTGATCAGCCTGGTTCCTCCTATCCGTCAAGCCATCAGATATCTCCTTCCCACCCACTCCATCTCACAGGACACATTTTGCCCAGGGCTAGCTTTGATTTTACAGAGCAACTTGATTTCTAGCACTTCTGCTGGCAGCTGATGCGCTCTCCCAAGAGATCTCGCCCCATCTCCATCACCTTCAACCTGAAGGTTTGCTCTCTTCACAATATGTCCCCACCCCTAGATTTACACATCTCATGGCCCGGTCCTACCTTTTGGTTACACACTTGCCATTAAGCAAGCTGGGGATGCTGGTTCTTCCAGATAACACATGATGGCTGGCTGAATCCACAACCAGGAATGTGAATGGGGGAAGGATAAAAGGACATAGGGGAAGGGCAAAAGTGTAGTAGAGAAGAATTTAAGCAGGAAAGGGTGCCAGAATAATAAAAATATTTTTACAGTTTTTCAGGCCTCTGTTAGAGGGAGTCTCTGGATCCCTAACTTTGCAGCCAAACCCACAAACTTTAGGGAGACAGCGAATTTAGCCTGTTCCTCTATTTCGCTGCTCATCTCTGAACTTCAGTTCATTCTCCCTCCACTCCTCATTATCCCTGAAGATCAGCGGGCCACACAAGTCACAGGATATTGTGATATTCTGCTCCTTCTCAGGATGACTGGATTTTATTTTTACGCAGGGGGAGAGAAAGAAGAGGAAGTGCATTCCCACTGCATAAAGATTTCTGCCAGAAACCTTTATGCAAACACATTTGCTTTCAACATACTAAATGCTGAAAAACAAATGAACTCCACAGGCTGCTAATTAAGCCACCCTCCGAACAGATAGCTTCTTTTATCCTGAAATACAATCACCACGACTAGTCCACAGCCACCCTCGCCAGGGTCTCCGCGCCATGCACCAGATTCAGAACCTTGCGACGTGCCACCCTGCATCGCAGCCGGATACCCCTGCCCCGCCGCGCCGCGCGTCGGCTCACGGGGAAGTCTGACGGGGGCTAACTCGCCTATCTACAGCGTCCTTCTCATCGCCACGAGCTGCAGACTGACCACAGCCAGGAAACGGGGACGACCGCCTTGGCGTGTACCTGCGCACTCATTATCACACAGGGAAATGAGGATGAACTTGAGTACATTTTACTATAAATGCAGTTCGTTAGAAATACATAGATAAAAATAAACGTCTGGGACATTTTTAAAGAAGTCTATGCCTGCTGCTAGGGACAGATACTCCTTCTCTGTCACTAGTTTCTCCCCCACTTCAACATAAAAATATATGAGCAGATTTTTAGGAAGCTCTGAACACCGAGCTCTTCCGAATTACACCATTAGGTCATCTTCACCACCCAGAGCAACGCTGCCCTGAGCCATCCAAGTCCCACGTTGGCTCCCGACAGAGCGATGCAGCTTCTGTGCTGCAGAAATATCCTCGGCCTGGGACACAGGCCAGTATCTCCACAGGGCACTGCCCTGCTCCATTAGAGGTAGCAACTTGCCCCCAGCTCCTGCATCGTACCCTCGGCATCCCAACAGGTTCTATTAACAGAGCCCTTCTGAAAAATCTGTTTCCAGCAGTAGATGCTGAACACAGGCAAATATGACGCCACATGTGGCGTAAGAAACACGTGAGCCATTTTCTCTGTCCTACTCCCTATATAACCTGCACAAGCTGTAAGCTTTGCCTTCCTGTATAGCTTCATGGAAACGTGACTTTCTCCAGATGCACTGTAACAAAAACCATTTGCCCCTGTGGATACGCCGGGGCCACCAGCTCTGCTTATTTTGTTTTTCTTCCTTTTCCAAGATGACACAGATTATAAGGATTTTCTAGATCTCCGCTAGATTCTTCCTGCAATCTTTTCATACCGGGATGAATGGTTCTGTCTGTTCCCACAACCAAGAAAAGCATCCCAGGAATGCACAATATGAAAGCCTGCTTCAAATGACCAAAATATTCTGTTCTCCATCTTTCCATCAGAAAAGGGGACAGCTGAGTCACCTAGGCTCAGATTCAAAAAGGGAAATAGTTCTCGACTAAGTACAGATGTACATCCAAAACATACCATTCACCAGAAGCAATGTATCTGGATACGCAAGCATCCACAACGCTGGCCAGGCGTCAGAACAGCACACATTAAAAACAGAGAAACAGTTGGAGGTGCTCAGACTTCAATTATTTCTCAAATGTGGTAGAGGAATAACACAAAACAAGGGTTGGAATCAAAAGCCTTTGTCAGTCTTGGCAATATAGCTTACCTGCAAGTTTCTCTGCTTCATCCTACCCTCAACAAGGCACATGAGTACTTGCTTTACACGTGGAATACCATCCCATTCAAGATGGACATAAGCAACAAAGCAGACTCCCAGATTCAGCACGCTCCCCAGAAGAAAGCCCTCTTGGGTATATGCCAATCTAAGGATCTGTTCACCTCGACACGTTGAGGGAAACAATTGCAAGACACAGGAACAGGTTTCCAGACACCAGATTGAGTTGGCCTGAATCCCATCCTGTGCCTGGTGCTTCCTTCTGGATGGATCTAGATGTAAGAAGTGTTTACCCGACACGAAACGCTAGGTAAGGCACGGGGATTTCATTCTGAATGCAGACCCAAGTGAAATTTAGACCAGCTGTATCTGAACACTGCTGTAACAGTTGGGTATATACAATATTTTGTGGGGAAATAACTCCTTATTTTTTAACATTAAATATATAGCCAAAAAAGCGAGTACCAAAATTTAGGTTTCTAATTTTCTAAATTTGGAAATCCACATGTAAGAAATTAAATTTGAAGTTTGCAGCCAGTCATGCGCACACCTTTTCAGGACAAGGGCCCATAAAAAAAAGGTAAAGAACAGTATCTACTTATCAGACTGAAGGAAATCAAGGTTATGATGTTGTATGAAAGGTTAATGATAAACAAAGACAATGCAGAGAAGCAGTAAAACGCTTTTTTTTTTTTTAAATAGCCTTGACTCATGCAAATGATCAGTGACTTCAAAGACAACTATTTAGATAGGGAAAGGTTTGCACAATAAAGTCTTTCTGTTTCTACCTACTCTCATCTAAGATAATTTTTTGAGAAGCAATTGTTTGTGCCATTATTTAAAACACTATGCCAGCTTTCCTCATGTTCATACTAAGGATGAGGAACACCAGGGCTTGGGATGCAGCCCTCTGGCAGCACAGCTGCAAGCAGAGTTTCAGCCATTTTCAGGGCTATCACAAGACGTGGTGGCGTGGCTGAATCTGCACAAAGACTCTTGCATTAGTAATAAAGACACAGCTTGGAAAGACCAGGAATTCTGTCTGCAGCTGCTCTGACAATGTAATAACAGCGACTCCATATGGAGTAATGCAAAGTGCATTTTACGCCTGCAAGGTAAATCCCCATCCTCTACAGGGAGGAGAAACAATCCCACAGGCTGCCACACGTGTGGCAGGGGAAGGTCCAACAGCACTTTGGCTTCCGACGGATCCTTTGCATGCATGTTCAGAAGAGTTAAACATAAAAGCAGGAACTTAATTTTCTACCCATGTTCTGGTTTTGTATTGCAGAAAGAGTGCAGAGCCTCGAAGAGATTTCTGGGTTTGGTCCCCTCGCCTCTGTCACTCAGGAACCTCTGGGACTCTGGACAAGAGTGAACCTAACTGAGCACAGCCTGAGAACAACCCCTGCTCCCCACCAGACCCACAACTGCCTCTTCCAGCAATTCATTCTCGCACATGTCGCACTCCCCGTGCAGAATCTCCCACTGAAAACAGCATTACAGCTTGCAGAAGCCTTCAGCATCAGGCACTGTAAATGTTGAAAACAACACTCGAAGCCCAACATCTTCCTGACAACAAACTGCTAGGGAAGAATTTGGTCCACTGGTGGAGGAGCTCTTCACTCACTTCAACAATAAGCGTACAGAATAAAGGCAAAAAGCTTTCAGTGCCAACTCTGGTATTCATTTATTAGGCCTTATACAAAACCTTTGCTGGCCTAAAGATATTGATTTTTTTTTTTTTTTAAGAGTTATGTAAAGTTATTTCATTTCTTGTTTCTCAGCATTTGGTTGCATCCACTTCGTATTTCCAAGCTTTTTTGCACCTTCCCCATCCCCAGGAAAATGAGATTTTCAGGCAATAAAGCTCCATCTCCTAGAGTCGTTACTCTAGGATATATCACTGCCCAACTGACCGCATGCCAGAGGCAAGGACAGGTAAAGCCCTGGTGCCCCAGGCGCACAACACTGGCCATGCTGCAAAGACGGGCGAGGGATTTTAGGAACAGAATTTTGCCTTGAAATCAAAATCCAAAGGCCAGACTCAAACCGTTCAGTCTTCTGTGAAAGGGTCAGGAAATGAATCCGATCGACATAGAGACAGGATCTGATAAAGCCAAACTGCAGCTTTGCTAATAGAGATAGAGATTATGCTGAGAAGAAGGGGCGATTTTATCTTTTAATTCCTTAAGATCCTCCATCCGATCCGAGGTAATCATACCATCGCCTTCTCACTTCTCCGATGAGTTACGCCTTCCGACAAGCAATCGGAAACCCATTTCTGAAGCACATGGCAGAGTAGGATTAAATCCTTTCACTTAATTGAAGTATAGAGGAAATAAGAGATGCTCATTCTTAATTAAGGTCAGACTCCTCTCCCAAGAAAACCTCTCCTTCTCCCATAGAGGGAATGGAGGTAGAGTGCTACAGGAATGAAAGAAAGGAGCGTATTGCCTTCAGTTACACATACGGAAAACCAGAGGATCCCGGTATCCTCTGCCAGCCATGTTTTTTCTCCCTTGCAGTTGAAGAATTCACATAGGTTCTTCAGCCATAAAGCTCTGTTGTTACTATTAGTCTCCCTTACGTGTCTGAAAGGTTGTTAACCTCTAAAAAAAGCCTGTGTTTAGCCTTCTTTCTCACTCAAGTTTTGTAATAATTAGCACAGAATGCTAAAGGAAAGCCTAGAGGCCTTTTATTTAAAAACTTAGATATTTTTTAAGCTAGTTCTAACCACTATGATAGACTAATCACCCTGTGATTTAGTTATAAAACAATGGTTATTAAAGGAAGAATGTGCAAAAACAGCTCACTGCACTCTAACTAAAAACCACAATGCAAAACCTGAGGCAAAGCGGGGGAAAAAAAACAAAGGACATTCAAGGAAGTCATCATATACAAACTGAGGAGTAATTATGGGCTTGCTGATGAGCTAACGTTAACCATGCTGGCAAAACGCCTCCTGAAGACTGACACAGTAGATAGCAACAATTCTGCACTAATTGCAGAGCAAAACTATCTCTAATTTGTGGGAAAAATCCTGGGGATGATCTACATGAGTTTCTGCTCCCTGGAGTTAAACCCTGGGGGCAGGGGACAGTGTCCCTACAGAACACATAGGGGCATGACACCAAAATTGCATGGCTCGCATGGGAAGGGAACAGAATATACACAGAGATTTCACAACTGCCGTCCTCCAGGTCAATTCAAACTTGACCCAATGGCTACTCAATTCCATGAAAGGATTCTCTACAATTCAAGGGGCTTTGACAAAATCCAAGTTTCCTATTCACAGAAAGTGTTATTTGTCGTAAGCAGTATCTGGAAAAGAAACACGAGGAGAGCGAGCAGAGTGCAGGAAAGACAATGATACACGATAAACATAAGCCATTATAATGGCTCGGTATTTTACTACTGGAGAAACAATTTCTTTAATTAAATATGAGCTATACAATAACTCAGCCATGCTACGCACCCTGTGCAGAGCTGCAGAAGGATCTGAACTTTTGGAATTTCCTGGCTTTTAACTGCTTGATTTAGCGTAGCGTTAAAGTTCACCCTGGCACTTAATCTGTTATTCACTGGAGCTCAGGTTAACATACAGATTTTGATTTGTGCGCTTCCGTAATCTAACCTCTGCCCTGGACTTTGATTATGAAACAAAAACAGGTCCCTCCTGCTCTGATTTTTTCCCCCTTTTTACAACTTGCACCTGCAACAAAGACTTCTTTGCAGGCCAGCCTTGGTTTGTAGATTGTAACTGAAAGGCTGTAGCAACAAAGAGCTGAAAATAGGAAGCAACTGGTCTTGCAAGTTTCTTCTCTTTCTCTTTGCACATTTAAGTTTTTTGAAACTAGGAATTTTGTTTTCATTTTCAGTGCAGTGTTATGACAGCCTGTCTGATGGTAGTGCAGTTGTACCAGTTTAAACTTGCAGATGATTTGGTTAAAAGCAAAGAAAATAGGAGTGGAATGCAACATGTTTCTGGTATAATAGAAAATACCTTGGGACACATTGGGCTTGCCACTGAAGCCCCCACTGCTCCACTAATCATAGAATCATAGAATCATACAGGTTGGAAAAGACCTCTAAGATCATCGTGTCCAACCGTCAACCTAACACCACCATGCCCTCTACACCATGTCCCTAAGGGCCTCATCTACACATCTTTTAAATACCTCCAGGGATGGTGACTCCACCACCTCCCTGGGCAGCCTGTTCCAAGGCCTGACCACTCTTTCAGTAAAGAAATTGCTCCTAATGTTCAATCTAAACCTCCCTTGGTGCAACTTGAGGCCATTTCCTCTCGTCCTATCGCTGTTACTTGGCAGAAGAGACCAACACCCACCTCACTACAACCTCCCTTCAGGTAGTTGTAGAGCACGATGAGGTCTCCCCTCGACCTCCTCTTCTCCAGGCTAAACACCCCCAGTTCCCTCAGCCGCTCCCCATCAGACTTGTGCTCCAGGCCCTTCACCAGCTTCGTTGCCCTCCTCTGGACACGCTCCAGCACCTCCATGTCCTTCTTGTAGTGAGGGGCCCAAAACTGAACACAGTATTCGAGGTGCGGCCTCACCAGTGCCCAGTACATAATGCTGCCCAGTATCTACACACACCCTCAAGTGCACTAGGAAAAGACACCACGTTAATGCAATCATACATTTAATGCAATTTGGTGGAGACTTGGGTGTCATAACAGGAACAAGAGCAAAGCCTTGCCCTGGGCCATTGGTACTGTAGGTGTAACGTCTGGTACAGAAACCTCCTCAGAAGAACCCCAATGCAAACATGAAGGGAAAATTGACCCTGCCTCTCCACAGGCTGCTGAAAGCTCAGGCAGGGATGCAGGATAGGAAGGGCCCACCCTGCACCTGATGCAACCCCTTTCATTAGTTATAAAGCCACCTCACAAGATTTTTCACTCCTACAGTTCAGCAGGGTTAGTTTCAGTCTCTGCTGGCTGGGAACACCCCCACCAGTTGCCAGACCAGATTTATTCAAGCCAACCTTCTGCCCACGTACCCACTCTGCCCTTTGCACAACTCTGACACTCTCCCATTGTGTCCAACCCCCACGAGACAGCTTTGCCCTTTCTCCGCCTTCACTGTGTCATTTTGAACAAGCAATGCTCTTCTTTGAGACGTCCCGAGATACGAGACTCGCCATGTCCTGGTTCATCTTAGGAGACCTTCTCTAAACCTCCATCGCTTGAATTCAGTCTGGTTTAGACATGGGCAATCCAAAATGCTGCACCCCAGGCAACGTCTTGCCAGGCCTTGGACAAACTCTGTGCCAAACACTATGAGCTAACACCATCTCATTCCTTCAAACAAAGCCGCTGCTCCCAAAAGCTGAAAGAATAATAACCTTCACACTCTGACTATTAAGAGTAAGCTGAGATACAACAGGAGGTAAGCTGAGAAGGAAATACAGACCATCACCTCACAGTTGAAATGCAGCACTGACAGCCAGGACTCCTGCTTTCTTCTTCTACAGCGGTCAGTAATCTCCTTGCCACATAACAAGGGATGATAATGGTACCAAGCTTGTGAGTAGAAGGGTAGCAGACCAGGAGGGTTACACCACTGGAACCTATTGAAAGGTCTGAGATCACCAAACCAAAGACGCTAGGGAGGAGCAAACCCACGCTCCCTCCGGAGCACCAAGGCGCTATGTAAGTCCCATCCCATCTACCTAAACCCAAGCATCCTGCTTCCCACCGCTGCGCTGGCGGCAGCAGAGCAATGCTGAATGCAGCTGTTCCCTGGAGCACCCTCCTCCTCCTCCCTGCCGATTCACCAGCCTGCACTCAGCCTCCCACTTAAGAAGCTGACCTCTGGGCTATGTGCACTAATTGCTGCTTTCTCCTGAGCCTCTCTACAAATACTGCAATGTCCCCAGACCTCAGCTGACACCGACATATCTACACAGCTCCCGCCATAACCAGGGGTGGAGACCGGGAGGCCAGTCATCTAGAAAGTTTGCTTTCGGCCAGTACGCGTTAATCCTGGAGTTTCCTACTTTACCACGTGCAACCCCAGTACCAAGGTGCTTAGAAAAGCCAGGAGTTTAGATAGCTCACAAACTTTATAGTACGAGAAGGAACATGTCTCTTACTCAAATCACATCCCTATCACTGACCAAAACCGTAATAATTTTGGCAAATTGGATCTTATCTGTCAACACTGTTACGTTATCCCCTCCTGCCTTGCAGTTCTTTTCACCCACACCTCACAATCTGCCTTGCAGAGGCTGTCACTTACTTTGGGTTGCACCACATGTAGAGAGAGAGAGATCCTAGCTCAAAGCCTCTAGGCACCAAGTCACAACAGCACCATAGGATGGCTACCCAGTATGCTCTACCAGAGGAGGTTAGAGATTACAGTTTCTAGTGGGTGTAAAAAGACGACACCATCCTACACAGTCAGATTGCAAAGCAGGTGTGGAGACTGAAGATGCTCAGTGTGCTGCCCGTGCTCCAGCGGGACTCCTTGGGCTGGCAAGGACAGAGAGGCTGTCACAGCACGGGCTGCACGCATCTGGGAAAGGCTGTCAATCCCAGCCTCCCCCAGCAGCGACAGAGACCTTGCAAGAGCTGTACTGCTCCACAGCCTGGTTTTAATCAGCATTTTTATCTATATGCTACCATGCCATTGGGAAGCACACATACACCAGCGCTTGATGTATAGATGCCGGCAGCCAAAAGGAACAGGTCTGGCTAGATGGATCAGTGCTAAAAGTGGGATTTACCGTTTCATATCTCTGGAGATAAGAGTGATGCTGACAGAGTAAACCCAGCCTGCACGCAGGTAGGCAGGACAGATGGATCAACCCACCATACTCCTGGAGTACCGCAGCACTACATGTTCTAGCCAGAGCTTTACAGAGCCACCACGTGTCCCTAGCTGCTCCTTCACTTCTTACAGAAACGGGTTGTTTCTATACCACAAGCGTCGTTGATCTCTCCTCTACTGCAGGCAAGACCACAATCAGGATTTTGTACAGAGATCGAGATATAATCTCATCTAGCCAAGCAAGTACAGAGCGGTTACAGGCAGCAGCCTGAGTACATTACAATGCAGAGTGCTGGCACGACGTCTCTTAACGCAGACTGGCCCTGTTTCAACTGAAAAGGAAGAGCAAAAAACAAGTTGTCACTTCTTCTAATAGCAATCAATGTTACCAGCACCCTAAGGCAGAGTATATCATAGCACTCCATAAACCTAAACCATATGATCACCCAAAAGCACCATTTGACTTTGACATTTTCATGTCAGTGTGCTGGAAGTGCTCCCACACCTTCCTACTGTCTAGCCAATGTGCTTTGGGGAGATTCGGAGATAAAAAGTGCTTGCAGATGCTTCAGAGACATCAAGATTAAGCTCACAGGAAGCACTGCTATTGCCAATATCATTTACTAGAATATATATAAATATACATACAAACATAAATTTTTCTGATGGAAGAGATTTAGCAAGTTCAAAAAGCTACTTCATCAATCCCAGTAAAAGCCTACAGAAACAGACATATAAAAGATGAACAGCGTAAGGCAAACCATCAGCTTCCTCTGCCTCAGCAGCACATTCCGCACAAGCCTGTCTTTTTGTGCCATATTGTCCGTCATTAAATCTCCACTAGGAGCGGCTGGTGGATTGGTCATCAGCTAGAAAGTCTCAAACTTACCAGCTGGGAAACAGAAGTCCAGAGGAAAAAAAAAAAGCACTTATTCAAGGTTGCAGAGTGACCTACTCCAGTTCACATAGTAAGGATCTCAGTTATAAAACAAATAGCTATACGCTAAATATAGCTAAGGAGCAGACTTTAATCACCAGGATAGGCTTCATGCAGAGGGCTCACAGGAGCCACTGAGGTAGTATAGCACACAATATATGACAGCCAAATATGAGGCTAAAAAGCCCATTAAATACATGTCATGACATAAGTGCCTCTCCACATCTTCCAGGAGAGGCCTCTTTTTCTAGGGAGGTTTGTTCCCCAGCCAGAACAGCCTCTGCATCCAGGGGATGCGCTTGCAGGTCATGAATGGGAGTATTTGCAAGGGATGGAAAAGTGCTGTTTGTTTCAACAAGCAGCTGCTTTTTGCGCCTGTCAGGATTACTGAAAAGTTTCCAGCACTAATTGGCAGACACAGAAGTTTTCAGAGCATGATGCAACCGATAAAGGGGGGAGGAATATGTCAAAGAAGGAAAAAGAACAGACCAGCCAGAGAAAGCCTTTGTTAGTGACTATGCCAGAAGTTGGTGCCTCAGTTTGGAAGCCTTCCTCTGCCTCTCCGGAGGATGTGCCGCACAAGAAGTTCACGCTGCAAAAGAAATCGTGCTGGTTTTGTCAGTGAAACACCTTTGTACAGTAACAGGCAGATACACAAAGTGACAATGACAAAAACAAAGGGGAAGACACACTATGCAGTTCTAACTACAACGTTAGTTCAAACTGAGCTAGACCGTCCGGAGAGGCTGTAGAAACTCCCTCACTGCCCATACTACTCTTTAAAAAAAAAATTTAAAAAAAATCTTCAAACCTCTGTCTTGAATGAAGATGGACCTAACCTGGAACAGACAGATGGATCAGATGAGCTCTTGAAGTTTCTGCCACCCCCAAATTTTTGTGAATAACCAGTATATTTCCAGTATAACCAATATCCATGTAATCTTTACTACACTATGCAAGTTATCCACTAAAATAAAATAGGATTAATTTTGACCAAGAGCTCTGGTTCGAGCAACACAATTTTATTTGCATTATCTTTTTAAAGGAACCATATGGGGGAGCACAAGAGAGGGATTAAAAAGCACCAAAAAGTGATTTAAAAGTTCCAAAATCCACATATCCAACATCCACAGAGCATTTCATTCATAGACCTCAAAGGAGGTCAGAACTGCAACACCCATTTTGTACCTGAGAGAAAGAGAGAAGGAGAAGATTTTTCCCAAGATTACCCAAAAAACAGTGGCAGACATGAATAGTTCCCCGACTCTATTAGGCACCACTATCTCTCTGAATATCCAAACCACCAAAGGTCTTGGGAAGTCTTTCTGCAGTGTTTACTTTATAGACACAGAGTATAAATACTTTTCAAAAATAATCATTTGGCTTTCCCAGGCACAAATGGAGTTATCAAGGGAGTCAACATCAGAGTTCAGAACATTAACTCTCAAAATAAACCAAACAAACTTCAGATTCCCTTTGTGCTTCAGCACAGACGGGGATGGGGAGATGGGGACTTCGTGGCTGGCTCAGAATCCGCAGCAGGGCATTTCACTGGTCTGGGCCATGTTTCTCTACAACTCTGCAGGTGGGCAAACACCTGCATAATAAAAACAAATCACTGAAAGGAAAGTATCACCTAATTTCAGTGCCTGTTCAAGTCAGCATCATATTTTCTTCCATCTTTTACTGAAGTAAAAAAAATTTAAACTGTGACCACAAAATATGACAATGCTTGGCTTTATTTCTTCACACACCTATCTTTGCTTATGCTGTGTCCGAAACAACCGTGACTATTTTATAGACATGGTTTCACTCATTTAGAAGGAGATAACAAAAACCGTGCCACTGCATGCGAATGATTTCTAAAGTCTGATGCACAAATATTGTGAGTTTGTTTTTGGTTTTTTTTTTAATGGGGTTTCTTTGGGATTTTTTTTCAGGAATAGCAGTAAGTATCAGTTTAAGGTGCCAGACTCAGAGTCACATGCAATGAAGTCATTTTTCCACTGGTAGCTACAGCAAGAGCTACTGCACAATCATATAAGAGTAAGAAATTAAACCCAACTATGAGGAAAGTGTCCTGTTTAGCATCGCAGTTCAACAAATTACAAGAGACAAACACAGCACACAGGGTCCTCTCAGCAGAGCAGGGGGAAATGCTCCGAGAGCATGGTGGTGCAGAAAGAGACTTTGTACATCGATGCACTGACAGACTTCTGTGTTTCTCTGTCAGTACCAGCCACAGAGACGAGAGCTTTCACGTGGGACGGGAAGGACGGCCGCATGCAGAAGGCAGGATTAGAGTAGGGCTCAGGAAGACGAAGACCAATTCCTTTCTCTAACCTGGGCTTCTGGGGTGACCTTGGACAGTTTGTGTTCTTTATTCAGCAACCTACCTAACTTGGTTGTTTTAGAAAACCGACCAGTAAAACAAAGCCCCGGTCTCGCTGGGGTCCGACATCACCAGTACTATCAGCCAAGGTGCTCTCCCAGGCAAACAAGACCTGAAATTCTACTGTAAATATCACAAGAACAGCGATAAAAGAACAACAGCCAGAGATTGTTGGCTGCCTTTAACTCAGCAACAGAGCAGCAGAAAACATGCTTTCTCGCCTCATGTCAGCAACTTCTTTGGTTGTTCTTGTGCTCAGAACCCTTGGGAGATGGAGGGGGAAATGGGTCACAAGGTATTTATAAGAGATATTTATTAAAAAAACCCCAGATCTCTCTATAAATACCTACAGATATCTCTACAAATAAGTGCATAACGTAGGTTAGCAACAAGTCACATTCAGGTCTAGCTACCTGTACCTGGGCTTTCCCAGAGCTTCAGAAGTATATAAACCTTGCCCTGCATTGTATCCACTCTTCAAAGTGCTACCGACACCATGTATCTGGGGATGGAACTTGCTTTGTACGTTGTCTCTTGTACTCACCAGAATTGACCCCGCCCCCCCCAATTTATTAATTTCCACGAGTTTCATGGACAGAGAAGGCATTTTGATCAATAAAAATAAAAACAGCAACCTCAATCCGGAGGTGGAATCCGTGCCCTTTAACCACCCAGTAACACAAGGGAAGAAGAACTGGCATGCATACCCTTACATAGCCCCATCACTTGACATTGGAAAATCCCCCTTTGGGTTCTTCATCGTTTCTTCTGCCAGAAAAAAAGCACAAGTGGGGAAAAAGAGGAAACGCACCAGGAACTGCTACTTGCTGGAGTAAATTACGGCTGCCTCCAAGGCTAGAGGCGGCAGGAAGCCAAGCAGAAGAGGAGCACATACCAACCCTTGGCCTCAGTAGATAATCCAGTCCGTACTTATCCTAAGAGCATCTCCTGAAACACGCAGGTTTTCCCTTAATTGAAGGCAGGCCCCACACATGAGTGCTCCCGAGATGACAGACTGGTTCCAGCACAGCTTCCCTCTGACATGCCTCTAATGGCTGGTGCTAACGTTTCAACTCGTGGCTTGTCTCAGAGCTGAGCCCTTGAAGCCCTGTACCCTCGGTGATTTCTGGCAGGCACAGTGCCACCTTTCTGTGAGAACACGGCTGTTTGATGCAGGCTCTCTCCTTCCTAGCCCTGGCAGTCTATAACAGCAGGCAGGTAATTTCTTAAAATGCCAAATCCCAGACCCAAGTTTAAGCTACACCATGTTTAAAGCATCACCTCCCCAGCAATGACGGGCAGGACTGACCCGTGCTGGCTCTCCTGGAGCACCGCTGGGTAGAGGAATGCCCCCTAGCAGGCAGCAGGGCAGAGGCTAAGGCCAACAAGCCTGGCCAGGCACCCCGAATATATCTCTGTCCGCACACAGACCAATTCTTCTCAAATCTCAAGTCACCCTCTAGGAAACGCCTCTAGCCAACAGTAATGGATGGGCTGGTGAAACTCGACATCCATTCCAGCAGGATGTGTTTCTGAGACAAGGTTTGCAGGCCTACGAGACCCACGCTCAACAGAGCAGCAAATAACAGTGGGTGCTGTCACAGTGCTTTGTCCCCCAGCACTTCCCAAACGCCGTTGAGCCTGCCTAGATACCCTGAAGATGAGATGCTTCCCCAAAGAGACCATTTGCTGGTTGGTATCAGGAGGTGCAAGGGGCAGAGACCTACCTGATCTGCCCTGCCATTCACAACCTGAGCAGTACGTCAACGCCAGCAGCCCGACCAGCTGGGCCTTCCTCAGAAGCACATCTTGCTACAGACAAAAAACCCATCAAATCCTGCGGTACGTAGTTAACGTCAATATCTGCATCCTTAAAGAACAAAAATCCAGAGAGGAGACTGAGCCCAGCAAGCGGTCCAGCTTCCCAGAGACAAAAGAAAATTTTCCTGCCGTTTCAAAACCAAAACTCGCTCGGCACTGAGCGATCGATGCTGACACCCACTCCTATCTCCATCTTCCCAGCATCAGGCCCCTGCTCCCCCAGCCGCTCCCCGCCACAGCCGCTTGCCGGGACCCCGCGGGTGTTCACCCCCGAACCGAGACCCGGCCGCGGAGGTGCCGCTCCCGCCCCGCGGGTCTGCAGGTGGGCTCCAGCCGAGCGGAGCCCACCGCCGCGCCCTCCCGCCCCACCAGCCGGTGGGTGCCCCGGTCCCGCCCCGCCTGCGGGGCTGCCCAGGCCGCGGGGACCCGCCGGCAGCGGCGGGAGCACCACCCCCCCTCGCACAGAACGCAGCCCGCCAGGACGGTGCCTCTCCTCCCCCGACCAAGGACAATGCCTTCCCGCGGCCGAGCCTCCCGCAAGGGGACGGAGCGGCGGATCGCGGCGCTGACAGCGCCACAGACCCCCGCTCCCTCCGCTCCTTCCCCGCACCCGCTTCATTCATCCCCCGCGCTGTGGCCCCGCGCTCCCCCTTACCCTCTCGCAGCCCGCCGGGGAGCGGAGCGGCAGCCTCCGCGCTGCCGCAGGCTGCAGCCCCTGGCAGGCGGCCGCCCTGCCACTCCCTGCGCGGCCGCGGCGGAGCCCAGCCGGGAAGGAGGGAGCGCGGCGGCGGCCCCGATTGGCGGCGGCGGAGGATGCTGGGGCTGGGGCCGGCGGCTCCCTCCCGCCTCCCGGCCGCCGCCTGCGGGCGCTGCGGGGGCACGGCCGGGCCCTGCGCCCCGCGCGAACAAAGGGGCCGGCCCGGGGCCGCCCCGCGCCGAAATCCTCCTGGTTGCCGGGCCCCGGCGCCGCCGGAAGCCGGGTGGGAGGGTGGAAAGGCAGCGCGGAGGCTCCTGCTGGCCGCCTGCAGCCCTTGGCGCTCAGTCCTTAAAAAAGAAATAATCGCGAAGTTCACCTTTTGCTCGGCAGAGATGCGGCCTCCCTTCCTCGCAGCTGTGGGTCTGGTCTCCGGAAAGGAGGAGCTCTCTGAGCACACCTGAATTTGCGTGGTAGCAAATCTGATTGATTCGAGGAGTTGGAGGTGCGTCCTGGAAAAAAGGAGAGAGCCCTAATTACCAGGGGGTTGCAGGGAAATGCAGCAAAGGGAAAGCACCTGCAGCCTTGGAAACTCGTTTATTCAAAGCCAAGGGTAGGCTGAGGTGACAATCATCACTGGTCCCCCACCACCTCTCTGCTGATAACTCCCAGAGCCGTACCTGGGCTGACATTCGATGGAGACGTAACGGTGCAGGGTCATACCTAGCACCTACCCCCTGAGGTTCATCTTCAATTCAGACAGGCGTGGAAGTGCTTTGTACAAGGGCCGCAGCTCTATCTGATGTACCTGACTAGCCCTACAGACACCCCAGATCACCCAGCGGGCAGTGATTTTGCACATCAGACACTCTGGTGGAAGGCCCCAGGCCATGCAATAACAGAGGAGGGTCCCACCTGGCAACAGTCCTGAAATTTGGTGCTGTGACTCTGCACGGGCCCAGGAAAGCACAGCGGAGACACAAGTAGCAAAGCAGAGAAGAACAAAGCTGAGGTCAACTGAGCATCATCCAGAATATGAGATTTGACAGCCCTGGCCTCAGCGAGACAATCCAGCCCCACGAGGCAGCCGCAAGCATCCTCATTTTCCATCTTGCAGAAGGGAAGCCACAGCGAAGAGAAGTGAAATGGCTGGTCCAAGTCAAAAATAGAACCTGAAGCACCTGACTCCGACGCCTCTGCTTCAACTGTTAGTTCACTGTCGTTCCCTGGTATTTTCACTACATCCAAGCTCAAGTCATTGCTTTGCGGTTCTGGATACAAGATTTTTTGTCTTCTCTCTAATCTGTAGTTGCCTAGGGAGACAGTATGTCACCAGGAGAAGAGCTAGAAGAGAAGGTGCCTATGGAATCAGGCTCTGGACTGCAACAGGAGGTCTCGCTTCTCCGTCCAGCTTCACCCCTGGTTTGCCAGTTCGTATCCTTCAGTCCGAGTTTCTTTCCTTATCAAAATGGTGATGGAACAATGATGGTGACCTCCCTTTGCGAGGTCCAGAGAGACTAACGAGAAGCGTTACATGCAGCCATGCATTTTGTAAGAAGGAGAAGTGTAAATTTAGAGTGGTTTTGAAAAAAAAACATCTTTAATGTTTTCAGGTGCTTCAGGGTAGGATTTCAAATCTGTTATTGCTCAAGTTAAACCTTCTCATTTTTGATCAATTGCACAACTTTATGCTGTATCTTATATACGCCAATTTGTTCTCATCACAAAAACTTCCATAGAAATGTTTAATTTACAGCTGTATGTCTACATTACGACAAAGAAGGTCAGCAAGTCTGGGGTTATGTTTTGCCTGGCAATGGTCTGTGGTACGCGCAGCGGCTCAGTGCTGTTTCCTGTCTTCAGTCTCGAATTGTTGCAGGACGGGGGCCCAGGACTGACACGCTACATTGCAAGCTGGCACACTTCTCATTGCTTCTCCATTTCAGCAGCAGAACTCTTGAATTTTACAAGCACTTTTGTTTTTGTTTGCAGAACTCAGTCATCCCAAGGGCTCTGTGTGCAAATAGTCATATATTGTAATAACAATTATCTTTTATATAGTAGCAACTCGAGGCGTCCTGCGATCCGAGGCGGTTGTGCCAGGCACTGCACGCTCCCTGAAGAAGAGGCAGACCTGCACACCACGGGGTGAGGTTTCCCTCGTGCTCCTGCCTGCTGCAATGCTGATGCAAAACCGAGAGGAGAATCGAGCCCACTGGCTTCAATAAGATGAAGCTGGAAACATTTCACAGCTCTTAAGTCATTTCCTCGAATCATTTTGACAAATCTGCCTCTCGGCCTAAACTTTCTCAGGGGAATTTCCAGGGAGAGAAGGAAAGACCATCGGGGGCCAGAGCTCTCGCGGTGATGTGGCTGAAGTACCCATAGACTTGAATTTGTGTCTTTGCCATCCAGTGCTCTCCCACAAAGCTATCCATCGGCTTTTGTTGTACCTGCTTTTCACAAACAAAGCTTCAGGATGAAAATAAATGTTGAAATCCCATCATTCTGCAAAATGGCACTACTATTTCCCAATAACCATTTATTTATTCACAGAGACTGCATGCAGGCAAACAACCCTGCGCTGATGATACCAGACACGGAGAAGCACAGGAGACACCGAAGTTTTAGCCTACGAATATACGAGGACTTGTTAATTTTAGACAGGTGAGCAGAGCCATGACTTTCAATTAAACCATTACGTGTAGAAAGCTGGTATGCAATCTCTGACATTTCTGGGCTATCACATTTGCCTGATAAACCTCTTGCTATATACTACCCTCCTATTTTATGGATATGATATATATTTTGTTTTGAAAAGTCAGAACTGTCAGAATAGTGACTGACTCACAGATAGTCAGAACTGTCTCCACTTGACTGATCCATTATTCTGATTTGGTAAGTATTCACATTAGCTGTTGGGATCACTAAAAAGCTTCACAGCTGTTTTCTTTTAAATTATCCTGACAAACTGAAGCCTTACACAGACAAAGTAATGTAAAAACCAAGGGAATACTCACGCGTGCATCTAGGGAAACAAAAAGAGCAAACATTTTGTGTTTTGCTGTTACCTATATTGTTTGAATAAGGACAGTAGATAAGAAATGGCCAAAGCGTTCAAGTATCTTTCCATTTTATTAGCCAGCAGCAGGAGATGAAGCACCTCTCCGCAAAGAGCTGATGAGACACTTCATTTGTCACGTACCAATAGGTTACACTTCCTAAAGCCCTGATCCTGCAGTTGTTCCCCCAAGGCAGCCACATTTGAAGGCTACAGAGAGTATATATAGGCCACGTGAAGTGCTGACATCAGGACCCCAGAAGTCAACAAAAGCTTCAGAGTTGAATCCTTCCAAGCCTTTTCCCTACCACATGCCTGGAAATCCCTGCCAAATATATCCCTTTGCCCTGCCAATGTACTGTGGGAACTGAGTGGTGGCAGAAACAACTATATTTGAAAATATTGTGCAACTTCGTTATTGTTAACTTGCAGTTATGTGATTTCCATCATCTCAAAGATGCAGCCGCAACAAGAGCGTAAGTTCTTACTATTCATTCAAGCTGACGCTTGGTGGCAGAGCACAAAATTCCAGCATTGGTGGGAGAAACAAGATTAAAGCAGTGATTTAAAGAAAAGCTGTTTTTTTCCTTTGATTACAGAGCTGCTGAAAGAACTTCTTATCTTGAGGATCAGTGACTGCTTTAGGCCTTACCCATTCTAGGCCAAGACTAAAGTTCAGAAACTTCTTGTAAACAGCTTTTAAATTGTTAAAATCTTGCACAGTTGCAACAATTTAGCCAAGCGGTGCCATGTTTTCAGGCATTTGTTATCCAACCGAGAGCCACTGCAAAGCCTCTAATACCCAGGAGATTCTGTTGTATCTCCTTAGGTGAAAGAAGCCTCTCATCTGTCTTCAGACATCTATATCCAACTGTCTAGACTTCCTATATAATGAGTGCAGAGAAACTGGCACTGGGGTGCAATTCCCCTCATCATATTGCAGACATCTAAAATGGATTAATTGCTCTCTAACAATGCCCGCTTCCATCCACGAATGACAGGGGTAGTGGAGAATTAGGCCAAATGAGATGTTGAAAGTTAAGTGATATGAATTCCACTCCTCTTCCTTCCAGAAATGCTCAGCAGAGCTGATGATGCTTATTTGGGTGCATGTAGATCAGACATGCGTGTTAGGTACGTTCTTGTCTGCAGGCCTGACTTTGTTCTGCTTCACTGAAAGAAATTAAACTGTTGGCCAGGATTCAACAGGGGCAAGATCTGGCTCCAGGACCCTTCAGGGGAGCACACGTGGCTTGTACAGCGTGACGGAAAGTGCTCTGAAAGAAGGCTTTCTACTAGGCTGACTGCTGTGTGTTCCTACACACTTGTTAACATAAAAGAAAGTGTGGGTGGAAGTATGTTGAAGGATCATGGCAGTTCTCATTAATTACGAAGATCAAGAGGAGCTCTTACTGCTTTTTTAGTGTATTTCCTATACCGAAATTAGTGCATTAACTGTTACTTAAACTTCAGCCATCGGTATAATTTAATCATTAGCACAGTCTGGTTCCTGTTGTTCTGCATTTTTGAAGTAAACCTCCTTGCTGCAGTAGCAATGACTCTGAGGAATGCGGGTCAGCACTCCACACAAATGCAACACAGTAAAATGGACCACACTGCATAATCGAAGAAATAGTGTAATTTTTATCACAGAGACTGTTCCCTATCCATGAGCCCAAAGGCAAGTGGATTTTCGGAGAAATTCAGCATCCATTAAGTGGAGGCCTCTGAAATTCTGTCCTCTGATACCGTGTTTGTCCAAATGACCTACACAAGATCACGCTGGCAGTGGAGAACTTGGAACAGCTCTTTTTTTTTAAAGTCAGTAAATTATCGCCAATCTTTCATCTGAAGATGAAGCTGCTCTTTACAGATGAAGTGAATGAGTCATGAAGAGAAAAAATAACGTATCTGTGATTATCCAGCTGAAACAGAAATATATTGGTCGACATCTACATTTCAGTGTTGAACAGCTAGAACTAAGCATGACCAAAAGAAAGTTACAGGAGGATAAGAGCATGGAGGGACTGAAGGGAGATTTGGCGCTAGTGAACATAACATCTGATTCCTGGGGGGCAGGGAACAACACAGCAAAAAAACAGAGGTTAAGTAGTGGGTAAGCCATTCTAAGCAGCCCTACCATCCCAGCACAGTACCATATATTTATTTCCATTTTCTTTGTTATTGCCCTAAAGCTTGTTGCTTGTCTGAATCGAGACTAAAGATCAGGCTGTCCTTCGCTTAGGCCATTTTTTAAAGATCGGGGCAATTGACAGTTGCACTTAGCCAGGCTTGCACAAATAAAGGGACTTTTATGCCTACTGACCTCAAAGGTGAGCAAACATCACCTATATTTTGTAGACTCGGGAATCGAAATCGGGAGGAATTTGTTTATCTTCCCCAGGCCCACGCTAACGCAGCAGCACAGCAGGGTGCAGAACCTAGGTGGCCAGACTCTGGGCATTATCATGTTCTATCATGTTGTACTTCACTCAGTTCATGCATTTCTTTTTATACACATTCAAGTCAGAGAAGAAAGCCATCCTTGGAGCTCCCAGCACGGTGGCCTATACCCTATTCGTCAGGTGAAGCTGCAGCCTATTTTATAAAGCCTCTGGTAATTCTCTGTACACCTCTGTGTAGCTCAGGAAAATACAGGGAGACAAAGATCACTCATAAGGGGGTAACTCTGCATTTTTCCAGTTGACAAAGCATCATCTGTACCAGGCCCAGTCATTTGCAAACCATCCAAGCTCTGTCTCTGCGTATTGCAAATCAAAATTACTTCTGACTCGCTTACTATTTTTCATTGTATGTCAAAAAATTACCCCCCTCTTCTGCTGCTGCTCCAACTACGTGCCAGCAGACTTTTCTCGTCGTTGTCAGGGGTGTGAAGATTTATTGTTTTCTCTGACCTTGTTGGAGAGGGTCTGTAACAAATTGGAGCCAGCCCGTACTTTATGAAAAGAAGCAGTCTATTTCCCTGTTGTTTGGGCCCTGACACAAATACTATTTCAGACCAAATAGAAGCACCAGATGTTTTCTACCAGAGCTACAGAATGTGCAGCGCCTGTGAGAGGCAAGAGTCCCGTTTCCTTTGCATGAACTGGAGCGTGTTAGAAGATCAAAGATGAGGGACGGGAGCCAGGACGAAAAAGCTTCCTATCTGTGCCTAGAACTTGAAAAAAGATTTCAGTACCTACAACCGAAGCTGTGTTTATTGGGGAAGGGGAGGGGAACGAGCTCCAATTTTGACACTTAGAGAAAAGCCAGACTTTTTAAATGTCTCCAGCAGGCAATGCACAGAGGTGGTGTGGACAGCTGGCCTGGCTGTGGGCACTGACCACTGAAACACCCAGTCCTGCCACTTGGGTTCTTAGCCTTTAATTCTCCAGAAAAGCAAGGCTATCCCCAAAAAGGCACTGACACTGTAATTGAACATAGGGCACGCTTTCCCAGAAGATCCCAAAGCACACACAAAACAATCTTCCTAACAAGTTGCAGATGAGAAAATTGAAGTATACAGAAGTTTACATGACTCACAGTCCCATGCAGGATCACCTACAGTCCGCTAATTTCCACTCATTAAAGTAGCCGATAAGCTAGTTGTTCCCAGCCAGCTTTGTCTACTGGGCGAGATGCAAGCCCACGTTAATGAGCTCTGCTAGAGTTCTGCTGGCTCCATACCGAGGTGTGGAATATTAGCAATTTTCTTGTGTAAGGCAGGAGGAGTACAGAAAAGGCAGGAGGCCATCCACAGCACAACTAGCTGCCCTTTACTTCCCGCAAACTTATGTGTGTTTTTAATCAAGGAGAGGTTTCAACCAAAGACCCTGACCAACCTAACTTAAATACCGCAGTAATGAGCATAGCATAAATACATAGCTCAAAACCCACAGCACATCTTGTTTCAGCATTGATGCAGGGGAATGGGCTGCTATCCTGTCTCTGGGGAGTGCTGGATGGTAATTAAATTGCATTTTGTTCTCTTTCCACAGAAATGTCCATGCAATAGAAGCATGCTATCCTAGTACAGAGGAACTATCTACCATATGTTAGAATTTCAGTTTTCCCACCATAGTATGTTTCCACCATCAACCCATTCAACCATCCACTGGTCCCAGCTGTCATTTTTCAGTATGACATTAAAAGGTTTAAAGAATCGGTGTGAAATCGTTATAAAAAGGAGATTATTTCTTTACGCAAAAATAATATGTCTTGTGACAGCAGAGTAGCAAGATGCCCCAAATGACCTCACTCACCGACTGGATATTGCTGCAGTCAGTGATTGCCAGGCGGAAAGGGCAGTCATGACTCCCAAAAATCCCAATCTTACTAAAACAGGTATAGAAAGGTTGAGAAAGCCTGATCCTTTGCCGGGTGTTCGTTTTCATTTTAGAACATTTATTACAGAAAATCCTTTATACTGTGGATTTTGTCTGTCAAATGCCATGATATAACCCAGATCCAGGAACTTGCACACAATTCTTCAGTTTCCTGCCAATTTAGTTTTATTAATTGTACTACATAAATTGCATTATATGTTCCAATAAGGAAGACTCACCGCGAGAATGCTGCCAGTGTGGCTTTCTATAGAGCCCTGTACGGGGATACATGACAATTGGACTCTAATCTAGTTTCTGGCTTTACTGCTGGTATAAAATGGAAACTCCCTCCACCTCAACAACTGTTTTCACTAACAGTGGAAAAGGAACGATGACACCGACCTGATCTGTAAAGTGCTTTGAGGTGACCAGACTACATGAGGAAGGTACACGTTAAAATAGCTTATGCTGCCTACTCTAATATTTGTCTCAGTCCTAAATACTCACAGAGAAACTCAATGAATGCTGCAAACGCTCAGTCCTCCTCAGTCCTGTCAGAACTGATCTTCAGGGACTAGCTCTGATCTTCAGGGTGCACTACAGCCACTAACCCGACAGTCCTCACGGCGCCCGTAAAGCACCCGCTCACCCCATTGCATAAGGAAAGGCATGCAGACACACAAGAACCAGGGGGACGCGGTAATTATGCCCAATATTCCTGACAAGACTGCGCTACGCGTCCCCCTCTGCAAATGTCAGGGCTCAGTCACGCCAGCGCATTGCAGTCCTAGCGTCAGACAACGCAAACGCGCTATACGTGTCTCGGATTTGGCTGGTGGAAAATGCCAACTTCTTAGCTGTGAAGATGTAAAAGACAGAAAGGAAAGGAGGTAAATTGTGTGGTTTTACCCTTTTTAGAAGAAACAGAATCTAAGGAGGGTGGCAACAAATACAAAGTTAACAAGTGCAAAAATGCAATTAAGGTAAATTAACCTGTGGAACTCAATGCCAGAATATATTAAAGGTAATTAAGATAATTATATTGCAGCGGTAGCTATGTTAATTCTAATTAGAATAAAGAAGTATGAGACAACCCTTAACTCTTGATGAAAAATAAAGTTCTCTGAACAGATTCTATAACTGCTTGATATCACGCTTAATGTTTGCCGCTCTTTCCTTTGAGCCTGTGATAACAGTCAGCTTCTCAGAGGGGTTGTTCGCTTAACAGGCTTCTGGTCTGTTCCAGTAGGTAATTCGCCTGTACCCTTTGCTTATATTCTTTGCAATACATCTAAGAGTGCATGTGGCAAAAGAACAGAAATAGCAGATTACTATCAGAGATATTTATTGAAGAAAGGAAATAAGAAATTAATAGAGTCTTTTTTTGTGAAAAACACTTAAAATATGAATTAAGCCACGTCACACCCATCTAGCATGCAAATTGTATGTATAGCTAAACAAAAGAGATGAAGATATTTGCAAACTGGGCTTAAAATGTCATGGAAACAGCTGCTCTCCCAACAGACTGAAAATTCATTTCCTTGTTGTATACAGGCGAGTATGGCAGAGAAGCCCACCCATTCACATCCATACCTATGTATCACACCAAAAGCTATGATATTTAAGCAGACTATAAATACTGACCAAAAAACCTAACAAATGATCAAATCTCATTGGGTTGTTTTTTTTTTTTGCAAGTGGGCTTGTTTTAGGAGATTATTAATACTTTGTGACATCAAGGTCATAAAACAAAGCCATGACCATATTGCAATTCCAGAGAAAATTGCCTTGAGAATGACATACGGCAGTGACCTTCAGGTCCCCATAGTCAAGGAGCTGAAGTGACAGTTTCCCCACTTACAATCCCTAGCTCATGCAGATCCCCCTTCACAGGGCTGACATGACTGATCTGGGGAAGAACAGCCAAGGAGATTTGTAATGCAGGGCTCTGCCCTGCAGTTTTTTCCAGAAAAAATAAAGAGGATATTAGATGTAACCCCTGTTAACAGTACTTCAAACTTGCAGGGTAGTTTCACTCTCCGTATCCCCACATTGCAAAAAAACCATATCACTATATTTAAAGATCAGTTAGATCTAGAAGCACGTAAGCAGGTCAATCTGGGCAGCAGATGAAAAGAAACTAGAACCTTGTGGGGTTCATCCCACCATTGCTGCCTTGAGACTGTATTGTTTTGAGAGATGTGGCGTGCACAAAAAATACTGTAAGCCTGTATCACTGACTCAGACAGAAGGGTGAAACACTTCTCCCATACCAGTGTAGGCTTGAAGGAGGCGAGTGTCATTCCCAACACAAAACAAGACCTGTCCCACAACAATTTTGGCATTTGTTTTCACAAGAACTGTGCCTGCAGAATGCCAAAGCCACGGGCTTAGCTAGGATGTGCTGCCACCCAGCTCTGCTGGAAGCCAGTCTCTGATCTCTGCAGCAGAAGATTATTTGCAATCATCTTCCACCTCCACAACCCTCTGGCCTACAGCAGGCTGTATGATTATATCGACGAGAAAGATGGTTTTGTCACCCATTGCAATGAAATCGTGTCTAAGCACCCGGTGCTGGGAAGCACGTCGTGCTCCCAGTCTGCTGATTTCAATAGGGAACTGAGGCTCCCATTTAGCAAAAGTCATAAGTGCAGGTTTAACTTCAGGTGTAGGAGCAATCCCCGTGAAATTAATTGGATTAGGCACATCATGAAAGTCAACTCCATACCAAGGGTGCACTGTTGTACTGTGGCTTGCAGGAGCACAGCCCCCTCTCAGGATCAGGCCTTTCCCTGCATTATGTTGTTCTGAGGCAGCAGAACACATGTGTAATGGGATGCCATTAGATACAGCACTAAGCTTTTAGTTTGTAAATCCTTTATTTCCTCAAGAAAGATCCACTTTACCGCAGCATTTGATTTTCTAGTTATATTCCTGCCTTTTACTGTGTTTTCCAGCTGCATAAGGAAGTCAAATGCCTTGCTCAAGGTTACACTGACTGTACTGGACAAATAAAGACTATTTCTGGCAGCTGAGATGTCTTTTCAATCATTCATTTCCATAAAATTCCAGTTCTAATAAACCGATTTATAACCTACAATCCTGCCCGATGAGGTGTGTCTAGTTCATCTGTACTGCTTTTGCTCAATGTGCATGTGTATGCACACAACATTCTGTAGCACCTTTATCATGAGGTTATTTTCAATAAGTAATAATAATTTTTCCATTCTGAGATGGGATTTACTAAGCGCAGTTGTGTATATTACAGTGCACTGAAACGAGGGATGTTCATAAAGAGCATTTTGCTGTATTCTGGTTGTATTGTGTCAAACTTTCACATCCACTAACAGTTAAGCCCAATGAAGCAGCTGACTGATAAACCGTACAATCAAACCCGTTCGAATAGCTGCTATATATTCATTTTACAATGAAGAGTGTGCGTGCAGCTCTGTCTTTCTCTATTCCACTCCAACACGTCTCCTAAGCTGAAGTAATTCCGTGCAGGTGGCATTTGTATTACTGTATCATCTAGCTACGGGAGATGAACTCCTGAAAGACAGAGAAAGCCAACAGCTCAAGCCCAGCTCATATTCACCCTAATGACTGTATGTAAGATTTTCTGGCCTTTCAGTAGCTTTATCACCTGGTGTCAGCATGCATCTCAGGAGGTTGTTAACTAGGAATTCACCGCTCAGACAAAGAGGGTTGTCTCTGAAGAACAGTATAGTCACAGAGGACTTACAGCACACTCAATTTATATAGCCCTATCTGCTTGGGAAGCAACTTACCTGATTAAGAATCCTCCTATAGTGCAGCAGTAAACAGTATCTTACATTAATGACAACTGAAATACTGAACAAATAACTTGAACTGCATTTGTTTCATTTTAGCACCCAGAGAAATGGGTGAAATAACCAAATAATCATTGTAAGGGTGGGGGAATCTATGTTTCATATTTAGGGGTTAAAAGTAGTATTTTTCAATGTCTAAGGCCTTTTTCTGAGCTACCTGTCAATTTGTATTTAATCAAGTAAACCTATATAGTGTCATACACAAATGTCCTGCATGTACAAACATGTAAATACTTGCATATAGACATGTTTATTAAGATGCATAAAACCTGCACAAATGTAATTGTGTAAGTAATTAGAGGAAGAAGTCAATTGTACTCAATATAGTGGACAAAGGCCACGTTCTAGGCCAAAACTCTCTCTTCTTGGGCAAGACATTTCAGACTTTCCTGGTTCAGTTTCGCCACCTGTATATTGGCAGTATCTTTTTTCCAGCAAGTGTGCTGCCTGGATGAATGAAGTTTTTAGCCATTCAGTCAAAGATTCTATCAAAATATTACTAGCAAGCATACATGCAGAATTGGAAAGCTAAATCCCAGAGTAGACTTGGAAACTATTACAAAAATATACTTATATCTACTTATAAACTGGCCTGTTCTCAGCTGATATGAGTACTGAATTCAGGAACTGAATGTTAAGAGAATGACCAAGAGAGGGAAGCAGTAATGGTGTAGGAATCAGTCTCTGCTCTCAGCTCTGGTACCAGTCTAATATTCAAAAGCAATACCTGCGTGAAAAGCTTTGCTTGGCAGCCTGGAAATCTCCAGGACAAATGATGTTTAGGGAGATAATAGTTCCCAAAGCCCAGGAAGAACATACTAAATACTTCTGTGGGTAAGACTATGCATTGCTATTTACTCATATGGGTAAGAAAGTGGCATTCGACACCCCTTCACCTCATCCGTTAAGTTCTGTCTTCAATGTATGGGACCACAAGTACAGTCACCAAGAGGGTAAATGCTATTATTTAACATTATTATTTGCATATCTTGTCTATTAAATCTGAACAAGATGCCAAGAGGAGCTGCAAGAAAAGCAGAAAAACAAAGCTAATGCAAAATGATCTTGATAAACTGTGGAAACAGATGTGATTCAGCTAAGACAAGTGATTGTACAACTCTACATTCATCTGGACAAATACAGAAAAAAAAAAGGCGGAGGGGGCAGCAGAGAAATATCCGCTGGTTACAACAGACTGAAAACTGAACATTAGCCAGTGATGTGCTCTGAGCAAAAGATAAATCATGGATAATTTCAGTTCAAACTGCAACATTTACAAACTGCTTGAAACAAGGTATTACAAGGCGAGCTGTTCCTCGGTGTTGGCTCCAGCCAGCACAGTTCACGCTGGAAACAGTCACTAGACCGAACCCTGGAGCTGTTCCCTCTCTTCCCCGGTCTCCCTGCCTGCGAGCGCGGAGGCATCAGCAACCACAGCAATAAAAAGCGGCAGCCACACCAGCTGGCAGTGGTTTCCTCCCTTCATGGCTCCAGGAGAACAGCTCATATTTTATTCATGAAAAACGAGGCCTCTGGAGGTCTAAGCAAAAAAACAGGAAGTAAATATTTCTTGGGGGCACTGGGTCGCGAGCTGGCGAGTGTCCAGGACATCAAGGAGGAGAGGCGGGGGGGAGGATGGAAGCATGGAAGCTCCCTCCCTACCAGCCTTCCTGCGGCAGTAGGAAGGAGGATCACAAAGGGCAAACTGCACCCTGAATGTCCCGTCTGGTGACCCAGCGCAGCGGGGAGCAAACTCGGCTGGTGTCCCGCAGTGGGGGTCCCGCAGGGAGTCACCGCATCGTGGGGGGGACGCATGCTGCAGGGTCCCTGTGGATGCACACCCGGATGGGATCCCTCCAAGGCTTGGTTTGGAGAGGCTGATATTTACTCCAGGCATTTGCATAAGCTGTTGCTTTGAGTTCTCCAGGTAATCTCTCTCCCCGCTTTGCCACACTCCCCTCATGTCCTAAAACTACATCACCCTAAAGGCAGTTTTGCATCTGCCTTCAGAACGGGAGCACACCTGAGCTCAGAATAAGCACCTTCCTGGGAAGAGATCTTGTCTTCCCACTTAGCCAGACAGCCCTCTTCCCTTTCCTTGTGCCCCCAATAACAAAGAGCACCCTTAATATCAGAAGAGAAAACAATCTTCTGCAATCCTTTGCTTTCCTGAGAAGACCGACGTGAAGCTGCAGATGTCATTTGTTGGCCAGTAACTGGAGACACAGAAGTGTCCTGTAAGCGCTAATTGTGTGCAGAGGAGCAGCCGTCGGTCCCCTCGCAGCTCAAACCTAACATTTCATAAGCCTTACCATAAGCCAACCATCAGGGTTGACTGTTTCTGAACTCTAATTATTTTGCACGGGACACTATAAAAAGACCTTTCTGAGAAGCCTGAACTCCTCCTTGCTGATTTCTGGAATCTGTAGGGAAAGAAAGAAGCTACCTATTATTTTCTGACAGATTCCTAAAAGAGGATACATGCAGGGGAAGATTTATTTCTTGAAAATTACAAAAGAAATGTAGCATTTTACATTAACATCCATCCTTCATTGTTTTAATTACCGTCTGATGAATATTAGCCCTCAGAATATCTCCCCTGCAGGGCTAAGCAAATGAGAAACAAGTCATAGCAGGGCAGTCAGAAAGAAAGGCAGGGAAAAAAACAAGACAATAAAAACCCACACACATCAGGAGAGGCAGAAAAATGCGCCCTGGGATGCAGCAGCCAACATTCATTTAATAATGTCAACATTTTATGTGCAAAGCTTTCCTATGTGGCAGTAAAACATATGGATTAATAATGGCATGTGGTGGGATTAGATAAAAAATAAATTATTATTTAAGATTCTCTTTATGGTATGGGGGGTGAGGGGAGGAAGAAATAATTCTCTATCAGTGCAAGCATCATCTGAGATTACTATTGTAGAAAGAAATTTTTAAAAAAATAAAACCCCCTAAAGACCACTCCTAAATTAAATCCTGGTTTTACTCAAGTCCGTGGGAGTTTTCTCCTGCGCTGCCATAGGACTAGGACTACACTCATTTCTCATTAGTTAGCTTATTTTGAAAATCCCACTCAAATGCATCCAGCTGCCTCCAGCATGCAAATGTGCAAAGCCCACTGGAAACTGAAGTTCAGGCAGGGAAATTCTGAGTTGGTATCAGAAACCTCAGCCTTCAGAGCCAGGACACTTCTCTGCTCTTCAGTTACTGACAGTTTCTCCCTTACCAATGTATGCACCCCAATTCCCCCCTCAACAAAACTTAGCCACAAATATCTACCACAGAGACTACAACAACAAAAAAACCACACTTCAAAAACTCTCAGGATAGAGAAATAGTTTAAGTGCTCTAACCAGAAGCCAATTTAAACAGACATTTTTAAAACTCAAAGCTCTTTAAAAGCTTTACTAAAAATCAAGCTATTAAGAAAATAAACATTTCAATAAAAGGTGAGCAAAATCCTCACATCACAAATGCTTATGCTAGCTGTACCGTAGCATCTGTCTGGCCTCTGTAAGACTGATAACGATTGTAGTGGTCTTACACTTATCGAGAGGGAGCCCAAAAGCATTTTAAAAAATCTGACACCGAACCTGCAAATATATAAGCATATCTTTAAGTATCTGGATATATCCTAAAGTCAGCCTGTCAATTTACCAAACAAAAATATAATAAACAATCCATATGTAAGAAGTGGTTTCAGGCTTCCCCAAGACAATTTTGACAGAAATTTTTTATCCTATGATTTGCAGTGTGAAAGCTATACAAACAACCAAGGAAGCTGATTAAGCACAGCTTCTACGCAACCGAAGTGTTCTTGGATGCTTTGGATGCATGAAACAAAGGAGACTGATACAAGGATTTTCCCTTCCTGCTACAGTTAAAGCTGCTTTGAGGAAGTGCAGGCAAAAAAAAACTCAAAAAGAAGGGATATATAAGCTAATGTTTAACTTTAATTGATTAGATTAACTCTGTTACTTTGACACACCATTAAAGCAAGATTTACTGGATACTAGACAAGATAGCCAAACTGTCTCATTTTGTTTAAAATGTCCTGTTCTTACATAGAGCTTAAATGCAGTATCAGTGAAGTGACAAATTGCTGCTTAAATGGAGCTCTCTCGACATTGGAACTTACTGCCCTCTCCTGCTGCGTTTCAGAGGACCACCACCACCGTGCATTGGGTCAGTAGCAAAAGAGCAACCTGGCTGCAGGGAAATGGGGTATTTTCAAGGAAGTCGCTAAACACCAGGAGATACTCCAGCCTGCGTTCAAACCTGCAGGTGGGTCTCACTTACTCGGTAAGGCGTGCTCTGATAGGATTTGTTCACTTGGAAGGGGCAAAACCCACTCCTCACCCCTATTTCTCAGACTTCTGTGATAACTTCAATACTGTAGCACTAGAGACAATGAACAACAGATGTCTTTAATCGGAGGATATACTGAACCTAATTAAGGCAAGAGAAATTTAGGGAGGCAGCCTAAATTCCATTCCAGGTGGAATGGAACGTGGATTGCAGCGTTAATATCCAAAGGTTTACCTCCACAGGAGTGTCCTGTCACATCTCATTTGAAAGATGCTGCCTGGAGCTCTAGGGCTGACCTGGCACCACGCTGGACCGCGGCCAACTCTAACTGTGGAGTGCCGGCTAGTGCAGCACCTGGGATTCGCTAGATTTTAACCCCGTAAAACAGAATAGACCTTCATCCCGTAATGCAGGACTGGTTCCTTTCGTGTTCTCCCAGATTAAGGAAAGGTTCACAAGCCATTTTCTCTTGGGACAATCAAAGTCTGAGTGCATGTTTTGGTATTATGTTCTAAACTTAAAATAATATACCAAGCCATCATTTAAATCCCAAATTGATATGCAGCCACTAAAACAAATCTTAAGAGTATAAGTCCTATTTTTCATTGCATATCTAGGCAAAACCACACCAAACATTTGGAGTAAAATTCACCTGTACACACAGAGGTCTGAAAATAACAACCACATTTTTATTTTTGTAAGATTTTTCTCACTTCTTCTATAATAAGCACTCTACACTCAAGCCAGACTCAACCCTTACCTTAATCTTTTGCTAAATTCCGCCTTTATGCTTTAGGAACTTCCTGGTTTGGAATACTGCAGCTCTTCCTTCTGATATTTCTAAATTCATGCTCTGCAGACTCGAAGGAATCCAGAGTGCTACAGCCTGGTAATTCCTGGGCTCCTGATAAACAACAATATTATTGCATTTTCATGTTTTACATACAGAAAATGAATGCAAATTAATGTTATTTAAGATTTATTTTGTTGCATTCACCAAACAAGATCTCTGACCAAGTTTTGCCCAGCGTTTAAGAGACTAGATACCGCTGAAATGGATTGCATAATGTCATGCAGTACCAATTAGGGGCAGTCAGTGGAGAATATTACCAGACTGCTGATGTAAGGAACGAACACAAGAAAGTACAAATGCCGGAGGCACTAAACAGAAGTTTCGTGCTATATCACGGCTGCACTGCGTCTGACCAAAAGTCAAGCAATACTGTAACTATTAAAAAAATAAAATCCACTTTGCATCAACTTCATTGCAAATTTCTTTTGAAGTTTCTCATAAACATCAATCAAGTCATTCCACATTCCCCTTATTATGGGAAACAGAGGCCTCTGGGACCAACTGTTACTTCTGAAAACACAAACTAAGTGGCACATTGGTAAAAGAATGGATGAACCCACACCGTCTACCTCCATTTCAAACTATTGGATGGTACCATTCATCAGACCTTAACTGACACAGCTCTCAAATCACTCCTCTGGTTTTGCACCAGCTCGGGGCTGAGCCTTCAAGCAGAAGGCTCACAGAGGCATCAGGTTCGTTCTTCTTCATCAAGATCCTTCCTCTTAGGCAAGGGAGTCCCAGCAAGGCACTCACTGCTGCAGGTTGCTCTTTGCAACATCTACATTTGGCAACAGAAGTCATGCACGCAGCGGCTTTCTCAGCTTCCTCAGTGAAACGGGGGAGTCCGTGTCCTCCCCGGAGGCAGGCGTTTGTGCAGACAGAACCCTGCTACAGTCACTAATGGTGACACGAGATCCTGACATGGAGGAGAAAAGCTACTGCTCCACACCAGCCCCAAGCTGCAGGTGCAAGCAGCCGAGCGCTCACAGGGTGACTGCCGCAAGGAAAAAAGCATGGCAAGCACAAAGGATCATTCCCCGCTCCTACACTCTCAGCTTTATCAACAGTGTTGGTAGCCAACATTTTGGCATCTAAGAAAATGTATGCTTAAAGAATTTACCTTTTTTTGCAGACAAAAGAGGAGTTCTAGGAGAAAGTCTGTTCTCTTGGCTGTCACGGGTGACCCTATGTAGCTTTTAACAGGTGTCCACACTCCCTCTGCTGACTGAAGCTGTAACCACACGTCCGGTCTTGTACTGGACACTATTATGTGCCTAAAAAAAAAAAAAAATAAGAAAGGCTATTTCAATTATATTGTTAGTCTTAAGCATTCAAAGAGCAGGAGAGTAGGACTAGCAGGTCACTGCTCCTGAATCCTTTTCTTGTAACCTAGTGTAAAGCACTGAACAAATTATAATTTGTTCCTCAATACATGCATAAAAATCATAATAAAGCTTCTCTGGCTTAAAATTGCAGTGATCTAAATCCACTCTTTTAAATCCACCTTATTTTCAGGTGCTTATAGAAAAGAATTGTAAATATATACAACATTAGAGTCTCCTGGTAGCAATAAGTTGAAATTGATCTTTCCAGCTACTCTGTCACCACGGTCTGTGAATTGCCTCACTTCTAGCAGTATGAATTTCCTAACTGCAGCGTAAGACAGCATGCTGCTTATAATTTCATATGTCAGCATTAAACAAACATTTAAAGGTACCTCAGGAAAATATAAAAAGCAATGAGATGCCGTAAATAAAAGTGCTCGGGTAACAGGGCGGGCAGATGTCACGCTGTATTTACCCAGACCGTTCCGGTGAGCTGCCGTTGCTCTGCAGCTACTAGAGATGCTAACGAGAGAGGAAGGAGGAGGCAGTGGATGGGGAAATAAACTAGGAGATGGCAGTGTGCTGGTGGAGAGCGAACGTCTGACCTCAGCCATTATATTTAGGAAGAAATTTTAAATGGCACATATAACATTAGCTCAGATCAGCACAACTATACTTCCCAGGGACAGTCTATGGATAAACACATGAAGAATGGAGGGTGCTATGATGCTACAAGAACAAATTAACACCCTGCGTATACTGACAATGTCATCCCTGGTTTTGCTCTTAGAACTCAAGCACAGCAGCTGTACAGGAATCAGGGCCCCTCTCAGCCTGGGTGCAGACACATCGAGCCCATGAAACCCCGAATACAGTGATGCCCTATTTCATACAGCACCAGTCCAGCCTCCCTTCTAACCACCCCATCATTACTTTCACTCCTGGTATTTGTACCAGCTTTGCTTTATGCTGTCAGCCTCAGCGAACACAAGATAAGATGGTTGGTAGCATCAGAATTCATTCCACCGTCTGCAACCGAACTGTGTGAAAGGGAGAGCGAGCGAACGAGGGAATAGCCTCAAAGGGGACTGCAGACTCCGCATTTCCCTGGCAGCAAGACCATCTGTGCTACGTGACCTACTTGTGGCTGCTGAACAAGAGCACGCTGCAATCGGAGGTGACAGCTTTAACTGCGACCGCAGGGCAGGTGGGGACGGGGATGGACAGCCGAAGGAACTTTGCACTTCTCTTAACGCTGTAATTCAAGGTCTCAGGCTCTGCCCTTTTAGACCTGCTGGATAATGTGTATTAGTGTTAGCCCTAACAGTAACAGTAAGCTGAACTCACAGATTTAACCCAAAAGCAAAATGGCCTTGAATACTAAACAGTTCTCCCCTCCCTCCCAAAACCACTATATATATGAATTTTTTTATTACTTATCTGTACTGAATATGCAGTACAGATACATACTTTTCACTAATGAATGCCTAAAGTTAGTTTCCTCTCTTATGCTTTATTTCTATTGCCTTCTGGATTTTACACGCCACATCCCCCATCATAATTTCATCAGTGTTGCTCTTCACTGTCTTCACTAATTTCAACTTCTTGTTCGAACTCAAAACAAGCTATCCTCAGTTTCACCAACCATAGCATGCAAAACAGCAATTCTTTTGCCACAACTTCTGCATTTACCCAACCCTCTGACAAAACCTGTTGCTTTGGGCTTTAGTTTCCCCGTAGGGGCTAGAGCACGAGCCCTTGACTGAAGCTGATCTGAGAAGAGCCTCCATATGGTCTTTAAAGGACCTGTTCCCTACATCAAGCACCTGCAGCTGGGACTTCCTTGCTCCTGGGATGACCACAAGATCACTATTTATTTCTCTGATGGTGATCTCCATTACTAGTAGTAGATGCCGTTTGAGTACACCCAGGAGGAGCATTCCCCTTGCTAACTAAATCTTTAGCAAAAAGCCTTTATCTGTACTCTATACTAACTATAAATACTTAAATACTTAGTAAGTTTTTTCTATATATCTTTTGGGGTTGGAACGAGACAGGTCAGAAAGAATAATCTTAAACTGAGGGTTATTCTCCTTTCAGGATAATACAGTACATCTGCTGCATGCACGTGTATTCAGGCACTGTTGATGACACATCAAAAGAGTTCTGCCATTTCAGCACTGAATTTGGAATTTATTTTATCCTGGATGTATCCTGTGATCTCAACAGACAGACTACAATAAAAACAGTTCACATTTTGGGACAGATGGGTTTTAAAACTCATTTAGGTTCAGGTCTGCCTATCCACCTGCCACACATCCCTATCAATATTGTTGTGCCTTCACTAAATACTCGTTCCGTGTTTGGTAAACTACAGAACCACTGTGGATAAGCGAGGAGTTACTGCCTACACAGGGGCTGCCACGCTTTAGAAGACAGTGCTCCAGAGAAACACACATTGCAACTGGTTCGCAGAAACATATCACAAAATCTGTCATCAGGCTCTCTGCAACAGTTCTTATGAATACCCTTTCTTACTGTCCTTTGGGTGCTTATCAGCAGCAACCCTGCACATACAGTGGGAGAATTAATGCTGGCCAGACAAATTGTATCTTATCTAGAGGCTGGTACTTCCTAAGAGCATAACAACTGTTTAATTTGGCAAGAAACCAAAGCATGTCCAGTGTGCTATAGTGACAGACTTTATGACCAGCAGTGCTGTATGCAGCTGCAGTATTTCACCGTCTCATGCTGGGCTCTGCTGAGTACTTCACTAAGTTAAATCCAAGGGGAAGAGTAACATAGTGAGTTTGAGGTATTACAGGAACAATGTATTCATCCGGTACGTGTGCTACAAACAGTCTGAATACTGAAAAAAATGCCAACTGTCTTATCCTTATATGCCACGTAATTGTGTTGTTATTTAATTTGCTACTTTACCTCCAGTGGAGGCAAAGTTAATCCACAGTTAATGCAGCCAGCCATGTAAAGGCTGCAGACCACTTACAATTTCACCCTTACATAACACTTATCCTAAAACCACTAGGAACCACGTACAGCTATTAATTAAAAAAATATATGCAAACCAAGATTAAAGCACTGACCACCCTGCCTACATACAAACACAGATATGAAGCTGCACTTTGCGTAATGGAAACTTCACCCTCCAGAGCTTTAGAGCCTCGCAAGAAACGTGGCAGGCTCCATCACTGTCAGGCCACAAGCTGAACCAGTTCCACAGGCTGAAGGCAATGCTCTCATCTGCAAACATTCATGTGCCAACCTCAAAACACCAAGTAACAGGCACTGACAATAACATGGGAATGCAAATGTTGTGGCAAGTGATAGGAAGTTACTCCCTTAGAAGAGCATCTCTGCTCACACAGGGCTTCAAAGATGATCAGTTCCAAGTTCCTGCCTCACACCAATCTTAAATTAGAAACACTTCCCAATGAACCAGAGCCCAGGCTGAAGGGCATATCCTCTGCTCACTGAGCTAACACAAATGTCAATAATTACGTGGAGCATAAGCAGGACTTAAAGATGTATCAAGGCCCCAGTAACTACTGAGGTTTAAAACCAGCATTGATACCCCAAATCTAACGGCAGCACCAGAACCACACCCCTCCATTATAACATAACCACTTACTGTATTTTGCAACGTCTCTTTTATTGTTTTCATTTTATAGGGGGAAATAAGGGTAGCTAGAAGAAGAAACAAAGGTTTAGACTCCTGAAGTGCAAGCATACCACTGTTTTTATTAATTATCTTAACACTTAACCAGTCAGTAAGGCAGGAAAAGCAGCCAGACTCCAAAACAGCCGAGCACAAGCCCACCCAGCCGCGCTGTGAGCGGCCCCCACGCCTAACCGCCAGTCCCTCCTCAGCAAAGCCCAGCCCCACCGCCCCCAGGGCCCGGCTTGCCGCCTCCCCGCCTCCCCTCCACAGCCTCACAGAGCTGCCGAGGCCGCCAAGGCCGGCTGGCGAGCGCCTACAGCGCCCGCCGCCGGGGAAGCCGCCCCGGCCGGGCAGGGAGCGCGGGGGGAGGACCCACCCCGCCAGCCCTCGCCGGCCCGCCCCGCGAGGCGGGCCCGGGAGCGCGGCCCTCCCCTCACGGAGGCGGCGGGGAGACAGGGGCTGAGCCGGGCCGGGCCAGCGGCCGCCAGGATGGAGATGGAGGCCGCGGAGGACGAGAAGGCCGGGCCCGCGGCAGGCGAGAAGCGGGGATCCGCCGACCCCCCGGGGTCTGCTCCTGCCGCCGGCGGCCATTACGAGCTGCCCTGGTGAGCGCCGGAGGCGGCGCGGCCTGCGCGGGGGGACGGCTGCTGGCCAGGGAGCGCGGGCGGCTGCTGAGCGCCTGCGAGATGGAGCCGGGGGAGGGAGGAAGGGCCGAGGGCGCGCGGTCATTGGTGCAGAGCGTAGCAGGAGGCGGGGCCTGGCGGGGCATAGCCTATGGGGCGAGAGAGGGGCGGGGCGCGCCGTTGGCGGGAAGGTGGGGGCTCGCGCAGCGCTGTTGGGCCTGTACCCGCGCGGCGGCTCCGCTGAGGGGGCCGTGTAGGCCGGCCCCGGCCCGGCCGCCTAGGGCCTTCCCCCCGTGCCCGCCGAGCTGCAGGAGCTGGGTCTGACTCGGAAGAGGGGGGGGTCCTGACAGCGGTGAGGGCACTGCCTGCACCCTGTAAGCTGCCCAGGCAGGGCTGGGGCCTGTTAAGTGGGAGTGGGGAAGGGGGCACAGGGCAGCCTGGAGTGGAAAGCAAGAAGTCCCCATCGCGTCCAGACAAAGTCAGCCTTGCCTTGTGTTAACCCTAAGAGAGCGCACAGGGCGGCGTGTCCTCTTAGGCCTGCTATCAGACTGAGGCACCAAACTCGAGTCCAAGTTGGGCATGTTTTTCTTCCTTTTCCTTTTCTATGCTAATCAAAGTAAAACAACCCTTAAGGAATTGGTGGTGTGGCAGTCAGGGGGGACCCTGCAGCATTTGCCCGAAAGACGCATCAAGTCATCTTTGTCCCATGTTATCTTAATGTAATCCTCCTTTTCGATCAGTGTAAAGTACTATTAAAGTTTTATTAGACATGCTGAAGTGTGTGGGGTTTTACTTTTACAGGGTGGAAAAATACAGACCCATGAAATTACGTGAAATAGTTGGAAATGAAGATACTGTGAGCAGGTTGGAGGTGTGTAGCTGTCCCGTTATCTTTTTATGGGTTAACTCAAAAAACCTAATTCTGCATAGATGCACAGACCAATAAAAGCACTTTTGTATTTTTACATCCATACATGAGTATGTGGAAAAAATCTTTCGATTTACTTAAGAAATGACACATTTTAGGACATGTTTGAGTGGTGTTCTAAGGAAATATGCCTTCATGAATTAGGATATTGTTTAAATTGGCCCTGTTTTGATACAACTTAGAAAACTTGTAGCTGTTATAATAATATTGTTTCAATGAATAAATATAAGTTATATAACAACAGAAAGAAACATAAATGTAATGTTTTTCTGGAAAAAAAAAATTTCCGTGACAAATTAGTTGTAAACACATTATTTGTTAACAGAAAGCTTATACTAGCAAACATATAACAGGTGCAAAGGAATGGCAGGAGTACTAAAGACCTGTGGGATTAAGTGCTTTTAAGTTTTTCCATACTATTCTAGTGACTGACTAATAATGGTTCAATTAAAAAAAATATAAAAGCAGCAAGGTCCAAAAAAATGAAAGCAGGAGGGAAGAAAAGAATGGTTAGCTCTGTTGGAAACTATTTGTTCCCACTATTTTCTTATATAATTTTTTATTATTGTTATTTCTTAGGTCTTTGCAAAAGAGGGGAACGTACCAAATATTATAATTGCTGTAAGTATTGCTGTGTTGTACTGTATTTCACTGTGTTGGTCCTGGCTTCTGAAATCTAGCCACAATAGCTTTCCAATATAGATTTGCATTGTGCCTGAATGTATTGGTAAGAGAGATGTTGATTGTATGTTCTTGGCAGAATACACAGGTAGTGAACAACCTTCTGTTAAAAACTAACTTGGCCCTCAGGTGCCTGTTGAAGCATGTCTCGTGCTTCTCCTTGCAGCATTGCTCTCCTCTGTTGGAGGCAGGATCCTAAACTAGGGCAGCCTCTAGTCTGATGTTCTCTCTGCAGTTCCTCTCTTGCAGCTGTTTTTCGTGACTGAGGAGTTTTGTAGAGAGTACTGCTTCGAAAATGACATTAAACTTAACCAGCAATTGCTGCATTGTTGCATTTCTAGGGTCCCCCAGGAACAGGTAAAACCACCAGTATCCTCTGCTTGGCTCGTGCTCTGCTTGGTCCTGCATTAAAGGATGCTGTTTTGGAGCTGAATGCCTCAAATGACAGGTGAGAATGAATAAACCTTATTATACTTTTAATGAAAAAGCAAGTATCCATTTTTATTTTTAGTTCAACTCAGACTGGCTTGATAGGCTTAATGCTATTTTAAGGCCTCTAGTACTTATTTTAATGCAGTTTTTCCAACTAAAAGTTAGACAATCTTTGGTGTCCAGCTATCAACATAAATATTATTACTTGGTATTTTATAAACTTGATAGATACTTTGATGCACAAAAATAGAAATAGATGGAGTGCAGAATCCATAATGGTACTATTTTCTTGAATTTACTTTAAAGATTTAAGCTTCCAGCATTCATGAAGATCCTCCTAAGAATGAAAAGTGAACAAGTTGTTTGTAATGAAACTCTTCAGCGCTTAGGAAAAAAAGTGAAGTGGTAGAAATTAGGGCTATAAGGGCAGTTGGGGTTCAAAATGTAGGATAAGGGTGTTAGGTAGAGGACACTGACTCTACCCCAAGGATCAGGCACTGAGGGCTGATTATATTTCCCAAGTTCTGTAGCAGACCCATCCTGAAGTATTCTGAGGACATTTTCTAGAGGGTTGTTGATGAGCACAATACATTTTACCTACCTTTGTTAAAATCAGTTATAGAAGAGCTATAGAATCACAACATTCATTTTCTAAACAGAACAAAAAAGTAAAATCCTTTCTTTTTAAAAGTAAGTCTTTGTTGGGACTCTGTCTAGGAAGGCCCCTGTGTTGTGCTAAAATGATGCAGTCTGTCCAACTGTTTTTCTTAAACTCTTCTGAGTTACAGCTGGGTCTGTGGATGTAGCTGTGTGAAGTGCTGGCAAAGTAGCAAAGCAGTATTAAATGCTTCTGCCTTTGTTCATTTATTACCCCTACCTTTTGCCAAACATAAGTAATTTTGTGGCAGTACTGTGAGGTTACTGATATATATTTACTGATACTGTTAAATTATTTTTTCAAAGCCTCCAGAAATGAGGATTATTGGTGTTTAAATCTGAATCGGTTAGGCAGTCTGGCTCACAACATGGTTTCACAACAATTACACTGGCACAGCTGAAGGGGTAAGAACAAACAGCGGGAGAATAGGGAGCTCAGGAGTGCTTCAGCCACTGTGGCTGCTGAATAAAATGTATTATGTAATTTCACCCAGCTGATGATGAATCACTTGAATTATTGTTCCAGAGGCATTGATGTTGTGAGAAACAAAATCAAAATGTTTGCCCAGCAAAAGGTCACACTTCCAAAAGGTCGGCATAAAATAATCATCCTTGATGAAGCAGACAGGTACGTTGTTTTTTTCTTCACCTCAGCTACTATGTGAAATGTGTTGCATCTGTCCTCTCTGTGGAGTTGTTGTCTTGGACAGTCTTAGATGTTCTATCAGGCTATCAAAAATAATTTGGTAGGAAATAAATATGCATTGAACAGTGTTCTTATGAGATTACTCATATCAAGCAGAGATCATTGCTTCAAAGGAGATACTGAATACTGGGGTGAAACACTTTGTGATTTAGCTGGATATGAAATAGCATCTTCCAGTTTACTGGCTCTTTCCCTTGGAAAAGAGTCTGGCTTACATCGACAATTTCACTGGATGAAAACGGGACATTCTCCTCCATCTGCATATAAGTAGTAGTAGTCTTAGCAGTATTCTTCAGAGTACTAATGATTTATTTTTGCGTGTTAGTTTTATGGAGGTCTCGGTGACTACTTGCATTGCGGGGTGATTTGTTCACATGACTAGAAAAAGCTGCTTAGTTTATCAAACCAGAATATCAAGTAATTTACAAAGCACTGTTTAATATCAGTAAACTCTGAAGCTTGTATAAAAATAGTTATTAGGCTGCACCTATAAGTCAGTGAAGGGCAAAATCTGTCCTAACTCTTTTCTCCTCCAGCATGACAGATGGAGCACAGCAAGCATTGAGAAGAACAATGGAAATTTATTCCAAAACAACGCGCTTCGCACTTGCGTGCAATGCCTCTGACAAAATCATAGGTAAAGTGCTGCTAGTCCCTGGGAGATTTTGTCATATGTTCTCCATGCTGTTGGCTAACTTCCAAGGCAGTTTTCAGAAATACCTTGGACCTGCTCGTTGCAAGAAACCGTGGTACTTCTGAAAAATCAAACCACCTGTACATCCAGCTAATAAAAGAAGAGTATATTTGTGTAGCCGGTGAACCCTCTGAACAGCTGTTTTTGATGGATAGTGCTATGCATGACTGCAGAAGCAGATTTCTCATACTTTGGGCTTAATCTCCATCCAACTCTGCTACAGTTTAAGCTGTTTGATGTATTGTTTACTGGGTATTGAACCCCTTTTGTTGTCCTTTCTGAAACATAATCTTTAAGTTTGCCTATAGGCTAACACTTTGTAGACCTTTAGACTTTTCTTGTTTAGCCATTAAAATAGCATGATAAACATCTACATTCAGAAAACCAGGAGAACAGAAGAAGCTGAGCTTCATATGTATTTGCACGTATCTGGGAAAACTCAAGTAGCACATTTGCGCTCAAGTGAAGGACTATAACAATTGTATATGCTTAAGGAGATGCTATATTCTGTTTGGAGCTGACATGTTCTTTTTCTTTAAAAGAAGACAAATGAAGAGTTGGAAACTGAGATAGCTTCTTCCAAGATGAAAAAAAAAGGGTTGTTTTTTTTTTGAGAAAAGAGGGAACTGCTAATTACAAATCTCTGTCCTCAGAACCTATTCAATCCCGGTGTGCAGTGCTGCGTTACACCAAGCTGACAGATTCACAAATTCTTGCAAGGCTACTGAAAATTGTTGAGAAAGAGGATGTACCATATACAGATGATGGACTAGAAGCCATTATCTTCACCGCCCAAGGAGATATGAGACAGGTAAAATAAGAAAGGCAATGAAACAAAGGCTTCTGTTTAAAGCAAAAAAACCTTTGAGTTGTGGCGCTCAAGGATTTATCTTTGGAGAGGTAAAGCAAAGAGGATGTGACCTATGGCACAAGAGTAACTAAACTATTTGGTTTTGTGAGGTTTTAAAGTGGCTCTGCTCCTTAAAAGTGAATTGGTGGGAACTGGATACCAAGTTTGTGGGAGGAAACAAAGTCTGCATACATTTGTGGTCTACTCTGTTGCTTAATTGAAAACTACTTATTTGGCATCATTTTCTGAAAATGATTGTTTTTCATCCTGAGGAGAGGAGTGAGAAGTAGAGCACTTCAGAAAATAAATGAAGTCTTATTTTTTCTTTCACAGGCATTAAACAACTTACAGTCCACATATTCTGGATTTGGCTTTATAAACAGTGAAAATGTCTTTAAGGTTAGTAATAGCATAAAACAGTGATGCTAGAAGTTTAGCACTACAGCTGTGTGAGAAATTCCATCAGATATATAAGCCTTGAAAGTGCTTTGCCAGTTTGCAGACAGCAGACAGCACTATGTATGTAGCGATTACAGCATTAGGCCGTAAAAAAGTGCATGGGCCTTTTGAAAAGGGAGAGAGCGCTAGCAGTCCCTGATGGCACATCTGAGACTTTGTGGCTTTCCAGCTCTCTCAAAGCACACGAATCACATAACTGCTAGGAAATTTCACAGTGATAACTTTTGAATCTGTTACTTGGGTGTTCTCATTTCGTGCTATTGAGTCTGCCATGGCAGGATAGCTGTGTTACCAGAAAAGTCGCATTACTTAAAATTTAATCTGTACTGTAGAATGTATCTGATTCAGTACTTCAACAATATAGAAGGTTGATGAAAATACCAGGGGTTTAATGCAGAATCTTATAATATTTTGAAGTGTAATATTTCTCTTTGATATAGGTATGTGACGAGCCTCATCCTCTGCTTGTGAAAGAAATGATACAACACTGCATAAATGCAAATATTGATGAAGCATACAAGGTTGGTTTTCATGTGTTGTGTCTGTGTAGACAGACACTTTTTCTCTACACAATTCTTGTTTGTTTTGAAGAATTCACAGTGGGTGTTGTTTTTTAAGATAAGGGCAATACCATGCAGATGAGTTGATGAATTAAATCCTTTTTACACAGGTTCAGATGAATAAGCCAACAAGCTAAAAACCCAGTTGTATTGAAATTACTTGCTAAACAGTTGAGGATAATCATTTGATAAATAGTACATGCAGTTCCAGTAGTTATATACAGCTGTTCCAAAAGTGAATATACTTGACTCACCTGGTAAGTTGTGCAGATAAATGAGGGATTATTCTTGCCTGCCCAGATTCTTGCCCACCTGTGGCGACTTGGATACTCTCCAGAAGATGTGATTGGCAACATCTTTCGTGTGTGTAAAACCTTTCAGATGCCAGAATATCTGAAACTGGAATTTATCAAGGTTAGTACTAACCTTATTCCTGGTGGGGTCTTTTGGGCCTTTTTAGGAAGAGGAAGTGATCCCTAATACAAGGGCAGCCTCAGGGTTTTCTCTTTGAGATTTGCTATATATTAGTGCGAAAAAAGTATTTCTTAACTTCTTATTACTGCTTTCTTTCCCACTCTGCATCATCAGTTTGTCAGTAAGAATGGTCACTTGAAGTTTAAAGTCCAACCACCCATAGAAGTGCCAAAGTCACTTTAGTGATCAACTAGAATTAGTAACAAATGTAATGCTGGCTGAATTTATTATTTACATCAAAGCCTCAGATAACTCCTTGAGAACTTTCTTCGAGCACATACTCGATTCTAGTCCAATAGATAGTAAAATATTAAATGATATTAACAGCCAGTTGACAAATGGTAAACTGGTATAATGGAATCACTCTTCATATTTAAAACCTGTCCTCAAATGTATGCACCTTGCTTCTTAGAAAGGAAGTGGGGAAATACAGGCTTTGATATAAAAAAAAAAAGGCATTCTAGTTGGTTTACGTGAGAAGATACACTTCTCTGAAGTTCGAGTGACTCAAAGTTGGTCTCTTAGCAGTAAGGGAGATGTTCTACTTAGTCATTAGTCATACTATACATAGACTGGGGAAGAAAACAGACAATTTTACAATGTCTTTATCACTAGGAAATCGGGTACACTCATATGAAGATAGCAGAAGGTGTGAACTCACTTTTACAAATGGCTGGACTGCTGGCCAGGCTGTGTCAGAAGACCGCAGCCCCTGCAGCAAGTTAGATATTTCACTGAGCTGAAGCCTGCGTTCTGGAAGGTGAAGGCCTGGTGTGCAAGGTCAGCAGCTCCGTGCGTGTCCTGAATTCTGCATGCAAAGAGCCTGTTCCCTTGGTTTTGCTAAATTGCAGAAAAATAACCAGGTTCTATTGTAAAAATGTTTTGTACTTTTTTATTTAGACCAATAAAGCTTTAAAATTTACTTTGACCCAAGAACTCCTATCTTTTACAACCCAGGTAGAAGAGAGGAGCGTGCCAGTCCAGAGCAATAAGGTCTGTCTAGTGCGCTCAACAAAACCGCTTATGTCAGCGGTACTGAGACCTGACAGCAGGAGAAACAAAAATTGAATCCCGTTGTTAGTGGTTACACTTCAAGCCTGGTCAGGAGTGGTGGTCTCACCGAGACCGAGAAGGAAAAACTTTTGCACAAAATAAGGCGTTTAATGAAGTTACAACTGAGGCATGTTGAGCAGGTGCCACTCCTGGGTGCTGTTGATGTGCTGTGGGTAAGGAAGATATTTTCACCAAACAGGAGAAATACTACATATTTCTTAATGGTGCCAGCTATTTATTTTGGGTATTTCTTTAAAAAATTTACCAAATGCTGGGATGCTCTGCGTTTGAATTCCCTTTTCTGTTCTTGCTGTCCAGGTTAGGTAATGTCATTTTACTATAGTTTCAGCCTACCAAAAAGCTACAGCATCGTGCTTTCCTGTCTGTTCAGTTTTGGAAACCACCTTGCCAGTGCGGATGAGCAATAAAGTGTGAAATGCAGAGTGAAAGCAAATATAAATTGAATTTGACCACCTCCATATCAGATGTGAGATGTGTGTCTCCAAGCAGAGCTACCTTAATATAATTAAGTACGTTCTGATTATAGCAGTCAAACAAAGCATGGTAGAGGTACAAATTACTGGTGCCTGCACTTCACCCTCCCCATTCTGTTGAAGTTTTCCACCCCAAGAATTGAGCTGCCCACACCACAGCTGTCTCAGTGCCGGATTGATCTTCACTGGCAGCGTAAGTCGGCTTCAGTCTAAAGACGGGCCCCTGCGCCGAAGCGGTGGCTGGTTACACCCTCCGTTTCTCCGACTTGGGCACAGGGGTAATGAGTTTCAGCAGCCAGAGCTGGTAGCGTCATCAATTGCCCCACCAAGACTTTCTGCAGCTCCCCTGCCAGAGCCTGAAGACATCCCTTTTTAGTTCAAAGTGCAGGAGAGCAAGTCAATTGACGGCTAAAGCGCAGGCACATTTGAGCTTGCTCCCAAATAGAATACAGCAAACAGCTCTTAGAACAATGGATGGAACACTCAAGTACATTCTTCCTGCAGGAGATATTTATCGAACTTACCTCTTGATTCCCAGCCAGTGAATTGTCACTACCAGCACAAACACTGTTAAATATATGACCAATAATTTAGTATTAAGGGGCTTAAGCTGCTGAGTTCTCTACAGACACAGCGTCACAGCTTTTGTCCCCAAAAGCTTAAATAAGGCACATTTAAAGAGCAGGTTAATTTTGCTTTGGCTGTACATCACAGCCAGCCTACTCTGTCTTTGCTTTCTAGTTAAATGCGTTCACTGCTGAACGGGGAAGGAAGAGGTGTTACAGTGGAGGTTTCATAAAATAGCACACACCGTGTTAGGAGGACTTGTGGGGCTGGTCCTCACCCCACGGGATGTACCTCCCTGCGCACCGTCCGGTTTGCGGTGTTGGTGCCAGTGGAAGGGCGAGCAACACGGAGGGTCACAGTTCCTGTTCCTACCTGGTTTAAGTGGTTTCCTTATTGACTGCATTCAGTAGCTGCTTTTCAGCTCCAGTTTGGAGCTGATTCTTTTCTGGGCTAATCCTCTACAGCACTGAGGGGACGTAATCCTACTCACTTTTCCTGAGAAGAGGAATAGTATCGATCCGAGAGCCACAAACGCAGCCTCTTCTACCGAAGGTGGTTGCTCACCCTCTCTGAGCGCAGAGCTACTGCTTTCCAGCAGTTAGCTAAGGCTCCCCAGCTCCATTTGAGAGCCGCACCAGCGGTGCCAAAACTACTTTTCTAATGCATCTTAAATTGAAAACAGGAAGTGAATTGCTCACTTGGCTGCCTACCTAACGTGAGGAAAGAGATACGCAGACCCAGGGGAGATGTCGTTTCTCCTTGCATTATGTTCAGACAACGCAGGATCTGGCAATTTTGGTTGAGCACCAGAAACCCTTGCACACCTAAAAAGCAGTCCTGAAAGGACAGTGCATCAGTGAACACGCTCACACATATGTACTCACTCATTGCAAAGAAAAAACGTAAGGTGTTTCCAAACAAGACTGTAATAACATTGATGAAAGTTCCCGTAACAGTCCCTGGATATCTTCCAGCGTAATGAGATCACTGGCTGAAAAGTACTTCAGGAGCTTTACAAAGCTGGGAAAGGATTTACCCCTCTCTACAGCTGGCTGTTCTGGAGAGCTGCAAGGGGGGCATTTGCTCAGACTGCCAGCAAGAGGAGGGAAGACACTCCGTACCCAGCTCCTGCCCTGCCTGCTTCGGCTCCGCAGCTTTCAAACTCGGAGTTTGGCAGTGGAGGAACCTTATACCAGCAAAATGGAATTGGTCTAATCTGCCTTCCTGCTTAGCGAGGAGAGCAGTAAATCTTGTGTTTTAATGTTTTGGCCGCACACTCACCTAACGGCTAGAAGTTCTGGGAGTTCTCTAGCTGGGTCCATTACTGTGTGCCAAGGATCTTTTGCTGCTGCTAATCTTCTCCTAATCATTTAATGGCTCCCTCCGGTTACGAGATGAATCACCGCTAGGTGTAACATCACTGCACATCACCAAAAGCGGAGCTCGCCGTTCCCCTCCAGCAAAAAATCCCGTCTGCAGCACTTCATGGAAAGCAGGAGCTTCTTCAGGTCCTGAGTTAGTCACCAAGGACGAACCAAGGATGACAAATTCATGGCCCTGCGAGGCCGGGCACACTGTTTCAGTGACGAAGACAGCTCGTTTCCTTGCCTGTCTGTGAGCCTGTGCAGAGCCAGCACGGGCTGCGGCTGTCCCCGTCTCTGCTCCAGGCTCACGGGGACGCTGGTGTCCCCCACCTCTGCAAACATTTTGCAGAGCATTTAAACATCAGGAAGCCAGAGGGTGTGAGTAGAAGCAGGGCTGTAAGCAGACAACCAGGCTGCAGCTGACGGCGTGCGTGTACATCCCTGAAGTGCACTAGATATTCCCTGTGGTAGAAGTCCCGTGGAAGCAGGAACAAATGCATTTGCAGGAGCTACGAGTACGTCTTCTAAGCCACACTCCAAACCACCCACTCTTTCAGCTACATAAACGGTGGCCACCCATGGTCTTGGCTGTATTTTTAGCAGAATCGCCAAGTCATTTGCAGGAGGAAGCACCTGACATCTCCTTCTCCCACTCCAAGGCTCACTCGCCTTTAGCTCCACTTCTCTGCTCACTCTTACCAGTCCCGGAGACGTCAGTATGGGCGGCATCCCTTCTTGAAGCACAGTTTTCTGAACCGATTTTGAGGAAGAAGGCTTTAAGGAGCTACATTTTCTCCCCATCAGATCCTGCACAGCATTCCATGTCATCTCACGTGCTCCCATCTCAGTCTGCCTCACCCAACCCCGCAGACAACGTCCGCATCATAGCAAACGGTAATAAAACACTGGATTTTCTTTGGAGGCTTTTCAATTTTAATAAATAAGTGGTACAACAGTGCCAAATCTGTGCATCAGGGCTCAAGAGAGAAGGGTTATGTTTCAGGGCTGACGTTCCCTGTGGCAATACTGAAAGACTGGTGCAGTTTCCGAGGCTGGCAGCTATGGCTTGGACCTTCTCAGTTGTTGCATGGTCTTTGTATCGTTATAAAACAGATACCGAAACCCAAGGAAAACTGCCATAGACAGATACTGTGAATTACAAGCTGCAGATAAGGCAGGGATTTAATCCTCTCTAGCCTTTAGCTTTTGTGAACAGGTTGGTATCTCATTTAGTTCCGGAGAACCACTGCTGTTGTAAAAGCAAACTCTGCCTTGTCGGTTCCTCTCTTGTAGGAGAGCACAGGAACTGAATCAGAACATAATCCCTGTGTCTTAATACCATCGTGCATGAGTCATCCTGACAAATTAAGTAGCTGGCTGCATTACTGCTCAACAATTTAAAAATTCATTTCGTGCTTGACAGGAGAAAACATTGCACGGACTGGCCATCCTCCCTCGAGGAGACGTGCAGGGAAATGAGGTGGGATAACGAGCTCTTGGCTTGCCCGTGGTCACTGCCGGGCAGGATACTTTCTCCAGTTGCAGGTTTGCAGATGGACTTCGAGCAGAGCATTTCTTCAGCAGCACCCCTTTTACGTGATCTTGGGCACAATTTGGAGAAGAGATTTCACCGAGGGATTGAAATCTCCCCTCTCCCTGCGTGCACGCTCGCTGGGTGTGCTCTTACAGCTCAGCAAAGGACTTCTTCAGACTTTATGCAGAATACTTGAAATAAGAGGGGAAAAAACAGTGAGTCCACTGACTTTTAATCCCTGCTTTCAACTTCTTAACTCCGCTGCCTGTTACATTTTTTTTCCAGGGACAAGTAGTGAGTACACTACAAGATGTCCCCATCCAAGCAGCAGCCCCAGCCGTGCTCGGGACGATGATCCCTGAGCACAGCAGGGGGCACAGAGGTGCCAGGGGCCCAAATTCACCCTCGCTTGGTGGAGGACTTGTGCTGGCATTTCTTGGTTGGACCTGGGGATTTAATAGCATTATTCTGCTAGCAAAGGCTATAACAGAGGCATCATTATAATAGCAAAAAGTGCACTGGCAATTTTAGTTTACTTACAGAGCTGCCAGAAACTATTTACACATACAGCCACGATAGTATTTTGCTAGGGCTTATGACTGGAGGTTTTCCCAGAAAATCTGCATCACCAGTGCTTCGCAGGACAGCTATTCCTCCCTCTTCTACCTTCCCAGCATCATTTATCACTCTGGGGGGTGGATTTATGGTAGTTCCTGTGCTGCTTTGATCATTGCTCTCCACCAAGTCTGTCATTACAGCTGCTTTGCTGAATGTTTTGGGCATCTATCGGCCCTGATTGTTCCTCCCAGCTCTGAAGGCTGTGGGCACCCTCCCAGTTACAAACAGCAAACAGAGCAGTCTGGTGTGCCCGGTGCCACTATCAGAGCAAAAAGCAGGGCCAGACTGTGACTAAGGCAGAAATGTAATCCCCTCCTCCTTGAAATTTCTCTGTGGAAGAGGAACAAATGCAGAATTGCTTATAAGAGTTACCATTATAGTACTTTTCATTTTTTCATGGATAATCTGGCTTCCTTCCTCCAGATGCTTAGCCAACACAATGCCTGGCTATTCCATAAACACCTTCCGAAAAGAAGTTTCTCTGCAAAAAAGCAAGTTTCTCTGCAACCCCATCTGAAACTCCATTTTTATGATATTCTCTTGGTTTGCTCCAGCTCAGGCAAAGAGAGATGCCTGGCAGCGAGGTACCGCTGCGGCAGGGGCTCCCGTGTTCAGCTGCATCCCAGCAGAGGTTGGTGTTGGACCGTGGGGGGCAGTGGGTGTCCGTGGGCAGGGGAGGAGGCGTTCGCCAGGCTGAGCTGTATTTGCTGCTGCCCAGACCACGCATGCGTGATGTGGGGAAGCGACGTGCGTGCCACCGGTGACACACACTGAATCCTTGACCAAAAAGCACAACCTGCCTTTGGTACAGCTTCCCCTCCAGCACAGTCTTTGTCAGAGCCAGCGCTGCCCGGACAGGCTGCTGAAGTTCAAAGCAAATGCTGCAATGTGGAAAATAGGGTGACCGTGCCTTGCATGGCGGGGACAAATCTTAAATCTTTGCACGGCTTCAGAAAAATCTGATTTTGGGGGTCTGCCCACCGCCGGTGCCCGCAATTTGGGGATTGTGAAAACCTGTAACTGGAGCTGGCAGCACGTGGCACAAGGATGATCCTGCTGGGTCTCTGCAGGGGCTCAGAGAGTAAAAACCCAACAAGAAGAACGATACTGGTCCCAGTCCAGTCCAGCCTGGAGCAGGGTGACGAGCACTACACGCTCTAACCAGTGCGTAAAGATACCACAGGTCTATACATTAGTGCAGTGGTGGTTTATTTTCCCTTTTCCCTTTCCCAGCAATCCACATACACTTGTCTGCCAAGAACTCAGCCAGCCTTTGCTACAAGCTCTCCGCAAAGCCTCTGAGAGCCCATTTTGAGCCGCACCACCTAATGCAGAACCTGTCCCTGTGTTTGGTATATCTGGGGCTGCTTCTCTTCCATACGTTACCACGAATTTACTGACACTGTCTTATATCACCCACTCGTTCAACGTCACGCAATCTTCCCGCAGCTCTCCACACATGGTTTTTACTTTAACTGCCCTGAGTAATTCTTTATCAGCAGCGTCAGGTTGCTGCTGCTAAGGGGGCAGGAGGTGCGGTGGTAGCAGAGCAGGCAGGGCTCAGCTGAGCCCAGGGAATCCCTTACTCCGCTCAGCCTCCCAGCTGCACAGACCAGAGGGGTTTTGGGGGTTCCTGTCTGCAGCTCCGCCCGAAGCTGCTCGGAAGCGGTTTTGAGTTCCTGTTGGAGGAGGGTGGTGCCGGGGCTGGCACACGGACTTTGACAAATTTGTCTCGGCGGTCGGCGTTAGTCAGCCTGGCATCAGCCAGAGACATGCCATGGCTGCCCCCGCTCCCTGCACAGCCCACGTGGGCTGCTGGGCACCGGCTGGCCCCGCCAGCAAGCTGCAAAGCTCCAGCTGAGCTCTCTTGGGCATAAACACGATCCTCCCACCCCTAAATAAATACATCATTTGCTCTCTTTTTACCTTTGCTTTGACAGAGGAGCAGGGGCCGTGTTGACGTAGTCTGGCTCGTCATCCGGGCTTTCTGTCTGCAGAGCTGCGAGTGAGGATGGGAAGCGCTGATCAGTAAGCGGGTTGATCGAAAAACACACACACCCCCCAGACACGCCGTGTGTCCTGCCGATATTTAGCCTTCGGTGCTGACACTGTTTTGTGCCTGGGCTAAGAAACCTCAGATCACAGTGTCACGGTCTCCTTGAAGTGGCTTCAAAATGGTCACAGCAAATTTGCAAACGCTCTGCGAGCAGCGAGCGTGGACAGCTTTTCAAAGCCAAAAGAGACAGACTTAGATTTAATCTAGAAAATATGCAAACAGGATAACAAGAATCAGTTTGCTTAGGCAGCTTCCACACCAGAGCTCTTAAATACGTACGTATACGTTCACCACTATCTCCCAGGCCAGACTACCCCTACGCGGCACAGGAAGCCACACGTTAGATTAAACTGCTGTTTAAAGGTTAGCTTAAGAAATATGCACCCCCGATTACTGCAGGAGAGTCGCAGGCTGACCCACTGGATGTGCGTGCTGCACGTCTCTCTGTTGAGGGGGTTACAAGCTGCACCAGGGCAACTTCACAACCTAAGAGGATACAAGACATGAAGAGCGACATTCTTCTGTAGCATCCCGTGGTCAGGGTTTAGGGAGAGCCACCTGCACGGTGGCCTTTTGAGTACTAGAAACACCCCGTCCCATCACAGCAACGTTCAATTACAAGCGTGTGTAGCAATTTGGACGTTGCCTTAGATGTTTATCGTGGATGATTGGGGTAAAAATAACTCAAGATGGGGGCGATGGCTGCATTGCCCTGAGCGTGGTCTGTACCGGTCGAGCATGACAGGCACCCTGCCCACGAGCCCCATCCCTAAATAGTAAACAACTGCTGAGAACATACCTTCCACTTGCTGGAGTTTCCATACATGTATCGCCGCGCTGTTCTCATAGTCTACAGCATCATCTGTGACTAAGAAGAGTTTGGACAGGCTGATGGTGCACAGCAAGTGGTCTAAAAATGGACCTTTGTGAAACCCCCCTCCTACCGCCGCAGCCCGACCGCCCCGCGCACGTGGCTGAGTTTCCAGCCGCAGGTCTGCTGATGCCTCATCGCTTTTCCAGCCCTGACCACGTGCCTGGATATCTGCAGGCACGGATGGGGATCAGACCGGTCCCCGCTGCTCCTGCCTCCTCTAATTGCTCCGTACAAAGCCAGGCAGGAGCAGGGCAGGCTCTAGCATTGCAGAAAGCGTTGTGTTAATTCACTGAAGGAAACCAGCTTGACTTCCTATTTCGATTGCAACATCCCAGGATAGAAGCTGGAAGCCCTTAAGCAGACAGTCTGGTCCAACGCCATCCTCCAGCCACCGGCTGCAGCCTTCTTGGGCTGGACGTGGTGAGAAACCACAGGGCTAGAACCACGATCAATCTTGGCTGAAACAACACTGAAAGACCTAGAGAAGCAATGCAGATCCCAAAGCTCCTGAATTGCTGCAGAGAGCTCCAAGTCAAAGGGATCAGCTCGGAGGCGAGCTCTCGGCCGGTAAGGTATCACCACGAGCATTTTCCTGTGGAAAGGGGAAATGCTCCAGGTCTGCTCTGCGCCTGCGGCGGCCCCTGCACCCCGGCTCCGCCGGCACGGAGCTGCTGGGAAGAGCTGAGCCTGCCAGCGAGGGGGTTTTCCCTCTCTGCACTTCCAGATACCTTTGAACCACACACAGGAACCACGACAGCAGCACACCTACCCGGATCGGAGCCGTGAGACACTCCAATGATGATGTTCTGATAGGAATGGGAATCCTCCTCTTTCTCTGGCAGAGAGAAGAAAGAGGGAGACAAAGAGTTTAAGGAAGCGTAGGTGACCTGGGAAGATCCCTCAGCACCTGCAGGAGAGGGCTGTTTCCCACAACGAAACGCACGTTAGCTAAAAAAATCGTTAGTTTTCGTGACAGCCTGCGCTGACACGGGGCATCCCCGGCACAGCTGCCCCAGGCAGCAGCACCACCACCACCGATGCTGCGGAGCGCGGCTGAGCCTCTCCGGCCACGGCACCGCCTCCGAGCCCCGCGGGGGCGAGCGGCCAAAGCCAGTCCTCAGGCACCGTGACTTTTCTTATGAGTAGGAATAAAAACCGAAAAGCATAACCGCTAGCCCTACAGCGGCCCCTAAGCTAAGAGGGGGAGGGCCGGCTCCGGCCCGGGGTGGATCCCCAGGCACCCAGCCCAGGGCAGCCGTTGGGAGGATTCCTTCCCAGCGAGCGTTCAGCTTGTCACTGCGGTGTCTTCTTGGGCTTATTCTCAGTTTCTGGGAAGGAACTGAGCCCCGTTCCAAGCACAACATCTGCCTGAGCCCAGTACCCAAATCTATTAGCATCCAGAACCAAAATCTGCTTCAAAGAATTAAAAAAAAAAAAAACCACAAACCCTCCAAGCTCTTCGTTCTGTTGCTGGTTATTTCAGCTCTCTGGATGGGCCCGCGAGCAGCTGAACCACACGAGTCCCTACCTTGCTAACCTCAAAACCTGCATCCACCGACGCTGAAAACACCGCTGACACCCACCAGCTAGCGGTCACGGCACCTAAGCTGGAGAAGTTTGCAGACAGCGTAAGCCCCGCTGCTGCCCACCCCACGACCCGCCGCGCTTCTCCAAAGGGGAGAAGCACCGAGCTCAGCGGGTCGAAGGATCCCAGCCAGGACAGGCAGTCCCTGCCCCGGGGAGGGCTCCGCGGCCCAAAACCGCGCCGGGAGGGGAAGGCATTTAGCCAAGTGAGCCGCTGAGAGCAGCTCCGCGACACCTACACCCTGACACTACCTCTAGGTCGTCCTCAGCCACTGAAAAAGTATTAAAACTAACAAGTGATACAAAAACATTCATGGTAATACATTCAGGTTTCTCTTTCTTTTTTGTTCCTTTTTTTTTTACTAAGTTAAACTTTTTTGGTGAACAAAGTTTTTTTTTTTTTTCCCCTCCCTCTGGTCTCTTTAAATAAAAAAAAGGATTCATGTTTTGAAATTTGTTTTAGGTAAAAATAGATTGATGTTTGAGTCAGCACAGAAAAATGCTGAGTACCCAGGGAGGTGAAAACGTTTCATAGATGCAATATTTGCCTTGAAAAGATGCGTTTGAATGGAGCAGTGCATTCCATCCCACCTTCATGCGCTAGCCTCGTAAACCAAGCATACCAAAATATTCCATGGCCTCCCTTTGGCAAAAAGCTTCTGGACAAGGTCGTGCCTCTTCCCGCGTGTCGGGGCAGGACCCTGAGGGGCTGCAACCTCCGCTCACCCAAACCAGACCCAGCTACGAACAGGAAAATGGGCTCGTTACCCCAAACGCCCCTGCAGCGATGGGTCATTTCCTGCTGCCCAGAGACGAAACAGGGTGAGAACAAAGTGTTTTGTGCAATCGGAGCCGTGGGTGCGTTTGGGCTGTCCTGTTTATAACCAACGGGCGGACTGATCGGGACTTGGGCATCCCTCACGCCCCACAGCTCCGCTACACCCCTTAATGAAAGGGTCTCCTGGACCCACGCTTGCTTCAGGCCGTGCGGCAATAACGCGCAGACCTAGAGAGAAGTCTCGCGGGCTCCCTGGAGCTGGAGAAGAAACCCATCGCGCTTGCGTGGAGCCCTTACCGTTGGGTGGCGTGAAGAACCGGGCACAGTTGTAGTAATCCAGAGATATGGGCTCCCTGCAAGAAGAGCAGCCGCCATCAGCTCCTCCTGCCCGGGGCAGCCCACGGGCTTCCCAGCCTGAGCTACAAGAGAGCCAGGAGCGTGCCACCGCGCTGGGACCAGTATGGCTCCGCTGGATCGCGCCGGCGGGCAGCGACCAGCTACTTACACGTAGGCAGCGTCCCCTCGCAGGCAGTCCTCTGCAAGCAGAAAGGGTTTGCCGTCAGCACGCCGTGCCATTGCAGGAGCTCAAACCGCCCTCCCAAAGCACAGCTGGACACAGCCCCCCGGCGCAGCTCTAGCAGATCTCCCCAGCAGCCAGAAAGCCCCGGCACGGCCCCGAAGCCCGTCCGCAAGCAGAGTCAGGAGGCTGGAGCAGGGGCAGGCAGCCCCCATCCACCCCCCCCCGAGTGGGGCTCCCCACTTCTCGATCCTGCCAGCTGGCAGGGAGATTGGGAATATCATCCCGCGTTTGGGAAATGCGACCGCAGCCCCACACGCCAATGATCCAGTTAGGGCAAGCATCACTCACGCTGCCCCGGGAGGGAGCGGGGGGGCTCGCGAGCATCCCACCCCCCTCCGCGCTGGCCGTTAATCAGATCGGCGCGCATCTTATAAAGTGATCACTAAATTAACCAAGCCGGAGCTCCGCCAGCTGCGGTGTCGGCTGCTCCCCGCCGGCTCTCGTCCCTGGTAACCCCTCCTCGCCTCGCAGCCTTCCCTCCCCGCACCCCCGCACGGGTGGCTGCAGCATTTACCTGTCAGGAAATTCTGATACCTGGACTCGGTCCTGCTCCCTGCGGAAAAGCAGAGGGGCACGTTACGCTGGGGCTGAGCCGTGGGAGCCGTTCGATGATGGAGCCACCGAGCACCGCAGCGTCAGCAGCTCTGTCCCGGCTCAGCTCCTTGCTCCGGGACGCCCCAGGTGTTGGGACAGCCAGGGGTGATATTTTAAATAATCTGGCCCTGTGGCTCTAACCAGGACTGGTCAGCTGTAGCAGGATGAGCACTGGATTTTAAACTCACACCCAGGCTAGTTCTTATTAAATATCGCTGCGCAGACCAGCCGCAAGCGTCGTGGGTAGGCGCTAATAACAGCGGTTAATTTTATCACCACCCAGCTTGTTTCCAGGATAACCCCCCGCCGTGCCCTGCCCGGGGTCCGGCAGTGAGGAACCAGCCCCTTGGAGGCTCCGTCTTCCCAAAACCGGTGGGAGCTCCCAGCCGACCCCTACACAAACGAGCCGAGATTTGCAACATCCCCATTGATGAATTTTGCGGTAGGCGCTTCCCCCGCGGCCGCGTGGATGGAGAGAGCATTGAACCGGTGCCCGTCCCGGGGGAGATGCTCACCGTATCCAGCGCGGCGGGAGGCACTGAGCTGCTCGGTGGATTTTCTGAAAGAGAGAAAAGGGAGCTAAAATCCCAGGTCTGAGCAAACGGTACCGGGGGTTACAAACGGCAGCAATGACTAAGCCAGAAGGCCCATCCGTGAAACCTCCCTGTGAGGTTATAGCAGGACACACATCGAGCAATGGGAGTTGAAGAGTTTGGGGTCAAATCCCAAGATGGGAATAACTACGCCTGAATATTGCAGCGGAGTTACGGCGGCTGTGTAGTTCCTGGGGGTTTTGGTGATGGGGAGAAGGGGATTTCTTGTGTCAAACTGCTTATAAGCAAAGAATGGCCATTTCTTTTTCATGATGTACCTCTTATGGACAGCCACAGCTCGTTTCCTTGGGTTTGCTTTAAATGGTTGCCAGTAGAACACAGTCAGACTGAAGAAAATCCAGAAAAAGCCTAAACCCACTATTGACCATCAATTAAGTATAGCCCAAGCCCCATCTACAGGGTCCAGAACCCAATCCCAAATCCTGAACATTCACGTTGGGTGAAGTTCATCCAACCTTGGCTCTATAGCTAGGTTTTGCTTTGGTTTTTTACCTACCTTGCTATTGATAAGTTTTCAGGTTCCTTAATCTGTTCCAGCCTTCGGGTTGCAGCTAGCACAAGAGCAAAAGGAGATGTTAACGGTTATGGCAGCAGCAGATATTTCAACGAGCACAGAGCATCCATCAGAGACGATTCCCCGGTTCTGGCAAGCACTTTTCTAACCCATCCCGAAACAGCTTCCACATCGTTCCTCAAAAGTACGTAAATGGCCAAAATGGGAAACAAAGAGAGGAAAAGCTGGTGTCTGTGCAGACGGCAGAGCTAGCAAACACCCACCGCAGGAAGCTACAATCCCAACCGCTGCTTTATTTCCTATTCTCCCCCAAACCCGCTTGATTCGGGAGCCTTCCCCCGGCTCAGCACCCCTCCCTTCGCCCTGCGAGATGGCGGCTCTGAGCCTCGCTCAGGCTGGGCTGAAGCGAAGACTCGTAGGGGGGTTTGTGGGGCTCGGGCCGAGATAGGTCCCAGGGAAAGGAGCAGCCCCGGTGACATTTAATACAGACCCCATCAGCAGCTCGTTTTAGGATAAAAATCAAAAGGTCAGCGGCTAACCCAAGTTGCCGCAGGAAGCAGCAAGGGGGTGATGGTACATGAGTCACTCCCGTCGATTCGGGTTCACCCACACCGGCGTTTGCACAGGGCCAACAGGGCGGTTTGCAGAGCCCAAGTTAACGAGGCGTTGCATTTCAATAACACCGCTTTGGTGATTTATTTTCAACGTGAAGGGAGATTTTTTTTTTTTCCTAGAGCTCAGAACGCGCATCGCTAGAAACATCTAAGGTGGCTTTGATAATCTCGGTCTAATATAATTTCACTGCCTGGCTTTGAGGTGACCCTTTGATTTTTACTTTCCCCCCGTTCTGTGCAGGCAGGACCCCCACCCCGCAACACAGGAGCCTCGTGCAACGTTCATACTCACTGGAATGGGATCGAATCACCTCAAACCTCTGCTGGCTTTCGAGCCTGGGGAAAAAAAAAAAAGTACAACCTCAGCTGAATTCTGGGTCTACGACAGGGAAAACAGATGCAAGAGACCTCCCTGTTCGGTGAGCGGAGGGAAGAGAGCACAGCCTCCACGCTGGGCTCGGTGAAATGCCGAGGTGCGGCGCTCAGCGTGTCCTGCAGGACCCGCGTGAGCTGGGAGCAGCTTCCCGGGCTCCTCTTTGACCCTTTAAAGTCAAAATGTGCTTACGGACCATTGGCAGAGCAGCCAACATCAGCTAAGGGAAGGACCCAGGGATGAGGAAAACGTCATTTAGGATAATTCCCACTCTGACACTTTATGCACCGGTTAAGGCCAGGAGAGCGTTTTCACCCAGAAAAAAACTGGGTGTTCACCCATGAAATGGCTTCAAACCCCACTGCTTCTCCTCCGCTGCTGTCCCTGCCCCTCCCAACATCCCTTAACATCAACCTGAAAAAAATAACATACGTGATCGACAATAAAAATAACATTATGCCCAATAACCTCTCTATTTTTTAGTTGCCAGGAGAGCTCTCTTCAGAGCACAGAGGATTCAGTGGCTCTTCCACCGCAGGTGCACACAGGCACTCACGAACTCTGACCGCAGGACGCTGGAAGTGTCCCTTTCCCCCCGGCTCCTTTCTTTCGGGTCACCCCCCCATCCCAAGCCGGTGTTCACGGCACAGGGCTGGCGGGAGATGAGGTGTCAGGCAAAGAACCTCATTGCAAAGTCTGCAAATACACAGAGGCAAACCACTTTGCTTGCCAAAAGCCCTAACTAACCCAAAACAGATCTCTAAAAAGAGCACACGATACCACGAGGCTGAACTCAAACCACCTAATCCAGGTATAAACGTCAAGAAGTCGGGTCGATTCGGTACGAGCCCGCAGGGGACGGAGCCTGGGCTGGCTTTTCCATCGGTCTCCGATGGAGACCACACCGAAGCCTTTCCCCCGGTCCCGGGCAAGCGGGGCAGAAGCAAACACCCCAACCCCTCGGAGGCCTTCGCAGAGCTGCTTTGCACCACGTTTGCTCCTGTATCAAAGGTCACAAGCCAGCTTTTTTTTTTTTTTTTTTTCTTTATATCATTTAGCTGTGGTTTGTCTGTTGCTGAAGGAAATCAGGGGGGGTGCGTGTGTGTACAATGCATTTCCTTCGTTGACTTATGCTGCAGGTCGGTGGTTGCTCTGGCACAGGGTCCCACCAGCACCAGCCAAGGGCAGGGTCTTGTTTATGAAGTTACCAACCTCTCTACTTCATCTTTTGGGCACGATGGGACAGGGTAAGGACTTGCCCTTCCAATTTTCCAGACCTTTTTCCAACTAGTTAGTGACTCACGGTCAGAGCTTCCGTTTCATTTTCGATTATTCTTTGTAAAGGCATTACCCCTTCAGCAGCACCCCGGGCTGGGGCACGCCGCCCCGCATGCCCCATTCTGGGATTATTTTATTGTATATAAATCCAGATCTCATGGAGCGGGTCTGGCTCTGGCCAGGGTCTCACCCCGGGTGAGCTGTCCGGGGGAGAAGCGTGACTGTGAAAAGCAACTTACTGGTTCCTCCGCTCCCTCAGCTGCTTCTTTCGCTTGGTAGCTGGAAGACAAGGGGGGGGGGAAAAAAAGCTCTTAGAAAAGGATGATTTGGGAGTTAAAGATCAGCAAGGCCAATAAAACATATTCACAAAACTTCTTCGAGCACGAGAGGACAGCGGAGGCAGCGAGCAGCCGTTGCGACAGGGTTTTGGTTTATTTTTTTTAAACCATGTCTAAAGTGTAGTTTTGTCTCAGGCAGCGCGAAGCAAGCAAGTCATTCCTGTCCCCAAAACCCCACCCAGCACTGAGAGGTGGGCTCGACCCCCCTGCCAGGGTGGGTGCTCGCCCCGCTCTCTTTGTATTTAATGTATGTATGAATACATCCCCCAGCCCGTCCTTTCGTGCTGCCCTCCTCCTGCCTGTCTGCCCCAGGGCTCCCGCAGGATTTGTGCGTCTGGATATGGTCCTCCCGCGCGGGGTGTCCCAAAGCCACCCACCACGGTGTCCACGGAGAAGGGTCTGCAGCCCACGGCGTTGCACCCACCCCAGGGAAGGGGTGCTGCAGGGTCGGGGGGGGTCCTTCCCCCCCAGCTGCTCCCTGGCCGCCAGCAGAGACCCCTTCCCAGCCCAAGCTGCCGGGAGCATCCCCGCGAGGGCAAAGCTGTGGCTGAGCAGGACCAAACCCTTCCCGCAGGGGACACCCCAAAACGAAAGGGTCTGCCCGGTGTGACCCCCCAGCCCGGCCCGGGGCGGCGGGCAGGACCTTACCGGAGAGCTGGCACTTGACGCAGAGGCTGACGGCGGCTCCCAGCAGCATCAGCGCGGCGGCCGCCCACAGCAGCTCCAGCTGCGCCATGGCCCGGCCGCATCCAGCCTGAAACACAGCGGCGAGGGGCATCAGGGGCACCGCTCGGAAAGCTTTTACCACCCGAAGAGGCACGCGCTCTCTGCCTTCGCACCCCCAAGAGCCAGGCGTTTGCTGGGGATGCAGAAGAGACTTCAGGGTTCTATTACGGGGCGGCAGAGGCGATGCCCTTTCCCCACGCTGCTCTGGTCCCGGGGGCTGCACACACACTTTCCACTCCAGTGAGACCCGAACCCCCCATTCCACTGCCGGGAAGGAGGGATTTCCCTTGGGACATCAGCACAAAGAGGAGAAACCCACTTGGATTCACTCCTTCCCAATCCCATAACCCACGTTGCCATGGTCAAGCATCCTCAGCAGATATTATTTTTTAATATCTAGAAGGAAGGGCACAAAGGGAGGCACTTGGAAATATTCAGAGCTGCCAAGACCTCTGTACAAGGTGCTCCGGTTATTTCCCTGCAGCACAGAATTACTTTAAGTGTTAAATTCCCCACACTTTTTCCTGCGTTGAGCTGGCTCAGACACCGGTTTTTCCCCTCCTTTCCGTGACAGGCTCTTCCACAAACAGCAGCTAACATTTTGTAATCATCAGCATGATTTGGCTTCAATTTCTTCCTTTAAAATACAAAACATCCTATAAATATCACAGAAAACAGCCTGCTGGCTCTGGGACAGACTGTTAAGCCCGTTCCTATTCCCCGGGGCCAGATTTTCTTTACTTCCAGATTATTTTAATTTATTTTTGTTTTCAATAAACTACTTCTTTGGCCCCCAGGGATGGAGATGCTTCAACTTGCCAAAGGCCGGTACGTCGTTGCTCCGCCTGGTAGGAAGCTTTCCTACCGCCTAACCTGAATCTCCCTGATTACAATTCGGTGGTATAGCCACTGTGGATGGGGGGAGGAAATATATGTATATAGGGGGAAATATATATATAAAAAACAATTAATAATTAAAATAATTTAAAATAATTAAACAAATATCAATAACAGTCGACGGAAAACAGCAGCTTGATCCTGCCCTGTTCAGCACCTTCTGCCTCCGCGTGTGTAAAGCGGAATAAATAACATTTCTGCCACACCGACAGCCTGTTCCCGCGGGAGAAAACCCAGGGACCTCCTCGCAGCAGCCGAGCCCCTCGGTGCGGCCGAGGATGCCGGTGGGAGATTTATGGTCCAGTTCGGCATTGGAATCCCAGTCCTACACCAGCGTCCTAATTACCAGGGCAGGCTGTAAATGATTGTGGGGCAGGGGAAGGAGAGGAAAGACATGGTCCCCCGTTTCTGCTCCAGACAGCCCCTCCAGCCCAGCATCGCTCTGCCCCGGCCAGGAGGGAGCGATCGCTGAAGGACGGAGAAACTTAGATTACAGAAAACATTCCTCAAATGTAGTCAAAAGCAAAAACTCTGGGTATTTTAAAATATCCTGGATTTAGAAATATGGGACTGAAAGGTCTACAAACAGTGAAGGAGTCCAGCCTTTTACCATCACGACTATATCAGACAATTCCAAATTGATCAAGCTTCATCTTAAACATAGTGACACTGCTTGTCATTACTGCTCACAACGGAAGGTGTGTCAGAATTTTTCTCCTCTTATGGTTAGAAATCATCTTTTATCTTCCAGCCTTAATTGATTCATGACCTTTTTATAGTAGTTTGTTCTTGATGCTCATCGTTTTCTGCAGCTTGAGCAGGTGTACCCACAAATGCCTGCCCCCGAACAATACCGATGTAAAAAGCAGCAAATGGTAACATATATGGTCTATCATATGGAGCAAAATAAAAGGACAAAATACAGCAGAAAAACCTAACATTCAAAAAGCAGCCTTTAGAAGCCAGTATGAGCAAGAATATGACCAACAATTTAAATATTTTGGGACGGGCTGCCTGGGCTTTGGTGCCAGCATCCTCTCAGCGCTGCCCAAAAGTCCCAAAAGACCCAAAATCAAGCAGGATGAGGACTTGGCTTTAAGACCATCCTCTCTGCTTGTGAGCAAAACTGGGTTTATTTCTACTCCCTTCAAGGTCACCCAGACCCACGAGGCCGTGGCAGCTCCCGGCACTCGCTCCACCGTGGCTTTGCTCTTTATTGACCCCCGGGGCCTTTCCCTGCAGAGTTTCTTGCAGCGCCTTCTGAAGAAGCTGGGATGAGTTGTTGTAAATTAAGGGTGTGCCCAGCACCCACCTTGGAGGTGCAGGACCAGCACCCCCAGCTGCAGCCGGCACATCGGGGTCGGAGCCCGGTCAAAACCATGTGGTTTCTCACATCATTTTTCCTTGGCTCAACATCCCCCCTGGAAATCACGAGCTGTGGATCATGGATCACCTCTGCAAGAAGCAGCTAAGGGAAGTTGGCCCAACGCTGGTCACCGAAATTCGTTATACAAAGGGCTGTAACGCTGCTGGTTTGTGGGCTTTATTGGTTATTGGTTTTTTGACATCCCCCCTTTTTTTTTTTTCCCCTTTTTATTTTTTTTTCCCCCCTTTTTCTTTTTTCCCCCTTTTCCTTTTTCTTCCCCCTCCTTTTCCTTTTTCTTTTTCTCCCCCCCTTTTCCTTTTTCTTTTTCTCTCCCCTTTTCCTTTTCCTCCCGCCCTTTTTCTTTTTCTTTTTCTCTCCCCTTTTCCTTTTCCTCCGCCCCTTTTTCTTTTTCTTTTTCTCCCCCCCTTTTTCTTTTTCTTTTCCCCCCCTTTTTCTTTTTCTTTTTCTCCCCCCCTTTTTCTTTTTCTTTTCCCCCCCTTTTTCTTTTTCTTTTTCTCCCCCCTTTTCCTTTTCCTCCCCCCCGTTTTTCTTTTTCTTTTTCTCCCCCCCGTTTTTCTTTTTCTTTTTCTCCCCCCCGTTTTTCTTTTTCTCCTCCCCCCCCCTTTTTTTTTAAAGTACAGGCAAGGCAGAGCTGAAGGCTCTGACAGCACTGACCTGGTTTGTACCCCTGTCGGACAGGCCACCATCTCCCTTCCGGAACCGGTTTAATTTCTGCAGCGGGGCAGTAACGCAGCGAACCCCGGCTGCTCCCGCAGGAACACCCTCGGTGGGTACCTGCGGGGGCTGAACGGGGCCCCGCGCATCCCACCCCCATCCCGGCATCCCCCAGCGAAAGCTCCCGCGGGCGCCGACTCTCAAGCCCAACACCAGCCCGGAGGTTATTATTTGTGTTCACCAAACACCCAAATCCACGGAAACCCTTTCTTTTGGTACAAAACCTCCTCTCTAAGGAGGGGACGGAGGCAGGTGATGAACAGATTTACGACAAGCAGAAGGCTGGAGGCACTTACTGACGGCTGGCGGGATATAAATAAAATATTTGGAAGGCTGAACGTGCGCTCCCTGCTCTGCCTTGGGGAGACGGGAGAGAATAAAGAGGCTCGAGCCACCGAGGGCTGCGACGAGGCCCGAGTGTCAGAAGGACGGCCAGCGTTAGCCACTTGCCGATCAGCCTTGCTTTCAAGATGCTAAATTCAAACACAGGGAGAAAACAGGTTCCCATCTAGTTTCAGCTCTTCAGGAGTAAAATTCAGAGAGCGGCCAAATGCCCTGTTCTCTTTCTACACTTCTCTGTTCTCCTTTTATATGTTTTTTTTCCCCTTTTTGCACCGGCAGAAGTTTCTCCTTGCTGAAGAAGCCGGCGTGTGCCTCCGGCAGCCCCAGCACCACGGCCCCGCCAAATCCCCTGGGAGCAGCCGCTGCCAACAAGCGATTCCAGGGAGAGCAACTCGCTGGATAAAGCCGCGATCTCTGAGCACAGCCCCTCTCCTGCGAGGGGAGCCTTCCCCAACAGGGGCTGCTCTTTTCATGGCCTCAGATATTTTTAGCAATCAAAGAAACAAACTTTTTTTTTTTTTTTTTTTTTAAAAAAAATGGGAAGTATTAACGAACTTGCAGAAGATCATCCGGTCTGTACGTGCTAGGTCTTTTATTCCCAGCTGCTGGTGCGGAAGGTTTCTAGTCCAAAGATATAGCGAGTCTCCAGTAACGGGGCTCGCTATGAACAGCCAAGGGAAGGAGAGGTTGTTTTATCACGGAGGACCGAAAGGTCTCTCGCTTTTAAGTCTACTAAGAGAGAGTGAGAGTACACGGACATTCATTGTCAATCTGTCCGAGAGAGAAGCAGCAAAGTGAGAAAAGCTGTTTAAATTTAAATAAGACAACACTGGCTTATAAAAGGAATGGGTATAAGCTGGAGACGCACAGGCTAGAAATAAAATTCATAACGGATGGAAAGTCTGGCAGAACTTTCCAGCAGAAGAGGCGAAAAGCTCACTTAAAAACCCTTTAAGAGTACTTAAAACATACTTAAAATTTTGCTGAAAATCCAGGAGAGTGAGGAATGTGTTGATGTGGCATCGGCAAAAATGGCTGCTTTTCTGCAAGCTCATTTCGGATGAAGTCATTTGAGCCCTTCGCAGATGTCAAGCCCACCCCCCAAGCTCACACTGCAAGATAAAGACCAAAATTGCTGGGTTAGGTCATGTGTTCAACCTCTTTCTAAAAAAATGCCCAAAAGGTAAAATATAAAACAGTCTTCTCCTTTCCCCTCCAGAAAGTTTTGTGGTCTGCACCAGTTTGCAATAAATTAAGGCTAATTCAGACTGATTGGATGAGTCACCGGCATGAAATATAAAGTGGGAAGTTTATTTAAAACCTCGCCATATGAAATCTAGCGCAAGGACTTGTTGAACAGATGCAATATTCAGCTTGACTCAACGTCTCTAACATTTCTAAGAAAAGAAACACTACTTTCTGTTTGTCTCCGTTGCACAGATTGCCGCAGAAAGTCCCGTCGATTTAGAAATTAAAGTCTCAGACCAAGGAAGCTCCTGTGGTTGGAACCACTTCAATGACCAGCGTCGAGCCTCCAGAAAAGCTCCTTTCCAGAGGTCTGCACATCCCATTTCCTACCAGATTTTATGCCAGTGTAAGTTTTCTTAGGAAAGCTGCTTCAGTATAGATAAAGTCTGGTTTTGTACAGCTACTCAAGTAGACCATGCTTTATTTCATGCCAGCAGTAGATGCATTTTGGTAGAACATAGGGAAAATTGGAACTGATAAGTCAACTTTAAGATAGATTATCACTTTGTAAAATGCTTTAAAAAAACCTCCGGTGGAAAATAGAGCGCAAAATCCTAATCACAAGCAGCGTGCCAGCGTGAGGAGGTAATTCACAGAAATATCTTATATTTGTCCTTAACTTCCCCTGTTTCAGGCAGCAGCAAAGCCGTGCAGCATCCTTCGCCACCGCTGCGGAGTCCAGGGGGACGCCACATTAGGAATATCAGACATAGGCGACCCATATGTATGTCACCAAGTACCCCTATGTAGTCCAGAGCAATGCAAATCAGCCAGTATCACACGAGATTATCCCATAATTACCCTGCTTTGCTGAAGTGCCTACCTCATGGCCCATATTACACTGAACATTGACCACAAGAGAAAACCGATGCAAAGACAAAGCTCTTTTCCATCTAGGATTAGCAACTTCAAGCACTTATATGCAGTAAAATAAATACATTCATATACATGATGCCAGTCAGCCCTGAAACGGATGTAAAACCCAGAAAGTGTAGTAAAAGTCAGCTATTTTATAGGATTGGGCTTTGGAGGGGGAAACACCGTGGGCTGCAGCGGTCCCAGAAGCTATAGGCAGGAGCTAAAAGCAGGACTGAACAGATTTGGGATGAGGGCAGCTCAGCTCAGCCCGAACCTTCCAGAGGTTTTTAGTAGATGTGAACACAGAAATAATGTAATTAAAGCCATGCTGCCGTCAGCAGATGGGGTGGGGAGATGGAAAGAACAGTATTGTGAAACGGGCAATGCGGGTTCTATGGGACAGACTCTCATCTTGGGTCCAGAGGGGAATAAGTGCCGCTGAGAAGAGATATTTGGTATTTTTGGTACCTTGGAGCTTGCCAGGTGATGGCCGGCAGCAGCAGCGAGGAGTAACATCCAGCGTGTTGCTTTTCAAAGGGGTTTTGCAGGGACGACCTTGAACCCTCTTTAAAAGGGTCACCGAGATCTAGCCTAGGATCTCCGAGCTCACCAGAATCAGCGGGACACCCCAAAGCCTTCCCGTGAACCCCACGCACCCCCAGGCACCTTCCCGTCCCCCGCCTCCCTCTCCCACCTTACCCGCAGCCTCAGCCGCTCTCCCCCGTCCGTCCCATCTCCTCCTGCATCTCACGGCCGCAGCAGGCGAGGCTGGAGCCGGTTCCTCCCGGGCTCGTTAGCCAGTTTCTGGTTTCCTGTCATCATCTGAATCACCAACCCCAACATCCGCCGCCCGGCCGGTCAGCCCCTCGCCGGCTCACGAGAGGGACCCGCGGGTGCTGCTCGCACAAACGCGCCCCGGGCAGCCGCTCGCGGGAACGCGTCGGTTTGTCTGCGGCGGGGAGAGGAAGAAGCTCGGACGGCGAGGAACCACCACCGAGGTCCCTTCCTAAGCAGCCCTGGAGTTTCAGATGGGGCTGGTGTCCCCCCAAAACGTTCAAGTGTCCTTTTAGCAAAGAGCCTTCGCAGGATTTAACACTGCACGCAGGGAAGTGGCAGACACTGCCTGGAAAAACTCAGGGCGGATAAAGCAAATAGCAAGTCCTCTCTTAGTTTTTACAGAAAAGATGATATCAAGTCTCAAAGGCAGCAAATAGCCTGAGGTCACCATCGCTAACGGCCAAACCTGCAGCTCCTGTCCAGAGCTGTAAGAATAAAACTATTTCTTATGCTGCAGTCTTGGCGGTTTGCAGACATCAGACACAATTTCACTGTACTCTTAAAAAAAAACAAAAAAGAAAAAAAAGTAGTTCCCTAATTTTTTTTGTGCTTGAATAGAATGAAAAGGGTTTATGAAAAATGGGGAATTTATCTACTGGCTTAGAGCCCCATTACAGGACACAAAAGATGTCCTGCTCTAGGAATAGGAAAGTCTGCACGTGTACGTAACAGCCCTGTAGAGCTGTCGCTACCGGAGCGCGGCGGCCAGCCGGGCACGCGCTTTACAACCACAAACAAAATGACGTTCCATGCTGCCGCTCATTACGGCTCTACAACACCTCTCTTACATACAGCCATGGAAGTTATTCAGTAAAGGGAAATTTTGTTATATTTAAATTAAGGCACTCTCAGGCTACCACAACCAGTCATCTACAGCCGTCTCTCCACGATAGAAGGTGACTCTTCTACCATAAAAGTGATAAAATAGCCAACTGTTTACAACCTTTGCAACCCTGGGATGGGAACTTCGCTACCAAGCTTTCAGAGGAAACGTTGCTTTGATGAGATAGTTAACCACTGTAGCGCAAATACATTTAGACTTTCTCTCTTCCAATTCCAACCTGAGGTGCAAATATCACTGCTTGCACGCGCCTCTCGGAGCCGCTCTCACACGGCGCGGAAGCCTATCTCGAAATCAGTACATATAATCTGAACCAACGACTGGAAGAGAGAGACCCAGCTTTGAATTGTTTGTCCGGTTTCTGGCTGGCCTCTGCATAAGAAATACTATATAATGTGAAATACATTTCTGACTGCTAAAACAGTTGCTACAAAATTGGCATTTCTAGCAGAGGTCTTAGCTATGAAGTAGTTTATCAGGGGCTTTCTAGCAGGTTTTTTATGTATTTAAACATAAGCTGATAACAGAAGCTGTACAAAGAGTTCTTCGTAGCAGAACGGATGCTCTGAATATGCTGGAGACAATTACAGTTTGTCTTACATATCAGAAACCTATGTCATCAGGAGCAGCCACTGCTAAAAAGGTACCACCTATTTGCTTACAGGTTCTCTGCTGGGTCTCACAGCTTCAGAGATGACTCACTGCCGTGGCACGGACGTTACCACGGTTGGCACGGACTGTAGCAAAGGCACCTCGTGTTGGTCCCCTAATTGTCTCCTGGACCGACACATGCGACTGCTCGGCTTCTCCGGAGCGGCAGAGGCTGTTGCCACGCCGGGGAGCAGCACCGTGAGCGAGGACGGCTGAGGGTGCAGAGCAGCGGGTCACCCCCAGCGCCTGACAACCGCTCCTGGGTAGAGCGATGTCCTTTGAAGTCATCGGTCCTTTTGAGAGATCAACCAACCCGATTTCTAACCTGATTAGAAGGCAGCTACTGCAGTCATACAGACAGGGGTACAGACACCATCTCCCTTCTCCGTGTTTCTCACGAGAAGGGTTCAATGTAGAGGTTTAGGGTGAGAGCCCTCACTCCGAGCACCTACCAACACAACCACGAGTTCTGCTCTTCGCAAAGCCGGAGTGAGCCCCCTCCGCCGCGCAGACAATAACCCCCCCCATCAAACCCAGCTTGTGACGCCAGGCTCTACCCCGTGCCTGTCCTCTCCCTCCTCTGACCCCCGTGCTTCATCTGGACCTGCTGCTAGAAACCATTTCTGGTCCGATAAAAGGTCAAAGACAGAGGCGCATCATGCTTTTATCTACTGCAATAAATGATGTAAAATGCCACATTACAATTTCACCTTTCTATGTCCTTTTCAAAGCTTACCCATTTCAGCTTGGTTTTGTTTTCCCCCCATAACAAACACAGAGCCTCTACTCCTTCAGTCAGTTTTACCAGCAAACCAAACCCTCTTTTATTTTTTTCTCCCCTTTTAATACATAGCCAAGCAGCTGTAGAAATACCTCTTCGGGCCCAGAGAGGTCATGAGACTCCATCTTCCACCCTCCCCAGCTTACCTGTTGGGGTTGGGAGACCGAATGCCCTGGGGACCGGTTTACATCCTTTCAGATAAAGGGGGGGTCTGCTCAGAGACCAGCTGGTCTTTTGCTTGAACCAGGTGTTACGACTAATGCTGATCAGAAATTCCCAGTGAAACGATTAGAAATCAATGCATCATCTAAACCTGACCTTTCTGCAGAAACCCACCCAATGCTGAAAGTTTGGAGGAAAGGTTTCTGAGCTCCGACAGGCTTTCTCCCAGAGCTCATAAGCTTTGCAAGTCAAGCGTTGCCTACTTTGCAGGAGACCAGCATTCAAATCCCCCTTGCTTTGGGACCAGAATAAGCACGTCTCATCCCAACCACTACGTATTTGTTTTGCCAAATTTTCACAGCAGCTTTAATGAAAACCACGTCTTGGAGGAAATTTTCTGACATGCTAAAGTAGCGCAAGCACGTTTTTGTATAGACCAAGAAACGGCTTTCCTCTCGGCTGTAGCTGCAAGAGCATTTCCCCAGCTAAAGGGGAAGTGCCACCTCCTCCCCTGCCCCAGCTGCACGCCCCACTGCAAATCTCATCTCACCGAGCTGAAACCGAAAGCGGCCCCGTTACAGCTGAAGATACATGCTGCTACCACCCAGTGGAAAGACAGCTCACAGCCGGGATTTCTGGGTGCTTTACAAAAATTTGGCCAAGTAAGGTTTGCAAAGGCTAATCCTGTACATCCCTACGGCGCTATAAAGCTTCTTCCCATTCTTATCCTGCTCAGTTCATCCTTGTAGACACCATTATTCTTAAATTTAGACACAAAAACCTAGAAGGTTTGAACACTTTTATTTGATTTTTTATACAGCAATACAAATTATACAGATTCATTACAGTACAGATTTTGCAGGGGTTTATAGAGGTACTTAGTGATTTTTGGTTTATTTAAAAGAAAGAGGCAGATCTTGGGAGCACGGTGACATGAACCAAACAATCTCATAGTAGGAAGCAAATCCCTACCGCGCCGAACACTAACCTGGCTGAAACCTACTGGGCGGAAAGGTGGTGGCAGCGTTCCCAGCAATAACGTACCCCAAACATCAACCCTGGGATACTCTAGAGCTTTTCACGAGACTTTGTGAGCTTACAGGTAAACACGTTGTTCCTGTAACAGCGCCGAAAGTCCTTAAAGCCCTTGGATGCACTTTGCTGCAAAGGGGACAGAAATGAGGGAAGCTGATGTTAAAATTAACCTGCCGTTGAGCAGGCAATGTCACGTAACGGAGTCATTGCAGCTATGGAAAAGGAAACCATAAAATTCTTTAGATTTAGTCACCCAAACGGCTACGTAAGATGAGAAACGTGATCTCAGACCTAATAACAGCGACACCGCACGCACACCGTGACACCGCATGTGCAACCAGAAGCCCATCTCCCGTTTCTTGCGCCCAGCTAAGCATCGGGTTTAAGTGAGCAGACACGGGCAGGAACCAGCAAAGCTCCCTCGCAATCCCTAATGCGCAGGATAGGTGCAAGCTATACACCTATAGCTTCGGCAGTACGTTTCTCATTAGTCCAGAACATACAATGTCATCAGGATATTGCTACGACTGACGTGCATCAGGCTTGAGAGTCAAGTATCTGGCACTGAAGGGTTAAATCCTTTCAGAAAGCAAGGTCAAAGAATATGATCACACCATTTTAAATGCTTCTAATTGGTTTGGTTTAATACTGATATAGTGAGTGGTCTCACAAATAACAGAATATATTGCAGACTACATAGATAAAATGTATGCACCCAATAAAAGATGGCTCTCTGCCACTGCAAATACACTCGATTCCTTAAAATCCTGCAGTGGATAAGTGGCATTTGAGAGGAGGGATTCAGCTACCAGATTAGAAAATTCCAATCTCAGCTGGAAACCAAATTCCTCTTCAGCCACAGAAACTCCCAGTTCTAAAAATTTAAGACAAGCATCACTGACAAAATTGCATCGCAAGAATGCAGCCCAGAGAAGAGCCCTTGAGAACTGCAAAGGTAACTGATTCTGCAGTAGAATATGCCAGGATCTACGAACAGCCCCGTTCCTTCAGAGCCTTCGCTCTCATCTGGTAGTGAAACACAGAAACCATCAAAACGTAAAACATCAAACTTCACACAAATTTAGAGATGCTCGCAGTTAGCAGCTTATTGCCCGTGTTCTTGCCCTAAGTGTGAATAACCACGAGACGTACTTCCACACACTGAGAAGGAAAGAGGTCGGTGTAGAAAACCAGCGATCTATGCCTGGCTTCAAACTGCACTGCTTGGAGCAAAGTCGACACGCGCAGCCCTTGTCCAAAACCCACCCCAGGTGAACAGGGGGACTCCTGGAAAACAGTCACTCCAAACAGCTCTGTTCAAAGCAGTCCACGGGACAAGGGCTGCTCTGAAAGTCTCTACATGTGAGTGCTCTGACGAAGGGGTCGCACATGCATTTCAAAATTTGCTGGCTTTATTATTCAATCTTTTCTACAAAAAGGAGGGGTTGCAGTATCACAGGATTTTGCTCTAAAATTCGCAAGATACTATCATCTTATCTGAAGACAGGTCAGCAGCTAGCACTACAGGTACCAAATGCTCCTACTATACTATGTGCTAAAGTCAGGATTGAAACTATAATAGAATTCGTAAGACAAGTTGAAAAATATCAGCATCATCCAAAACTGCCCTGGGACGGCGAGTCTTGGCCACAATCACTGTCACAACCAGCTCTGGGACACCTAGCAGAACTTCAGAAATTCACGGTCAGCATTGGAGTCTCCTTTAATAGTGCCAGCGCATCCCAGTAGTAGGTTAACCTCCTCTCGCTACTTTAGGAAGGCAAGTAAGCCACCCTCGAGGGCACCAATTTAACTTGACTCTATCTCCAGCGCATCATTTGAATATGTGAACACTCCTCCACCTCCTTCTTCAGCCATCAGAACAACATTCATGACCACAAGCACAAAGAGCCCCCTCGGATGCTGTTACAGACTCGCACGGTCCAGTGAGTTGGCAACACACCCGTGCCAGCACTGGGCTGCTGCCATTAGAGGACTGGGATTAGCTCTCCCAGGACCGCTCCTGGGCTTGGGAGCTCAGTGGGGTTTATTTTTTGGCGGTTGACAGTGGAGTTTTGCAGCACGTTAGATGCATGCTGCTTACTCCTCCATTGTCCCACAGCTCTTCCAGAGCCACCACACCAGCCTTCCCCGCCTGCAACCCAACTGGAGAAACACAACAAAGCACTTTCTACAGTAGCAAAGCAGTGCTATGCCTTAATTCAATTTCTATTCCAAAAACCGTCTGCTGCATTCCTGACTTCAGTTTTGTTTATTTTTTAAGTTCAAGCTTGAAGAAAGCTCTGCACAGCTACTAGAAATAACTTGGTGAGAATATGAATAGCCACAAAGTGAATTATCCATTTGTTACCACTGCTGGTAACCTCCTCGGTCTAGGCTTTGCCATGCCAGGCTTAGCTTTAAGCTGCAGGTAAAATTAAGCATTAGAGATTAAACCTTAACTGCTTTTTGCTGGTGGGAGGGGGAAAAATAATCTTCCTTCCTCGTACGAAACTTAAATGACACGTCCATATATTAAATATAGTTTTGTCAACTGTTGACACAAGCTAGTTTGATATGCTTCTGTATAGGAAAACGTTAATCAATTACATTTTTGAAGGGGGAAAAGAAAAAGGACTGGAGGAGTCTGACCCTAAGCCATATGGGAAGCATAATGCAGAATGCTCCAAAGAAACCAGGCAAAGCATTGTTTGCATATGAAGAACTACTTAAAAAAAAAAAAAAAATTAAATGATATTAGGATTAGGCTGCATTCACTAGTGGGAAACCCTTGATGAAACAAGTATTAGCAGAGAGAGAAAAATATTTATAGGACTAAGATGAGCCATTTTCCGTCTCTCTACCTTTCTCACAAATCAGTGTTTCTTCCCTCCATGCAGTGATCAAATTATCGCTCCCACCATCACCAGGTTTGAAAGACCAGCTATGAGCAAGCCTCATGGCAGCAGCTGAAGGACACCACCTCCCCCCGGCCAGCCCTACTGCTACACCTGACGCTCAGGTTATTCTTCGTGTAGGACGGCCAGGTGCTAGTAGACACGCTGCTCCAGCACGTGGCTCCCGAGCAGGATTTGGACCCTCTGCTCAAGCTGTCCTAAGAGCAGGTCTAAAGAGAGAGTGGACTGAGTAGCCGGAAGGCAGGAACACTTTCCCTCCTTTCATGCTATGGAAAGCAGTAAAACCAGCAGGAAGGTCAGAGCTCATTTCCTCAATAAAAACACACTTTTAACTTACCCTGCAGTATGCATATACTTCAAAGACGCAGGGCAACAGCCTCATTAACAGTTATGTCTAGTGGGAAACAGGTCAGCTGACAAAGTTGGGAGAAACGGGCACGACAGCAGCAAGCTGATCTATTTACTTTGCCTTACCACAAAGACTCGTTAAACTGATCGCTACTCAAACTGGAAGGACACACACTTTGCCCTGCACCGGGCAGAGGATGCTGCTCAGAGGGTAGCAGAGCCCAGCCCTTGGGAAATGGCACGACCAGCTATATGACCTGCAAGCTGCAGTACTCCCAAATTCTGCCTGGCAGCCTTAGCAATGTAAGTGAAGCCCCAGGACAAAGGACTTGGGCTCGCTTCCACTTCTACACAATTTTTACTTCACTGTGTCCTGCATGCTCCAGCACTTGTTTAGATTAGATTCCTCCCCTTTATCTTTTCCTCCGCCCCCCTTATTTGTATAAGAATGGGTCTGGTACCGCTTCCCCGTAAAATTTAAGGAAGCAAATTTCCAAATTAACACAATGTTTGAAAACTGAGGGGGGAAAAAGCATGCTGTAGCAGACTCAAATAAAGACCAATGTTAAATATTACTTAATGTTTTCTTTTATTTAAAAGATCATTCACAAAATACCATATCCATAAATTTATTTTGTTATGAAGCAGAACGTGTTAAGTGTTTGGAATTCTTTTCCTTTTTTTTTTTTTTTTGTTTTTACATTTAAAAGTCAATTGTCTTGACTAGAGGTGAGTTTTTATATGGGAATTTGTTCTTAAAATCTTTTCCACATTGAAGATGTAAATAGGTCAATTATTGGTTTGGAATACAACCACACAAATGCATGTCTGTCTTAAATTAAGTATTAGTGTTAGACAAATGGTTCTTATCTCAGAAGCAGATTAAGTGACAGGCAGAAGGAAGGAAAGAGTAGTTCTGTAAATTGCTGGGACTCTGACATTACAAAGGTAACTCTGGGGAAGAAGTTCACTACTAGCAGTGATGCTGCTGGTAGTGAAGCAGCCATGCTTCCAAACTCCTCTTGCAAGTACTCTGGTGTGCCGGCTGTTTTATCTGAAAGCTGTCAGCACTAGCACTAGGGGCCCACGTTTTTCTCATGCATTGGACATATCCACACATCGGTGTTGTAGATCCAGGTTTTGGTTTTAAACATTAATGACCTCTCTCCTTTTGCTCCAGCCTCCCTCCCTCCTCCCACACAACACTGGCAAGAAACATTTCAAGTGAAGAGAGACGCAGCAATTAGAGATGCTTTTTACCCAAACTTCTACATGAAGAGGATCTATAGCAGAACAATTTCTAATCTGCCCATATTCAAGGTATTCTGAAAGCAGAGGTCTTAAAACTGTACACCACTGGGCAAAGAAATACAGGGGAAAATGGTGATTACATACTGCATGGCAAAGTATACACTCCTTAAACAAAAATAAAAAAGTCAATTTTATTTGTAGAAACTTTGTTTAAAAATTTACCAAACATGTAAAACCCAAAAAAAAAATGTAAGCAGAAAGAGCCAGTGAGCAGTTGTGCTCAAAGAGGCACATTTTTTCAGCACTAACCTTGAGCTCAGAAGTGTAGTATCATACCATTTTGAAGTCAATAGACAGCCACCAGCAAGAGTCTGCTGGCAGATGCTTTATCCATGCTGATTCCATCACCTACTCACCAGGCTTCTTGTCAGCCAATTTTATTTGCATTTATTACATTGATACTTCCTGATAACCTGTGTGAAAGGGCAGCTGTTCCCCTTAGTTTTATAAGGGGCTTTGCTGTATACAGTAACTCTATCATCAATTGTCATAAATGGTATTTCACTATTTGGTTAGAACTGTACATTTCTCTATTCAACTCATCTGGACTCTCCAGTTTTCCTCTTCAGAGCCACAGCAATACAGAACAAGACATGCAGGTCAGAAGAGGAGCACTGAGGAAGTAAAAGGAAACAATACAGGGCAATAACAAAGTCTAGCCTGTGCTTCTAAAGTAAAACAAACCCAGAAAGGAAGAAATTGAAGCAGCACCTTTGTCCAGAGACCTCCACACTTGTGGAAGCAGCTACCCTGCCTCATCTACTGGCAACTGTGCTGCTTGGAAGGAAACAGAAGAGGGAAACTCAGCACAAAGCAGGCACTAGATACAGCAAAGCCAAGAACGTACTAAAAACCACTTGTTAACAGCTGACATGCATTCACAAGCTCTGTGTTTTCGGTTTCAAAGAGGACAAATGCCAGATGGCAGGAATGGTAAACTGCAGGGTTGACATTCCAGCAGAGCTAGTCTTTATTTTTCTCCCGCCTCCCCATTCCCTCTCAACCCCAAACTCAGTCGTGCTCTTTTACTACTTCCTCTCGGGGTTTGGCTCCACCGAAGATAGCAGAGTTTGGGTTGGCTACTTGATTGAGGGGAGTAGCAACTGTTCGAGGTTTGAGCTGAAGTCGGGGTCGCTGTGCTCTTTCCTCTGAAAGAAAAAACATTAAGGTTTTAAGATCTGTCTGTCAAGGGTAGTAGCTTTAACCTACTTTAGTAGCTTTAGCCTAGACAAAGAAAGCAGCAGTCTCCTTCACGAAAGATGACTGAATTACAGAAGATAGAAAGAGTTTACCTTCTGTTGGCTCTCTGAAGTCCATGGAAGATCCGCGAAGGGGAGGCCCATCTCTGAAGCGACCAGTGCCACCACTTCCCATTGAGGCACCTGGTGGTCGCCGGTCTCCAGGGCGGGTTCCTCTACCTCGGCCTCCCAAGAAGTCATCATCTTTGAATCCTGAAGACGGAAGACAGTGAATTTAACATTGTGCAATGCTTTTCATCAAGATTTTTATCTGGGTGACTGGAAAACCTTGCAAGTCACTGCTGTCAGTCCAAGATGATGCACTGAGAGCCTTTGTCTGCAGACAGATTGCTTCACAGATCTCTAACACATTCTAGAAGAGTCATGCAGATTCCATTTGAAAACAAGTATACCATGCCAAGTTCAGAAACTGTTTTATCCACCTAGAGGCTTATTGGCGTGTCGATGAGTGGGTCATCAAGTGAGCTTAAAATACAAACTTCAGCTGCAACTTCAGATTGTTAACGCCATTAGCTGAATTCAGAGACAACACTAGAAGTACCCAGAGTACTTCTGTAGCCAGAAGATCACACTGGCTACAGCCTTAGCACGAAATCTGCAGGAGCAGAGTAAATGGGAAAATAACTAGGGAATAGTGAAATATACAGTCCTTATAAGACAGAGCCTTTGAAAAACAGAGCAAAACCCCAAGGCTTTTAGTTGTACTATAAACTGACCAGGCATTTACTAGATTAATGAAAGAGCTGGGAAAAAAGCAATTCAGACTTTTAATATGAAACTGACTGCACTTCTTCAGTTTATATATCAAAAAAATCAAGAACTGTCTGTCACTGGCCAGAGTACCAATGACTATCCTAGAGTATCTCTCCAAGCCCCCATCATCTGTATTCAATGGGAGGAGGATACTTCAGGCTAACAGCACACCTAAGGGGAATATACTCAGTTTTTCAGAAGCTGCCTGGAAGAGAAAGTTGTTTTGCTCCCGTGTGGGATTTTCCTTTCCACTTCAGTATTTGGCAGAGTTGCAGAACTTGTCCCTTACTTCAGTGCCAAACAACCATCTTTAAAGACTTGATCCAGAGCAAGGCTGTACAACCTGAGAAGAAAAGCTTCTGTAGCAACTAAGACTTAAATGCTAAACTTTTGGCTCACAAATCACTCATCCAGCATCTAACAAGCTGAAATGCATCTGCATTTGAAGAAGCTGCCAAAAAAGGTATAAAGCTATGACACCAGAATGCTTAGCTACGAAGGCAGGTTAAGCGCAGCGCTGTAGCAAGCTTCCTCTCTCCAGCACCATGCTTCAGTTTCACGCTAGTGCCAAGGGCACACTTTGTTACCGCTCCTTCTACTTTGTCCATTCCACTCACGCAGAGACCAGACATTGCAAAGTTACACTCGCCAGTATCTCCCCATCAGAAAATGGACCAAACCCATGGTTTCAGAGGACAAACGAAATTGTGTTAATGTCACCCTGGATTCTAACAGCTACAAACTGACTGGAAGTCAAGAGCAAACCCACTGGCTCCATCACTATTTTCCACTCAGCAAGCTCAGTCATTTGCTGAAACTTGCATTACTGCAACAGTTTAGGAACATTTTGCATTTAAAAGTGTCTTGGAACACTAATATATCTTTAGAGAAGTCAGTTGCTTCAGGGATACACATATAATCATGTCACAGCTCCTTAAGAAGTTGAAAGCCTCTGCTCTGAAAGAATACAGTATCAGCTTTTCCACATGATCTGTCTGTTTCTGCTACTATTCAGAAATGTATTTGGCCTTATGTTTGAGAAATGCTTAAAACTTAGACACCACAGGCTACATTTGAACAAGTATTCTGTCATTTAGGATTGTTTCATAAAATTTACAATCAAGACTCTTTCCTCTGTTATAAGGCAATGGAAGATTCCCCCGAAGAATCCCACTGCAGCTGTAGGATGTCCAAAGTTGCCATACAGTAGACTCAATCAAAACAGTAATGGGGACAAATGTAGCTGACATGAAAATGAGAACAATTCTGTGCCTTTTAGGCTGCCTATCTGTATAAGTGTTAATACTGATACCAGAATTGAAGTCATCTCTGGAATCCCATCCACCTCCTCTGGATTCTCGGGAACCTCCTCCCATTCCTAGGAAAAAAGTCACAATTGTGTTCAGGTCTGAAGCTGTGGGAAAGACTGATCAAGGGGATACCAAACCAAAGTTTCAGTCCTTCAATATCCAAAGTCATGCTGCTGGAAAATCCTTCCATTTTGGTACTACCAAGTTCCATTGCATAGGAACAAAAGGTCAGTTTAAGTTAACCAAGAATAAGTGGTCAGAAAAGTTCCTCTAATACGCATTCAATTGAAACCTTTAGTGAGGCTGGTTCAATTAAGCTTCAACAACAGCAAAGCCTGTTTTTACACTGGAACAGGAGATAGATAGTCCAAAATAAGTATTTGGCTCCTTGTGCTTACTTCACTTACTCACTTTTCTTACATCATAATAAAATAGTAGCAGATCAGACTGTTGGGCTTATGATTGTCCTCTGCAAGACACTGTACATTGCTAGGGGTATTGGTCTCACTTCCTGGGCTAGGAGTGACAACATATTCAGCTTTTTGACACAAAGCGCATCTATTCCAGACATGTCAGGAGCGGCAGCAGCTAGGTTAGAAATGTGTATATAAAATTTCTCCTTCCTACATAATCTTCATGTTTACTTGCATGCCTTGTCTTAGCATTAGTTGGCACCAGAAGTCATAACTACAACCATTATATTTAAGAAGCTATTCAGAAAAATAGAAGTCACCTCTGTCATCAGGCCCGCCACCTTTTCTGAAGCCAAAGCCACCTTTATCCTGTTTTCTGCCTTCTGCTATGTCCACTCGGAGTGATCGATCACCCAAAAGCTGTTAAATAAAAGGGAGAATCTCTTCAGAATGTACCATATAGGCTGCCAAGGAGTTTGAGTCTTGTGCTTATCTTTTCATTTCACAAATTAATTGCAAGTATACTTACTGCACCATCATACGTAAGAGCTTCCTTGAGTGACTCCACCTCATCGAACTCTACGTAACAAAATCCTGGAAGAAGAACCTCACAAGTTAATACCAGCACTTTAAAAGGCCTTTGTAAGAAGCTACTCTTCCTGCATATCTGCCAATAACCTCCCTTCTCTTTCAAACATGAGCTACGATATGATAAATGAAAGATGTACACAACTCAGAAACCAAACATCATTAACGATGAATGCATTTACCTATGCCTATTAATGATGGGGACAAATCCTGAAATAGAACTCTGTATGGGCACTACGCAAATGCTAAGAGCCTGATTAATTCCCTTTACCCTAGGGTTCTCATTACAGATTAGATTTGATCTATGCTTTAGACAGTTATTTAGCCGAATACTGACATTTAGTCACTAGTATTTTTAAACAAAAAGCTGAAGTACCTGCTTGGCCAGCAGTCTGGTTTTGTGTCATCACATCATTTAGTGATTTTATTCCTTTTCCGAGACCCTCTGTTACCCTTTCCCCCCCCAAAAGTAACTTACAAATATAGTCCCTTTCCACTGGACAATTCCAATGGAAATTGGATCTGCGTCCTCTAAAACAATTGCTGGAATGGCTTATCTACTTGCTTTTTCTCCCTGTCTACTAAAAAAAGACAGAGCTGAAGCAATGGGAGTCTCCCGAACTAAAGAAAGATTGTGTAAGTACTCAACACTTAAGGTCATGGATCTTAAGTGGGTCAGGCACTTCAGCTTTGTTACAATTCATACCAGACAAACAAGGTTTGAGAAAGTCCTTTTATGGCAGGGCAAATATTGACTCTTGTCACTCAAGTTAGTCTGTATCTTAAGATGATGGAAGTAACAGTGAATCTCATTCAAATGAGATGTTTATTTGTTAGTGAATGAGAAACCTGCGTAAGTCAACATAAAAACCAAACACAGATCAACAAGCTAACTGCGCTTTAGAGTAGGGACTGAAATTCCCCATTAAAGTGACTTTAGAAGTACCTCATTTTCTCCTACTGGCTAGCCATCTACAATTAAAACAACTCTGAACGCTCACCTTTAAATTTGTCTGTTTCCTTGTCTCTGACTAGTCGTACACTCCTTACACTGAGATCCTTGAAGATGGCATCTATGTCTCCTTGAACGGTGTTGAAGGGTAGATTTCCCACATATGCTGTGAAAGGGGGTTCTGTGGGCAGCTCTTTCTGTTTGCGGGAACCAAGGCCGCCACCACGAGACCTGTTGAAAGAAAGCACAGTGTCTCTGGAACTTGACTCCCGACACAGCCAGTAATATAGAATATTGCACTGCTCAGGTGCTGTTTGACTTTTTGGAAGTGGATTTTTCCACAACTTCGGTTAGTTTTTTTATCCCTTTGCCTGTACCTGCCACCTCCACTATTGGCCAACTTCTTTCTAGCATTACCTGATGCAGTACTTCAGTGGGAGAACAAATGAACAATGTATTTAATACATTACAGGTGAACTCCATACCAAAGTGATGAACGAACTTCTTTCTCATCCCACAATCCATTAAGAAAAGCAACGTAAGGTTACCTCTACTGTCCCCTACTCAAAAACATTATTTCTTAAAAAACACATCCTAGACTAGATTTTAAGAATAATTTATAGCACTGAAGAAATACTTGCATGGCACAGGCTCATCAGCTTATCCTGAAATTAAGCTGGATCCAGCGCTTTTAACTATCAACATCCAATCCACAATCATCTAGATTATTTCATCAGCATTTAGCTTAACAGAAACATCTTCTCCTAACTCTGAAGTTATTGCCATAACTGTCAGATATCTGGACTGGAATGCTTTGAACTGAATACATAATAAAAACTTGGTTGAGCAAGGTGTTCTAAGGCAGAGAAACCAATTTCACTGCTATTTGGATGTTTACTTCTTCCTTTGCGTGTCAGGAATTACAGACTGAGGTAAACTAGGTTGTCTTTTCCTATCTTTTCCCTCAGTCTCAGTTAAGGCTATTGGCATTGGTTGCTGAGGAACTAGACTGTACCAGCTAAATTCTTTACTGTATTAATGTAACACATCTGTGTGTTAATTTCCTGTAGAGCCTAATCTTCTAAAGCTAACTTTGACCTCCTTTACAGAGAGCAAGATTTGTACTGTGGGCACAAGGCAACCTTAAGTTATAGCTACTGGACTTGCAGACTACAGGATGCCACTGTCACTGGTTCCAACCATTTGCCCCACCTAAGCAATCTTTGACTTTTACCTAAGGTGCCTACCTACTATGCTGCCCATATTCTCTTCAATGCCTTACTTTTACTGGGCTTTGTTCATGTCTGCTCCCTCTCCCAGAGGCTCACTGTGCATTTAAAAGCACGGTGGAACACAAACTGTACCAAAGCAGGATTTGCTAGTGTGACATGGACTAATTAGAGTTCTGCAGAGTCCTACCTTAAATACAGAAGGTCAAATAATTTTATTATTTCCTTCTGTTCTGGCTGGTTGCATGCAGCCAGCAAATCCATTGGGCAAGCAATGTACTTGTCTGCCTTTTTTTTTTTTTCATTCCAGAATAAATATTTTATCACTAATGAATCAGATAATGCAGAAATCTTGAATAAGATTCCTTAACTCTTTCTAGGTAAGCCTGTAATTTGTGCCTTTTTATGGTAGCAGCTCCGTGCAGGAGTCATTTGTCACCAACACCATCAGCATGCTGCTAAATGTACTTAAATCACAACCCACATATCTTTAATTAGTGTCCACCCTGGTTCATATTTTAGCATTTTTGACAATATTCCTCATCTGCCTTTGTCTCATTAACAAGTCAGAGTCAAAAACATACTTGAGAATTAAAGCTGCTATAGTTGGGTGCTGTGTATGTATAGCAGAATTAACTTTAGTCACAAGACTAAGTTTTAAGGAGGAACTCCAAGAAAGCCAAGTTACTCTTCGAAAGAATTCTGTAATATGTAGAATCAGTTCCATGTCTTTGTTCTTAATTCTCATCTATGGCCTTACAAACAGCTATTAGAATACCATACATTCAATGTGCAGCCAAAAAACCTTAATTTTTATGTTCTATAGGAACATCAAAATTGCTTAGTCTGAGTTTAAAAGGAGCATACCCTCCTTCTACACATTCTCACCATGTTCCTTGGACTGCCAGTCACCTGGTTCAGTGAGCTGCTTCACCTGAAAACTCACCCTAAAGTTGAATTCTCAGCCAGATCAACAAGGTGATCTGGACAGCTGCAAAGAGCACTCGTGCCAAGATGGGAAGGAGAATGAAAGCAAGGGCTCGAACTACAGCTTTCAACAGCAACCTCTACTCAGATCAATTTGAGCTGCTTCTGAAACCACACCCTCAAGTTAGCAATCCCCAAAAGAATTTTGTCTGCTACAGGCAAACCTTGTTTCTTCCATAGCATACCAGAACTTCACAGGGTGCGTGTATGGAAATCCATGCCCTATTGTGCAATCCCTACTGATATTAAGTCAGAAAATGAAGTATTCTTTTTGAATTTGATCCATTAAGGCCTCAGTTATCAAATATGTAACAATGTATTTAGTATTTTAGTCTCCATTTGAAGAACAGGAATGGTCAATAACTAGGTTCCCAACTCAGTTTCCTACAGAATCCAGGTATAGAAACACAAAAAGAAACTCTTTCTACACTTCCCTACATTTTTTTCAACACTGAAATAGTGAAATAAAAAAGAATAAGGCTGACTTCAGTAAGCAAACAATGAGATTGAAAGAAGATGCTCTCATTTGTAACAAAATAGGACAAAAGTCAACTATAATTAAAAACATCTCTGAATTAAGTGAACTGGGTCACACCAAAGTGTTAAATGAGTATCTGCATTTCCCACTCAGTGTAACTTTTGCTCAGGCACAATTAGGTAATAATTATGTCATCTTAATGTGGGAATCTGAAAGACAACTATTTGATTTCTTCTTCAGAAAACCAAAGCAGAAAGCTAAAGAGGAAAGCTTGCTTCTAGCAAACGCAGAAGCAAACATCCCTATAATTAGACTCACTTTTGGGTGGACTGAGTTAAATGACATCGTAAGGCCATATTGGGGTGAAAGAACAACCAAACTGTCATTTGCAAGCTACTCTTTTAGGAAGTTTAGTTATTCTCTCCAGAAAACAAGATCTATCAAAAGTTCAAAACAAAAAATATTTTGAAAGCTAGTATTTGAATTTAATAGCCTTTCACTAAAGATCAAAACAATAGTTCAGTATTTACCTTTTTGCACAGCACAGAGGCAACAACCTAGCTGGATTCCAATGTTAGTGCTTTAGCAGAGGCAGCATAAGGTTCAGCAGGACACAAGTTTTGTTGAGAACCTCCAAGACCACAACTCTAAATACATACCCAATTTATTCAAGCAATCCAGTACATCTCTACAGAAAGCATTTGATGTCTTCAACAAAAAGCTTACCCAAGCCTAAAAATTAGGAGACATTTATTAACACTAAATGGGTAAGACACAGGATCCAAAACGCCAGAAGGGTAAGACTAGCTCTCCATTTTTACTTACTTTTACTTGCTTCAGCAGATGAGTCTTAACCTTTGAGTAAGGTGCCGAGCATTATTAAGCCCAGTGCTTAAAGCCCCACCTAAATAAACAGCCTACCAGCAAGTCGGGAGTGATACTCGGTTTCCTTCAACTTTGAGAAGTTCTACAGATGTTCAGAGAGTTTCAGCTAGCCCTCAGTATGCTTAAACACAGATTTTTGTGTCAGATTTTGGGCTCCAAAACACTTACCGAAAAGCTTTTATAGTAAGCCTTTTGTTATTAAAGTCAGCAGCACGTTCCTCATCTGGAATAAAGGGACTTTTGCACACTATAATGTTATGCTTCAGCTCTTACTCAGCGTACCACCAGTGCACTAGCAAAATCCCCCGTCTCATCACGCCACAGTCATATTCTGTTGCTCTTCCAACCATAATTTTCAAAAGTATGAGAAAGAGGCAGGTATCTTACGTATGTTAGAACTTGTTGGGAACTACTGCTTTCTATCTGTCACACTTAAATCCTATGCTCACTCTCTATACAGACCAAAGGTTATGCAAAATGCGACTTCCACAAAACCTATTACATCTCAACTGAGTATACGCTATTCTTACAGTCCTAGGGCACGTAAAAATGAGCAGGAGTCACTTCAAGTTAACATGGGATTCTTTAATTGGAACCTTCAAGAAGAATAGTCATGTTTTCATTATGCTACACATATTACAGGACTTTATACAAAGCACAGAGACCTGTTAAGGTCTGAAATCGTCAATTAGCTGTTAGTAACTTACTAGTAATACTGATAAGTTAGATGCAAGTACAAGTTGCACTCTAATATTAGTAGCATCTGAGGCTTAAAACTACAGCTAATTCAGAATAAGTACATTTTCTCATCTGTAAAGGTATCTACTAATCAGCAGGACGCCTTTAGTTCACCAAAACAAGTATCCACATCTTGCCTGAGAGAAAGTTTAAGTACTCTATTAAGGAAATCTGAATATGAAAGTAACATTTTAACTTTAATTTTATTACTTCGTAGGACATGCCTACATTGACTAGGGCAGACTGAATAGTAACATCTGAATTTCTTATGAGTGTCAAGTGCCACTTTAGGCTGCTGTCAAGGTTATTTGTTACAGAATTTAAGAAATAGCAGAATTCTAAGTGGCTACATCATCTGTTTGCTCTGGGACATTTCTTCTTTAGACACAAAGGGTAACTATGCATAAAAACGAGCTTACAAAGCTTAAGTGGCAGAGTGTTTCCAAAGACAAGAAAACTTACTCCTGTTATAACCTCAGCAGTACCTCCTCCTCGCTGCCTAAACAGTCTGAAATGAAACTGATTTATTCCTCTAAGAACAGGAAAGGACAAGGACACTGTTGATCAGGAAACATATCTTGGAAGATTAGATTATAAAATAGCTTACTCGTTAAGATTTGTTCTCAAAGACAGTTTATTTCATAGTTTTGTGCCTACTGCTTTATTTTAGCGCACACAGAAACTTAGACGGCACCAACCTTCAAAAAAGTCAATTACTAATCGCATCTTCCTAACCTGATACAAGACAAACTTCGTAATTGCTCGTTATTGGTTTTGTAGCTCCTCCCCATACGCACTCTTCAGCAAAGAAACAGAGATGAGACAAGCCTTATTCCTAAGGATCAGAGATTTGGAGTCAGGACCCGGAGCCCCGGATAACGCAGGACGGCGGCTCACAGCCCTCCCCGACCGGAGGCACCACAAAGCCCTCCCATTTCCTCCCCGCTGCAGGCATCACAATGCTGCCCGCTCTCGGGGGCGCCGCAGCAGCTCCCCCCGCCGCCGGGCACCTCGCCCTGCGGAGCTCGTCCCGCCAGAACAGGGGCCTCTCGCCCCTCTACAGTCCTTCACGGGAAGCTCCCTGCTCCCGTCTCCCGGTCCGTCCCTGCAGGAGCTCCTCACGGCCTACCTTGGCTCTGGCCCAGCACCTCCCTAAATCCCCCCCTCCACTCGCCTCCGGGCCGGCGGGAACACAGCGACACCCTCCTCCCGCCCCTTCCCGGCGCTCCCAAGCCGCCAAGCCCTACACCTTGCGGCACTCGCCCCGCGTAGCGAGGGGACGGCCGCTACCCCCTCCCGGCACACCGCAGCCTCCTCCTCGCTTCACAAAGCGGGCCCGCCAAGGCCGGAGGAAAACGCGCGCCGCCGGGCTCAACCCCGTCCCCCGGAGAAGGGAAGGCGGCGGGGCAAGACGGGCCCGAAGGGTTCCTAGAGGCAGCGTCCCCCCGTCCCTCTCTCCACCCGCCCACCCACCATGCCCGCCCGCCATCTCCACAGGGACAGGGGCAGGCTAGGCCCTGCCCGGCCGCGCCCCCTCCTCGCCCGGCCGGGGGGGGCGCGGAGCGCCACTCCCTCCTTCCCTCCCTGCCCCGGGGGGAGCCCTCGGCGCTCCCCAGCGGCCCAGGCCCCAGCGCCGCCCACAACGCCGCGCTCACCCCCGGCCGCCGCCGAAGCTGCTGTAGGCCCGATCGTCGTAAGGATCAAAATCCGCCATCGCCACCTCAGCCTCCTCCCCGTGCGAGCGTGACAGGACCGCGCCCGCAGGACCCCGCGCCGCTTATATACGGCGGAGCCCGGGCCAGGGCTGCCCCTCGCGGTGCCTGTCTCCAGCTCCCCGCCCCGCCGGGACTGTCCGCGCTACTGCCTGTCGGGAGGACCCGGCGTCTAGGCGCTCCGCCGCCGCTGTCACAGGCGCTCACCGGCCGTCGCGGCCCAGCCCGGCCGCGGCTCTGCCTGCGCCTCCTCAGCCGGCGGCTGCGGGGATAGCCTCCGGTACGGGCTGCGGGGCTCAGGGCTGGGCGCTCATCGGTGACACAAGCCTAGGCCTTTGGCTCTGAAGCGTGCTTTAACTGCCCGGGTGTGTTAGTCGCTGGCCTCTCGTATGTCCCTAAATCATCTTGGGGTCACTGCTGATAAGATCAAAGGCAGAGGTGGCTGGTGCTCCGGGCGTTGCACGTATTCTCTGCACTCCTGCGACTGGCATGAGATGAGAGAGACTGGAAGGAAGGCGACAAACGTGCACAATTTCTGCATGGCAGCTGGAGAACAGTGCTTTATTGTAAATAAAGATAATGGGCTGCACCCGAAAGTTTCTTGGTCCTTAAAAACGTACCCTTTGCATTAACTGATTTGTTTCCCTTTCCTGGGCCATTATTTCAGGTTTTGTAATAAAACCAGAAGACATACAGACTCTCATGCAATGACCAACATGTCTAGCGTCCTCTGACCCTGCACAGCTGGAGCACCGTATTTCAGAAGAGCGGACGGAGCGCTCCGTGCCCCACTCAGCCCGCAGGGTTTTAGCCCTCTGCCCCCACCAAGCCCCGCTTCCCCGCGGGGAGAGGACTCAAACCTCCCTCAAAAGCTGCTAACCAGGGCACAGGAGCAAAGGAAACCCTTGGGGCAGGGGAGGGACGAACAAGGCCTGCGGGGGGTGCCGGGCTGCGAGCCGGGGAGGGGAATATGGTGCTGAGGAGCAGCCCTGAGGGGAGCGCGGGGCTGGTGAGGGGAGCGCGGGGCTGGTGAGGGGAGCGCGGGGCTGATGAAGGGAGCGCGGGGCTGATGAAGGGAGCGCGGGGCTGATGAGAGGAGCGCGGTGCGCTGAGGGGAGCGGTGCCCTGAGGGAGCGCGGGGCTGAGGGAGCGCGGGGGTGATAAGGGGAGCGGTGCGCTGAGGGAGCGCGGTGCTGAGGGAGCGGTGCGCTGAGGAAGCGCGGGGGTGCTGAGGGGAGCGGTGCGCTGAGGGAGCGCGGTGCTGAGGGAGCGGTGCGCTGAGGGAGCGCGGGGGTGATGAGGGGAGCGGTGCGCTGAGGGAGCGCGGGGCGCTGAGGAGAAGCCGCGGCCCACAGCGGAGCGCGGGGCGCTGAGGAGAAGCCGCGGCGCTGAGGGGAGGGGGAGGCCGCGGCTCGTAGCGGCTGACAGGCCCGTCCCGGCTCGGGCCCCGCTGCCCCGGAAGAGGCGGGGCAGGCGGAGGACGGCGGCGGCCCCACGTGCTGCAGCGGAGGCATGGCGGAGCTGCAGGGTCAGGGCGGCGGAGTGGTCGCCGACCCCCGCGGGGTGCTGCGGCAGGGCCGCGCCTTCCTCGACTTCTTCTGGGACATCGCCAAGCCGGAGCAGGAAGTGCGGCTGGCGGCCACCGAGAACCTCCTGCGGCACCTGCGAGAGGGCAGGAAGGTGAGGCGGGGGTGGGGGCTGCGCCGGGCCGGGCGCAGGGGCTGCGGGTGCGGGCAGGCAGCGGATCGGCACGGCTCTTCCCTCCCCTCCCCTGGCGCTTGGAAACGCGTGTGTTGGAACAGAGGCGCGGCGGGGTGCCGGCCGGGCGTACCGCGGGGGGCCCGGCAGCCCCGCTGGGTTCGGAGGAGCGTGGGCACCGCCGGAGCTGGGTCTCTCTTTCAGGACGATGAGCTGAAGTACACCCTCAAGCGTCTGGTGGAAGGACTGGGAGCCACCCGAGAGGCCGCCCGCCCAGGCTTCAGCTTGGCCCTGGCGCAGGTCAGTAATTCCCAGAGCGCTCTGTGGCCCCTCGCCAACCCCGGTCGATTCCTGGGGTCCTGCTTTGCAGTTTGTAAGGAGGCTCGAGGGCTCCCATCTGGCAACTTCTGCATGCAGGTGGCAGAGAAGGCTCTTGCAGCAAGCATGGAGAAACTGTGCGGTTTTAAATGATGCTAGTCTGTTTTAGAAGCACTTATAAAGGTATAAGCTATACCCGTATCATACTTATGCTACAGAATTCTGTCCTGCTTCAAGAACCATCCTTGATTTGCAAACTTTGACTAGGTTTTCAAATAAGCTGCATTTAGAACTACTGTGACTTCTTAAAATTGACTTGCTCCTGATGTTGGGCTGTTTATGTGGGAGATCTGAAAAGGCAATCCTTTAACATGTGCTTCAAAGGTTTTTTTTCTCCCTGCTGTTTGAGTCTGTAACATGGCTAAAAGTCCCAGCAATTGGGATCACCAGTGGGATCTGACCTCGTCTCACCTAACAAGTTGATAATGCAGAAGACCCTTGCCCGTGCAAGTTTTGTTGCATCTGTTACAGGGTCATGCAGTTGCAGCAAAATGTTCTTATTATTAATCCTGCTACATCAGGTACAGGGGAAAAAAAAGTAATATCAGCAGGTATATTTATGTCTACACTAGTTCCTATTCTGACACATCTACTGATCTAGTTGTCTCTATTCTGGCCTAATAAAGCAGCACATCTGTTGCTATGCTGAAAAACTGTTCAGCTCTGTTTTGGCTGAACTCGATAAAACTTCATAAAATGAAAGAACTGCAGACTGAGCTATGCGATCCATCTCCTCAGGTTTTACAAGCTTTTGAGGAAATTCCGATATGCAGTGTCCTGGAACAGATAAAAGAAAAACACAATCTGGAAAAAGTGAAAAAGGTGAGTCGGCTCATAGCAGCGTTGGCCAACAGCTAGTTTAAATTAACTGTTCTCTATTCTTTGAAGGCTTGGTGCCTGGATACCATAGTTTTGGGGTTCTTGCTAAGGCAAATGACTGTAATGACATAATGGAAATACTTGTAAAAAGTGGAAGTTGGTGACATTGTCATCTGGCCCTGTTTTAGCTGAGATTCGTCCGTGTGACAGAAAGATAATCTAGGACAGTTCTTAAACATAGTGCAGGGGGTTGCTTTTCAGTGTTTTCTCTTTGTATGGCGGGGTGTTCAAGGCTAGATCTTCCAGCCATCTTGTTCCACTGATCAGAGCTGTAGCTGAACGTGGATTCTAAGTGAAGTGGATTTTTAACCCCCTTTTTTTTTTCCTTTTCAGAAACTTGTGAGAAATGCTGCTTTTGGAAACTTTTTTGGAGTTATGGCTCTGTTTCAATCTGGCCGGCTTGTTAAGGTAACATTACCATTGTTATGTTGTTTGTCAGCACTGGTTCTAGGGCTGTCTGAAGTGGAGAGAGGATCTGGAGAGAAAGGCTGGGTCACTGGCTAGGCAATGAGATGGGACTTGAAGCATCAAATTCAGTTCATTTCTTTTGCGTTATCCATAGACTTTTTGTGCCTTTTAAATGCCTGTTCCTGACTAGAATGTAGGGACTAGAATGTAGGAACTGTGTCAGATGGTACAGGAGGTTCCTACCTCTCCTGGAAGACAGGGATCTGTTGTCATATACAGCCAGAAAACACCATTTTGGGAAAAGCTGAGTGGTCTATCAGGAAGCAATTATGTAAATTTCTTATTACGAGTAGGCATAAGGGTCTCAAGAGTGGATTATTACCTGAGCCTTCAGCTTAATCTTTGATATATGTCCTCTGTTTTTGGCTTATCTTTCCTTTCTAGGACCAGAAAGCTCTGCTGGAGAGCATCCAGCTTCTCCAGCAGCTGGCACATCACCAAGCACACCTCAGAGATCTCCCTCGCAAAACCCTCATTGACATCATGTCTGAGGTATAGCCACAGCACGTGGTGGGTGGGAGGAGGGAGGACTTTGCTTTGGGGACTGCTTTCTCCTTAGTTTGTTCATAATTGAAAGTTAAAGGGGGTGTGTGGAAGAGTGAGTTTAAGCTGTGGGAGCTGTTTCCTATATTGTCTGTGGGCAGATGCTTTTATTCTGGGAAGAATGCTCTGGTTTAGCTTAGTCTGATTTCATCATGGACAAACCCGTAGTCTGTTTTTTCCCAGTTGACTTGCTTGGGTGGTACGTTAGACCATCTGCTCTTTTGAATAGAAGTATGCTGAAAACTCTGGACTGCAAACCTTTTTTATGCACCAAACCTGGGCGTAAGGTTGAATTTTGAGCTATTGGGAGTGAAAGGATGTAGGGACATGGAGTAAAGGAACTCTGAGTATGTAGTAAAAGAAGAGAGTTTGTTTATTACCTTATTTTATGTGGATATTGTTTGTAGGTGTGAAGACTAACGGTATTAAATCAAAATTGAATAATGTTTTGTATGGAAGTGTTCTGAGTGATTTAGTCTTGATGTCAGGTCTAAATGTATTTTGAATCCAATCTTTAAAAAATACAAATTAAAGCAGTTTTTCTATATTTCTTATTTTATTGATGAAAACATTGGATCCAGTTTTCCCTAAAATCATTGAAACACAGTTGTTTACCAGCAAATCTTATTGAAACAAGTAACTTATTTTTGGGAAATGTAATTAAACACTAATACAATAAGAGTGTTTCCTCCTCCCTGGGCTGCACCACTGTACAGACAGGAGCAGTCAGACAGCAAGAGGACAATTGCAACTGGAGTCAGTTGATCAGAATTGCTATCTGATGACAACAGATTGTCCTACTCGGCATGGTTAAGCACCTGGGAGTGTATGGCAGTACTGGGCACAACCATTATTTATTTTTGGTTGTGTCACCATAGAGACTATTTCTAAAGTTTCCAGAACACTGCAAGCTTTTAGTAAAATGCCCTACAATGCAGATATTTTAACATAGTACACAGCAAGTTAGTAGAATGCCCTCAGATGTTTCTCATATGCTCTCACCTTCTTTCCTATCTAGGTTCCTGAAACTGTGTTTGAGGAGGTCCTGTTTGGCATCTTGCAAAGTGACCTCGCTTCAGCTTTCACATCTCCAGAGAACCTGCACCTTTTGCTTGTGGGCATGCAGAAATTCCCTGGTGTTCTGAAACCTAAAAATCTGAAGAAGCTGTTTGGCTCACCTACTGTTGTAAATGAGGAAAATATTCCCAGGTAAGTTCTTAAATAAGGAGCATTAAATGCAACATTCTTGGTTTCTTGGCTAGCAGTGAGACAAAGGTGGCTTTCATTCTCATACCTGCCTGTATTTTTCCACTGCAGGTGCTGCTAAGGGTTAGGCCCTAACTGTTACGCAGGTTCCTAAATTATAGCTCTCTCATTTCTCCCAAGAGGCACAGCCTGCAGTGCTCAGGACATGTTCTGTGTCCTTCAGCGCGATGAATTTGGCCTTCAGCAATCCCCTTCCGGGCCAGATCTCTCGCATTATTTTCTTTCTTCCTCTAGACTTGTAGAGCTTCTGCAAAGTGCTGCCAAGTCTGAGAAGAAGGACAAGAAATTGCCTGGTGTAGTTTTTGATTTGCTACAAGTTTCACTGAAGGAAGATGCCTTTGAACTGTTCTGGAAAGAAGGTGTGGAGAATGGGCTATTGAAGGAGAAATCGGGACCTGTGAGGTTTGTTTTAACATATGTTGTTTGTTGTTTTCCATATTATCCTTCTTTATCTTACCCCAGTATTTCTGCTGCCCTGTGGTGGGGTGGAGCATATGGTTTCTCATGAACAATGTGAGAACACTTGCTTTTGGTTATTTAGGTATTCATGAGAAACTTTATAGGGAGCCTAAATCCAGGAGTTAGTAAGATTTCTTTTAGAATTGTGACATATAACAAATTTGAGGTTAAATTTAACTAGGACAGCACATAAAGGTGATGCACCTCATTGGGCATAAAGGTGTCTTAAATCTATAGCTTGCTCCTACAAGACTTGTCAGAGGAGCTGTACTGTCCCTTTCTCTCTAAGTGGTTGAGAGGGAGAGTCGTTCGGCTTTGTGTGGTTTAAGAAGGACAGCTCCTGTGTAGACAAACCCTAGTTCTGAAATTTGTGTCTAATATTACTGGACTTGTGCTTTGTGGGATGGACTGAATTAAAATGCCTGTGTATGTTTGGATTCTGACATGCTCCATGTTTTTAAGTAGGATATGGCTGTGGCTGACATCATAACATTAGCTATTTCAGCCCCTTTTCCAAGTCTAATACTAGATCTTTGAAAGATTATTTGTCTGTTGAGACTTATGCTGTATAAAAATGATGCAAAATCGATAATACAAATCTGTGAGCATTTTGGGGGAGCATAATTTAATTTGGACCATAGCAAGGCAATCTGTGGCCAGGTTTAAATCTTTCTTAGCTTAAGAGTTTAAAAGTTGTAGAGGTGCAAAATTTTTCTTAACATATTACATGAGTATCACAGTGAAAGGAAACCATTTTCCAAGCCTGAGCAGTTTAAGTCTTTTTTTACGTCTTGGGTAAGTCTCAAAAGTGTTGCTTTTTTAGCCTGATTTCCTGCAGAAATGAGGCTAGTGCTATCTAATAACTCCTGAGCCCATTGGGCAATTTTGATCAAATTTGACAGCAAGTTGCTGTCAGTAAATATGTGTAGTCAAAAACTACGTAGGTTTTTATTAGGTCTGTGGAAGTAAAATATCTGGGGAGAAGAGATCCTGAAAGTGGACTGAGGAAGGAACTGCTGGTGAGGACTCATCTATTTCTAGACAGCAGAGGACCTGCTACAGGGAGAGATCTTGGCAGCTATGCTAGTCAGAAGAAAAGCTTTGGGCAGCAGGATTTTTGAACACAGGATCCATGAATTTTTGCCTTTTGCCTTCCTGCATTCTCCATGTAGCCTGTCCCCCCACTTCTTTGTCTTACCCTTGTGTGTGCCTTTACTTCTGTGCCTCTACCTGAGGGAATCATCTTTGTTTCCACTCAGTTACATGTGCTACCGGTTGCTGGGCAGTGCTCTCCCCTTGTTGTCTCTGGATCAGCTACAGATGGTTCTCAAAGGGAAGGTGATGCAGCACTATGGAGAACATGTGGTAACGACTCAGGTAGGTCTTCTGAAAGTACTCATGCTCAGGGCTAAAGACCCTGTCCTGAGCAGAAGTCCTCTCCACCCCTCTTTCTCGTTTCACGTTGTCTTGTATAAAAAAAGTTTATGTAATTTTAGACCTTGGACTCTTACTAAAAGCAAGGTTATTGTATGACCACTGGTTGCAGTGGGCTGAGTATAGACTGTGTTTAACCGTCATTGCCTATTTGTGTATTTTTCGTTCAGACTTATTTTAATTTTAAGGGTTTTGAAATTGTTCAGCACTGACCCACCTGCTTTCATTGATGTTGCTGAGAAAGCTCTAATGATGGGGGAAGCAGAGGGTGGGCAGCCTCAGCATATTGACAATGTCGTATGTCATCCTTTAACAGTCCTTTTGATTTTGCGTGTCTAGAAGCCCCTTTTTGTCTGTCATTGTGCTGGGTGTTGCACGAATGTTTGAAGGCAAAGACAAAGAGGGACAACTCATGCTTTTTTTTATGTTAGTGCTTGTTTCAATAAGCACATTTGAGGTTTAAGCACAAATTTTATTTGGGAATTGGATTTTGGAACTCCTCTTCCTCTTTCCCTCCTGGGAAGCCAGCAAAGAACACAGCCCTGCAATAAAGGGAGGAAGAATAAAAGGGGAATACTGATAAAAACAGGCTTTGGCTTGGCTTTTTGTGGTAACATAATGCTAAGCCTTCTCATGTGGGCCCAAAAATCATTGCCCTCTCCTGGGAGGAATAGGGCTTTGCAGTCTTTCTGTTCTGGTATCAAAGCAGCAGTAGATGTGCGGGTTTTCTCTGAAAATAATGCTTCCTATGGTGCCTCCCTGAATGGACCAGCTTTCTCCAGGGTTTATCCACTGACTCAGTTGTTTTCCTGTTTCTTGCTTTTTATGCTTGTTGCCCAGTGAATTAGGCTGTGTTCTTCCATGTGCATCAAAAAATTTGTCAATTCCTGTCTGAAACGTACAAATCCACTGAAGACAATGATTGACTAAACGGAGGGGGACCCCCCTAATATTATTGATGATGAGGAAGCAGAAAATATATTAGTTTGAAGTTGTTGTTGTGGTTTTGTGCATTTGTTTTGTTCCTTGACACAGGTTGTTTGTTTTGGAAAGCAAATGCTGTTGTACTTTCTTATGGGATCTGGTTGTTGGAGATGGAACTAGACAAAGCTTGAGTCTGATATTTACTGACAGTTATCTTCCTGAATCCACTTTTTTTTCAACAGGGGAGCAAATAGACTTGATCTGCTTTTGTTGAGAGGTGATTGATGAAACCCCTGTTGTGAGTTATTAGCCTGTTTACATCAGTCTCTCCTGGAGTTTTTCTCCCAGTTTTCATACTGATGTACAAGTATTGAGTTCTCCAACAGTGGAAGCAGGAGCTTGCCAAGTTGTGTTTTGTGTGAGACTTCTTGCAGGGGTATTTATGTTATAATTGGATGGATTTGTGGTTAATTAGGAATTTATAGCCCCTTTATTTAAAAGAGCAGGGTTCCCTAGACTTCTGTTACTGTTTCTGCTCTTGCCAGGTCACTGTACTGATCATGACACTATACCAAACAAGTTGTTTTATTAATTTATGAAAGTTGCATTGCATTTTTGGAACGAAGCCACAGCTTGCCCTCTTCGAGGTTTCTCCAGTTTGCTTTTGTTTTTTTTCCAGAACAAGTAAGTGGGATTGAACACTGGGGGCTATAAAAGAACATAAGGAAATGGGATGTGTGGTGAGATGGGACATGTCCTGGTGGTCTGCATGCTGCTGGACAGTGTTCCAAGGCCAGCAGCCTGCCAGCTGTATGCCTTGCCGATCAGTGGCAGGACTGAGGATAGGACTTAGCACAAAACAGCAACACCTCAGGATTTTTTAGGTTAAACACGTCAACTCCCCCTCCTTTCAGAATGCCTCAACACTTCTGAGACACCAGGGAGAGGAGGTGGGATTTCTTCTGCCCACTGTAGGTTAGCAGGCTCCAGGGCTGCTAGATGAGACCAGAATTGATGTGGGGGAGTTTCCAAATCAAGGGAAAGTCTAAGGCAGATGGACTTTCACCCAAAATAAGAGCTGATCAGCCTAGGAGCTTAGCTGCACTGGCCAGCATGTGGTCCAGCCTGCTGAAGTCTGACTGTTCGGGAAGGTGCAAATTAAACGACTGAAGTTGGTACGTGACAGGATTCTGTGGTTGCTTACCGTGGTTGCTCCTATGTGAGGAAGACCATGAGGTGAAATTTATGACCTGCTGTATGCCTTATGGCAAATGTTCAGGCATGTGACTTTAATTTACTTACTGCAGTCAAATCTGTAAAGTGATTTGTACTTACAAAGGCAGTCAGACTCAGTGTGAAGTTCCTAACCTGCTTGTTTGACCATGTTTTTCAGCTTCCAGACCGATTTAAATTTGCTCCAGAGATGGAAGGATACGTAGATGAATTTCTGAACAGCTGTGATGACCTGGAGAGGCAGCTGGCAGTGGTGATCGGCTTCTCTACTCTCACCAACCAAGGCTATCCAGTGTTCTCCAGCTCTTCCAGGGTAGTCAGACACCTGCAGCCAGTGGCATTGCAAAAATACATTGACTGGCTCAAAGACATGTTCCTCAGGCCAGACTTTGACTGTTGTTTAGACTTTTCAAGTAACCGGCAAAAACAGAACCAGGAAAATGTAAACATGTGAGTGTATAGGTGATTCCTCTTCTCTTTCTGTTTTGTGGTTAGAGTAGCTACCTCCGTGAAGTCTGGTTTGGACAGCCAACGTTGGCTGGTTCCCTTGCGATGAGTTGACAATTGCCGCTTGTCCTATCTCCTCTGTCCCAGAAGGTTTAGCTCCAGAATCTGACTCTTTTGCTGGGACAAAATTCAATTCTGCAAATAGGAGCAAACACAGTGAGAACCAGCTATCCCGACCAAAGCAGGCTGGATCACCAAAGCAGCCTTTTCTCTTGTTTTTCTAGCCCTGATAACTGCTTTGGGAAAAATGTCCAGCGGCTTCCTTTTTTACTACAGACTCTCAGGTCTTTGTAGGAATTGTGCATCCCTTTTATCTGACTTTTAAACTGGCCTGAGTGCTCTCATCTTCTTGGCCTACAGAAAAGCACCCACTTCCATGTCTCAAGAGTAGCCTATAAATACTTACATCCTTGATAGGCATTTGTAGCAATTTCCAGCTAGGAAAACTTCCCAAGAGAAAGTTCTATCCTTGGGGCTGGTGCTCGCTGAATACCCACAACTTGGTCCTGTGGGTACTGGGTTACTTGCAGGGCCTTCTTCCAAAGACGATGTAAGCTGTTAAAACAGTATGTCTATGTGTTACTGGTCAGTAGAGGTCACAGGTGCGCTACTGCAATTCTTGAAGTGCTTTTTGGTAGACTGCAGCACCTCAGTGAGGTAAATAGACTGTCTTTTGCATAGTAAAAAGCAAACGTGGGAAGATTATCTCTCTTCTTATGTACCTGTTGCTTTCTTACTACATAACCTTGCCATCTTTAGTGTAAAGCCTCTAAATATCTGAAAGTTACCTCTTGCTGCAGTGGATTGTGTGATTTGTGTTTATTTCGGGATAGTCTTCAAACTATTGATTGTGTCCATTTCCTTACTGAAAGAGTGCAACATAAGATTGCTCGATTAAGAAAATGGATCATTCACCGACTTGCTAACATCGTTGAAAATCAAGTGAAAACAGAAGAGAGCCTTGTGATGGACATTTCCAGGTGAGAATGATTTAAAGACTTAATGCCACATGTGCTTGGAATAATTCTGTTTAGCTCTATAGCAATATTCCAAGTAAACTGTCCCCATGACACTAGGCAAATTCAGTAGTGGAAATATTCCATAACATAAATCATTTAGGACACTAGGTTCTGTTTTCAAACTACCTTCTGCAAACTTGGACAAACTCTTGTCATAAGTAGTTCAGGCACTTAATATTACCTTAGTCCCATTTGTTTTCAGTAAATTTAAGGTTCCTGGTTACCTAGACTGCTTGAAGATACTATTTCTAATCTTTGCATCAGATCTTAGTATGTATTTGTCTGTCAGTTTAAGTCTTGGAGAATATGACCCAAATCTGACAGTCTGAGTATGGTATTGTGTGGCCTCAAGTGTTGGCACTTCACTTTTGTGAAGTCCTCAGCATCTTTCTCTCTTCTTTACCCTGTGTACCTTGAGGAAAGGATCTTATTGTAAACAGTGACTTTTTTCTAGTGCTTGGACATCCTTGAATAAAAATGCCGTGAATACGTGGTGCTGTTTGGTTTGCACACATGGGCTGGTTTTGCTTTGTCATGACCAAGCTGGCTGTTAATTTTGTTCTTGTTTCTGTCCATTCTAGGTTTTGCTTATTCCATGCTTTCTTTGAGACTAAGAAAAAGACTTCCCAAATACGTGAGGCGAATGTCCTTCCATCAGAGCCCCTAGATGAACAGGCTCATTCAGTGACAGAAAACTACTTCTTTGGGTAAGGATTTTGCTTACATGTTTTAAGCTTGGAAATTTCACTTTTTTCCTGACAATAAGATCAGCCTGCAAATGGCAGGGCAAGAGGTTTAGGATTGTGAGTGCTATTGGAGTATTTGTTTGACTCCAGGACCAGGGAATGGCTTTTTTTAAGGAGATCCTAGATGGATTTCCCTAAGATCCTTAAGTTTTGTCCAATAAAAACATAATTTTGCATGGCAAACCTGGTGAGTGTGTGTGTGATGATCAGGTAGGGGTAGAATTGAGCTCAGACTGCTTTTTCTCGTAAGATTTCCATTGCCTCTGTTGCAAGCTAGAAGTGGAAGGACCCAAGAGAGAGGTGGTGGGGTTGTGCGGGTTGCTGTTGGCTTTCTGTCCGCTCTGTGTGTGAGCTGCCGATGGCTCCGCAGTCCTCCCTGTACTAAGGGAGATGGAGTTGGTAATCATAGAAGCTTTTAGGTGATTGCCAAAGCTGGTGCTCCAGCCTCAGTAGAGGGAAAGCAGAGAACATGGTGGGACACAGAATGGGAAACAACTGAGAAAAATAATCAGTGTCCTTGGGGGCACCAGGTGTGCTTGGGGACACCAGGACAATGAGCTATATATTACTGTGCTTGAATACATGCATGGGTTGAAACCTGGGCCCTGTGAATCTGGGTGGCAATGAGTGACCAGAGCTCTGGGATGAGAGTGCTCTACTGGTGGGTGTTGTTTTGGAAAGTGTGAGAAGGCCATCTGGTTCCTCTGACAGTAACAAGCTGGTTGTTTTTCTTTGCAGGTTGCTTCAGACTTTAAATACCTTGACTGTTTTGGGGGATACAGCAAAGGCTGCAGCCTTGAGGGAGAAGCACATCCATGGTGTGACTGCAGATGGGAAGCTGTGGATCTTTCTCCTTGTTGAGTATGCCAACAAGCTGCTCTCCAGTGAGCATGTCAAAGCTGTGAAGCCCTTTAGCAAGCATCAGAGGGATGCCTGGGAGAGGTGAGATTGGGCCAATAAAAGAGAAACTATATTCTGTCATCCTCCTGCTGTTGTTCTGGCTGCTGTAACAGAGCCGTTTCACAGCAGTGGCAGTTCTATTTCTTCTCTTTGAGTATCCTTCACCTGCGACTGGTTCTCAGCATGCCCCTCTCGTTCTCATCACCCCATTCCTTTCTTCCTGTTCCTTCTGTGTGTTAACTATGTGTAGGTGGCCATGTCCTTTTCTATTTTTGCTCATAATCCCTCTCCCAAACATGATTGTAACTCTGCTGATCTTTTCCCGTAATAATACCTGTACTAACTTCGCAGTGGCTCTTTTCTGGTGCTCGTTTCTGAGCTTGATTTCCCATAAAGGTCTATGCCTTGACTGTAGTATTAGGAGTCTATCCTGTGCCCAAGTGCAGAGGTTTTTATAAGACACACGAGGTGAGATGCTATTGTTGCATTAAGATTATATACTATATATATGTCCAAGTTCAATAAATTGTTAAGTACAGAAAATGATACTATAGATTTGGTCATGGTTTTAGTCTGATCATAAGAGAGGATTTGCTGTTGTAATTGTGAAAGACTCAGAAGAGTTTCTTTCTTCAGAACACTTCAATCTGTGAAGAATCTGCAGAAGAAGGAAAATAAATCAGACAGTGCCAAAGTCTTTGCTTTCCAGCAACTTCTGCTTTTAATGGCCATTCATCTTTTCAAGGTAAGACCTCTGAAGCATATTTGAGTGTGTAAAATGAGCTGATAGCTGGGCTTTCTGAACACTGAGCTGCAGAGTTTCTTTTTGTTCAGAGATCCAATCTTTCACAGCCTCTGGCTTTTAGAAGTGGGCAATTGGCAGCTAATAAACTGTGATTCTTACACTGACTGTAGACAAGTTACAGGGGCACAGCTTGGCCTGAGCATTAGTTTTGCCCTTGATTTGCTGTTGAGTGGAGCAATTTTTACTTAGATTCATATTTTCTTCTGCAGAGTAGCTGATTTTAATATCTGTATCTATTTAGAGAGGTCCTTAGATTGATTGCCCTTGATTTGCTGTTGAGTGGAGCAATTTTTACTTAGATTCATATTTTCTTCTGCAGAGTAGCTGATTTTAATATCTGTATCTATTTAGAGAGGTCCTTAGATTCGCGGTATATTCCTTATGTTGCTGTTGGTAGTGGGGAATTCCGAGAGGGTGTTTATTGTCTGCTTGTGATCAAACAGAATCCGTCTGAAACAATGGATGTTCTGAGTGACCTTCTGAACTGCACAGAGAGGGCATTCGGCAAAGAACCTAAGAAGAAAAAGACTGGTGAGTCCTTCCTACAGAAAGAAATGGAGTGGGATTGTTAATGGTCTGTCAAAAGACAGAAGATGGCAGTTCTGCATTAGTGAAGCACTCTTGACTGCATCGCTTCTAGCTTGATGCACTTATCCCCAGGAGAATCCCCTCTCCTTCATTCTCTTTCCTTGTCTTTCTAAATCTCTTGTCTCTTGCTCCAGCTCTCTACCCACATCATCAGTGGGTTGTGTTCCTGTGTGCCTCTTAAAGGATAGGTGGGCTTCAGAGCTGGCCATTGTTCAGATGAGCAGTGTCCAAGGGAGTTCACTCTTTTTGGGTCCTTGTTCTGTGCTGGCCAAGAGCTTGACTGAAGTGGTGGTATCTGCCCGGGCAAAGCTGTGGGTTCTCCTAACAGCTGGCAGGCCTGAACCTTGGTACTTTCAGAGCTCAAGTTCTGGGCAAACCAAATGTGTCCTGTATGTAGATACAGCCTGTTTGCTGATTTAGGCTAATCCTCATTTAGGGCCTGCGGAGCTGGGTTGGGACTTGACCAGGAAAGAACCTGGCTTGGTCTTTTGACTTTTTCTCTAACCATGGTCTTGTTGTTCTCCTTAAATCTCTGTGTAAATTTGAGGGTACTGTAAAAATAAAAGCTGTGATTCTATGGTGGCTTGGTTGTATGTAGATCAGGATTCCCAAACTTCTGGACTAATGGACCAGTTTCAAATGTCAGCACTTTTCATCAGGGCTGCTGTGACTCCTGATTTCATTGGAAACACTACAAAATGTATATACTTTTGCTGACTAGCTGCTGATTGCTTTAATGTGGCCAGTTAAGTGTCGCATGATTTGCAGAACTGTTAATCTAAGTAAAGATTTAATGAATAGTAGGTTTTGTTAGTTGGTAAGGCTTTGCAGTGGCCTAAAGACAATTTCAGGCATGTTCCTCCCTATGGTTTGTAGCCTTCCAATGCAGCTACAAGCTTTAGCTTCACACTTTATTTCTGGTCTATGTTGCTGAATGAGTACTTCCAATAGTCCGCTAGAAGAACTATGTCTTTTTTCTTTGGTGAATTTTTCTGCAGTCTGTTATTAATGTGCCGGTGTAGTGATTTTGCCCTCTCCTGTCATTGTTTGTTTGTTCCTGTGCAGACAGTGCAGAGCCAGGATGGGTTGAGGTGATGGTGGAAATCCTTCTCTCCCTCCTTGCCCAGCCCAGCCTACTCATACGTCGGATTTCCAAGAGCGTGTTTGTACGGATATGCCCTAACCTGACCAAGAGGGGCTTGCAGCTGATCCTGGATGTAAGTGAGGCTCTAGTAGGGCATTGTACTGTTCGCCTGTCTTGTCCCTAACAGGCATACAAGCACATCTCTATTTTGGAATTAAATAAAAGTCTCCTTGATTTAGAAAATGTCTGACAATGTGTGCTACTGAATTTTAAATGTAGCTTACAGAGAGTTGTTTTTTCAGGGTTTTTTTGTTGGGTTTTTTAATGGGAGCTGAGATCTGCTAACTTTAAGCTGTATTCTTTGGTAGTTTTAGGCTAAAGAAATTTCTGGGTCGTTTATATAGCTGGTAGATTTTATATGTGAATATAAATGGTAACAACTTCGTTTTTCTAGAAAGGCTAAGCATAGAGGTGCTAAAAATAAGTGACACTGAAAATCTGAATTGGTCATACCACTGAGTAAGGTGGTGTCTTCTGAGAGAGTAATATGTGGATTGCAAAGATGTGCTGTCAAGTACTTTGTGTGATGAACCTAATACTTCATTTGTAACAAATCAAAACGTGTGATGTCACCAACCTCCAGTTTTCTCCACCTTTTTTGGTACATATAGAAAGAACTTAGCATATTAACAAACATGATATTGTAAGCCAGCAAGATGAATGCCCTTACTTACTATTTCATTATTCAACTGGCTTACTGTGCCAAAATTCCTGTCTGTTGTACAGAAGAGATGCATCAAAACAAAACACTGAAAAAACACAAGTCCCTCTTTTTTGCAGGTTCTTGACCCATACCAAGAGCAAAATGAAGAAAGTGCTGTAGTTGTGATGGAAGAATCGGACAAAAAGGTCAAATCTGCACAGGACACGGTAGTTGATGTGCCATTGCCAGTGACAAATACTCTTCAGACCTTCACTGTTTTAAAATAATGTTTCTCCTGATCTGTGGTAATAGACGTAATTGCACTGCTCTGTCTTGAGTAAAATGGCTGTTGCTCTATTAAGATTTATTTTAAAAGTGCAACACACAAATGGCTTGTTGGAAGTGCATGGTTATTAGTCTCTTGGCCTTGAAGGAAAATGCTGTTGTAGGTATGGCTGTTTGAATAGATGATTTCCTGAGAACAAATGACTGCATCCTGAAATTAGCACAGGCCCCTCTTTTTCGCAGCCACAGAATGAATCGTTTCTGTGATGCACAGCCATCTGAATTCAAGATCTCCGGTTTTAAGAACTGCAGAGATTCGAGTCACAAACCATTACAAGCATTAGCAGAAAGGAGAGTCAGATGGGGCTGTTACTTCAGCTGTTCCTTGGAAGCTTCTTTTTGATACTTATTTAATATGACAGGGAAGTCTGTTATTATGTTCTGCTTTTAGTTCTTATGAAGATCTGGTATCTCGTTATCTGAGGTGTCTTTACATGAATCTGAGGGCTGGAAGCAAGGCAGTGGGGTGAGGGGAGGCTTGAGTTTTTATTTCTGAGAATTGAGTAGGGCTTGAAGAACGGTGGGGTCAGGAGATGAACTTTTCTTCTTCAGGACGAGGAAGGAAGCGAGGACTCCTCAGATGGAGGCGACACTGAGGAAGAGAATGACAGTGGAGATGAGGAAAAGAATGAAGAAGTTGATGATGATTTTCGCAGTCAGCTGATGAATGTTCTCCAAGCAGGGAATGCATTGGTACGTTTTCACTGCCTACCTTGGATACAGATACGGGGAGGTTTGGAGTGGTGAAAGATTATCTAATACCCACATCCTGTCTGAGCCCATGCAGTGATAACCCTGGCAGTCATCTTTGTATGGCATTTGAAGCAGGAGGTCAGGATCTTCAAAGTAAACTATGGGAATAAGTCACTTGTTCTTTTATTTATTGTTAGTGTGTCTTGAGTGCTTTAGCTTGTCCAGTCCAGCCTGATATAGCTTGTATTCCTGCCTGTAATAAATAAGATTGACGTGAGCTAAAGCGTTGAGATACTGTTACATGGTGCCTGTATTGGCTGGCCTGTGTGGAGGAGCGTGATCCCTATAGCCCACCCTGGAGACTTCTTGTAGCAGCGTTGGAATGTGGTTTAATGATTCTTATAAAGGCTACAGACATAGCAACATATTAACCTCTTCACTGAAGGAGCAACAGCACAGAGGGAGTCAGTGTCAAAACCTCAGTCTCTTCCCTCTCCTGATCCTCTAGCTCTACGTGTTAGTACTGTGCAGCCAGAATTACCTGATAGGAAATATGAGCTAGATTTCTCATGGGTCTGAGCATCTGTTTTTCCTTCCCATGTTGTTGTTCTGGGTCTAGAGATAGCTGCATCCCTACTGTGAGTCTGGTCTTGGCTGTGGTTCTCTCCCCGCTGTCTTTTTGAAGTACATGAGATGACATGTTGTTTTTGCATTCTAAAAACAAAAGGGAGGAGATGAGAGTGATGAAGAGCTGGATGATGAGGCAATGATGGCTCTTGACAAGAACATCTCAGCCCTTTTTGCAGAGCAGCAGAAACGGATCCAGGCAAAGAAGGATGAGAAAGACAGGTTGCGGAAAGAGAAGATCCTACGGAGGGATTTCAAGATTAAGGTGGGAGATAAGTGTTTGGTGTGAAGACCTTTGGCTTACTAGCACCTTAGTTGTAGCCTATCACATGCCATGAGCTACTTAATGCTGAACAGCTTGGACATTCATGTATGTCATAAGCTCCTGGAGGTTGGGAATGGATTGTTCTGGCTTTGTACAGCACCTGGCACAGCAATATCATGGTCAGGCCTATTTCAAAACAGAAAACAGGACTGTTCTTTCAAAAAGTGAACTGTGGTTTCCATTTGCTGATCTGAAATGCTTCAATTTATTAGATCCTTCCCCACACCTACCCAAAGGTAGATGCCTGTCAGTTTTTATAAACTGGACAAGCTTGATGTGCCTTACTGTGACGTTTAAAATCCCTCTGGTGATTTTGCGGTCTAAGCTTTTTTTTGGCTTGTTATGCTAGTAAAATCAGGAGGATTAAGATTAACACGCCCTGGTTATTTGTGACTGTAATACTGACTTCAGGCCACCTGGTGTCAGCACGGACGGTCTAGGATATTCGGGCATCCAGGGACAGCTCCAGCCGCTCACATGTAGAAACGTCTGGTGTCGGATTAGCCAAGATGAAGGCTGAATGGTGTAGCGAGCCGTTGGTTTTACTGCATTTTCATTCTGATGCTGTGCTATAAGAGGCTGATTTTATGGTAATGCACTGTCTGGAAGTCAAGGGGGGCTTGCAGGGGTGAGAGCTATCAATCAATGGTGCTAACAGAGATCTGTACCAATTTATAGTGACTGCAGGTCTGGCCAGGTGGCAGTGTTTCTCATAATTGCTGTTTCTAAATGGTTTCACTGCACAAAGTAAAGCTGAAGTCAACAGACAGCCTTTAATCTTCAGTTTCAAATTTTTAATTTTCAGTTTCTCATGCCCTAACACTACAAATGATAGCAGAAGGTGTACAGATCTCAGCTGCAAATGGATTTCTTCAGCCCCCTCCAGCTGCTATGTAGCCCACTTCAATCTGAAGGAGCTGCTCTGGGTAGATCCATCATCTTTCCCTGTCTGCATTAGTTCTCATGTCGGTAACTCTGTGTTTGCAGGTGCTGGATCTGATTGAAGCGTTCCTGACTAAGCAATCAGAGAACCCCTTGGTGTTTGACATCATTGAGCCCCTGCTCCGGGTGATTGAACAGTGCATGAGCTCAGACTCTGACAAGCAGGAGGTTGACTTCCTCCAGAAAACAGCTAATATCTTCAAGTAAGTGTCCTTAGTCGTCCAGATAATAGGCAATGGCTTTTGATAGACACCAGTGGTGGTGGTTGAATCCCAGAAGTTGGTCTTTCTAAGATTGAAGATGATTGCTTTATAGATTGTGTAGAATTAGGTTACCAGCACCACATACGCAGACAATGCTTAGTCATAACCTGCAGGAAAGAAATTAGGATCTGGGTTTTTAGTCTAAGGGACTTCAAGTGTCAAACCCGTTTGCAGGTGGAAACCTTAAGAACAAACATTGGTATTGCAGGCACGGTGCCATGTCACTGAATATCTCCACAGGCCTCTGACCTCCGAGTCAGACCATGCAACAACTCCCTAGGCTTACAGAGTTGCTGCTGTGGCTGGAACAAAACTCCCAACAAGTTATTATTGAGACAGACAGAGTGCAAATTCTCTGTTCACGGCCAGAAGTGAGGCCTGATACAAGCTAGACACAGACGTAATGCATGGTGTGTCATGATGTGTCCTCTATACACCACTCCCTGACATCCTCAGCGCTGCTCTAAAGCATTTTCAGTGCGGCTCTCTACCCCCTGAGAAGCAGTTCTGCCGAAACAGGGTTTGAGACAGCCAATCCCCTTTGTGGGAGCTCTGGAGGAAGGTTGACTCTGATGCCTAAACAGGTGCTTGAAGGTGCAGTACCTACTCACCCTTCTTGCCACAGCAATGCCCACAGCTAGCACCATTTTTGTTTATGTGTTGCCCTGAGCCCAGCGATAAGGGTTCATAGCGGTCTGTTTCCCAGAGCTCTTTCTGTAGGTAATGGCTTTGGGTTTGTTTTTAATGCTCTTTCAGGAACTCATTGTGCCGAACTAAGCAGTACTGCAAGAGAGTGGATGCCCTGCAAGAAGATTTGCACGCTTTTGTGGAGAGGCTTGTGAAGAAAGCCTGCAAGCACACTGACTCTTCAGTGGCTCTCTATTATTTCAGGTGAGTGTTAAAAAGGAGCCTCTCTACTTGGTGCTGTGGGCTGGTCTGTACACAGGCATAATGTTGCATGTTAAAACAGTTCAGAGAAGCAAGAGACTCGATGAAGGCTAGGTGCCAGCATCTGTGTCTTACAGGAGGACTAGTCAGTCGTCCTGGCAGTCTGAAGCATTTTCAAACAGACATCCATTTTTTGGTGATCATCTTCTATGGGCTCTGTGATACAGAAATGGTCTGGTACAGCTTTGCTGATAGTGATGGGAAGCGCTTCCTTGAGGCTTCATTGGGGAGTAATGAATTGTGTGTGATTCAGTGCGGGGATGAGTGTAATTCATAGTCAATCTGCAATGATCGTTCTGTAAATACAGTGGTTTACTGTCTCCATGATAGCAATATGAGGACAATAATGATTATGAGTCCTGACTGTATGTACCAGTATTCACTCCTTTGCTGCTGAATACAGGTGGATAAGGATAAGCCATATGTGTATTTATTAGGAAACATGAACAATCTTGCTGTTTTCCCAGTGTAAATGGGAGTGCCATTTACCAATAGGCTCTCTTGTGACTTGCAGGCAGTTTCAGGAGGACTTTCATACTCTGACTGGGATTTCTCAACACAACTGTGTATGCAGTGGGTACCATGTTGCATGGTCAACCCAGTGCCATTGGGCAGTGTTGGCTCTGCAGCACACCTGGCTCGTGGCTGTGCAGGAACCGTGGTACCTCCTGGCAACACAGGACTGGCTGTGTGTGCCGTATGGCTCCCTGACAGCTTCCTGGTGGTGGCAGTCCTGAGTGGAGCCGTGCCCAGTTAATACAACATTTCACAAAAGCAGCAAGCTGTCTGCATGCTCTCTCAGTTGATCTGCCCGAGTCTCTTCTGCAGTCTGGACTGAGAGGGCTGCGCTGTAGCACTGACTGAGCTGTGCAGGCTCGGAAATCCTGGGCAAATGCAGAAGTCCTCAAGCAGTGCTACTCAAAATTGATAGCAAGCAGCATGAGCTTGAGGAAACCAGGCTGATAGTGGGGATGTCTGACTGCAGTGGCAGATAATTAAATGATGCAGCCTCCTAGGATTATTTGTCTTTAGGTCTGGCAAGAGTGGATTAGACTGAGAGAAGGCACCCTCTTGGACTCTTTAACCCCTCTTGGTACAGAATAAGTTGCCTGCATCACTTGGCCTCAGGTGGCTTTGCAGTGGCACTGTGACACTGTGGTAACTCCTATGTTCTCCCCTTTTCCTTTTCTTTTTTAGCGCCTCATTATACTTGCTCAAAGTGTTGAGAGGAAACACATCCGATAAGTCATCAAATCCTCCTACCCCTCTGCCAGAGAAACAGAGCAACACCATCCCGCAGGCTTGTCAGGTAAGACAGCAGGCTGCTCTTGAGGCAGTGTTTTTTGCCAGTGAAGTTGCATTACCCCATTTTGCTGAGTAGGCCTTGCTTATTCAGTCTCACTGGTCCTGTTCCTGCAGATACCTGTCTGCATGATTTCTCTTCCATAAAGCTGTCAAATTCCCCATCCCCTTCTGGCCCTCACCCTCCTGCCTTTGCAGTGCCTGCTTGCCATAGCCACCAGGGGCTGCTGATGTACAGTGGATCCGGGTTAATTGCCGAAGAAGCCTGATGTATATTTATGCTGCTCTCCTGGCTGATTTGCTATTTTTTCCATTTATCTCCTGGCAGTCACTCTGAGTTCTCTTCTGGGAGGGTGCTGGGGAGCAGGGAGGCACAGAACAGTGGTGGATGAGAGTGAACTCCTATCTCTCTGAGGTTTGGGCTGAGGGTGAAGAGAGCGTGGAGCAGCCCTGATTTCAGTGGTAGTTGTTTGCAGGGAGACTCTTCATCTGGTTGTGCTGTGGGTGTCTATTACTCGGGGAGCCTTACTGTCTGGTTCCGTTTCACCTACTGTCTCTGTTGAATTTCACAGGTCTCTGAATTTGGTGACCCTGTATATTGGGCAGCCCAGTCCAGTCACCTCCATAGAAACCTAGCAAGTAGTGTTTTGCCAGCTAGCCTCATACTTGCCTCTAAACCCCTCAAATTATGTGCAGGAATTAGTGCCTTAATCCTGTTGATGTTTTGTGGGGGAGGAGAATAAACAGGTCTACCTCATGACAAGGGAGGGCCTGGAAATTACAAACACTGACATATTATTAGCGGCTGAAAAGATATAGCCAATGTTTCTAAGGCTTAGTGAGAGACTAAGAGTGTTAATTCAAGCAGCTCTGTTCTGTGCTGGGCCTTTCCGGAAAGGAAAACAAAGTAGGAGATCTGTGGGGAATATAAAAACATACTTGATGTTGAGGTGAGGGTGAGGCATGCTTCACAGCATCCTTGTGGAGCCTCGCAGGGAAGGTTATTATTCCTGTGGGAACAGAGCTGTGGTCTTGACCAGCCAAGGACACAGCCAGCAGCTGAAGTGAGTTGCCGGTTTGAGGGAAGTGACACAGTTTAGTTTGTGTGTTGCTGCTGCTGACATTGTGTTGAGGCCAGGAAGGTTTTGCAGTGGGGAACCAGAGACAAAGGTGTGGTGTGTTTCCAGTGAGCAGTGCTTTGTGAGCATAATCTGGAGCTTTTCAGTAAGCAGCAAAATGGAACTAGAGCAGACCCTGTGATGCAGTGGCCAAATTTATGGAAAAGCCTGTTACTGTAGAAGAAATTTTTTACAGTAAACATCTGCATGGGAGGAGGAATCCGTTTTTTAACCTGCAGATGTGTATGTCAAATAAGTGCTAAGTATAGACACTTGTCTAGGAAACTGGGGTCATATATTTCAAAATCCATCTCCCCTGTTCCACTCCAGCCTGTGTTCAGCTGCAGTAGCACTGGGAGTTCAACCAGAGAACGGGACACAACATTAACATGGCTTTCACTTGCTATGGGGCCATGGAAAAATTGCTTAGGCAGACATTCATGACCTCCTGGGCATTAATTTTTCTTTCTTCCCAGAAAGCTGTGCTTCCCTGGCAATATGAGAACAGTCAGGAATGTCGGGATGCGATGCTCCGCACTTCGCTCTTCATTCACCCCTGTGTTAGTTTAGATCCATATGGCCTGTGCAGGTCTCAGCTGGTTGCTGCGTGTCTGGATTTCTTGTTCTCCACCAGAGGGGGATATTAGAGCATTTACACAGTTCTGGGGTTGCTGGATCCCTGATCAGAGCTAGGGCTTGTCTGCAGGGTACCTAGAAATCCTGGACATAGCTGCTAAGTGTATGTAGATCTAGATCTCTACATACACTAATATCTACACATTCAAATAGCTCTATAGCTGAGAACACCATGTGCACAGCACAGCTGCTGCAGGATGGTCTTTGAGTGCTCTGTGAACCTAATATGTGTTAGACATGCCCACCACAAACCTAGAAGTACAGCCCCCACACTACACCACGCTACATGCAGTGTATGTAGTTGTACTAGAAAGCTGTGCTGCCCTTCACTAACATGGTCATATGGCTGTCGATACTTGGGAGAGCATGTTTGGGGCCCACTTTGTTTTTCCTTCATGGTTCTGTGTTGTATCTTGTAGGCCTATATAAACTACCCAGGATTATCTAGTTGTTGGAAAAATCTGTAGAAATTAATTACTTCATTGTTAGTGATTCATCCTTGTGTTTCACTGGAAACTTTTTTGTTCTGCTTTTTCCCTATAGCTTTTGAGCACAGGTTGTTTGGATATGGAGAGGGTGACTGTAATATATCAGCAAGCACTGACACAATTCTTGACTAAACGGAACAGTGCCCTTACAAGCTCCATGTTCCTTGATCTCTTCAGACGCTTCCCGGTAAGTGTTGCTGACTCTGTGGTATGTTGTCTTCTGGTGGCTCTGAAGTACAGTTGTAATTCTGGGGAAAGTAGGGAGAGAAACTTCTCCACTTTATTGCAGGCTTTTAAAACTGCTGTAAGGTTTCCTAGGATCTTCACCTGCTCAGACTCTTAATACTGCGTGTTTTGATAGCAATGCTGCAGAAGGCCAGGATCTCATTTGTGGTTTGGATTGAGATACTGCATGGAGAACGTAGATGAACAGAAGGCTGCTCTTTAAGCATAGGCTAATACTTTTTACCGGTATTCAAGACAACGTGGATGAGCAAGGTTTGCACAAAGGCAGAAGGGGCCAGCTTATTTAAACAGCTAATGTAGCTCCAGTCTAGCTTTGCTCTGTCTGCATGCTCAGTTTATCAGTTTTCCTCCAAGAGACTGTAGAGCAGAGAGTCTAATTGGAATCTAATCTGCAAGCTGGATGTTCAGACAGTATCAGTGTCTGAAATGTCTGAGGTATTTCCTGCAAACTTGACCTATGCCTGGAGCTGGTCTCCACTATGAGGACAGCCAGCTTTTAAGAAACAGGTCTTGGGTCTGAATGTCATACAGTTCTTCAGGGATTTTTAGGTCAGAGTGAGATAGAAACAGTTGCCAGAAGCCCTTTCTCAGGGGCTTCAACCTTTTAGAATTGATGTCTGACAGGAGGGTGGGAGGAGACATAGGCTTGTGTAACTGGGGGAAGATGCTTTCAGACTCTGAGGGAATCCATGCAGGAGAGTTCTTCTGCATACCAGGTTTCTTAGGACACCAGCCCACGATGCCACCTACATAAATTACTGAAATAGGGGGAAGAGAAGGGTTGCGTGCTGCCCACATGGACAGCAAGCTTAAGATCCCATCTGCAGGTTTCTAGAGCCTATGGATTCCATGCGACTGTTCCTTGCAGAAATGTCTTTTAAAATCTTTAAGCTTGTCCTTTTTATAAAAGAAAGGTAATGTTATACACAGATACTGGCCTGCTTAAAGCTGGGCTTTGTCCACTTGCTAGAGCTATCTGTTCTTTTAGTAGTCATTTGTCGCGAGTGAGTGGTTTAGAGGCCGCTTAAAGAAGGTGGGGGTATGAATGCACCACCACATCTCCTTACCCCAAAAAAGAAGCCATTTCAGGTGTTGTGGTTGGAATAACCATATGCACGATATGTCAGTGAACTGTGCAGCAAACTGCTGTCCATGCTTTGTCAGGGCCAGACCTTCCGGTGCCTGATAGACGACATTAGAGGTATGCCAGTAAGGTATTTGCAATCCAGATGCTTTCTCATTTCTTGTGTCTGGATTCCTTGTGCTCCTCAATTTGGAAATACTTTGCCTATAAACAGAAATTGGTGGATTAGGCTAGAACGCAGGTTCATCAAGCTTTGCTGACAAGTACCCTTCCTCTAGAAAGGTTGTTTTGCTCAAGACTTGTTGCAGGGGACAACTTTAAGATAACCTGTCTCCAGGGAGGCTTTCCTCCTGACGAAGTTGTTTCTGGCCCCTTTAGCATGTGGGTTCAGATCCTTCTCCAAGTGCTGACATTCTCCAGTCTAACTCGGCATGTTCTCCTTTACCTCTGGGACTGTTCCTCTGTGCGAACTGAACTGCCTATGTAAAGTATCAGGCAGATGCAGACTTAAATCAAGAACCAGGCAGAACACAGGAGGTGAAATCTTTGCCTGATTTTTCCAATTTAAGAGTTTTGCTGCTGATTTCCTTGTGATCAAGACTTCACTCAGGGCTGGTGTGAGCAAAACTGTTAATTTTCAAATAAGCTGTTGCTGATCTCTGGGCACTTTTCTTTCCTGTGGCATTTTTGTCTCACTCAAGAAACTGTGTAAAATATAGACTGTTTTGCTTGAAAAACAAACCTGTCTGTCAGCAAACCACTAATAAGAGACTGGGTCTTTCTTTGTTACAGATCATGTGTAAGCCATTAGTAGATATTCTTGTCAAGTCTATCACAGCGGGAGCCAGGGAACATCAGCAGGTAAGAACGAAAGCAAACAAACAAAGCTGTATTAAATAGTCAATCAGAGAAGTCATTTAATCACGGCAGCTCAGATGATGCTTAATATGCTCATTGCTGCCTTTAGGGCTGCCCAGTTTTGAGAAGTGGGCTTCCTGGGGGGAGAACTTTTGCAAATACTGCCTTGCTGCTTCAGGTATGTGACTGAAGTTGTGGAAGTAGCTTATATATTCACAGTCACGGGGGTTCTTTGGTAGCATCTCCTTTAAAAACTGCCTGCAGCTTTCAGGGTTGAGGCCTGATTGCTGTAGGGGTTGCCTTCAGTCACTTATTCCTTGATTACTTTCTTATTGGTAAGATATTCTTCTGTATTAATACAGCATGTTGTAATCCTTGCTTCCTAATGCTAACTCGAGGTTAGCTTCCTGAGTCTGTTCCGCGCCTTACCAGCTGTCCTGCATTTTCTAGGCCCTGTGCTTCTGTGTCTAGTTTAAAACCACCTGTACTATAGATTCAATTTTTGATGGTTGATTGCATGTGCCTGACTAACGCAAAATTAGTTGAGCCTTATCAATAAAACATTGCAGGGTGACTGCACAGCTCACTGTGCATGAGCAGGGAATGAGGCCTGTCTGGATTTTCACTGCAGCATGCGCTGCAGTGGGGGTGCCTTCCACGCAGTTAATAACCAAAACCCCTTTAGGCCAGTAGCACTGTGTCTCAAACTTTCCCACCCCCTAGCTGTATGCATCTGTCCCCTGCAGAAGTGCATCCTAGATTGACCTTTCTGTTTCATAAATAGCTGTTTTATTGTTTCTGATCATTGGAGGGAATGCAGAGGGCTAGGTATGTGTTTACTGTAAGGCTGCTTTACATTGTCAGTGTAAATTGCATTTCAGGCTCTTTTACCCAACAGGAATGGCTCTGATTTAAACAAGAACAAAAAAAAAAGAGAGTGAATTAAGCTATTAGTAATTTCAGTGGATAGAAATAAGGATGTGTTACACAAATAACAATCAAATTAATTATAAGGCACATACTTGATCCTATCCTCAAGAGACCAAGAACAACATCCGAAGCAGACAGCTTCATTTATGTGGGTATCTTTGCTTCCCCACAGGGAATAGCATTGTCCTTCTTTCAGGGTTTCCACAGTTATCTGCTCAAGCTTTGTTTCCAGAGCCTGTTTATCTGTGGGTGGGAGGAGTAGGGGAGGACGTGCAGTGCGCTGTTCGTAGGAGACCGGATAGAGAACATGGATATACTACTGTTTAAACAAAGGCAACATGGAGAGTAAGCTATGTAAAGCCTGTGGAGTTTGGAGTTGCAGCTGTACGTTTTTTGCAGACTGCTTCCTTTTCAGGAATTCTGGCTTCCCCTCATCAAATGTCCAAGTTGCCAGGTTTTCAGTTAAATTTTCCCACTGATTCTCAATGCAAATGTGCTTTGGTGGTACCCTGGGGGTAGGGTGGGGGGGCAAGCTAGGTGGGTGTATATGGCAAAGTGATGTCATGGGTAAAGCAGGGAGACAACTTCTCTGGAGCCTCTGCAGCTCCTGGCAGCCTCTGGGGGAGTGCGATGGAGGGGCTCAGCTACCAAAAGGGCTGTCCTATCTCAGAGTCCCGAAGACACCAAAGGTCTCCTGATACCCTAACTTTGGCCAGCCCTGATGGTTGAGAGACAAGAGGGGTAGTCTCCCATTTTCAGCCCGTGAAGATTGGCCTCTAATCATTAAACTAGCTTAATCCCAGAGATATGAGGCTTAATTGCCCTTCTAACACTCCTGTTATTAATACTGATCGTTCTGGCTATGCCTGCTGTGTCTGTATGAACAGCTAATCCCACTGTGATTTTTGACTTCTTGGCTCTGCAGATCCCTTTGGCAGGGGGTCCTTGGGGCTGTGCTGGGTGGGGAGAGCTGTTCTCTGCACGGGAAGGGGGAGGCTCACAGCTCTGGCCAGGTGTCTTGTGTTGGCCTGGTAATGAACCCTGGGGCTCTGGCCCAGCAGGGCTGCTGGCCACTGTCCCAGCTGGCCTGCGGGAGGCCCTTCCCAAAGGGATAGGAGAATCGGATGCGCCTTCAGGCTGGGCTTTTAGGTAGTTTTGAGCAAAAGGAAAAGTGGTTCATGAGGAGGATGTAAGGAGGGGTGTTCCTTCCTCCTCACCCCGAATACCTGGGAGTTTGTGAGAGCAGCATGGAGGTAGGAGGTCTGTTCCATCTCTCCTCTCAGCCAGACTGGTCCCTGAGTTTTTTAATGCCTTTAAGGCAACGTCTTGTGGCCACCGGCTTACATGTCCAGCTCTTACTTCAGGGGTCTCTGCTCTTGCTGGGGCCTCTAGTGTAAAGTCAAACTTGATCACTAAGTGATCACCCTGGACTAACCTGGTTGAGGTGATTTGCAGCACGTCTCCCTGTGTGCTCAGTAAGCCACACGGTTTTCAGCGAGGCCTGGACCTGCCTGAGCTCTTGTCAAGAAACAGCAAACCCGAACTGTATGTGAAATGATGTTCCTGTGCCTTCTGTTGTGGGCTGCTGCAGGTCTGTCAAACTCAATTTCTGGGCAGTTGTAACTGAGAGAGGATCCTCTAGGAAATGCAGGAGCCGTTCAAATGCTGCTCAGCTGGTGTTGGCTCAGAGAGGAGTAGTCTGGCCTTTCCAACCCCAGCCATTTGTCCTGACCCTTGGGTCCTCACTGTCTGTCTGGTGCCCAAGTGTTCATGCAGTTACATTGCAAAATGGACATGAGGATGATTTGGCTGAAAACTTACCTTCCCCTTGCACACATACTTTTTTCCCCCCCCGCTTGTGCTGTGTTAAAGTTTGACCAATTTACTGGTCTTGTTCAGGGCACAGGGATAGTCAGTCAGGGGCAGGAGTAACTGGGTGAAAGCTGTGATTTATTTCATCAAACAGCAGTGTTTGTTAACATGAAATTATGGCTTCTGTAAAGTGAGTATGAGAATATTGGAAAGCAGAGTTTGTCTGTGTGGACTGTTGGCTGTAGCTGGTGACTTGGGCAACTGGGCCTGGCATTGCTGCAGCCTTTCTGTGCATCCTGTCTCCCTCAGTTGCTCACCTCCAAAACCTGGAGAACATCGAACCCTCACAGCAATGTTGTGTCTGGAAAGACAGAGGTATTTGTAGCTATCGGATGGGTGTTACATGCCTTTCTGGGAGGTGCATTTCTCTGGCCTGTGTGATTGCCGTAGAGTAGGGTCTTTTGGAGATATCCAAAAGCAGGTGTATCAGAGGGTGCATCTTCATGCAAAGCTTAGCAGAAAAAATGGAAGCTTTAGAACAAAAACTTTAGATAGTGTGACCGACATCAAGTCAGCCCTTTTCCTCTGACACTGTTCCTACATGCCTAAAGCATCAGTAAGGTTGTTCGCCTCCATAGTGAAGTAATTTGTGAGATAAAATGAACAGCACTTTGGGGGGTGAGAGCTCTTAAGGCAGTTTTAAAACCTGGCTCATAGTGGTTGGGTTGGTAGGTTTTCCTAGCAGTAAGCTCAACCTGTATAACAAGTTTTAAACTGGAAAAGTGAATTTGCAATGATCTTATTGAGACTGAACTTGAAACTGAAGCTTGTACATGTGCCCAAGTTCTGTTCCTCTGATGCTACTCCTGGAGCGCGGATGCCTCCAGGGGACTGTAATACAGCAATTTCCGTGGAAAAGGAAAGAACTGCAGAGATTGGTGTCATTTATGAGTGGGGGAGCAAAGGGCAAGGGATGCTTGACCAGGGAAGGGGGGTTGTCGTCCCACCCTGAATTCACTTAGTACCTGTTTAAACCTATATGTCGGAAAGATACAAGATGAAAATCTCTGTGACAGCGGATCTGCAAAATCACCTTATTTCAGGGAGTTCATACATCTGAGATGCACTTCTCAGCTTTTGTGAGACCTCACTGACTGCAGGACACTATGAATCTCATTCTGCCCGTTCAAATGCACTGTGAATCTGGCAGCTGGTGCTTTGAATGCTCAGTGTTACCTGTTGGCTGGCCTATTTTTTGAACTCTGCATTTCTTGAAGTGTGCAGCTAAAGAAGAAAGAATGCTGTCCCAAAGGTGCCTGTGTGCAAGTTAAAATGCTTCAGGCTTTTAAAAAATGAACACACTAATGTTTGGATGTCTTTCATTTATTGAACTGAGAAATCTGGTGGGTTTTGCTGTGTGTTTGGTTTTGTTTTTAACTACAATTGGGATCTTTTTCCTAAACTTTTGTTGATCCTTGCTTTCCCATATGGGTAAGTTAAACCAACATACAACTTAAAGCTGCACTGTCTTCTCAGAAAATGGCCTGCCTCATGCCGATGATGTGTTGTTGCACTGTTGTCTACTGTAGAAAGAAGTGGATAAAAATCGTATGAAATCACTAGATTGTAAGCAGCTACTATGAAGCTTTTCGAGAGGACATTTAGTGTGTGAGAAGTGCTACAAGTTAAATTGAAAAAGAAAGAAGGTGGTAAAGAATGAAATTTTTTGGGTAGTCTAATCCAGCTTGTTGGATGCAGTTCTGAGGACTGAGGTCCTGAAAATCAGTCACACTATGACCTTGTACTTGCTGTAATGGCCAGCAGAAATGTTGTCAGTGGTAGGAAAATGGGACCAGTGCACACGTCACAATCTTTTTGTACATATAGGCAGATTCGATAGCTTTCTCTTGCCGAGAAGGTGCTTACACCTGAGTAGAGTGTAGCTAACATTTCTAGAATCCCATACCTGCGTGCATACCTGCATACATACATGTGCTCTAAGTAGCTTAGGTACAAGCGACAGCCAGGGATATAGTCTTCAATGATAAGACTAGTATGCGAAAATGACAAGTCATCAAAAATGGAGCTTGTGTTGTACCTTTGAGTTGACCTAGTGCTAATGAATTGTGCTAAGCTTCTGGCACAGATGATCCCATTGGCAGTGCGAAGCCTTGCAATTAGCCAAGCAGAATGTGTGTGGTGCTAACAGGTGGGGGGAGGCTTGTGCTGTTTTGTTGACTGTCAGTCTGACATCTTCCACATTCTCTCAAATTCAGTTTAGGAAAAAACTGCGTGTGAGCTTGTTCTCGCTTCCTCCATTCTTAATGCAATTTGATCTTACTACTGCAATTGTTTCCCAGGAGAGCTTGACCTTCAAATTACTTCCTTGTGCCTTGTTTCGGTGGGTGCAGTGTTGCTTTTTCAATACGCACAAAAGGCTTGTTTTTTTGGCTTGTGCCGACGGAGCGTAAACCAGGGATCAAGATGTGTTTAATTTAATGATTGTTGCATGACTCAGCTACATACCAGAACCCTCCTGAGCCTTAGGTGAGGAATGTCTTCCTGGTTTATTTTTAGCAGCATCAATATGATGAGCATAGCTACAATAATACCTCGTTCTGTAACTGTGTGCGGTCTTGGGCTGTCCCTCTGATGCTGTTACAGCACAAACCCCTCTGCGGTGCATTGCTAGTTGTGGTGAGGTTCTTACTGCAGTGCCCCTCCCGTCCCCCGCCAATTCTCACGCATGCTGGGGCTGCCAGAGGGCTGGATGAGTCCGTGAACTAATGCTTCTACCCCAATAATTTAACTCTGTTAGTCTGAGGATCAGGTGAAGAAGGAAGATGTGTGGCTGGTTGCACTGTGGTACCCAGGCTTACTGCTGATGCAGGGTTCTGCAGGCAAGTGCATACTCCAAGTGCCAGCTCTGAACTGGAAACAGGCTGAAGCACAGCCTCTCTGGAAGCCTGGACTGGAACAACCCTGCTTTTCCCTGAGAAATCCAGCTTGTTGACCAGCGGTATTGGAACCAGTTTGGAAAGGAAGATTAGTAAATGAAACATCCACTGCTACCAGGTGTAAGGTGTTGTCCCCATCTTGCTTGTACCAGCAGACACTTAGGCCACTTCTAGTCTGTAACTTTATCCTAGGGTTGAGGCAAATGATTTGATACCTGTCCCTTGCTCTTCTCCTTTGGGAAAGGCACTAGGAGTGTACGTTTCAACACAATTACAAAGAGCCTTTGCAATTATTTCTGCACTGTGGTCACACATCAGTTTGGATACATCCCTGACTTGTTGTTTACATTTAAAGCTATATTGATTGAGGATGTTGCAGTAGCTGGGAGCATAATGATGCTATATTTGTCCATCAAGTGAGTTTATTTTCTGTGATTTGGCTAGAACTCTGCAAAGCTGATGTAAGTGCAGAGCTGTCATGAAGGTAATAAAAGTCATTTTACTTAGTGTGGAGATGAGAATGGGCACTGAGACAGAGTTCGAAATGTCATCTTATGTCATATAGATTCATTAATATTTCAAAATGTGTTTTTATAAAGCAGTCTGTGACAAGGAACCCTTTAAGATCTATCTAATAGAGAGTGTATTTTAGGTAAGTTGCTAATTAATCTTGGTGCTTTGGCAGTCTCCCTAAAGGGATCAAACATATATAGACATAATTTTACAGAACTGAAGCAATTCTGTGCCAGAGCTGCCATCACCAGAAGAGTAAAATATGATCTCGAAGTCCTGCCAAAGAGGTCTTGGCTGGTTGACAGTTATCCTTCTGAACGGTTTATGTTTTATGTAAATATCTAAGTTAAAAAGTAATTAAACTTTAATACAGCAAGAACAGTAAAAGCACTGCAAAGCATCAGAAGCCAGCACCCCTCTGTGTGTATATGTGTGTATATCCTCTTGCTGTGATAGGTGGATGGATCACTACATTAATGCACTGTGCCTTGCCTGCATAGTTTCCAGCAGGTGGTATAGGAAGGAATTGTTATGGAATATTTTGCATAAGCTGTTACTAATAACGAAGCAAAATAAACCTCCCCAGATAAGTACCAGCACCAGTTCAGCTCTACCTCCTTTGTATCAAAAATGAGAACTGGGCTGCTGATGCTAGCTAAGCAGTAGCCCACAACTGAAAGGTACCGTTCCTTCAAAGCATCCTCCATCCCCTCGGCAGAGGTAGGACACGCTGCACCTGTGTCCTCTGTAGAGGTGCCATTGGGGGGAGGGTCTGGTTGAGGTGAGCAGACCTTCAGAGGGTGAGCAGACCTTCAGAGACCTTCACAGGCAGTGATAGTTTCTTGTGACATGTAGTGTTATAGTGACTGTTGCCTCCAGACTTCTTCCTTTTTGTCTTCCTCTGTTCAGTATGCACCCTTTCCTCAATGAAGAGAAATCATTTGCAGCTGGAAAATGTATGTCAAACTGACATGCTTTGGCTCCAGTCAGTGTCCAGCTCCTGTTCCTGTTTTTGTTTTGTGTAAGGAGACGGTCAAGGAGATCCTATGTTTTGCAAGGTAAAGCTGAACTATGGGTGGGCTCTTGCACATTTTTGAGCTATCTGATCATGAGCCAGCAAAGCCCTGTGACATGTACTAGCTCTAGGTATGTAAACTGTCCCTCTGAAGTTGAAGGGGGAACAGTTGAATGCTTAAGTGCTTTGCTGGGTCAGGGCCAGAGTGCTCTACATTTTTGTGTAGAGATTTTTAATTCCTAGACTTTTAGGATGGTTGCAGATGTGGATTATTGCATCCCAGCCTTTCATTTTTGAGTGCACCTCTTGCATCAGGAGATCTCAAAGAAACTGCCTTCCTTGGGCGAGTTGGAGGATGTTGACAGCATCTATAAATAGTCTCTGATGTTCTTTGGAAAGGTGTCTGATGCCACAGTAAAATGTAGCGCGCTCTGATTAACTGTTTTATAAGTCATGTTTCTCTCTCCCTTTCCTCTCACTTGTGTGAGATGGTTGAAAATTTAAAAAGATCTGTTTAAATTTTTCAGGTCCTCCCTACTGCACTTAAGCTGAGTGCTTGAAATTCCGTGGCACGAGGTTTTACTTGTATTTGCATTGAGAACTTCGTGTGCTCATGGTATATTTCAGTTGAACAAGGGACCCCTGTCAGTGAGTCTGCAAGGTCTCTTTGGAGCATCATGCATGTTGTTAGCTGTTTACGTTTGTTTGTTTTTTCCATCATATCGGGGTTTTTTTTTGTTGTATTTCTTGGTGTCTTTTAATAGCCCCTGTGTTTTTTGCAAAAAGTGTGTAGCAGATAGATGCCTGCATTGTCCACATACAAATCCATAACAATACCAGGCATTGATTGACTGGCACTCAGTGCAGCACAAACAGAACATTAAAAAGCTCCTACTTGCCTCTTTATTCTGATTCTGGAGATATAGACTGTGTTTATTCTGCTCACTGCTGTTCAGCTGATTGTGTTGATGATCATGTAGCAAATCCTCAGTAATAGAGGAAATATTCTAGCCTGTTGCTGGGAATAAATAGGAAAATTGAAAGGTCATATACGCTTTAGTTGTTACTATAGACACAGCTGCTGGCAAGAGCTATCCAAGGATGGGACTGATCAGTAGCATTAATAGCCCTGCATATCGGGTGGACTTGCTGAGTTAGATGTATACCATATTGCAGTGATTTTCCAAGACTGAGTAATTTCCTAGCCTACTAAATTAAACTTGCCATCTGACACATGGGGAGTTGATAGTTTTTAAAAAGAGAGTGAACCACCCAAGTGTGTTCTGCTCAGCCTGACAAACATAGCCCCTTCGACAATTTGATGAGTAGATATTTGTGTAGAGCAAATGGGAGAAGTTTGCTTGGAGGCAAGGTCATTGCCATGTATTTAATAACAACATAACAAAAACAGGAGGGGAAGAAATGTCTGTGGTTGTTATGAAATTGGTGACTATCTCAGTCATATGGGCTTGAATTATATTCATGCTACAAAATATTACAAAAACATCAGAATAGAATCCTGTTTTGTTGAAGTTCTGGGTAATGATTTCTGTTGTGTTTACAGCAGGCTGTTGGATCTTTGTTTGGAAATACCAGCAAGTGTGTTGGAGGGGTGTTGTGTTGGCAAGTGAAGAAAGATTTAGGGCTTCTGCAGCATAAAATGAAATGCCAACCTAGGCTGTATTCACTGACAGGGATGTTCTTAAGGGTTCATGTAGAAAGTGGTAGGTCGCTTTTTGTTGTTTGGGGGTTTGGCTGCTTCCGTTTCTGCTTTTCCTTGGCATGTATTAAAATGCCACTCTGCAAAAGTTAAAGCACAGGAAATCTCTGCAGGATTTCTCAGCAACCTCCTAGCAGAATAGGGTCTTAAGCCACGTCCCTCTCCCCAAGGGCAATGTGCAGTCTGTCATGTCATGGTGCTTCTCTCCGTGGATTCTGCAAAATGAAAAGGTCTGCTGGCGAGCGTCCGAATCAATGAATCTACAAAGTTCAACCCAGTACAATTTCCAACTTCTTTTTTTTTTGCTTAGCAATGCTGTTTATTTCAATGTTCCAAGCTAACAATTTTACTGACACGTGAGTACTTTTTTTTTTAATACTGCTTGAAAGCTAAACTTCAATAGTTGACGTTTGAGTGAATTGGAATTCTAATTTCTCATTATCTGCTGATAAATGTTCTCAAAAGATGGAAACCTTTGTCCTTGCAACATCAAGACTGGTCTAGTGAATCAGGGGCAGCAGCTAAAAGGCACACAGTGCGTAGGCAACATGGGGTTTTTTGAATGCGTACTGCTCTTAAATCTCCTAAATTATTAAATTTGACTTTAGCAAAGTCTCTTTAAACAGGCTGCATTATGCGGTAGCTGCCTTCTGAATAGCCTAAAGAAAATCCTATTGCATGTCTTTCCTGAATTGAGGAAAATTGGCTTTGTTGTGCAGATGAAATATCTGGCTTAGAAAATGTTGGGAGGAGCAGCCAGGTGAGGGAACTGGAGGGGACAGTTTTGGTTTTGGTCTTACCAACATGTGCAAGTAACTTGAAGCGTCAGTGGAGCTTCTTGATGTTGATAATACAATGTGTATGTGTGTAAAATAAAAATTGACAAAAAGAAAGCTTTGGGGATAGATTGTTGGTTTTGTTCTTTTTTTTCAAGAGGAAAGCCAGGGTCCAGAGAAAGGATAGTGCCCCAGATGATTTCGCAAGAGGTTTCTTGGTACTTGGTAATGTTTCTTTGAGCCTCAGCTACTGGGATGCTCTGTGAGAATCTTTGCTTTTATTTCTTAACAAAAGGGCATTTCTTGCTCTGGTGTTTAGAGAGAGGACCTTGTAAAAGCAAAGTGAAAGTGCTCCAAAATAAACAGTGCCATATTAAGAAACTGAATTGTCTTAGATTTTTTTTTTTTTTTCCTAAATTGTGACTTTGTTCTTAACTTGGGAGAGAAGTATATTTGGGAGTGGAGAGGGAAATGGGCATATTTCCTGATTATTATTTTAATAATGTTATAATAATAGAGGCTTGGATGCGTTGCACAGAATCCGCTGCTGTTCTTTTCTCCTCTGGTCTCAGTATACCTTATGGTACCAATATTCCCCACCAATGTTTCAGTCCTGTAATTGGGCATTACGGAAAGAGCGAGAAAACATCAGTGCTCATGGACGCTAATCTGTGTTCTGCTACTGATTCATCTTGTGTTCTCCTGGCTCACTTAATTATGGCATCTTTTTATTTTTCAAGAATTTAGGATAATAAGATACTGACTTTTTTGGAGGGAAACATTAAGACTGATTGGCCTTTCTGATATGGTAAGTGGTTACCCCTGGGAGAAATGAATCTGTGTGTTCACCAGAGCAGCAGAGCAATATATGGATTGTTCTGTATGGATTGCTGTGTCCTGAGGGTCTGCCTGTTGGCCTTTGGTGAAAGAAGAGCACAAGGTAAATAATGTCTTCCCCAGCCTGAATGCTCACTAGCTGTATCTTTGTTGTATGCAAATGAAGTGTTCAAAGCTAGTATCTAATACCATCAACCAGCCCTTGCCCTGGAGTCCAGCATGTTATTTTATATGTTCATTGTTTTGACTGCCCAAATGTCCTGCAGACCCTTCATCTCGGGCAGAAAACCTGCCAGTGAAGCCCAGTATTTAATGTGCAGATATCCTCTGAAAAACTGCGGTGTCAAATCTTCTCCCTGTGTGCACTGACTCATCTCTGCTGCCGTTAAAATGTAGCAACATCTTATTTCTGTCACTAGTTCTTGTTAGATTGTGGTGACTGTAGCAGGGAGCTTTGATTTTTTTTTTTTTTTAATTATTTTAAATTATTTTCCCCCCTCCTTTCCCAGCTGCTACAGAACAGTGCTGAAGGAAGCAGCTGTACGTGTACCCACTTGTATTGGGCACAAATGTCCTGTTGCAGTGAGCAGGCTCTCACAAATGGGCTCCTCTGGTTAGGCAAGTGCAAGATGAGGCTTTTGCTCTGACAAGAACATCCTCCAGAGCACTGTTTGCAGAGGAACCAAGCATGGAAAAAATCCACTCCTCAGCAGCAGTGGAGAGAACATGATTTGCAGAGTCCCTGATTAAACAAATTAAGTAATGATGTTTTAGGGCATGAAGAAACCTGTATATAAGTGAATACTGTATATATGCCCAGGTCTGCAGGCAGACTGCTCCAGTGTCTTGACTGCTAGTGCTGGGTTTTCTGCTTGCTCAAGTACATTTAAAAAAACATACTGGCGTGACTTTGTCAGTGAAGACAATGACTATTTTTACCTGTAGGGCTAAGGCTGACATAACTAGTGTAGGTGCAGCTGCATTATATAAAGGTGGTTTCTATGGGATGTAGCTCATTCCACATTTTCAGCCAGATTGAGTGGTGGCGGTTTAAGTGCTTGTGTCTTGTAATAGCTGTTTTCATGTTGTGGAAGAGGAGGATGTGCCAGCATAGCTAATGTGATAAAACTTTTTCTGTAGTGTAGACAAGTACTCAGTAGCAGCAGAATGAAGTTAACAGCCCATCTGATCGATGCGACAGCTGCTGTTCAGAGCCTTGGGATTAGTAGTAGAATTGTACAGATTTCTTAACTTCTCATTGCTGCTGCTTAAAGCAGGACATCTGAGCCACGGGTGAAGAGGTTTATGAAGGATAATAAAAATAAAGAGGAGAGGGGAGTCAGCAGAAGGGGTAGAAAGATGGAGATGTCTTCACAGTCAGTTTTGTCTCAATTGCTGTCTTCCAGGGAGCTTTGTTCTTTTTCAGTAAGCAAGGTAGTAAAACCTCAAATCCAAAAGCAGAGCTTCCAAAGTGGGGACCAAGATCTGACTGTAGCACCACATCCTGTGCAAGTTTTCCCCTACTTGCAGGCGTTTCAGCAAGAGATTTCCACCATCCCTGAGTCATTGGTGTTGACCCTCTCATATGGAGGTGAGACCCAATTTGCCTGCTACTGAAGGGACTTAACACTCTAGCAGGTGATGAGCAGGTGATTGCTGTTCCATTTTTTCCATTGCTGAGATAGTGACTGGGAAGTTGGGCCACCTCAGGAATTACTGGGGTCATATGTTCCAACAGCTTAAGAGGACACACAAACCCTTGTGTTTGCAAACTACTGTTTTAGAAAACTTGTTTAGAAACTGGCTAGAGAGAGGGATGTTGGCTGTTTCAGAGGTTTAGAAATAAAAGTTAACATTAAAAAAACCACAAACCCAACAGAGTTCATTGATAATTTTTTGCACTCAGGAAGGCCTAAACAGATCATCTACATGATGATGATCAAATGAGCAAAATGTGTCTCATGTGTGACAATTATTTTCAATGTGCTAATATGCAAGCTGTTGTGAGTTGTTTAAAGGTTCTTGGATGGAAAGCATCCTGCCGTATCTGTGGAAATCTGCTTTTTATTATAAAGGAGGAACAGGTACAATCTACTTTGCATGAAACTGGGTTGCAGTGCAGCTTGGATTATTCTAAAACACTGAAAATAGCAAGAGCTTGATGACCTAGGATGTTTGGTGGGAGTACACTGAGTAAGATTGCCTTTCTTGTCCAAGGTTGTAAAATGTGATTTAGGTGTCACTTAAATGCTTTACATGTTGTAATTAACTAGCCTTGCAAAATTTTTCAAATCCATTTGTCGCAGGAACTTAATTTAAGCTGTAAAATATCATTTGTTTTGATCACTTTTTGGCAAGGAGAATTTTATTCCTGGGCTCATAAATCTCCTATTTGGTGTTTTTTTGGCAAGGCCAGACTGAGGGAGGGCTGGGAGGAAACTCCTTCCTGGCCCAGAGCTTGGCGTGTGGGCACAGGGAAGGTGTGGGAGCAGGGGGTAGTGGTTGATGGGTGGGGGTTTCTGATCAGTGTTTACTTCTACTGCATTATTGTGCCTCGTCTGTTCCTGGAAGCAGGAGGGCAAATTTGTGGACTTGGAAACTGGCATCTGGTAGGACAACTTCTGTGCTGGCCAAATTGGATCCTGCTCACGTTCTGCCTACCTCAGACAACAATATTGGACCTTGTCAAGGCTGGCTGAGGGAATGTCTTGAAAGAGCTGATTGATTAGTCTGAAGACACTGGATTGTAGCAGGAAATATTGAATTCGGCTCCTGAGCCAGATGATCATGCAGAAGAGATTTTCGTGGTCTTTCCTGGGCCAGCATGAGCTTTCTCCGACTCTGCTTGCAGGCACCAGGAATGTAGGGACAGATAACCCGGCTTTCCTGCTGCGAGCCGGCTGCCCAGCCTAGGCACCGCACTGTCAGTGCTGTCACGCAGGCCTGTTCTGCCCGTCGCTGTGTGCACCGGGCCCTGCGGACAGGAGCTCTGCACAGGATGCTTTCTCATAGTGGCTGCTGCAGTGTGGTGCATAGCAGGACTTCGAGCTCCGCTTGAGCCTGGCAATGTCTCCGGGCCAGGCAGGACAGGAGGCAGCCAGGAATAGGGTGCAGGAAAGGCACTCCCTGGGTGCCTTAATCAGGAGGGGACAACAGCATAAATTTGGGGTCAAAGTGAATGTCTAATTTATGATGCTGCCTTGGAGCATTGGCAGCACATTTTTAAACCAAGAATAGTTACGGAGATGCTCAGGTATCCTGGCATGGGCAGTGCTGCGTAACCAAACATGCCAGCCACGTTGTCGTAACAGTCCCGTTTATCCCAGGACGCGCTAGCACTTGCCACTTTGAAACCTTTTAGATAGTGGCTAAAGGAGAATCTTGGCTTCACTGCTTGTGTGCGCCTTGTTTCAGCAGTGCTGAGGAGGTTAAAAATTAATTTTTGTTCTCAAAAATAGTTTTTTTAAGCTACAGCCGGGGCTTGGCCTTATCCTCCCTTCCCCTTGAATTTGAAACATATATGGAACATGTGTGTGTGTGCGCACCATGTGTGAAATACTGTGGTTACAGCTTGTGGATTGAGGAAAATTGATTTGGCAAGTGTTTCTTTATCACCTCTGGTTTTCACTTTTTACATCTAAAGCCTTCAAATAAGTTTTGTATGTTTTAAGTAAATAATTGACATTTCATGCTTGTTCAGTGATCTTGTTAAGGATCTTGAAGGCTAATTTTTTATTTGTTCTTAACTTAGGAGAGAGTCCTCTTTTTTTTTTTCCTCTTCTCACCTCCCCCAGAGAATTTGCAGCTTGGTCCTGTTGAGGTCAACAGGCTGTGTGAAACTCCCGACTTTTAAGTTACTCACAAGTTTAACTCCTCCGTTAAGTATTATCATGACAGTTCCTAGCCAAGAAGACTGTCTTGCCCACGGTGTTGGAGTGCTCAGTCTTTTATAATTCTGATTATAATGTGTCAAGGAATATTAGGAAACTTCCATATATATAGCATACATTGAATTGCCGTTGCTTCTGTACTACCTGCTGTGAATTTGCTGTATGTAACGGGGAGCTCCATTGTTGTGGGCCTTATTCTTCTTTCTGTTTCGTAATTTGCCCTTTTGAATAAGCTTCTAGGCTGTCCTAACTTGGACTCTGTGTGCCAAACTGTATCAAACAAACTTGTAGCTTATAGGCTCAGAAATCCTCAAATGTATGAAACAAATGTGGTAGAGAAATGAAAAGCAAGCCTTGAAACGCAAGAAAAAGAAAGAAAGGCTCAGTTGGAGCCTTTCTTTCCATCCCACACCCAATGTCAATGTAAAAATAGAGTAGTTTAGCTGTGGGAGCAGAAATGGGGATAGATAGGCACTTGCTTCATGGCTTTGCATGCTGTTTGTTTTCTTTTTACAAAGATTTGACAATAATTGGAAGAGACTTTTGCTGTGGTGCCCCGGATATCCTGTCCTATAGTAATAAATGACAGGTTATTCTCCTGTAACCGATAGTCCTGTTAGCTGGAGCTTGCTGTGGGTTTGGGGTTTTTTTTGAGGGGGGGTGTGTTGTGTTTTGTTTTGTTTTTTAAACATGTAACAAATTGCAGATAGCTGAGGAATTTATTTCATAGTTTGACTATTTCTTAAAATTCAAAGAAAGCTTATTTAGAATTTCCCTTATTCTTGTCATATGTTCTTTTACCCCAGCTTTCCAGGTAGTATTTGTCACAAATGCAGTATGTGATTCATTGGATTGCAGTCTCAAAGGGCTTGGTAGGCGAGAATTTCTAGAAGTGCAATTATTTTTTGCCATATCCCTATGGTTGTAGAATAGTCTTAATGCTGAGGATTACATACTGAGAGCCGCTGTTTTATAACGTGTTCTGGCACTGAATCAGATGTGCTGGCAGGTCAGGTTGTGCTGTAGCTTTGCTGCTGTAGCGTGCACGCCAGAAGGGAGACATCAGTGCTCTGAAAATACCAGTAGCCTGTGTGGTGTGATACCACCTGTATATTTTTGTCTCCTGGACTTCCAAGAGCAGTGAAATGAAGATAGCACTAAAGTTCCTGATGCTTCTTCGGTTCTAAAAATATATTTGGGTTGCACAAACTTGTAATTTTCCAGGTAACGTTTTCTTTTTATATATATATTATATATATAAAGGGAAAAAGAAGGTCTTACCATGCTGGTGACATGCTTCATGTTGATAAAACTGTGTCCACGATGCAAAAATGGTAGGCATAAGGGGGGGAAAACCCATCTTGATGTCTTTGTTAAGCATTTAAACTCCCCACTGTTTCTGTTATAATGTGCAGGGAGGTCTGATGTAGCTCAAGTACTGTCCTGGGTCAGACCTGATTTTGCCATATGCTTCAGGCAAGCCAGTTAAACTTGTCACCTCTCTCCTCTAAGCTGGAAATGCATAAGGGAATTTGGAAGGGTTAATCAGCTGTAGCTGCTTTGAGATCATCTGACAAAATGGCTGTGTGAAAACTCAGACTTGGTGTTTGGCATGTTGCAGTGTGGGCACATCTTCAGTTTCATGCCCCTCTGATGGTGGCAGAGCGTGGCTGCTGATTTCAGTGTCTTTTCTCACGGGAGTGTGTCTGTGTGGTATCTTTTTTCACTTGCTTGCAAAGCCACCTCCAGCCAGCCTCCTAAACACTGGGACTGAGAAAAGCATTTCTTTTTCACATCAGAAACAAGTGTCATCTTATTAACAGCGTGCTTTCCTTTGAAAAACAACCCGGAATTTAGGTCATGCCTTCATCTCTTCAACATTACAAACAGAATCTCTACATCATTGCAAAGGCTTGTTTGTTTTTGGCTTTTCTCTTTCACAACTGCAGTGATTGAAAGACATCCTGATCTCTTCCCCTCCATCCAGCTCACCTGGATGGTGAGTCACCCGGATGGTGACTGGGGAGAGGTGCCATGACCTACATGGCTACTATGCCTGTGCTAGATATTTGCTTTCAATAAGACAACAGTGGCTGAATTGGTAGGGGTTAATCCGTTGCTTGCCATTTTAAATAGTCAGGCTGCATGTCGTGTCCTTTACTGCGAAGGGTAAAGGTAGGTTGTATAACCCAGCAACCCCACCAGCTCGCACTCCTGTTTAGCATCTAAATGGGGTAGGTGAGTACATCTGGGAATTACCAGCACATCTCGGTTACTGCAGTGAGCACGTTTACTATTTCAGAAAGAAATCTTGACCGATTATACTGAGCAACATTTTGTGTAATCATTGTAGATAAGAAAGAAATAAACAAAGCTGGCAGAAAATCAGAGGGTCAGTGCTGCAGTTAGTTATTGTCTTCTCCCGTGTGGACTGATAATGAGCGTTTCTGCCTCATTTAGTCATATGGTTGATAGATATATGTGAGAGTGTATGTATGTATCTACTATCCTTGCTTGAACAGACTTCTCTTTTATTTATTTCTTTACTATTTTATGGTCTTTCTTTGTAAAAACTGACATTAACGAGAAAATGTTTTGATTAGGGAACTGGGTGGCTCCTAGGGCACAGGGTGGGCTGCAGCATTCTCCTCTGCCCTTAATAAAAAGCTCTAATGTGGCTATCAACTGCTTGTAACTATTCTCACACATTCTCATTTCAGAGATTGTGCATATGGGGGGACGACAACTTTCTCTTCTGAACTGGGCTGGAGTTTGGTAGCTGGGACTCTTGGGTCTTCTGCTATTTTTGTCCATTTGTGAAGTATTCATAATACTTGGCTCTCTTGCAGGGCTGTTATGAACACAGCAGGCTTGATCTGGCGCAGAGAAAATGCAGAGAATCCTCTATGATATTCTTGGGAACAGTATGGTTCTGGCAGCCTCCAAAATTGCCAAATGCTTGTCAAACATTCAAAAAAATCAGTGATGCTGGGGAGGGCAGGAGGGAGAGGGACAGAACTGGGTGGTTGTTGAGCTCCAGGTCTGTGCTGGATTTTGTGGGAGTACTTTCCAAACTTTGAATTGCTGCTGGTCTGTGATGTGATGGTAAAACATGCAGCTGATCCCTGTATCATGTATAAAAGACACATCATGAACATGTTAAGGGTAGATGATGGACTGTGAGAAATTATGGGGGTTGATAGTGTTCTGATGCAAAAGATTTGAACTAGCTGAGGTGGCTTGGCTCCTCCTAAGGTGTTCTCTGTGTGGCCTTGCATTTCAAAAGTCTTGGTGAGGAGGTAGGAATTGGTTAGTTGTGTAAGGTCAGTGCCTCCTCTAGTGAACAGGTCCCAACTGCTTCTGAAGAAGCTGTAAGAAAGTAGACAGGAATCAGACATGCGATATGTGCATTGGGAAAGTTTGTTTTTACTACTGTTTCTTTTTTCTACTGCTCAGCAAGGAGAGGGCTTGTGTCTTCCAGAGCAAGCTTGTAAAATGCTGCTTTTTATTTTTTTAAATGTGTATGAATGAAAACGTCTTGCATGCTTGCATTCATGTAATTTTCTTGCACACATGTATTTTCTTGCATGCATGCGCACACACACTAGAACCTCTGTTTCACAGACAGAAAATAGGTAAATTTTGTGACTTCTTTATTTCTAAAGGATCTTTTTGGATGATTAGTATTGTCACAGGAGCACCACCAAATGGTAGTGATATGTGTTTTCAGAAGTGGCTAGCAATGGGAAGAGCCTCATTCTAGGACATGGCTTGAAAAATCCTCTGAGCAGGCTCATTTTTTTTGAGGCTGTTTTCATAAAAAACATTGAGTGTCTGGGCTCCCAAAAATCAGGCTAGTGTGATGTGTCAAGATGGGCAAGTAAGAGGGCTTGTGGTATCTGAAAACTCTGACTAGCCCTCTAAAGCAGGTGTGAGGGGGAGATGAACATTAACTTCCAAATGCATAGACATTCACGCGTCTAATGTGTCTACTTTCAGCTGCATTGTGTCCATTTATTTGAGAAGATAAAACAAGGAACATGAACTGCAAAAAGAGAGGTGTTTCTTTGTGACCTCAAGGAAATGGTTCCTAGAGATCTGACTCACTTTGGGTCTTTCCTTACATTTGCAAAGTGCTCATACTCTTAGCCCCTCTTACATTAGGTGATAAAGCGTATGTTACCTGGTGAAGCTCCTGGAGGTCATGAAAGCGATTCCTCTTTGAGTGTTTAAAATCCTTTTTGGGAATCCTGCCAGGGACTATTCTATGGGGAGCTGTTTCATGCCCTTCCAGCCAGTGGTTTGATGTTTCTCAGCCCTGACAGATGGACTTATGGCTGAAAAGCCATTGCTGAGGACTGTTACTTTCCAAGGTGATGTGGCAGCTTTGTGGTCCTGGTTGCTAGGTTGTTTCCTCCGAGTACATTTACTTGTTAAGCAATCTTCTGATGACATCCAGGATCCTTTTTCACATGCTGATAGATGCTGTGAGCGAGGTGTGATGGTTGCACCTCTTTCTAAAGAAGAAACTTGGTGCCCCTCCTGTTTTGGTTTGAACTTGCTAAGATGGGATGGCATCAGCGGGAGGAGTGGGAAGTGCTGCTGCTTACTGGGTTTACCCTTGGACTGGGATTGAAGAATTGGGTTTTAGTTTTGGTTCTGCCCCTGATTTTTCTGGCTGACTCTGCTGATGTCAGTTCCTCTCCCCGTGGTTTAACTTTCGCTGTTTAACTGTGCAGTTTGCTCTGGAAAAATAGGCTATACGAGAGCTACGTGTTAATAACTAACTCTAGGAATAGAAGAGTCACTGACTCTGTGATGAATATGATAACCTTAAACTACAGCACAGCATGGTACTGGGCACTGAGGACCTTGTAATTATTAGTGTGACGTTTGCTCTCTGACTGAGATGTTCTTAGAGCCAAATTTTATTTCAACCAGCAAGTAAATCTTTTACTTTATTTTTATTCTTTCAAATGAGAAAAGTTGTTCATGCTTAGTACTAAATTATCATTGGGTTAAAAAACAATTGGGAAACGCAGGATTGTGTTGAGTACAGCAATAGCAATGTTTTAATTATGTGAAACTCAAAACATATTTTCTCTTTGCTTGAATCTAATATATGGGCTGGAGGCGTGAAAACTATGAGTGTGACAAAATTACTAAAGAGTGATAGCACCAGCCAGGATTCCCAGATGACTGGGCATTTTGACTTCCTCATTTATGACACACAGAAGGGAAGGTTCAGTGGGGTTTTTCCTTTCTTTTAAAATCATTTTCAAGCTTAGTGCTTACTGAGGACTAGGTCCCATTCAGGGTCTGTTCTGTCAGTCAGCATTTGAGCCTCAGGTCTCCAGAGCTCCTTGTTCCTTTGGATGGCTTTGATTTCTTTCCAGTTCTTCTCCTCATTGACTTGCAGTGCTCCCACCCACTGCTGACTGGTTTGATTCCTGAGCAGGCCCTTATCGCTGTGGCCTCTGGTCCTCTGTTGGCCTCTTGAGTAAATCTGTAGTCCTGAGGTACTCTCACAATAGCTTAACAGGACCCTTCTCTGGGCTTTGCACCCACTTGCAGTATGAATGCTTTTGTAATTGTCAAAGAAGAGACAGTGTCTTGAGGTTTATGACCCTGCCTGAGCTTTACAGAATGAATTATGGCCTTTCATCTACTCCGAGGGTCACGTTCTCTTTGTAATTGCCCTGAAGTGACTTTCCACTACATTTGGTGCATGCATGCAGACATGCAATAATTTGTTCGGTAAGACACAGCCTCCCCATAATTACAAGGAATATGTAAGCTTGCCTGCCTCGAATATGGCATTAGGGTGCGCTCTCTCGTTAAATCAACATAAATCTTTTGACGTAGTCTCATTGGTTCCCTGCTGCATTTTCTCCCTCGAGTAAAGAACAGAATTTCTGTTTGTGAGTGACACCTTGCTCTATTTGGATAATTCTCTTTGTTGGCCGTAGTGGTGCAAACTGGAGGTAAGCTTACATAGGTGTGTGTACAACATTACTGTGTTGTAACACAAATACGAGTGCTGGAATTATCCGGTGAGGGACCTGTGTTCAGTGTCATGTCCTTCCCAGAAGCTTGGAGTATGTTGTATAGGAAACACAGACCTCCTTGAGTTCCTGAGGTGGTCAGTTCGACTGCCTACAGCTTTGGATGGTCTTATTGCCCTCAGGAGATCCAGGGATTTCTTCTGTTCCCTCACTTTGAATTCTTCAGTAAATAGTTCCCTAAAAATGCTCCAGTAGAAGTGCGGGTACCATATGGCCAGTTTTTAGCCTCCTGCTACATGTTTTCCAGGTTGCTTCCTTTGGACCTAGGGGGTATCTGGAGGCCGGGTTGGGTATCACCAGGCTGCATTTTGTCTTGAGACCTCTCAGGCTTTTGATCTCAATGGTGTCTTTGATAAAGAGTTTTTCAAACTGCTTGGTTGTTTTCTGTAGGGTGGATTCAGTTGCAATGTGTGGTTAAAAAATGGCAGCCCTTGCTTTCTTGGGACGAGATTAACTCTTGCTGTAATTCCCAATGATTTTTGGTATTTATACCTGCATTCAATTTCCATCTGCGTGATGGCAGCTAGAGGCAACATTTTTTCTTTTCATGTGGGTAGAATTTGCTAACTCCATGCTGCTACAAAAATTTTCCCTTTAAATCCTCTAAACTATTTGCATTAATCCTCATTAGTGTATTCTGTGCGTTTTATCATTTGCTTTTGTCTATTGCTGCATTTTTCTTGTACCTAAAAAAGCCTTAAAATAGGAATTCTGGAATAGAAAAGGACTTGTAAGAACATTGCAGGTAGCTATTGGTTTTCTAGTGGCTACTCTTTTCATTGCTGTCTTAACGTAGAGACTTAATGAGCAAGTTTGACCCCAGGGCAAGGCTGAGTTCTGCTCTGAACAGCAGTTTCCATCTAGGGTTCCTTTGAAACCAAGCATTTGCTAACCTGCCAGCTTTTATTTTTGTTTATTTGTGCCGACTGCATTCATCAGGGCACGGTAAAGGCTACAGTCACGCAAAGGGCTGCCTGAAGACTTTTGGAGACTGAAAGTGATGCACTCAGAGCAGCTACTAAAGCATATTTTGGATATTAATGCCTAAATCTAGAAGCCGCATGATCCCTCCTTTGACCTTCCCTTTTAAGTGTGTGCATTCAACCAAAACCCACCACCCTGTCTCCTGAGGAGTGACTCTGTTAGGGTCTAGAGAATGTTTTCTAACAGAGCAACATACATGTTAGTGAGGATATGCAGCATCTGTAACATGGCATTCCCTGGATGCTGTGCTTAGCTGTTTGCTTCAGCGGGGTATTGCGTTGCTAACACCTTCCCTAGAGAGTGTGGAGTTTCACGTCTCCTCTCCCCTTTCTCTTTCAGGCCCAGGCCTGTTTGCTTCTCCAGAAGGTTCTGCTACTTCGTGAACTGAAGCTCTTCATGACAGAGGAGGAGTGGGAGGAATTGATCAGAGAAAGCATCAGCCAAGTGACAGAGGTAACAAGCTTCGACATGTTAAACGTACAGATAGCACCTAATGGGTGCTGCTTTTACTAGCGTGGTGCTCGTTCTCAGAGCTGGAGTATGCGGCTGTACTCGGCTTAACTGATCTTAGAGGGGTTGTGCCTGCTTGCACCAGGTCTGAGTAGCGTCCACCAAGATTACAGCATTCTTGTAACACCGCTGTTTAGATGTATTTTCACAGAGTGCAAGAAATGTGCCTGGTACAGTTCAGTGGTGCCTATGTATGGATCCAAGAGGCAGAGCTCGAGTTTTAGGGAATACATTCATACAGATCAGTTTAAGGTGGTTTTAAAAAATAAGTTTTGAATTGAAAGGTATTGTGAACATTTACTTAATTTCAGAAAATGTTATGGAAGTTCTGTATTTGAATGAACTTCAGGGCCAAAGAGCTAGAACAGAGGTGCACTACACTTCTGACTCCTGGTGCGTTGCAGGCCTTCTGGACCAGACTCCATTGCTAATATTGTTTATCAAGGAAACCTTAAAACACATTGGAAAATAATTTTTACAGAGAAAACAGTGACAGAAATCGCAGGACTCCTGATTCAGTGGCAAGTGCGGATTGTACCTGAAGACGTTTTTTGGGTGCAGCTATTATGTAGGAGGTGATCTGTGGGACAGGAGATTGAAGAAGCAAATACCATTCAATTATATTCTTGTGGATTGACGTGGGGGGAACCAAGCAGCCAAATTAATGTTATGATGTGGTGACTAAACTTGATGACATGGGAGATTCCAGTCTTGGTGTACCTACGTAACTGTAGTATTGACCTCTTTCTAAGTGTAGCTTTCATTCTTTACTTACTTCTTTAAATGCTTGGTTACATGGTAATTTAGGCCATTCTATAATTTACCATATTGGAACAGAACAATTAGCTCCGTCTTCTTTTGTCAAGGAGGGACAAAATCTAAGGAAGTTTAAATCAAGGAATTCAGAGGTGCTGTTTATAATTCTTGAGGAAGCAGGTAATCCTGGATTTCATTCAGTAGCTTTTATTTAATGGTTACATCAGGAATCCAATGGGTGGAGTTAGGTATGATTTTATTTTCCAGCTGCATAAAACATGCCACTCCTTCCAACCCAGTCGTCTCCATGTTTCGCTCTAGCAGCTGAATACCTGCAGGACTCGGTGATTCACTGGGAAACCACAAACATTTACAATGCCTTTATGTTGTTCTTGTCAGGGAAAGTTTAGCAACTTGCAACCCGTCCAGTATTTTAATGAGCTTTGCTACCGAAGCTTCCTCAGTGCCTCTCATTTCTGTGGTTATCTGTGTTTAAGGAGGAATTCCTGGGAAATATTGTCAGTTTGTGTGGGTTGCCCACGGTATACCCTGCGGGCAGGAGGCCTCCCATAGTATTAACTGGCAGTAGCATATAGGTGCTAGTTCTCTTTTTGGCCTGAAAAAGCCCTGACATAACATTTTTACAGAGTGCTCTTTTGGTGGACATACATGTCTTGGGTTTTGTCTCCCTTCCTTCTGCTCCCTCCCTTGCACTAACACAGTGCTGGTATGGCTCCTTGGAGCTGGGGCAGCTTCACGTCTTTAAATGTTGCTGTAATTAGGAGGGATCAAGGACTTTATATTCCATGTAACAGTTTTGGTTCATACACAAAGGCTGACACTTGTGCTGCAAAACTTTCTAAAGCTGCAAAAGGTATTCTGTGTCTTTTTGGTGGTGCAGAAATGCTCACTTACCTGAGTAATAGCTGTAAACACATGCAGTGGCTTTATGGTGTAGTAGAACAATACTCATATCACGACTGGTCTTTTTTGGAGATAGTAAAAAAAATCCTTTGCAGCAGAAGTCAGAGACTGGAAACTGAGCAAATTTAGCAAATGTAGAAAGTATGTATTTGTCAAAGAGAGTAATCCACCATTAAAATTACTTGCTGAAGAGTTTATTAGCTCTGAATCGCCAGGTGGAGATTGATTGCTTGACTGAAAGAGAAGCTGCAGGTTGGGTGGAAGCTATGGGCCTGATGTTGAAATTACAGGGTGAGTTTGCTTGGACTGTGTTAGGCAAGAGCTTGGGCTAAACGATAGCCCTTTCTGTCCCTGCTGTCCACACGTGCCTTTGCTTAGCTAGAGGGTAGGGAGGGCATTTGCAGAACTGAGAGTTTCTCCTGCAGCTCAGTCTCGTCCCTTTTCATCTGAGACTTGTTTTCGGTGGGCCATTCCAGGTCAGCCATGATTTCAGAGGTGGGTACATGTTGGCAAGTGAGTGCTTACCCATGAGAACCTCGACTGAGAGCAGTAGTTCATGATGCTTTGGAAAACGATGAAGTTCTATTGCCCGGCTTCTAGTTGAAAGGTCTGCATTTGCTGTCGTTGGCCATTCCTGCCACCATCCCTCGCAAATAGCTGTTTTAAGAGAAAAAATGATAATGCAGAATGTTATACCTTTCTTTGACCTAGGGAGAAGTCCGAAATAACCTGGGAGGGCCAACTCTTTAACTGGCTATACTGATGTGCACTTGTAATTCAAGCAGCGGTATTGTTCACAAGGAAGCTGTCACCTGAAGGCTTTGCTACGCGCTCTGTGTCCTTGGTCAGATTTGCATCTATGGGGCTGGTAGCACTTGAAGTGCAGGATTGCCATTGCAGGTGTAAGGTTGTGAGAGAGGATAGGATGCTACCTCCTGGTGCCTGCTTTCTCACCCTCTCTTGCCTCAGTGATTATATTGCATACCTGCAGATCACTTGGTGAGGAGCGGGGAGCCTGGGATGGTTTTAGGCAGTGATATGTGCTGGAACTGGGGAAAGAAGCAATGTGAGAAAACTGCAGTCTTGGATATCATTGAATTATGTGTGTAAAACTAAGAGGCAGATGAGGGAGAACCAACGGCCAGGAACTTTAAATGAAGAGACAGCTTCCTGAAATAGCAGCTCTGGCTGCTGCGAGGCAATGGCTCTTGTGCTTACATAAGCTAACTTGACCTTATTTGTTTCCAAAATGTTTAAGCATGCTTATAAAACATATACAGCAGTCATGAGAGATTCATGTTTGCCATCTCCTTACTGTCAGTGAGGGAAGCCTTGATATCCTAGTGAGTACTTTGGAGTTGACTTGTTCTTGTGAGAGCCCTGCTTGCTGTTGGTGCTCTTGGCTTGTTCTGCTGCGTGGCCTGGGCAGAAAGCCTTGTCCACAAGCTGTGGGACTGCCCCGTGAGCTGTTTTTTATTGGACAGCAAGCAAAGGTAAGGAAGTAGAGAAATAGCTCTGGCACAGTTTTAGCCTCCCTGGTCCTAACTGCTTTAAACTGAAGTAAAGTCAAAAAGACAGTGTGTGAGCCCCTACAGTTGTTCAAGTTTATTCTAATGTTAGGAGCCTAGACAACTCAGTTGTGTTTACAGTATAAAGAAATAAAGTTGCTTCATGTTGTAAATGACAGAGCTCACCCGAGATGCTAGAGCATCTGTCAGAGACTTCTTCCTCTTCGAGAGCTTTGTTCTTTTATCGGTAGGTCTCAAAGTGCTTTACAAAGGAAATTCAAACCAGTGAGTTGTTGATCTAATGAAGAAAGTATTTTGCAGGAACCCAAGAGCTAATGTATTTAGTTTACTAAAGTTGTTCACCCTGTTTTACAGATGACACGCTTGGCTGGGAGCTGAGCCAAGAGTCAGACTTGGGTCTCCTGAGACATCCCAGAGACCTTCCTTCTGCATGGACAATCTGAGTGTTTCTTAACTTGGCTTCAGAACATCCCATTGCGGTGGATAGCAATCTCTGTCCCCGTGTTATCTGAGGAGTTTGCTGGCTGTTGTGAGTTCAGACTGCCCGGAGTCGTGTGATGAGGCTAGTGGCAGAGCCCGGGAGGCCCGAGTTCCCCATTTCATGCAGGGAACTGTCGCAGTTTTGGCGAGGGATCTCTGTGGGGTTGCTGCTGGGGCTCACACACTGTCTTTTTGACTCTATCAAGCACCTCTCAATTTGGTCTTTCAGCTCTCCCCGTTGTCACTGTGGGCATATTTTTGGTGTTTGTTCCCCCTGTTACATACATTTCTGTTTTCTTTCTAATATGTTACAAAATTGCTGTCTTGGCTTTAGAGTGATCTTGAAGCCATGCCAGTTTTTTAGTAACTCACTGACAGATTTGGGGCAGGAAGCTTCAGGATCTGAATACATAGTTTCATTACCTTTTTATGTCATCCCTTTCCCAGGGACTGGCTTGCCCTCCTGAACTGAGGTGCTTTGTGTAACTCCCAACTTACGCTGACAGTCCCAGTTACGATGTGAAAGTCAGGGGGAAGTGGGAAAGGATTTTGAGGAATATTCCAGAAGACGTATATTTTCACAGCCAAGCATCTTCAAAACCAAAAAGCCCTCAGAAAACTGTTGTTAAAACTGCTTTCTCTGGCTTGTACACAGCAGTTTCCTGAGGGTTTCCTTTTTCTGTCTTCTGCTGTCAGTACATCATAGGAAGGGCCCAACTTTACTACTATTTTTTCCTTTGCTTGTTTTGTCAATGTCATAAGGGACGGGCAGAGCAGATAGTGTTCTGTTTGAAACCAAAATGGGATCAAGGCATCCTGAAATGTAAAAATGCTCACAGAATCTGATACCTAAGTTCAGTGCAAGACCAAAGCACTCCAGGTCACCACTATTGGAGACTATCAGATAAATATACACATAATCCTAATGAGATGCATGTGATGCCTCCTTCCACTTAGGTGGTTACTTAGACTTGGACTGGGCAGGCAACCGTGTTTCTATAGAAAGGCATGAATGTAGACAGACAGGGGATTACATGGCCTGTGCAAGGGATGGTATAGATAACCCAAGACCTCTTTTCCAAGACTCATACCGTTTGAAAGTTACTGTATGCTGTCTGAAGACTTTTATTGTATGGCATTAGAGGGTTTTGTTGCTACTGTGTTGTTCAGCTAGGGATTTAAAATAACTAGCTGGAGCCACTCAGAATGTGTGTGGGAGAGAGGGATATACTATATAGCCTTCCAGTGTAGACATGCCCTTCATTTCTGAAGGGCATCACATTTGATTATCGGTGTCTTAATTTGTAGGGAGATAAATTATTAACAGTGACTTCATCAAATCTCTAAAAAAAAGGTTCTTCAATTTTTTTTTCTTGAAGATTGCCTGAACTTTTATCTGTCTGTCTTTATAAATTCTTAATTCATTGCCCTTTCTCAGCCTCTTCGCTTGTAAAATGAGGCCAGCAGTGATTTAACTGATATCTTTGACGTGCTTTCAGAGTACTGGATGTCTCTGTGGAGAATTCATTCTCCTCTGTTCCCTCAGCTGTCCTGTATGGTTTTTCCCTGCATTTTCATACGGTCTATGAAAAAGAAAAAAAAAAAAAAAAAAAAAAAAAAAAAAAAAAAATCTTTAAACTTGGGAAAGCATTGACATTTTCTGTGAGAATGGCTTCTGGATTTTTGGGCTCCTCCCTCTAATAACAGCCAAAATAAACATTGCAAAAAATGTCCTTTAGTTATACCGTTCAGCATGTGGGTCTGCTTAGTCCCCTGTGTTCCCTCTCTCCCTCGGTCAGGGACAAGCAGAAGCTTGGTGGGTTCCCTTCCCTCTGTGAGCATTTCTTGATGACTTGCTTCTGCTAGAGATGCAAGGAAAAAAGTTCTGAACATTTATACTTTCAGTCTTCAGAAACTTAGTGAGAGAGAATGGAGGGAGGAGGGACTGTCAGTGCTTTCTTTCCTTCTTTTAGTGCTCTCAGCAGCAGCTGCTGTGCTGTTCAGGTGGGTGGTGTGAGAACCTCCCCTTGTGTGCTTGTGTACCCTGTGTACATGGAGCTGGAAATGGATCTGGCTCTGTGGATAGATGGAAACTGGTGTGAAGTGGCATACTCTTCCCTCCTCCCCTCTTTGACTTCCATTATTTAGCCCTAAGTTCTAGCTTGGGTTCTTCTATTGTATAGTGAACATTGTAATGAAATGTATTCGGGGGTGGCTTGTCTGGGTTTTGGGAAGCTCAGAGTTGATTCCTGGTTCTGTCATGGTCTGCGTGACTCAGTCATGTTAGTTGGCCTCTCTGAGCCTCTGTGAAATGGAGGGAATGATGCTGGCTTACCTCTCAGGAGAAATGTGAGAGTAATTACAGGTGAGGCGAGGGTGCTTACATCAGATAATAGCAGGAGCTATGAGCATACAGAATACTAAAATACTTCATTCGGTTGTCATTTATTAGAGTCAGAGTTATTAGCCTCTAAATAGCAGAGGAAGGCTGTGCCCCTCCCAAACCTCTCAGCTTACCTGTATGTGGACATGGGGAATCTTGTGCTTTGGCTCAGGTAATGGGCACGTGCTTGTAGGGCCCCCAAGCCACTGGCTGGGGCCCCTCTGGGTGTGACTCCACCATTGGGACCTGAGCCACAACAGCAGTAAAATGCCCGGTTGTGTCTCTGCTCTGGGACCCTGCATGCAGCATGGAGCTAGGGCAAAGCTTTAGCTTTCACAGTCAGCGTGAAAGCAGTCAGCATACTGAGATCAGACCCCTTAAGTGCTTTCTCGTCGTGACTGGACGTTCAGTAGGGTGGAAATTTTGCTGAACTATTTACTGCTGGAGAAGAGAGTTTACCTTAGCAACCTTGGGCTGTGCCAGGGGCTGTAAGGTCATGCAGGGTGGGTGGAGGTATGTGGTTCGCAGAAGGCGTTTGGCACTGTATTCAGCCATGAATCTGCACATTTATCCATCAGCATCAGATCTGTAACGGGGGAGGAGGGGGAAGGATGGAGACAGCGCAGCGTGCGGAAAGAATGCAGGTTGGCCGGGCTTCTCCAGCTCACAGAGCAGTGATGGATCTGTCAGGCTGATCCCACGGAGGGGAAGTGCTGTTTGTTTTGAACAATGAAATAGGCTGAAGGACATGCTGGGAATGCATAAATATTAAAGGGTGTTCAAACTTCCAGCTAGGAAATGTGCTTGTCTCTCGGTAGCAGAACACTCCTCTGCACTCTTAGGATACTGCTGTGTCTTGTAAGTCTGGGCTACGTGTGTCCCCCACTGTGGTACCTGTGAAAGGGAAAGAGGTGCAGGCAGGCTGAGATTGCAGGCGGGTGTGAATGTGGAGGCTTCCAGAAACATTGCCTGGCTCCCTATAACAGCATATTGCCATCTCCCCTGCAGGGAAAGCTGGGCAGCGGCTGGGATGCTGACTTTGGCTCTAGATGCACATGTGCCACTTTTTGCTGTATTGCAGGTTTCAGTGCAGCCTTGAGCTTAGACTAAAATCCTGCCTGGGAAACTGAGGCACGGAGCTGTGTGGTTAACACCTCTTTCTAGCTGCCAGCCTTCTGTCCTACTTGTATTACTGAACTACTGCAGGTGTTCACCTCCTGTGCTCTAACTTCTACTTTGTGAAAATGAAGGAATGCTGTGAAGCGCAATGAGATGGAACGAAGGTTGGATCCTGCAGTAGTTGGGATACCTCCATGTGTGTGGTACAGGAATTAGGAATATAAGAAAAAACACTGATTGATAAAATGCTGGAGGTGTGCTGTTCTCCTTGTAGAAATCCTAGAAGCAGAGAACTTTGGATTTAGGAGTGCCATCCACCAGAAACAGCCAGAGACTTTTGGAAGCAGTGTGTTTGACATAACAAGACAAAACCATCTCTGCCAGCTGAATCCATCTAGGGTGAGGCAGGAACTGTATTGCTGTATTGGCTTGAGATGGGATGGGAGTTCCAGCTGTGAAAACTGCCTCCATATTTTTTCCTTTTGGAAAATGACCTGCTCAGATCTGCTGGCAGCTCAGTTGTACAGGTGTGATTAACCGTCACAGGTATTACTGAGGTGTAACTGGCACTGAGAGTCTCTGTGAAGTGGGACTGCCTGTTACTGAAGGAGCAGAGTAAGAAGAACAGAAAATGGGAGAAAAACAACATAATCAGCAAGTCATGCAAGTGTGGCTGTTGAATATAAACCATGTGTTCTCTCTGCTTTTAGTATTGAGTGATTGGGTTATGTGACTTTTAGGTTGGTAATGCTTTCAGAGGGCAGGGGAAGGGAGAGTTGGATACCTTTGCGAACAGCACATGGTAGAGAATCCCGGAACAGGTGGTTAGACGAGTTCTGCTGGGTTTTCGCTTAACCCTCCACCACTGACCTGTAGCATAGCTGGAAGCAAAACCCCTGCTTAGTGCCTCAGTCTTGCTATGTAAAATGGAGATACTTGCCAACTTTGTGCAAGTCTTTGGCGTTCTAATCAGTGTTCGAGGCTCTCCTAAAGGATGCTGCAGATTACTGAAATACTACTTTTCTTTTTAAACCACGTTTGCCATGTGTTGCAGTCTGCCATCTGTTACATAATAGCTTTTGCTTTAATTTTATGATTGTATTTTATACATTCCCCAAAAGAAATCACGGTAGGCCTGTGAAAGCATTGACGTACACAATTGGGGTGGCAGTGCTAATTTCATCTTTCAGATAGCTGAGCGGGAGAGCAGACCAAAGCAATCTGCTGTTTGAACCCAAAACGTACAGACAATGGTTGGTACCTTATGTAGCAAGAAGTTATGACAAATACTTGGGAAAGCTGCTTTTGAGGTTTGGACCTAGTTCCCATTGAAGAGACTTGGGATTTCATTCTTTGGGAGCAGTTCCCCAAGGCTTGCCAGCAGCCCCAGTCCAAAGTCAGCTTCTTTTTACGTAACCAGAGCACCGCGTGTTTGTATTCGTGTCGCGTGCTAACACAAATCCCATGGAAGCAGACGCTCCACTGTGTACGCTCCCTGCTATGGGAGGATGAGAGTGAAGCAAGGCATGCGTGACAGAAGATACCATCTCACGTACTGGGGAAGTACTCTGAGATAGTGGTGATGAGATCAGGATAATAAGTGATACTGAGCTAAGCGGGAATTGGACTCAAGTCTTTAAGGAGACTTGACTGTCTCAACCATGCTACATAGAGAGGTGCTGGCGTTTTCGTGCTCTTTGGAGTAAATTTCTTTTACACACGTTGTAGCAGAAGGGAAAGGGAAAAGATACGTATTGAGAAATACTAAGACTTCATCTGAATCTAGCTTCCTTAAAGGCAATCCATTCTGCTTCTGGACTGGAGAAAATGGTGCATTCTGTAGGAATGAATTATTTGCTGCTTCTTTGAGGCTCCTTTGGCTTCTCCACCCACCCCCATCCTCTTCCTTGTTCCTTCCTGGTCTTTGGGAGCTGTTTAAAAGTGATCCATTTCAGTAGGGAGCTATTTGTTTGTAGAGCACCTAAATTGTACTGGGTTGCTTCTGGCTATTTATGCTGGTGGAACTGTGCTCGTGTTTCCAGACTCATGCAAAACACTGCTTTTAATAGAGATGCCTAGTCTTACAGCACTGATGTTGCTAGACCAGTGATATCTTTCATCTCCAGCTGGGCAAGCCACTCTTTTCGTTGTACAGGTCTGCATGAATTTGGTTGGACACCCCAAACTAGATGCAGGTCCCAATTTCCCAAGCACCTGAAAACTGCCTGCAGACTTGTGAAAGTCAGCCCCTCAGGTGTTGTTCGGAGCTATAGGACTTTTCTGTTTACTTCAGTAGGGTTTGTTTCAAACCCTTCAAAGCATCAGGGCAATTCTGGGAAGTAAGGATGGCAGCAAGAACAGAGTCAAGCCAGTGCGATTTAAATGCAGTCATCTACATTGCTCATCTACAGTAAAGAGAAAATGCAATTTATTTTTAACACCTTCTTAATTCCAAAATGTTTGTTTATTAAAAAGATGAAATGACAGTTGATTTCACTGTGGCTCCTTCTCACAGTACTGCCCTGATTCCTCTTGTTCTGAAGAGCTGACAATCCATACTGATTTTCTCTTAGTGTGAACTTGTATGCAACTTAGCAAAATAGGGATCTCGACTTAATAGCCTCTCTGAAAGCTACTTTAACCACAAGTAATGACTGTTAGCCTGGCAATATCTTGTTCTTCAAATTGCAAAGAAAATTTTTATGCAAATCAGGCTGTTTTGTTTTCATTATTGATTTGCTGATCATTATTATTATTATTTATTGTGGTAAGCCTAATAAATGGAGTGTGCATGGCCCATGGGGTGTTATATCCTACATGTGAAGATTTTTTAATCACACACCCTATATTTGTTTCTCATTTTACCTGAGAGACTTCAGAGCTGCTGAATTGTATGACCTTGTAGGCTAATGACAGCTCTGGAATAGAGTTGCAGTGCATCTATATCAGGAGAGAGTAATTAGCAAATTATTGATAGTCAGATGAAGTTGCGGCATGAATTCTAGCCAGCAGAGCATGGTGGCTTTCTAATACAGGGCTAATCCCAGGGTGTGGAGCCTGTACAGATAGTAAATAATTCTACTTGAAGGCTGCTGTTGCTGCAGATGTTATCTGGTCTCCCCACTTTTTCCTTACACTCTTGCTGGCCATCATTATTTTTCTGTTGTGAGCGTCATTACTGAAAGAGTTTGCTTTGGGGAATAATATTCTTACTTCTCTCTGTCTGCAAGGATTTTTACTTTATTTGCCAGCTTTTTGCTGATATAGATGGAGAATAGCTTGCTCAGAGTCCTTAAAATTACTTCCAGTCTGAATGGAGCCAAAGCAATAGATGGTCTGTGGGAGAGATTGCATCTCCTGGAGAACCTTCCACTGCTGGGTACAGGTTTGGTGCAGTGACTTATCAGTGATGTGTGTTGCCTGAGGCACCGAGGATGCTGAGCCTGGGGTGGACCTTGCCCGTTGGCTGGGTTGGCGTGTTCAGATTCCAAGCAAAGGGACTTGGCCCCAAGTGCAGCCTCCTCTAGAGAAATAGGCTGTGATGGGGCACACCACTGTCTACAATAAGCTTGTCTTTGCAAATCCTATCTCATATTAGGGTAATCCATGCAAGCTGTGAGGTTGCTGTGGTGTGTGCATCCACACGGAAATATAGTGGGGAAGCAAACTACCATGTAAGGGGGGCCGCGAGGACCAGCTGCAGGCAGTCCCCCTGAGCCATTGGGCCACCTCTTTGATCCAGCTGCCTTTTTATGGCTATTTTCTGCCCTTCTCCACTTGTAAATAACTCTGGCTTTTATTTGACCTATCTTTGGAGTGATTTTCCTCTAAGCCAGACCTTTCAGTGTCTCAGAAACCCTGCAGCACATAAAGGGAACACAAAGAGATGAGATTTTTCTCTCAGTCATTTCGGTGAATTTAAGCTTGATTGACAAGCCCTGTTCTAGTGCTGGCAACTGGGATTTCCTAGGCGTAAGTGTTAATGGATTTTTGCATTAGCACTTTACGTGTAAATCCCAGCTTCTGCAGCTGAGTAGCTGTTGTCCCTCAGGTGAGTCTGTTGTCTGGCAGCCTCCTGGCCTTTCCAGGGCGGGGGCAGATATTCTCTTTCCTCTTTTTCTCCAGGAGGCAGCAACATGTCTCCAGTTGTGCTGTAGCTTAAAAACCAGGGAGAGCAGCAAGGTTGTGCCTTTGTGGTATGCTTGCTCTTATTTTGTCCAGTTGTTTCTTAATTAACCTGGGCATCAGCAGCTTCCACCATATACCCTCCTGAGCATTTCCAGAGTTTGGTGAGTTTTGTGTTCCAGAGTTATTTTGGTGACAGGTTAATCCTGCCAATCATTACTCATTTTCTGCTTTCTCCTGAGAAGAGTGGTTTGTTTCCCCATTTAATATGTGCTGCTTCTCAATCTTCCCATTCAATTTGCAGAGTTTGAAAATGGTTGGCAAGTGTATCCTGAAGGCTGAGAAAGAGAAAGTTGCCAAGAGCTTGGAGCTGTTGAACTTTCTCCTCAAAACTGTGACGGAGCAGGTGAGTGCATGACCCAATGTGTGGCAAATGGCTGTTCTTCTGAATACCAGCAAGGCCTCTTTTAAATGTCACACTTGGATTTTACCTTGCGACGGCTACATCCCACCTCATTTCTTACCAAAGGTACCCCTAGAGGGAATGCCTAGCTGGATTTGAGGGCAGAAAAGCTCTCATGTCTGAAGGAGTGATCCATAGCTCTTATGAGCTGATCTCCAGGAGCTTGTTGAAGGATTTGTGCAGTGTTCTGCAAACGCATGTGGCATCTCCTTTCTTATCAGCAGAAATACGGCCAGTGAGGGTGAGCTGGGTTTTGTCCCAGATGATTGCTCTGTCCTCTCCACTGAACCCCAGAGATTTTGATTCACAAAAACTGAGACTTACTCAGAAGCTTTGTGAGCAGGAGTGAAGTTTTGTTCTGGGGCTTTGTTTTCCCTAATGAAAAACAGGTTTTTTTGAACATGAAAAGATTTTCTATAGGTGACAAAATAAATCTTATTTACTGGAGCAAAATACCACAAGCAGCAGAATTGCTGAAGCCCAGTTTCCTACTGATAAGCACTGAGCTCACACCACAGCCTGTTTCTTTGTGAAGATCTAATAGGAAAGTGGGTGGAGGAGAGAGATTATTTCCAAGGCTCTTGTAGAAACTAAATAGCCTTTGAGACGCCCCTTTCTGTCTGGTTTTACTGAAATTATCCAGTGGGTTATGGAAGAGGCAGCCAGAGGCAGCATGATTGCGTTCTTTAGAAACCAGACTGAAAATGCTGCTGTTTTCCTTTTAGATAGGTACATAGTCATGTCTTGTCTTCCCCCTGCTCCCAGCTGTGGACTGAAAAGGAAAGAGGACCAAAGGACCTTTCAGTCCCTTTTATGCCAGTACAATTCTACCTGCTAGACTCATGCCTCTCATGCTAGAGACCCAGCTTTCAAGCAAACCCTGTACCTGATGGCGTGGTGTGACTCACCAATTTTTGCCCCCAGATTGAAGTGGTGTTGCAAATGGGCTCAGGGCAGTGGCTTGGAGAAGCTGGGCAGGATTGGTTATTCCCGCCAAGGTCTTTCCCTGAGGATGGGCTGTGCCCTGCTGCTGTGAGTGCCCCTTCGGAGTTCACTCTGCAGATTGTCTGTTTGTACTTGCCTCTTGCAGAAGCTGCGTGTGAAGTTGGCGGAGTTGGACAAAGTGCTGGTAGCTCTGAACCAGCCAGAAGGCATTGGGAATTCAGCACGTCTCGACTCTCTCTACTGGAACGTCATGCGCTGGCTGAATTATACGTATGTGTGCTTGGCACTCTGGCTTCTTGGCTTGCCTGGGGGCCTGACTGCCTGTCCTACTTGTCTTCATTGTTGTGGGGAAGTAGGAAGAGAAAGGAAGTCAAGGCACTGAGCTCAGGTTTGAGTTAAACAGAGCTCCTGGGTTGGTGAGGTTGAAACGCTTGTTGTTTTGCTTGTTTGGAATAATGCTAGGCTCGTTGTTCCAGGTGCTTACATGCTTAAGATTGGTCCTTGATGGGAGAGGATTGTAACGCATGTCTGATAAGTGTGTCTTGCCAGTAGAGATGAGACAGCTGATCACCCAAGGATAGAGTGCCTGCTTTCAGCAGTCCCAAATGGTGGCCTGGTTTAAGAGCCATCGCCAAATTTGCAGAGAAGTTTCTAGGCTAGGATGAGTCACTAAGCTCCTACCACTTCACTATGGATTGATTCTGTAAATGTGAGGCTGGAGGGAATGAGTAGCTGTCCTGGGAAGTGACTGGATACCAGAGAGTACATGCCAGAACCTTCAGTCCTCTGCAGTGATTTTTGGGCTCCTTAGTGTCTGGATCCCCAGCCTGATGCTTGGGGTGGTTACCTTCCAGCTCTGAAAGCTGGGGAGCATTCAGTGTTTATGCTTTAGTGCTCCTGTGTTAAATGGCAGCTGGATTTGACTTTTGCTCCAGGGCAAAAAGAAGTAGTGTAGGATCTTTTTCTCCTTTCTATCAATAGCTTGCAATCAGAACTTTTGTTCCCCCTTCCTGCTGGCAGTATTTAGTGAGATGCACAGCATTAGGGAATGCTGGGTGCTCTGCTCATGACTGGGAGCTGCGGTCCCAGTGCGTGGGTGGCCTGGTCTGTGGTATCTCAGCCCAGCAAGAGGCTCTGAGGGAAATGCTTGCATGTGGCTCACTGTGAGAGGGCTCACAGGCAGCTGAAGCTGTTGTGGCCCCTTCTAATGCTTTGAACAGGCTTGCAGAGCGCAGTGGCCTCACCCAGCCCTATGACACAGCCCCAGGCCCTTTCCCAGTCTCACGCAGGTCCCCTGGCATCGTACTGCCAGGGCTGGCACAAGGGTAAGGCTTGGTTTAGGAGCTAGTAGACTGCAGCTAGGAGGGGGATTGCTAAGGTGGAAACGCTGAGCTGGTGCGTGCTGTCTGAGGAAGGGATTGGGCTTCAGGGGTGCAGCCTGCTGTCACTTTTGGTGCCATCTTGCTGTGACACGCAGAGATCTTTGTGCAGGTGAGTTGAAACAAGCCTACGGCAGGTGTGGTTTGTGCACAGGATCATGGTGGAGGTGCCGAGAGGCAAGTGCCAACATCAGGTTGTCAGGATAGCATTTTTCCACCCTGAAGAGATGCAGCTTGAAAAACTCTCCAAAAAGCTTCACATTGAAAACCATGCCATGGAATTAGAGCCTGGTTCCTTTTCAGGACTCCCCTCTGGGGACTGAGCTGGTGCAGAGCAGCATAGACTGGGTGGCGGTGAAGTTGCTGACGGATGCTGTTGGAGAACAGCAGCAGCAGTGGCTGTCTCGCATGCATACAAAGGCTGCCAAGATGAGACTGGAGTGGTCTGTGGGGGGTTCTTGCTGGAAGACCTCTTGGGATTGTTAGCACAGTGAAGGCCTTGCTGGGGCTGTCACCTTGAAGAGGCAGACAGTGACTCAGTAGCCTTGCACAGGGCCACAGGCGGGTGTGCTGGAGGAGGTTGGTAATACAGTGTTACCTGGTCTGTGGAGTGGGGATTCTTTCTCAAGTCTCCGTGAGCCTTCTTGAGTCCTGGTCTGGCTCCCGCCGTTCATTTAACCAGTCCCTGTGCAGACTGAGGACCACCTCCAGGGATAACGCTCATCCTAGCAGCATGCCTGGGCTTCCTTTCTTGTGCTTCTGCCTGCTTGTGGACTGCCTGTAGCATGGATCACACTGCTCCCTGGCTGTAAACTAAGTTGCTGTTGATTTTTGGCGTTCTCTCTGCAGGAAGCCCAAGAAAGAGAAGACAGTCAATAAGACTGCACAGGAAGCAGAGCCACTTAAGCGGAAGAAGAAAGGCTTCCTGCCAGAGACCAAGAAACGCAAGAATCGCAAGAAAGGCACCCAGGAGAATGGGGTAGCACCAGTAGCTAGTGAAGATGGTGAACCAGCAGCCCCAGAGAAGCAGCCCCTGGGAACAGAAACGCCCAAGCAGAAGAAAGGCCTCGTACCTGGTAGCAGCAAACACAAGAATCAGAACAGAGGGGTCAGGGAGAATGGAGTGGCAATGGCGGGCAGTGGGGAGGAAGCTGTTAATGGAGGAGATGCTGTGGCTGACAAGAAGAAGAAGAAGAAGAAGAAGAAGAAAAATATGAACAGAAAAAGAAAAGGTGATGCAGGCTGTGAAGCTGAGCAGGTTCCAGCTGCAAAGAAAACAAAGGGGAGTGTCAGCCAGGAGACCCAGCAGAAGCAGGGCAAAGCCAAGAAGAAAAGAAAAGAGAAAAAAACTCCAGTGCCGCAGGAGTAAACTCCTTGGACTCACCCAGGCTTGGCTTGCCTAGCGTGGCTCAGAGGACTGTTTTAATATCTTTTATAACTATAGTTTTTATCTCCTTCATGACTTCAAATAAACCTTCCGTGATGCTGAGCTCTAAAGCTGCGGGTCTGACTCGTGTGGAGGTTCAGCCTAGAGCACAGGGAGCTTCAGGAGGTCACATACCCTCCCGCCTCTGGTAGATGCCCACTCTGCTTGGGAGCACAGACTCCTGTCTCCATGATTTCCCAAGGCAGAAGTGAGAGGCTTGTTTGGATTTCTTGGGGAGTTGCGGTAGGTGTGCTGGCACCGCTGAGTCGTGCGGTCAAGCCCTGTGGGAGGTTCAAAAGTAACTCCTAAAGGCACATTTCTGACCTGCCCAGGCCCAGCAGTACTCGCAGCTTTTCCAGTCTGGGAGATGCTGCCTCCTAAATGCCTGGGGTTAAGTGGGTTTGTACGTGCATATTTTGGGGTCAGATATATCCAGTGTGGCCACTCAGGTGTCATCAGTAACTACCGTGGTCTGGCTTTCTTGCCTTTTTGCTGCTCGTTGCAGGAGGGGTGATCGCCCCTGTGATAGCACAGGGACATCAATTAAACAGTGAAACAATTGACATGGTTGATTGATTTGCTAGTCTGCCAGGCCACCAGGCTCTCTGCAGCCATGCAAGGCACCTGTTACCAGCAGGCTTACAACAGTCTACGAAGGTGACTGCTTGGAATTGCATCTGCTTATTTATCCCCAGGCTCCTGAATGCCAGAATGCCATCACCCCTTTGGAGAGGCCAGGACCAGGTTCTCCGATGTGTTGGGTACCTGGTTCTTATTGAGAGCTGAGTCTCGAAGTGTTTGAAACCCTACTCATGTTGTTGTTGCCTCTAAAGCCTCCTCCCTCCTTTCCTCACCCCCACAGGCTGACCACCTTGCTCCTGGAGGCCGGAGGGTGTGGGCTGGTGGCTGGCCCTGACTCCTCTCCCAGCATTGGAGGGAGCAGCCCCATGAAGGCCCAGGTGCTCTCCTTCCTCCGGCAGAGGAGTTTGGTGCTGGCTCCTGTCAGCAGCAGGCGGCTGCTGGCAGAGTGAAGGCCCTGGAGCAGGGCTGTTCCTGCTGTGCCTTCGGCTCTCGGCCCGCAGGTGGGTCTGTACCACCAGACATAGATAAGGGCGCTGGAAATGTCATGTTGCTTTTGGAGGGAGTGAGAGAAGAGCTGCAAAGGGCTGTGTTTGCCCGTGGCTATTTATCTGCCTTTGCAATGATTCTTTTCTCAAAAGGCATAAAAATCCCTGGGAGACGGCTGCTGGCAGCAACGCAGACACGTTCAATTGCAGACCCTTGGGTACGTGCAGCCCTCTTCTCATTTCCATGTCACAGCAGTGATCCTGCAAGGTCTGCTGCGCATCTTAAGGAGCGTGCTGGCTCCTGTTAGCAGCAGGTGAGGGCTGGAGTTACTGTGCCCATCTGCTGGCAGGGTTTAGCAGAGAACGTCCTTCCTTTCCCTGCTTTTTCGCTTTCTGCCTTCACAGCTGGCTCCCTCTGGCACTCGAGGCAGGACGGAGGAGCACTGTCGTTGCCTCGGAGGATGCAGCCCCTGTACGTCCTGCATGAGGCGGACCAGAGCTGGGCTCTGCAAATCAAGCGCCCTTCAGGTAGTGGCACAAATTGGGGCAGGAACTCTGCAAGGTTGCCAAGGTCTTAGCACGTGAAGGGAGGCTCTCCTTTTGCCCACTCACACTAACTGTTGGCCTCCAGCCGCAGCAGGGGTTGCAGGAAGCCGTTGGTCCCCAAGCAGGCTGCAGGTGGGTGGCCAGGACAATGCAGATCAGACCTTCAGTCGAGTGGCTGGTGCCTGCACCTCTGTGTGGTGCTCCCACACATGGAATTTCCCCACCTCAAACACCAACCAATTCTGAGTGATTTAGGGCCGAACTCATCCTGCTGGACCTTTTCTACCAAGCCACTTATTAATCTGAAGGTTGTTTTAGGGTCTTGAGTGGAATAGCTGCTGTTGCAGCCTGCAGAAGAGCTGCAAGTCTTTGTTCCCAGTCAGGAGGTATTGGCAATTATTATTGCCAATTTTGTCTCCAAGAAAAAGGGCGCCTCTGCTTCAAAGGGGACTGCTGGCACTGAGGATGCTGCCCTGCCTCTGCCATTTAATGCTGAAAGCTGGTTCATTGCCTTATTAAAACCTCAATCCCAGCTAAGCCCCTCCAGATGTCTCCTGAGTGATGACTTTTTGTATATTATGCAAATGCAGCATACAAGAGGCCAGCAGGTCAGGGCCATCCGTGTTTAATGATCCGGAGATGCTCTGAAGGGGAGCAGGGGTTTAAAATCTGAACACTGTCTTCACTAAAGATTTTTCTCCTTCTTTCTGTGCCTGTAAGTAGGATATCCTGGGACTTTGTACCACTGCCCCTGCAGAACTAGAGGAGAAACAGCATGCAGGTGTGGTGGGTGGGAAGCAAGGAGGGTGCACAAGTATGTGGGCGTGTTGGGAGGGAGAAGACAGTGTTAGAGCCCACTGGGCTGTCCTTCAGATGTGCAGCGGGGCAGCAGCTTGATTGTGTTGTGGTGCTCAAGTCAACAGGTCTTTGAGCAGCCTGGAGCAGCGCCAGGGCCGTGCCGCACCAGGCTCTCCAGTTTGGATGATGCCACCTCGCTCTTCTGTGGGAACGTGAGCCTGCTCCTGGGCCTGGCAGGTGATGGCCAGAGCAGGTACTGTGGCCTCACAACAGGGGCTGCTGCCCCTGTGAGACTTCTGGGGTGAAGCCTTGCCTATGAGTGTTTCCCCGCCTCAGCTGGTGTGGTTTCTGCCCCATGGCGCATGCTGAGTGGTTTTAAAGACCAGTTGAGCTCTCCATCACTTGCGGGCCCAGAGATGCAATCGCAGCCAAGCTGCGGGACAGCAGAAGGTCCTGCTGAGGCCACTGCTGCCGGGCGAGTGCTTGCCCACATGAGTGTGAGCTGCGGCCACAGAGGCTAGCTGAGCCACTCCGGGATATCTGCCAGGGTCACAGAGGTTAAGAGTTCATGCGGATCAGTTTGTCATGGTCATTTTGGGGAGAGACCACGGAGGGGCAAAGCACGAGGCCGAAGCCATGCCAGCTGTTGTTTCTGATGGAGGGATGGTCAAGGGGAAAAGGGACAGGAAAGCCGCAAGGCATTGTGCGAGTTGTGCTTCGGTAACAACGCTTTTGCCAACTAAATTACCTGACTTTAGACCGGCTTTGATGCACAGTTTATAGAAAGCAGTCACTAATCCACCAAGTCAAATCGTGTTTCACCGGCACTTACTTGTGCCTTTTAACAATTGCAAAGGTTTCATTTTGCTTGATTTCATGTCCTGTCTGTCGCTGGACCTTGAGGGCTTTAGGGGGTAGAGCACGCTTTGATTTTAATGAAGCCTTTTCTTTTCAGCTATCCTGGGCTCAGAGCTCTTTGGCAGCGATACGAGCTCAAGGGTTCTTCTGCATGCAAGAAAACAGCCGCAGGGCCTGGGCCCCCGGGCTCCAGGGAGCACTGCTCTGGGGTGCACTGCTGGAGACTGGCCTTCGTCCCCGGCAGGCGGAGGCCTGGGAGGAGCAGGGCTATGAACCGCCTTTCCCAGTCCGGTGCCTGCTTCTGTTTTAGCCGAAGTCGTTTGGTCCCAAGGTGCATTAAGAGTCTCCCCACTGCCTATGACTGGCAGAAGAGTCAGTGCTGAAGTGCTAGTGGAGGATTTGGACAGGGACAAGGCTGGCTCGTCTGTGCAGGGGAGTAAGGCTGCATGTGGCTGGGCGGTAAAATGTGCTTCCCTGCAAAGGGGATTAAAAAATCTACCTGTCCCAAGCTGAGCCTGTGCTGGAACAGCCGTGCTCCGGTCTCTGTCCTCCCCCTGAATCTCATCCTTGCAGATGAGATCAGTCTTGAGCAGTCCATGGCTTTCAAACCTCTGCCACGGCAGGAGGCCCTGCCTGCCATTTGTTGAGGCAAACGGTGGCTTAGCCACCTTGCTAACAAGGCTGGTGGGGAATTAGCTGCGCTGTAGCAGTGGGATCTTGGTGATGCAGGAGAAGCCCTGGGGTTTAGCGCCAGCAACGTGTTCCTGTGGGGTGGGAAGTGTCATACAGCAGAGCAATGCACTGGCGCTGATGTGTCACTTGTGGCCAATATGCTTCATAGCATCCATGCTAAGTGGCAAACATAGCAGCGGTGATAAACTCAGCAGCGGCCAGTCCTCTTCCAGAGAAAAATAGCTGCAATAGCTTTTACTTTTAAGTGTGGGCCAACAAAAACGCAGATTTTTCTGAGTTGCTCTTGCTGCAAAGACATGAGTCCCAAGCTTATTTCCAGCTGTTCCAGACTTACGTAAAATATAGGCTGGAACAGGCACAAGACGTACCTGGGAGACACCTAAAAGACAGGGAAGCCACATGCCTGGTCTTGCTGTCTTCAGAAACGTTTCGCTGCAAGTCCAGCATGCAGAATGGTGAGTTGTATTTTTATTTTTCTCCCTTTCTCAGGCAAAGGAGGACCTGTCCTCGCCTTAGTGGAAGCAGCGCTTAATGGTGACATTTCTCTGCTGGCTCTTAAAGGATTAATTCTGTATAATCAGAAGCCCTAAGGTTACAGGAATGGGCTCAAACTGGGGTGTTAATGTGGTTTGTGGTGTTCTGCTTTGTGCTGTGAGACTAGAGAAACCAGCCAGTTCACTGTTCAGCAGGAGACCAGCAGCATGGGCAGGGGGTGGCAGGGTGCTCCCGGTTGTTTGGTGCTGGTTTGGATCGGGGCAGTGGCATTCCCGACAGACTGGCTGTGCTGTGAGGGGTGTCCTGGGCTGGCCAGCCGTGTGGAACCGCTGTCCCCGCACCCAGCCAGCAAACAGGTTCGCATTACGGCTCTTCTTGGCAGGAGAAAGCCTGGCCACAGGGATTTCCTCCTGATTTGCCTTGCATCTGTTGGTCATCGCACATAGCCACAGAGGATGATGAATCGACTGCTAGCAAGGTACATGTTGTGTCTGTTTAAGCGTATTTTCAAATGCTAAAACTTAGTACATTAATTCAAAATAAAACGATATGTCACACAGAGATTTTGCCAGGGACAACAGGAGATGGTTGCAGTGTGTTGGAGTTGATTAGGAGTGAAAGCGAGGTTGCCATGCAGTCAGGGCCTCTTTGTACAACGTGGTAAATGCACCAGCAGTCAGACCAGGACACCTGCAGCATAAATGGCATCAGCCTGAACAAGCCAGCTCGGGCTTCACAAGGTGACGCGCAGCTCTGGTGTCGTGTTGGAGGTGGTCAGTGTAGTCACCCTGCGCAAGCCCAGGCGGAGAGGCTGGCGTCTGTTTGTCAGACTGCAGGTGGTCTTGGTAAAAGCTCTACAGAAACGGTGTGGGGAGGATTTATGAAAAGGGAAGGCAAGTGGGGCTGGAAGAGTGAGAGTGTGTGCGTGCCCGTTGTGTCCATAATCAAAAAAAAAATACGAACAGTACAGTCACGTTAGCAGTTGTTGGTTGATGGAAGCTAAAGCTGCTGAGCTTCAACGCTTAGCTGCTGGAACATCAGCATTTGTAAAATTATGCTTAATCAAGTCATTTACACAGTATGATTAAGTTGAAAGCCCTGTGATGCGCTGCCAAAAGACGATCAGGGTTGATTGTTTAAGCGACAAGTCCTTTGCTTGCAGGGGTGTCCTGGCCTGGACACTTGCACTGCGCCGAAGGAAAAGAACGCTGAAGGGAGGTGCTGCAAGGAGTGTAGGAGAGGTCCCTTCCGCAGCTGGTAAGGGGAGACTCAAATGCACCTTCTCTGTGCTGCCACTGCAGACCAAGGCAGGAGAACAGGTGGGCTGCAGCGCACCTGAAGCAGCAGAACCAGCCCCTTGGCTCCTTTTGCCCACAAGCGAGATGCCACCATCCTGTGAAGCTGGCAGGCATGGCTGGTGCAGGACCCTTGTGAAGGGCAGCCTTGGTGCCTACCATGGCTACCACTTGGGGATTAATTTCCTGCCCGACTTCCCAAGCACCCGACCCATAGCTACCACCACATCAGCCTTTTTCATCAGTCAGATCAGCCAGGTCTTTTAGCTCTGACTTGTTCTGTGCAGTGAGGGCCCTAGAAGGGGATGGAGCAGGACCCTGCCTCTGTGCCCACCACTGACTCTTTCCACCCCACTCTGATCCTGGGCGGGATCCCGGCAGCCAACTGGGAGGGAAAAGGAGGCTGTCACCCACCACCCCTCTGCTCCCTCTGGCCTTCCCGGCTCGTGGTGTTACTTTTCAAACGAGCTCCAGGCAGGCTGGTGTCCAGGCAGGTTCATTGCCGTCCACATCAAAGTGCTCCTGGCAGGAGCTGTGTGGCTGGTGGAGCTCGGGGCAGCCTTGTCCCAGGACCAGCCCTGCAGACAGCAACCACAGGAGTGCGCAACCAGAGCAAGAGGTGACACAAGAAAGGGAGCCAGGAGGTATGTTTTAAATACTTTTATTTCTTAATTTACATAAAGGTATATATTTGGCTTATTTATCTTTTTTTTTTATACTCTGAGATTCACAATCAATTGCTCTTAAAAAATAAAATAGTCATTTGCTTCTGAAAGAAATCAGAAAACTATTTTATACTCCTCCCTTGTATAACAAGAAATATACTATATACTCCCATACATCACGTAGCAAAAATGATTGTAAGTGCTGGTTTACCAAACAATACAGCAAATGGAGAAGAAAACAAACAATTAGGACGGAGGATGCAGAGAGGAACTCTGCTTTCCGGAGTACAGCCATTCATTTATAGGGTTTGGTCACCCTGAGGTTCTCTCTTAGGTAGTCTATAAAAGGGGAGGGGCTCTTGGGTTCACCCCGATTCTAGCTCTGCGAGCGATGGCAGCAGGAGGCATTACAGTTACTTGGGTTGGCAGCTTGCTGCTTTTTGGGTAATTTTCTTGCCTCTCTGTGCAGTTCCCATCACCTCTGTTCCCCTCGCTGTGTACAAGCCGCCTAATTGCGTCTGTAGTGGGTGCATTGGTGCAAATGCAGTATTAGCTATGGGGGGAGTTAATGCTTGCTTAAAAAAAAAAAACCCCAACAAAACACGTTTATGACGTGGAGTAGAAGAAAGCCCTCGTGATTATCTGAGGGACATCCTGGACCCTCCCTGGTGCACTCTGGACACCCTGTGCCCTGCACAGACCCCGATGGATGCAGCGTCTAACATCGTAGGTCCCACAGAGTGCGGGGAGATTGGAAGGACCCTGCGCCTTGCAGCAAACCATCGGTAACCGTCGACCCTCGGGGAACAGGGGCAGAGCACTGGGGAAGGACCAGTTGCAGCCCTGAGGAACAGGGTGAGGCAGCAGGTACCAGGGAATGGGGGCAAGACACAGCAGCACCAGCCGAAAACCTCGCTTGGCTCCCTGCTCTGAGGAGATGTGGATGTGCTGGGATGGGATGGTGTGCGTAGTGCTCACTGCCTTTTGGTAGTATTTTCCCACATGTTTGCGAATGCATTCAAGGGCTCCTGTTTGTGTACTCTAATTTTCAGACATTCACATGAAGTGATTTTGTGTGCAAGAGATCAGTGGCTTTAAAGATATTTCTGTCCTTATTGGGACTATTTAATTTTGTGTTGAAGTTTAGAACCACAAACATAACTGTGATGACGTGTACAACTACTTATTGACAGGCTGCAATCTTACGTCATTCAGTGTGATGGATACTAAAATACATGGATTCCTTATTAAAAACTAATTATATTTTCCTATTAACACCTTTCTTTATAAAACCAGAAATACTAATTTTAATGAGTTGTTACTCAGCTTGGATATCGGCAATATGCATTCAGTCTAGACTTCTGTTCTCATTCCAGAAGCACTTCCTATGTATATACCAAAAATTGTTCCACTGCTTCCACACTGCTCCACAAGGTCAGCCCCAACCAAATGGCCCTAACAGCTTCCAAGTCTGGTTACATCTATACCTACATAAAATGGAGTCATAGGGGAAACCAGCACAATGTTGCTTGCTAAGTCCAGAGTTCAGCACCAGTATAATACAATACTGTAAGTCTTTTTTTTTTTAAATAATGGGGAACTTCTGACCTCTACTAGAGTACAGAAACACAACATCGCTTGTTTGTACAGCATCTCAGCAGCAAGTATATCTCAGCCTTGCACATAAAGAAACTGAGGCCGGGCAGTGACACTCCCCAAGTCAGAAACAGGCTGATGTCCTGGGACAGGGAACAGTATGTTAGAACCCAGGGCTTATATGGCAGCATAGGTCCAGTTTCTGTTTGGCAATACGTATGTTTCATGTCCAGACTTGATGTACCTGTTGTTGCCGTAGTCTACGGACCCTTGGTCTAAGTGAGCTGGTTTCCCTCTAATAGACCAAGTACCTTTATAGAAGCACTAACTGAACAATTCTTCACAGCTAAAACAAGGAACACTCAACAAGAAATGCAGCCTTTCAGCTTCTGGCCATTCGAATGTAGGCCATCAACGTGTAAAGGAGCAGCAGCAGGTGGAAAGGCTGAGTTTCCTTTCCCTTCATCTCCTCTGAGCTGTCATAGCTGCTGCTTTGGCTTCCTTCTCTTAGCCTGGAACATGTGGGAGCAGGGAGTCAGGGATCCCTTGGTGTGGAACTGTAGGACTCACTTCTCTTGCTTGCTCCCTTCCCTCTTTTCTTGTTAAAAAGAAAGCCACAGCAACTTCCTTCATATGCGCAGAAGGTAAAGCTGGCCTTCTATAACAGCGCTGTGCTTCTCTAACAAGGATTGGGGCTTGTCACTAACAAGGAGAGCTAGTGAAATTACAAAATGCTTAAGTTCCCTTTTCATTGTTGACTCCTGAGAATTAAGTTGAAGGACAATTCCTCATCTCTGAACTTTAGCAGGAATGCTTCATTTTGTTGACAGTAAATGCTACAACAGAGAGAGCCTATCAGAAAAGCAATTTAGGAAATGTGGCTAATCTTCTTTGGTCTCTGAGATGAAATGACTGATTGTTGGATTGCTTTTTGTTTCTTTTTAAACAGCTTAACAAGGAATTTCTTAAGGGGAATCAGAAATTCATGTGCCTTTAAAGCCAAGTGTTTGGCTCCTAGACTACAGAGGCGATATATTTCCCCTACGAATGTAAATAGTGGCACGAGGTGGGAAATGAAGCATTGTTTTGGACTTGCTTTGCTTTATTATTTCTAGCACCCGCTTGCTGTTCTCCAGAGGATGCCCAGGCACTCGAGGAAAATTTCTGGCTCTAGTTGTTTAGCCAAATGTTAAAGCTATTGTTAAGGTATTTTAGGTGACAGAGCAACCTTTGCAGAAGAGTCCTGTAGAGTTTGATGAGGAGGAAGGGCTCACGTTGTTACAGGAGTCACCCTCAGAACCCATCTGCCTGGGCAGAGACTGGCTGTGCGGTGAGTAGTAACCAGTTCACTCGTACCTGGAATTACTGACCGTCTCTACTACAATGCTGTACTAGCACATCCTGGAAGTGAATGGGAGATAAAACCCAGATTTACTAACAGCACCTTCCTGTGTCTCTGAACAAACTTACACCACAATCAGACAGCCAGCTTCCAGACTTAACTCCCATCCCATCCCGGTTTGGCATTTCCTTTGCTGATTTAGTCCTACTTGCAGCCCAGCCACAGCCACTTGTTAAACACGAGCACAAGAGTGAGGTGTATTCACCCGCTTGAGGTGTGTGCTAAACTGGAGGGGAGTATCTAAACTCTGGGAGACATCTAAACAGAAAAAAGGGGGTGGGGAGTTCACTGAACCAATGCCACTTCTCTAGAAGCCTGACTCTTTCTCCAGGGCCCGTGCTTGCCTTTCTTCCCCACACTATTGCAGCATTAAGCTGACACAGCATAAATTTGGCTTGTGGAGGCCAAGTGCAGGAAACAAGACTCTAGTGAAATGGCACTCTGACTGCTTTACAGACGCTTCTGCATTTGAGGCTAACACAGTTCAGACACTGGCCTTGTATATTAAAGATCTCAAATACATCTTCATAAAGACAAAAGTGACCAACTGGCGCCCCAGTAGGAGTAGTCTGGGACTGTGCATGGGGTTGGGCATGCATTAAACCTAAGCGTTGTTCCAAAGGAAACAGCTACGGTAAAGCATCAGCCACCTGCTTTGAAAATACTGACAGAGGGAGAATTAGCATTGACGATACATGTAATATGATATGCGTGTAAACAAAGCATGATGTCACTGGCACAGCAGTATTGCACTACCAGGCCCTAGGTAAAGCGATTCAGCCAGATGGATTTTGGTATTTTGAAAACCTGCGAACCTCCTAGACGAGGCTGCATTTAGCATATTGAGCCAACTCTAGAGCCCCTAGGTATTTCTGTCCAAAGTTCTTCTGGGCCTTTCTGTAACAACCACCAGCATACCCAGTGCAGTGAACCTCTCTCCTCTGTCCCATTGCTCAGCCTCAGGTGACAGGTATCATCCACTGACGTCTTCCTACAGTGCCCTTGCAGGGCCTGATAGCAGGGCACTGAGACGAGGAGAGTTGTGGACGTTATTCTGGTATGGTTGCACAGGCAGCTCCAGATTTTAAATGTTTAAATAAAAACTGTTTATCTAAATATATATATATATCTGTCCTCTAATGTCTTCAGCAGAGATAAAGCATCTTATGACATATTTAAATAAAAAATAATAATCTGAACTGAGCCTTCAGTGTTAAAGAAAAGGTGATGTACAGAACAGGTCCCCAACTAGTGCAGTCTCTGGGTGTGGGAGTGCTGACAGAACAGCAGCATTCAATAGGACGTAAGTTGCCCTATAAACGATGCGGACTTTGTTGGCTACTACTAAAACCATATACACAATCTACAGTCACTCACTTGGGTAGCACACTGTGGGTCCGGTGGACAGTTGCTTTCGATGCTCAGAGGAACCTGTGAACGTCCTTATGCTAAGAAGTACTTGTGTTCCAGGCTGCCCTGCTCATCTCCTGGTGCCTGACCCCGCAGGCTGGAGTGGTGGGATTGATTTGGTGCTGGATAACCCTTCCCGGGCGGTGTGGAGCTGAAGGATCCACTGGTTTCCAGTATGGAAGGCCTTCGAGCTTGAGATTGGTGCGGTGGTGGTGGGAGCAGCAGTCCGTGTATCGTTTCCTTCACTGGCAACTGCAAACAGGGAAGAGAAGGTGGTTAATAGGGCAGTCACAGGAATGGCTTGGTAACAGTGAACGCGTGGAGGCCAGCTAAGAGATCCCTTGCCTCCATGCAAGTTGGGGGCCAGCAAAGCTTGACCAGTGTGGAGACAGCACTTTGGGATCTACTGTAGGCTTTTGGAATTGGAAACACAAATACACTGTGGTCCAGGCACAATCTGCCTAAGGAGCTGGACCAGTAACAGGTTTAGGCTCCTGTCTGTAGTATTTAAGGGCATCAGCCATGTCTTGTTTATGTCAGTTGTGTAGGTACAACTGTTCGTGATGTGGGTTGAAACAGCTCAGCGGATAACAGGGTTCATTTTTGCTAGACTGTTTTTAACCCCATTGGTTTACTAGAGGAAACAGGGACTGCCTCTTGCCTTAAATTGTCATTTTCAAAACTGCTGTCCACTGGAGAGCCCGGTCCGGCATGCACATCCCCAGCAGTAGAGCTCAGCTATCGGTCTCGCTGCTAACAAAGTAGAGCAGACACTGGCTTTCTCCCAGCATGCTGGTGGTATACACTTGCTTTAAAGAGCAACATCAGCACATCTATTGACTGGTGAGAGAGCACTTGTGCGTGCTGTGGCATATCTAAGTGGCCAGCAGCTTTCCTAGATTATGTGGAAAGGATAACCAGTTCTCTTGCTGCAGGATTTCCTGTGAGGGGTTCCATGTTATGCAGGAAATTGCCCCTGACCTTAAGAATCAGTGACTGCTGGGTTATAGAAAAATTCCCTGTAACAATGGCCTGGTTTCTCTCAACCTGTATAAAACTGGACCAAAAGAGAAGAAAGTACAGTGAAAAAACCTGGGTGTGCACAGGACCCAAGCATTCAGTGTTTTATAAGGCAAGCCTCAGCAACACCACCTAACATTTGCTCCCACATTTTTGAGGCTTTTTTTTTTTTTTAAAAAAAAAAAGCTTTGTGTAAAAGCTACTGATAAATAATAATGTGTGAGTACACATCCAGCCTGGAGACTGCAAGGTACAGGCAGGCCTATTATATCCTTAGCCTATACCAGAATATACTCCCCTCTGTGGAAATAACACATCTGCTGTACTAGAGATTGTATTAAATCTTTTCCCCCAAAAGGCCATTCTTAAGTGTGTTACTGAGTTCTGATTTTATGGTTACTCTTTCAATGCATTTAATTTACGGGAAAGAAATCTCCTCTTCAAAAACTTGCTTTAATTAATTTTGGCTACAGCAAAATGCTGGGAAGTGTTTATCAATCATTGCAGCGCTGAGCTGCAATGCTGTGACTGTTGGTGAGTGATAAGAATAGCATGGACACAAGGGAGGAGGAAGGGCAGCGGGAGTGGGACTCTCTCTCTGGCTTGCTGCCGAGGCCTCGGCTTTGTCACCCTGGACCAAGGGTTGCAGCGGGGACAGTCCTAGCAACAACATATAAGTTCATGTGCTGCCAGAAAGCATTTTTCTGCAGAAAATTTGGAATATGCTAGGAATGGTCGTTTGATAGCGAGCAGATGTCAGACCAAGAGCAATGCAGCAGCAGGTTTTATGAACACGAGGTATGTTCAGGCAAAACCTAAGTTCTGGCCTTGGACAATCAATCACACCTGCTGGCAGTCAAGTCATAGGGGTTGCGTGGCCTTATCTGCTCAAAGAGGGGACCACCAGGTTTCTGGAAGCAAGTCAGTGCAACAAAGGACACTTGAGTTGACCCCTGGTTTCCCTGTTCTTGATTTGCTCCGATGTGGGTTGAGGGTAGCAAAGGTGCAGAGCATGGCTGTCTAAGGTTAACTTCTTTTCAATTTATAAGGAAAGAAATGGGTTGATAGGGGGTTTGGAGTGGATGGGTAGCTTGAAACCAATGGCTGGTTTGGGTCACTCACCGTCTCAGACTTTCACAGAGGCTGGTGGCATCACAAGTTGATTCACCCTGGTGAAGGCAAGACAAAAGTGACATGTGAGAGCTGCAATTAGCTGAGAAAGAGGCTCCTAAAAACATACCAGCCTATTAAATCCAGGTTCCTGTTGCTTAACAGTTTCTAAAGAGATAGGACATTAATAACTGTCCTGCATAGTGGCATAAAGCTGAAACCCTTTCACAGTGGTGTCTGATAGCAATTCTGACAATTGCTGGAACATGCCAAGTAACATTGCTGACACTAATTGACAAGGATTTGGAAAGGTCCCTTTGGAAAGGCATTCAGACGTGGCAATTGTTTCCCTAAGCCAGTAACAAGACTGTTTATACAGTCTTTATAGATGTTGAATGGTGTCCTTCAGACTGACAGCATAAATGTAAACAGTCACCACTGATAAAAATTGAATTAAGAAAAAAGTAGCTGTCTTTCAGTTTTCATCTCCTGAAGACCTGCTGCTGTTCCAGACAACTGCTCCCAAGTGGGGGATGGAGCCCCGTGGGGACTGCAGTGTCACCAGGCAGCAGCCGTTCTCAGCAACGTCCTGTCCTGCACCTCCTGCCACTGCGGGCAGCGAGGGGAACAGCTCCACTTTGCCCTGTGGGGTACCCAGGGAAAAGGCAGCAATAGTTTTACAAAGTTCATCCCTGAGACCTGCTCCTTCTCATCACAGTGCCCGGTGCAATTCAGCCCTCCTCGTCACCAGCTCTCCTGCTGCAGCAGATCACCTCTCCTCCCCCACACTGTTCATGCCTTCCCGGAGTGGTTACTTAGGGACAGGAGCAATCTCCTCTGATAGCGTTAAGTACACCTGTAAGAAAGACAGGTCCCCCTCAGACTCTTAAGACCTTTGGGACTTGCTTTCTATCCCGGATGCTCACTGACCTCAGTGGGAACTTCTGGATCCTCAGTAGCAACACTGGACAACCCGCACCTCACCTAAGGACCTGGCTTGACGTTGCTGCGTTTGGGTGCTTTTACCCCGATGCACTCTAGCTGTCCTTGGCCAATAGGAGAAGAAATCTGAGTCACAAAGTAAGAGTCTTCTCGTACCGTTTGGCTGTGCTAACTTAAAATAACAAATAAAGTGAAAGAGCGGTACTTTATACCTTAAAGGATCGCAGCAGGATTTTGCCATCACATGCAAAAGCACAGCTTCTTTCTGAATCAGTGAAAAACTTGGGCAGGTTTACAGGGAAGATCACAGAAACCATCTCCGCCTCAGGTCCTACCAGGTAAGAACTTCTCAGTGAAACATCATTTTCCTTTGGAAAATGCTGATTTATTAAAACTCATCTGTGGCTCATCACCAGACTTCATACCTGACCCAGGACACCCTTTTTTGCTGAAAAGGTATGATGCTGGATTCAGACACGTGTTCCAGGATAAAAATTAACCAGTGGTTAGAGGACACCTTCCAAGAAATCTCTGCATCAGAAATTGGCCCAGTTCAGCCTACAGCTCTTAACTTCACACCAACCTCACAGAAAGCTTGTTTCCAAGATGCATAGAAGCCTCTGTGCCTTTTCTGCCTTTCAAGGCTATAAACTGAAATATTTCTGATGCAGGAGCTGACCCAAGTTTCTTTGTAGAATTACCATTCTCGGTAATTCTACTGCATTGGACATTACATTGTATTGAACATTGTAGCTGTGCTTTAACTATCAGAACACATCAGAGAGATAAAACAGATTACCTTGTAATGCTACTGTCAACTTCAGAAGTAGGAAGCAAACTATGATATGTTATGAAGCTATCACAGAATACTAAAACTCCAGGTGTTTGAATGCGCTGTAATGTTGTTTGAAACATGTAATTCATTCCACATTTTTACAGGATGCAGAATATATACAGAAAATATATACAGTTTTGGCATTACTTTCTCTTTAGCACAGAGAATCCATTTGCATTGCTGACAGATGAACCATAAACACACGCAAGATTTTCCTTCTTTCATTACTTTTAGTTCAGCCTCCTATGGGATAAAATGCACCTCCCACATAAGTACTTATGTTGTCCCCAAGTCATGAGAGTTACTCGTTCTTTGCATTTTAACACATTTCTCTCAACTTCTGCTTTATCTCTCTTTTACAGATGGGAACAGAGGCCTAGAGGGACTAATCCTGAAATGCATTTAGAAGATTTCACGGGAAATTAGACCCCCCATGAATTGAGAAGCTGCTGGGGAGAGAAGTGACTTTCAGGGATCACGAAGGAAGCTAGTGGGCAGAAGAGAGAACTGAAATAGTCTCCCAAATTTCGGACAGTGCAGTCTTCATTCTCTCTGAAGCACTGTGTTGTAGACAGTGGTCCACTGGCTTCTGCACAGCCTGATTTCAACGAGGCTCAACTTACAGGTGACAGCAGGTCAGCTGTGAATTTTACTTTTTTTTTTAATCAAAAATGCTAATAATAAATTTTAGATTCTCTGAGGTGGTAAAATGTAGTACACAGACTTAAGCTAACAAGGCTTAAGAGCATCTAAATCCCTGTTTAAGTCCCACTTGCCTTTCTAATAACGATAATCCCACACTGAATAGATTGTGGCTTCCGATTTGGCGATATCTGCTGACTAAACATTGGTTCCTAAATTGTTCTATTTTCTCTGAGTGTTTTCTCAAGATTGCGAATGTTTTCGTTCCTTGAAGAGAGCGGGGTGGGAACCACTCTGTTATTTCCTGAGGGGGAGGAAACTTACCCAAATTGCCTTTCAAGAACAGAAGCTGTATAACTTTTTTAGTTGTTTTTACGGGCTCCTCCAGCAGTTAAAAATGTGGCTGACTCCTTCTAACCCCATCATTTCCTCCCCTGTCAAATCTAAATATTTCTCCTAGATCCTATCAAACCATTTCCATGTAGTGTGACAGCATTTATAATTCTGAAGTATTTATAAGACTGTCTGTTTAATATTAAACTACATGCTCTAGAGCTGTTAAATATTTATACTATGTAAAATGGATCTAATTTCACAGCACCTCAGCCGGTTAGAAAAAAAGGTGACAAATTTAAGATAACAGATGAGTGGCCAGCATCTTTTACAGGTCAGTTATACTCTACTTTGTTTCAGGAATTGTGCAGAGATGATTCTCCAAATGCTCCGTCCCTTTCAGCCTAGCTGGTCACCAAGCCAACAGGTACTGGAGAACACAGTTTGTAATACACCAGCACCGCTGTACGGCTGCCGGCACAATCTGGGCCTTTTGAGGCCTTTGAAAGAGTTTTGCTGCCCACATCCAATCCAAGAACGCTCTGCTCCACCCTGTGCCAGCAAGAATAAAACCCAGATCTCCCTTCTCACCTGCAGCTGCATCTGCTCCAACAATTTAGGGTGAAGTTGTGAGAAGCAGTGGCAGGATATACGTCCCACTCGCTTTCCATAAGCTATACGCTACTGAATGTTTGAGCTCCATGAATTTACATCTCTGTTCGTGAGCTCAAACTCAAGCCAGTAACAGGACGTCGAGAAGGAGAACATGCTTGCAGGCTAGTGCGTGCGGCACCATCATGCACAAGACTCCAAGAGAAAGGCTGTGCATAAATAAAGCTTTTGTGAACACTGCCAACACCATTTAATGTTAAGTTTCATACATAAGTTAAACAACACATATGATTCAGTATCCTACAGCTTTCTGAAAGCCCTGTTTTCTTGCTATCTAAACGAGTCAGGCTCTGGCTTTTGTAAGAGAGAAGCATATTAGGAAATAATGTCCTAATTTTTACAGGCTGCTGTACTTAACATCACTTAACTTTTACAACCAACAATAAAATGCTTCGGTGAGGTCCTTCTAGCTTGCAAATAACTCATTTTTTTGACTAGCAGGAGCTCATTCAGCAGACAAGAGTGTTGGGGCTAGAGGGGCAGCTAGATCTGTACTTAGCAGCAACTCCTGCGCATGATTAAGGATCCTTCTCCTTCCTTCATTTCACCGGAGAGAATTCTGTGTTTCTGAAGTACCGTGCAATATGCTATAAAGCGCCTGTTTGAAACAGCGCTTTAGGAAGGGATACCAACATAACGGTCACTAATGGCACCCTTCAGCACATTCCTCCCTCTCTGAACTCTTTCAGACGTTGCTGGGGGACAGACCTCTCCAAACGGCCTTGTGAACACACTGAAATCAGAAATTTTAGGTGATGAAATGTTTATATGGACAGACATCCTTGAAAGGTAATGAGACTTTATGGCCTTAAATCTATGAAAAACAAATCTCTCTTTCAAATACAGCTAGCTAAAGGGGTTTTTTTGGCATCCAAGTGTTAGAGCCAGTAACACACTCCACCTGTGTATCAGTGGTGATTAGCAGCACAGCCAGGTGCAGCATCTGCAAATCCCGCTATTGAACCTCATCAGTAGCATTCAAACCATAACGTTGCTGTCTGAAACTGTGCAAGAAAAACAAAGGCTAAGGATTATCATTTGTAGCTCCACACCGGTATGACTTTCAGATGTAACAGTGAATTTTATCGACTGATAAATGAACACAAGAAGTTACTTGCCCACGAGGTTGGCTCATGCTACTGTTATCACTGTATTCCTGCAGATAACCGACAAAACAATTACGGAGTCGGAGAGCCGGGGCAGCCTTCACAGTGGGTTTCTTCATCTTCACATGCACACAACCTCAGGTCCATCAGGTAAGTTAAAATCCTAGGGTAGAAGTAATGCTGTCACTGTGGTCTCCCTGACACTTTTAAGAGGACAAGTGTAGTTGCATCTAGAAGGAGGAAAGAGATCGCTAAAGCAGAGGAGCATGAAGTAGGCTTAGGCACAGGCCAAGTCCTCTCTCCGCACAATAACCACCTCCTCATTTACCAGCTGGGGGTCAGAAAGGGAGAAGGGTCAGGAAAGTGTGTGTTTCACACACTCGCTCACTTCATCCAGCACCTTGTTACTGCAGGGATCAATTGCCTGAAGTAAATCCTTGCTGAAGGCAATTGCCAAAACACAGTAACATTTTAGTAAACAAAGAGGGAAACGGACACAAGTTTACAGACCGTCCCACTCATATTTTCCACCACTGTCTGCATACTATCATCACCCTCATAAACAGACTCAGCTTCAAGAGGATATAAAGCTTATTGCAGCTGGCCTGCCAGCAATACAAACAGGTAACATAGGACCAGGAAACACCTCCTTAGCGACACAACCAACCACCCCTCATACGTTATCACACCTCATTAATACTCTACACAGACCCTACTGCTTTGTCTCACCGATATTTCACCACATGGGGATTTACAGCTGCATTTCTCTGGGATTTTGTCACATTTCCCTTGAGGACTTTGAATCTAACTGCATTAAATGCACTGAGTTTCATCGAGTAATGCACAATGCTAACAGGGCCACACACGTGGGCACCGAGTGGATGCAAAGATTTCTGCCCCTGCAACAAATCAAAGCAGCCCATGGCTATTCTGCTTTCTCTTATTATTTTGCTCACTGCAGAAGCCAAGCCCCGCTGTCTTATCTACTGCAGAGTTCTCTTTCAGCTTGGCTCTCTACCACACTTGTGGGTGTTACATACTGGTCCCAGCAATGCACCACCTTTTTGCCAGACACTTTACAAAGAGCAAAACCAGCAGGCTGGAGACTCCAGTTCAAGTGTGTACCTGTTACGCCCTTCATTATACAGAGTTTTTAATCAAGCAGTGCAGAATGTAAATATGTTAGCCGTTACTGTCCTCCAGTAACTAGGTATAGTTGCCATTTTCACCTGCAGTTGGAAGGAGCTGGCTTTGGTTCCCCACTCTACAACAGAGTTCTCCTGGGATGCTGAACAGACTGCTAGGTGCACTTGTGCCTCCACCTCCTCCCTAAAAAATGGCCGCAGAACATTAAACCTTAGTACAACCTATTACCTCCTGAGCAGGGTGTAAGAACAGCCAAATCAGGGATTGTTTCCAGAGACACGTCCTGTTTTAACTGAACTCAAGCTATTTTGATAATTAAGTCAGTAACTTTGGGACAAGACACCCACGATTAACAACATGCATTACTGCAGAAGCTCAGTGCTTTGATTTAAAAGGCTCCTAGTATGCTGCAGCTGAAAACAATGACTGAAAGTGAAGATGCATGAAAGGTGAGCAATAATACTACATCAACCTAGAAAGATCCCAGTGAGTGGTACAGGGACAGGACTGGCACAGCTAAAAATAGTCTACGCACTGAGCTTCCTGATGCATCGTGACAGGTTCATCCAGCCTCCCAGGAACAGGGTCTGTCTGATGAAGCCGAGGTCAGTTTGCTAAAGGAAGAGGACGCTAAGCAGAATGCTAACAAAATTTAACAGAAAATCAGGCACAGGAGTAGCTTGCATTGGAGTAGGAAACCATCGCTTAATTTAGCTCTGCTGGCTGCTTGTTCTCACTCATTTCTACCCAGAGAGGAAGCCTGGGGCTTGTGTAAATCTGAAGCACTCCAAACCAAGGCTCGGACAGGACTTGGTTGGTGCAGCCTTCCTGGCGGCCACTGGCACAGAGTTGCCCTTCCCTCTGGAGAGAGAAATGGTGGATCAGCCTGTGCTGAGCAGCAGCGCTCTCGTGGAGACAGCCCGTCGGGAGCATCGTGCTGGTGGCGACAGGTGCTCCGCCAGCTGCACTAAGGAAATGAATTGGCTTAAATCCCCTTTTGTTCCTGCGCGTCAGTGGGTTTAGCAAACGGAATATGATAATCATGTACAGCAAATACATTTTTTTTCTCTCTGTTCGGTACAGCCCCTTAAAGCTGCGCAGACTCTGTTAGTATTTTCCATCTGTTCATTTAATCTAGGTGCTGAGCATATTTGCCTCCAGAGGAAGAAACATAGGTCAGCTTCTATTCTTCCTCTTTTGCAGATCTCGACAGAGGAGAAAACTGGCATAAAGAAAAATCAATAACCTTTCCTTCTGTTTTTCCAGACAGCTGCAACAGAACAGATGTGAAGATGAGCGGTTACCAGCACTCATTAGGTACCAAGGACTTGGATGGAAATGAACGCCAGAGACAAGTCTGCCTTACTGCTCTGTGGTGGTACGCTAGTGTGGACTCCTGAAGTTAGTGAAGATGTGGGTTTCTGAAGCCCTCAAAACTTTGTGCCTGAGTCTGTCCCTGTATGTATAATTCTGCCAGCTATTGCTGGGCTCAGGATTAAGGTGGTAGGATTTTTAGTGCCGTGGAAGATGTGGGTAACATTATGCTCTCACGTCCACTGAAATAATGGAGGAAAGAGCAAGTGGAGGGTCTTGGGTTTTTTTTGGCATGATTGAACGGGAAATGGGATAAAACGACATAAAAAGCAGGTATGATCTAATTAAATTTTTAAACAGAAAATCCTGTAGAGCTTCCTGATGCCACTTGACTAGAAACGTATTTCTTGCCCTCCAAAATAACTGCCTCATGATACAGCTCTTTTCACCAACCTCTAAGCTACCAGGGATGCGGAACCGTCCTTCTGTTTTGCTCCGCTGTAAGTCTGGGCAAGCCCTGTCTGGCATGTGGTAGTGGTCTGGCAGCAACTTTAGAATGACCAAGCCAGAGCACTTAAGACGCTCCTTACTGAAGCACTGGAAGTAATACTCCAACAGTTTTGTCCCTGTTTCATTAAAAGACGCCATTCAGGCCAAGGACCCAACCACAAGTTAATTACTCTAACGCACCTACAGTCACAGCTTGCTGAAGATCTGCCTTGCAGATTTCTCTGCGTGAAGAGGTCATCTGCTGTTGATAAAAGTCAATACCTTCATAATGTGCTCTGTGACCCTGGCTTCAGGAAACAGACTGGCAGGGCTGAATTTTTCATGATTTGTTCTATTTCTTTGTGTCAGAAAGGTTTTCTGGCTTGGAAGGCTGCCTTCTGTTCAGTGCTCCAGTCACCTGCATGGGATCTGATCAGACTTGGTATCTGTGCCAGGGCAGCCTTAGCAAAGAAACTGTCTTAGCATGAGTTTAAAATATGTTCCTGCGTGATAAAGTCCCTGCATGCCAAGAACTGTCCTTTGCAGCGACAATGCAAATGGGCATATTGAAACCATTGTGAGCATATGGTTTAAGCGCCCCTTGTACCTTGTGGGCAAGTGCTTTTAATCCCGTTTTACCACTGATGAGCATTTTAGGGACAGCATCTGACTTCTTGAAGGTCGCAGCAGAGAGTCAGTAGCCAAGACAGCAGTAGGACTTCAAGAAGTTCTTGATCTGGTGGTGTTCTTGGACAAGTAAGCTTTGCCTTCCTGTAAATTCAGGCATGTGTTGAAATTCTATTCTTGCTGTAGAACAGCACTTACGTAGTTAGGAATAGTTTAGGAATATTGTTTTCCTTTCTCGGTGGCACAGGAGATTAACCTCAAAAGGGCAGTATATGTGGGGAATTGATGGGCTTGGAGAACCATGAAGTTCTGCCTGCAGCCTCTTCCGCAGCTTGCAGTTAGCAAGAGCTATGCCAACACCAGCTGGCTCAATCCTTCTGCCTGTACTTAAGCAAAGCTCCTCCTGCCAACAATTAACTTGAACAGCATATTTCAAGTGCCATGAGCATTTTGTGTAAGGACCACAATTGAGCTCAAAATGTCTGTGAACAACCAAACTGACCTTTGACATCTTCCTACCTAACCTGCAGGAAATCCGCAGGTCGACTAAAGCAACAGAACAAATCAGTATTTTTTTCTATATGAGACCATATTTTCCATCTGCATGAAACCAGCAGCTCCCAACTGAAGAAGCAAGCCAGCATTTAAAATTCAGCCAGTCCCAAGCCATTACATCCTTATATTTGCTAGTTCATTTATGGAGTTGCAGACATGGCTAGTAAGCAGGGGAGAGGGGAAAAAAAACAAACAGCTCTACAAGCAGGCTTTTTCCAGCAATAATAAAACTACTTACATTTTCACCACCTCTTCCCTTCATATTGTCAACCCTTCAATTCCATATAAACCATCTACTAGCCTAATCTTATTCTATCTGCAGTCTATGCATCTTTATCACGCCACTCTCAGATATCCAGAACACACACCTTGCCTCTCTTCTTCCATCATCACGGATCCTCTGCCTCTTAATCTGGGCTTTTTGCTGTAAATTCACATGCCTTTAAAGGCCAATCTTATCTGGGCTAAAAAAGTGTTGTGAGTTTGTATCACTGTAGGAAATGTTTAATTATTGTTCTTCTTTTGTAAAGTAAAAAACAAAGAAAGCAATCACATTATTCCCCCTAAACAGCTGAATATCAGCAGTGAGTGAACTGTTCCTCAAATATCCCTTTATGGGAGTTGTTTGATTAAATCCGCTTGCTGGCCCTGAAATCCTCAAATTCAAACTCTGCTTCAGAGCAGCACTGAGACATCTCTCTACAGTAAGTGTCCAGCCTCTGTAAAAAAAATTTTTAAAAACCATCTTAAAATATTTCATAGAAGAAATATTCTTTTTAGTAACGCAAACTACCAGAATGGAACATGGTGTGTATGAATCTAGCATGCCCGTTTAATACCTGTGACACTATTAATGGAGGGGACTCTGTCCTTTGCTGGCAACAACACGAGGTCATCTGAGGGGTCCTTTCTGTCTCTAACTGCTGCCACAGAAAAATCAGAGAAAAGAGGGTTGACAACTCTGCGAGCCCTTCCCCTGCCCCACATAATAGAATCTGCAAAGCAAAAATAAGGTCAGACACTTTCAAATTGCTGCAATAGGAGAACTGGGAGATCATTTTATATCTAGTTCTAGAAAAGGCTAAAAATAAGCCTGATGTGAGGCAGAAGACAGACTCTGAAAATGGATTATTCTCATTTTTCCTGTAATGTAATTTGCAGATGCGCCGTGTTTAAGACAGCAGAAAAGGTGTATGGACTAGGGATTGTTCTTTTTGTGGCTTGCACTATCTAGTCTGTAATGACTATTTGCTTTCTAGTCTTTGTACCTACCCCTTTAAAAATGAAAAGTTAATCAGCACTGCTACTCACCAAGAGTTTCCACACCTGATCAAAGGTGTTAAGAGTAAATTTTTTTTCTTATTAAATGTTTAATTTTAATTTTAGGAGGGAAGAAAAACCTATTAGAGCTGTTTAAATAACCTGATTCTTGTCATGTAAACAAATGGATGAACCATTTATGCTCCCTCTGAAGTGCTGAGTGGTAGCTAGTTAAATACTTAAATTCTTTTGTTCTGACCAGCTGCATCAGTGCAGCTATTTATTCCTGTTCATGTCTGCACTAGGGATACACACTGCAGTTGCATCCTGCTGCCTGATCTGCATTGCTGTATCTTTGGCGAAAATATTCAGCATATATCGTGCAGGATGCAGAGAGGGACTGAATAATTATAAAACTTGGATATCCATCCAGAGCATCTTCTGTACCTCTGCAAGGATATGCAGAGGTAAAAAATCTCATGCTTCCAGGTATAAAAACAGGGATTAAAAAAAGAGAAATCCTTTGAGGGGTAGATTATCCTGCACCTAGACAGGGTGGTGTTTTCTTAGGAAAAATCCAGCAACAGCTGGGAGTGGCCGTTGTTGGAGACAGGACTGCAGAATCACCCTGCGCCTGCGGCAGAGCATCAGTGGTCCTACAGGTCTGTGCCCGTGCAGAGAGAGGATCATTGCTCAGCAAAGCTCCAGATGCGTGACACTCACGCTGACTGCCCAGAAAAGAATCATGTTACACGCTAATTACATTACAGTGATTTATATGCCCTGGCTGCCAAAAGTTGTCACAGCTTGGGGAAAGGACTTTTTTTTTCTCCTTTGCATAATAAAACCAGCACATTCTTCCCAATTGCTGGGGAAGCCATTGCTTCTAGTACCAATGCAGGCATTTCTTCTGCAGCTCTCTAGGGTGAAGCTTTGTTTTTTTCAAGTTATCTGCATTATGAGCAAGGAAGAGGACATACACAGATCACAGATGCAATTCTCAGCAGTGCTGAGTTTTTACATCCAACGAGTGAAGCACCTGAAGTACTCTTGACCGCTGAAAGTTGCCTTCTGGCTGGTATCTGCCAAGGCTGCACAGGTATCGGTGATGGAGCTAGGGACTAAAAGTAAGGTCATCAGATTTCTGATCCATTTCTGTAGGGCTGTGCCGTGCCAAGATACTGTACTTGTATGTATCGTCTTCCAGAGGATGTCAAAAGTATAGCTTGGGTCTCACAAATTTTCATCAAGCCGGGAAGAGAAATACAGTACAGAGTGCAGTCATGTTTGGAAATAAAATATCACTGCTTTAACCCTCCACTGCAGTACTACAGAACAGGAAAGGAACAACAATATAGTCAAGCAAAATCACAGCAGGAATCGTAGTTAAAAGTCCTTTTAAAAAAGAACTGAAGTATTTATTTTTACTAGTGCGTAAGAGCTCTTACAGAAACCATTCTTAACCATTTTTTTCTTTCTTATCACTTTGGAAGCGTGGGATTAAATTTGTGTTACAAAAATTGCACCAAAAATTATTGGATTATATTACAGTGATGTACTGTATCGTTTTCCCTGGTAGTCCTAAATTTACTAAAAGCCTCTTTAAACTGTCAGACTTCTGAAGCAGTAAGAAAATAGTTATAAAAGAATCGTGATTTTAAAAAAAAGAATTGCTGTATAAAGAAATTTTTCTTATGAGAGTTTTTGTGAGAACGGCAGCCTTATTGACTGGAATTCTTGTGCTAAAAAAGTAATCTACAAAATATGCCAGGAATTGTGGCAATGATAAAAGTAGCGTAAAAAAAGTCAGGAGGCACTGAAAGCCTGGAAATTCTGTTTTTGAAAGGAAGCGTGGTGGAAACTGGAGGAAGCTTTACAGGAAAGAGAGGTTGCTATCCTGATACTCTGTCCTGCCTGGAAGAAATTATCTCTAAGCAAATGCCTAGAGACCGTTACACAAAGGAACAAACAAACGAAAAAATCCTAGCAATAAAACCCTGAACTCCTTTTCACAGAGGCATGGAAATTAAAGCAGGGGAAGCTTAATTTCCATAGGCAGAGCTGCAGAGAGCGGCGTTACACTTCTTTGCTTCCATATTAGTTCATTAGAGAGGTCTGTGACATCTGGCCTGCGTGCCCTGACCCTACTGGTGATGAATGGGTTTAATCTCTGGCGTGTGACACCAGCGTTTGTGATTCCTGCAGGTTAATTGATTTCTTTTGGCAAAGCACATTTCCAAGTCCTGTTGTCTGAGCAGCATGACTGACCGCAGAGGGAAAACAAGGCATCTTGAAAAAGAAATTCTCCTTAGTAATAGGTAGGATACAAAGGAGGACTGGCCAGGCAGAAGGCTATCCTTGCCAAAGGTGCGCAATGCCAAGCGCAGATGGCCTGTCGGATAGGTAGGAGCTGGCCGTCGCATTTGGAGTCGGCATGGAGTTTTAAGCTGCTAATAGCGAAATGCTCTGTTGTCTTTTCTCTCACAGGCAAGCTTGCAGCTAATAACAAACAAATCCTCCCCCGTAAATTCTTCCGAGGAGACCACTGAACCTGTCAGCCACGGCAGACGGGACCCAGTCGACAGCACAGACACCACTGCACATGGCAGGGAGAGCAGCCTTACTCCGCAGTTGCCAATCTTACTGAAGACACTGTCGTACTGTTCAGTAATGTGTCAAACTTGAATTAAGCTGCACTCTCCAGGAACCTGACTGCAGGGTGCCAGGGTATTTTTAACATGGGAGTGGGCATATCCCAGAAGCAGTGCACTAGCAGTCATTTGAGAGAAATTTTGTTAACCATTATTTATGACAACTGTTCTCCCTCTTATCTGAGCTAGTTTGCAACACAAAAGATCCGTGGCTGAATAATATAAAATTCATAAACAAACGTGAATCAGACAGACCGGGAAAGGGAAGGATGCTGAAAGATAGAGAGCGACAAAACCAGGTCTGAAGCCTGAATATGTGTCTTCAAAAAGTGGACAGTGACTGGTTGGGAAGCTGGTATGCTTCGGACGTGGACAGAGTACAACCAAATCTGCTCAGGCTAGACAGCAACAGACAGAAATAAACACTTTTATGCAGGAGAAAGCAGAGCTGTGGGATGTGATCTCCCTCCCACAGTAACACTACTGCAAAGCTGGTGTTTTGGTGCACCGTAAAACAATCCTGTAAAACACACCCGCACTGGTACCCAAGCAGAGTCAACCACTTAGCAACCAGCCTGTGACCTGCAGTGCCTCCTGAGAAAACCCTCTTCCTTGAGAGCTCCGCTGGAGCCGTGACACCGGCTGGATACTACAGCGCATTGCCCAGTATAAAGGTCCGGGTGGGGTGAGACATGCTGATAAAGCTGTGCGTGACCCAGGATTCATCAGTTCCTGAATACTGAAATCCTCCTTCGCCACCTGAGATGCTGTCATGCCATGCTGGCAACTCACGTGGGACACATATCTCCACCGTAATTCTAAGTGGAATGAGCACTCTCCCCTCCGAATACAGCGAAGACAAACACTGAAGTTTTCCTAGAAGGAGGTGGGGGCCCCGAGCGAAGGCTAACGCTGTGGCTACACAAGAGGGATTTCATCTGCTGCACTGTATCACCACCTTGTCACCAAATAGAACTTTTGGCTCCTTGCAGCAAAAAAAGCCACCCTGAGCACCTAGAATCTTATGTTCATCTTGCCATGTCCCCAGGTGATCGCTAGTTACACTTGCATGTACAGCCTATGTGCACAATTACAGAAATGGGACTGGAGGCAGCCAGAGAGCAGTTCCCATCTTCCTGCCTCAAGACCGAGCCAGGGAGGCCTTCAGAAACAGGACAGCTTTCATGTCTTCTCCAAATAATCCGCTGTAGCATTTACCTCTCTTTTCTCTCAGGAAGTTCTTCCTAACATCTAATCTCCAGTGTCACTTCTTGCAACTTAAAGCCCTTATACGCAGATAACAAACCAGGCACACATCAGTCATGTCACATCTCCAAAGCCACGCTGAAGTTCAACTGTGCAGGACTTAACCTAACCTCCTTACAAGATACATGATGAGGTCTTGTTTTATCCACAACGTATAAACATCTCATTACAGGGGGAATGTATATTTCTAAAGGCACCAGGAGGCAGAAAACCTTTCCTTTCCCTGATATTTGTGCGTGTTAGTAAAAGGAAGGTGGAACTGCTCTTACAGGGCCACAGCACTATCTGTGGCACTGCTTCCAAGTCTCTTGCATCCATCTGATATGATAGTGTGAGCCAGAAAGTATCACCCAAATTGTTCACGCACTTATGTCAACCTCCAAACGTCTTATTTTCCTTCTAGTTGTACTATGTCTAGTGACAGTGATGTGCCAGGGCCCTTCTCCTTAAGGTACAGCAAGGTATACTCTACTCTCTTTATCTGCAGAATTGTGACAGGCTGTTAACGTCTGCATTGTATGTCTGATGTCTCCCATTCTCCCAGTGGGAGAAAGGCAAAAGCAACTTATAGTCAAGACCAGACTAGTCACCTACCCACACATTCAGCACGACATTATACATAGATACTCTTATTTTTTGACAATTATGAGAAAGAGACTAACCCCGGAAGTTTGTATGTCATGTGGAAGCGTCTTCTGAATTACTGTAGTTGCCAACCGTGAGGTGGTCCGAATCGGTTTCTTTACTGAAAAACAGTAGCTTTTTTTTTACAAGCTGCAATAAGGGACTGGGAAAGTCTATCTTCATTACAGCAACCCTCGAGCACGTATGTCCCCACACACAGCTTGCTTCTTTCTTGCCTGACGTTCCTGTGTATTGGAGGTCATGAGCAAGGCACAAGGGGCTGAGACGGGACTGTGGGCTCAACGTTGACCACCAAGCTCTGTAAAGTATCTCTTGCTCTTCACCTAGCAGTCCACCGGTTCCAGCACACAGCAACCCCTCACCACAGATGGCCTGGGCTGTGGCATGCTCACGCAAGGGTAAAAGGGGCCTGTGATCCCAAATACTGTGCTCCCCTCCGGGCCGTATGAGACAACGAGATCCACCGGAGCAGAAGCGTGTAAAGGATGCCCAGCCAGCATGACCCAAGCCCCTGTGCTTCGTGCAGCCTCATGCACTCTGCTGAGCTGAGGTTCTTAACACACAACCCGACATCCTTTACCTGACGGACCAAGGCCAGGGAAAGAACACAAGCATAACGTTCAAGAGAGAAAACAGGCTTCGGTACCTCCCCGTTTGCAATTGCCAGGTTACTCACTGTTGTTCAGCTTTGGCTCGGTCACTTAGGAAGAAGAGGGCTGTGGCCAGGAAAAACATCCCTCCTAGGACAACGACAAACGGGCAGAGCATGAGCGCATACCCCAAGCTGAGGAACTCCCAGACTGGGGAATCCTTTGTGCTTTGTCGTATCAGGTCTGAGATCTAGGAGAGAAAGGCAAAAAAATTAGTCACTTAGATGAAAAAGAGACACGATAATGGTGAGGGAACACAATTCCCTAAACAGCCACCCACTGAACATGTGCATGAGGTTTAAAATGGAACAGTGTGTTTGGTAAAGGCTGAACGTCCCTCGCATGCTTCAGCCTTCCACACGCCACTCTGGAGCCTGGGCAACTTACGTGTGAGCAGTCTGGCGGGGGTTCTCTGCCTCTCACGTCCTTCTGGCCTGATCTATTATTCTTCCCACAGCCCTCTCCCCATCTTCTCCCTGGCTGCTTCAGTGACTGAATCCATGGGTTCCTAACCTCGCCGTACTGACCAAGCCTCCTGGTGTGCTGACGGCCATACCGGCATTGCTTGGTGGGCGAGGGAGTGATCAATCTCCTGCAATTTCTATCAAGTCCTGCCTACTCATGCACCTTACCCACCTTTCAGCAAAGGAAGTATTAAATTCCATTTCTGTGTATTGAGTGGGAAGGGGGAAATGTCTTTCAAAGAAAAAAAAAACAGAGATCCCATCTGATTTTCAGAAACAGAACTTGAACATGGGTTTTTTTATCGTCGTGTCTGAGGCACGGACCTCATTCCCTCTTCTAACCTCCTAAGCTCGCTGCACTTTGCAGTGTAATTGTGTGCAAGATGTGACTCTGCCTCGCAGGTCAGATGAGGTCTGTGGATAGGGGCTGCACTCACACCAAAGAACCACACACCACCAAGTTTATGGGCTACGGCAACCTGCATCCTCCGACAGCCAAAAAGCATAATTATATGAAAGTGACCACAAGTTTGTGCTTACACAAAGGAGCAGAGACATGCAATGGCAGTATTTAGTTCATTATGAAAAGCTTTTGCTAAAACTCAGTAATATTTAATGACTCTCTGTAGCTAAAACAATCACATTTTAATATTTACTGTCCAGCAAACAACTTTACTCTCTATAAATCCAAGAGAGTGGTGGCAGCAGTGAGGATGAGTCTCAAGGCATTGGATATTTGAATGTCCAGCTCTGGTTTTATCTGTGACCTTTTATTGAGGCAGAAATACTAGTTTATACCAAAAGACTGCAGGGAATTTGCTGCATAAAATCCTACTGCTGTGCACACACGCAGATCGGTTCCAGAAATAGTCCAAGCTTGTGCAGCAACTTCTCAACTGCTACATTACTGCTAATGAAAAAGGTGGCATCAGACAAACTACAAGCACAATCCAACATTCAAGGCTTAAATCTAAAGACACTTGAAAATCAAGTGAGGAAATGCCACACGCAGGAGAGAAATCACCAACTCACAGCCCTGCAGCCAACTCCAGCGACCTGGAAGGTAAATGTGTGTGAAGAGATGCCTCAGCAGAGGCCAAGCACAACAGAAGGTGACGGAAAGATGACACTCATGGGGACTCAAATGAACAGGTCGCAGAGTGTGCTTTAGCAGGGAGACTCTGGAGCGTTGGAGGTCTCAGTGCCTTAATATCTGTCTTACAGCTCAGCCTGGCTCCTGCTACAGTAAAGGAAAGGAGGAGCGGCCAGCCTGATGCTGGCGGTGAAACCATTCTGCACACAAAAGAGCAGAGGACTGGCTTTCAGGATGGAGCACTCTCAAGTAGAGGGGAGTAGACAAACACTGGAAGAGCATATCTACAGAAAGAACTGAAGGCTTTTAGCCAGACTTCTCTGTTTCTTTCCTTGCCCTAGAAAGGCGGAGGAGAAAATTTCAGTGCTTGGGATATAGCTAAGGAAGTGTTCCTGTCCTTTCAGAGAACTTTATTCACAGTGTATAACACACACAGGGAAAAACAGGATTGTTATGAACAAGTCTCATGAGAACTGATGGTTAAAAAAGTCCTTAGACTGAAGGCAAATAACAGTGGCTATTAGTCTGAAAGACATTAAAAAATAGCAACAAGTCTTGAGTGTGGAAAGAACGCTCTCACAGGAAATTAGCAGAACATGCACTGCACCCTGAAGGCAGGGACATCAGTTGGTAATTTATTCCCTGTTGTAGCCAGACACCTTACTTCCCAACATTTTCCTTACTCTTCATTATGAACCAAAATTTGGCATTGAATCAGCCCTCTCTGTGCAATAGCCAGAATCGAGGCTATTCTAAAATAGAAATTCTAAACCACTTTTCATTTTTGGGAATGGATACAATTATCTCCAAAAGGACCAGACAATAAATCACTTGACAAATTGATATGATAAATCAGCAGTAGAGGATGAAAAGCCAGGCATGCACTCCCGATTGCTTTCTCTTATGGATGACATGACATTCTAAGCTAAAACCAGCTTTGAAAATGTGAAGTCTCCAACAAATAAAACTCCCAATGCAGCTTGCCCCACACCTTCCCTTCTAAGGCATCATGTTGACCTTTTATACCAACAAATCATGTTAATACTGAATCTGCTACCTTTTTCATTTTTAACCCAACATATTGTGTAAGTGCACATTTTAGAAAAAGCAGTGTTTCCTCCCATCCAAGGTATAATTCTTCCCACCAAGCCAGCTGGGCTTTCTCATCTAGGTTTCATATAATCCCCTCACCCATGTCTGCATCTCTTAACTCTAGAACTTTCTCAGGGCCCACATACATGTTTTTGCTCTTAGCTTACAGTCACTATTCCCTGTTGTTTTCTTGCACTCGGTTACAAGCCACCTGCTAAGACTGGAACTTTGGCACTCCTCTCAAGAGGACACAGGACATAATTACAGACTTGGGCTCCAAGAATGACATACTGTCTGCCAAATGGTCTGCTCTGTATTGCCAGTTTTTGGCTTTCCAGACTGCTTGCAATGATAGCATCCTGAGTTGTCTAACTGTGATTTGGCAAGACCCAATCTAGCATCATATTCGGTGTCTTCTCTCTATCGTGAGTAACAAAAAGTGGGGGTTGCAAGCGCAGTCAGTGCCAGTTCTTCAGCACGGAGTCATGTGTGGGATTCCTTTCTTTGTTCTGCCATTGGTAGGTGGCAAAAAACTTCAAAACATTTACCCAAAACTTGGGGGTGGAATGTCAGTAAGGAAGTCCTGCTGCTGCTTTGCAGTCTAATCAAAAGTCTTTGATAACATCCTAACTGTGAAAGTTCACATCTTCTTTTCCCTCACTGCATAACACAGATCTCAGACCAAGAGGAATGACTTTGCTAAATAAACTTCAGCTCGTGGCACTTTTACAACAGAATACAAATGGCATGTGTTCAGCCGGTGGCAGCCAACTGGATGGAGTCCAGCTAGAGAAAATGCCCGCTTTCTGGCGAACAAACAGTACAGCTGCAGCGGGCATGATCCAAAACCCCCAAATCTCTGATTGTGTCTCAATCTGAGTGCAGAAGACAACGAAGGAAAAAAGGGAAACTTCATTACCTTTTCTTGGGACGCATGTGCTGTATCTTTTGGAACACTGGACAGGCTATTGATGTAATAAAAGCTCTGGTGAGGCTGAAGCCCTAGGAAGACGGCTTGCTTCTATGTTACTGTCCCTCCTGAACAGCTTGAGCAGTTAAATTAAACTGATTTACTAATTAGACAAGGTAATGGTAACAACATCTTTGAAATCATCATTTCATCTACTCCGTCTCATTGCTGCGTCGAACATCTCAATTCCTCTGCAATTGCTTGATTTTTCTAAATTTCTGACATTGCCTCTTGGGCACAAATCTTGCTACCTAAAAGGATATTTGCACTGCAGTATCTGGCACAAATACCTGATTTTCATGATTACCAATTTGATACAAGCCAGGTTCTCCCTGGCTCCTCTCTTCAGTACAGTTCCTTAACACAGTATATTCCCTGTAACCCCCCAGTGTCACCACAGCGGTTCGGGGTTCACCCACTCTGAATTCTGAGATGCATGTGAAAGGTTTCTTTGATTTTTTTAAAAAACCTAATATGAATCAAATGAAGACTAGAAACCAAAAATAAGGGATTTTGTAAAGTAAAAGTAAGCAATTTGCTGTGCCTGTGGGGGAGCACAAGCATTTAGACTGTACTAAATGGCATGAGAAATACATTATAAAAAGAAGAAGTAAACCCGACTATTTTATGATATTTGTTCAGAAAACTGCAGAAAGGTAAAAGCAATTATAGTCTAAAAGTTACTTCAATTTTAACCTTGGCACGTTTGAATGTTGGAGTGGAAAAAAGCGAAACATCCTCTTAATCTTAATTGTATCCCTTTGAGATCGCAAACAAATTTAATTCTTGGCTGGTGACAATATCAATATCCTGCATTAGTGCACGATACCCGAGTTTGCCCCAGCAATACCCGCAGCAAGGATTCCTGCACTGCTTCCCCTGCGGCAGGCTCCTCTGTTTACGCCCTTGTACCCCCTCCCAGGGTTAGCAGGCTGCATTAAATAAGTGGTGCTTCCTTGAAAAGGCTGCAATAAATTAAAAGGCTCAATCAAGGGTTCCGCTTGCAATGCCAGCAAATGGGCTTTGTACGTCTCTTGGTGTTAGAGCAACATTTGCCTCCAGACGATATCTGCCCTGGTTTCACCCCCAGGAGAGGGCTGAAAGTCTGTTTTCTTCATGTCATTAACAGCCTTTCTCTCCAGGTCTGGTCTGCCCAGGGGTTTTCTAAGTTAACACTGGACTTTCTCCTGTCCCAGCAGGAGATGCCTTGTACGATGGGGAACGTGGAATCGAGGAACATGGCTCACATGGCAGGGCACAGGTACTTAAATGCGTAGGGATGGGGGTGCCCACTTACATGTAGAAATAAGGTCTGTGGCACAGGACCACAGTTTGGGAGCACGCCCTTCAGCAGCATCCCCCGTCCCCCACCTCTCCTTGCAGCACAGGCCCCTTCCCTGGCAGTAAGTCCCAGGAGGAGGAAGCCATTCCCCCACGTTGCAGAAATTAGTTCTGAAAGGTGCTCAGCACCATGAAAACTCTGTGTCCGTATCGGGAGTTTACAGGGTCCTTGGCAGCTCAGAGAAAGAAGCCACTTATTTAATGAGATTTTCAGTGCACTGAGAAGGAGTGACAGAGCAGATGGGACAGAGCTTGAAATAACTTGACTGAAAAAACGATCAGCTCTGGATTTCTGGGCTTTCTTTAATGAGATAATTTTGCATACTTTAAACGTCCGTTTATCAAAAATACTGAGAACCTGCACTTCTAACCAAAGTCACGGGAAATGACTGGTGCACAGCAGCTCTGGAAAAAAAACAGAACAGGCTGTGAACCCTTGGCAAAGAGCGTTTTATATATGGGAAGTCATTCGGTTTTTAGGGCAGATTTAAATCTTGTCTGTTGCTGAGTCATCAGAAGTGGGAAGCTTGTTAGCTCGTTGCAATGGGGAGATAAATCCTGTGTGGATTGGTCTCCAGGTGCTTAATTCTCCCCTTTTTTTGCAGCTGGCAGCCATGTCAAAGATTTGGCCTTTCCGTGCATTACAAAAAAGGCTTTTAATTACTCAGCTCAGCCAGGACCAGAGAAATCCTCAACTAAAAGTTACTGGTTGAAGAAACAGATGATAAGGATGAGAGGCTGGGGGCTCTCTTCCTCACAGTATTTCCCTGACGCACGTACATCAGATGTTGCAAGGGCAAGTCCCATTTTACCCACCACAATCTGGGTCATACACAGCCATGAATGTGGGGGAAGATCTCTACAGGACGAGCGATACCGTTGGGGCTACAGAACACCAGTCAAGCAGCTGGCACTTGGTAAAGAAACAAAGAACAATAAAAAACACGAATGTGTATCACATTTCATCTACTACCTCCATCAGGTGATGGAAGATGCTGCCTACACACATATACTATAAATATTAGAACACGCTGCAAAAGGCAACAAGACAGAGACCTCTGTTCCATCCCTAATCCCACAACAGCAGTGGAATAGCTCCCAATAGTCCATAAAACAGAGAGTGATGCTAGGAGAGTAATCTGCACATTTTTGTTACAGGATATGCTTGCCTTTCTGAGCTCAAGTTCATCTCGCACCCTGCTCTGGCAGAAGAGACAGTGCCGTGTAGTCACCAGCACGTAATGGGCCATATTTGAGGAATGGCTGCGCAGGTCAGACAGGGACAAAACACCCAGACTGCAGCGTCACATCGCAACGATCCACTTTATTCCACTCTCCTGCTTTTAAGTCAGACAGCAGTGGATTTGAGCCCCAACAGGCTGTGGCCTGTTTAATCTAGCAAACTAAACTGGAAAAAATGTTAGTCCAGAGGAAGCATATCCACAGATCTACTCTGAAGTAGCTAGAGCATTTTAAACCATAAAATATTAATTTTAAACCATAATACATCAATTCCGCTTTCTCAGGCAGGCAAGTCTTTACAGAGAACTACTTTCTGTACATATATATTTACTGGGATGCGTAAACACGTTTAAAACAAAATCAATAAAAAGGCTGTCTCAAACTGGGACAAGAAGGCTGTGAAATCTACACCTCCAATTATAACCTTCATTTAAAAAGTATCTTAATTGCTGCATTTACTACAATTTTCCTTGAGTTGCCCCTAATCAAATGCTGGTTTGCCTTCCCTGATACTCTGCACCAGTGATAATTAACACTGTTCTGTTAACTACTTGCTAAAGGAAGGTCATTAGCATTCTTGCTATTTAAGTAGCTCATTAGATCTAGTTTATCAACCTACTCACATAAAGGTGGGGAAGGGAGAAAAGTGAAGGGTGACAAGCGATAGGTTTATTAATAAAATCTTTCCAGGTAATATTAGGAGCGGCACAAAACCGCTGCAAAACAAAACAGAACAGCTCAGATTTGCTTACAACTAATTACAAGGTCACACACTCAGACCTCTTTTTCGAAAGGAGACTGTTCAGAGAGCAGATGCCTGTTCAGACACTCGTGATCTCTGCTGCCGGGCGAACCAGCACGCCCGGGCACCGCAAACCGCCGCAGCGTTCAGACGCGGGGTCTGCCCAGAGAGCCAGCGATTCGGGTAATGCTGCCGTTTGCACAACTCGAGATGGACGGATGGGGAGAGGTTTTGCATGGCCCTCAGCGCGCAGATGGGTGATCGGGGTCCCCCCTCTCACAGAGCCTAGTCGCCCGTGCCATGCTGTCCTGACGCTGCTTGGCCGGTTGTGTCCCTCAGGTACAAGTGAAGAAGCAGCAGCCAAGGAGGTCAGGGCAGGTGGGAACCACCACCAGTGGGGTACAGGGAGAGCTTTTAGCCCTCAAAAGGTGCTGGTGGAGGAGAGCTGATCTCTGGCACGTTAAAACACCATCAACACGTTGATGTTGCCAGGTGACAAGCAGATACAGACAGGTTTCAATCCCTAGACCTGATGGATGGTTGCACAGGGGAGATGAGAAAGAATTCAATAAAGCAGGAAGCTAACAGGAGAGCCAACAGCACCAGAGCAGCAAGGACAGCGTGTGCCCAGCGCAGCAATTTCCCTGGCACGTGTAGAGAGAGCAAAGCCTGCAGTAGGTGCCTGTTTCTCATCACAGCCAGGGCCAGAAGCAAGGCAAGGATGGAAGAGGAGAGCACTGCTTGCTCAGATGGGAAGCAAATGTCAGACTTGGAGGAAGGAAAGGAAAAGTACCAAGGCACAGCCTCAGAAGAAAAAAATCACCGCCTGTACTCGGTTTTCCTGAAGCAAAAGAGTACGTCGGCGAGTGGAGGGAGACCGCTGTTTGTGTGAAGGAATAATGTAAACCCTGAGTAGGGAAGACAGGTTCATGCATGCATGTGCCCAGATGAACACAGAAGTGCCGACTCACTGGCACTTCTTACAATTATTTAATTTTAAAGGGCAACATAGATATAACCAGAATTAATAATACAAAGAGCTGGAGCTATGATGCAGCCTGAGAAGAGTGAAGTATTTCACATTCTGCTGCTAGCTACCTCCACTCAGCTCTTCGGAGCCTGAAATGCTGTCTAGGTATTAGGGCACAGGAAGAGCAGTTAGAAGACCCTTATCTGATACTCAACATGGGTGGTGAGATTTGGGGTATTTCTCTTAACTGTTCTGTGCTTCAGCAACCGTGTCTGCATAGTGGGACCTTTCAAAAATGGAAAAGTACTAGAGATATTTGGGCGTAATGCACTGAACAGGTGAAATTTCTTACTGACTACCTCAAGAATAAAGCACGGAGTTATAGAATCATAGAATCATACAGGTTGGAAAAGACCTCTAAGATCATCGTGTCCAACCGTCAACCCAACACACCATGCCCACTACACCATGTCCCTAAGGGCCTCATCTACACGTCTTTTAAATACCTCCAGGGATGGTGACTCCACCACTTCCCTGGGCAGCCTGTTCCAAGGCCTGACCACTCTTTCAGTAAAGAAATTTTTCCTAATGTCCAGTCTCAACCTCCCTTGGCGCAACTTGAGGCCATTTCCTCTCATCCTATCGCTGTTACTTGGGAGAAGAGACCGACCACCACCTCACTACAACCTCCTTTCAGGGAGTTGTAGGGCACGATGAGGTCTCCCCTCAGCCTCCTCTTCTCCAGACTAAACAACCCCAGTTCCCTCAGCCGCTCCCCATCAGACTTGTGCTCCAGGCCCTTCACCAGCTTCGTTGCCCTCCTCTGGACACGCTCCAGCACCTCCATGTCCTTCTTGTGGTGAGGGGCCCAGAACTGAACACAGGATTCGAGGTGCGGCCTCACCAGTGCCGAGTACAGGGGCACGATCACCTCCCTGCTCCTGCTGGCCACACCAGTTCTGATACAGGCCAGGATGCCATTGGCCTTCTTGGCCACCTGGGCACACTGCCGGCTCATGTTCAGCCGGCTGTCAACCAGCACCCCCAGGTCCTTTTCCTCTGGGCAGCTTTCCAGCCACTCTTCCCCAAGCCTGTAGCGTTGCCTGGGGTTGTTGTGGCCCAAGTGCAGGACCCGGCACTTGGCCTTGTTGAACCTCATACAACTGGCCTCGCCCATCGATCCAGCCTGTCCAGGTCCCTCTGCAGAGCCTTCCTACCCTCCAGCAGATCAACACTCCCGCCCAGCTTGGTGTCGTCTGCAAACTTACCGAGGGAGCACTCAAACCCCTCGTCTAGATCGTTGATAAAGATATTGAACAGGACCGGCCCCAGTACTGAGCCCTGGGGAACACCGCTCGTGACCGGCCGCCAACTGGATTTAACTCCGTTGACCACAACTCTCTGGGCTTGGCCGTCCAGCCAGTTTTTTACCCAGCGAAGGGTTGTTAAACAGGAATTATTTAAACTCTGCAGGTTATCACAAAGGTCCTGAAAAAGTTGCAGTTATCTAGGAATAAAAACTGTCTCATCTAATGAAATACTGCAGCAATGCTTGTTCTTATTTGTGAATGAATAGGCAGCACTGATTTATAGTAATTGATCTCAGTGCTTGGCAGGTAGTAAAACCCTACGCAAATTACAGCTGCCACCCTAAAACTGCATTGGCATAACTTCTTTGTAAGTCAATCTTAAGCCTTTTTACCATAATAAAAGTTATCAATATTTAAAGAGACATGAAAAATAACCATACATACATGCTTCCTTCCACTTAGCTTTTAAACACTAACATATATTTGGTGCTTTGGGTGATTGTAAGGAACTGCATTGCAAGATTTGGAACTGGGAGAGATTACGGAAAAATCTGAGTCTGACCTTCAACTCTTACGGCACACCACAGAGCAAGGGAGCAATCGCACACAGGAGGCTGCAGCTGGTAAGTACCTTCTACGTTCCACATGAGGATTATAAGATCAATACAACATTTATTGGTATCCAGCGAACAGAGACAACTGCCTGCATCAGCTTAGTCCTACAAGGACACGGGTATCTGATTCTTTTTTAAGAGCACTGCTAGAGGGAATCTCACTATGAACTCACCAAAACTATGTAAGATTCCAGCCACATTTGATCAAAACACTCCTCATTTAGTGAGGGAGCTTCAGGCGGACTTTGTAAGCAGTCAGAAGAAATGGCAGATCTTCAGGATCTCAGATGAACCCTGAGCGATCAGGAGGCTGTTTCACCGATTCTGAGCGTGCCTGTTCCTGCAGTTCATTTGATTCATCCTGCCTTCTGCCGCTCTTTGTCAAGACCTACACCCTGCTCTTGGTCTGCTTCATGGTAACTCTGGAGTAACAGCAGTGTGAGTTGATGTCCTCAGACTGGGGATTCCCAGAAGCGCTATGGGAATTGGGTTCCCAAATTTCCCTTAAAGCCAACAGGAGTGGGTTGCTTAGCTCCCACAGACTGCCTTGAAAATCCTAGTCATAATCCCAGCCACTCCTGTAACCTGCCCAAGCGAGATTTCAATCCTGCATGACGGTCTCCACCCTACCGTGCAGCTGGACAATTCCAGTGACAAACACCTGCAGTTTTTAACAAGTTGAGTGCTTGTCTTGGCTCTGGCTGTTGGTCCTTTCACTTTAAATAGTATTTGTTTTTCTGCGTTATGTGAAAGCTGCAGTTGACCTTTCAGTCACTGCAGCACAGGGAGCGTGAGTCAGCCAAGCCAGTCCAGAGGCTACAGAAACGGATGCGCGTGCCTTCTGTGACAGGAGTGCCTCACTCCTGCTCCCCTGCCACACAGCCTTGTACTTGAGGAGTCTCCTCCCAAATGAGAGCTGCCCAACACGTACAGCATTAGAAAAGAGTAATTCAAAATCATAATTAATATTTTCCCAGTCTAAAGAAAGCCTAAGGCAGCTATTAAATTGGGGTTAAGCATATTTCAGGCAGGCATCCTTAAGTAACTCACAACTTGCTTGACCTCTGAATACCAGAAGGGCAAGGCACATTATTTTCTACCACCAAAGTCCTTTTTTTTTTTTAATCTGTGACACTAAAGAGCCCTAGGCAACTTTCAAGATTAATTGTAATCATTCAGCGTCCTCACCATTCCTCCCGGACATCCCTCTTATGTAAGAAAAAGAACAAACACGCAGCAGAGTCACCTGAGACAGCCCCTCCTGCATCTCGGACCCTGCCTCTCATCGCTGGCACCTGCCTTCAAAGCTCGCTGCCCTGCTTCCTTCATTCTCCTACCTGACATTCCCCATGTCACCTGCCCTGCACAAAGCGGTCTCTTCCAGCGATTCCTTTGTTCTTGCCACTTTCAAATAATTTCTAAAATAAGATCATTTCTCCCTGGGTGCCCTGAACATCGAAGTAAATAAAGAGTAAGCCAAATTATACATATATAATTTCTTGAGGCACTTCTCATTTCTTTGGTCTGTTCAGCCTTATCTCTATCTGTCTCTTCATGTATGCTTCAGAGGGCTACAAAGCAACGATATCATTTTTGGGAGCTGGCATTCAAGAGTAAATATTTATGTATATTTAAATATATATGTACAAAATTATATATAAATAAATATGTATTTATATAAAAATAAATATGTACAGATACACACATCAGTGTCTATGGGATGAATAGATGAGAAATGACGGTTTTGAAAAAAAGAAAAGGTGCACAGCACCCATCAGCTGTGTCACACAGCAGTACTGAGCTGGAAGAGCACATCAAAGTGCTGTCTCTCAGGTGATGGGACTAGCGAAGATCCCATCATTGGAAAACTGTAGCACTTTCAACATGACACAAGCAGTGCCACTTAGGGCTTTACATGGAAGCTACTATATTTTATAAATGATGATCTGTGTCCTCTGAAACTCAATGCGTCAAACTCCACAGAAGGGTGCAAGGGAAAGAAATTACCCCAGTATATCTAGATTTCTTTTCCCCATTAAATTTCCCAGGCCTTATATTTTCAACTGTGAATGCTCTCTGATTGCCAGCTTTTGGAGCACGGTCTTTTGTTTTGCTCTGCACTAGGATAATGGTGGCATAATAAGGGAGATCTCCAGTCAGGCCAAGGCCAACAACTGCAGCAGTAATAGAAAGGAATATTACTAATAAAAACCCAAAGCATACACACCAGAAAGGAATGCTAATAAAAACCCCAAAACATACACACCCATCCCGCCATGGATTTTACACCATCATTTATTATCATACAAAACAGGTTCAAAATATCAGCAGGTCAGAACAGCTGCATGTTCATACCCATAAATAGATATTTGGTTTATGAGACCAGATTAACAGTTAAACACACATACGACTCTCTTCCAATCTAATTTCTGATGGACCTATATCCACACCACAGAAGCAACTGCTCTCCCTTCACAGAGCTGTCTATAAGCTTTACAAATGCCCTAGTCTAAAAAGATTTAGTAGCTCTCTTCTCATGCCCAAGTGGTCCTTCCAGGGTTGAATTGTAGCCCACCGATAACATAAACGTAAAAAAGTTGCACTGCACTGCACCGCTTCCCATTCCGCTGATAAAGACAGGCCTTCCTTCCCTAGCGTGGTTTAACTTGGCATTTTAGATAAGCAGTTAGTAAACAAAAACAAACATGGGCATGCAACCCTGCCAAAACCTGCTGTGAGCACTTACAAATCCAATCAGATAAGGACTGCCAGCATCTCCCAGGAGGTGTGAAGTGAAACTCTGCAAGGCCACTGCGGTTGCACGGCGTGTTGGAATGACCACGTACTGCAAAGAAGAAGGGGGAAAAAAAAATACATAAGGAAACTGAAGTAAGAACCTGTCCAGCTGTCTTGTATTGCTCAGTTTATACCCAGGTCAGGACAAAGTAAGCAAGCTCCCCCAGATGTCGGTGGCAGACACAGCCACGGTCCAGTCCCCGGGTGGCCCAGGCAACTGGGGAGCTGAGCTACCCCTCCTGGCTTTCTAGTACTGCTGGTGGCAGGTGTTGAGGGAAGGAAGCTCCGTCCGGTCTGCACTCCTCTCAGCAGCACTGGATGCATGAGTTTGACTATCAACTTTGCCCACAAGACACTTTGCTACTGCTCCAAGCCTATTTTGCTTGGCTGATGGGGAAAGCGAAGTTCGAGGTTGCCTGCGGCACATAACTTGCTCAGCATTGCCAGGCTTCCAAACGAGGACGTTGCTGAAACCTGGGATGTTGGGGGTTTTTTCCGTAATAAAGATATCATTTTGTTTCCTAAACCATAAGCAATCCACATCAGTATGAAAGGTCACACATCCTCCTCTCCCACTCCACCTCTAGCCACTTTATGTTTTTCTCAAAAATTTGTGATTCCACTTGTGAAAAGTGACAAAGAAACATTAGGAAAATTTTCCATAGCCAAGATATTGTGGTTTGGTCTCCACTCCTCTAATAGGACATGACACCCTCAGCCAGGTCATGCATAATCAGTCTGACTACACAGGATCAGTGGAAAACACAAATTACTTCCCCATTAAGGGACCAGAGCTCACAGAAAACAAAGCCCTAGCCATGGAAGGGGATGAAAGATTAAAAAAGGAAAAAAAACCTGACAAACCCTCATCCTGTGGAATGACCTTAATTTTATAACACACATTTAAGAGCAGAAAAAAGTAATTGTCTCCTGCATAAAACCTGTGAAAGCAGCTGGCTAAGAACATCTGCATCAAGTCTACATATCCTAGTTTATAAATTGATCCTGTCTTGATTTAAAGGCTGTAAGTAATGAAGAATTCAATAGGTCTCTAAATCCAAGTGAGCTTTGTTTCCACTTCTAAGCACTGAATCTTGTTCTGCCTTTCTCTGTTGCTCTGAAGAGCCATCTACCCTGCCAGAAATAGCTCTCTTGTTTAGCTGTTCGTAGACCATGATCCCTTTTACTTGTCCACTTCCTCTCTGATGGGCTGCCTTTAGTCTTTCTTTAGAAGGCACACCTTCAAGTCATTCTTGCAATCCTTTCCTGAAGTCGTTTATTAATTAAATGTGACATTTCAGGACTGGCATATCCCCCGCTAGAGATACACAGAGATCAATTTACCTTAGCTGACTGAGGCAGGGAGAACTCGCTGCTCAACAGCGGCAGATCTCAGGGCACAGGATCTGAAGCACTGTTTCAGTGCTTTAACACTTCCTCGCAGGGAAGGTGATTTGCCCTGTCTGCAGTGGAAAGAGTTAGCCATAAAAAAAGGAAAGAAAAGAAACAGCGTTGAGAAAATCCATACTGGAAGAGAACTGATGCCTGTTTAGAATGATCATCTCATTCCAATTACGAACGATGGGTAAAATTAGATTAAATGCTTTTCCTTAGGGTTTTACCATGTGCTTTCAGAACGACCTGCCAGTTCTTTCATTATTGGTTTGACAAAGCTGCAAACGCACGCTGCTAATGCACTTTGATGCCATCTATTAAATAGGTACCCTGTTAAACTCCTGTTGCGCAACAGAAGAGCAAAAGACGATCGGATCCACGGCAGCCACCTGGCTGCGGATGTTAGGCTGTCCTCCTTTCGCATCCAGGAGCTCAAAACAGACTTGAAGGCTCACAGAAATCCCATGAGGAAAATAAGGTCTAGACTTTATTAGAGACACAGAAATGTACTGAAGGTCACACTGTGAAACAGTGGGAGAGTCACACAATTCATTATCATTCCCCAAAGACGCAGGGTAATGGGTGCAACCTGGATCGATTAGACAGAAGGACAGAAAAAAAAATGAAGAGTGAGTTATTGTTCTTCTCCCCACCTGGCCCCAGTTCACACAGGTGCAACGGAGAAGCATTCGCAAGAGCTGTTTGAGAAAGGGCATCTGAGAAGATAAAGTGAAATTCTACCTGATTCAAGAGTCCAGAGTTGCGTATATCTGTGAAACTGGGAATTTTAAACTTATGTTAAAATATTTTTCTTTCTATAAAGATTATGTTAACAAATCTGGAGAAGAAAGCCTGCCTGGCTCTATATTCTATCCATTTTCTTAGCAAAATGACAAAGGAAATGGCAAATTTATTAAAAACTTAACATTTTCAGGGAGTGGCAGTGAGTTGGTGCCAATTGGAGAAAGAAATTTGAATGATACCTGCATCGTATGTTTGTGTGCATATATATATTTATACACATGAATAGCCACTCACACATATATTAGACACCATTTTGCATGTATTTCTTTCATTTTGCAAGTAGCAATACCATTTCCAGCAAGTTTTCAGTTTGCCTAGCTAAAGAAGTTATTGATGGTTGAAACCATCGATACGGTTTGGCACTATAAAGTGCCAAAACTTAGTAGATTTAGTCTGGAATTCAAGTGACAAACACCCCCCCCAACCCAAAACCCCAACATCTGGCAAGCAAATGAACATGACATTTTCCCTCCTCCTCTAAAAAGATGTTGGAAAGAAAAAAAGGCTTAAACCAGCATCTCCAAAACACCAAAAAATACTCCACCCTATCCCTACTTAAAAAGCATTTTATTCTGATGGAGAGGAAGTAGTTGGTAGCAAACATTATCTGCTGTTCTAGGAAGACAGCAGTAAATTACAGCTCTAAATGGGCATTTGGATACTAAAATAGATCTAAATTCAAACCATACATGGGTTTGAACATCCCACAGAAACTGGAGGTGGGAGAGCCACAGCAGCCGAGGCGGAAGCCCGTGGGATCATCCTGGCTCATCTCTGACTCCAGGTTCAGAGGCGGGCAGCACAGAGGACGGGCAGGGAGGCTGACCCAGCAGCTTTGGCAAACCTCTGCTCTTTAAATAGAGGTTGAGAAAGGCCATGGTTTACTGCTGACATCCCCTTCCTGTAGTGAAACCAGCAGAATGAGCTGGTCTGAAATAACCAGGAAAGCCAAGGAGAGATCACCCTTCTCCCAGTAAAAGGCCACGTGCCAAAGAGGTAAGTTCTGATGTTTACGTCTCATCTTTGATGGAAAACTCTACTCTCCAAACACTTTGCTACCCTTTCTGGGTCAGACAGTAATCTTCAGGACAATGCGTGGCCTCATTCAGCACCAAAGGCAAGGAAAACACACGCTAACCCCGTTCTAGCCACTGACAGAGCCTGGAAATAGTCCAGGTGTCCCCGGTGGAACTACTGTTCAGAAAAGGCAAAGGCTGTGATCCGGAGAAACCAGCCTGAGAAAGACCCTTCACTCAAGCTAGGCAGACACTGTCTAAAAAAATACTTTTAAATGAAGTAAAAGGAGGCTGACCTGGTCTCCAAATCACAGCACAACATGGAGCAGTACGCATCCATCTGCAACCCTCGGCCCACAGCAGAAGTGCAGAGATGCCCCTTGGCATGTCCCTCCTGGTCAGAGCTGTGCTCGAGTGTTGGAAGTGGGCTGTGTACCTTCATTCAAAGGCACTCCTCACCCTGCCTTAAAATCTAAACCACAGCACTCGGATTACTGATGTGCGGAGGCACACTGAGAGAAGCAACAATGAGAACTCCTGGAAATGCTATTTATCTTTGGCTATAAAAATAGGGCAGTATTTTATACGACATAAAGAATTGACTTTTATTTATAGGGAAGGTAATCAGAACAAAAGCAACATTCCTCCATGCCTATAGCACAGCTGAGCACCAGTCTATGCCTGTTTCAAGCCTAAAGGAAGACTTCAACTCTACAGCAAAACATTAAAGCAGCTCCTCCATGGCAGCTCATGACCATTTAAAAAGAACTAATATTTTAAAAGAAATATGCAGAGCATTTTTTTGCGTGAGTGTCAGGACTTTGCGTAAACTGGAGGATGGCTTTTCTCAGCAAAGACCTAAAGCGATTGTGATCGCAATAGCTGAGGCCCTTTAAATTGCCTACTGGCTCTTACACAGAAATGCCACCAAGCCTCTGTCCATCATCTTTATTTTTGAGACGTGCTACAAAGGAAACCCCCCCCATCAGGACCAGATTCCACAAAGCGCCAAGCACTCAGCATGTCTCAGAACGTTACACGCTTGCCTGCTGCACTGAAGCTCATTCATTATTGCTGTTACAAGGCAGTTTTAATGCTACTTTGGGGTTCTGGTAATTTTGAGGCCAATTTGCAAAGATGGCTGATAAAATCTGTTTCATAATTAGCATGCTCCAAAAGAAACACCCTCCCCTTCCCTAAGCACCATCTGAGCATGTGCCTGGGAGGAGATTTGGAGAGTTGTGCTCAGGAGAATAAGGCCTGTTTTGTACAAATTTGCATTTGGAACAAATATCAGCCTTTTAAAATCTCAGGCAGTGCGGTACATCCTGCAGTGCTGACAGTTTATCAAGCCTAGCACTCAGCACCTTTTACTGCAGACAATTTGAGGAGCTGCACACCGACCATTACACTGGCAAGAACAGTAGATGCAATGGAAGCATGAAGCTATGAAGAACCAACAATTAAATTTGAAGATAATAAGCAAACATCCTTGTTTTGCCAAGGAAGGTAAACTTGCAAAACCTCTGAAGATGCTTACCAACTTGCCCGATCGGGTTCTTAAGCAGTCATGAATCTGTAAATCTTGGGAGAGCTACAATAAATCATTTGGGATGCAGTTTCCAAAAAGCCTCACTTCTGGCATAATGAAATCAGTGGGAACAGTGTTCAGCCAGTATTGAGAGCTTTTTATCCATGAAAACAGGATAATATTTATGTATATGATGAAAGTGTTGTTAAGCTTGCGCTAATAATGCTTTTAAACTCCTTACCAGCCTCAGGCAAGAACAGACACACTTCTGATTACACCAAATAAATAGTAATCAGTAGAAATTAATTTGCCAGACATCTAAGGTGCATCTCACTAAAGCATATCCACACTTTTGTCTGGCTAGGAATTCTTATAAAGCTGTCTGTCAAACATGGTTATAGCCCTGGCTCTCACCTATTGTCTCATTAAACATCCTCTCAAACCCCTTGTGTAATATGAATGCACTTCAGACCATCTGTTTACAGGCTTGCATTGATCTAAGTGGATGTTTACATTTATTTGTATAGCACTTTTACAGGTCTACTCGTGCTGATAATGCATTAAGCTGGGCATTATATATGACACTCAGTTCATTTTTCTAAACAGACAAGAGAACAGCTAGCTTAAGACTTGGCATCAATTACCAAAATCCAATTTTTACATTGTTTTACTTTCTTTCCCATTTTTGGAAATTGGAGCTAAGAAATTATTTCAAATTATTTCCAATAATCTCTTGTGGAGTTCTTTTGCACTAAAGCAACATAAATAACTGCAAATGCATCCCTCCAAAATGCAACTGACTATAGGATGTTGGTAAGACAGATGGCAAACCCTATAAAAGCTATTAAAAAGCGACAGGATACTGAAGTCACATTGAAACCAACACAAAAAATCTCAGTAGTTAAAATGGGACAATGATGGCATCCTTAGCACACTTTGATATAACAAAGTAGTTGGTTGAAAAATGTCTTTTGGGCTTAGTTTGAGACAACGTAGGTCAAGTTTCAGCTCTCTCTCTGGCACAGATTTTCTGGAGGACCTTGAACCTGTCCGACAGGTACCTCCCCTCCAGCTGCGCTATGCTGGCAGCAGGGATGACTGCTCCGCTGCTCCTTGAGAGTCACTGCTGGACGACTGCAGATGTGCTCCATGGCCAAGCCTTACCTGTTTCAGCCAATGCTAGCGAGGATATAAAAGATCTGCTCTTTGAGCCCATCAGCTAATTCCGACCAGAGAGAGCCGGGAGCGCTCCTGGGAACATCACAGCCAAAGGCTGGATGCGACAGGAAGCTCTGGCAGGAGGCAGTAATGAGCAATGACAAATGCTGCACTATAATTTCTTCCTCAACACAGCTGTCTGTAGACTGCACATCTGTCTAAGTGTTGAGATACCACTTAATGAACGGCCACCGCAGCCTTGAACTCAGCACAAGCTGCAAAACCCATGTAAGTACAGAGTAAACACCCGTTCAGCCCATGCAGAGCTCTATCACGCTAAAGCTAAACTGGTAGGAGAAACGAACCTCGGTAATTAAAAGCTATCTAACGCTACTGAAGTACATAACCTTTGTTTCTCCGTGCCTTATTCACATCTGAGAGAAGTGGAGTTAACCACCCCACCCCACCTCCCAAAGCGTTCTCTGCACAAATGAGTTAAAGATCGAAAGTTCATCAGTTATGGCAACTACAGAGCTACCTTCAAATATAAACACAACCCTGAACTTAAATCATAAACAGAACTTAAGCAGAAACTTCTTTGCTGAATCAATATATCAACACCATTATCGTTACATCTAGGAATACTGAGCCAGATTGTTTTCTCGTTGATGTTTGCATAAGCAACAAATACAAGTCAAGGGAGTTTTCTGTTGATGTCAGACTGATTATATTTTTAGTTCTGTCAACAACCTGCCAAAAGACCTCGGGCAAGTCCTGTGCCCTAGTTTCTTTCTTTTTCATACAATAAGCAACAAGTAACCTCCCTCACAATGGGATTTCAACACACAGTATGTTTGATAGGCTCTGTACGTCTCTGATGGAAGCATCTACAAAACATGCAAGGCTCTCTAACAAACGTCCAGACTATTTCGTATGAAAATCTAGCTGCTGAGGTCAGCTTGCTGATTTGAAAGGCTTAAAAAGTTCTATGGTGGAGAAAGAATGGAAAATGAAGGACATGAGGTGAAAAGTCCCTGACAGTTTCCTCCTGGACAAGGTGGACATAGTCCAAAAATTCTTTATACTTTCTTTTCCTCTCTCCTCTCCCAGAGGTGGTTTTCCATTGTGTATGTGTTGAATGGTAGGTTTGCTGGAGTTAAGCCAAAGAGAGAGGTAGATGGCTGCCTTTGTGGTCAGGGGAGGGAGGGAGGGAGGGAAGGATTTCCTATTGCAGAACAAAGCTGAGTTATTGATAACAAAATCCACTAATGTGCTGACTATTAGGAAATGCTAACCGATTTCTTTGCATATGGGGGTTTGTGCAAATACTTAAAATTTGGGGAAACTATCTGAATTCAGGAATGGTGTCCCTTCTGGACATTTCCTCTCCCTGGTGCTCGGAACAAAGGAGAAGAATAATCTTTTTTTCTTTCTCTCTCTCTATCTCACTTTCCTTTTCATCCAGTAAAAAAAAAAAGAGAAAAAAAGGCTGAAGTAGGGGCTAGGCATTTGGAAGAAATTGTGAACTTCAGGTTGTTCTTGCAAGCTGACAGACTGCTCTGGCCACCAGAAGAGAAAGATGCTGTTCCAAAGTACACTCACCATTAGTATGTCTGCTGTGATAGCCCAGTTTGAAAACAGAAGAGTTTCTCCGATAAAAATGCAAATCTGTTGTAACAAAACACACAAAAAGGAGAAGATTTATTCACTTGACATTCAAGGGAAAAATAACCTGTCACAAACTTTCCTTTGTTGCTTATTTGTCTCAAACCTGCTCAAAGGATTCTTCTGTACACAATACATTCCTGGTTACTGTTGCGGTTTATCCTGAATATTAGAAAACTATAGATTTTTATCAGAGCTCTAGAGGGTTGGCCTGCAACTTCATTAGTGTAAACTGTTTATGATCTACAGAGCACCTAAACAAAAGGCTGACACACTTGGTAACAAAAGAATATGAGAAGCCAGCAAGAAGAGACAGCCCTGAGATTCCATACTTAAATCATTCTGTTCCAAAAAGCCAGTTAGAAAAGGCAAGAAGGCCACAAGTCCCCGAAACACAGTCATCTTCATCACTAGGAATCAAGTTATGTGTTAAGCTCTGTAGCAAACCAAGTGAGGTTCTCTACCCACTGTGTGCAAGATCCCTTCCCTCCCCTGCTAGCATATTGCTGTCCTTTTTGAGGGGGACGTAGGTCTAGGCACTATAACAACTCAAGTATTACATTGGTAATATCTACGTACAGTCCGGACAGGACTTAAGTATGGGTTTTGCAACATCAGTGTCTTACGGTGAAATATAACTCTTGACTCTGTGGAGATGGTCAACAAGATACATTAAAAGCCCCGTGTACGTAGTGGGATGAGAGCTTCTTTTTGTTTCGGCATGGTATAAACAGCCACCACGTACCCTTTCCACCTCTGGCACTCCCTCCTCAATCACTCCCATCCCATCTGCCTTCTCAGTTGTGCTGGTACAACGGAGCCAAGCAGGGATTCAGATCAGGAGACTGAGATGGAGCAAAGACTCTTTTGTTGGGGGGGAGGTAGGGGAAGAGGGGCTTGTTTTGCTTATTTTTTTTATTTTTAACCCAAATCAGTTCCCTAGTGCAGTTCACTAAATGGTTCTACAAACACAGCAGTTGAAGAACTGGAAATGATCAAGAGGAGAAACTAATTTAACCTGGCCTCATCATTAAAAGAAATGTTCATCAAACTGAGTCCAATGGAGCAAGGGTGACACGGCTTCAGGCGGAACACTGCCTTCATCAAAAAGCTTTCTACCCATATTTCAATCATGAAACTTTTGCTTTTATCCTGTAGGTTAACAATTTAACAAAGAAATGTAGGTTCAACAGATTGAAAAAACAAGGATGGAGAATCTTCCACACACACGTTTTCCACTTCCTTTGTGTATTATGAAGAGCAGAACGCATAGACGAAGCGCTATGTAAATAACCAGACTTGTAAAAACCAGCTCCCCTGTTCCCCACGAGCAAGAAGGCAAGCAAAACTCCTTTACTAGATGTCCCCCAAAAGGTTGCTTTTTGCCCAGCTAAGCCATTTCTTTCTGTGGCATCTAGAGAGAAAACATTACTCCTGGAATCCCTATTGGTAGTTGGCAATAACAGCTATGGAGATTTGGATTCAGGTAATTGAAGATTGCCCTTTTAATTGCCTTATGCTCAGTTTTTGTTATGTCGAATAGGCTACAATTCATTAATGAAACAAAACCGTCAAGAAATACACGGTACACTTTGCTCTGAGGAAACATTCGGATGTTGTTTTGTGGTGTTCTTGTGAGCTTTGATGGGCTGGCAGTCCCAGTCCTTGTTGCTCGCACAGGCGCAGTTTGGGGTGGGAGGAAGACCTCCAAGATTGGCAGCTATGGCTCTGATGTGACCACCGCAATTATCTTTCCCACACACCGGGTGAGGTTGCCTAAGCCCCTCAGACCATCATGTCGCTGCCAGGAATATTTGCTTTATTTAGCAAATCTTACTCATTGACCTACAGCAAGCTTCCTCTATTTGTTTCTAAAATTGTCTTTGTTTCCCACACATTCTCCCTCCCTATCCCCTCTTTTTGTGACTGGATCTGCTTCCTTTGCGATGGCGTCTGAGCCAGTCATTACAGCCCAGCTGGTCAGCTAGGAAATCTCCTCTTTCCACTTTCCCACTGTCCACTGGTCTGCCTCGAACTTGTCTCTCACTGGAAATGACAACTGCCAAGCTAAGAAACACAGATCCAATGAATCAAGGTGCTGACGGGAGTTGAAGCCATGTGTCATGTAGCAAGGGCTCTCAGGACCTGCTCTGAAATCTGTCCTACTACAGCTTTGCAGCTGCTGTTGCTGGGGTTCTGTGGCTGGATAGATTAAATTGAGCTTGGGAAAGATGTAATCACACTTCTGAATGCAGCATCGACATGCCCTGCCTACTCATGCAATATTGCAAACAGGCAACTGCTTGCCTTAAGGTTATATAAATTACAAACACATAGCACACATACGAATTCCTACATGCAGCAAGTAAAACTTGTCCCCTTCTGCAGGAATTCAGCACAAGTCCTATAAATAAATCACTGAAATGCTCCAAACTTCAGAGCGCACCAGTTTTGAATTGTTGAATGTGTGTTTCACCCAACACGTTTCCATGAAACACGTGCTTAATACGTGGATACTGGCAAAAGGAAAAGAGGAACAAGAGGAAGATCAAAAAAGTAGGACAAAAGATACTGACATTAAAAATAAAGTCTGTCCTTCAGCTGCTAATGGGAATTTATAAAAATGAGTTCATCCACTGCAAAGGGCATATGAGGATATGTGGCATTTCTGCTGGAGAGAGACTCTAGGGATGCTTACTGCAAATAGGGCAGCCTCCGGAACAGATCGATAGCTCCCGAAATGGTCACGGTTTTGACTCCTCACACACTTTTCAAAGCCTCATTTTACACTGAGATTTCAGCTCTAGAGATATATCCTCTTCTGAATCCAGCTGTGTTCTATAATATCTCACCATCTCCATTTGGTGTCCTGTTGCTCACCTGTGATGAGCTGATAGAAGTTATGTTCCCCTCAAGTATTCTGTTTATGTGGTCAGTTAGCACATTCTGATTCCCAAAAATGATAAGTAAAGTAGTTTCAGAGTGGTCGCACCAGCAGCTCTCACAGCAAGATCTAAGCAGGTTATAAACTCCTTCCATGGCTATTTGCAAAGCGCGTATCTGTCTACATCCTCATTATCTGTATTTCGCTTTGAAATGCTGGGTAAGACTCCCACGTGTACTCTTAAATTTGAAGCACGTCTAACTCTATCTCAGTGTTGGGCAATATCGATGCCTTAGAAGTAGGTAAGTCACCAACACCACGTCAACAGAAAGTCCCTGGAGTTGAGCCTGAGATGCTGTAAAAGCTCTATGGCAAGGTTTTACCCTGAGAGTTGCTGTTTCTGCAAGATCATAAAATGTCTTTGAGGAATTGAAATAAACGTTGAAATTGCGGTACAACAGGAACTTGGAACAGTGTCAAAAGGAAGGCAAGGCAAAGCAAAGCATCTCTCTCCAGTCATTTGGAAATTTAAGCAAGTCTAAAATCTGCTGTTGAAATGTCTGAGTTAGTGTGATACAATGATGCCATACAGCTAATGGGTTTCAAGAGACAGGTTTGAAAACCAACATTTCAAAGAGGACGTGTTTCGGAAAGAGAGGGACCTAAAGATATGCAAATTGCTGTTTTAAGGAGCCAGACTACAACACACAAATCCACACGCTGCAAGGAACACAGAATAAGAACTGATTGGACCATACAGCCAAGCAAGACAGAAATACAAGTGTCTGGGCAGCTAAGTGATAGAGAATGTTGTTTTATTCCGCCTTACCAGCCACTTCTATCACTGCCAATAATTTACTGGATTAGTATGAAAAGACTGGACGGAAAAAAGAAGTCTGTCTACCTGCTCCAGGTAGGAGTGGCTGCTACAAAACTGGAATAGCAGCTGCCCTCAGGGACCAAAACCACCTGCAAGACAGGACTGAGCAGGGGAGGAAAAGTATGTATGTGCAGGGAGGAAGAGAGCAGACAGCTGACAGCCTGTAAGGGACAAGGTGAGCATGCCAAAGGATATGCAGGTCTTTTCCAACAAAAAACAAAACCCAAAAAGCCAAGAAATTAAAAAGCAAGGGCTCTGCTGGTTCTTGCTGGAGTACTGAACACTTCATTTATGCTGATACCAGTATCAGTTGAAATTAAAAACTCTTACTGTTAACTAGAGCAAGGAGGAAGACGGTGATCTGGTGGCCACCACAGCTCAGTGTGAGAGAACACCATCTCATAGGGACCCAACCCATGTGATAATTTTAAGGCTCTGAGCCAATAAGGGGTCCAAAACCAGTAACCCTTCAATTTTAGCACAGTGTGATCAACGACAGAAGTCTAAGGACAGTCACAGTACAGAAGGTCTGGAAATACCACCATGTTGGTGGTACCACCAGAACATTGCTCTTGTCTTTCACAGTCATACAGAACTCAAAGATGCTTTCAGGATGAGAGCCAGGACACTGCTGTCAAGGCAGCTATCAGAGATGAGAAAATCCACTCATAAATTTTACTCTACTATTTCCAGAACAAGCTATTATCATGGATTTTGAGATAAGGAAGGTAACCTAGACCATCATGCTGTCCGCCATATCTAGGTGTTCCAACTCCAGAGTCAGAGAATAGTCTCTTCTTCATTTCGGACCAATGAGACTCAAAACAGACAGTAATGAGAAAGCGCTACACCATGTAACCTTGCAAGACAGGTCTCCTAGGGAAATACAAGGGAATTAAACACTCTGGAAGTCTGTAAGATTGCAATAGCATTGAATGGCATGGAAAAACAAGGGCTTGTGTTTGAAACTTGTCTTGAAAAGTCAATTCAGCTGATACATAGCACCACCATGATAATACCTTGTGTTATGAGACATTGGTAGCTCCAACACAGACCTGTTCTCTCAGTGGGGTTAGCACCTGTAACACTAAACAGCAACAGCAGCAGGTGTTGTCTCATTGTTTTCTGTTTATATTAATTTATAGTGGATGGCTTGGCCACAGATCTCCAGGTGATTTACAAACATTAATGATCTAAGCTACCCTGACCCTTTGTAAGTTAAGAATCCTCATCTTTGCAGAGGCAAACCAAAGTTAAATAACTTGCCCGCTGTCACGTGTAGAATCTGTTAAAGAGAGTTCAGCGCTCTGATTCCCCAGTCGGTACAATAACTAGACTCTTATCTGCTTTCTATGCATCAGGTTTCCAGCAGCAGAGAAACCATATTTAGGGCTACGGAGAGGCAGTGTTATCTGCAACAAATGTGTGCATCAGCCTAACAGCATCAGCAAACAGGCTTATGTTCTTCATACCCCTTCCGTATGCAGAGATAACTTCCTTTGCAAATCATTGACTCTTTATTAGATTTACTGCTCACGCATAATAAAATAAATTGTTTCTAAGATTGGTTAATAATACCATCTACACAATGCAGAATAGTCACACGGCTATTTAAAAAAAAAAAACACTAAGGAAAAAAGTTGAAAATGAAACCAATAACCACTTTTTGTTGCAAAATTTTTGAAAACAGTATTTCCAGCTTAGAAAGGGAGGACTTTCTGCATAAAGAGACTACACACCACAAATGAACATGTCTGTCATCAGGTCTGAGAAAGGAGAAAATCAGAGGGCTGGCTGCCCTGTGGAGGTGGAGACAACCCTCTTACAGGTTGTCTGAGCTGATCATTTTTTGCTGAGGACTGAATCAAAGGCTAGTTCTAGACCATGCCACACACCAGAGGACCGAATCTCCTTCTGACACTTTCTAAATAGCCAGAGTAGGCATTCTTGGTTCTCTCTTAATGTTTTTAAACTTTCATTCTTTTTTCTTGTGTTTCCCCATAACAATGGCAGCTATTGAAATACTCAGAAAATAACCATGGCTAGGCTAGTGCTAGAAATCTAGAGAAACAAGGAACCGCAGTAGATTGGTCGATTGGTTAATTGTAAATGAATTCTCCTCGCTGGGTGGAGTGTGCACTGCAATGTGGAAGCTAAGGGTAGGCTTTCAGAAATTACCCCATTACTCCAACCATCTCATGCTTTCCCTTCAAAAACTTCTCCAGGTCCTAGGCTTCTCTCTACTACATTGAAAGAGCACCTGGGAACCAGTTCAGTGTACTGGATTTCTACTCTTTACTGAGACCAAGATTCTAGCCTGAGGCTGGATTATTATACTTGAGTTTTTCCTTTTCCCTTCAGTCTATTTGTCTGGATCTATTTGATGTCTTTTTATATACTTCGATTATAAACACTCTGGGAGGGGCCATATTTTAATCTGCATTTGTGCAGCATCAGGTCTTGTGGGTTCCTGGGCTATGACTAGGACTTTCAGGTGCTATGGTAATACAGATAACAACAAATTGAAATTACAGGGTAATTAATATTGGTCTGCAGCAAGCTACCTAGTTATGGAAATTGATAGTACTTACAGGCAGCCAAAAGCATGCCCGCAGACAAATTATACTGTAATTACAATTTGGTGCCACTGCAGCTACAATACCCTTATTGTAAGGGAAGTGGCCAATTTTCCTGTACCAAAACATTAGTTGAGAGCGATAGAGATATGGATAGAGGTATAGATAGAACAACCCAAAGGCAGGGAACGGTGGCTTTCCATGCATGCGCTAAATCCCCAGCTCTAAATTCTGATGACAGTTAGCGAGAGGAGATAAGTAGTTGAGATACCATTTTCCCTTCAGGCACATCCAGATAGTGCCAAAATGCCAAGGGACAAAATGAAGGACATTCAGAAGGGGAAAAGCTAGACCAACATCTCAGGCTTCCTGCAGGGGACAATGCACACAGTCTTCTAAGGGGTTTGGTAGAGAGAGTAGGAGCGAGACTGGCATATGGAAAGGATTATACTTACATAGGCTCCCACAATGCTGCTTTTGGCAGCAACGAAGATCAGACAGATGAAGATGGCCGATCCTAGCATGCCAACAGCACAGACAAGAGGATCAGCTCGCTGGGTTTTTAACCGGCACCATTTGGTTGCCCCAGCCCCTGTGATTACACCCAGGAAACCAGTGAAGCATGTGATTGCTCCGAAGATCAAGCTATTAAAAAGGAAAAAAAAAAAAAGGAGACAGGTTTTTTTTTTAGTTTTTCCCAAAAATGGGCATGGTCTTTGAACAAATTATTAGAGTAAATTGACTAATGGAAATCTGCACATTGGCTTTGCAAATTTAAAATAAAATGAATGAGCTCCTCTGCTAAGTGCTTGTGATTTTAGTACTCTTCCCCTGCAATTAAGTAAAACAGCATATGAAATTCAGCCTTGTACACAAGCATTGACCAACATGCAAAGAGGTGCAAAGGGCTCATACTGCTTCTTTGTGTGGAACTGAGCTTTTTATCAAGTGTACAGCTAATTATGTATGCACAAAACTAAGAAATAACCTGCACATTGATCATGTAAGGGGAAATCATGGACAGAACAGGCACTAGGAAGCTTAAGGGAAAGGAAACCTAACAAGACTGTAAATACCAGTGACTTTCAACATACTTTGACCTTCTACCTCCTTTCAGACCACTTCAAAGAAGCCTGATTAGATTATTTTGCTGTTATGTTACACATTCGAAATGTGTTAATTTAAATTTAAAGAGCCAGGAGCTGTCAAGGATTCTCCGTATTGTATCTGCAGGACTTGGATTACAGAGTCTTTGGCAACTACATTACAGTAGCTCCAGGGCAGCTCAAAATATAGGTGTCATCAAGGAGTGGAAAACTTCTCTTTGTAAACGGCAGACGGGCAGTCTGACTGGAGCTGTATTTTCTGCTCAATGCATTTTTGCAGAATAGACTGAGACTGCCCGCTGGGCGCTCTAGTTGATGGTACTCCAAACCACTAAGTAGTTTACTTGAGATGGGATTGTGTCAGCCAGAGCAAGAAGGTTTTCCTGATGTTATTTTTCCCTCACAAGCTAAAAAGCAAAAGAGCTGACAAAAGGCCGTTTTTCATATCTTTTATTCACCTGGAGAAATGCTTTTTTAGCATTTTATGTTTTGTGCGATCATGGTAAAGCACGAAACGATGATTTACTTTTCATAGCTTATGTGCTGCAAGTGATATTGTGTAACTGGGACTGAAAAACCAAACCACCGTATAACATCAAGCAATCCAGACCAAAGTGTCCCAGATCTCTGCACCATTTTTCAGAGTAAGTCAGCATATACGGTAGCGTACAGAGCAATGAAACACAGTGAAGTCCTCCTTCACATAGAAACAAAAGTCTTCAGGGTCAGCCCCTGCAGCCTTTAGGGGAACCCTGAGTTATAGCCACCACTGTGGCTACCCAACCTGCCAGCTGATTCTGCTACTATTGCAGAAAACAGCTTGGGTCTTAAGAAACCAAACTCTCTCTCAGCTCTCCAAACATCTTCTAAGGCAAAGAGAGCAGTCTCTTTTCTACTTCTGCACTATAGCCTGGGAACTAAGACAGAGCTGAGGTCATTGCTTCTCCCTTAGACTTCATGCGATGAAGAAAAGAAGAGAAATAAAACCTAGTTTACAATCCCAGCATTTCCTAGCATTGTTGCAAAGACCTAGAGGAAATTACAGACATTCTAGTAACTTGACTCCATGGGACTTGCCTGTTTCCTCTGGTAAATAAGCCCCCACTCCCTTTTCCCCCTCTTTAAAGCAGCAGAGTACGAATCTCACCTGTCTTTGGTGCCGCAGGGCTGTGAGCTGCAGGTCTCTGCTGTCTTCTGCACGACCTGTGCTCTGTGAAGGTAGAGCGGGATCCACATGCCAAGCGCCCCTGTGGCAAAGGAGACAGCTGAGGTGGCCAACGATGAGAACACGTAGCTGCGGCTGTGGAGACACAAGAGGCAAAACCAAGAGAAGGTTTAGTGGGAAAAGTGAAAGAGCAGGAGCCCCAGGACAGGAGCCAGTGCTTCAGTGACAAAACACAGTGTTCCCCCATACTAGCGACCTCCCTTTGCCAAGGGGCAGAGATAATACAAGGTACAAAGCAATGGAGAATAAGAGGCACAGAATATTTCTTCATACATGATGCTCCATTGATAATCATGCACTTAACTCTTCAGAGGTGCTTCAAAGAGACCATTTTCATGGGACCGTTTCAGAAGACAATCAATCAGTACTTAGTCACTAAGACATGATGTGTGAATTACAGGGCTTTCACTGTAATATCACCTGTTTACCTGAATTACCAGTTCCACTTCTCCCTTCCCATCCATGCCACGGTATGATTACTACTTGGATAAACCAACAAAAAAAGTAATATAGAAATATTGATAAATTAACCATCATCACTTTTCATAGTCCTTTGATATTGGATGACAATACCAGGAAGGCATTCTAGCCAGCAGTTCTAAAAATGAAGGACAGCACAAGTTTCCCATCAAGAATTCTGATGTAAAATTGAATTCACAAGTGCAAGTATTTGCACATTCACAGGCAAGCTTTCTGGAAGCTTGGGCAGCTGCTTAAACACTCGTGAGCGTGTGATCTTTTATGCACATATACAAGCACTCAAGCACATTCAGTGCTCATGCATTCAATCACATGTGGTTGTATAAACATATATATTTAAACTTGCCATGTAGTGCAAGCTTTTGTGTATTTTCTCCTCTTAAATAGCTCTGGCACTTAACTCTCTTTTTCTCCTCAGCAGAGTAGCTCTTTCAAGGAAGAAAAAGGATTTAAGTGTCTGAACAACAGTGGCACAACAATTAATACAGGAACACAGCAATTTCTACACTACAAAAGCCTTGATTTGTCTGAAGTATGAGCCAAACAAAGCAGATCTTTCTTAGATCTCAGTCTTGGAAAGGTTAGAGCAAAAGTTGGAATCCATCATTGTCACTGCAGTCGATACCTTGTGAAAATGTAACTGTGATTTTCTTTCCTAGGTCCACGGACTAAGCTTCCTGCAACTCCCTGCATGTTGTCGCTTTCCAGTCTCACAGTGCTGAGAAGTACAGGCCATTGGATGTTCCAATTAAGCGTTAGAGGCAAAGCATGCTTTTTACTAGAGTGCTCTTACTTTCTAATCAGTGCTTTCATGTCTCTCAGCCATGAGGTCCGAGCCTTCAGCTGTCCCCCAAGTTGTTCAACATTTCCTCTTTTAGCAGCAGGTACAAATATCAAGATGAGTGTTCCTGTTATCATTCCCAGGAGTGGAGATACCTGCAAGAAAGGAACAGGGAATAGCACAGGAGTCAGCAGGGTTGGCTTTGACTAGTCAGTAAGGAGCAGATTACATTAGTTTTGTTTCAGCGACTCGATTCTTTCCAGCGAGCCAGAATCTGTAAGCACACTGAGGCATCTGCTGCTTTCCTTCCTCCCTGTCATTCCCTGGACTCTCTTATCTCACTCTGGAAGCAGGCAGCTTTGAGAATACTCTGATTAAGACAGTCCATTTCTTTATTAAAGTACCAAGATTCATCTAAATGTGGTTCTTCAGTGATTAACTTTTTGGAAACCTACTTCCAGCTGGGCTAAGAGACCAACTAGTTTCTGGGAGAGTGCAGAAGCCTTTTAAAGGCAATGAGGCCAGATGAAAGATTTCTGGATGTAGGGAGCATGCTGGCTTTGAAAATCCTTGCCTGACATGCATCCCTCTTCCAGTCAACCCACAATGGCTTCCTATTTTCAGGCAGCTTCCTCAGACTACCTCAGTGTAGAGCAGACCAAGAAACATTGAAAATTCAGGCTGGAAGACAGGAAAATGACACATTCAGGGGTTAGGTTTCCCAGTTTCCAATCCCTTCACCCAATCTCTAGACAAAAATACAAAGATCCCACAGTGTTTTGGAAGCTACAAACATGATTCTTGTTTTGACACTGAAATTCCATCATCAGAATGGAAAATAGCTCCGTTAGGAAAACAGGAACATGGACTTTCACCGAACTATCATCTCTTCTATACCTGCCATTTTAAAAACAAATTCCTGTTCCAGAAAAAAAATGTTTCCAATAATAACCTGAGAATGGCCTTTACACATAGACCAGTGTTTCACATCCAAAGACGACAAATTCCAGGGAAGGAAAGGGAAGGCAAAAATATTTCAGAACTGGAAAGTCAGGAAAATCCCTCATCCAGGGATAAATGAAGCCTGATACAGTATCCTTATTACACCTGAACACAAGACACAGCACTAGTAAAAAAAATTGAAATGCTGGGATTTTCTAGGGCCATATAATTTAAAGTCTCTTTGATTTTTATCTAAAGGCTTGATCCCCCAACAGGACAATATCCATTGATACTCAGTAATGCTCCAATGAAACAGTGACGTTACTGCTAGATCCAGAGACAAAGCTGCCACTTGTCAAAGTGCCCTTCTGTCTTCTTCAGCCCATTGAAGTACATGTTATTCCCGACCTCCTCCGGATCTGGAGACCCCAGGAGATCACAGAGGGAAGCATCACCTAGGGGAATCTTGTACATCTTGCAAGAGCACAATAATTGCCACAGGGACGGAGGCTGCTTTACACTGATGTCTGGAAGCTTTCAACATGTGCTGGTTGACTACAAAAACTAAGCAATGCTGTCCAAAGCAACTATCATAGAAGTGGGCTGCTTGTCAGATTGCCCACGATTTCGCACGGTCAGGGAATCATGCATGAATGCATCATTTATAGTGGAAATCATGACCCCATAAGGGGTACAGACTTGCAGATAGCCTGGATTTCTCAGGATAACCATGGAGACTTCATCTGAAGAGAAAGATGCTAGTGAGGATTTCTTTGCACAAATTAATCATTTGGGTTTTACGGATAGAAACACAAGAGCACTCCAACATATCAACCTCATTAAAGCCCACCGACCAGGAGGAGGGGCTTTGGAGTTTCTTATTCCTTGTGCTGGCTTCTGCTCAAAAGTTAATTTTACCCTTAAAGCATTTCTGCTACCGAATGAGGTAGCCATCCTCTTGGTGTGAAGCTGTAGGCTATTAAACTTTTCATTTCAGGTTCACAGCTGGAAACTACTCTCCACTCTCCTAGCTGCAGATGAACTGTTCACGGTGATTTTCCTGGCTTTGCTTACCCTTGCTGGACAGGGAGGGAATGGCCTGTGTCACAGAAGGGCACATTGGCTTGAGATGGGAACCCATGTATTTCATCACCTGCTGTTATAAATGCAGTTGGCCTGAGCTTCATGAGATTCATTGTCTTCATGAAGTGCCAGAGCCAGAGAATGCACCTCACGGGGGCTCATGCCACCCAGACTGCCAAAGGTCAGAAAACAGTTCTGCTGGGCTACTTCCTCTCAGCTCTTTCAAGACATCTTTGTGTGCAGGATCTGTTTGTGCGTATGTGATTGGAATGTATTATCTTTTCAACACATTTATCAAGGTCCCAAGAGGTTAAAATAGAAGGAAACCGACTGTCTCAGGGCAGAAAAACAAGCGGAAACTGGAACAAAGTGTTTTTTCCTCAAAGCAGGAAGCCATTCTCGGAGTTTCTTGACAGCAGGGGACTGAAAGACTGTGGAGTTGATTTAAGGCCAATGCCTCGTCTTCCCATCCCCATCAAGAAATCATGGTTGACTGATAATAAAGTGATTGGAACATTCTTGCTCCCAGGCAGGTAAAAAACCAAGTACAACGAGCCAAAACCACATACCTTTCCCATTTGCTTAGAGAATGCATCTGCTATGCACTTAATATCCATAAATGCAATTTCCAATCCTTTACCTGTTATATATAATAACAGGTTGAATTGTGCGATAGAACTCTTCCTAACACTGATCAACCAATGCAACTGTTATTACGACGTTATTAAGAGTAGCTTACCCGCAACGCCCAGTGCCAGTCTCCAGCAACCTGCTTCACACTTGACCCAGTGATGTATCCCAAGCCACTACAAGAAATACAAAGATGAGAGTAAGAGTACCACAACCATAGCTGTTCTTAAACTTTTAAAAGTTTAAAAAAAAAAGATTTAAAAAGTCGGAGTCAATTGTGTGTCCTAGGCTCTCTTCTCCTGCTAGCCATAGTTCACTGAATTCTCTATGTAAATACTTGGCATCTTTGGCCCTCTTGGGAAAATATTCTTTTCACCAGTTAAGGACTTGGCTATTTCTTTCTCCTCAATAGCAAATGGATTTTGTGAGTTTTATCTTAGGGATAGGTGCTCTAACTTGTAAAATGCACCACCCTATACCAGAAGTTTTTCCCTGAGTTGGGGGGGATTAAACTGCTGCCTGTGTTTTCCCTGCCGGAGATGAACTCATGATGCCACTTTTGCACAGGATGTTGTCCAACTCTGGGAATTGGTATGCAAACTATGTGAACCCACCCTCCTACAACCTCACAATAGAGGCTCAGCCATTATTTTAAAAAAATAAAATTAAAAAAAAAAAAACCCAAAACAATCAGAGATTCCCTGCTGTCCCAACAATCACATGCTGCATTGGGCTGATAAGGGAACTCAACTGAAAGAAAGCGCCAGAGGAAATAACTACTCCAAATCTGAGCCCGTCTGTTGCTTTCATCAAGCATCTATGGGCTTGGCTGTCCTCCACTGCGCTGCGTTAAGACTGATGGTGAACGATCATTACAGTTTCTCTCTTCAGCCTTGTCTTCACTTGACTTCACAATTTCTCCTAATTGCTGTTTCAGTGGCAACAGCACTAAAATGGACTGGCCACTGCTACTGCAGCTACCAAGTCATCTAAGATTGGCTTAGCTGCCTTTTCCAAACTTAGTCAGATTGGCCAAATTCAAGGTTGGGCAGAACCTAAGGTTAAACTAAAAATATTTTTAAAAGTCAAAATTTCAAATTGTATATGTTATATAGCATACTCCTCTTGAAACCTCTGCTATTTAGACTGTCACATAGAAGCAGGTTCGCTCACTTTTGAAAACTCAGCCCAGTGTCTTAAGAGATCTTGATTTCACAGTAACCTGAAAGACATTGGCTAAAGAAGGCCTAACCTCAAATGAATCAAAGCAACGATTCAGAGAACCAATATAACATTATTCAAAATGATAGTTTAATTTAATAATGCTTAAAAAAAAAAAAGTCAGCTAAAATACTTTGATTCCATTTCCACCCCATTGCTGTAAAAAAAAAAAAATATCCTTCCCATTAATTCCCAAAAGTCACACATGAAATAGTAACAGGGCTAGAAAAAGAATCCAATTCCTGCAACTAATTAGTCACTGCTCACAATATTTTCCTGTCTAAACCATTCCAACCAAAGACAGAAGAACTATCATCATTACCAACTTAAGATCTGGGTGAGCTTACTACAAGAGAAAAGCCAAAACCAGATGAAAGCAGCATTATGTCCCTTACCTGCCAAGAGGAATTGCAAAGTAGAAAACAGACAGCATAAGGGTCCTTGTGTTTTTGGTGAAAAGGTCTCCTATGATGGTTGGTGCAATAGTGGAGTAACTTGCTTCCCCGATGCCAACCAAACCTCGTGAGAGCACAAGAAGCCAGAAATACTGAGAAAAGAAATAAAACACGTTAGCAAGTCTCCCCTTGTATTTCTGAATTCAGGATGGACAACAGTGAAAGCTGCGCAAACAGGGAAACAGAAACCCAGGTGACTGGAAAGTGACCCCCTTGTTTGCATTTTTTTTTTAAACCGCAGACTCTTTTAATTTGTCTCTTGCTGGGGAGGAAAGAGACTATATTTTTTCTGAAGATTTATAGGCATGAAAGAAAAGTAGTAATAATACATGTTTACCCAGTGACACTCAAGAAGATGTTCTAAGGCAGGCAGAAGATCAGGCTGCAGCTCACTCCTGTTGAGCCCAAGCGCCAGCAGCGCGGCACTGACAGAGCAAGGTTTGGGGAGGTGGGTGAGGGGAACAAATCCCGCCCTGGGATCCAGAAAAAGCAATACCTGCTGAGCACAACCCCAACCTCCCCAGCACGCCAAGGGACAGGGTAAGACTGGTGAAATCCTAAAGGCTCTTCAAAGCTGTGAAAGAGTTGAACCTGCAATCCCTCAAACTCTGGTTTTTTTCCTTGATTAGAAGCTACTGAATAAGGGAAGGTTTTCAAAGGTGCTAAGCACCTATCTCACTCCACTTGCCTTGGAAAAAACCATAAATCTCCCCCTCACAGCAGGAAGGCAGAGTAAGCCACCACTGAAGACTTCTGAAAAACCTCAGGTTACAATCCGAGCTGAGATGTACACAGTTACACGGAGATAAGACTTGAGCTTTACTGAGAACCACAGGAACATCAGTGTGCTCAGTAAGTAGGACCACCTGAAGGTACCTCAGCAAGTAGCACCACCCCCGAAAGATTCAGAGCCACGCGAGGCAACGGCACGGGCTGAAAAGGCATTAAGCTGCCCAGAGAATTACGTGCCCTTCTGAGTAAAGGGCAATCCCACAGAACGAGGAGAGGGACTTCATGTTCAGCACAACACAGCCTAAAATGGACGAAAAGGAATTGTTCATCTAATAGAATTTTCTTCACAGCTCGTTTCCCTGTTTCAGCCAACACTTTCATAAACTGCAAGGACCTGATCTTCAAGCCGACCTCTTTCACTACACTTGCAGTTTTCTAGGTGCTGCTGTGTGAAGGCATAAGGCACAATACTTTGATGCCTAAATACCTGATACATGAGCACAATCAAGTTCTCAGACATCTAAGCAGCTTGAGCTGCACCCAGAAGTAATTGCAGGTGCAGAAATTAAACAGTCAATTGCAGAAAACTGTAAGCACAGGGAAATCTATTTCTACAAATGTAGCCTCTACAAATCCTCAATTTACTGTTATTATTATATAGATTATTTGTAAGAAGAACAGCAGGGATTATGATACGTCCTTAAACATGAAAGTGTTTTGAGAACAACGAGCGATTACTGATTCCGCTTCTACAGATGGGGAAAAGTTGAGTTACAGGGAAGTGACTGACTTTGTGCCCTACAGCAAAGCTAAGAGTACAGGGCTCTCATTCTCAAATGTGGAAAATGCCATGCAGACATCAAGCCACGTGCCTCAGTCCTAAATATATCCATCAGAGACAAAAATCTACCACTGACACGTTTTCATTGTTTTCCTCACTGCAATCCCCTGGTTGAAAAGAATTTCTTGAGGATTCCTATAGTCACACAAAACAAATACTTTTGTGCACTCTTCACTTCCTCTCATTTTGACGTAAATTCTGCATCAATACTATTTTCTGAGTGTATACAAGTTCCTTGTTTGCTGGCAGGGCGTTTGCAGTGCTGCTATCATTCATGTATCTCCCATAAGCTGCATATACGTAACAGACACGTGTGGGTGTATGCAGAAAGGGCAATACTGTGACTCAAGCAATTTAATTTATGCCAATTACCCAATGCTAAACTACTCCACTGCAGAAATATGCTGACAATAATTGGTGCACAGGTAACCAATGTATTTGGAATGAGCAACAGTATTTATGACATGCTGAATGACTTAGTCATGCAGAATTAGAAAGCAAGGGAACTGGAGGCTGATTTTGGTTTCTTAAGAGGTTCAGATCTGGATCACAGAGAGGGTGACAGGCAAAACAGTCATCTGCCAGACCTAGAATGAGTATGTAGACAGTGCTAGTTACACCTGTAGAATGACAAGTTTGCAAATGCACTGGATGTTCCTCAAATTTGAAATACCTACGTAAAAATGACACAAGTTTGAGCTCACCAGCCAGTATCACTCCCAGTGAATATACTGGACAGGAATTTCCTCCAAATAATGCTGTTATAAGATTCCTCTTACAATCCCTGCATAAAGCAGGAAAACTCTACAAAGATTTCCTATTGTGGTGAAGAGTGACTCGGTTCCATCAACACCATTGAATCAGAGTCCCAATACAATGAAATCATCTGCAACAAGTAACATGTTCATTCTCCTCCCCCAGTTCCTCCTTGAAGCCTCCTCCTGGGCTCATCCCATGCTTACACACTCCAAATATCTGTTTCATATTTAAACTATGTTCTCTGAAGCAGCAGTATCCAAATTTAAGTCATGAGATTCTGACTTCAGTTGACAATAAAAGCAGTCTTATAAAAGCATGATCTACGTAAAGACATGAATGGTATTGCCCTTCTGAGATGATATATTCAAGACTACAGACAATGCAGCTATTTAGGTGTAACACCTAGGCAAAATATACAAAGTCTAAAACAATATTAGGGAATTATTTATAATCAGTTCTATCTTGTGCCTGGTTTTAGAGCTTTATATCTAGGATTAAAGAGCTAATGCCTCTTCTTATCCCGCTGAAAGATCTCTTCTGGATCTTTGGCTAGCATGCATCCTATTGGAACCTATATAACAAAATGATGCAGTAATTTGTTACGTTAAGCTAGAACCCCCAATCTTCCATCTCTAATCAGTCAGTCAAAACTTAAGTTTTTATCATCTCTGAAGAGGGACAGCTGGGTAGCTCCTCAAGACAAAAAGTTGTCCTTTCAGAGAGGGGCCTAATCTTTTCATTTTTCATATAGGAAGAAAAAATACAAACAACAAAACAACTCCAAAATTCTTACGCTGCTACTCATTTGGACCACAGACATACCATGAACCACTCAGAAACTGGTCCCAAAACCACTATGTGCAATACAGACAACTGCTATTTTACGTGTGCGTATATTTATATACAAATACACCCATATGCACATCTCTCTCTCCCTCTGAGTGTATGCAAACACGACAACCAACATAAGCAAATGGGAAAGTCAGATATTACCCATGCAGAGGAAGCACCGTTCTCCCCCACAGCTGTAGCAGGACACTTCTACGTTTCCTCTGCACTAGATTTTCCCCCCAAATGCTTTTTTTCTCTCTCTCCTACCTCAGAATTCTTAGTGGTTTAGTGAGACAAAAAAGGCTGACACCAGCCAAATTCTTCTCTAAATTATCTACGCTTAAAAGCAGTACAGGCAGCTAAGACTTTTAACTGAATTTCACTGTTCCCCAAGCAGAAATTGATATATATTAAAGCAGCTTATTCCTTTCTACGTTACTTTGGAGCTCTTCTGGAATTTGTGCATCTGTGCAAATAGTTCTCACTCTGGCAGGAAAATTGAAAACATCTCAGTCAGCTTTCAGCACCTGAGCTTATTCCTTTTCCATAGATTAAGCCCAGCAACCTCAATACTTCAGTGTCTTTTTCTCTGGGTCAGTGCTTGCGACTAAAGTTTTTTGAAACAAAGAGCTATTACAGCAGGCAATTTATTTATGTCTTTAATTTTTGGTTAGCAGTCGTGTCAGAGATGTCTGCACCTCCATGAGAGCTGCCAACATCTCCTGGTTTGTAGAAATGCAGCGGTTTTCTTCGAATGACCTTGTGGCAGAAATCCCCCTCCCTGCCACTGCTTCAGCCTAAACTGCTACAGAGGGGCTGACGAGACACAAGCCAGGGAAGATTCCAGTATACGATAAACCATCAACATATGGAAAAGAATGGTGGCTGACAGAGACCCAGAACTGCCACAGTCTTCCTGGGAATTTCCCTTCACGAGATGCCATCACCAGAAACTAGCGCACAGAGAAAGCTCATACACGCCTGCGTGAGGTGGAAAAGGTCAATGGACCTGCTCTCCTCTTCCCATCTCTTAACTCCATGGAAGGGAAAATACGCCCTAGTTCTAAAGCTGAACACTTTACTACTTTGTAATTTGAAGACTAACCAACCCAAACAAAAAAAACCCCAATCCTGCAAAATAGGTATGAGTTTTGGAAGGGATACAAATCCTTATGCCTTAGGGAATGCACTGATCACTAATAGGAATGCACAACCTACTAGTTTCTAAATTTCTTAACCTATCAGCAAACCGAAGGCAACAGCAGCGATAGATCACAGGGACAGATGGACCTGCTCTGATTGCTGTTACCAATGACACTATCCCGCTAGAAGCTATAGGCCTGACACAATCCTTTCAGAATCTTCATCTGAAAAAAGCCTTCATGATTTGAGTTAAATATTTACAATATGCCAAAAGATAGTTCATGTATTTTCTCTGCAAAGTATGACATGGTTTATATTCACGTTTTCATACTGGCTTTACTCTCAATCTCATGCACACATAAATGTTTGATGGCCTAGGACACGTGACTAGCTTTAATCGTGTTTGGACAAACCTCCTAATTATACATTTATCCTAGTTGTATAGGCCATTGAGTGAGTAATACATGTTTTAATAGGTCTAATTACAGCTTTAACTTCTTTCTCTTTTTTTAATTAGTTAACAAAAGGAATTAAGCCACAGTTCTCTGAAAGATTAGCTGTCAGTGATAAACCTATAATCTGCCAAATACGTGTACAACTCTGAACCACCAGATTTACTGTCTAAAGAATCATATGATCCTTAAGCTTCGGTTATTATTTGCATGTGAATATGGAGTAGCTTGTAAGGGTCTCACAAAACAAGCTGAATACATGCTTCTTTCTGATTAGGGACACACGGACCGATGAGATCACACAGATATAGCTAACCTAGTACAAATTACTAGTATGGACGCACAGCACCAGTGCAAACCGTGTTTTGAACTCACGTTGCTGGTCTAAAAGAAGGACATTTTATACAGCTACAGCACCTGCACCTGCACCCTTTCCTATATGAGGATATTGAGTTAACCTCCTACGGTTTCTACATTTAGCTTCTGTAAAAGAGGGCTCAGCACCATGAAATTCCATATTTGAACTGCTGAGGTTTGCCGTATTTTCCTTCTTTTATTATGTACACATTATGCAGCAAACAAGGATATAGAATCAGGGTTTGCATCCTTGGAAAGAAGATGTGCATAAGGAAAACCATCCATGCCACCAGGCAGCTAGGATTGCCACACAGAACCTAAAATATACGTGTGTGGAATGACAATAAACTAAGGAGAAAGCATCGGGATTGATTTAATTTCCCTGAGTTTCTAGAGCAAACTCAGCTGAACTGTACTGCAGTTACACTCTTGAATTTCTACAGCTGGCAGGGTCTTGCACTGACAACATCCAGGGTACCACAGCAGTCACAAGTGATCAGTTAGATCTACTGAAGATAGATAAATCTGATATACTGCAGGAGTCAGCAGACCAAAGTAAAACCCACAGGGCTCAAATGTATGTTCAAGGGCTGCACAACAGTGGTCCCTTTTGACAGCTACACTCCTGTGCAACCATTTGCCCTTCCCCAGCAGAACCTGTATTTTCTGGCCAGGCAAACACCACTTCCTCTTGCACTCCATTAAGTTTTCCCAACCGTATCAGTACGTTGCAGGGATCTAAGTGGTTAGAGATGACACACCGCATCCTTCACCACAGGTACGGCAAAGATGTACCATTAACCATGATGCAAACCAAACCAGGAACACGAGTATCGGTATTGTGACTAAGAGCATTGGCTCCTGTAAACTCACAGTTCAAATTCCAGCTCATTAGCTGAGAGTCACTAGAAGAGCTGAGCAATGGAATGACATTACAAATGAAGGCGGCATATTTGCTAAACACTAAACACTCCATTTCTCTTAGCCCTCCCAGTAATGATGGGGTCACCTTTAAGAACCTGAAAGTTTCCAAGTCAAACAGGGACACTGACATATCATGAAAGACAAGATGACATTAAATGATGATGTTCATGTTTTAAATTCCATTCTGTGTCTGGATGGATGACAAAGGCTACAGCAGAATAGATAAGCCTAAATACATCTTCCACCTCTGTGCACCCCTAAAGCTTTACAAATTTTGAATATGCATAACCAAGGCATCTGGCTTCCACTGGTGGATACAAGTCCTGGGTCCACACATTTGTTAGGAATGGTGTGTCAAATCTAGATACGGACCACAAAGTCACACGCCCCACCTTCTCAAACGTGAATGGTTCTAACTCTCCTTTAATAAAAGGAGAATAAATATTGTAAAGAGCTAGAGAGGGGTTACATATTTAGTACTGGTGAATTGTTCCGTGCCAATCCTGAAGAAGATGACTTCCTGTCAAGTCCAGCCCAGACTTTTAAGTAACTGAATATTCATGCCAAATTTTGGGCTTTTGGTATCTTACAGTTTGGGAGATCTTTGCGCGGGAACAAAGGAAGAGGAGTATCTACCTTTATCTACAAGTAATCTTAATTAATCCCTCATGGGGACTGCCAGCAGAGAGACCAAAATACAAAATAACATGGGGACAGAACTGTTTACTGTGATGTTTTGTTGGTCGGTACTTTCTCCCCCTTTAATAGGTTGGGTAAGCATTATTTTCAGGATTTCCCTCAAACAAAAGGAGTTGATTATGTTTAATCTCCGGGTGGCATATCTATCTAAGCAACTAGCCAGAGTACATGCTTGTATGGAGTCTGGTTGGCGACAGGTTGATGAGTTATCAGCTCTGATTCAATGCTGTGAGCTATCAGTATTTTATCTGTTTTCTGTAGAGATACAAGTGCACTTAGACGTTCAGGCTACAGTTACCTGTCTGATAAATGTAACTATAAACCACTCTTCTTACCTCCAACAAGATGTTTTTCCCTTATCAGACCTGAGTCATGCTGGCAGAGTAGCCTGGGGGAGATTCACTGCAGTTGCTGGTTCTTTTGCCATTTGGCCCATCGCAGAGAGGTGATTGGGTTTAGACTCCTCTTTTCTTCCCTCATTGTGCGTGTCATCACTTACCCATAACTACTTTTCACCTCCCATCTCTTTACAATCACAAGTGCCTTTTAAGTCCCTAGTGCACACAGCATTTCCCGTAACTTCTGTCACCACTGGATTTAAGTTCTACAGTTTCCCCCTTTCAGATTGAACTCTTGATGCCAAGCCCATTTCATCACCATTTTCACACTGCTCTTCTCCTTTGCATGCACATCACAGAATCAGGGAATAGTTGAGATTGGAAGGGACCTCTGGAGACAGTCTAGTCCAAGCCCCCTGCTCAAAGTGGGGTCAACTACAACAGGTTGCCCAAGACCATGTTCAGTTCAGTTTTGAGTATCTCCAAGGATGGAGAAGCCACAATCTCACTGGACAACCAGTTCCAGAGTTTGACCATCCTCTCAGTAAAAATGTTTTTCCTTAAGTTTTAAATGGAATTTCCTGTATTTTAGTTTGTGCCCATTGCCTCATCTTCTCATTGGGCACCACTGAGAAGAGCCTGGCTCCCATCTTTACTGCCTCCTATCAGGTATTGATACACGCTGAAGCAGCACTACAGGCTCTCTAGGGATAGAAGCCCAGTTCTAGAGTGAGGATGCCACTTTAGCAAAGGTAAGCTATTCAAAGTCTCAGTTAAATCCATATGGCAGACGCCACCTCATCTACTGTGTCTCTGCTGCATTCACCCTAAACAGGTTTTTCTTCACTTTATTTCCCCGAAGCCTGCTTGGGCACGGGAAGTATACTAGTTTAAATATTTGTGTCCAGTGAAGGATGCTTCTCTTACCCAAAGGTCTTCCCCTGAACTCTGAGGGGCAGGTCACTAACATTGAAGTGAAAATGCTCTGGGCCTTCCTTCAAGTATTCACACATTTTATTCACACATTCACATTCGTTTTATTCACACATGCTTATTATATGCTGGGTAGAGGTTATAAGCATGTTACAGATGAGATCAGTACACCATGTCAAGATTTAATAGCAAGCTACTGAGTTATTGAATTCTTAGTACACCTGATTAATCATTTGCTCAAGGGTCAATACATAAACTCTTTGCAATTAGGACGGACTTATACTATAGTTTCTAAAGCAGTTCTGATTCTTCCACAGCATCCACCTACACTATGTCAAACACTTCAAGACTTCATCTCATTTTGGATGCATTAAGTGTCCTACCAATTCTCAGCTCTAAGCATCTCACCTTTGAACAATTCCCTTTTGGGAAAATTCAGCTGGTTCAGAGACCCACAAGGAGAAGAGAGACTACAGCAAGCAGAAAGAGAACAAAACACATATTTAAATATAGAAATGAGCAAGGGAGATGAAGCAAAGTCCACTCACCTTTCCTTTGATTGTCTCTAGTATTTGCTAATGGCTTTAGTTCTCCCAGGTGACCTGTTCAGGCACACTTAATTGAATGTGGAAAGTTTTATTTGGAAATGTACCTGAGATTCTGGCTGATTAAAGTGTCCTCATTTTATGAGATTTATATTATTATTTAGTATGTAAAAATAACCAATAAAGACTGTAAGATATTCCTTTTTCACTCATCACACCCTTCAATCAGCAACTAAAGCGTTTAACAACTGCATACCTACAGATAGGCTCTAAAGTAAAGCACCTAATTAAGCACTCTGGAGAAAAAACAAAAACACCCTGGAAATAGCAAGACTCCCACAGCGCTTCCCAGAGTCAGCAGGGAGCTGCTGTGTGCTTCACAGGTACAAAAATCAGAGCCAAGATTTTCTTAGCTGCTTGCAAATTTTGAATGTGAAATTCCCTTTCAACATTAAAATTGCAGCATCTGCAATCCAAATTCCCATCACTGCCCTCCGTTCAAACCTGTGGCAGTCCTTTGAGACTCTTCTATCACTTTTCAGTAATTTTTGCATAGCATCAAAAAAAAAAAGGAAAAAAAAAAAAAAAAAGAAAGCCCAATTCCCATTCTCCATCCAATTAGGTCATGTAATTATAAGACTGGGTGATGAAGCAGCACCACCAGGTCCCGACATTAGCCTCAGTTAAGACAAAGCAGCATTTCAGCTTACTAATTGAAGGGCTTTTCATCTGATTGACCTGCCTGTGGTAAAAATATTACATGACACTAAAACGGTGGGATTTATGTTCTTCTCAATTTAGTCTCTTGGTCATTAATATTGCATTAATGACAGTGATCTGGAATGTAATTGGAAGGAATGTAACAGATTAGCTTGCTTATTCACCAGAACACCATCCGGCGGAGTGCTATGTGCATAGCTACTTATAAAAGAGACCTTAAAGAAAAAGGTTGATGTTTTCAAATAAATCATAGGGATCATAAAGAGCCCCATGTTACCAGTGCCTGCTAGAACATTGAGTTAAAGCACTTCTTTTCATCCTTGTGGCTCTGGTGGAAGACACAGAGCAGTCCCTAGCATTTCACATGGCTGAAATAGTGGTCATTTATCCGTGTTACAAAACCATTACATGCAGCTCAGCCAGAATGTATCTTCTAAAACTGTTCCCCTGAGAACCTTAATAGTTCTGGGTCGGAAGCAAACTGTTGCTTTTTGTTCCAGATCTGTCAGGTGGGACACACTTATCAGCACTTGCAACAAATATCTCTAGCATTAGGTAGTATCACTATTCCCTTCCTGAGACGTGCAAAGACAATCATAACATAATCACAAAAATAGGGATTGGGAGAACTACAACATATTTTTGCAACTGTGGAAACAATGCAAAGTTCTTGACACACAGAAGTTTTCACATACTAATAGCTGGAATATGACCTGGCATACGTGAAACTAAATATTCACAGGCAGTAACAGGCTGCTGTGTTCCAGCCACAGATGAGTCACAAGCGAAGACTGAATCCAAGCAACCCAGCTATAAACAGATACCAGATTTTTTAGAACAAATAGTTACAGGCACTGATACGTAACACTAACAACATCTCCACCTTCAATGACGTCTATAGGAACGTGTGAAATCTAACCACATCAACGCGACAGGCTGTCTTGGCTCAACCACTCTTTAGTTTGGACCAATTCTTAAACTGAAATTTAGTCAGGTCTCACTCTTGGAGAGCACAACCCCATGTTCCAATCCCTGAAACTATGATTTCTCAGCACACTTTGAAAAAAGCATCAGCCAACTGACTGAGACAGCCAGGTGTGAATGTTTTGCCCTAACTATAGGCATTTTCAAGGGTAGAACAAGTTTTGAGAGTCCATGAAGGACACATTTTAATGGAACGCCTCAAGGTTTAAATGAAATTACCACAAACAAAGTTATAGTCCCAGCAACTTTACCTATACTGTTGGTTCCGCTGATTCTTTGCATATTTTACTCTGCATATGCTAAAAATTTAAGTACACCAGCAGGTCAGACCTTTTAGGTAACTTTGCTGAAAAACCATGCAAATAATTCCAAACTCTGAAATTTTTTCTTCCTGCTTTCTGTTTTTCACACTTCTCTGGCTTGCTGACTCAATCAAGATCCAGAAGCACCCAAGTACTGTGAGAAAGGCTGACCTTGCAGTATGTTTGGCCTACATCTGAGAAATGTCTCATTTTTAACATCAGATTTCCAGAGAGAAACTGATGCATCTACCAATTCCTCGTACCTAGCAGCAGCTTCTTATTCATGATCTTCTTTGAACAGTTGTTATATTGCTAGTTGAAGCGTTATTAATTGGCAAGGTTTTGTCATGCTGTAGCTTCATTTCATTCTCTACAGCCAGCCTATTTGACAAAACGACAATCCTATTTAACTATATTAAATGCATTTGCATGTTTTGTCACTATCTCCTCATGAGATTTCGTCAATTGTGTTTTCAGACATGATGATCAGCACCATTCCCAGGGATTTCCAGCTCAAAATCTATTACATGGGTTTGAGATTAGTACTCTAATTCAATGTTATCTGAATTGCAAATGCAGCGTTTTGTGTAGCATGTGAACTTTATGCATTTAAAAGAAATGTCAACACTTCAAAAGACTAATTTAGCACCTGGTACTATAAGACGTTTCACATCTTCACACTATTTGCACATTACTCAGAACACAATGGTCTTTTTTTTCAGCCTTTATGCATGACCCAGGAGGCCACAGATCCTGTGCGCCATTGAAGAAGCACTTACACTTCCTATAGAATGACTGACGCTTTCGTATCAGCAGGCAACCAAGAGCTCAACCAAAGAAAGGCTCAAATCCATACTTCTGCATCTGAACACAAGCCAAAGAGGCTGAATAACACTCTCCCTCTCTCCTGCATCCTGTTTTTCAGGACAATATGCACAACGTTCAAGAACCACCAAGGCCCTGCTAATACAAAGTTCAGATTTGTTTGCAGGCCTCCTAATGAGCCTAAAACTGGGTTGAATTAATTGTTTTCTTTGTCTGTGAGGCATCGTTAACCAAACTCTCCTGAAGCATCATGCTTCTTTCCAAGTCATAAGCCTCAAGCACACAAGCCATAAGCTGCCTCATTTACATCCATGTCAAGTACATGTCAGCTTACATCTTTAAACAAACAGTAACATTTCTCCAGACCCATATTTGAACACCCCAGTGAAGCATGAAGGGACGTGTTCTACCCCACCAACTTGGCATCCTCTCAATACCCTCAACTACACAATTATCTGGGAAGCTTATTTCCAAAGGAACAGGATCACATGGTGCCATCCAGACACTGCAGCAGTGACTTGCTTCGCCTTCCGAACTCGTCTGACCAAGCCAGACTTCCCCACTGCTGAAGCACAGCATGCAACAGCGGAGCACTGCACGGGAACGGCTTGTGTTCCTCAGGTCACAACCACTACTGCAAGGATCACGTTAAGCTGATAGGAAATTTTGTAATTCCTTACTCTATATTTTAACATGTCCTTGGAAACTTACATGCAGCACTGCTTTTTTTTTGACTTTTTTTTTTTTTTAATTCTTTTTTCCCCCCCCAGCTGGTTCAGTCTGCCTATTTAAGGAGAACTCCCCCTTTCTTCCATTCCTGGGATGTTTCAAATAAGGCTGAGCTTAAGATGCTGTAATAATTATTTATAAAGCATAATACTAAGGCATTATAGAGACTTCCAATAAGACAGGGTTGAAGCAGCAAGACATCCTTTTTGTGTTCTATCAGCATGCTCCGGGGTTAGGCCTCTGCTGCAGCATGACAAGCAGAATATACATTTTAATAGACAACACAAGAAGAAGGAATGCTTCCAAGACACACACAGCCTGGCAATGAAATAAATATGCCTCCTTCCCTCTGCATCCTCAGCAAATAACTGACTCAGGTGAGATTTCTTGCTCAGGCACAATAAAAGCAGGACAGGTAGGATGATAGTTACAGGCAGGCATTGCTTCCAAACCATCCATTAACTGACACAGTGGCTGAACTTTCCTACTCTTCAACCTAGAGACTGTAAATTCAGGTTTCTGCATAAAAATGAGACAAAGCTGTAAAGGTCTTTGGCCTGTAAAGATCTTTCATGCCGGCACCACAGTCCCCAGCTGTAGTCTCCAGGTATTTTCATGATCCAATGAAACAGCATCAAATGTAAGCATATTGATTTAAAGAGATGTAGGGTCTGACTCAGTTCCCACAGAGACACACAAAAGGTTCCCACAGACTTCCAAAGGAGGAGCTGAATCAGAACCACAATCACAGACTCTGTGATAATGATTTCAACATCTTCCAGTTGATAACCAACGGTTCTCTAAAAAAGAGAGTAGGCAATCACAGGGAGCCCTCACTGAGACCCACTGCAAATTAATATTAAGCCTCGAGCCTATTTCTTGATACTCTCCCAGCACAAACCTCTGTCCACCTGCTCTAGAAAATGCCTGAGCTCTGAGGAGCAGTTCTGACATTTCAGTGCAAATCGCTGTCGTCATTTCAATGAACTGGCAACAGAAGCCTGTGCAGCAGCGTGCAGCAGTTCAGGTGAGTTATGACACTCAGCAGTAGACACATCTCTTCTTCCTTCAGCATCCAACGTTTGATTCAGATATTGCATGATTTCAGACCAATTAATGACCCAGAAGTCGGCAGCAGAGGGCAGGAGGCACACTTATGAACATACCAGCACACGATGGGGTGATTTGAGAGGTTTGAACAGGACGTGGTGCCAAACTGTCCCTGCCTGGGGAAGGTGGGACTTGGGGGGTGTCATCTTGATTGCTCAGCAGAACTGATCCCGTTCCAGACACACTGCAATAGGAAATGCTACCTATGATAGAAATACTCCTTATGATAGTTTCTTTAAGTTCATTTTTCTCATCACACAAATAAGCTTTCCGAACAAGCTTTGGAGCTATACTCTCTCCTGGCAGCCACCACCAGCTGTGTTTTCAATAACTCTTTCCAAATGCTTTACAGATACATAGATTCAGATACTGGAGAGAAAAAAACAACACTCCGAGCAGAAAATACACCACTTCAATCTCTGATAACACCTATGAAAAGCCTCCTCCTCTCATAGATTGGCTTTTTGGGGCTGATGCTCTGAGAACACCCTAACCTGTTTTTCATTTATAGTTTCCCTTGGAAGAGGGACAGGTAGAAAGGGACAAGGTAGGAATATTAAGCAGCTAGGAGACAAACACATGACAGTAATTCTGCACTCTATTTCAGCAAGCTGCAACTATTTCATCTATACAAATCTTCTCCCATCTCTTCTGTTCTAGGTCAGCAAAATCTGAGGGAACAATGAGGACCCACGATTCAAGAATTTAAATCATTATGCTTGTCTGTGCAAGAGAAGATGTTGCTCTTACATGAAAAGAGTTTCCCATACAGTATTTGGTATCAGCTGAAGACGCTAGCAGACTTGACAGATGCGCAGAATACCTTAAGACCAGCTCTGCCAATGCTTCATTATTGAAGGAATAAGCAATAGATTATTCTTTTCTTACAGTACACCTCACATAATCCATATTAAAAAAAATGCAAGGTAGTAAAACGTGTAAGAGTGCTGTGAATAGCACTGGGAAGGAGCAGCAGGTGCCTTCTTGCTGGAGAGGAGTCAAAGAAATGGTGCCTTTCAATTCCCATAGAAACTCTCATACTTTCCTGTCCAGGGAGCATGGATTTTATTATGTCTTGATGTAGTTGTAGCTAGAGCTGGAGAGTCAAGTAACCATGAAAACACAAAGGAAGTTTCTCACAGCAGAACTGCTGCAGGCACCCGACAATTTCTCCATCCCAAGAGCTGCAGCTCTTAAAGTTACCCTTGGTGGGGTAACTCCATCTCCAGCAGCCATGTGGCTGTGCGTACATATAACCAGACCTGAGGTAGGTTCATCTCTTCTCCCGACAGGCAATGCCATCACCAGCACACTGCAGTGCAAGTAAGCCTTTGCATAGCAGGCTGCTGGGAGGGGGAGCAGGTCTGAATGGGGCTGTGGGAATTACCTTTCTTCAAACCATCTGTTTTCAGGCATACAGGAGAGGGAAAGTGAGGCAGAATCAGTCCGTAAAGAATTTCACTCTGCAGTGTAAAGCAGATGATGAGAACCCCTATCCTTTCCCTCCCTTCTGGGACTTCAGAGACACCTCGCTCCAGCACAGCATCCTTCCTCACCCCGCACCCACTGATCCCCAGCCCCCCAGCGCAGCAGCTCTCCTGTGGGGAGGAGGGAGCCCTGATAGCAGGGGAGAAGAAGAGATGTATAGATTGTCATTTCTCATCTTAACAGAGCGGAGGCAAAGCAGGAGCAGGTTACAGCTGCCAGGTAGTGCAGCGGGGCCCTAGCCCAGCATTACACGTAGGGCCATAATAGTAGCACTTAGTAATGTGAGCGCTGACACTGCTGGCAGCTGGAGTAGCCACGCTACTGTAGTATATTACCCACCCTAACCTCTTCCTTTGCGATAAGAGAGTATGCAGTGGACTATATTTTTCCTCAGCAGCCTAGCAAAAGGGCAAGCGTGCAGAAATCCAAATATCAATAGCATATGCTCATCTGTCGGGTTCCAGTACCACATTAAAGGCTGGCAAAATACACCAGAGCCAACTAACAGCCTTTGTCCATGAACACTCCGTGTCAGTTCCAGCACCGATCTCTGTAACAGCCTCATGAACCGTCAGGAACTGCATGTGAGGGATGTATGTGCAGCAGACTTCACAAAGTTGCTTGGGAGAATCTTCATTTGCCTTCTTTCTAACAGAGAGTTCTGCTCAAAAATAATAGGATGGAACAGTGGGATATAAACATTCCAGTAATTCATGGTGACTTCAAAGATAACACTCAATACCCTTCTTACATACAAAACGATGGCTTGGGGCTTTTAGTTTTGTTTGTTTCTGTTTTTCAAACAGTGGATTTATCTTACACAGTGGAAGCAAAGAAACAGAAGCTGTATGTTCTATAATACAACTCCTGCCAGAGCACGTAAGACTGAAGGCTTTATTTTGTTTTTTCTTGGAGTGAATCATCATGTGGAGGGGATGGGGTTGGTTTATGTTTACAGTTTTTAAAATTAACCCAGCTAACCATTTGTTCCATACTGCACATAATTTGTTGCTTCTCTTTCAGCACTCCTTGAAAGACAAGCTTTGGAAATAAATATACATCTGGCAAGTCTGAAAGACAGGACTTTAGCAAGCACTGCAGGCTAACTGGAATTCCACAGTGGACTATTTGCTTTCTCTTTCAGAGATAAATCAAAAGGAGAGGAAAAGAAAAAAAACACTAGCAGAAACACCTATCCAGATTAACTTGCAGTGGGAGCAAAAAGGTTTTATCATGTTAGCTATATCAACATTCAAACAGAAATATTTACCAAGAACTGGAGGATTCAAAAGCACGTTCCTGGTCTACCTTGTTAATTCTTTGCTTTTCCATTTCCAAACTTTCCACCATCTGCAGCTCTGATGTCTCCCAGCAAACCCACATTACCACAGCCTGGTCTGGTTGATTATTAGGTACTGTTGGTCTCCCAGCCTAGTGGAGCCAAACTACTTAGCAAAATACTTCGCTCATCTGTAAAACAGCATCCCTTTTACACAGAAAATGCTTTATTCAAGATATTTACATGGGAAAAAGCAGTATTTCACAAGACTGGAGAACAGTCTGCAACTTTCCACCTCCAAGCTCTTTCTTGCTTTAAGAAACTGGTGTCTGCCCACGAGGGAGAGGGGTCCTGATTCTCAGAAGTTTGTGCTAAGAGGGGTAGGAAGGTTAGCACCAAAAGCAAGGTTTCATCTACAACAAATTTCTGGCCAAAGTAGTCAGCTGTAAGAACTATTATTATGACTAATGGATGTGGATATCCAAGCAGCCAGAAACAAACTCCCAGCACGTGGCCTGATCACTCCTGATAACCAAGTTGCTTCACGTGAAACTGTTCAGAGAGAGAGAAATGGTGCAATTGGGACTACAGACTCTTTCCAATGACATCCTGGAATATAAACCAGCTCAACCTGATCAGCCACAACACAGGCAATCAGGCACCGTGCTCATCAAAATGCTATCTAGAGAAAAAACTGATTACTTATTAAATCAGAGTTTATATTGATATGGAGGGAGACAGATACATATTTAGCTTTTTATGTGGATGGAAATGCATCTTGGTAAAGAAACTCCATGAAGTTTGTGTTCTCAGTGCTTTTCTCTGTGATATGACCCTATACTGCACAGCAGCTCACTTATTTTTTGCGGATTTATTATGGAGCATGAACCAACAACCAGAAAGTGTTTTCTCCAAATGCTTGCCAAAAGCCAAAACAACACAAGAAAGGGTTTTGCAGGTGAAAGTACCAAAATTTGTGTACCTGCAGGTGCAGAACTGATTAAAAGGCATGCATAAAGGGAGGTAATTTCTCAGCAGGTGTTTGTACTTACAAAATACAAATTAAGATGTATACATACTTTATTGAAGTTTCTATAAATGGAGTTAATCTAGAGAGATGTCTAAATATGTACCAACTTTAACTAATTTTAGATTAATGAACAAGTTTGATTTTTTTATGCAACTTTTATTTTAGAAAGTGCTGAACAGTGTTATAGAGCAGAAATGTGCAATTACCAGAGACAAAGTGCAGGAGGACTCATTTCTTCTTTTTCTATGGGGAAATTTTACACTAATATAAATTGTCAAATCACATTATTTGACAGAATAAAAAGCGACCTTTTCAATATTATCCCAGTCTCATTACTTCTGATTATTTTCTTTAGTTAAATTTATCATTAGCTATTTTTATCCATGAAACCAGGTTATTTATGGAATTAGTCTCTGTTATGTATTTATTTGGGTTTCTTATTTTGATTTGTTTTAAATGTCATTTAAGACCTCATGAACAGTAACCAAACATTTACATATCTGTTTGTCTTATTGCTATTTTGCTATGCATGGAATTCATGCGTTGTTGTTTTCTGTAACTATCACTTCCTATATACTCTGGAATTATCCTTAAATTTTGGTCTGATTTTCTTTTTTTCCCGTGAAAGCCTATTATTCAGTTATTTAGTAGCTACTAGCAGATGAGAGATTCATTCTTCATTTATTTGATGGTCATTATTCCATGTTAAAAGCCCAAAGATATTTGGTAATAAACAGCTAAGGATATTTTAATAAATGGTTACAAACCTTAATGCAGTGCTCTCTAACAACTACGTCTATGTCTGCTTGGCATATGTTTCCAATTCCCTGTTTTATCTGCCAATATTCAGTCACTGTCTTTTTAACCCAAACAGCATGAAATAGCATTTAGATAGTATCTTAGATGAACTATTTCATTGTGCTCCAATCCTTTTTTCCAGAACAAAATCCATCTCCCTGAGGTGGTTTCTCACTCCACGTCCTTTTCTTGCCACATGGGTATTTCTTTATTGAATAACTTGACAGATAAGAATTAACATGTCCTTTTCTGTATGCTTATTTGCACAATAAATTACAAATAATTTAGATATTCACTCAAATGATAGCATTTTGATTGTTTTTCCTTTAAGTATCCAAATTTTAGCTAGGAACTAATACTAACAACACACTGCCGAAAACCTTTACAAATTGGGTGCCTTCAGAGTCCACCAGCTCTGTAGCTGCTTTCTGCCTTTGTTAAGCTGTCTCTTTCCATTTACACTCCAAATTTCAACTCTGCGGATGTGTACTCTATTTAATTACACAGCGATAGCATGCACGAGGCACTAGACACTGTCAAAATTTGAAGAAAGGCAATCCCTGAAGACACAGTTTGCTATTTCTACTGAATGGCTATTGTTTCTCGCCTAGTTCAGTATTTTTGCTGTCGCCACATAAAGGAGTTTTCTGTTCAGTATTTCAATGGGCTCAGCCTGTGCCAACTTGCTCCTTCTAGCCCTGTGTTTTCATGTTGACTTGGATGTGAGTACTTATCTACTTACAGTAGTCTTACTACTGCTTTTATTTGTGCCAGCAAAGAGTTTTTCATATTTCAGCTCTAGCCTTCCTCCCTGACAAACACATATACTGTCTTAAAAAAAAGAAAGGAAAAACGTTGAGAAGAGCCAGTGTTTTGCTCCTCAAATGAATCCTAGAAGACAAAGATCAGGAAAAATGCCTAGTTAGCCACTGCATAAAGAAAAAAAGCTGCATCAGCTCTTCTCTGACCCATTTTCTCATTAGTACTTCAGGAATTCACCTTGTTCAATGTGGCATGTCTTCCCAATTAAAGATCAGGCCTCCAGAAAGGATACCAAAGTCGTAGGGATACTATGTGAAGTTGGATTACTCTTATGACCTTGCTCAACTGCTGCAGCCACCGTGTTGAGCACATCCATACAGTAGCTGCAAAATTTTCCATGATCTCCTGGAGTCAATAACAAGAGCTGGGCATGAGACCTCTAGCTTAATAGAGAAGTTTTCTGGTAGAGTTGGGGATCACAGTAAAATCAGGACAGGGGATTTTTCTCAGTATTGGGGTGGTTTTTCTCCAAGGTTGTAGTTTGGATCCAGAGTTAGTACTGATGCAAATCAAGGAGGAATTAACACAGGTCTGGCTATTTTGATCTTGTCTCTGTTACGACTTCCAAAACATTGAGGTTTGGATTCCAAACATAATCCAGCTTTATAAACATTATTCTCTCTTTCTTTGGCTAAAAATATGCCTCTCTCAGCTCCTGTATAGTGATGACCATATATATTAATCCCTGAAGTACTTCAGCTAATAAGCCCAAAATCCTTCAACTGAAAACGAACTCTGAAAACATAGATTACATCAGTCCAGTTCCAGTGTTCCACTACTTGCAACTACAGGACTAGGTCCCTTGCAGAAAGAGCGATGAGAACTTGAGCATGAATGTGTGTTCATAACATGAGAAGCGTTTATAAGCAGGTAATTGGCTCCTTCATAAAATGCTTCCCTCTTTGGGCTCTGATCACAGCTGCTTTTGCAGAATGTTATGAAGATAAGTTTAAAAAAAAAAAAAAAACAAAAAGAAAACCAAAACACCCTTTTCATTTTAGACAGGAGATGTTCTTTCTCTGGAAAGGATGTTTCCCGGCCAATTATAAACCAGAACAATTTACTGAGTTAAAGGCTTCTACATTTGGCCATAAACATTTTTTTTTAGAAATGCAGCAACAATCAATCCAACACGAAAGCCAGCCAGACATGTGACTGCCACTGCCCACTTTAGGTGGAAATTCTCTTTTATTAGAAACTGCAAAGCATGTGTGTGGGCAGGAGGGAGCAGGGCAGAGAGGTTTAGTCTCTGGTTGTCATTCTTTAGGCGTGACCACAATGCTGCAATCTCTGGAACGCAGCTGGACAGAAAGGATGAGGAATGCCCCTGCCTCCCTTGGGGAAATCAGTCCGATGATGCCAGGAGCTGTGATTTGTCTCTCCAGGAATGTTGCCACCTGCAGCAATTAAACCTCCTCTATAATATGATTTAAACAAGAGGATATTTTTTCCCAGAAACTGCCAGATCATTGTTTCCTACAAGTACCTCTGACAGGCAAGAATATTAATGCAATGAGGAGTCCTCAAAATGGGCTACTGTGGCTGTCCTGAAAGCAGGTGAGGGATGCTGTGCATAGCTTGACAAAATTAAGTGAGCCTGACAACTCCATCATCAGTTCCCCAGACATATCCATCAACTAGCGTTAAAAGAGCTGAAACGATGTCTAATCTCTACGCTATCATCCACCTTCACTGCCTTTGTTGGACAGGAAACAAAGCACATGCATAAAACCACTGCTGGATGCATTTTGTCATTCCACATACCATGAGCAGACTTCCCAACAAACTCCAATGGCTTCTCTTACATATCAGAAGACAGGAGAACCACTATACAGCCATAGATTTTTTTCAAGAAATTTTTAAAGCATTTTAAAGTTTCTTTAGGATGCCCCTCAAAACAAAACCCTTATGTCAACAGAAACTCTTGCTTAGATATGCTTCACCTGTTATTTTTTTATGAATGTGGATGACCGAAGAATAACAGCTTTCACAGTTAAGAAAACACAGTTACACAGATAACATTTCACCCACAACAGGTCAGATAATGCAACATGCTCTATGTCAAATACACACCAGAAGGATACGTTCCCCTGCACACTGTGATGGGGAGTGGGGAGTTTTTTAGGAACATATTACCCATCTTTTCAGGACAACCTGCAAAGTGCCTTTGCAAAGATCTTACCTGTTCAGTGATGAAGGAGCTTGAAAAAGTGACAGCTGACCAAAAGAAGATCCCACAGCTGAGAATGATCTTTCTGTTGAAACGGTCACCAAGGTAACCAAAGATAGGCGCCGCAACCATGAAACTACAGATGAAAACTGCAAAGGAGAGAAAAAGGAAAGAAACGTTTAATAAACATCAGGCCAAGAACATGAAAACTAATTTTCTGCAAGCCAAATCCTCTAGAGAGCAGTTCCATTTAATTAGACATTCTGCAGCCCTGACTTACAAAGTTGCACAGTCTTTCAGAAGTCAGTGTTTCCTTAATCAAACAGATTTTTCATTCCCGGAGAAACTTCAGACCAGTGAACTCATACTGCATTTGAAAGCACCAGCCCCTCACAGCCCGTTGCGAGCTCAGCGTCCAGGGATGGGCAAAACCAGGACAGAATAAATTAAGAGCTTCTGCCTAGATGTCACTGAGAAGGTGAAGTGGAGGTTGGAAGGAGTTTCAAGCCAACAGAAAGCAAGCCAAGGGCTCCTTGTTGGATCTTGCAGCAGAGACCAGAGAGAAATAGGCCACAGAAATTGAAGTTCTTTCATCCTTCCTAGCAGTATTTTAAGGCAACCATGAAACAGTGAGGAAAAACAGTTAACACTACTGTCATCCTACCAGCACCAGCCCTGTAGTTATGACAGAAAGCTCCCGTCTCCTCATAAGGTCCTTTCACCAGCACTGAACTTGTATTTAAACCCATCGCTGAGCAACAGTTTCATTAAAAGAAAGAGTTTTAACCTACGAAGCCCTAACAGACCAGGAATGTCCTCATCTGAAAGGCTACAAGTTCACCTTTCCCCTTTCTGCCCTCCAAAAAAACCCAAAGCATTAACCCGAGACCTCCTGTCACGTAGGAATGAGGCTCTTGATAGAACAACCTCTGCAAAATCTCCTCGACTTCAGAGTTCACTCCTCCAGCTTAGCTCAAAACAATCTGGCCAGTGACACCACTGAGAACACCTGAAATGAGACACTCACACCATATTCATGATTAATTTGGAACTTGGCAGAAATTGCCAGATTTTAAGCTGATTTATATCTGGCTTTTTTCTGTCCACATTAGAGATTTGGATGAGAGCAACTACATCGATTTTACTGCCGAGCAGTAGGAACTTTTTGACTTTCACTGACTGTCTTGGGTCCAGCAAACCCAGAAGGATTTGGGTGGGACACTGGAATACCTGGAGATCCCTCTTTAGTCACAGAGTTATGATTCTCATTAATTATTGGGTAGTTCTTGGAAGGCAGGGTGGGCTTTTGGCATTTTCTAACCCCAGCCGTCTATTCTAATTGTATAAAATGGGGTGGGAGGGATAGACCAGGAAAAAAAAAAGGCAAGAGCAGAGGATACACACCCCTTTGTTTGGAGTGCATGCATAAAATTAAAGTGGTTAAGACCCGAATCATGAATTTTTCATGGATGATGATATATGATAACTCAAAAACGTGCAGAATGCTGAACTATGAAATGATCTAAATGTCTCTTCCTTTTTAATATATTAAGATGTCAAAGCTGCTTTATAAATAATACATAGCCATTTGCAGCTATATTTTGTGAGCCATACAATTGCATGTACGTCAATTTTGCACTGTGATATTTGATAGGAATGACAGATTTACTCTTTTTATATTTAGAGTAAAATAAATGGAGATAACACAGGAATTTTAAGACATTAAGAGAAGCACATGCAACATCATATCACGCATACAGCCCAAGAGCCCCTTCTGACCCTGGTTCTGCTGCCCCTGGTTCCCTGCTTAGCCGCAGGACAGGGACTGCCTGGGTAAATGCTCTCTTTCCCACGCAGGAGCATTTTGTCATGCTCACCCACCCCTGCAGCACAGCCTGGCTCCCTGAGCTGCACATCCCAGAACCCCTTGATTCTCCAGCGAACTTGGCTCTAGTAGACCAGAAGTGGCTTACACATCTCTACTCTGCAAGGGTACATCTGCACTGGCCCCAGTCCAACAAGGCACTTAAGCACATGCTTATATTAAGCACTTTAGAGTCATCAATTCCATGATGAAGTGCTTTCCTGAATTAACACCAAAGTGCTCGGCACCTTGCAAAGCTGGTGCAGCAACCTGGCATGAAGGATATGTGACTGTTTATTGGGAATGAGAAGCACAAAATGACTCTGACTCACACAGAGCAGTGTGCCCCTTGCAATTTGACCTTACCCTTGGAAGGACACTGAAATTCGTTCATCTCAGAATCAGATATTCTGCCATTTTTACGATATAAAAAGACATGAAGCTAAAAAAGCTTCTAAGGGAAAATTAGAAATATCCAAGTCAGCATCCCACCATTTCAAATATCAAATAACCTGATTAATTCAACTTTGAGACATGGAGGGTGTGATCCAAAATTCACATAAATCAGTGGGATTATTGGCTTCAATGACTTCTGGATCATAAACGCAAAGTCTAATTCTGGAATTTGGGCAAAAGTAGGCAAAAAGCACAAACCTCCTCTTTCCGATAAAACAAACCAAAAACAAGATCATCCAATGCCTTTCCAACAACATACATCCTGCTGTTACTCCAGTCCCTTTGGAGAATTTATTTTGGGAAGATTCTGAATTGAGCTGTGAGTTTTGTCACCGGTAAGCAGCTGATTTGACAGCTCCACAAGGTGTAAAATGAAAGGACAACAGAACCTAATAAATAATAGGTAATGGAACACAGCTGTCATAATAACAAATGCAATTTATATCAGAGTATTTATGACCCAAATATGCATCAGAACATTGATTGACTCAAATAAATGCAAAATATGATGGCTGTGTGGTCTGTCAAAAGGATCTGCCTGTTACAGGCATTTCCCATGAATCAATTTTTACAATTACTCCTGCAAACGACAGATGAGACTCCTGAACAACAGACTGGGTTGACAGAATAGAGGCGAATGAATCTAGGGCATGTCACCAGGTGGGATGGAAACTCGAGTTACTCTAGACCAGGAGTTGAGGTTCTGCAACAACTAAGCACCATGAAGGAGAGATCTCATCCAGAAGACAGAAAACTGCCAGCACATTCAGGTGGAGAGAGGCACTGCAAAAACATGATTAATTTCTAGAGAAAGATGGCCACAGCATAAGGGATGCATTCCAGTAAAGGAACCTGGCGCTTGTGCCAAGCTTCTTTCTATCTGGCTCCTCTCCCCTCTTCCACAGCACTTTCTGCTCCTTGCACTCACCCACTCCCCAATTAATATCCAAGTGACACCACAGCAGCCGCAGCTTCGGCTCAACCCACTGCCACAAATCTTTTATTTTAGGAGAGAGCTGTGACAGAGGCTGGCATTTCATTTGCCTCTTCCCAATCAACAGCTCCTCTTCCCATTTACACTTAAAGCCATCTCAGAACATTACCAACTCTTGAGAAGACATACCGTGCAAGCCAGGGCAGAGTTAGAAATCCATTGGGATTTGGGATGAGCTACTGTAAAGGTAGTGATCGCTTTTGGAGCAGCTGTGGGCAGGTGTAGCTGTGTCAGTCACCATTATGTATGCCATACAGCTAATTTCTCTTGGTAAATGATCTCCGAAGTGCCAGCAGAAGTGGCTCAGTCCCAGCACTGGGTGGAGCTGCGATACATTTCTGCAGGAGCAAATTACCGTGTGAGCAAAGCATGAATAAACAGACACATAATGAATACCATCCCAGGAGGGAGGTTCTTTTAAGTACAGGTATTGTCAAAAGGAGATCCCATTTGTCTTTATACCTCCCTTTGTGGCTTAGCCGCTGAAATGCCGACTGCGGTGAGAATGCAGGAAGAGTATAATTGCCCAAACAGGATGGCTTGGTGTCTATTTCTGCCTCTGAATGCCTGTCCCACCCTGTACAGGTGCACAGGCACCTTCGCAGCCAGCACTGCCCAGCTTTTTCTGTGCATGGCTGGAATTATAAAAATGTGCAGCATTAAAAAAAAAATTAAAATTTTACACTTCCCATGCAAACACCCACCAGAGAAGGAAAGCATCCTCCCCAGCTTCTATTGCCTACTTCATGTACTGTAGCTTCAGCCATCTTTCAGGGATTATGGCCAGGGAGCTGCTATTCAGCCCACACTTTCCGCTCTCGAGAGCTGTCTGTGTACCCAGTGGAAAAGTAAACCCCCAGGCAGTGGAAGCAAAGGAGATGAGGGGAGAGGGAGAAACTGTAGACTTTATATTTAACAGTCACAAAAAGCTCCTGCCTACTGGAACTAGACTTCATTGCTCTTATTTTTCTCTTCCTTCCCTCCAAACAAAAATTTACCAGCTTGACTCTACAACTGTTCCCTGAAACAGCTCTGACCCATCAGCTTTCCACCCCTGGATTCCAAAGAGGCTTTTGCCTCTCACTTGCTCTTTTCTTACGTGGACTGGTCAACCCTTTGTATCTCAGAGAGGGGCTTCTCCTGCCAGCGGGTCATCCACGTAGTATAACCAAGAAGGAAGAGAGGCATTGACAGAGGCACACACAGAGGCTGTATTTCCCCAGTTACTGGAAGGTTGAGAGGATCACAGGTACCTCCAAGAAAAGATTCCTTCTTCTGGTTTTGACTTCAAGCACACAGGGTTTATTTTTTCCTATCAGCAATAATGCTAGAAAGGTTCAGGTTCAGGTAAAAATAGCTCGCTCTCTCTACGCAGGGATGCTCAACAAGAAAAAAATAGTGGCTATCTTTGAGCTCTGAGTCAGCATGAAACCGTATATACACGTCTAATTGCGTGCTGACAATGTGTTTGGCTCTGTGGAAGGCAAACCCAGACAGCCTCTGCCTCAAGGGACTGGCAATCCACTTAGACACAGCAAAGAACTATGTGCTGTGAGGTTGTTAATATATTCCCAACAACAAATTTCCAAACAATGAGAATACCTAAACACCCAGCTGGCTCTGGATGGGATAATTTACGGGTGTGTACAAGCACAATCCTGCTCTTTCTGCATAAGACACTGCCCTGCTGGGATTTGTTTGAGCCACTTCTATTCCAGGGACTTTTGGTCATGAATGCACGTGTTTCTCAAGCTGCTTATGGGACCAGCTGCCCTCTACCTAGAATGGTGAATAAAGACTCTCCCAATAGCCCAACCAGCCCTTCTGTTTCAAAGACATGATTTTGCAATGCTGCTTTTTTTATTTTCATGTTCATTAGAGTTTTATGCTATACTACTACTGATCAGCACATACGTACACAGAACATTTAATCACAGTGAGGCTTGGGACAATTTAGAAAGGAAGTTAAACATCATTAATTTCTACTTCAGGGCTAAGGAAATTAAGACACAGGAAAGTGACCTGCCCAGGATGAACTACAGAAATCTTGAACCCATGCAGGTCTTCCAGCTTCAGCAGTGTCCTGTTTACAGGACCATATATATGCTAAAGGTATTTTTGAAGGTCTACAATCACAATTAAAAGCGATTTTTTTTCTTACAACACCATACAAGCCAAGCAAGAACAAAGATCCTTTCATGCTACTTAAGCATTGAACCTGATTGTTCAGACACAACATGGTGATGTGACCAAGGTAAAAGTGATACCTGACCATGGGGCAATCCAAGGCCCTGGGAAATCTCAGCAATGTGATTTAAAACATTCACCCTTTGATGGAGATGAATTCTTACAATACAATTGCTTGTACAAAATATCACCCTTGAAATTATCATTATCACAAACTCTATTATAGGTACACTTGCATCATTCTTCGCATGGACTTTGTTTTACTTATTTCTAATTCAACAGCCAACAGATGGTTCACATTACTGCATTTTGCCAAGTGCAAAACACAAGATCACCGGGTTCCAGACTATCATGCAGACTAGAAGTTTCTGACAAGTGTGAGGAGCTTTGAAACACACCATCAGTTCCGTATGTCGTGCAAAGCTGTCATATACTGACAGCACCGAATACAGGAGCATTTAAAAAAAAAAGGCTTGAGAAGACACCAAATCAATTGGACTTCAGCATACAAATGTTTGGTTTGGACGTGGCCTGAAATGCTCTCCCAGAACAGACCACAATACAAGACAAAATAGAGAATTTCATAAATGCCTCATTCTTGCATGTTTGTGTCTTCAGCAAATTAATGAGGAGAAAAGAAGTGCTTTAAAAGGTGTGGACCTAATTACTCACACTGATTGGCTTTCTCTAGTATCTCTCTGTTTGGCAGGACACTCTAGATTGCCTTTCCCTCACTGCAGATGCCACTCATCAGTATTCAAGCTCCAATCTTGTCTTCTCCGTAGGGAGCATGTTGCACCATGAGGTGCCAGTTTTTTTCCTTAGAGCAAACTGATATAAAATATAAACAACATGTTTAGGATGACTATATACACAGACAGTTGACATACACATTTACATTGAGAAGGCGGCTGCTGTACAATACCTCTTGATTTCATTTGCTGTGACAGGGTCAGAACCCAGTTACAAAAACACACTTATGAAGACAGACAAGGCCTGAACACAGCTTTCCTGGCAAGTTCATGATTGACTCAACAATACACAAGATGCAGCCCCAGGAAGAATTCGGTGCTGATAATTCCACTCCTTTTCCTCACTGCAGAAACCAGATTCTTCCAAGAGTCAGCCCTTAAATTCCCAGCAAAGGATATCCTGAAGGCTTGCTTTGTTCACCTTAGCCAAGAAGAATAATTACTTCAGTGGGAATTGCTGGGAAATCCACTCCTTGGAAACAGAAAATCAGATAAGAATAGCCAGAAAACCAGTGCAATAACACACTAATGCCACCTGAGCTTTGAGAGGAACTGTGTTAGGCAAAGACAATCACTGTGGTCAAACAGAATTGCTGTCAAAACTGCCATATATAGTACAATATATCATTGATCCATACAGTGGTGAGTATGTGATGTTACAGATGTGAGAGATATTTCACTCATTCTGTGCATTGCTGCACAGGGATGGAGAAATGTTCCTCTTCAGTCCCAAATGCCTAGACAACAGCTACAAGAAAGAACTCTAACAAAAGTGAAGGCTAAAGAGGGAAACAACCCTCACACGTGAGTACTGTTGCCCACAGACTGGCAAAGACCAGAGTCCAATGGCCGTGGCAGCTCCTTACGTGAATAGGCTTACAGACAAAATCATTCAAATACAAATCAAACCATGAAACATTCAACTCAACAAATCCATCTGCAAGTACTGCTGCATGTCCAGTAGTGGAAGTAAAACCATAGCTATAAAGCATGAACTACTGTCGTTCTGGTCTTCTAAAGAGCCCATTTTAAGGGCTGTTCAGGGGATACAGGACAGTTTGACCACCACCAGTGAGAGGTGACTGTAACCGGTGAGCCGTCAGCTGCTGACGGGCTGAGACAGGGACGTGCCTGCAGCCAGCAGTGTTACTGCTCACGGCCAGAAGACAGAGAGAGACCCAGAAATGATCAGGTACAACGCACTGCAGAGAACGCGAACCCTGCCGTAACATACACTGCCTCCCACATAAACTTAAAGGAAAGACAAACAACGTCTCCAGCCTACTTTCTATACACCTAAGCCAGTATCTCTATAAAACTGATCACTCCATGGTCCTCACTCCTATGGTCCACAGCATACCAGCACTCCCTAAAGAGTAGTAATGATGCTCCTCTCACTTAGGCCTCACAAAAACTGCTGTAATGTTTCAAAGTCTGAAATCAGTCTTGGTTTCTTGATTCAGGCAATCAGCGTTGTAAGTGCAAGGAAAAAATGGCTTTGAATTAAAAGCTAAGATCTAAAACAGCACTCTAATTTTTCATCTTTTTTTTAATTAATTTCCAATATTATGTCAATTGAAGCTGCATTTAGAGATTCAGTCGTTCGTATCTTGCTTATTGCTAAAGCAATTAAGTAGAAGGTTATTCACAGTTATTTCACAACCATTTTCCACATCCACTGAGGTCCAATTCTATCATGCTGTACTTCAAAATTTTTTATCTAAGTGCACAGTGGAAAAGCTAGCATTTTACTGTGCTGTTCAGTCTCTCTGGACGTCCAGCAAATTTACTTGGAGCAGGAGCTAACTTGCTACTAGATTAAATTTTGAACAGCTGACCACAGACAACCTAATTTAAAAAGAAAAGAGGAAAAACTCAAACCCACCTTCCGCTTTTCACTTTGGGAATTACAGTGATTACATTACCATTGTTTTAAAGGGATTTGGGCAACCCGAACATCAATAAACCAGTTACTGTGTTCCTAGAGATGTGCTTCATAATGCCATGCTGCAGGCAGCCGTCCGAAGGAAAGGTCCCAGTGTACAGCTTACAGCCACCGCTCCGCTTGTGCCTAAACTGGCGCTTGCCTGAGCCTGCAGTGAGCTGGGTCGGGGAGACCAGCAGCCAGCCAGCCCTGATGAACGTCTTTGCAATGAAATAAACAGCGTATTTGCTAGCAGAATGTCTTCTGTGGCTAGACAGCGTATTTGATTGGAGAATTAAAATTTACACGTAAGAACATTTGAGGAAGAGCAGACACCACCTTTCCCCATCAATTAAAAAAAAAATCTTCAACATCTGGATCAGTTCCACAATCTGGTTCGTTACATGGTGGGTGAAAAGAGGGGGCAGGAACAGGAGGCTGTGGCAGAATTTGCTTTCCATGGCAGTGCCATACAAAAGGCATGCAAATTATTGCCTAGGACAGCATTAGATTGCTGACCCTTTGGAGCAGAACCCAGAAAATGAGCTTGTCTGTCAGTGTTCAAATTCTGCTTTTGCATTTCTTACCATTCGGAAATGAATGATTAAATAAGTCAAGACCACTTTTGTTTTATAGCCACTTCCACTTTGAGTTGTATTTCTGCAAAATGCTTTTAGTGTGGTTTGATTTAGACTCTTGACCAAAGTCGACGGAAGGACTCCCACTTGATTCAGTGGGCATGAGAGCTGAGTTTTTTGTTTAGTTATAACTGCTTTAGAAATCCTCAATGACAGCAGAGATCAGAACCTCTTTACTAGTAAACATTTAGTACTTGCAAGTTTACTGCATCTCTGTAACACAAAAGGTTGTTACTGGGAAAAGTACAGAGAGCATCAAAAAGAATTGTCAAAAGGATGAAACAGGTCCTTTTATAGTAAAACATTAAACATACTGGAAAAGAAACAACTGATGTGGGATATAGAAGAGATCTAGCACTATGATAGCATGGAAGAGGGGAAAACTGAATCACCCTCTCTCTTAGAAGACTGACCAGGTGGCATCAAATAAGACTGGATGCTGCAAAATTCAAACCAAAGGAGATATTTCATGCATGAAACTTAACTAAACACTGGGATTTTATCACAGGAGGCTATGGGAGCTCCAAGTTTATGTTATTTCAAAACAGGATTGGACAAAATCCTGGAAGAATACTAATGTAAGGACTGTTAAAGGTAACTCCTCTAGTTCAGAAAGGCCTCAACTATCCAGTTGAAAGGGTATATCAGGGAACTATCACCATAATCTTGTCCTGTTCTTTTATTTTTTTCCCTATACATGTGCTATTGATCACAACCAAAGACTGAATAATATACTAAAAGGACCTCCAGTCTGGACTGGTACAACCATTCCCATGTTATTCTGAAGAAAAAAAAAAAAAGAGGATGCCAAAATTGCATCTGCATCATTTCTGCCAGCTTGATTAGGTAATGGCTTATTAACATGTTATTGAGTTGCACCTAAAATTATTTCTAAAAGCTGGAACGTGGTTCAGTTACATTTCTAAAACCACAAGTGATTTTGTACCTGCACATGCACACTCACAGGGTAAAGTAACGAAGTACCCAGTCAGTTAACAGAAGCTTTGTCCCCTTGCAATTTCTTCTCCATTTGACTTAACTGGCTCTGACTGTTTGAGGACTTTGCAGGTTAACACAGTGGAGCGAAAGAGGACATCATCCCTTCCTGGCTGCAGCCCTGGAGCTCATACAATGCGTGACATGGGTTGGTTTGCCATTACGCAATTAGTTGGAGGAAAACCTTATTAACTTAGCTAGCCAATTAGGATGGATTTGTATTCATTCTGGTCAGTCCTGAATCAGACATGAGATCCCAGAGGTACAGAGACTGGTCAATAGCTTTGCAGCACTGCAACATCACGAGTGACACTGCTACAAGATTGGTTTTGCCTCAACACGACTAAAATACACCTAAAACAACCTTAGCTGCCATTATAGAAACAGCCAGTAATCACTCCTAGCACTGATGAAAGTCTGCGTTTGAAAGACTAGCAGTTTTGCTTTTCCCTTTCTGTGCAGTTTTCCAGGACGCTCTGGACACGTGCCGTCCATCTGAGAGCTTCAATCACAAGCAAAGCTCCACAGGGAGGAGGGCTGCTCTCATTTGCCAGGGGGATGAAGCACCTGTACCAGGGCTCAGGGCTAGAGAAAGGTGTCTTGAGAAAAGCATTTAAATAACCGCAAAACCAAAGGATCTTTATTTTAGTCTATTCCCTTCCTGTATGTGAGATCTTACTTTTTCCATTGCAATCATGACACCAGGCACACACGACAACCGCATTCACAGAAGCCTTTGGAAAGAAAGGTGAGATCTTTTGAAAGAACCGGTCAGGCTTTCCGTTGTGCCAGTACTAGAGCTTGTGTGACCATCTGGAGAGCAAAATCAGGGAACTGTTGAGGAGCAGAACTAAACTTGTCTCTTTTCTGGCAGGGTCCCTGACCTGTGGCACAGCAGCGCAAGTGCCAGGCAGGCAGTGTAGCGGGAGGACAGAAGCAAGGCAGTTTCCTTAGGGCAGGAACAGTTATCTGCACCTTTGCCCATAAAGCCTTTCTGACCACAGCATGTGCTTAAACACACCAAGAAAAGACAGCCTAAAGCTGATAATGCAGAATAATCTAAATCCCTTGATCCTTGAAATCTGCATTGAATACCGTGAATTAGATTTAACTAGCAATAAAATACTTTAAATCTGTTATTTGCTTAACAGAATGATACATCATTTGTATCTGGTATAAAGAGAAATAATGTTCCTTGTTTCCAATTTGAGACAGAGGGGGCAGACTGTTTTCATCCTAAAATGAGGTTTATCATCCTTCTTTACAACTACACTAATCCTGCATCCTACCTCAACTAACATTTTAATTTCAAATAATTAACTACTGTGCAATAGGAGTTACTCTGTCTCAAAGAGAAATCAATCTCAAAACCTACTTCCTGCAGCAACAGAGAACAGGAGAAAGAGGAGACACTTTGAAGGTACGATGTATTACTAATAAATTCTTTGCTACATGTAATTTACCACCAGCAGCAGCTTCCTAAGAAAAACAATGCAATAGGAAGGGCTTCCACTTCTCTTTAGAGAGGAATCAAGAGCTTCTTATGCCACAATACTCACAGAAACTTGCTAAAAGAAATGTTCATCTGACATTCTTATCCCAGAGTTTTTGTCAGACTTCAGGTTTGTTTGGGTTTGTTTTTAAAAGGAAATTAAAAAATAAATGACTATTCTGCAGTGGGAATGCCTTGCTAACCTCTTTCTAATAGCTGCTCGTTGCATTTACAAAGCGGGAGAAACCCCGCAGTGACCCAACATAGACTTCATAAATATGCCGTACAAACAGCCAGGGCACGGGACAGCTAACTCAGTTACAGTTCCATGACTGGGCGAGGGATTCGGGGAAGGCTGGTGCACAGATGCTGGTTTTGCTAGCAGTCTCGGCCAGAAAGAGACCCTCAGCCATCGCCTTCCACCGGGGCCGCAAGCTCCAGGGGGATTTTGCAGCTATCAGTCCTGAGCGCGGTGCTGGTGGGAACTGAGGGGATGCTGAGAGCAGCAAGAAAAAGCAACATCAAAGCCTTGCAAATCCACACGGCTCTGCTTTGGGAAAGGGGAGGGGGACACAGTTCTTTGCTGACATTCTCCCCAGGCAGCCAGTGGGACTGACTGATTTCTGTTTAATTATTATTACAGTTCTTTAGGGGGTTGTCGTACCATCTATAGTGGGCTTAGCAAAACACATGCTCCCTCTTTTGATGGGAAAATGGCCATACTCTCATTTTAATTACACAATTGGCTATCAACTAACACAGCACTGACAGCCTCATTACAAACATTTTCTACTCTGGCCAGGACAGAGGTATGAAATGAGACTTTGCTCTGAAGCTTTTAATGTCTATCATTGACATCCACCAAAGTTGTCCTACTGAGAGTTAAAACTGAAGCCGTATCTGCAGATTACATGTTCCAGAAATTGCTCGGGAAAGCATGTAAACACAGGGCAAATGGAGAGGAAACACTTTGGGGTGAATGAGAGCTCCAGGGCACTCCAGATGCTGCTTCAGTGTTATCACCGAAGTGCAGGAGCAGAGCACCAATGTCTGGACAGGGAAGGACAAAGAAACATATCCACAACGTGCATTTGTACATGTGCAAATAAAAGTGTGTCAGGGTTTGGTAAGCAAACTCTTTTCACACCATTCCTCTGCAAAATTGTTACCTTTTCAATTCAAGCCATGCATATTCAGGAGTGCTTTTAGCAGGTAAGAAAAACAGCATCTTCCAAAAATCAATAAAAACTCAATAACTAAGAAAATTATCAATCTGAAGGGAAAAATGCTGATTCATCTCTGTGTATTGCAGCTAACTTCCTTCACAGAGGTCAGTTCAAATCTTTCTAAATTTCTAAACAGACTAACTTCACCCTGGGCTTACACTGCCTGCCTTTAGTTATCTGGAGGAAGGCAAACATTTGTTAGATTAAACTGAATTTTAAGGGATGAAAATATATTGCCTCTCATCACAAGAACTTCAAGAGGATATCTGAAATACCTGATTTTTATTCACTTGCTCTAAGACGCAGGCAGCACCAAGTAGGGGTATTGCTCTTAAAATCCTGCCATCTGCAGCCTTATGTTAATTCACTTTTTTAGGAATAGGAATCACTGTGGAATGGGAATATGCTAAAATCCACAGAAGATATGGATGCAAAAGCAATTTTGGGTAATTGCTTTTGTTTGATGCTAATCCAACAGCTTGGGATTGTCTTATTTTCCTCAAAGTTTTTCCTCTAACTTTCCCCCCTCCCAGGGATCTTAGTGCTTGATATAGATAGCTTCATATTTATTTGTGGAGGAAGTACATAAATTTCTTAACACTGCCCACCAAACCCTTACTTCTAAAAAGCTGCTTGCTGGTCAGAGTGGGAATTTCAGTATTTTGTCCTGCTCAATTGCCTGCTTTTTTCTGAGTTGCCTGTAAAATACAATCGTGTCTCATGCAATGACAGCTCTTGCTATATAAGCTACCACCCATCAGGGACTGGACCAAAACCACACTAATTTTACAGAGGAAATTTCTGTAGTGTGTTTCAATTCAAAGCAGCAACACGGAAGGAGAGAAAAGCATCTCTCGATGGAATCCCACAGTTTCGCCTTAACAGCAGTGTCCATCTTTCTGCCTAAGGCATTGGCAGTGTATAAATAATAACAAGTCCCCCAATAAAAGATCTTTCATGTAACCTCAGGAGACCACTTCATAAGAACACAAGAACAATGGCAACAGATCAGAAAACCATGTAGTCTTGCATCCTGTCTGTGACAGTGACAGCAATCAGATCCTTCCGAGGAAAGTACACAAAATTCCTACACAGGCAGCTGAATTACTCAGATGCTGGCTTAAGCCCTCCCAAGAATTACAATGTGTTATCCACATAAAGATCTTGTCTTTTAAGCTCTGGCCCTGACAACACTCCTTGTGGCATTCGTTTCCACAAGCTAACTGTTCACTGATAAGTTTTTGGAGTGCTTGCCGGCAAACTGACCTGTACTGATTGTTTCTGCATTATGAGGAAAACGTGCCTTTTCAAGACATTAATTACTTTATGTGCTTTTACATTAACATCCCCTCCCTCATTTTTAAGAACGAGCAAATTAATAATACAGATTATCTTTAAAACAACTCCCGTAAGAAGGAAGCGAAGGGCGCGCATGTGAAGACACAATGTGAGTACACGCAGGGGCCGGGGCTGGCTGAATTGGACCAGACACGTTGGCCAAGAGCATCGTGTGTGTAAACGCACTTGCTGTCTAGTTTCATTATGAGTCACAAACTCTCTAAAAGGCAAGGAAGGAACCATTGGCGCTCTCACTTACCCTGTACCCTGAACTAATTCTTACTTGTTTTATTACCCCAGTCATTACACTCGCACAGTCACAGACGCTACGTGTTCAGACAAAAACCATTCACCAGTAGCTGCAAGGGCCAGGAAATAAAAGCCTGAACCACTACCCTAGGCCAATTAACTGTACAGCATGGGTCAGGGAGGAGTCTGGGTCTACCTTTGGCAGGAGACAAGGCTCTAGCCCCTCAGCAGCTACCACGCTGCTTTCTCTTGCTGTTGAAGCACATCAGGTAACTCCACCTATGCTTCTCTTAGGGACCGGCATCTAAGCTACAAGAGACAGGCTTTCCCGACAACCACCAAACCCCACCATCCTAACGAGATCCACGAGCGAGCCAGCAGCATTAGGAACATGATCTTATGACACCCAGAATACCCTCAACTCCCACAGCTTCCAGTGTCCCGCACGCTTTAAAGGGAGTCTCCTCGTCATTTAAGAAGCAGTGGCCCGAGCACAGGATAGGGGTCATAAATACTTCCTATTTCCTACCCAATTCCACACGATGCCCATCAGCATTTACACAACTCTCTGCCAAGGTACAGAGCCACAGGCTTATCCATCCACCTTTTCAAATGCCAGCAACGTTTCAATAGGCTTTTGTACCACGCAGTAAACACAAAGAGACATTGCTATTGACTGCAATTTGCAATTACGTATTAACTAGTAGGACAAGAGGGCTGAACAAACAGCAGGCCACAGATAAACACCTACAATGACAAGCAGTCTTCATCCTGCGATGAAGAGGGATCCCAGAATAGGTAAGGAAGCCTCTCTCACAATTGTAAGTGGCTAGTGCTATTCGACAGAAATTATTCATTGATTCAATTTTGCTGGTAGTATTTACAAATGCTCTTGCCTTTTGCTGTTACAAATGGCAATTTAGACAAAGAGCAAGTGTTTCAGAGCGGCTGGGTGGCCTTCAAAAAGGGATAAATTCATTTAAGGAAATTGCTGAAATACTGACCTATCCCAATGTTTAATCTGCCATGGTTTGGAAAAGGAAAAGGATCATAACTACATTGGAGAATGAATCGGGTCTCTGTCTGCCTTGCAGTTGTTACTTCTAAGATTATCACGCACATGAATTTCCAAAGTGTCATCCCTGACTTGCAAAAACACCTTAATACCAAGTTGAACTGCAGCTCCAGGAGTGAGCTTTGCAACTAAACTTGCATGTGTGGATAAAAGAACATGACCTCTGTAAAAGATCCCAGGGTTAATAGTAGTTTCAATAGCCACGGTGCCTGACTGGACCCTGTTTTAAATAATCCCTCGTTTTAAATTTCTTCTGACTAGTATCTTTCTGGCAGAATGAGTACTACTGGAAAACAACATACTGAAATGAATAGTGCAATGCGCAAGGTTTGCAAATGCAATGCCTTCATGCATCATCAACTACATTAATGGAAAAAAGGAAAGACAATATTTGGTGAATCCAGGGATTGTGAATGTATTAAAAAAGCCCATTTCATTCAGGCCTAAATATATAGAAGGTGAGACTGATGACTGACCAGTGGCCCATCTGAAGTCAGTTTGTGTTCAGCGCCTATTCCGTTGCCTTCCCTAGAGACCACACCATCATAAATGTCCCAAGATGCCAGCTGAGCTTCATTATTAGCAGTCCTATACAGCCGAAAACTAAACCTTGGGGGAAAACTGGTCATGGCATTGCCAGCAGTTTATTTGCCTGGTGATTAGACAAAGGAGTCTAGTTTCTGGACTACAAATCCATAAAGAACAACTTCATTAAGTACAAACAAGAAAAACTAACATGTCTTTTATACGCAATGCAAACCTTTTCTCAGCTCAGTGTGTCATACACTGTATTGTCCAAGTCATTGGGAGGTATAACATTAGCAGCTGGTAGGAATATCTCACTGGGGAGCTTTTAGTGAAAATTCAACATCCATTGTATAATATCCTGTATTATTACCTTTGCTGCCATAAAACATCCTCAGTGAGAACAAGGGCAACTTTGGACAACTTGCTTTTCAGGAAAATCTGTTCTCTCTCTTTGCATTTTTTTCCAGAGATCTTCTCTTTTAATATTTTCTCTTTGTCTTGCCACCCTCCCCCCCCAAAATATGACACATTTTGTATCATACTTGCTAATAATTTGCCATATTATTACATCCATGGGTTTCAAAGCAGTTAGCATGCAGCATGATTGCTACGTTAGCCAAAAAGCTGGAAGAAACTGAAGGCTCTGGATGGGTTAAACAGAAATGAAACCCCCTGCACCTCTCGGCTGGCAATGCCAGCTGACGGAGGCAGGGTTCTGTGCAGACCCACACTGCCATGGAGCATAAAGACCTCACCCATCGGCAGGTTAGATACACATTTGTAGATTTAGCTTCACTGATCTTGTGAGGAGCTGGAAGGTTGTGTTTCCAAAGCATGCCGAACTCCGTTTCGCTTCACATACCCAAACCTGAATGTCCCTTGTGAGCAACACACTGATGACCTCTGTGCCCAGGACAGCACAAGAGCCAGAGCAGAGCACCAGTCTACTAGATTCCACTTATGACTGTAGCCACATCTAAAACGTCGTCCCTTGACAGTGGCCAACAAACCCCAAGTACCTCCAGCATAATAGCCAACTCGCAAGGCTGGTGTTTTGACAGATCGTGACAGATACTAGGGAAGCTAAACATCTTGAAGAAGTAGGTTTCTTTGTAAGATCTCATCACATTTTATAAATGCAAAAAAATAACCCTTAGAGATAGATCCTCTTTCTAGGCCCACATGACTAAGCAAAAGCACCCACATAGCTGATGACAGTTTCAGCATTGTGAGCTATCGCAACATAGTAGTACCTTAGATCTATATATCCCAGCAGTGTTCCTGTGAACATCATATGGGCAGCATCTTGACGGTGGAAGATGTCAATTTAAAAACAAAAGGGGGGGGGGGAGGAAGAGGGAACCAAAACAGAAAAAATTATGAGATATTTTCATGTTCCTCTTCTGTATTTTACCTTCAAGAAGATTGATAAAGGAGGTGGATTTAGCTAGTCAAACACTTGCATGGTTCTCACCATAATAACTCTTTACACCAGCCCTTCTGAACTAATATCTATTTTTAGTATCAGGTTTTTAAAGGATCCTCAACTCAATCACTAATTTTGAGCTTGCAATTTACCCTGTAAGCATTTCTGCTGGTGCAATTTGTGCCACTTAACTACTTTGATTTGCAGACACAATTAGTAAGTTAAGCATTTATATATCCTAAACTACACCTGTAAAATGGAAGGCTGCTTTTAAAAACAGCCCATATGCTTAAATTGAATGCAACTCAGTTCAGTGACACATGGATCTCTAAAGCACCCTGCGCATTCCAGAATAAGCAAAAAAACACCTTACTTCTTTTTTTTGTGGCAAAGTTATTCTTTAACTCGCCCATCTTTCTCACATGACTCATTCTAGTCACAAAGGCTCTCAAGAAATAGTACCTTTCTTTGTCAGACTTTTTCAATGATTTCTAGTGCTCCACAGGTGTGGCCAAGGGCTCTCAGGCACTTTTATTTTTATTTATATTGCCAGGTAGGTTGGACAAAACCACAGGATGCTGAATATACAAGCACGGAGCTGACAGCTAACCATCAATTGCTGTGGTGACCGGGACCACTCAAATCCCAGGGTGGGTAGAGGCAAGAATAAAACCAGTAACTGTGATTAAGGTGGAATTAAAAACAAAGAATTCAGAGCATATTTCAAACATCCTTCAAGGAAAACAAAATAAAACACACAAACCCAACCCCCCAAAAAACACCAGACAGACAAATCCTATCCTGAAAATTTCACTCAGCCAAAACTCTTAACAAGGTCAGTTTTAACAAGCCCTTCACCACAAGCTTATAGGGTAGGTGATCGCCTTGCCTCTACAAACTGATGATCTAGGGAAAAAAGGGAACAGGGGAAAGACCCAGAGAAGAGAGCACCTTGGCCAGTGCCATCAGCAGAACTGTAAAAAGAAACCAAAGCTCAAACTGCTTTACCTGTACTGCCTCCCTAATTCACTTCCAAGTCTACCTCGATAGTAATTTATTGTACCTATCCATTTAAAATTAGCGTAGCTCCAAATATGCAAGTTAAAGTTATTATAATTTCGTATTTCTTTAAGGCAACTCTTCGCAGGAAAGATATATTACTATTAGTGTTCTCAGTTCAACACTACTGTCCCCACAAGAGAATGAATTAGAGTTGCCACATCTCCAATTCAGCTCATCTACAAAGAGCAAGGAGAATGATGCAGTAGGAGAATAAGTAAAATAAATCTTGCTCCTGTAAACATTAGTGCATGAAAAGGTTGGAAGGAGGAAATGGTTAAAACTGTCCAAATGTTTTCTTAGGAATAACCTGATGTATAACTGAGTGGGGGAATAAAAGAGGTCAGAACTGAACTTTTCCTGGAAACATCCTTTCCACTGAAAACCAAAGCACTTCGCTGCAGTAAAGAACACAAGAATGTGTGTGAACCCCTCCTCCTACTATTCATCCCATCAAATAACTGTTTTTCATCTGAGATTTAAAAACCTAAGCCATTCTCAGTCATTTGACTAAGACTCTAAAACAACTGAAGAGGGTTTTAGCAAAAAATGTTTACGTACATTTACATTTTTTGTGAGAACTAACTTTGAATTGGGATAAGTAATGGACTATGGTCAGTAATATTATCCCTCCAAAAACAGGTTCGCTGCATAATCTAAGCAGAAAATGGGTCTTTGCTCTATAACCGTATATCAGCATACAGGAAAAATCCTGGAATATGTGCACGTATTGGGGCTAAGGGGAGCGCATTGAGAGATTTCTTTTGATTTGGTGCGACAACATGGCATCCATCCAACTCAGACTTACTTGTGTTAATTGGAATCTAGTTCTGCAGGCTGGTAACACTACCAAATACCATGAGGAATGTTCACTTTTTACATAACTGATGCCCTGGAATTCATTTTCAAAGCCAGGTATATGTGTCTACAAATGAGTCACTCCTCCTCAAGTGTGTATGGGTCTATACATGGGAATCACTGCAGCCCGTACTGAGATGTAGTTGCTTCTGCCTGAAAAACACTACCTGTTTCCGCAGCTTATAGCAGTTAAAGGCTATGGTTCCCAAAATCGTGTTCCACAAGGTAACAGCAAGTTCTTTGCAGCCAGCCACACAGCAATATTACTTTTATAGTGGTCTGATAATAAATCACTATAAAAATTCAATTGTAAGGATGCAGAGTGGTCTGGTACTCAGCCCAAAAGGTTTGAGAAGCACTGCTTTGGAGAAAAAGCCACCTGGAACTCAAGACAGGACATCAGAGAAGCAAAATGATCGCATGGACTGCTCTAGGACCCCAACATTCCCACTACTCCGCAAACACCCTGGTACTTCCAGAGTCTATTAGATACCTGCTGTATTACAACAACTAACATCAGCGCTCTTTGTTTCATTGCAAGACAGTACCCTCAGTGCTCCAGAGCTCCTTCACATTCTGTCAAGACTATTTGGTTTATCCAAATGATATCTCTCTCTCTCAAATCAAACACCTCCTCCAACAGCAATGCTTCCAACTATATTATATTAACTTGGAAATCTCCCAGCGGGCACAGACCAAGCCTGACCTCTTTATCACCTGATCTCAGATCCCTGTATGAGTATAGCTGCTTACATTTTTCACAACGCAGAACTGCCCTGCAGGTTTGTGCTCTAAGAAAATGAGAGTTCTTCAGGTGTGGGAGGCAAGACAAAACCAAAACAATGTTAAAATAAATCTTTTGAGGGAGAACACTTATGGCTCCCCTGTGATGAAGCATACTAAATATACAAAATGTACTATAAAAGTTAGTTCTGTTTTCTCATTCCCAGTTCATAGAAGACCCTGATCCAACTTTTCTTAAAGTCAAGGCAAAAAATCTTCCCCTCTGGGCTAACACTTACCTTTAAATTAGGCCCAATAGGTATCAGTAGCAACTACATGCACAGTTCTAGATCAGGGTACAGAGAAGAAATACAGAGCTCCTTCTGATTTAGACCATATACAAACACAGGCTCACTGAAAAGCAGGAATTAAAGATAAGCAGGTTTTCTACTTACATCCAAAAGCTTTTAGTGTCACTGCAGAGGGGGAGGGAAAAAAGTGAGCTATTCATGAGGTATTGAATGTAAGTACACACCTCTCTTCCAGCAACTGGTAGCCATTAGATGTCTAATAATGGCATTAAAATAACTGTTAATGTAACTCAAATGTTCACCTCCCTCTTTCAAAATTGCAAATATGGTGTTCATGAAAAAAGCAAAGGTGACAAGACTAGCCCTTCTGAACTATTTGTGCATGAAACACAATACGGTGCAGATGCCTGCTACATGAGGTTGCGTAGCTGGTATTAAGAGGAAGTTGTTGTTTAAAAGACTTACGTAATACCAACAAAAATCCCATCTTCCACTATAAAGAGCTTGAACGAAATTCTGAGGTTTGAGGAACATGCATAGAGGGAGATGGACAGGCTATGTTAAAAACTGTTAGGCCTTTGGGTGGAATGATAACTACTTCTCTAAAATCTGTGGGAAATTTTTCCCCTCATTATAATAAATTACAGAAGTGAACACAACCTTGGCAAGAGGTGCTTGAACTACAGGCTAAGGGAAAATAGGCCAATATCTACTCACAGAACAGACATGCCACAGGCAGCACAAGTGCAAGTTTCTCTTGCGACAGCCAGCCCAAGTACCTGCCCTGTCTCAAAGGCCAATAGTTAGGACAAACCTTCCTTCTGCAAAGCAGGAAGACAGGATGGGAATATGAATTGTTATGTTGTGTTAGAGGCTGTGCAGTATCATAAAATCAAGATATTAATGAAGACAAGCCAGTCTGGAGAGTTCCCCCGTTCTAGTAGCCTGCACTCACTTGCTGACATGTACAACAAAAAGACAAAGTGCAACACTGGCTCAAGCATTTACCTCCGATCAGCAGGAGGCAAGGACATCTTCCCCTCCCTTCCCTGCCCCTTCTCCCCCCCCAAAGATTATTTACTTTGCAATCTAGGGCTGTCCAGTGAGAGTGCACACTGTAAACAGCATTTTTATAGTTTGATCCTCGGTGTATGGGGGACTGGGCTAAGGCACAAACACATTTTCCTATAACCTGCTCACTGATTCGAGAAAATACTTTCATTCTTGATTGCAGAGGGATTTCCAAATAGGCTTAACTGCTTTCATGAATCAGACCCTCAGACTGCCATGACTTCTTAGTGTATCAGATACCATTTTATCACACAGGAAAAAAGGATTGTCGGAACTTGTAAAGGACTTATGCGGGAAATAATCAGGCCCTGGACTATCTCAACTCACTCTACCTTGATAAGTAAAAGACCTACCCTTGTCACAACATTAATCGAGGCACAGTGAATACAGAGCCCTACTTTTTCATCTTTATTGCTTAAACTGGAGCTGTCCTATACAAACTGTTAATCCCTAGATCAGCGGCATGCTACAGAAGGCTGGAGACGTTCAGAAAAAATGATACAAAATCAGGTATGGAGGGAGAAATAGGGAAAAAGGTATTGCTCATTGTTGATACGACTTAGAGGATCTCCTTCTGGCAGAAAGGGAGCTCCACCTTGTCCTGGCATTCAGAGCCCCTGATTGCCAGAGAAGTAATCTGGATTTAAGAATGCTTAGCATGGTTGAGGGAAGGGAAGATGACAGTGGCATGACCTGCTCTGGGTAGGACATGGTGAACCAAACCATTCGCAGTCATAAATCAAGAAGAGCAACTACAAAGCATTCTGTCTCGCCTTCCGGATTGGACACCTGATATACCAGGGCTTGGGGGATGTTCTGGTGTACGAAGTCATTCACTCAAAAGGAAAGCCCGTGAATTTTAAATAGGAAACAGAAAGTGTCCAGAATATGAGTTCCTCTGTTCTAGCAAGAAGAACAGTTAAGCAGGTGCAGTAGGAAGTGAAAGATGAAGATCTGATTCAATTATGCATAGCACAGATGAGGAGCAAGACAGTATCTATTCAGGTAGAAGCAGATGGTAGAAAAGAAATATGCGGCACCTGCAATTCATGTAATATACACATATTCAGGTTTAGCATCCAGAGGAGGAAGTCTTTGTGTGGAGTAAATAAAAAGTGTTTAGATAGAGCAGTATAAGCTGTCATCATAAGGCAATGACAAGAAGATGGGAGTCAAAGGGAATTGAAAGAAAAACCTTCAATTTAGCAAGACTGATTATTCCATCATTGCAGTCTTTCAAGTCCCCTAGTCGCTGCACATGCTTGTAGCTCGGTTGGTACAATCACAGCACACCAGAGCTGCTAACATATGTGCAAGGCTGCAATCTAGTGCAAGGTTACACTAGGTCAGCTCAAGAGGTAGGGGAACTCAGGTAGGTAAAGGTTTCATTTTTTCAGATGAACAGAGGTTTTAATTGGAATTGACCCTTACAGGAAAAATGAGCCCACAAAAAGACTTAAGAAAGTACCTGGCATTGCTAGGCTTCCTTGGAAACCAGGGGCTGAAAGGCATTTGGGAGAATGCCCATCTCTCTCCACGTGAGAAGAGACAAGTTCTTTCAGAGCCCCAGTTATCTAGCATTATTCACCTTTAATGAGTCCTTCCAGATCTCTCGCTTCCGTACATTTCCTTGCTTCTAACCTTATGGTATAAGCTTTTGGTTACCACGGTTTCCTCTAATCCCTATGCTCTTTCTGAAGACAGGCATTTTTCCCCTCTGCATTTCAGTGGAATCCTTGCCATACCCTCCATTTGATGCCTCACAGTTTCCCCTTGGCAGAAGTCCCCACTGTCTTATGTGCCTTCCCCTGAGCTTGAGCTGCCGAGGCTAGAAGGTTAAGGTGCCCATTAACAAGGACCAAATCTCTGGGTCTAAGCATTAACCTGGTTGAATGCTGCGTGTTCGGGACTAGACCGCAGTTCTCATTCTGGCTCTGCCTCAGACCCGCTGTGTGACTTTGGGCAGGTCATTTCTCCCATCTGGCTTTCTTGGTTTCCCCATCTGTAGAAAACGGCAAGCCTCATTATCCCTCCCTATACAAAACATCCCGAGATCTACAGAAGACAAACTGTATTGAGAGCCAGGCACTATTATTATTAGAGCTCTGGTGTGCTAAACAGACACTGGCAAGAGACACAACAGCAAAATAAATCCCAGGGTAAAGAAAGCAGACAGAGCAATAAAGCACAAAAATTGAACAAAGAAGGGGAAAAAATCTAGTGAAAACCAGAGTACAGCACTGGGGCACTACTCCTGTGGTCTAAGTATATATGGAAGGATAACACTATTTTGAAGCAGCTCTACAAATCCAGTGGTCCACCCACTCAGTCTTTGTGTTTTTAGAGGCCTGTAGTTTTGGCGAGTCCAAATTGCTGCTCCTACCTAACTCCACACATGGGAAAGACTTTTTGTATGGTTTGGCTTATAAATGTATTGACTGACTACAACTGTACAGCTCAAGTAGGCAAGGAGATGCTCTATCACCTTTTGAGATCAGCCAGGATTATCCTTTCTTCAGCTGGGCAAAGCAACCCGTAAGAAACGAAAAGCGCAAGAAAGCTTGGATGCAGACCTGTAGGACAGTTAAGTGAACTTAAGTGATATTTATAAAACTGCGTATGCAGTGCTTTAAAAAGGAAGATCAGCACAGAATTATAGCATCATCCAGAGATAACTGAGGCTCTGGAATCAATGTAGTTATATGCCTTACTCTACAATGCTACTGAGCAAGCAGCAATTGTGATCCGTCTGTCAGTGTGTCCTTTGCTGTCACAGGATCATTGCTACAGAGACACCACGTTCTGCTCCTTTCCATTATGGATAAGGCTGGAGTGTCCCTGTGATTTTTCTGTACAGGAGTTACAGTGCCCCTCTAACCAGTTTTCATCATATCTCTTAGGCAAAGAGCAGCTTGTATATCTTGGGATTAATATAAAAGAAGACGAAAATTCAAATTCTGTCTTTGCAATTCCTAAGAAACCAGTCACCTTTGCTTTCCAGAGAGTAGCAGAAGCTGAGAGTGTATGAATTTGCTTTTGAATGTTTGGAGTGAGAGCGCGATGAGATTGGCTGTGCCTGCAAAGAGATGGGTTATGGTATGAATGCAGGGTCATACATTGCCTTTGGTGGATTTCTTTGCCCCTTGCTGTTTCAGTTTTCAGTACCATCTCTTCCTAAAACTGTGTGCAGCCTTGTTTCTCAGTTAAAAGGATTTTATTTTTTATTTTTTAAAGCCTGTTTGATGAGTGATATGAACTGCCAGTGAATACTACATTTCACTCCCCCTCATTAACATTGTAAATTAATTTAGGACTCATTTAGATGCAGGATTAACAACCTGAGGACTAATCCACTCTTTATTCAGAGGACATATTCAGGATGAGCAGTCTTTCGTCTCACATCACTCAATTAGTTAGCAGGACAATCTCTTGGGAATAAGATGGTATTTCTGTCTCTCTGTTTGCAAAGGAACTGTTCAAGGTTAAGGCAGAGGTCTGGGAGACACCAGTCCTGGTCCCAGCTCTACTATAGACTTCCTCTGCAACCTTGGTAAAACGCTTTTACACTCTGCATTAATTTTCCCCAATTTACACACAGAGAAGTCAGACTTAGAGTACTGACAAAAGATTAAAAGTAGTGCTTATGATGGTTCAGGCCAGCGTGTTTTATTTCACCAGGGTTAAGGGTACGTGGGCCATGGGCCAGCTGCCAACACAGAAACTTGTTAAGCTGAAGTAATGTATTTAATAAGTTTTCAGTTATGTGCCCCTACCCTTACTTATGTGAAATGGCATTTTATTTTGTGAGCACTCTTTTTCTGTGATGGCACTGTGATTAATACACTATTATCTATATTGCAGGGGCAAAGTCAAGCCCTCAGTTTTCAGATCAGAAAAAAAAACAAGAGAAAATGTTGCTTTTCTTAAAGCAAGTTACCAGTTACAAAACTCTTGACATACTCAGCAGCAATCTTGCAGTACCTCAGTGACGCTGTTTTCAGATGCTCTGTATGTTTGCTAGAGAAATAAATAACATTTCTTGCAATTAACAAATGAAATGCCCCGTTGGAGCTTAGCTCTTACTTGCTGTCAGCAAATCATCTGCAGAAGGATTTCACCGACTGAGTGGAATGAAGATTAAATATATGCTTTGGCAAGTGTCGTTTTCCACCAGAATATTTTCTTGAAGGCACTTTATGTCTAATGATACATTGAGGACCTGTTCCTCTGAGTACAATAAATAAATAAAAATAACCGATGTAGAAAAGAGCCTGACAGACAACCAGTGCCACTTTGGGCATAACCGATGGATGCTACTTATAATCAGTAACACTTGTAAAGCTCAGGCCTTCTGTTCTAGACATGTGCTGCACACATCAGCTTAGCTGAATTCCGCTGTCCCACAAGGAGAGCATTTTTAAAGCCCTAATACAAACTGTTATTAATTGTTTATATTGCAACATTACCAAGAAGCTGTAACCACAGATGAGGACCCCGCGGTGCCATGGGTTGCAGAAAGTAACCAGGAGGAGATACTGCAGTGGTTCACATAGTTTGAAATCAAAGGCCAACTGATGGAGCTCCAGAACATTCTCTACTGTGATCATAAAGAATGAATGATTTTATACACTTTATTGTTGGCTACAGTTTCACGGACAAGGTCCTGACGGGCATTTGGTATCCACTGTGATAGCATAAGAAAAAAAGCATGGAAAAAAATGTCTTTCTGCACAATATTTCTAATCCTAATTGAATTCTATTTTTTTTCAGAGATATAATTGTTCCAGTGTGGTTCCCTCAGACAGATGACAGTGACAAGACAACCACAGCACCACAAATCTCTGACTCCAACTAATAATTCTGTAGGAAGTTTCCAAACCAAACTGTTTCTCTCCTTAAAATACTGCATTTGCCCTCTGGCTAGTCCTTTCAACTCTCCATAAAGATCGCATGTGCTGTCATAACTACAATGAGACTGCTACTCAATGTCATCAAATCCAGCCCACTGACAAAGGCGCTCCTCTAAACCACCTCAGGACTAGAGGCCAGAAAACCTGGGTTTGTCCTGGGGTTGTACAGCTCTGTCTGCAGATGTCTGCAACATTAAAATGTCTGCTACATTAAAAGGACATCACGATTGCAATAATCCTTCTTCCTTAAATACAAGGAGAGAAATGTCTGAAGCTAACAGCACCAAAATCATAGGGATATTGTTAATCCATGAGCTACCATGAATGCAATGATTGTTAGCCTTTCCTGCCGTTTTTATCCTCAGGTACTTGTCCTGATGAGTTTTACATTTTCATGCCACACTGTACTCCCAATTACTGTACATTCAGCAGATTCTCTGTACAGCACATGAAGGGCATCATACGTGACACTTATTACCGACCTACAGAGAGTTAAGAGAAGTGAGAACAACAGGATCCTGCTGTTGGTTTATCATGAGTTTTCTGATCTAGGGGAAGTAGCCATCTCCTACCTGAATTTAGTTGTCATAAATAATATTATTAGGTTTGCTTGCTTTTGGCCCATTCTGCACTCAAATCATTCTGAGCCCTGATCTCCTGCCCACAAGCAAATCAAAACCAAAAAACCCCTCATGCTCACTCATCTTCCTAGTAAGAGTGTATTTCACAGCCAATGTGCCCCAGGGCCATAACCGAAGAAATCTGAAAGCACCCCTCTGACAAGAGGAAGGTTACAAAAACCAGCGAGAAAACAAATACTCTTACCTGTCTGTAATAAGCCAGCCCCGCTGTCTTTGACTCCAAAGTGCTGCTGGATGTCTAGTAACACACCTGCAAGGAAAGAGAGAAGAAACTCAGTGCCTTTAGCCTTTGAAAAGCATATAACTCAAACCTCTTGTGAAGCGTCAGCAAAGCTTCAAATTCCCGCAGTTTAGACACATAACTTCTAAAGTTTGCATAATGGCTTTTTTCCTGTACATGTATGCTCAATAATTTTGGGCTACTACAATAAAAGCAGAGGTAGGTAGATATAACATCATGCAAAGAGTTTGGGAATGAAATCCTCATGCATGAGAAACTGGTCTTTCCTTTCTACTTAAGTAAGATCAGGGTTTTCTTTTTGTTTGTTTTCTGCAGAATCCAGATGCCTTACTTCTGTTATTTTACAGAAATACAGGGAAACTGATTCTGCGACTTACGTGCTTCAAATGGTTTGACAAGACAGACAAATTGAATCCAAGACAAGTTTTAACAAATCTTTGTTGGAAGGAGATATGACACATTGATAGGAGCAATGATGGAAGTTTTCACATTTAACTAGTTCTGGGGGGTTCTCATTTCCAAAACAAATGTAGAAAATAAATTTAAAATAGCTTAGTAAAGGTGGGTAAGTGACCAAATGCTTAGCTTTAAAGCAACTACAAGCAGAACCAAAACCAACCTTCTCTCTTCCCTGAACCCCTAATATATTAATTAGCATAAGCAAAGTTAACAGGTTTTGTAGTATTTACATATTCAGTTAGATTTAGCACTTGGGTATCAAGCATATAAATACATGTAATGTCAGGTACCTATGAACAGGCACGCTTTTGTAACCAACTAGCCAACAGGGAAAACCCACAAAGGAGCTTTTATAACTCATCTTGGGGGACACACATTTGCCAAGCTGTAGATCGTCCAGTTGCATCAGATACAGATCCATAGGCCTGAACGTTTGTCTATGGTCTAAACAACCTGCACTCTGACTTCTTGGGTCTGGGACAGAGACAGTTGCTCTCTTAATATCTGGGACTTCCTTATTTAGTCTACTGCCTTCCGCAAAACTGAGGATATGCAAGTTTCTTTTTTTAAAAACGAGAAACACCATTCTCCAACTATACTGAACATCTATAAAAGTTCACCTCCAGTTCAAAATTTGATCCGAGGCTTTATCCAAAGTGATTCTGCTCATCACTGCAGGTCACAGGAATCGACTAAGCACCAACCTGAACTCACTCACCATAAATATCTTAGCTTTTGGGACTGCCAGGATCACACTAAATGACAAACACAAAGAGATAAAAGACCCAGAGATAACTATTCCCAGAAGACATCTGGGACAATGCCAAGAAAACAGACATAAATTAAAGGTACTAAAGGAAAAAAAGATACAGAGAAGGAAGGAAAAAGCAAGAAAGCTCATTTGTCCTATTCGATATTACTTGTACATCACCATTTACTCAGGGCAGCATTCACATTGGCTTTTAGACTACCAATATCTGCCCAGTAACATTAGTTCAACCTCCTACAACAATCCCCCCTTCCTTACTCTATCAGACTGTTTAGCCCCAAGCAGAGAAAGCTCAGGGTGGGGAAGGGTGTGCATCTTACCAATGTGTATCAATACCTGATAGGAAGACAGAGACAGGCTCTTCACACTGGTGCCCAGTGAAAAGAGGCAAAGGGCACAAACTGAAGCACAGGAAATTCCATTTAAACATAAGAAAAAAACCTTTTTACTGTGAGGGTGGTCAAACACTGGAACAGGTTGTCCCGAGAGGTTGTGGATTCCCCATCCCTGGAGATATTCAAAACCCAATAGGACACAGTCCTGAGCAACCTGCTCTAGTTGACCCCGCTTTTAGCAGGGGGCTTGGACTAGATGATCTCCAGAGGTCACTTCCAACCCTAATTATTCTGCGATTCTATAATTTTCTGAAGTATTAAGTGCCTAATTATATCCAGCCTGACACAGTTTTCCCTTGGCCTTTCTTTTCCTTTGGAGCATTGCTGTCTACTGTAACTCCAACAGGAACTTCTTAGCTTCCTCTTGGATGGCAGATTTACCTCCATTTTCAAAGTGCCCTGACATTTCTTGGCTGTCCTTCCCTCGTTTACTCCATTAATAACTGAGATATCATTATCCAGGCAATATCTGATGAACAAAAATAAATTTTGCATTTGCCTAGCAAAACCCTTTGTGGTTTAGATGACTTGCATACTCCCCTTGGTGTCCCACCCTTTCACAAAAAAGCGGGTCTCTTGCAACCCAACCTAGAAACCTTACTTAGCTTAACCAGCTCTGAACACCTTCAATTTGTGCTCCATTATTGGTTGGTCCCAGACTGCCCACATCAGGTGAAGCTCAGCAAGTCAGAACAACTTGTGGGTACTATAATCCCAATTTCACAGAAGATAAACCCATCAACATTCTCAAGAAGAACATGGAAGAAAGGAGGAAATACCGAATACAGTGTTTTCTTATGCTCTCCTATCATCACTCAGTTGTGCTATACAGAAATGAAATATCCTACTAATTCCCTGCAACTGAGTACCAGACACTCCAGCTGGAGACGCCAAGTCAGAGGGATCCAAGCTCTCCTTACTTTTATAGACACATTCGATACAAGACTTAATCTGAGCAGGTACATTACTGGGTGGTCAAAGTAATGCCCATTCACCTCCACCTTTCTGGTGGATGCCATGCTCCTGTTCAGCCCATCAACTTGCAGCTTCTTTTATTTCAGTAACAAAGGGCTAAGTTTTGCACCCACCTTTCTTTCAGGATGGAGTTTCAACTCCCACTGACATGATGATAGATTTTCATTTTAATAATTAAACTCTGTGAAACAGGCTACAAGTATATTACCTAAAGTCTGCAAAGAAAAACAAAGTAGTAAGGGACACTGCAACTGTACTGCTCCCAGCAAACACTCTAGTTAGGATGGTAACTGATGAAAAAAAATTTACCCTGAAGCTAGTGCAGACTACCCTGATGTTGGTTTCATGGTAGAAACCGCTGTGCTGAAGTGATCACCAAGCAGGATTCGTATCTTCTAAACTAGCAGGTGCACACGGGGCAAGAGCAAGCCAATAACAGAATCTCACCTGTGCAAGAAGCACAACGGCACAACCTCCTGTCCTGCCACAGGATACCAAAGGGACTGATTCAGTGATGGGAAAAGGGAGATTAAGAGCTGTAGCCCTGCCTTACTTACAAACTGTCTGAGGAGGCAGATCCTTTGAGCAGAGGGGTTGGACTAGATTATCTCCACAGGTCCCTTCCAGTCTCAACTACTCTGGGATTCTGTGCTCCTAATCCCATGATGGAATACACACACACATCCAGAGGTCCCTCCACCACCCTGAAAGGTGCCTGCCCTGCCTACAGCAACATATCCCCAGCCGTGCCAGAATGCCAGAGAGGCACATTAAACCACCAAAAGTTACAAGGAGCCGGAGCCTGGGATGTGATGGAAACATAGCCTCTGAAAGAAGAATTTATTTGGATTTGCATCAGAAACCAGAACAGCAAGTGCAAGGGATTATAACGGTGCCTACACAGTAAAGCAGAGGAGGTCTTCCAGTTCGTTACAAAGACGTTATCTGTCAGTGACAATGGCTTTACAGTTCTACAGTGCTTTTTTCCACAAGAGATCATAACGTGTTTTACAAGCTTGAACCACTGTAGCCACAAATGAAATACATTTAGGGACACTGAAGTGCAGCCACCTTGGATTAAGCCTACAACTTTATTCTGGTGGTGCAGAGGTAGGTAGGTTCTGTGGATAGTCAATGCAACAGGTCAATACAGAACCACAATTATAAGTCCTGTGTGAGCTTGGAAGAAGGTCTCAGATGATTAAGAGAGATCTGCATGTCTAATTGGCATGAATTTCCTACTCTATTTTATATTCTCTTTGGACTACAGGTGTTTTGATATGGGATTTAGAGCATTAAATTAGAGGCAGCAGCAAGCAGATGATGCAACACATCTATGAAGTGATATGAGTTTCTCTCTGCTGTGGGAGTTTTCCTGTTCAGCACGCTCACATGGGAAGACACTCCTCCTCTCTTAAATTTGCTCAGCTCTGTTTCCACCTCACCATGGCAATGACTCACCCCAAACTTTAATAAAATTTAGGGATACAATTAAGCAATGATAGACCAGGGGAGAATACAGGAAAATGATAGAGCTTTTGACTTTCTCTTCTGCTTATAGATGATGGGAAGGCAGAGATAGCTGGAGCCAAGCTCCAGACAATGATCATGTTGCTTGTGGAGATGTGCTCCCAGGTGTCTCACAACACCTGATGCAATCCAAGAAAGAGAAGCCGCCACATGTGGCTGACAAGGCCTTTCTGGGATTAAAGTTCATACCTGTGTCCCAGGAGGACCTCAAAATAGCCATGAGCAGCTAACAGGCACCACTCTTTCTGAGACAGCCTCTCAGCAGGGCTGATGGCCATTTGGGACGTCTTTATGATTACATGGCACATGTTGGTGCTAACACCTATTATTTCTTAAGCACATTCGGCATTTTCAGGACTGAACAAACATACAGGAAACACGGTGCCAACCTTCCAAAGTATCTTACCAGCTGAATCAGACACTGTTAATGCTGATGTAGAGCTTGGAACTCAATGAGATGAAACACAGGCAGCACCTAGCCAGAAGTGCTGATCAAGATGGGCACAGAGACAGGACTTACTGGGAAACCCAGAGGAATGACTAGTTCCTTCAGTCCTATCTAAGTTACTTTACTAGGCCTGCTGCGCTAGTGTCCAAGTACCTGACAAAGACACCAAGGCAGCTATCAGAATTTTGCAGGCACTGGGCACGAAGAGGATTCTTAAGAGCAATTTGGAGGATAAAAGGTCTTTGGGTGTAGAGTGTTAGATAGGGAGGGAATGTCAAGTAAACGGGGAAGAGAAACATGGCTGACTTCATCCACTCACAGTGTCAGAGGGTTTCTAGGATCTAATGCAGGATCCAGAGTCTGTTGCCATTTTTAATGACCATTTCACAAACAGTGAATATAAAAGACCTGATTCTGAGGCTTTTGGAATGCAGGTCCACGTATAACGGCCTAAGTTATCTCTGGTTTAGGGGAAAGGTGAATTTTCCTGGAAGTGCACGGTTCAGGTTCAAACAGGGAGGTAGGTGGAACAGATCACGCATGAGGCAAGCTGCTTGCCTAGACTGGCTTTGTGTTCCTGACCACAGCTACAACAAAACAAAAGTTGCAGGACTGGAAGGTCATCTGATATGGGTAAAAAGATGCTCTGAACAGAAGGTCATCTTCGTACAGATGTTTCTTGTGTTAACCCTCATTTACAGAACTACTCCATAGCAGATCTAGTGTGCAGAGTGCCTTGGTTATCCTTTATATTTAAGAGAAACGTGGGGTCTTCACCTAACTACTGCTACCTGTATATATGAATAAAGAGTTGCCATGGTAAGAAACAGTGTTCGTAAGCTAAGTCACAATGAAATCACAATTTCAAAGCAAAAAGACATTACAGCTTTGCTGGGAGAGACCCATTTTCCACTCACCAAAAAAAACCATCATAATTTGATTTCAAACTACTTCCAAGGCAGGTGCAAAATATAGAGTTAGCCTGTGTACCAAGCGCAAAGCCACAGAAACAAAGCCACGGGTTTTCAGCTCACCGAGCCTTGCATCAGTAATGCCAATACACATTCTTTAAACACTGCCTGTACGCTGCAATATCACTGGCCAACATAACTACTTACTTATAAAGCACATGCATGTTTAAAGGTACCTTTTAATGGGGAAAAATTATGGTGCTTGAAAGGAACCAGCACACCACTTTCCACATGATGCTGGCTGGGCACTGACAGCAATCGTGTGCCCACAGTGCCCTGCGTCCTGCCCCACCGCAGCCCTGGACTCGCACCGATCTTTGGGGAGGCCTCAAAGGAGGTGGAGGAGAACCCACACTCACACTCTTGGCTCCCAGAGAGCCAGAGCAGACTCTGCACTGACAACTCTTTTCCCTCCGTTACCTGTTGCTGCCCACCTCTCCTCCTTTATCAAGGCATTTTCCTTTCCTGGCTATGCTCCCCAGTTCCTCCAGGACCAGCTCCCTCAGGTGGAGGTAACTCAGCAGGGATAGCCAAGCCCTGGCCTCCTAGCCATTAAAGGCACAAGCCACCTTCCTACCATCAGGCTCTTCCTCATGCCTGCAGCCATATTCAACCTGCTTCAAGTAATGCATTAAGGAGACATAGGAGTGGTGTACACACCTGTCTGTTCAGAGACATGTGAAAAGATTAGGTGGAGAGAAGTTTATTCTGAGGTCTCTGTGATTGTATCTTGACTGCAACCCCAAGGTGTGACTGCAGTTCACACACAGATCCCTAAGCTTCAAACGAGCTGGCTTCAGCGCAGCCACCCACTAGCTATTAAACACCGGCTTCACAATTTTGACCCTATTTAAATACTCAGCTGCAGAAAACCACCGTGGTCGCCCTGCTGATATTTGTACCTCAAGATAAATTCCCACTGCTACCAGAACTAGCAAGTCTAGAACTAAAACGCAGTACCACCTTCTTTGGATTGCCATGAAAGCATTCCCTGTCTTACATGCAAAAAGAAGCACGCCTGGTCTTTAAGTGTTGCTAAATGAGTGGTGACATCTTGCTTGAAAACATTGACAGGAGCTTCTTTAGGACATACACACAGACTTTTCTTCTGCAAAACTAATTTCCACTGTTGCATGATGTGACATTATGCATTGGTGAAATAGTCTTTGGTTTTGAAATAGTGTTGCAGGATTAAAAAGAAACAAACAAAACAAAACCAGCAACTAGACAAATCAAAACAAGGATTTCCTAAGATCTGCTCACACTGGCACGCAAGAAACTTGTGACCTAGAAAGCACTGAAAAGAAACTGCCAACACCCACAGTGGCATGTTTAGAAAGGGTTTCCCTGAGTAATAAAGCAGAGCAGTGTGAAGAGAGAAATCCAGCGCAGCAGTTCCAGCCGAAGGTCAGGGAGGCAGGGTCTCGGCGCCCAGCACTGCAGTCATTCACAGCCCACGAAACAGTGCTTAAAAACCTGCTAACAAAACCCCAGGGTAGGCAAGCGTGAGAGTTCAAAGCCTTCACAGACACTGACGGCCTCCCACTACCTGCACATCCAGAAAGGTGACGGAGTGAAGGCTCGTCTCAGAAGACCGTGTTTGAAACGAAGAGCAAACCCGTAAGGGCATACAGTGCAGCTCGGACACCGAGAGGACTTGCTGTTGGCCCCGAGCAGCATTCTCAGTGGGCTTTCATTAGGATAGGTGCTGTGCACTCTGCCAAGCACACTACTGCTTGGGAAACGAAATAAAAATTTCTGTCTGCTTTGTAGTGACATTCCTATTCTGAATCAAAACCCAATATTATCCTCAGAGACCTGCACCACCTGTCACACCCACTTTTTCCATTCGATGTTTTTATCATTATTATAATATCGGTGGGGAAGTGTCTGAGCTATTCATTCATTCCCAAAGGCTATTGGCTTACCTGCACAGCATGTAACAAGTAATTAAGCATTAGGAAGAAAAAAAAGGAATGCAATTAATCAAGGGCTTGGAGAAGAAAATATATTAAAAAAACAACTTCTCCCTCTCTCTCTGGCAGGGGCTAGGCAGTAATAAATGACGGTTCCTCTAACATAGCTAGAACTCCACTGTAATGTTGTATGCAAAGCACAAAATTGTCTGCAAGAGTGGGAGGGGATAAAAAATGTTCATCAGGTGTAGAATCGATTAGCACAAGGCATTATTAACACGGGGTCAGGGCGTCTAGGGAAGGTAGCACAGAAGAGCTAGTCCTGCTCAGATTTTAAAAAAAAAAATCAAAACAAAACAAATAGGATTTGTGGCTGCCAAATGCTGGGTGCCTCACTGGCAAAACCACACCCTAATCAAATCCCTCATCTCCCTAATTACAGTGTAGGCCTGTTCCCAGGACTATGGCTGGGAAGGAAGCCCTTGTCAAATGGGGAACATGGGATACTGGGCCAACATGAGCCTAAGAGCTTAAATAAATTCCAAGACATGGAAGATTTTCCATTTATGATCCAATGCAAAAACAGCTCTCACCAGTAAAACTGCAAAATGACATGGGTCAAATCTGAGACTAAGCTCACAGTGTCACTTCGCTCTCCTTTCCACCCCTGCCACACAGCTCCCTATAAAGAGATCCTGAATTTCATCCCTGCCTCATCTCGCTTTGAGACTCCTGCCTTAGCCTATCTTAATCAGCCTTGCAATTCTCACAAGCCAAGGAAAGACTTCAGTTAGAGATAAATGATGTGATTTGGCCAAAAGGGCAGGCTAAAATGAATTGGCATCTAGACCTGAACTTAAAAACAAACTTATTCATTGAGACTTGGAAAGATTCCTTTATGTGGAATGGTAAAAATCAGAAGCTGCTACAACTTTAAACAATCAACAGAAACATAAGTAATAGCTAAGGTTTATGTAAGTTATCTGAAATGATAGGAATCATTAACAGCTTTCAGATGGCCAGACACTTCTCCCATATCCAGCATCTCTATCTCAGGACTCAATTCAGACCCTCTTTCTAGTTTTTTAACTCGACACAAACCAAGCAAGGCACACTTTGCATTGCGATACCTCTGCTCTAACACAGAACAAGACATAATCTTTACTGCGGGAAAAGGCTACTCTTGTGACATTTTAGATGTAAGCAGCAGCCTTACAGATTTTCAGACCAAAGAGCAGAGCCTCAAAAAATAAGAACATTATTATTTCACTTATTCAGATCTTAGAAAATTCAGAGACTCCCCCCATTCATACTCTCCTTATGCATGCTATGGCAGAAAAAAGTGGGCCTGCCACCCAAAGCTCTAGTTATCTTCTGGCTTTCTAATCTTTACAGAAGACTAACAAGTCTAGTTAATTCATGCAATGAAACATATCTCAGAGACTTTGTATATGAACTAATTAAAATAAATAAAAACAGTATAGATAATGATAGAGCAAATCAAGTGCATATGAATTCAGCCAGTGACTCACCACTCCCTTGTTTTCCTTATTGGAAAACTTGGCGTATCACCATACCGGAGTGACAATGAGTCAGGAAACTGGCATGAGCCACAAATTGCAAGGAAATTAAAATAAGTATCTACAAAATCTCTTTTTGGAGAGATTTTGGAGATTTTTGCTGGCTTTGTATGGATGTGGCTATGGACTTCACAGCTCTATTCTCATGGTTTTCTGGCTAGACAAAATCAAGAAAGGAAAGAGTCATTTACACGTTCTTCTAGAGACAATACATAATGATTAGGCTCTTGTTCTCAGAATCAATTTGATGCCTTTACTTTTACATCTTCTTGCTTATATTTTAACCAAATACATTTCAAGCATACTACTATATCCTACTGAATGCTCGATAACACTTTATCTAGTAAATAGGAGTACTACTCACTTAGAACCAGCCAAAGTACATGCAAATACTTTAACAGTACTAAACTGAGCACTAATGGCGTGCATGACACAAGGATAACAGTTCTCAATCTAATTCTGTGCAAGTACAACCTCTAGCTGGTCACTTCTCGCCTGCCTCATTCACGCAGACCATGAGAACTTGCAGTGTTATCTTCTGACACAGCCCCTCTTGGACTCAAGATTTTCAGGCAGGTTGGGAAGAGGAAGCCCACCAAAAAGCTGGTGCTATCAGGTGTACCTTCTATGCACAAGCAGCTATGTCTCTGGGGCTGTCAATACCTCACATTCCACTATAGTAAAACTTGATTTAAAATGTTAAACTAAAAAAATTATTTAGAGAGGAATAAAAAATGCAGGTTTCAAGGTTGTGAAGGCTAATGGAAGAAAGCCTCTATGTTCTCTAATGTCACAGACTCTAGCGAGTGAGGATTTTTCACCCACCCCCTCCCCTTTATAGCCACACACACTTTTGTGACACAGAAGACTGAGAGATGAGTGAACAACTGGGGTAATTAGCGACTGATGATTTACAGCAGATGACAGCTAATTTCTCCAGTTAAGGAGATTTCTATCAAATCTGTAGAAATATGCACTCAGATTGGACTTACTTCCAAGTGACTGCATCTCATTTCTCATTTGCATTTTGCTTCTGCTTAGCAATGCCTCGAAGCTATTTTGGAACATCACAAGCTATCCAGGACACGCTGGTATATTTGTATGTAACTGTAAAGAGCTTTCTATTTTCTTTTTTACTACAAAGAATGTTTTATAAAATGTAGGGGAGATTCCAGATGCAGAGGTACCCTGTACAGAGTGGCCTGCAGAAGAACAGCAGCCTGGCAAGGAACGTCAGGCACACCCCAGGGAGGTTTCTGCTGCACAGAACCACCAGTTTCTCACTCAAAGCACAACACGTCCACTGTCATGGTCCGGGGCTAATAAAGAGTTCTGGTAATCAACTTCATGTCAGGATGGGGGTATATGAGCACATCTCCAGCACTCCTGCCAAGCTGAATACTGATTTTAAAAAGAGGCTCTGCAATGTTAGTTAATGTCCACTACATAAATCTCCTCCTGGGACCTAGATCTGGAGAGGATCATGAGGCTTTAAGTGCAAAAGCAGGAAAAGCTGGAATTGCCTATAGCATACCCTCCAGAGGTGAAAACCTGGATAAAACTGTGATGCCAACTTGGTGCCCACTTCTAAGATGACAGGAAATCTGTGGGGAAAAAAAAAAAACAAAAAACCAAAAAACACAAAAAAAACCCCAAGCCCTACTATTTCAAGTAGCTACCTAAATCTTCCTACTTTAACTTCCAGATGAAAAGGCTTTTGGCTGCAGATAAAAATACCTGACCTAATGTTAGTAATCCCAGAATGGCCCTTACTGTTAAATATATGCTTTAAACATCTCTGAGACACCGCTGCTCAACACGGCAAATAGGTCTATGAGTCTGTCATCCTGCATAAAGAAAGGAGGATAAAGCTACTCCAGGTCCACCCTTGCACGCTGCTCCCTTTCATCCACCTCTTTTCCCTGTTCGCTCTAGAGCACCATAACCAGGACTTTCCGGGTCTCCTCACCCATCTCCAGATCTGGAGGGCACTATGATCCGTACAGCAGCTTCTCCTACCCAATGCATACTCCCCTCCTCCTTCCCTCTCCCCATTCTTGTATTCACTCGGGGAACTCTCCCATCACAAGCACGTTGATCTACACAAGAATCCTACTACATGGTGCATTAATATATAACGCATGATGTAAATAAATCAGAAGGTCCTGTTTAGAGGAGCTTTTTTCATATCCTCACATGACCCGAGGAAGACATTTTTTGTGCAGATGAGGCTTGAGGATATATTAATACACACTGCCAACGTAGCCTCCTGGAACCGTCTTGTGTTTTCTTCCATAACTATTTAAAGCAGCCATTGCAGTCCCCTAATCACAGGCATTTTTAAATCTGTGTATGGGTGGAAAAGCCCTTCTGTCATTGCCCACTGCAACATCTCCCACTGACTGAAAATATCTTTCCCTAAGCACAAAGCAATGCGACACTCCTCCTCTTCTGCACACACAGATGTGCATGTGCACGCACCTCCCACAGAAATGCGTTAAGCATTTGTATTTCATTCTGGGTCCTGGTCAAGCCGTGCTAGAAAATGATCAAGCACGGTGCACAACTGTTGATGGCTGCGTTAGTTATTGTAAGCAACGTGTCTTTAAATTGATCTAGCTGACACGGCAAGTGGCTTTGTACAGTTAATTAGTAAGGCACACAGGTATTCAAAGGAAGATCTGTATGGGGCACAAAAGCTTATTAAGGAACCCAGAGCTTACCCACAGCACTATTAGGGAAAAGAGAAAAGAAACCAGCTTTGGAGTTATCACAGGAGATTATTTAAACGCATCAGTCTAGCTTCTTAAATATGACCTATTAAAGAATTTACTATGTTCTGCAATAGCTCCATGTCTGATATAGCAGTAAAATCCATGTATAAAACCTTACATCTGCATGAGGGTGTGTACTTAGATGAAAATAGAGTGCACTAAAATAAGCATGACACCTAGGTCTTCTCTATAACTGGAAGCGGTCATTGATGTAGCCACGTGACTGACTGTAGATACCAGGAAATCCTCATAGCACGAACAGGGCTTGCCCTGTTTTATTTATAGAGTGTTTTATTCAGTGCGAGTTGTACCAATTTCTGAAGCTAAAACACCCTCCACAGCAACGTTTTTGGTTTTTGCCTAGCCGCATTGCCACAGGACCTCTATGAGCTGGGCTACGGTAACAGGACAGCGATGCACACTCCTAAATGACACACCCACGTTAGCAAAACCTGAATTCAACCCAGCTTAAGAGTTCCCAATCCTGACACTACATCACTGTTTAACCTTGGGTAAGTTATTTGATCATGCAGAATTCCAGAGTCTGCATTAGCCTAATGAAGATAATAACAATAATCATGTGTGTCACAGATACAGTAGGGCTTGGTTATTATGTTCTTGTGAAGTGCTTAGAAGAGCCCCAGATGAAAGGGAAATTAGGAGAAGGAAGATTAATTAAAAGACATGCATCCCAAATAAAAAACAGACAGGAACATTTTTGTTGTTGCTGTTATTAGGAGAGAGTGTCTCTCTGATTTAGGGCAGCTTTTATTTCTATGTTGGTAAAGCAGACCCATTTTAACTACTTTCCATGTTCAAACTTTATTTGTAGATTGTGGGTAGGTGATAAAGGCCGCTGAGCCTCTGATATTGCAAACATAAAGGCCTTTGATCAAAGGTCTGATTTCACAGTTACTGGCATCTGTGATATGACAAAGCCGACAGGCCTGTCTCTGTTTTAACTGTTGCAAGGCAAGACAAGGCATCAAAATTTTACTGCCCCTCTGAAGGAAAGACGATGATTGACGAAAAGGAAACATTTCCTGTAGATAAACACACCATAGTGAGCATAGTCACTAGTGAGAAATATTGCCATGAAATTATGTTAAATTCCCAAGTGCTTGTTAATAACAAACTTGCGTGCAAACGGAAACATCTTTTCTACAGTGCTTTTTATCTAGGAAGTACTAAGCGCTTATCATTTAGGTCAGTACCATTCCCCGTTTTAAACACAGGGAAAGGAACACAGTGGGAGATGCAGCAGTACACCTGAGCTCACGTATAACTGAGCAGCACAGCCCAGAAAGAGACTCAAGGTCCCTACTTTTTCCCCAAGCCTCAGCCTGGTCTGCTATCCGCCGGAGTAGGCTTCCTCCTTTGCCAAAGATGAACCCTAGTTCTTCCTGCAGGAGAGTTAGATGCTGTACTTCAATTCAGCATCATCCAGTGACACACACAGTTCTTCACTGCATGAATTTCAAAGTGATACCAAATTCCATGAACTATCCCTCAGGGCACTCAGTAATGAATTTCTTAAAAAACAGGTGAGTACAGGAACCTGGGAAAAAAATTAATAGTTGTACATTCTTTCCAGGACATAGAAAAACTTTTTCTTTACCTTGCAGAAAAAGTTTTCTGTTTTTAAAAAAACAGGCTGGTACTGAACCCTTCATTTCTCAAGAGTCAGATTTTTTTAAATTGCTGTCAGCAAGTCACCTACACTTTAATTTGTGATAATTAACAACAGAGTAGAAGAAAAAAGGACATAGCCTCCACTCGTTTCAGGAGACACTGCAATACAGCTAGCTAAAGAGGGCGTTTGGGTTTCCCCCCTTAACTATAAACAGTGAAACGCTTTAATTTGTTAAGCTTCTGCTCATGAAATGTGCATTAATTCCTTAATGACAGGTGTACCTCAGAGTCAGGACAGCTAATCACAAGATCAAGAGTTAACCACAGCACATAGCTCATACTAACCCACATCTTTTTCAAAGAACAGCTTGGCAAGGTCCCATGAGCCAGTTCACAAGAAGTTTATAGGAAAAAGTTATTTCCTAAAAGCAGAACTAATAACCTCTGTTTTCCTATGGCTTTATGTCTTGAGACAGCATTCTCCAATGCTGTCAGAGGTGGCAGATGTCCAAAGTCTTTTGCCTTTGTGGTTTCTTTCACATCTAATAAATGTTAAGCTCACGTTACAGGGACTCCCTCATTTCCCTGGCTCCAAATTTCTATGAAACCTCTAGCAGCATTGTATCTTTCAGAAGTTTTCCTTCTTCAAGTGTGACCAAAATTGGCCAATGGATTAAAAGAGTACAGGGTGAGGGGAATAAAGAATAACCTAGAGAGAGACTGACTTACAAAATACCCTCCGTTTAAAAAAAACTGCTTCCATTGCAATTCGTGTCTTCATTTACTGGAATTGCTGAAGTTCTTTATTTTGGTCATAGTGGCCACATTTTATTCCAGAGTGACTTTCCTGTTTCAGAACAGCTATATGCGTTATAGATCTGAAGTCAGCCATAGTGGCTTTTCCTTTCTATACCGAAGCAAATCAGCAGTATTACTCCACTGTATCCATAAACTCGGAAATGCGTGCATTATCCACATCAGTTACAGCTCTCACTTCTGTTAGTCAACATTGTCAGTCTTTTAGTAAAACACCACATGACTCTGGTGAAAAACAGACCGAGCAAAATTTCTTGCCATGACGTTTAATAATCTTAAGTTTCATAGCTGGCCTATAAAATATCACTTTCGGGATAGACAGTCTCTAACTCTCATTCCTTATCTCAGGATGTTTTTATGTGCAAAGTAGAAAACTTAAATCTTCAGAGATAATAAAGATTGGGCACAGGTGCTGCACATAAGGAACTATCACTGAAATAAAGCAAACAGTATTTATCTTTCCCTCTCTACCCACACCCTACTTTTGCACAGTAATATCTAAACAGCTGAAGAAATGGGGTCAGGAAGAAAATGCTTAGCCACCGAACTTGTACAGAACATAAAAGGCAGAGCTCCCTTTGAAGAAACAGCCTGGTGGGGTCCTGTGAACATGCTTTCTCACTGAATAGAGAAGAAAAAGAAAAGATCCATTTTAAATTAAAAGGCAACCTAGTCCTCAACCTGAACAGCAATCCACGCTCTTTGGTCCTGCACTTCAGTCACTGGTATTAAAGGTACTTCTTTTAGGACACACGTCAATCTTTTTGATCATTTATTCTTAATTTAGATGTTGAGCAGAAAATAAAGCATCTTATTTGTATGCCCATTAGAATGCTGCATAATACAGAAGGGATGAAATAAAAAAAAAAAGCAGTTCCAGTCCGAGGCAAAGGGGAAAAAAAAACCTCAGTGCTGTCTGATTATTGAAAGTAACTCACAAAAGTATTGCAAAGTGCCTGTGTGGTCAGTAAATTTAAAGTAAATGAGAATTCAGGAAGTACTGCAAACTCTGAGTACCAAAATCGGTGCTATCAGATAAAGCAATTGTCAGATAAAAGAAACTCCTTGTCAAGCATTCTGCTGTGGAGGTATACATGTTGCAGGTGGAGAGCAGACTTAAGGTCTTGCATAAGCGTGGCATGCCCAAAAACCTTTATTGCTTCTGCTCGTGACATTGACTGGAATCATGCTTGACTACGAGTACCCACATGGTCTGCAAGATACTTGGTGGGAAGCTGGGCTGTAGAGCACCTGCTGATCGCTGCTTATGTCAATCCTTCGGTGCTGACCCCAGAGAAGTTTGGTCTGTATAGAAGTGCAGAACACACCATAGTACGGCTATAGCTCACCGCTGAACGTGTTTTAGCATATATAGATGGTAGGTAAATCCACAAGGACCTGACAAGATAGATATGCGAGCTACCTTAGCACTAAGAACTTTACTTTCAAACAGACAAATGCCAAGCTAGCGAGGGCTCTTTCAAGTCAGTCCAACAGCCAGACACTAATGCCACCCAAACACCAGCAGATAGCTCTGTGCAGGTCTGAACAGGCACACCAGGTGTTCCCAGGAGGTACGCACTTTACCGAGGGAGCTGCAGCATTCCTCACCAACCTCCGCAATGGAATGGTTTTCAGATGGGGTCCCAGAAATCATTTACTCTGTCAGCCATTCCTCACAAGGTATTGGGGGTGATGGAAATGAAAACAAGAGAAAATTAATCTTTTCATTAATTTAGAAAGATGCAACTCACGACTCACAGCAAGTTTCTATAAATAAATAGCATTGTTTAAATCTTATTTGTAATTACACTTCAAGCCAGAGACTTTCAAAGCTGCACTGAGAATATGGCATCCACTTGTCTAATTTACTGTTATTTTAAGTAGGTACTGTATGCCCAAATTCCCTTGGCAGATTATATCTCAGCTTAAGTGTTTTGCTAGAGGTAATTTTCACGTGTTCATGACAGCAGCAATGAGAGGAAGGAAATAAAACAAAAGAGAATTCCACCTAGTTGTCCAATTTCTTCCTCTCTCTGTGGCAAGTTGAAAGAGTTTTGTGCACAACTGCAAAGCTGTACACTCGCTGCGCTCTGCCTGGTTTGGCACGTAGGAGAAAGTGGAAGTGAGGAAGGACCAAATGCAAGTGGTTTGGGAAAGGAAACAAACCAGTAGGTTTTCTTTACCAGCCATGCATTTCTTAAAAATATGAAAAACTGCTCTTTGTGCTACTTTTGCTCACTATACTAGTCACTTGTTCATTACAACAACGGTAATTAATAAGGAACAAAAACTCATAAGTAGATGACCTTGAAACTCCTGTTTATACTTCAGCCGCCTCCTGCAGTCCCCAACCACAGACTTAAACTTCATAAGGATCAAAAATGTATAGAAAAGTAGAAGTTACTGATGGGAAAATAATTTGTGCTAATGCATATATAAATCTGGAACACAAATCTGCCTATGAAATGAGTCTTATTAACACCTTGCTTGAAATACCCCAGGCATGCTTAGAAGGCACCTGGTGATCCCCAAGGAAATTGATGCAGTTTTGAGGAATTGTCACATAGCTGGTTGTTCTTGAAAAGTTGGACAGAGAACAAAAATGGTTGGAGAAGTGCCTATCATGTATCTACGGCTTTTTAATACTTATTGCAGTGCTGCAGTGTTGCATGAAATCTAAGACATGTAGCAAACACATGGAAAATTAGCAGCCTCCTAATATATATCACTGCTAATAGCCAGAAAGATCATAGTCGCCCATTTATTCACTACGAAAGTTGAGTTGGGAAAGAGTTACCATCTGTCCTTTTCTCAAGGCACTGTTTTAACTAAGAGATTTCTACATGAAAGTAAAACCAAATCTTAAAAAGCTATATTTACTAGGACTGTAAGATATAGAGGTTTTTTGGGGGGTTGTTTTTTTTTTTCCAGATAAAAAATTGGTCCCTAAATCAGTTAAACTTTTTTTTTCTGCTGCTAGACTATCTGGACTGCTCCTCCCTCCATTAAGAAACTTGCCTTTCACATCAACTCAAATTCCCATGCAATGGATTTGATTTTGGTTTTGTCTCCTGCTCATTTTGCTCCCAATTTGTGATGAAACCAACTGAGGAATCAGAACTGCTCCATGCACACTAATTCTGAACCCAAATATAGTGGTTTTTCCTCCTCTGTTCAGAAACACGATCAGCAGTTTGGTTTTTATATGATCATTACTTATAAATACACACATAACACTATCCAATCTTGAACCGACTTCAGATTTCTTTCTTTACTTCGCTGCATTCCTACCAAGTGTCTGCTACAGGTAAGAAAATACAACTTGGTGTCTGAAATGGCAGAGACAGAGATATCTCTTGCAATTACTTTTAAGTGACCTGGAATTTCAGAGAACACTTAATTCATCTCCTCATAGCTGGGGTCACAAACTGCTGTTCCCTATCTTCTGATGCTCTAAGGGCCCAGAGGAGGACTGCAGATATTCAGGGACAACTGACAATGGTAGATGTTAGAAGATGCAGGTGTTACAAACGACTAAGACATTTATCAAATGCAGACACACTCCATCCTACCTCTACCTTCTTTTTTGCATAACTTCCTAGTTTTATGTTTTATTAATACCACTTTTTGGGGGTGAGGAGAAAGAAAATATTCAACCTCAGGCACACCACCCTAGGATATTGCAAAGAGAAAAGACTGCATAAAACATCTATAGACATAAGGATCTTGCTGTGTGCTGGAGGCATAATACATCTCCATTCAGCTAAACTGTGCAATAGAGAAGTGGAAAAAAACTGCAGAAATTGCTTTGAAAACAAAAACAAAAGAGTGTTTTCCTAGAGCCATCATCAGGTTTGCTTGTCAGATCAGATGCCTTTTTTTTTGTGCTCCATTCAAATGCAAAGAAAAAGCTTGAAGAAAATTGCTAGTTCTGGTATTTACACCCTTCACATACGCAGCTGGAGTGAGATTTCTGCCGTGGTGGAGCAAAAGCATCAACAAAATAGTCTAAACCTAATGGCAGTCATACTGCAAGAACTATTTAAACATATATGCAAAAGATTTCTTGATTCCCTACCACATACTCTCTAATAAACTTCATGCTTACACAACTCCTAAGTACCTATATTTACAGCAAGTTCTAGGGAAATGGGCCGTTTCAGGGTAAAGATTATGATCCTGGAAGTAGGACTGAAGGAAGGAGGTTAATAAAGGTAGATGGAGTCATGAGAAACCACCTCCCCACTTCACTAAGGAAAGCAGAAGCTTCACAGAAGCTCCACAGAAGGCAAGTCTTTTTGGAGTCACCAGCAGACATTTGGCTTGTTTTAGCTTCCCGTCTGACAACAGCATACACTCTGCCTCATGCTGCGACTTTTTAAAGAAACACTTGCAGAATCAGTTCTAACTTTTTAAGAAGTAGGATTTAAGAACTGCCGTCTCCTCTGTGTTTGTTTACCCTTGCGATATTTGGCACTCTCCTTAAAGCAGTTGTTACTGCAGTTACTGCATTCTTTTAAGACTAAACTCTTCAAAATCACATGGTTGTGCAGAAAATAACCAAAACAGAAAAAAACAGGCTCCAAACTCAGAATACAACTCAATCACACCCAAAAAGTACTTATTTCTAAGTTTCATGGCAAACTTGAAAGGCCTGCTTGTTACTGTGTCCATAGTTGTGGCAATTATTATCTGAAGAGAGTAAGTTTCCATCAGACACCACCACCCCCCTTTTACTTATTTTTTGCAAACAGAACAATGATGATTCCCAATACAAAAAGCTTGCTCAGACATAAGACAACAAGGCCAGGTTAACAGAGAGACAAATGAAAGGAGAATGCAAGAAAACAACGCATTGTTTCTGTCCTTCTGGCAGGTATCCCGATAGGACAAGAGGAAACGGCCTCAGGTTGCGCCAGGAGAGGTTTAGATTGGACATTAGGAAAAATGTCTTCACCGAAAGGGTTATCAACCACTGGAACAGGCTGCCCAGGGAAGTGGTTGAGTCACCATCCCTGGAGGTATTAAAAGACGTGTAGACGTGGTGCTTAGGGACATGGTTTAGTAGTGGACTTGGCAGTGCTAGGTTAACGGTTGGATTTGATGATCTTAAAGGTCTTTTCCAACCTAAACAATTCTATGATTCCATCCTGACCAACTCAGTGCCCTCTTTTTCATGTAACTGCTACGAAACAAGCCCCGTGCCTGTAAAGCTAGAAGTAAATAAAATCCTCTGCCATTTGCTTTGCTACCAAACTACTACTATGGCTATCTGGCCTGATAAAGGACAAATTATTTGTCTGGTTTTTACCCCCACAAAAATTTAATTTCTTTACCTTTCTTATCTGATCAGCACAGTGTCCCAGGACCTTGCTTATCAGCTGCTTATTCCCACCTGCCTGCCCTGCCCTGATCCACTTGCTGCTGCTCCCCAAGTCACCTGCCAAAGCAACTACTTGTGTGGCCCCCACAGTGAGAGGGGGAGCAAAAGCACCTGGAAGGGAAAGGGGAGGGAACAGGGAATGTGTGTTTTTGCTTTACTTTCTCCTCCCTGCAGAAAACAGTAATTAATTTGCTTTAGAAGACAAAATTAACAATGTTACTGCCTACAAATAATTCAAGTAAGCCTTCAGAAATGACCAAGCACATCTTATTTCAGCAGAAGCATGTCCTAATGCTTGCCTTCATTGCTCCAGCTAGATACAGACTAGTTCCAGAGCCTCCTGAAGTGATTTGAGTTGCATCAATTTCCTCTCCAAGTCCTTCATATTAATTGATGTGCTCTGAATTACATCATCAATTTCTATCAAAGTACAGGTATTTAAATACCATCCATCATCTTATTTTTACCTAAAAGCCCCTACCCTCCTTCTCCCTTTCGCACATACACTTGCTCTCTCTCTCTCAGCATAACACAGGGAAAGCTTCATGTTTTAATATACACTAACATCAGCTGCAAACAAGAGGTGTGAAAGGAAATTAGGTATGCACGTCAACTCATTCACAAATTAACTGCCTATTCATTTGCAGGAGCATGGTGCTTTGCCACACTGGAAAGCACTTGCCAAACAAGAGGCAGCTAGGGGAGCATCAGTATTTTTCTAGCAGCTTGAAAACAACTGGAGCAGGTAGATGAAAAGATACCTTTGCTGTTCTCAGTTTCCAAACATAAGGCAGACATCAGCATCATCACCAACATTCGGATATTAATAATTAATTAACTTACAGGACCACTGTGAGTATTGATTATTTGTGAGGTGTTCTTATATGCTAGACAGTCTTGCTATGCTAGGTGGGAAAGCAGAGCTAGAGAGGCTGTGCCCAGTTATCCAAGAGCCCACAGCAGGTCTGCAGGGTGGTCACTCTGGAACATGGGCCATCTGTGTCTCATGTGTTCCTGCTGAAGTCCCCTGACACGACTGAGCCTCCTCCCTATCCTCTTTCTCTTTGCTGCCCTGCTTCCAGCACCACTTCCAGGGACGCAGCAGGGTTAAAGAGCACAGTGACTTCTGCAGTAGGATCCATTCCTGTGGACCTTAGGACTCCGCGGTAATATAAATACCAATACTTCATGGCAGTGTCCAAAACCTAGCTTGAGCTCTCTGTTCCTTCTTCCAGTTATCCCTTCTAACACAGGAAAATAAAGTAGTAAAATCTTGATCTCAGTTGTACAGTATGAACACCCTGCAACTGCCCTGTATTCACACTGATGTGAAAAGACTTCAGCCCAGCTATTTTCCTTATAAACTTCAGATTACTCAGCTTTGATCAAAGATATGAATATCATTTTCTTTCTGAAACTTTGCAACCCAAAATAAACATTCCTCCTTCACAATCAAATATTTTTATGCAAACCCACTACCAACATTTCACAGCACGTTTGAAAAATAAATGGTTGCAGCCTATCAAGTAAAGCATTTTGCTTAAATTACACACTCTTCTTTCATAAAATTACAGAATGTGGTTTTGCCTTCTCGCCGTACCAGGGACTGCACAGAAGTGCACTGCAGCACTGTTATTGCTGCTGCTGCACCAGATACGCATCCTGCAAACTGCTTAGACCCAGTCTTCTGCTTCATATTAAACAACATAGAACCCCATTAATTTGTTCAGAAGCAGAGATAACAATGGTCAGCCTTACTGGTTGAGGGCTGCCAACAGCAGAGATCCCTATTATACATAAGGAAAGGCCAGTGAAAGAATTACTGTATATAGCACAGGTGATCCATGTGCTAAGCAGAGAGCTCCGTTCTCCCGACAGTCATTGTTGTTATTCGTCTGCACAGAACACTGCACGAGAGTGTCCTTAATTGCAATTCCTAACTGTAAATGGAAATAATACATAATTAGTGTATAACCAAAAAGCCTTCCCCAGGCATTTCAGATTTGTTTAAGAGGCATCCATGACTACTTGAGTAAGCATCAAAACGCCACTAAATTTTAGAGCTGAGCAGAAAAGTAAAAATATCTGGAGCTTAAAGTATCTTTGTACTTCAAGACCAACCTCCATCCACAGGCTAGGTTACATCATAAGCCCTTGAAGATCTGAATAGTTTGGTTAATTGCATTTACTTGTCATGTCCTCTTATTTGAGAAATCCATACTAAGGCTATGAGTATGGTAATGGTTATAATAACAACAGGGGATGCCCAGAGGATAAAACTGATTTAAAAATCAAACAACAAAAGAGTAAGGTTTAATTTGTCAGGGCTCCTAAAAAACAACAACAAAAACCACCAAGATGAAACCCAACTGAAATGACGAAAACCAGATGAAAGTGCAACTCAGATCCATCTCTCCTTTCATCTCAGCATTAAAAGTTTTCAGACTTTAAAATAAATAATATATTCTTTCAGTTTATGACATAACAATTAAACATACGGCCTAAAATGAGAGACTGGGTGCTAGCTGAAACTCAAAGCATGTAACTAGTGATTTCAAACCAGCCAAAGGCTCATAGCAATATCTGACCCTTCCACTAGCTGATAGGAATTAAAGAACAGAGCACATTATTCAGGACATTCTTGGATTTTGCATAGCAAACACCTCAGAATTCTTCCTGCAGTAGCTCTTGATCTCACATTTTGAAGTCTCCTAGAAGAGGACAGCCTGGTTCTCCAGCACATCCTTCTGCTGGACGGTTACACTGCTGCCAAAGAACACAAACTTCTCTCTGCAGCCAACATTTTTACACATATAGCAGGCACCTTCTGCACCCCAGCACCCTGCTCATCACCACGGCCTTCTCAGGGCTTTCTATTACGGCACAACAGACAGCTTCTTGGTCTTGCCTGAGAGGTGTCTCCACCTAGATTAAACAGAAAGAGACCATGCTGAGGAGTTTAAAACATTGAAAATTCCAGCTCAGAAAGAGAGAGCTGCCAGTGGCCAACATTTCTAAGGGCAAAATTACAGCATGCGGGAATTACAGATCTGCAGACAAACCAGCAATTTGTGAGGAATTCAAGTCTCCAGAAGCGACAAATTAGGACCACAACGCTAACAAAATTAGACAGAGTCTCCTTTTAACCTCATCTCTATTTTTAAGGGCTTTTTTTTTTTTTAAAGGCTTTGTATTTGTTGTGTTGTTAAAGTTTCCGTGAAATTGGGCCGAGAGCGACTGTTTAGGAATGAAGTTTCCCCATAATTTACTCTCATTACCTTAGGATGTGTGAAATGATGCCCGTGCCTGTACAAGGAGGTTTCTCTCAGCAATTTAACAGAGTGACAGAGTCGCACAGCAAAGACAAAACTCAGTTGCAACAGGAAAATTTCCACAATCTTTGCAAATACACTGCTTGACAGGAGGCTGTCAGCTGTAGGGGTTTTTTTTTGTGATGATCCCTTGCATTCTTCAGTCTTCTCTCCAGTTGGGGACACCGCTAGAGCCAAAAGGCAGCTCTTTCCCAATGTGACTCTTGCTCATCCATATGTCAATAGACTGAACCATGGAAAAACAAAACAAGAACCAGGCCAATTTCCACCCCCCTCCACTCAATAACAATAAAATCACACAACAGCATCTTTAAAACCACGCCTGTCCACTTTGATAATTACTCTAACAGTCCATCTAAGCATGCCCTCTCAGCCCCCGTCTCCAAAGAAGAAACCAAAACCTGAAGGAGAAGGAGGAAACAGCTCATCTGCTGAATACAATGTTCGGAAATGTGAGGTGAACATTCCTCACTAAAGCAAGATGAATGTTCCCACCCCAGCACAATGAAAGGATTCATATTTCATATATTTTTTCCATTGTTTGAGCTTGCTTGTACATAAGTAACTACATTTAGCAATCACTAATGGGAGACATTTAGCAGCTAAAAGAGATTAATGTTTTTAACAGTACAATAGCAGAAGCAACAAGGCAGACTGCACCCTGTTCAGTTCCACCAACGTTCTCCAATTCTGACACAGAGATCCACCCTTCCATGGGCACAGTTACCGCTGTAACACCCATCAGTGAGATATGCAACACCCACTGCCCCAAATGAAAACATCACATTAAATCATTCACAAGGAGGGGGCTGCAGCAACGAACCCCAAAGGAAACCAAATGCCACTGTTTGCTGCTTAGTCTAAGCAGGGCTCTTAAAAAGCTCTACTGCACAATGCTGCCTCAATGGTTTTCAATGATAGAAAAAGTGGATACAAAGCCTGTGTGGAATCAAACAATTCTGGATTGAAACAAGTGAATACTTTGAAGTGTAAAATATTTAAATGAGATGGCTTCATGACATAAGGAAATATCCTGTAGGTACTGATGGAGGCAGTGGATTCAAATTTGCACGTTGAAAACGTGTTGGTTTGACTCCAAGGGGTTCATCAGACAGTGAAAAGGATGACTGAAGGACTTGTGCAGAGCAGGCAGACCTGGCAAGTCTCAAAGCCTGATGGCCATTTCACACTCGTGTGCTGCTGCGCCTCGCTCCTCCTCAAAGTGCAGCTGCTGAGGCAGGTGGGTCTGGCACACAGGGTCCTGCATGGGGAAAGGGCAGCAGCCCTGTACCCCAGAGAAGGCACAATGCCCAGAAGATCTGAATAGAAACAGCGAGAGAGGCTTTTCCAACCTACAGTGGGTTTCAAATAGAAGTGTTCCACAAGTGACTGCTACTGTCTTGAATGACCCAGCATCCTTGCACAGTTATCACTTGACACCAATTGCCGGTGATTTGGGTTGCTGCCTTTCTTTGTGTATTTAACAGAAGCCTCATAACACTGCCCTTTCTAGCTTTCATTACACACGCTGAAAGCGCTCTTCAACTGGACCCTGTAAAAATATAACACAGTGTTTATGGACAAAGACAAGCTTCAGAAGACTGGCAAGGAATTAAGTGTCCTTAAAACTATTAATTGAGATAGAAGAAACAGGGAACACTTATCAGCACAGGCTGCTGGCACACAAGGTCATAGCAGCAGCCAGCAATGGCAGGTGCAAATGATGAAATCTGTGTCCAAATTCTAGAGGGACAGCTTTCTAACAGAGGAGCTCTTCTCCACTGGGGCTGGTGCCACTGTTTAATTTGATTACACACAAGTGAGAGAAGGAAAGAAACAGAAAGAGCGAGGACCCTCTAAGCACCCATGCTGAACTTAAAGGGCGCATGCAGCTGCAGTCTCGGCAGCAGGGGTACTGAACAGTGGTCCACAGCAAAATTACAGGGGGATCAGACAGCTGACATGGCATGATCCTTTGGTAGACAAAAAATTACTTGCTTTCCCCTCAGCAAACCACATGCCGCATAGCAATTTTGGCTGGAAAGACGCTATCCCAGATTTAAAGGGAAACTAATCTGTTAAAAGAAATACATCACAGAGCAGGAGAGTCTGGAACCCGTGTGCGAACGCACCACCACACACACAGACTGACACTTCGTCCATAACACTTGCAGGTGCTACACCCTTTCAGCTTACCACCAAGTCTTCTACTACCTGGCTTTTTGAGAGCTGCCAAGAGACTTTTTCCTAACCATAACTTGTAATCTAAAAGTACCCAAAGTGTGCTCTTGCTTCTCTCTGGCCCTGAAATCTTATAGAAGCACCCTGGGACTGTTTCTTTAAAAGACAGAACAATTCAGTCTCTATTGCATTCCGGGTTAAAAGGGAAAAAAACCCAAAACAAAAAAACCACCAGAGTCTAGGATCAGGTCCTCCAGAGTAAGCCCAAGAATATCACTAAAGAAGAAAATTGCTCTTGTTGAGATATTTAGGTACAATTTTTTTTTAAGCCTACCTTAAAATTGTCATGACACTACCTACCGGAGTCTAAACTATACTTACAAAATTATATGTATTAATATCTAAAGTGTGTAATTATAAAGGAGCAGATATATTTTAGAAACACCATACTTATAAACCTATTTTTTAAAATAGAAACTTTCTGCATGAGTGCAAGATCTATATTTTAGGTCTCCTGTCTTTACGACTCAATACTAGCAGAGGCAACTGCAGTCCACATGTTCGAATGGAAGCTGCAAACAGTGATCTTCTATATTATGTCAGTGGCGTTGATAAAAAATAGAAAAAGCAACCTTACTCCTGCAGAACAAAAGAACCCCCTGAAAACAGTGGAAAAACTGCGCTGCTAATAAATTTTCTTCTTACCAGCTTCCTTCACTAAATTCAAACTCATGCAAGCAAAAAGTTTTATGTATGTTTTAATCTACCAAGAAAACTGAAGCACTGAAAAATATTGGTTTTGCCAGCCAAAAGTGTGATTAATGAAATTTACAAACAGCTTCATTATCAGATGAGTGATTTAAATCTACTAACTGCTGATGTCCACACCATGACTGATCCTACCTGTTGTTTTCTGGCAGTCTGCGCAGAGACCAGAGGCTGAATGTCTACAACTATCTAAACAAACCGAACTCTCCCACTGCTGGGCTGCTTCTGTATACACAAACCTCTTGCTACAGATAGCAATTGCATAGGAAATCTCTCCCACTCAAGATTGAAGCAGTTTGTACTTCAGTTGCACAAGTCTTCGAGTGAATAAAACCAAACATCGTCAGGTTACAAAGCCCAGTAATTCCTAAATGGTGATGAACATATTTCCTATTTACATAGAAAATGTGAAGGGATGGTATAATAGAGCTTAACTAAATATTTAAATCAAGAAGGTTAAATCCTGATTCAGATTGTATTGCGTGTGCTTACAGATAGAAACCTCTATCCAGCCACTCACATAACTTCTGTTTTTATTCAAACATTAGCTCTACTGCTAACTTATTCTTGTTAAGTAAAGTGGTTTTCAGCAATGCAAGTGATTTAAATGTACACTTGTGAGGCAAATGTAAGCTTGCAATGATGTACAGAGTTTGACATTATACTATTACATATTTTTGGACATAATATGTCTACAGAAGCATTACCAATTTTGAGTCACTTCCAAATGAGAAAAAGAAGTTTAACAAGAACAATGAAATGCAGAGCAAAAGTGATTTACCTCTCTTTTCTTCAGCTACTGTTGCAATCCCATTCAATCCACAGTCCAAAAACCTGGTAATTTTGGTAGCTTTGTAATAACTTAAAGTACACCCACTGCACCTTGGATAGCTGCCAAAAATGTGCCTTAAGATCACATGCATTTTAGCACACCTTTAAGGGCAAAGGTAATTTTAACCCTACTTGGAAAAGCGTTTTAGCTTCTAAGAGCTTTACTGAAGCATGGCATGAGAGACAAAGAACCCCTGGAAGGGCACTATGCAGCGACTCAAACGTGTTTTCACTAGAAATAAGCTCCAAGAAGCAACAGCTGTTCTCCCTCCACTGCATCTGTAACTTCTGAGACACACAGGTTTAGAAAGATGCCCCACTTCTCCAGTGCCCCCAACCCCAGCAACTTAAGAGTATGACCCAAAACTTACTTAAGTAGTGAAAGGTCTACCCAATTCCATGGGTGTTAAAGCACATATAAAACAGTGCATTAGCTTCCAAAACTGGTCATGCATCTAAGCTTACAAAGTAACTGCAAGCAATATCCATTTATGCCAAGCTGGAATTTGCCAACATGTAAGAGGTACAGCTTATGACTACCTAAAAATACGTGTTTTATGAAGGAAATAGCAAGCGTCCCTAAATTTTAGCAGTTCTACTAAGACCCTGCTATAATGAAATAGGCAAGAGAAGCAGACTCATTAATTTTACTGCTTTTTCGGCACTTCTGTACAGTTCAAAGTACATCACAGAGCCGGCAAGCACACAGCTAGGGAAGCGTTGCAAACTGCTCATGAGCATCCAGCACCTGCATGCATACAAAAAGTAGATTAAATGAACACAGAGGTAAATGAAATAAAGTTGGTTATTCCCTTGATAGCTAAGAAATGCTGTTCGGAAGAAAGGCAGGGAGGAAAGGGCAGAAGATGCACTCACTGTGCAGAGTACTAGTGGGTGAGTGCCCAACCTTTGGCCAGAATTAAGCACCCAACAACCTCACGTTCTGACCAGTGACTCAAGCTTTTTCATTAGGGATTGTGTAATTGTTTATGCAGTGTGTATGCAAGCACAGATGAACAAACCCACCAGGATTCCTCTTATTTAGAAGGGGGGGGGGGGGGGGCAAGGGAGGGGAATCTCCCTTATCTTAACAGTTGGGAATAAAACACACACAACACACTTTTTAGTGCCCCAAACACCACAGCTTAATTGCTCATCAGAAGCTCAAGAATCTCAGCACACTCTTGTTATAGTCAAAAAAATCAATGACTAGAAACTGGCACTGTAGTATTTTCCATACCATTTTATAGGAAGGTCATCATGGAGAGATCAATGTTTGCCCTTCCAAGCACTATTACTCAGGTACCTTGTCTGGTACTTCTGAGTTACAAATTCCTCAAAAATTGCAAAGGAAAAAAAAAGTCTCATCTCCTAATACTATCACATTACATTGCTTTTTGTCCTCCTCCTTCTCTTCCCCATCAGAGAAGGGACTAACACATCCAAGACTGAGCTGATCAGGAAGTGCCAGTTTTAATCAGAGCATTGTAGCTGTCAGTCACCGGTGGCCCTTGGGTATTTTGTTTCCTGAATATATAAAGGATTGTTATCCTGAAAGTTAGTCAGCATTTCTGGCTGCCAGGCGGAAATAACAAGACTATTACAAATGTTTTAACATTAGTATAGCTGCAGCAGTATTTGAGTTCTAATAGCTTAATACACAAACACATACAGTGACCACTCTTTATGAGGCACACTGTGCATTAGAAATCATTTTTCCTTATTGCATAGTTTGTTTCCTAACTTACATAGTCAGCACTTATTAACAGTGTTGCAATTCTATATTAATTATTATTTAGCACTGACAGTATGCCTGGAACTGCACAAAATTAGTCCCTGCCCCAAAATGCTTAAGCAGCCCTGATTCAGTGTCCCATAAACAACATTTCATACACCAACCTGCTCAATTATGAAAGCCTGGATAGCTGACCAAATTATTTAACTCGTGCTGCTCAGGACAGCCACGCCACAGTGGGTCTAGCTGGGATAAAGTCTACAAGCACAAGCCTGTTGGAGAAAACCACCCAACACTAAAGGCAATGGAAAAAGGAGAATCCAGTATCTTACGGGGGAAAAAAAAAATATCCTGTCAGTCTCACATTTTCAAATGAAAAGTCTCACTGCAGAGGTATACAGCAAGAGCACACAGTGGTTTGTAAACTTCGCAAACTGCACACCTGGTAGCAAAACTGTGCTAAAGCAACTATATATGCCAGCATAAACGCAAAACGTCCAAGGTCATCACTACAGTTCAGGCACAAATCATGAAATACAGAGGCGAGAGGCAGAAAGAAGTGAAAATTGAAATCAACAACAGGGCAAGATCCCCCTTTCAGGTCTGTACTGCTTTGTTGGCATGCTCTCCCAAAGGATCACTTCTCTGAAACGAGAATATGCAGAGAGAACAGATTATCAAATCATAGAACAGCCATATGAATCAAAGTTAACCTTCAGGTAGGTTTAATTCAAGCCCTGCAGGCTTCACACAGACAGAAGTCCTGTTGACTTTGTCAATTCACCCACTCTTGTTGTTTTCCATGTTGCCAAGAACACAGGGCTCACGTTCTAAAGACAATAATGACATGTTTCCAATACGAATAAAGAAAATGGGAAGCTATGAAACAAATAATTAGCTGTGTTCTGTTATTTACATAATTATTGGCAGAAGCCTGAAGGAGTAAAATGAATTACTGCAGTTTTGGTTCAATGCAGCCTTAAAATAAAAAAACATCATCACATGCCAAGGCTGAAAGGATTTTCATTCCAGCATGTGGTTCTCTCATTCTGCCAGCCAAGCTCCAAGCTGCTACTGCAGCTATTCTCCGTATAACCCTGATCTTTTCCCTCTGCTGTTCTGTTCAGCCACTGCAGTTGCTGGCCACCAGCAGAAGCATAGGAAAGGTATTTAAAAAAAAAAGAGCCTGTAGGAGATAATATTGTTCACCAATAACGTAACCCTGCTATGTTCATGTTGCTGAAGCCTGAATTTAGGTATGGCAAGGCATAAAGCTGAGTTTTTCTTCTGTATTTCTCTCCCTTGAGCTAAAATTGCTCTATGATTTTAGTTATGCTAGAAAATCAACAGTTCAGGAGAAGGATGATTGATATTTATTCCCTCAAAAACAGAGGTACAGAATACGTGGGAGCAGCTACATTGCTCTCATGACATGCTTCATTGCTGTCTAGAAGGATCAGCCTGACAGAAGAACTCAATGCCTTGCTCTGTCATTTCATATATTGAGAGACAACATGGTGGTTCCCAGCCATGTCTTGTGTGGAGGCTTTCATGAAACACACAGCATCATGAAGAGTGGAAAGAGACCACCACAGGGTCCTGAACAGCTCATCCAAGAGCCTTCCAAAAGAAACCTCCAGCCACTCCTGACTGGCAATAGGTCCAAAGGAATGACCTCAAAAGTGAAGGATTCTACATCCCTTTAGTCATCCAGGATCCCTCACATTCTCACTTTCCTGATTATTTATACCACTGTAAAACCAGAAGCATGGAAATTAGTGCTCCCTCCCTTTCACTTCCTTTCCCTGCAACCCTACAGAAATAGCTGGGTTACATAAGACAAACACCCACAAAATAACAATGAAAACAGATGTGTCAAAAAAAGAAAAAATGTGTATGAGACGCCTCCTGTGCGTGCCAATTCTGAGTAAAGTACCTGCCAGTCTATGAATAGTGTAGTGCACTATTTTAATAGTGCCAAACTCAAAGGGAGGTTCTAGTAGTTAGAGCTCAGAACTAAGGGTTTGGGGTTTGTTTCTGGGTTTTTTTGTTTGGTTGGTTTGGTTTTTTTGCCTGTACCTGTCTCAGACTTGCTTCTTGACTTTCAGACCAGGAATTTCAGACCAGTTTACCAAAAATGCAATTTTCAAGAGAGATCCCTGCCAAGTTTGGTACCCAAACTTCTCTGGAAACTACCAGACGTTGTTCACCTCACTTACTCCTCTCTAGGCTCTGAGCCCAAGCCAAAGCCCATTTTGCTCAACTCCCATTAACTTCCATGGCCCCTTAGGCACTTCACAGGTCCGTTGTAGAGCTCATTTTGAACATACATTATTTTTTTCTAGAACACTCATCACCCTACATTCATAGTGCCAATTTCCAGAAAACACTCTCAACCAGCAGAAGGGCATCATCTTCCAACATCCATTTCCAACAGACATCTTCATGCATTCTCCTGTGATGCTCATCGTGTTTGGTAGATGCTGTCTGTAAACGCTTGCTGAAAGTTATCGTTGTCTTCCCTCAAATCCCTCGTCACTCTTTGGCTACGCGGCCTACCAAATAAGCCCTATCTGCTAATCTCCTAAGGCCCCTTACACTAACCAATACTGTCTCTTGTCCCCTTCAAGACTCTCCCATCCATGGCCTACAGCTCTCCAGTATCTCTTGATATATATGGATTATAAGTACCTTGGGTGCACCATCTGATTCAGTAGAAGCTGCACAATGATGTCCTGGTCTGTAATACACATATAGCAACGATGATGCAAACAGGCAACTTGGCAAGAATTCTGATCTCTGAATCTCCTAATTCCTATCTGTAAAATAAAATTACGGTTTTGCATTGAATCTCCTGAATAGGTACCATGAGCCTTTATTAACAGTCGTAAGGAACCTCAAGACAAACCTTATTCGATTCAGGTGACACACTGTAACACCTTTCAATCAAGTTCCTCAGCGTTTGAAAGCCCAAGGAAGAGCTATGGGATTTCACATTAGGGGAAAAGTCACCAGCTTTTAACAACGTCTATTGAACTTAGTAGCCCACCATGCTACCTAATGGGCAGCTTATTTGCTTCTGATGTACAGTCTACCAGAAGCAAATAATAAATAGGAACAACTAAAAACAAGTTGACTGATGGAATTTAACCTTATTACTGCTTGGCATGATATATGAAGAGTCCTGAAGGAATGATTACAGAATTCCCACATTTTTGACCGGAGAAGCTTTTCCACACAGCTTCTGATATTGACAGTCTCAGAGATCAAGGGACTAGTAAGATCATCACATTATTCTTAAGAATACACTCAATATTTATGAGGATCTTAACTCCATGTAATAAAGGACACATTCACTGACTGTGATGATATGGATGCTCTGGGGATAAAATTAATCAACATGCATGAAAGAGGATCTCAGAGTGAAACAGGAAAATCTGCACATAATAACAAAGATAGTAACTATCTGGCAAACCTACATCACAAGGAAGAAAAATACTATGATTAAACATAATAAGACTTCACTTGAAATGTAAAATACTCTGGAACAAATCCTGCCAACTCGCATAAGAACCAGCAAACAGGAAGCAGCTGACTATGCAATAGAGCCCATCACACAGGGAAAACACAACGTTGGAGAATTAGATGCTACTACACAGTCCTTGTCATTGTGCTGCAAAGTGCCTTCTATTGCCTGCTTTTGAAGTGCATGAGGTTCAGTTCTTCTAGCTTCTGCTCGCTGTGCAGTACTTCTTGAATTTTGGGCCAGTAACAGGTACCTATTGTCCAAGCAAAACACTGTCATCCTTCTGCAATTCTCACATGTGTGAGCTAGTGGCACTGCTGGCTCAAGTAAGTTCTGTCAATACTCTTTTCCAATATTTTCCAGCATTACACTCCTTCCACGGCTGAGTCCTACATTAAGATTAGCTCAACAAGAGACAAAAAATGAAGAGCTTGCACTGCCACTTAATGGTCTCCTCCCTGAAACTATAAGCACTGAGCATAGTCTTATTACAATGGGGATAACGAGCTCTCTTTATCCCATCACATATATGAGATCTCAGACTGCATGAAGATCATTCAGTATGAAACACTCTATGAGGTAATATATTACTACCACAAGAGTGAGCTCACAAGTAAAAAAGAAGCAGTTTTGGCTTATAACCTCTTGAATGTCTTTGCACTTGAGAGTTAGTGTTGAACCTTTCCTAACACTTCAGTTATAGCTTGTACTACATAGTTTTAAACTTGACTTTCAACTTTCAATAATCATTTGCATGTATGTATCTTCAAAGAATGGTATTTGATTTGCAACTATGTGTTGTAATGAGAGGCTAATTAACACAAATATGGTTATTAGCAAGTTACAGACATTTACAGGACAAAAACAGCAGACCAAAGCCTATGGCATACTGTGTCACAGGGATAAAGAACCTCAAGGATGAACTAATACCAGCCAAGACTCTGCCACTAACTACATTACCACAGGCGAATCGCCGACACTCTACAACTGTTTCCCCTTCTGTAGTGGGATAGTAAGACTCGTTTACTTTGCTGGGTAGTTCTCCAGCTTAATTAAATCATTACCTTTAAATTAAAGGCACTACAAAAATGCCAGGAAGTAGCGTCTGAATTAGAAGGTAGAGGTGACACCCTAATGAAGCAAGACTATTTTCATCGTCAACAGCAGGCATAGTAAAAGGTCATCCATGGCATAATTGTGAAACCACATTCCAAGCTTCTGAAGGTAAGATGACTTTTCCCAAAACTTCATTAAGGAAGAAGGTATGTCCCAGCATCACCAGATGGCTGAAATGCTCTAGTTTCACAGGTAACCTACAATGGTTTCGTTACTGCTAGTTTTCCCTTTTCCTTACCCTTTGCCTTCCTAATAGCAGCAAAATATCATGGCTCTTGAAAGAATGCTTTTTCCACAGGCAACTGTTTTCAGTATGATCAAAGACCTATTAAGAAAATTGCAGAGGATCATTTCCCTTCAAGTCAGTAATATTCAGCACAGAGTTTTCAATCTTTTCTTTAGAAGAGCCACAGTATAGGCACTCCTACTTTTTGTCTGGGACAGCTTCTCCCAAATATCATTATATTTTAACATTCCCCATACACACTGGCAATTTCCAACTCTGTGTAAACGTAAGGACGTTATTGAAAGATCCACTGTTACTGTGTAGGCTTTTTATTTTTAAAGTATTGGAAGAAACTTACTCTTAAATAGTAAGAAGGCGGCCAGTTCTCAGTGGTGGCCCAGTTTTATCATATATTCCTAAAAGAGCTGCAACAATGTCAGGTTTGAAGCTGTATATATCCTGTATCTCAGAAACTGCACTCAAGTTCTGTCACAGAACGTCCCAGATACCAAAAGGCATATGCCACCCTAAATTCTAAATTAGTCTATACTGGGAAGTCATTAAACCAAAACTAGGGAAACAGGCAGCTACCTCCTTGTTTGTTGCACCTGAGAAAAGATTACCCAAGAACAACTCATTATACACAATGTCTTTGCATCCAGAGTGTAAACACCAAGAAATGCCACATTTGCTGTTTACTTTTTAGCAATACAAAAGCATTTGCTTTTTACTTTTAGGAGCAAGATGTGCTATAGGAGAGGTCAGCCTAGAGTTTTCTTTCTATTACATAGGATCTCCTTGTGTTGACTGGATGCATATTATTTAGCTTCCATGTGGTTATGTTAGGAAATAGTGGAAGATAGCCAGGGAATTACATTTGCAACAAAGAACTCCATATATGATCTTTTTTTTCCTGTTGACTAAAAATATACTAAGTATATACTTGTATATACTTATTTTATATATATACACTAAATATACATTTGCTTTTTTTTATACTTGCATTTGTGACCAGGAAGACCAAAATAGTTGCATCCAAGGTTTCAAGTAAGATAGAAGATGTACTTGTAGTATCATGCCCATAAACTGGATTCTCTGTTTGCTTATGTCCGTCTGTCAACTGCCTACTAATTGCTTTTGAGTCCACTGACCTGCTTTTGACTAAATTTGACAGCAGGAAGAAGTCCCAAAGCTCCCAACACTTTCATTTAAAAAAAAAAATGGCTGGGTAGAGGAGAGACTCTTATAAGACAAGAGGAGAAAGGTTAATGACAAAGGTCAACCCTTACTTGACGTCAGAGAACCCACAGGAGGGATCACCCTAGAGACACAAATCCTCAGGAACCAGTTTCCATTGGGACTGCTGCTCTTCTAACACTTGTTTCAAATAGAGCTGGAACCAGAAATTAATTCCAGTTCTCACAACAGTTCACTGGCCTTGGGTAAATCATAACTTCTGATGCTACTTCCCCTGCCATAATGTGGCCAGTGTTAAACTCCCTTATTACGTTGCTGCAACAATTCATATTTGAAACGTACTTTGAAGGTCTGAAGAGTTGTATTCACTAATTATTACCTGGGTTGAGACATGAGCTGAATATTCAAAGTGCTAGCTTGATTCATATGCAAGTGCATGTCATATAAGCATGTGGTATGCACTAAGACTCAAAATATAAAAGCAAACATTGCTTTTAGAGAAGACCTCATTATAAAGTCAGTTTTGAGCTCAAAACACATCATTTTTATCACAACTCTTCTATTAGACTGGATTTAAATTATTCCTTGTTTTGAATTAGCACGTTATAAAACACCAGTTTGAAAAATAAAAACCCAGTGACAGAAGACAAAAAGATCATGCAAAATTTGATTCTGTCTCCAAAAGAAGTCTGATGTCTGAGATCTTAAACCTTTGATATCAAGCTGAAAGCTAACAGATAAGTTCCACAGGGCAGTTACTGGGCACTGCAAAACCAGAGCTTATCCTAGAAATATTGGCAATCATAGCATTAGGACTGGCAATACTACATCACAGTAGGCAGGCGTTTTTATCCTCTGGTTAGGCACTTTCCAGCCTTCCCAGAAATGAAGATGCTTCTGCCTGCCTTTGCCAGAGCATCCCATGCCTTCTGTTCTTGCAGGCAGAAAATTCAGATGACAAAGCTCTTACTGAAGGTACTAGAGCAAATAGGTGAACAAGATAATGCTTTTTTTTTTTAAAAAAAAAAAAAAAAAAGACTGAGCATGCATGGCGGGGGGGGAGATTTGTGAAAAAGCAGCTTTCCATGCATTAAAGGAAAACGGTGCTTTATGGTTAATCTCTTTACTAGAGAGATTCTATTTGAGGGTGAGGGAGCAAACTACAATTTCCTTCAGTAATAACAGATCAACCTTTTATCTTCAAGCTTCCTACTGTAACATACTGACTACCAATCGAGTACTCAATACTTCCCAAGACTTGTCTTTATATTTCCTGAAGGAGCAAGCCCTGCCTAAAAATAATAACAAAAAAGCCACAACAGTGTCAGTTAAGTCTTCCTTCTAATCCTCCCTATCTCTCTACCCCAGACAAAACAAAGCCAGCCTGGCCAAATTATTCTGACAACAGTGACTAGATTTATGTCCCTTGTACTCTATCACTGCCCTACAAACATATATTATTTTAATGCAGTATAAACAAATATCTGATTTGTTTAACACCACATTGAGTCCTAGTGATTAAAGTATGTATATGCATAGAGCAAAATTTATACATGCACAAACCCCTTTATAAGCTCTAAAGATAAAATTATCAGTATTGCCAAACACAGAATATGTATTATATTTTAATTACATGAAACAGTTGAATACCAACAAACCTACTTCATTTCTAATTAGAAAAAGTTCAGTAATCATCTTCTTCCCTGCTGTTATTGCCTGACAAGAATAAATGAGGAGTCCCCTCTAGGGACTATAGAGTAAACATCCTAACACACATTTGTTTCAGACCTGAGCTTCATAGTAGTAGTAATCACCGAGGCACATAGTGCCTTTCACACAGTACAGCTAGTAAAACGCATCCGTCAGGGAGTGCATGATTTTAAAATGTTTACCTCAAGAAAACAGACGCTTTGCAAAGTGCAATGCAGCTGCCTTGCTGCTCCTCCTGCGTATCGCTCACCACTAGCCAGCCAGCAGAAACTATCAGGCGGCTCTGTTGTCACCTACTTGTGAGTTCTGCAGAGAAAGGACCCTCCTTGGCAAAGGACTGAAGGGCAGCCTGGTTTTTCAGGCTGGAGGGACTCAGCAGAAGCAAACCAAAGGTGATATGCTCCGGTGCTAATTTCACCCACAGAAACAAAAGTGATCGCATTCCTCTATTTCCCCCGTTTCACAGCAGGCTGTGTTTAGCTGACGGCAGCTGCACCTGTCACCCACAGCATTTATACTATTCATAAGATCAATAACGCTTCTCCCATCAGCCCACAAAATCACATGAAGTATCCTCCACGTTTGCCAGCCCTCCCCGGCATCAGTCCTTTCCGAAAAAAACCCACCAAACATTTACTCCGCCACCCAGCCGAGACAAACAAAGGACACCTCCTTCTGTTTTCGATAAAATTCAGACAAACTAGAGAACAATACCGGAGGGTCTGTACAATGGGCACCAGCCGCAGCCGGCCACACCACATCCCTTACGGCTCACTCCAGCTCGGGCACGGGGAACCGCAGCCCCCGGCCCGGCCCGGCGGGCGAGTCCCGCCGCCCCCCGCCCCCGGGACCGCCGCACCGGGCGGGCGGCGGCTGCACCGTGCCCGGGCGGAGGCTGTCCCCGCGGCGGCAGCGGGGCGGGACGCCGCGGGGAGCCCTCACCTGCCACCGTGTACCGGTCCAGGTAGTTGAGCACGTTGCCCACGCTGAGGATGCCGGCGGCCGCCACCCGGGCCCGGCCGAGGCTCGGCGCCTTGTGGCGGGCGGCCGGGCGCTCGGGGCGCTTGCCGGCCGCCGGCGGGTTCATCCTGCCCGACAGGGTCTGCACCTCGCCCTCAGCGCCCCGGCCGCAGCAGCCCCGCTCGCCGTCCTCCTCCTCCTCCTCGTCGCCGGCTCGGAGCCGCCCGCCGCAGCCCGGGCTGCTGCCGGAGGAGCCGTCGCTTTCCAGGCACATCATGGGCTGCGGGAGGCAACCGCGGCGCGCAGGAGCCCGCGCGGAGTGGCCGGCGGAGCGCCCTCAGCGCCGCATCCCGCGGCCGCCCCAGCCGCCTGCCTGCGGGACCGGCCGCCGCCTCTGACAGCTGCCCGGGGGGGCGGGGCCCGGCGCAGGCTCCGCCCCCGCCCCCGCGCGCCCCGTCCCGCCTTAACGGCCGCGCGCAGCCGCGCGCGCCCCGCCCCAAGGGCTGCCGCGCGCCCCGCGCGGGAAGGGGTCTCCTCAGCCCGCCTCAGGCTGCCCCTCAGGGCCGGCACCTGCCCCTCTGCCCCGGCAGAGCCCAGGTCTCACCTGCTCGGCATTGCCAGCGCGCTGCGACTAAGTAATCGGTTCCCTTTATCCAGGTTTTACTATTCTACAGCACTGTGCAGCGGCTTAGAATGCACTGATTGGCAGACTTGTGTAGTTAGCTGGAAAAAAAATACCAAACAAAACCAAGGACTCAAGCAATACTGGCTTGTATCCAATGGTAAACTCCACATGGGCCACACAGGCCCAGCCCTCAGATCTGGGTTTAACAAAACATCCGCGCAAAAAAGCTCCATGCCTACTTCCAACCCCCAGAACCATCTACAGTCACAAAAAGATTGCTGTCAGGGAAGGGACGATGTTGTGAGGCAGCGTGAGGGCATGCTGGAATGCGCCACCAACCCCGCCGCTTCCTGCTTGGCCCCAGATGATTTTCCTATTGCAGAGAAGTTGCTTCAGGAACAACATGCCTCTTCAAAGGAAGTAAAATTGCTCCAAAGTTCCCCCCACTGAAAACAGTTTCGTCCCGCTCCCTATAAAGTTCCACCTTTGAGCTAAGAACGGCCAAGCGAAATTTCATTTCAAAAGGAGAAGTCTTCAAAGAGATAAAAGTGTTCACAACCAGAGTGGCTCCAGCCTGTCGTACCTGTAGTAAAACTACAAAAGCTAACTAAAACCAGAGAAATAAAATGACTGCCAGAGAGCTAACTTGCACTTGTTTAAGAACAGTAGGTTACGATTTCAGATTTCTCTCAGTTTATTGATCTTGCCTACGAAACTCTACCATGATTAAAGCCTTTGTCTCTGGGATATGCATTTAAACAAAAGCCCTGTCACCTACCTCCAAGGAAACTGGAGTTGCTCACAGCACAACGTGGTGTGTGTGTGCTCAACATACCTGGCGTTGTCACACCCTCTCCACAGGGCTCGGACCGATGACACCAGGGCCGGACTATGCCACTAATCTGGTGAGATACTGCAAAAGGAACCCCCAGGATGCTGCCGGTGAAAAGGGCACTTTCTGGTGAGTCAGCGTGCAATTCAGTGCTGTTTGAGTAACGCGCCGTTGAGGAAAGGAGCAAGCACCGTTTCTGATGACACACGACACTCCCAAATAGTGGTAAGTGACGTTTTTATGTTGAGAATAGGTCTGCAGAGATGTTCCAGAGCTCGTTTCGGTAACAGAAACAGCATAGCTGGATTAACATAGGATAACATTCTGGCTGACTTGTCCAAATGTAGGGAATCATTTTTTACTCCATAGCAGCGTCTGCAGTTCAGGTGTGACTGACATGGTAAAGGTTATACTAATAAAACTGCTTCTTCACATTCCCACTAACTTCAGAATTTCCAGAATTACTGGTGTCCACTAATGTGGTCAAGGGTCAGTGCTCACCGAGAATATTCTATAGCCCAAAAGGAGAAAAACAGGGTAGAACTGAAAAAAAGAACTGAAAAAGAAAAAAAAAAAAAGCATGAAATAGCTTCACAAAGACCACACAGCTTGGCCAGCAGTGGAGGCAAAACTCGTGCGTTCTTTAGTTTAAACATATCAGGCACTAAACACAGCTGAGCTACAGGCTCAAGGAGTTCCACAGAGGCCAGTCAAAGTATCTAGGAGGCCTCAAATGTGTATTGTCCGCTCCAAAGTCTATTCCACTCTCTTCTTTTTCACTGCTTGGGCTACCCCTGGGCTTTGCACACACAAAACAATGTTCAGAAGATGTTAATGAAATTAAAAGATAAGGCAAAATTAAAGACCTTAGTTTTATGGATCAAATGGTTCCCCCGAAAGCAACTAAAAAAGCACAGTTTTCTTAAGAAATGGAGGTTTAATTTCATTTCTTTCTTTCATTTGTAACCAATACCAAGCACACAAACACAGCTGACACTGAAGCCAAGGTGCCTTACTGCACATTAAAATATCTGCCTAAATAGACTGGGGAGTGACTTCTCCAAATCCCCTTGATCCAGCAGATCCCCAAGAAAAGAGAAACCAGCCCAAATACTAACTTACTATTAAAGGTCAACATATATGCTCCAAAGTTCGGGCAGGCTTCTGATGGCCATTGAACACGGAGCAACGCAGGACCAAGCTGAAGGGACTTGCAAGAGCATCTTTTTATTTCTGACACAGAGAGGAGTTTCAGCTCGGAAACATACAGATACAGCACAAAGAGGCATTGGTTAGGCAGTTAGTTACAGGGACATGCAGGGTCTTACAGCCGACCCTAGCACCTTCAACTGTACATGGAAACTCACAGACAAACAGAGCAGATGCCAGTGCATCCATGTCATGAGATTTATGTAAAGGAAAAGCAGAGGGAACTGGAAAAAATGTGATGGAATTGGCTTTACTGGCAGGATGATTCATATGACTGAACTGCTAAAATCACTGGTTACTACCTCTTAAAAGGAACAGAGTCGATTCTAGCTTAGAGACATTGCTGGGTTTTGCTGTTACAGGTTGTTGAGAGGCAATTTGATTACAGTGTGCAATTTCTATCACGGGGAGAAAAATGCCAGTTCTAAGAACTCTAATCAAGTGGGAAAAGGCATAGCAAGAACCAGAACAATGGCTGAGAGGTGGAGTTAGAAAAATTCTGATGAATCATCAGGTTCATATTTGTTACAGAGTAATTATCCTCTGGAAAAAATGCTAAATAAGGGGTGTATTCTCTATCCCTTTATGTCCTTGGATCCAGGTTGATTGCCTTTCTAGAAACTGCATTATTGAACTCCATGCAGAGAAAACTGGCTGTCATATGATGATACAGGAGGTCAGGCTAGATGGGTTAAAGTCCCAACCCTCAAGATACGAGTTCTTACTCTGCTTACCAAGCACACAACATTTTCTGCACCTACTTCAGTCGCTAGACTGATCTGAGCATAGCCCCTAGGAAAGCACATTACACCAACCTAACTTTGAAGTGGTGATTGCAAAACAATAGTGCTCTCATAGCCCTGGTGATAAAGATGGACAGCGTCTTTCTAGAAACCGGTGATACTGTGTTCTGTCTAAAAGCTAGGAAGCTCCCTCGCACTGGGAACACTACCAAGAGCTGTGTAGATACAATTAAACGCAAGTCTGAACTTACTAGCTCATCCTTCTGCTTCCTTCCTGATTATGCATGTCACCTCTGCTCCAGAATGAGCTCTGGCCAGTTTCTGTAGATTCCAGCTAACAGATACTAGCTAGGCATAAGAGAATCAGCAGCCTTTCCGTAGAGAAGTAATGTAGCCTTGGGCATGTGTCTAAAAGCACCTCTGCCCATACTCCATCACTGTCTTGTCCCAGTGGCCTCAAACAGAGATATGCTGTCCGGATGAGACCAAATTAAACTACGCACAAGTCCTTAACCATGCTGTGCTGAAAGGTACTTGGAGACATCTTGCTGAGTGTTCAACAAGGAAAAGAACAAATTCACTTGTTAGTAGCCCTGCTCTCTCCCCGTGCAGTCAACAGAGCTTAATCCCTTCAGGGATTATTTTCTTCCTTTCATTATTTTGTTAGTATCTTAAAAGCTTGAAAATGTTTATTTTATTTTATCCTAGTCTGCACTTACTGATTTTTCCCCATCTCCAGAGTTCTAGAGGTGGTCAGTATGAGCAAAAGCACTTCTGTTTGACAACAGCTATAATTTATCTTTAAGGAAACAAAACCATATTTGCTGGCGCACCAATATTAACTACAGTGACGTAGTCCAGTAGCTGGTCCTAGGCCATAGGCTAGACCTGGCCTACAGGAAGTTTATGACCAGCCTGCCACTTGTCTCCCAAGGGGCAATGGCTGATCCTCTGGTGCTAAGTGCCAGCAACTGTCTTCTCTCTCACCTCCTTCCCCCTTTCCAGCTGTTGCTGTGAGGGAAAGGGAGGAGGGGACAGTTTGCAGAGGGGAATGGTGGGTTGGACCACCTGTGGAAGGCAAAACCCAGACCTAAACCCTGGTTGGGCCTTACGCAATCTAAGCAGTTATTACAGCCTGAGGAACTAGACCACCAAGAGAACATCACATTGCTATTTTAGAAATAACGAAAATTAAAAGAAAATGCCTTTCCATCTCTAGCCCAGCTTACTTAGAATCCAGATTCCTTCTTCAGTGAATAAAAATCTTGAGAAACTACTTTTTGTACTTCAAAAAATCACAATAATCTTTAATACAAAACTGTCAAAGGGCTGGAGTCTCCCTGAAGTAACGCTTTGCCAGAATGTACACCAGTCTAGCCACCACTATTACTAGGAGCAGTAAATGCCTACAATAGTCTAACAGGTTAGACTGTAAATAATTATGACTCAAAATTACTTTTGTCCTTTTCCCATTTTTGGGTTAATCTGATTCAAAATCAGGACTCAAACACAGGGACGCAAACACACACAGTGTCTCTCACTTAAGAAAAATAAAGCTACACAGAACACCAGACTACAGGATCACAAACCCAAGATTTCATATTATCCAGACATAAGCCTTAACCTGAACAAATTTTATGAAAGGTTACATCATCAGGTGATCATCAAGGCTGCAAGAGCAAAACACAGGACAATGACAAAACTCTCTCTAGCCCTACCCATTCTTGGCCTTCAAATAGATTGCAGCTCTGCAAGAACAAGAATCACAACCCTGCAATCACACACCTGCATTCCCCATTATGCCCACTGTATCTCCTAGCTTCTTTTTTCTTCAGAAACTTCTTAGCTGAATCGACCTGTTACTAACAATTGATATTACACAGCAGCATTTACAAGCTCATCCAGCTCAGAGGTTTCTTGTGTGAGATACTGTACCAGGGGGACCTGCTGAGCGTCAAACAGGTCTTCCAAACTAGCAAAGGGGAATACACATTAGCGTATACCTCCATGTTTTCCAGCAGTCACTCTCTCAAACAGGCTCCTTAAACTACCTAGAGAGACCAGCCTCTTAATTTAACTATTTAAGATGTGTGTTCAACACTCAGTGATGTGAATAACCTGCTGGTTATCATCCTTTTCCCTCCATGCTCATATATGACATGTCTCACTGAGGAGAGCTTTGGACACTGGTGCACTGAAACCTGTTTGTGCTGGGTGCCGTATGCACGGAGCAACACAGCCAGACCATGTCACCTTCAGAACAATTTCATTAAGCAGAGAAGATATGAATAGTGCCCCAAGATGCACAGAAGTTGTAAAATCTCTCAGAAGGCAACTTAGGCTTAATCTCAATGTTGAAAGTGTAGTGGTGTTTTAATTCCTTGAATTCAACAGAAACATGATGGAGGCAGAGGCAGTGAGTCAAAGGAGAAATCCATGAACAGAAGTTGGCATCCCAAGGCCCAGTTCCTTTCTAACCCTTGCGCTGTGCTTGAAACAATAAATTGGATACAGAGGAAGCTGATTTCCATGAAAATATTAAGCTTTTGCAGAACATGAGCAGTTGCTCTCACCCTCCTCTACAATCCTACACAAGTGCCTGAATATTTGTTTGTGAATTCTTCAGTTAAAACATTTGTATAGCGTTCCAGCCTGCCTGGCATATAATATCTCATGCCAACCAAAACTAAAACAAAAACAAAACAAAACAAAAAAACAACCCAAAAAAACCCCTCCAAACAACCCAAAATCCCCCTACCCTCCCCACACCCAACAAGAAAAACACATGTAAACCCCAAACCAGAAGTCTACAGGCATAGCAGGCTGCTCAGGATCAGAGTATCCAGAGGCAGCTGATAGAGCAGGCGAACATCATTGGTGTCCTTCGCAATTTCGTAGTGAATGGCCTTTGATGTTCAGGACTGTTGAATGCAGTGATCCCTCTCCAAAAGTACTGACCGTCATTATACTCAGAGGAGTCTCAGTGCTCCAAATAAATGCAGTTTGTGGTCTCACCTCAGGTCCCAGTGGGGACTACAATTACTAGTATGCCACATTTTTGGCAAGTTTTGTCCCATGTTTGAATGAAGGATGTTGAGCCTGAACTACTGCCTCCTCCCACTAGAGGAGTCAGATTCTGCAGATGATAACATGCATATTTGCCGTTAGCGTCTCCCACTTCTCAGAACAGCTAAATACTTGAGGTCTGATTAACTAGCATTTAAGAATCCAGTGTGGAATAGATAGTTACAGAAATAGTATTCTTGCACTACCCCAGCATTTTAGGAAGGGACTGCCAGGTCCATGTGGGAGCAGAGGAGTCCCAAAACAATAAGGACAGACCCAGCAGTTACCAATTTATAAACAGCTTCCTGGCATCGTACAAAAGGGCTCAAGCCATGAGAAGGGGATCCTTACAAAAACAACATTAACAGAAACGGTTCCACTGTTTGTTTTTGCCCGCATGGGGACAGATAAAAGATGAGGTCACACAAAGTGGAACGGGCTGAAACTATACAGCTCTTAACTGCATGGTTTTCTCAGTCAAGTTGACTTAACTCATTTCAAGACCAAATTTCCTCGAGCAACTTTGAAAATTCCAGCTTCATACTAGCAGCTGTAATTAGGGTTGAGCATCCGTTGTCCCAGACATTGTCCCCAAAATTACAATCCCAGTCTCATAACCTCATGTGATTTATGTTAATACATCATCAGGGTCAGTTGAATTTACAGTACTCCAAGTGGGCTGAAGCATTTGCAGTTAGAAAAACATCTATAGTCTCAGCACCTGAAGGGCCAATCTGTGCTTTCAGAAGAGGCATGTATTTTATTTCACACTTAGTAATTTTCATGCCTTTTCAGCATTTACAGTGAAGCCATTTGGTTTATAACAGGATATTGGGGATGCACTCTTCTGGACTAACAGCAATTACATCCTTGGACTGAATGATTGCCTACAATTATATGGGACAGGATTTGACAACTAGGTATATAGGATGGAAGGAACCAGCTATTATTCTTAGTGGTTCAACAGTTTCAAGTTCCAAAGTTCACACTGGTGACTGGTCCACTTGATCAAACAAAACAGAACGTACAGAGATTGCTTCACTAGTGAATTTTCCTGCCCAGCTTGTAAGGAGACCAAGAACATTGGTCAAAGAGCTCTTTGTATATCATAGCAAGTTCTATACCATGAGCATTTAAAAAAAAAAAAAAAAAGGAGAAAAAGGAAAAAAAAAAAAGGCAAAGTCATTCTTCAAAGCCAAAGCACTACTCCAAAATTAGAAAGCTGAGCTAGGTTTCTACCCAAGGTAACGGTGGTTACAGGTACTACTGAGATTCTTTGAAGGGATCACAGTTTGAATGTAGTCAAGATCAGGGAATTTAAGAGCAATCTGAAGAAGAACATCCAAATTATTCTGAGATCATTCATGTCTTAAAAGGAAAGAGGAAGAAGGAGGTTCTCAATCTGCTGCCTAGGTAAAGTAGCATGGAGTAGGGGGTAGGTAGATTTGAACTTAAGCTTATCTTTTATGGGATGAGAGCCAAGGAAGAGAAAAAAATCGGTGAGAGTAAAGGGACATGTGCGGCCAGTTAAAAAGTTAACTGCAACTCTGTAAATTATTAGCAACTACTGTTTCTTAGTTCAAGCAATCTTGTGTCCTAATCAGAGAAATTTTAAATTAGGCTTCATTTTCAACACAAAAGGGAACTGACGATATAATTAAATGTTAGTTGTGATTCATGTAGGCGTGCTTACACCTGGATCATATTTCTTGTATGCAAACAGAATATAGCCAGTAATTACCTGACCAGTGTATAGTGCTTGGTGTTTTAACAGGGACTGTTTCACAAAGCTGAAACAATCATGAGTCCAACTAGTCAAGAGAAAAGTTAGAGAATGATGACAATCTAGGAAGCCACTCATTTAGAATCATAGAATCATTAAGGTTGGAAAAGACCTCTAAGATCATCGAGTCCAACCGTCAACCCAACACCACCATACCCACTACACCATGTCCCTAAGCGCCTCATCTACACATCTTTTAAATACTTCCAGGGATGGTGACTCAACCACTTCCCTGGGCAGCCTGGTCCAAGGCCTGACCACTTTCTTTACTGAGAAAGAGGCTATAAAATACATGCCAGTACCATAAAAAGGACAAATTTTGATAAATTGGAATCTAGAAATAAAACAAATTGATAATGAAGCAAAAGAACACAATATTCTGTAAGCAATATTTTCATTTTCAAGTCTATTTTAACGTAAGAGTAGTGTTGACAGTATACTACCTCATCATAAGATAAAGGAGTAGAGCTGTCAACAACAGACTATGCTGCAGTCTGAAGCTACTAAGGCTTAGACACTTTCAAGTCAGAACTCCAGAGATTGTTAAAAGAGCAGGATGAGGGCTCTCTGGTCTGCTGACATGAGACATGCTGATAACATAACAGAGAGAACTTCCAGGAGCCTGGAAGGATGCTCATGTTGTGCCAGTATTTTATAAACATAAATATAGGCCCGCCAGCCTGGCATCAGTCCTGGGTAAAATAACGTAAGGGCTGACATGGAACTCTATTAATAGAGAAACATGGGGATCATATAATTAGTACCAATGAACAAAATTTTATTAAAAGGTAGAACTCGCCAAATTAAATTGATTTTTATTTTAATGGGATCAAAAATTTGCTTGCCTGCTGAAAGGTAGCAATATCACTGTAATGGACTTTTGCAGAACACTTCACTTGGTTTCACGTGACATGCTGATTAGAGATCCACAACAGTTCAGACTTACCATGACACATTAAATGAATTAAACCTGGCTATATAACAAGTCACAAAATATAATTACAAGTGGGGATATATTACTAAGCATATTTCTGAAGGAGTCCCTCAGGAACTTTAGCTTTGTTTGTTTTAATACATTGTTAGTGACAAGGAAGAAAGCAATCAACAACCATGTGCCAATGCTGTAGCATTTAGTAAATAGGAACAGCAGAGCTTACTGCTGGAATGATATTGATTGCTTGGCAAGTTGGAATAACACATTTTAATGCCTAGGAACACAGACCATAGGTCTTACAGGACAAAGGATTTTACTCTGGAAAGGCAACTAGGTTGACAGTGAAAAGTCAATTAAACATGAGTTCCAGTGCAGTGCAAAAGGGCTACGAACACCGCAGGAACCCGGAATAGGAAGCAAGTGATACCATCTTTCAGTTGTGGTGTCACATCTACTTCTGACACAGCAAGTACAGTTTTGTTGACTACCACTCAAGAAGGCTGTTGATAACTAGAAGAGCACTCAGGAAACAGCTGCAAGAAAGATGAAGGGGCTGGTTATGATGTTTTATAGTAACAGATTAAAAAAGCACACGCGGGTTTAGATTTTTAGGCCAAGGGCTGATTTGCACAGGTTTTTGTGCACATATGTAGGAAAACTAATTCAATTGTTACAGAATCATCTGTATGACAAAGTTGTAAAAAAGCCCTTACCAGCTAGGGTGTGAAGCTACACAGATTCAAACAACAAACAAGATGCACGTTTATTATCTATCTTAAGAGTCTTTTCTATCCTAAATGATTCTGTGATTACTAACGAGGATAATTAGATGGACCAATTCCCCAGCAATTGTAGCAGTTCTACTTTACCAAAAATTATTCAAGTCAAAATTAGGTATTTTTCTAAAACCTGTGTAGTTCAAATAGGAAATAATTTACAGAAGTATATAGCTGTAACATACAAGCTATCAGATTAAATAGCCAGAAAAGGTCCCATCTGCTCTGATAATCTGTTTTTAAATATAGCCAAACTCAACTTAGATGTATATACACATATGCATATACAAGTATATATACACACATACATGTATACATACACACACACATATAAATAAGAATAAAATCTAGGACAGGCTTTTCTGTTTGTTCAAATGCTTTTTTCTTTCTGAGCAAGTGTAAAGGGCGGGGTGGAAAGAAGCTTTAACTACAGTGGCAATTGGTGCTACTGAACAGCCTAAATGACAGCTGTTCTTTCACTTGTCTATTTCTATGCTCATTGCTGCAAAACATAATGAACCACAATTGATACCTGGCAAGAGGGCAAGTTTTACAAGCTTTGCTAAGTAACAGAACTACAAAGTCAAGCAATGTCCTTTAGCTTTGTTCTAAGTGCTTAATTCTCAAGAATATAACAAACTTCTTGAGACTACTGCTTCCAACGGGCTCTTTTTATCAGCTAATTCTTCTAAGATAGATACATCAGCATAACTACTGCTCATTTGAGCTGCTGGAGCTGATCTTCTCCAACTTCATCCTGAAATGCAACCTGCAGCAAGACCAATGTGCAGCTCTTCTTGCATCCAATCAAATAACCATGCAAGCCGAGACAAAAGGAACAAGGTAATACTATGTCTACAAGCGTAGCATTGGAAACTCTGTCACTCTCCTGCTGTTCAGGGCTATCACAGATCAATTCCTGCTGCATCCCAGTTTATTAGAAAACTGGTTTACAGACAGAACACTGAGCATTCATTGGCAGACTTCTTCACGGTAAAGAGGGCTGGGCTGCATATTGGAAAAACCCACTCCAGCAGGAAGAATATTGTAAGGTCTCCAACCTGCATCATTTCCTGTATGACTCAAACAGCAATATTCACACAGATGTATCCTATGCTTTATTTTATGAATTCCACACATTCACCAGTATCACTGTAAAGAACATTAAAAATAAAACCTTTGCAGCTCCATGTCTTGCAGTAGAGGATCTGGTTGAATGCAACTGTAACTCACGTTTTCCTGCCATTCATAAGCTGCATGAACTACCATCAGCAGTTCCTTTAATTGAATTAGAGCCTGGTTGTAGAATCAGGAAATGTGTTTTCTACTCTGAGGGGAAGAGAATGTAAAGGGAGAGGCTGGCACACGTTCTTTCAGAATACATATGTTCAACATTGATTCACAGGCAGATCTGAAAGCATTGTAGCAAAATGAGTATTGGCCAGAAAGCTGCCCAGTTATCCCAAAAACCAGAGATGAGTGGCATTTGGTAAACACTGATGGAGATAACAAGGCCCCACCTTAATGCTGCTCCTAAAAAAAATAGTTCCGTTTCCAGTCACCTAGAAAAAAATTATTATCTCCTGATGGCACCGGGTGCTTTTAATGTCAACTAGTTCAGTTGTATCTGCATTATCCTTTCCATAAAACATGGGGCTGGAAGGCCTTCCAGAGCTCCATTTTCTGAAATAAGTTTCTTTTCCCTACAGCTCCAATTTGGAGACTCTTTTAAAGCCTCCCTGTTCTGAGGATTATAAATTTTTATCTTGTTTCCAGACTAAGTTCATACCTGGCCCAGTCATACCCTTTTGCTCTTTGACTAATGCTATCCATTGGTTTAAATACGTTTCTCCTTCTGTTGTCCGTTCCTGTAGTGTGTTTATAGGTGGAATCTTGCCCCTCACAGGGTAGACTCTTTCCTTCTCTCATAAAATGGGTTCCTGGGGGGGCTGGGAAATAGATAACCTTTTTCTGCACTTGTTTCAGAGCTAAGAACCTGATGCAAAACTCTAGGTAAGACTTCATTCCTGCTTTGTACAATGCATTAATACCTCCTTATCCTTTCCCTATTATTTGAACTGCAATTGAATTTTTCCCATCTGGCAGGTCAGATCCATCCTTTGACTGGCCCTTATATTTATTCTTCTCCCTCATCTGATTGCACTTAGATGTTGTGTGTAGCAGAAATCCTTGTTGATCTGTAGGTTCATAATCATGCATTTTGCATTGCTGAATTTTATCCATTTCAATTCCATTACATTTTAAAATTCTCCATAAATGTAAATGAATACAAATATTGAATAAGATCACATGTATTGTTAGGAATGTCATTACTCACTACCCTCATCTCATTTCAGTGCTGCCTGTTTTTGTCCCCTCTTCTCCACCTATATAGACCTATTCTCAAAGGGCAAATTTGTTCAAACGCTTTCTGCTGCTGTATTCCTGTTCTTTCAGTATGCTGGAGTGGAGAGTCCTGTACTCCAGAGAAATCCCGGCAATATTTGTACAACAGCTGCAAAGAAATTCCAGACCTTTTCCATATTCAAGTATGTTGGTTTCCCTAATCAGTTTTCCCTTTGAAACCGAAAATCTGAATCGCAAACCTACTTTTGTTTATCCTTTCATTTGATTTAAATAGAATCAATTTATGATCACCCAAGCTAGGATAATGTTTTTCAGCAACTTCTTTATCATATCCTTAACACTTGCAAGAATCATATTTGAAGTCATACCGTCTTCTGTTGATTCAGGCACATTTTGATGAGAAAAATCTATTAGATATTATATCCAGGACTATCTGACCTTACATTTAATAGCATTTGCTCTCCAGTCTATTATCAGGGAAGTTTGTCTTCATATGCTAGTTCCCAGTAATATGTCTCTTTTTAATAACACTACAAAGATTTTATGAAGATATGATTCTAATAAAAGAGAGAAGCCTTCTAGCACCAACCTGGCAGAACCTTTTATCCATGCTGTCCCTTTCTGGTTCCTTACAGCCTGTCTTGTCATTAGCACAAGACTGAAAGGGGAGCAGTTGTCATACGTGGAATTTTCTGGATAATACAGATGGATTTCAGAGAAGTAATTTACATAACTTCCAGGTTGCAAGGAAGATTGAGAAATTTGAAATCTCACCATAAAGTCAACCTTTTATGCTAGAAAAAACAAGTAACACAGCGCCTGCCATTAGTTCTGTTTGCACAAGCATGTGCCACAGTCAGACAACAGCTAGAAAATAATAGCTGTGAAAGCTTAATTTATTATCACTGTTGATCCCATCCGCAAAACATTTTCTACTATTATGAAAAATAGGCTCAGCGATGCCCTTGAATCTTTAGCTTTTGCTTATAGAAGCAAAACCAAGGCCTTGGAAATACTACTGTTGAAAAAAGCTACCAGATCTTTCTCTCTGAAGAAACCACAACTTGTTGAACTGCGAAGTCCTTCACAATGCACAAGCCACAGTGCTTTTATCACCACAAAGTAGCTGGCCCTTGATACCACATGAATGTGCTGTGGGTTTTCTTTTCTATATAAATATTTTTAGCATTTGGGTTTTCCTTGATTTTTGGTGGACTGAACTCCCTGAGGAATGGGTGGTGAAATACAATGAACTTTCTCACATCTGAGCACCATGGGAATAGCCCTGCCCTCCTCCACATCCAGCCCACAGAGAAGTGTGCCATAAAAACAACATAATTAGGTAACTGACTTCTTAAAAGGCAGCTTTCCTTCCTAGCACTTGGAAACATCTTCCTCCCACATAAACACAGTAGAGTTGATTTACAGCTTGTTTGGATCACACAGGTAGGAGCTGATTTGCTTTTGTCAGTTATCACTGAGAGGGTGAGAAAAACTAGTTTTGTAGGAGGCAAAACCCGAGCTGACTCCAGGCCATAAGAATGCCCTACTCCATCTAACCAGCTCACTGGAGAGGTGTGGTTTTGGCATAGCATCGGGAAAAATTATACCAGATAAATAAATGCAGTTCTGACAGACTCCATTGCTGGCCCTGGACAAGCCACTTCACTTCCTTTCTTCCTCCATTCAATAGTCACCAAGTAAAAGTAAAGTCTCCCTGAAGAGAGAAAGTACTATCGCTTTGGTGGAAACATGGTAAAAAATGAGGCTAGCCAAATGGGTGCAAGCCTTTACACAGATAAACCCACAGAATGCCCACTTGTTCACAGTCAACTTTAAAAAAAAAAAAAATTAGAAGTGTCCCTTACAAGACCCATATAAATATCTATAGGTTACACCTGTACAACTTTCTCATGCTGACAATCTCCAGCTTATCTATGAGCATTTCCAAGGGGAACTCAATGTCTGTAATCATCTTTTAAGTGACGCACAAATACTCAAAAATCCAGACCAAATAGGATTCTAGGTGAGCGGTGAGTTACTCTCTCCTAGTCTGAGCAAGCTGGAAAGTAAATTACTAGGAAAGCTGTCACCACCAACCAGCGTGGCAGGTGTTCCCCAGATAACTGATAATGGCTGTGGAGCTATCCCAGTGGCATTTTACTTCCTTACATAGGAAATCCAAGGCTAGGGGACAACTTCTTTCAGAATCATCATCTAGGTTTGTAGATGTGGAAAGAAGTGATCCCTTCAGAAAGGGCCTACCAGCAACCTGACTTGTCCTTCTGGTCTTTAATAGTGGCAAAGAGCTCCAGGTTGGGTGTTCTGCAGTGGGAAGGTATCTATCCATCATGTGTCAGGCCTCAAACAGATATATCTAGCACCAGCTGTGAGCCTATTTATTGAAAGGATTCTGAAAGAAGGAAGGTGAAAAAACAAAACAGAGAAAGAGTAACCAGCCCTCAAGGAGCGACCAGAACTCATTGTATTGCAAGACCTAGCATAAGGCTGTCAAATACAGCAGCCAGTCACTGACGGATTCAGTGACAGCCCCTAGACGAGCCACTGTCAGCCTGTCCTTGCTAGCATCTAGAGGCAGAGAGAATTCCCTCTGAACTAGCTCTCCGCAGGCTGTTGCGGCAAGAGCTTTGATAAAGCACAGAACCTAATGGGCTTCTCACAGGGCACAGCCGCCAGCCCGTGCTCCTTCTACCTTTGGGTGCAACACTCCTTTAGTCAAGGCCTTTCACACCAACATCTTTATTTTTCTGATTTCTTTTGAAAAGAAGTATTTCCATGTGAGGGGAGAGGCAGAGCCTGCATAGTGGAGAGGGCCTGAATCCTTTACCTTTGGGTGCAGTATGCTTCTTGCAGCACTACAATGACACACTCTGCTCTGTGGGGAGGCTCTTGTTTCCAAGCGCTGTGAGAAAGTCAAAGCAGGCTACTTCCATGGTATTTCATAGAATCATAGAATCATTAAGGTTGGAAAAGACCTCTAAGATCATCGAGTCCAACCATCAACCCAACACCACCATGCCCACTACACCATGTCCCTAAGCACCACATCTACATGTCTTTTAAATACCTCCAGGGATGGGGACTCCACCACTTCCCCGGGCAGCCTGTTCCAAGGCCTGACCACCCTTTCAGTAAAGAAATTTTTCCTAATGTCCAGTCTAAACCTCCCTTGGCACAACTTGAGGCCATTTCCTCTCGTCCTATCGCTGGTTACTTGGGAGAAGAGACCAACCCCCACCTCACTACAACCTCCTTTCAGGTAGAGCGCGATGAGGTCTCCCCTCAGCCTCCTCTTCTCCAGACTAAACACCCCCAGTTCCCTCAGCCGCTCCTCATCAGACTTGTGCTCCAGGCCCTTCACCAGCTTCGTTGCCCTCCTCTGGACACGCTCCAGCACCTCCATGTCCTTCTTGTCGTGAGGGGCCCAGAACTGAACACAGGATTCGAGGTGCGGCCTCACCAGTGCCCAGTACAGGGGCACGATCACCTCCCTGCTCCTGCTGGCCACACTAGTTCTGATACAGGCCAGGATGCCATTGGCCTTCTTGGCCACCTGGGCACACTGCCAGCTCATGTTCAGCCGGCTGTCAGCCAGCACCCCCAGGTCCTTTTCCTCTGGGCAGCTTTCCAGCCACTCTTCCCCAAGCCTGTAGCGTTGCCTGGGGTTGTTGTGGCCCAAGTGCAGGACCCGGCACTTGGCCTTGTTGAACCTCATACATTGGCCTCGCCCATCGATCCAGCCTGTCCAGGTCCCTCTGCAGAGCCTTCCTACCCTCCAGCAGATCAACACTCCCGCCCAGCTTGGTGTCATCTGCAAACTTACCGAGGGAGCATTCAAACCCCTCATCCAGATCATTGATAAAGATATTGAACAGGACCGGCCCCAGTACTGAGCCCTGGGGAACACCGCTCGTGACCGGCCGCCTTACTTGTTGCAAGGACAAAACATTTGATAGCTGCAGATTTACATACAGGGCAGAGAAGTAGCCAGGAGTTTTAGTTAAAGTATTTGAATATAAGATGTTTGATGAGAGAAACCGCAGAAAAGTCTCACAAAGTTTTGGATGAAGCAGTAACCTCTCAGGAAATTAACCGTGACAGCTACTCCGGGGTCCTAACAGAGAAATGCCATCGCTGTGGCATGCGAAGGAAGGTGCAGCGTCCCGCCCAGTGGGCCTTTGTGGTATAACAAGCCCAGGAGCACGAACACTTCAGTCATGGGGGATTTTTACCTCACTGAGCAATCGGGTAGCGCTTAAGTTTCTTGAAATTGCCGTGTTGAGGCATCCATCTAATTTTCTGTGCTGCTCCCGTAACTGAGTTCATACTGCAAGCCTGGAAGTAGAGATAGACTCCATCAGGTCCGTGCTGCCCAGGGTTGAGTCTTCTCCTCACACCTCCCAGTATGCACGTTACCAGAAAGCACAAGAATGTGCTCCCATTTCCTAGTGGCAGCAGGACTTCAGCATAGCTTGCAAAACACTTTGAAAGTCTCTGATGGCAGGTGCAATAGAAACATTATTTACTACTATATTTTCCTGGCAGTTTTCCTAGATCTTCCTTGGAGCAGATGGAGAATGAGCAGCGTTAACAGTGAAGCTGTTGGTGCAATCATTCCCACATGCCTAATACTCCTCTGAGTAGCAATCACTTCCTTCAGTATGGAAAAGTGTGCTTACTATTGGTGCTACCAATAGTAGCCAGAGTCCTTCCCTTACACAGCAACCCAGAAGATACTACTCACAAGTGCTTCCCTAGGCAGTTAGGAAGGGGCTTGTTGCTGCCACGAGCTGTAAGAGACCAGGGCTGACAGCAAAGGAGCAGCGATGAGGAAAAATATGTGAAGTATTTTCCTCCACCCCCAGGGGACAGGTCGCAATCCTATTACCATGAAGCAGGGGGAAGGGGGGGAAGAAGGCTTTGAGTATTGTAATCAAACAACCTTGTGGGAACAAGGAAATACTCTGTTTCTTGCAGAATAGTGTGGGCAACCAGATGCATTAGAAATCCCAAATCCTCAGCACACATGACTGACCTTAAAATCCCCTCTGATACTTCCTCACCTTTCATTTCACAGCCCCTAACAGGCAGTGAGAGCACTTGCCCTGTACATGCACCAGAGACGCAGTTTGTTCCACCTGGGAGGTCAGCAATAGGTGCAGAGCATACCTTCAAGGGGAATGTTTCTCTGGGTGTAACCGTACAGTGCCCTACATGGCTATGCTCAACCTGGAACACAAGTAAGGGTTTCCTGGATTAGTCCAAATTTCTTGTAAAAAGTGACAGAACAAATAGTAAGGGGGAAAAAATACTCAAAGCAATTTGAAAATATTCATACAGTGAAGACTGTTGTTACACCAGCTCAGTCACAGCAATTTAAATGCATATCCTGGTGTATGCTGGCATTCCTTTCCCATGTGGACAGGGTTCCCAAAGCTAATACTCTGCAGTATCCTGTACCCACTGATTTTTTTGTGGCCATCCCAGCCAGGCAGATAAACTGAATACCAGTCACTAGCATTTGAGCCTCATTGTTTGGCTCTAAGGACAATGGTGGGAATAAGCACCTATCTCAGCCTTGAAAAAGGCAAATGCAAGATCTGTTCATATTCTCTGCTTCCCTTCCCCCTTGGCCTCGCTCCAGCCTTTGAAGAAGCAGGTGCAGGTGACAAACTGTCCTTCTGCAGGGAGGGGTGGGACAGGGCATTGCCCGGGTCCTGCATTCCCATGCAACCACATCACCGTATCAGCTCCTGCAGAGGGCAGGCAGCTCCCTCTCTTGGTGGATGGCCGTCTGCCACCTTCAGCTCACCTACGGACACAGTTGCATGAGGACCAAGCTCCCCAGTCCCCTATCTTCTGCCCATGGGAGCTAATCTGGCAAGCACAGCCTAGCTTCTCTGCATATAAACCAACATACTCTAGATGAAAAGCAAAAATAGAAAAAAAAAACAGAAGAGAGCATCTGGTAAATGTCTTTCATCTATGTCAGATACCCTTCACCCTGCAGTTGAACCTCAGGCCAGGTTAGTTTGCAAATATTTCTAGGTGAAGGAAATGCTTGGAGATAAAAGAGGTGGCGAGTTATCTGCATTTCAATCAGCCCCAGTGGATGGTGGGGCCCCATTCTTCTCCCCCATACCACCTCTCCTACATATGGTGAAAAACAATCACTGCCGCATGGTGCTTCATATGAATTAAGAAAACACAATGTGCAGTAGAAATCCCCACATGACAGAAGGGTGTCTGGGGCACAGCGCAATTAGATGACTTGCTAAAGGTCTCACTGTAAGTCTGTAGCAAAGCCAAGGACTGAAAAAAGATGTCAAATGCCAGTAGCATGCCCGTGCTTCCACCAGGGGACTATCTAAAAATCAAGGCTATCAAAATTCACCTAGATGATACAGGCATGGAAAAAATACCTTCCCCGCCAAATTCTGTCCTTACCTCCATTTTTCAGAAGGTATCCCTGTCCATTCCTTCCCTGACCTCTAGTGGTTTAGGCTTTGTCTGAAGTAGAAGAGTGACTAAGCTGAAGTAAAAAGTGACTGTGCTAGTTCTTGGCCCAGTAAAATACAGTCTTTCTCCAGTAAAAACAAGTGTATAAACAGAAACTGAATCTGAACAGCCTCCAAATGACATTTGGAACTTGTAGAGCTTGACCTAGACAAGGCTGGTTTGTTTTTATTATTTGTAAGCCTGTTTCTGCAGAAAGTAAAGAAGGTTTTTCAGAGGAAATATTAACCTTGGTTTAGCCCTTCCTAAGCTCAAGCTTGTGCAGGTTTCTAAGGAATCGGTCTGTTCCTCTTGCAGACTAAACATGGGAGGGGGAAGAATTCAGGAGGTGCCTACAAACCCAGATAATACAGGGACATCAGAACTTGGGACAGTCTCCTCAGAGACATGCACCAGGATGGTAGTTAAAACAATTAAAACAATCAGTTCCTGTAAGCCAGATGTGATTGCCTATAAAATATCCTTGCATGGGTAAATGGATAAAAAAAAACATATCATGCTTTAGTTTTGAGCTTTCTGGGTAGAGGGTGCCGTAGATATACAAAGTACTATTTGCTGCTGCATTAAGTGCGTAGGATACTTTATGAAGTCTGGATACTTTATGAAGAAATAAGACTTGAACAAGAACATGCCTGATATCCAGTTTCTTTAACGAATTAATGCACTACTTGTAAAGACAACTACAAGGTCATTGTGCCTTAGCTCTAACTGCTATATGACACAAATATGGATATGCCAACAGAAAGCCAGGAGCTACTAAAGGAACGTACACATTTCCAAAAGGAGGATTTGCCCCCATCTAATTGAACTTACCATCATAACTTGGGCCAAAGCCTCCTCTTCCATTTAATGTCTACATCTCCAAAAAAAAAAAAACAGGCAAGGGAAAACATATTTCCCCTTCTATCCCTTCCTATACATTGGCCACTGCAAACAGAGCCCAGACAAAGGAAGAAGTCTGGCTCACTTACCCTGATAACTTGGAAATAGTCAAAACATGCTTTTAGCTGCATCATATTCTCCTATTGCCTTGGTCTTCAGGCCATTCAGGGAGCAACTGCCACTGCTCTGTAAGGGATCCAATGCACACCTAGCCCTATGTGTTAAATAATTAATACTGAACATGTTTACAAATTGAGTTTCCCTTCTGCTGTCTCCATGTATTTCACTCATTGATGATGAGGGACCTCACTGGGCTGTTAAGTACTAAAACCTCACCCCGGCAGCTGACCTTGACAGCCTGCACTGTCAGGAGCAGGGGAACACCTCGCACAATAAGCCTTACCGGAATATTGGAATTGCTCCCACTGGTGATGCTGCCTCAGAAGTCGTGCTATATGGTCCCCACCAGAAGAGGTGAATAGTAGTCCAGGAGCCTGCTTTGGGTACTAAAGTGCTGTACCTTTGACAAAGTACACCATTTCCTATCCAATTTCCTTGGCAGCCTCATTTCAGGGTAAAGAACAAAGAGGACACTTATCCTCTTCTAATTGGAAGATGGCAAGCGCTTTATAGATGCTGCTGTATGCACTGGTAAGTGCTATTTCTCTCCTGGGAGCGCTTCCTGTATGCCTGCTGTGGTCATTTAGATGGATGAAGGCGTAGTCTGTTTTTTTGGAGCTGCCTTATATATATGGGCTTCCATTCACCTACATACAGCCTTTGAGCTCTATCTTCTTTTCAGGCTAGTGCCAGAGTGAGAAGGCTGCCAAGTTATAGCTAGCTAGCTAGCTTTTTTAGTTAACAGAACCAAAAAAAAAAAAAAAGAAAAATTGCTTAGAGACAACGCAGCTTTTTTACTTTATTTTCCCCGCAGAAAACTAAACCAAAACAAAATTTCAGTAGAACACATTTAAAAATTTGTTAAATCTAAGTCAATTTCTACACTATGCATTGTTTTCAAGTGAAAAGCGTTTTTCGCCCAAAAGAACAAGTTCAGCAAAACTCAGGCCTGCATTTTGAGGAAACAAGATACTTTTAGAGTATGCAACAGGAATGTGGTACTACTTGAGGGTTATACGAAGGCACAGCATACTGCACACTAATTAATTTATCTTAACGTATGACACTAAGATATAGTAAGGGTAAAGCATTTACAGCAGCATCTCCAAATTTTCTCTGAATGTAAGACCCCATTCTGCTGAGAACCGATAGTTACACTTCTGATATTTTGGATCAGTATGTTACCAACCATCTCAACAGATCAGGCAGAGCAAACAGAAGCATCTAGAAAAAGCAGTATGAGCAGATCTGGAATTCAAACTCAGTCCAATATGTAGTTCAGTGCTATATGAAACACTAGTATTTATGCTTTTTTGTAGTTTATGAGACCTGTAGTGACCCTCAGTCTTCTGCATGAACAGGTATCTCCCCTCTAGTTATAGCAGAGGCATTAAGGTCTTTGGACCTAAGGAAAGAAAATAATAAGATAAATGTAGCTTGCTATATATGAAGCACCAGAGGGTCCCTAATTTGGTTACGAGCCTTGTGAGAGTAACTTTTGCTCCTTGCAGAAACACTTGCATACCTAGCCTTCCTTACTAGTGTTTGGGGGTAAAACCACAAGTGATGCTCTTACGCAAGCTCTCCTGTTTTTCTTCCCCTTCTGCCAAAACCAGCAGAGGCTGCTCATTGCTCTCTCTGCTCCATTAGCTCAAGCAGTCCTTACAAGAGGAACAGGGATGTGGGAAAGATTATGGCAGAAATTGACTCTCTGCTTTTTCTAACCAGGAATAGTTCCAGGTGGTCAATGGCTCATAATTTGCTATTGACTTCCAAATGGATTCCTAATAATCTCCTTGAATGAAGGCTGCAGTAAAAAGCATGAGAAAGGTGGGCAAAGGAGCCTGGAAAAGACATTTTATTGCTCAGTAAGAGGCAAAGCAGGTTTTCCCTGTTATTTTTAACTCCAAGGACCTGCTCTCCTTCCCAGCTTCAAGTCTGGAGTTTCAGCCAGAAAACAGACCCCAAACTACCTTCAGAGCCCTTACAGGTGATGCCTAAAACATTAGGATAGCAGCAGGAGTCTTTGCATGCACTTGTCAGTAATGCTAAGAATAAAACCATTTGCAGGAACGAGGATCCATTTGTGAATGGAAAGAGGGCAAAAATTTTCACCTAACTTTCTTTGCAACTAATCTTTCAAACTCTTTCTATTCCTGGCATCACAATATGTTCCTTAAAGGAGAAATTATCTTCCACTATAAAACGCATTTTCTGATATCAGAATAAGAGAGGCATGGGTGGAAGCTGATGCAACAGCCATTCAGTTTGCTTTGAACTGCACGTTATTCACATACCTGCAGAACATCCAAGTGTCATACAGGACTTGACAGGTACAATTTAACACCAGATATGTAAAAAAAGAAATCATCCAAGCTACAAGCAGAGGGGTTGGTGCATGGACGAATACGAAGTATTCCGTCTTTTCTACAGAAATTCTGCTACCTATTAGAAATAGAAAAGTCGCTTAAAACTATTTGCTTTACAGCAGTACTTTTTTATTAGTCTGCCTTCATCCATGAATGTTCCCAGAAGAAATTGCTATTTTCAACTTTCTTCTACCTAACCCATTTAGATGGGTAAGAGCAACCTTATTCTCCTAAAAGCTAAAGTTGCTTCCACACAACTTGATCCTCAACCCTGTTTTGCAGGAGTGGAAACACAGCCATTGTGTTTGGCCTTCCAGCCATTTCTAGCTGACATTGTTCAAATTTGTCTTTATGTTGTGAACAACCTGCAATTTACTTTCCCTAGCTCTTGGATTCAGATGTACAAAGATTGCCAAATGCCCATCAGTCCCCATTCCCCCTCAGACAAGCCCCCCTGCATCACATGCAGAAACCCCGATAGCCACTTGCTGTTCCCAAAGCATATTACTCCTGCCCTAGTTTGTTATTGCAGGGCTGTTCTTGGCCATATGTGCCTTTTGAAAGGGACAAGAAGACTCACACTTAGGGCTGAGTGAGATTTTTCAGATGCTTTCAGTTCTATTTTCTTGTCTGCTAATTTTTTGCTCAAGTTACTGCTTTGAGGCAATTAAAATTATTTATTTAGGTTAAAAGTAACACCAGTTATTTATATAGCTTTTTACATATCCCTGGCTTGAGTGAGGGACAGATAGAAATGTCAGCACTCTAAGAACCACTCACAGTTTAGCAGCTGACATATGGCCTGACTGCCTGAATCCAGTCCCCTGCCATGAGGGCAGACAGTCACGCACTAGACACTCAGTCCAGAGGGACCCACAGTACCCGCATCACACACCCCTCCAAGGCAGGCCCCAAATTTGCAACAAGGCTACAATTGTCATGTGTCACAAAGACCACAGAAAAGGTCAGGTCACTGCAAGTGTCTTTGGTCCCTGAGAGGGCATTGTTGAATAAGTAGTGCCCTGACAGTCCTAGGAAATTGCCATGCTATGGGGGAGACACAAGCTCCAACAGTACCAGTTAATGGGAGCATCAAAATTTGTTCCTAACCTGAAATCGGATAATCAGTTTAACCTTGAATACGACAGGATACATCATCCACACCTAAAAGGTTTTAGCATCACTCACAGCAGTAGCCTTTGCAAGAGATTTAGGGTGGGTCTGTACGCACTTAACTAGCCAGCAGACATCTTGATTTCACAAAGAGGATCTACAGAATTAGATCAGTTAATGCTGCCAGTAACATTTCACTGCAACAAATTACCATAGAGATCCAGACCCTGATCCAATCATCACATCTACGAAGACTCCCATTGGCCTCATTCTTTAAAGTCAGACAGGTTCCCTGAGACTTTAGCATGGGATTTTTCTAAATGCACCTAATGGGAGCACATTATGCTTTAGAAAATACCACTTCTCACAGGCCATTGCATTTTGTTACTAGACAAAGCATTTTCTTGCTGTTATTTACATGGGCTTCATTACGTTAGCTGCTGTCCAGCTCATGCTCTTGGATGTACTTAACCTCACAAACACCGAGTGACATTGGTGCCCCCGTTTTAGCAATGAGGGCCGAAGGCATAATGACTACATATCCACTGTATTGGGGAAGGAGTGAGGTACCTTCGTAACTTACAATAACTCTTAAACTGGGTTTAAGAGACTCAACGCTATCAAATAGGAAGGTTGTGGCAGAGTAGGGCTTCTCCAAGTCCTATGCAAATGACTACCTTTGTTTAACTTTCTGCCATAATTCCTTAAAAAAAAAAAGTCTTGGATGAGAGCCTACTGAGTCCATTGAGGAGCTTTCCAGGAGGAGATTGCTGTCAGCTTGGGTGTCATTGTGGGGGTAATGCCATCTCTTCAACATGTACAGTTTGTCAGCACAGAAACATAGCAGCCAAATCATAGCAAACCAAATCCAACAGCCAGAATTAAGAATGTAGAAACAACTTTCTCCTCATTAAGAATGTAGAAACGATTTCCTCCTCACTTTCCACACTCCTGGAGAGTTCTTGTTCAGATCTATTTTGACATGATTGCTTTGGGGTTTAATGCTAATAAGGATAAATTTAATTGTAATCTTGCTATTCCCTCTGAAATCATAAGGGATATATGTAAATAATTTGAAGGGAATAATCTTTTTCACTGCACTTTCCCATAAAGGAAACCAATGAGGGAAGAACCATCCATACATTGGTGTTGATAATACATCCTCCAGAGCGGCGTTCACTTTACACCAGAAGGTAGTGGACTAGATTGCATCCTCTGTAGTGTTAATTTACATGCAAGGCTCCCAAAGACTGGGCTCGGGAAGCCTTCCAGCAAATGAAGAGATTCCCTGTGGTCACTTCAAAGTGGTACATGGTGATTATTTTTCTTTCTCTTTCCCTGTTTTGATGAGACTGGGGTTACTCTAGCTATGCTGCCAATTCCCATTCATTTATCTTTTTACCATCTGCTTCTGGTAACTTTCGTGTGTGCCAGACACTTTGGATTTTTATTACCCATAGTTAATGCAACTATCTGGGAGTCTCTCCCTGTCTATCCTCCCCTCCCTTTTTTTCAGTCCTGAGCAAGCAGTAGTGGAAAAGGAGAGAAAAGAAGAGTGATCCTATTGTTTACAAGATGCCTTGACTTAGCATCCCTTAATTAACAGAATCTGCATCAATACATCAAGATATACTATAGCATCAGTTATTAACATATCGTGGTTGTATTTCAACAAGTTTCCCTGTTTATAAAGTATTTTTTATTACCCCACAATTTTGCTGCTAACAGCCATAGTTCACAACAAGTAGAACTTCACATTTACAGGGAGATGCATAGAGTGGTGTCATCATCATCAAGACAGAGGAGACCTAAAGAAATGTTTCTTTTTTGCAGTACAGCAGCCAGGGTACCTTTGAGACAGAAGTCAACTCCATGGCAGGACTTGCTGCACCATGAAAGCATGGTTACAAGGATCCATAGGGAGACACTTTTCTAGATCAAATTAGCCCAGCAGAAAAAAAATAATAGAAAAAAAGTGTAAGGTGAAACAGGGCCACTGGATCCACACAAGTGCAAAAAAAAAAAAAGGTCAGGGTATCCCAGTCACAGATGGAACACCAGCCACTGAACTGAGAGTGACATCGCAGGCAGTGCATGTTTGGCAGCTTTGTTTTAACTCTTTGGATGGAGTCCACAGAGCTGCTCATATCTTTGTGCTGGCTGGAAGAAAGAGGCCCCAGGAAAGCAGCAGGCCAGGGCTTGTAAGAAGTACCAAGGGTGAACTCTTTGAAAAATAAATGCAAAATAAATATATGGAAAGCTTCTTCCTATATGTAATCTTACTGCCTATATGTAATCTTACTGCCAGAGAGTTAATAGAGCAGGGTTAGCCCACACAGTGTCTCGTCCTTAGCTGGCAGACCATGCACCAAGCTGCTCCATCTGCTCACAGAGTAAAGGAGCACTCCAACCCAGAGCAAGAAAAGCCCCTCAGATTCAGATTTGATGGAACTTCAGCAAGACCTTAGGGTCACTGCAGTGTTTTAAGTTCTGGAGAAGCTGCTGATCATGCCACAACAGACAGCTTCATCCTTCAACAAAACCATCTGCAGACAGCCAGAGGAGCTGTTACATTTAAAAAAAAAAAAAAGAAAAGAAAAAAAGGAAACAGGTATAGCTGCATTTACTGGTTGAAAACAGCCCACATGGCAATTCAACTCTAGCTTCCCTTCACTTGAAGTCTACAAGCATGTTCTCACATTGCCATTGCAGAGCCTTACTCTGAAAAAAAGTCTGCAAAGGGATGCTGGTAGAACGATAGATTTCTCATGACATTTCGTTTTGATAACCTTTGTATACTTAGTGACAGATATGACAGCTCTTCCTTAAACTACATGAAGCTTTCACATAGTAAGGCAGAAAGGTAAGAGTAAAGTTTACTGTTCATTGTGGATTTTTGTTTTGGTTTTTTGTTTTAGTTTTTTAAACTGAACTCTGCTTACAATGAGAAGCTAGTTATCAAAGCCAATTGCAAGCTGTGAAGTGCATGTATTTAACTCCAAAAAGCACAGGGCTCTTAATTCATTTGTGAGAAGTCATGGTGAGGATGCAGTTATCTTTTATAGGTGACAATGATGCTTTACCCTCAATAGGCACAAACATTCCAGACTTCCAAATCCCTCACCACTGCCCAGCAATATGATTCTCTTAGCATTAAGTACTGACATTGATGCAGTTTTGATTTAAAGAGAATAGCACAACTTTCACAGCAAGCAAATTCTTGATCTTCCTTAAGAAAATCCTGTAAGTATAATAAGTGACATTTAATTAGATAGGAGAGGGAAGGCAGAAGAAGTCGTCTGCGCTGGGAGAAGAGACCAGAGAATTCCTACCTGGGACAGGGAATAAGAGAACAGTACAAGGGCAGTTGTTGTCTTTTTGCTATTCTAATGGAAAAGAGGAGTGGGCCGTTGCCTGGCCATTTTACTGAGTTGCAGGGGAAGAGGTCAGTGAAGAGAAGCTGCCTGCCAGACTACAGGTCTAGACCCTGTGCTGAGTTTAGGTGTTGTTCCATGGTTAGCAGTACATCTCTGCAGGAGAAGTGAATTAGCAGAGAAGTAGAAAGGGAAGACATAGTTTGCCCTGAAGGCTAAGGCAGCAACTATCCTCTCTTGCTATACAAGAAGCACAGGGGCAAGAGTACCTCTCACAGGCACAAGACAAAGATTTACAGAATACATTAGCTCCTGTTGGAGCTAATCAGGTTTTTGCTAAAATATGTATGTGCACTAAATAAAATATCAAGTGATATAAATACATCTCTGTCCCAATTCATTCTGCTCTGTCAGGAAAGCACAGTAGTCTATGTAGCTTCACATGGGCTTTCTTCTGCATGACACTGAACTTCAGTCCTCAGCTGTTTTACTCCTGACAGCTACACAAGAGTGTTCTGCTAATAGATATTGATCACATTAGGTGTTTCCCTGCACATCTGTCCCCGTTAAAGTCCCAAGATTGCTTCTGAGCTTATACTCTTTCAGTTCTTTGCTTTTAAATGGACCATTATGAGCCAAATGTGCAGGCTCTGACTTTAAAAATCCTTCCAATTCTCTGGTTTCCATGCAATGGGATTTATAAAAACACCATAACATAGATTTGCGTGGGGGTTTTTAGTTAGGTCTCTTACCAGATGAAGGTCAATGCACATTAAGTAACAGCAGGTGCAAATGTCAAAGTGCTCCATTGCTCCGTTTACCTTTGTACAAAGGCTTATACCATCTCAGTCCCCATACAAACCAAGTGGGATTCGCCACTCCTATGCACTTTCTAAATCAAGTCTGACAAGCAGCTGCTGAGAGCCACAAGCTACTGACATTTCACATCAGCTCCCTTTTAAGTCCCCACTTGTAAGCAGGGGACAAAGCAAGGCTAAAACAACTCTTACAGGTCCCCCTCAGGCACAGTCGCCTCGTGCCCAGCCTTTCAGTGACTTCCCCCATAGTGCTGCCTCTTTCTCTGGCCTTGCAGGGCATTTGCTAGGGACTGTCTGGGAGCGGCTATCTCTTACTGCCAGGGAAGCAGAGTGCTGCCAGACAGAAGGCAGATGAGTGCTCATTCATCCTCCCTCGCAGAAAGTTAACTTTGCCCTTTCCCCAAGATTGAAGGCATTTTGGGTTAACAGTTCACTTCCACCAGGATCCTTTAGGATTTTTCAAACAAAGGTTATTTTAGGGTTCTAAAACATCAATTATTGTTTAGTTTCTTTTATGCTGACTGAAAAGATCTAGGCAGAACTGCATCCCCCAGCACACACCATCCGCTCTCCCTGATGTCTGTGCCTTTGGCACACTTGAGTTCCCAACAAAATCCAGACCATTTCTGACATGATGTTCTCCTAGCACTATGCACAGGGAGAAGTGGCTGTTTTGATTCACTTGGCCTGCACTGTCATCTCCAAGGCAGAAATGTGACGCAAGGGAAGATGAAAATTGACTCAGGCTCTATCTAAGCTGTAGGTTTCAGATTGGAAAAATAAGATAAAGGCTTTTAAATAGTTAGGAAGTAATTTTGTTGCATGGTGTCCATGCAGTTTTACATACTGATGAATGACTCAATGAAGGCAAAAGCAAATCCTATAAGGCGCCAGGCAAAATCTCATGGATCTGACCATGTACCAAAACGGGGTGATACAGCTGGGGCCTTTTTACCAGTATTGAACACTGGGAAATGTCAGAACATTCTTGACAGAAGTATTCACCCCCTGAGCTAACAGCAAATTTGGCCCTCTGTATTTAATAGCAGCTTTTCTGTTCTTCCTCTCATGTCCTGTCCCAAGGGCAATAACTAGCATTTTTATTAAGCATCTTTTGATCTTATGATCTGACTCTCATAGCTACAGCTTTATGAAACTGCAATTTATCTGTTTTTCCAACCCAGCCAATATAGGGGCATATTACAGTATTTCACCCAATGTTTGCTGACAAACATTATCCTTCTTAACTGTGGCTTTTGAGGGATTGATGAAATCTAAGTTATTTGATGTTGACAGACATGCAAGTGAACTTTCCAATGTAATCAGAAGAGTGCCCACGTATACCATAAGGTTCAGAGGCAGAAGGATTCAGATACAACTTTTCTGAGTCAGAACTGGGATTCTCAAGGTATCTCCAAATTTTTTTAATTCAAATTCAGTTTGTGAAACCTCTAGAGTGTTCATATTTCTTTTTGTATTAGTGCTTAGATAAGAAAATGCAGCAGGACTTAGCCACTTTGCCTCTCAATGCTCAAAGGGAAGCAATTTGCTGAGTAAGAATATGTAAGCTTTCTACAGTCTATTTTCAGAGAAGAATCAAAATGTAAGGAAAAAAATCAAATTAATTAGAGGAATGAATACCTTTTTGAACTTTTTTTTCCCAAATCTAGAACAGACAAAAGCCTATCAAAAAAAAAAGAAAAAAAAAATCAGTCTTCCCCATCAGTGAAGTATGGGGAAGTGAAAATCTCTACACGATTATCCTACACTACTCCTACATGCCACATGGAAATATGCATATCTAGTTGTCCCCAGCAATTTAAGGAACTCATTTCAAAGTAATCTGAGACCTGTAGAAAGTCTTTGTCTGTGCTGCCAAAGTCTTTCAGTTTTCTGAAGGAAATGCTCAGTCGTCCATGCCACTGGAACAGGCTTGCTAACCGTAACTCATTTGGGAAGAAAACCTGTTAATGAATCAGAATGGAAGGGAAGCAATCTGTGCAATACTGAGCAGTCTTCACCTAAGAGTCTGTCGTGGCACTGTCAGCACAACTGCCAAACCGATTAGAGAACACCAGGAGTGTCCAGGTTATGCCTAGGCAGAGATGGCTGAAGAACTCATACACAGAGCATTGCACTGTGTACTGAAGCGCTGAACCTAGCTCCATGTGTTTAGTGAGGCTTGCTGGCCACACATCCAGCCCCTTCGGCTACACAGTGTTGTGCTCACACATCACACACTCATTTCCACCTGTAATCCAGACCAAGTGCGCTGTTAGATGTGTAACAGGAAGCGAGCAACTGCCTTGTCCCCGACACCCCCAAAGGAGCAAAGTCTCCATGCGAGCAAGTATATAGTTGTGCAGGTTGTCCAGCTCCAAAGCACATGAAAAACAAATACCTCTGGCCACCTTCATCCTTACATCCCAGTAGCCGAGAGGAAAAGAAAGCTGCAAGAACATTTGACATCTCTTCTCAAAGGTTTATGTAAAATAACTCCTGCTTATAGTAAATCAGCTTTGCCAGGCTCTTGTACACTCACACTGGGAAAGAATTACATTTGCATGACGGACATCTATCTCCAAAGCGGATCATTGCCTTTCACATCACAGTTATCACTTGCTGCACTGACAATAGCTTGAATATTTCTAGATTGTGATGCCTCCTCACTTTGTTCAAGTCTCCTGCTAAATAAATTGCAAAGAGTAGAACCTCTTCCTTTGATTTCTCCGCAGATATGAGGCTGAACTGTTTTCATTATTGTCACTAAATTATAGAGCCCTGTAAAGTGGCTGCCATGCTCTAAAGCATGGAGACAAATTCTATATTGACTGTACTATCCAAATAAATTCCTTTCAGCTGTTATTCATTCTAGCTAAATCAAAGTTAGGGTAGAAACACCCACCCAGACTGCCATCTTGGCTCAGCTTCTGGAAGTATGCCAAACCTGCAGCCAAACTCATTGATGCTGTGCTGTCAAACAGACTGCAAGGGGTGTAAGGCAACCCAGAGTGCAACCCTAAACATTTCCTATGTATAAACCTTCAGTTTCAGTCACTGAATTGCCCATGGCAAATGCCATGCTGACAGCATAAGAGCATTACTAGTCCTGCAGCTTTAAGACTATGGGAAAGAAATGGTACACTCAGCCTGCAGGAACTGTTGAAGGCCTTGTACTCTAAACTAAACAGACAGATGTGTACCATGACAGAACAACACCTGGGCAAGGATAGCAAAAGCGTTTCATGTTAGCTTAAGAAATTCTGCTACCATTGGAATTAATGTTACCAATGATTTTCATAGATGCTGATGCCAAGTGTTTTGAAGATGTCACACTCCCTCATTTAGACCAGTTGGAAGGGTATTTTATTTCTTTGCACTACTGGCCCTAAACATCTGAACCGAGAGCCACAATCCGCATTATATAAATGAAAAAGGTGCCTAGTACTGCCATCAGTACTGACTCAAGTTGGCTTTTAGTGGAGATTTAGGTGAAAGCTCACCTTCAGCTAGAATGTCTGCTGCCCAGTTGAGTCCTCTTCTGAGCGCAAGTCTGAGCTATGAGGCTAATTTCTGAGGCCACTGAGAGGATTTTATCCAGGGTCTATCAGCCATTGTAGCAGCAGGAAGTAGATTACCATGGAATAATGTGCAAGAAAATAGCTTAGATTTACTGTGCAACTGAACAAACTGGGAAATTAAGTGGCCCCAGGTGGAGCCTGAGCAAGCTCCTTGTAACAGGAAGCAAGACTGAGTGAAAACTAAGGAGAAGTGTCTCCAGGAAGGTGTGTGTGTCTCATTTTCCTGGAGATTTAATATCTATTTAATATTAAGAATTGTACATTTTATCCAAATTTTTACCATAATCCTATGCGTAAACAACAAATACACTTCGACTCACTACATACATGGATAGAAATATAAATCCATTTGTAACTAATATATTGTGCAGATATAGCAAATTACATTCCTGTATGTGAACAATTCTTTACCAAAATATTTATATTGTTTGTACATGTCTTTATGAAATACTGCTAAATCTAGAATACACACAGAAACATCATTGTGTGTGGATCACAGTCCTGCACTGTCATGATGACATGATGCTAAATGCTCATATCGTGTTGAAAACTCAGTGAAGTGAGAGATCTGGTTTACACACTTCTAGAGCAAAAACCAACAGGGGAAAAGAGGAGGGAAAAAAAAAAAAACCAGACACACAAGCTTTACTGTAGCAGTCAAAATAAAATAAATAAAAAATCAAGGGAAAGATAATCAAGCATGTACAGCATTGTGCACTAAAGATTGCATTACATGGTTGAGCAAACAGAGTGAAATACTCCCAAGAGCTCTTTACCCTTCCTGTAGTGCAATCCACATCCTTGAATAAGGTTCAGATAGAGCTCCCCTGCGTATATCTGCAAGGGAGAAAGCAGCTGGGAGGCAAACCCTTTGTCCTGTGCAGGAGCTACCTGTATTGTAACACCTTTTGCAAGGTAAAGCATGATGGGGAGCTGTTGCTCCCAGCCCACAGAGTATAGGGAAAGCCTGCGTGTGTTGATTTCCTTTTCCACCTCACAGAGCTCACTGATAACTCCTAAACTACTGCAGATCTGGAAACAGCCTGCACTAGCAAGAGAGCCAGCATTGCTTACCTCTATCTGTAGCAAAGGACTCAGGATGATTAAAATTAAACCACAGCATGATCCCTGCTCTGCCTCCGGGGCAGCAAAACTGGCACCTTTTATCTCAGCCTGGACATCCTAACACAGCTCTGCAAGTCTGTCTGAGGAACCTCCCTGCACATAATATCCCCAATGGCATCTTTATTTACAGGGCAAAGGATTCCACATTTGTCTTTTATATAGCATAATTGGCTTGTCCATTTTGGGAAAAGGCTAAATGAGATTTACTGCCATGCTTCCCCTCCCCATTTTTTCAATTTCCACATACATTCACAGATCTCAATCGCAAAACTGCTCTAGACCAAAACTCAGAGGCTTTTTGAACTAGTCCTAAAGTGTTAGTTCTGCTCATGTCTAAGGCATAAGGCAAAAAAAGCCCAAACCCCCAAAACCAAAAAAACTCCCCACCAAAATTTAAGTGAAGAAAAATCAGCACTTCACTACTCGCTATTATTGCGTGGTAGTTACTAGATTGCTGCACAGTACCAGGACAAGATTTGAGGGAGTATGGATGCTTCTCTGAGGTCAGAGGTGATGGGGTATATTAGCTTTGTCAGGTTTTTCTTATCTAAGAACTGGAATATGCCCGTCTAGAAGAGAAGGATGATAGGACTTACACACTTATATTAAACCGTTTTGTTCACCTCCCACTGCTCACAGAATAGTAGGAGTCCAGCATCCCCATAAAGCCCCACCTCTAAACGTCTGGCTTTAGCCATCCGAGTTTGAAAGTGGCAGCCTATCCTAAAAACGTGTGAAGAGTTCCATTTTTCTCTTATTCAGAACCATATCCTGGAACAGTTTTACAGTCATAACTGTAAAAAAAGATAAAGATATCAATCAATAGCCAGTTAATTTATGCATTTAATTCAAGGATTTGACCTGGAGATGGCAGGAAAACATATACATTCTGCCTCAATTTCTGGAGAAAAGCCATTCCAATACCTTAGCATATAAACAACAATCTAGGACCAGTTAGAAAACAAGTCTTTCTACTGTATAACATCCAAGTTTTTGGGGCTGCAGCTATGAAAAAATACCCACCAGGACAAAGCAGACTGACTAAAATCAAGGTTCTGACTAGACCAGGTGCATATAACCGAAGTGCGTCATTGGAAAGGAATAATCCCTTGACTTCTTGGTATAAGGAAAAGTGTGGACCGAATGTCTCTTTATAAAAAGGAAGCCTGGAAACTGTGTGCAAACTTGCTGTGTCTCTGTCAGATGAGGGACACACCATAGGGCCAGGGAAGCCAGTCAATAACAATGGCGTTTGTTCACTCAAAATCAATGTTCTGCCATCAGTGAAGAAGGCATCCTCCATAGGAAGCTACAACTTCAAAGCAACTAATGGCATGAGTGGAAACCACAGTAAGCATGTGTTTGACTGTCAAAGAAGTCATATAAAGGTCCTCCAATGCTCCCCTTCATACAACAGTGAATTTGTGGAGAGATGCCAGTTGAGGGATGATGTAGCATCACATCTGCTTTAGTTCACAGATTTTTTTTTTCCCAGTGTCTCTGCATTTCTAAAGCCAACTTTTATAAATGAGCAAGTTTTTACTGTTCCTATTACATTTTGATTTGCATACAAACTGTTACCAAAAAAACATTACAAGCTATTTACATACATAATATATGAAATTCCTCCATTCATGACCTTGACTGTTATCTGTCCTGCTTCCCTTACATAATTTGAATTCGTAAAGCCATATTTTTCATGCTCCAAATATTTTGCCCTGCCTAATCCTAAAGTATCTTATTTTCATTAAGGCATCTGGGGTCCTAACATGTAATTGACATGTGCTTTTGAGACAATTTTACCCAAGGCAAAACTGAATTCTGATTTGCACATCACATAGCAGCTCATCTGTAGCTCCAGGTACATAACAAAGTCGAATACAATAGGGACATTTCTTTTCCAAGGCTGTCTTCCAAAACTCACTGCACTCACTGCTCCAATTTTGAGTTCTGTGCAAGGGAGCAAGCAAAACCTACACAATTATCGTCCTGAAATAGGCTCATTTATATTAAGAGCAAATGAAAGTACGTCTGACATGAGCATCCTTAGTTTGACAGAGGAGCAATGCCTCTGCATATCGGCAATAAAACTACTTGTTAGAAGAACACTGGTTTGTAATATGGTTGTATTTATGAAAATACTTACTGCAAATGCTGCTTAAATGTGTTGACCCCTTAAAGGCAATTACTGACTTTACAGTTACAGTTCAGATTAGTAATGTATTGTGTTTAGCCTTCTGCGAAATATTCAAGAACAGAAATGTAATTATGAAATGCTTATGTGTCATGACATTTAGCAGTCAGATGAATGATATATTTAATGGTGTAATCCTATTAGGACGCAGTAAGGACTAAGTTCCAAATAAATACAATGGGAGGGAGTTAATTTCTACAGCAAAAAAAAAAATCACTTCAAATTGCAATTCTAGATAATGCAGGTATTCTCAAATGCTCAATATTGCTCATGATGGCAAAGTAGTTACACATGGCAGATGAGAAGCAGCTGGAAGGGAATGACTTGGCTGCTCACAGGCTTTGCAAATCAGGGCACTGGTACAAAACGAGGGAACTTCACTGTCTTACCAAAACCTGGCTGCAGTCAGACCTCCCGAGCAAGGAATTCCCAGTGAAAGGCATTGCTGGAGTCAATGGGATGCATTCTGAAAACTATGCAGAATGAAAGCACATCAGCTCCTATTGCACTGCAGGCTATTGTCCTATTGCAACCTCTTCAATCCTGTAACCTCCAGGGGTTATAGCACAAGGAAACACAGCAGTAGCTCAGCTTAGCATCCTTATGAAAATACTTACTGGTTGGTTTTGTATTCTTTCCTCCTTCAGATCTTCAAGTGCTTTCGCACATAAGCATTGCAACTCATCTTATGTATGGCCAAACCACAGATCTTTGTTTTACAGCCAAAGTCACACACCCAGTTCCCTGTCCCCTGGTACAATTCGGGTATCCTCCTCTTGCTCAAATGCTAGACACACGGGACACAGCAAGAAAACCACCGAAACATATCACCTGGAAACATGGAGGATACCTAGATATAGAACTTCCTTTTCACAATTTGGAGCAGCACAATTCCAAAGAGAGAACCCCACCTACAGGACTGCTGGTAAGAAAGCTTGAGTAAATCAGCCTCAGACACATCCTATCCAGGGTACAAGACACATTTCTGACAGAAGCTCTCAAAACCACATTGTTTAATATCAGGAAATGAAGCTTTATTGAAGTCTTTTTACATTGGTCTCTCCCTGTGAGACTTTATCCTGGGTCCCAGGGCACTTCCTATTAGAAGAGCATTTAAGCATTGCAAAAAATCACTGAGAACACACAGCAGGAACTCCTTGGACCACATCTTTCAGATGTTTAAAACAACTAGTATAGTATGGTATCAAATATTCACTATGCCCTGGAAGGATGCATAGGGTCACTTTAAAACATCAATAGAACAGTCCCTCTGTCATTTAAGTAATTACTTCATTTCTCTTGCTACTGTCTGGAAAACAAATCCTTCAGCAATGATGGACCTAAGCTTTGCGCTTTATCAGTCAGGACTTTAATTCTGTTCTTTTCTCACTCTGACTTTACCTTGCTGCTCTGCATATCACAGCCAAGGTTTATCCCAGGAATCACTACATTTTTAATCAGCATTTCAAAATCTCTGTGAATGGAAAACACTACATAAAGTGTCAGGTCTTTTTTCCCTTTTTTTTTTTTTTTAAATGAACTGCTGTTCTGTTTCTTTAATAGGTTTAGTTCTCACCAGTGCCCAATTCTTACTGATTTGTTAAGTCTAATTAGTCAGTATCCAAATGTGCCATGCATTAATTTGGACACTGCTCAAATCCCACACAGATTTCATATGAAAATGGATTATTTGAATTTTAAACACAGTCTGTTCCACCAATTCTGACATATTAAGCAAGCTCACAAGCCATTAAAGCCATAAAATGCCAGTTGACCTAACAACCTGCAACGGGAGGGAATGAACAAAGCTATTTACTTTATTAACTGATGTTTAGAAGCAAGAGCTACATGCACACTCTGATTCTGTATCCTTTGATATCTCCAAGATTTGGGTGAAGTCCAGATGCTACACTACTTTAGTCTCTGCACAGAACTGTTGGCCATTCCAACACAGAAGCAGAGCCGTGAGATTCCCCAGTGCCAGAAAGCACTCCAGCCTTCTCAGGCTACCGCCACAGAATACAAATCATTCTGCCTGCTTCACCTTTTTAATATGATAATTAAGTCATTTTAGCTAATGGGCTTTAAATACATCTTTTAGGGTAGTCTAGACAACTCGTGGAGACTACTCCTTAGCATTGTCAAGGTACCTTTTATATTTCTCTGTCAATTTGTATCAGAGAAAAGGCGCAGGCTGATTAGAGCTCAACATAACCAGTTAAAGCCAAATATAAGTCCCCACTCCTTCTCTCATTGATGTTAACTGCAGTCAAATTTACCAAGGTTTTGCCTCCGCTAGGATTTCTACACTTAATTTTGGGTTAAAATTCTCTTTTTTGAGGTGAAAGAACAGTCATACATGCCAGCCTTTCCAGGTTCACCCATTGCTTCTGGCACAGATATCTATGGACATTTGCTTGTCTAGACTAGGAATGTATGGGTAGCTAGACTATTGGCGTTAGCATAGAAAAAGAAAAGCGCATTTTAACACATGCATTAAAGTATGCTTTACCTTTGCTAATGCATTTTAGCAATCTAGCACAGACACTGCCTCTTTGAGTCAGTCTAGACAAGGCCATAGAGACTCCTTGGAATATGGGCTGAGCACTCAACATTCATTTACCAGAAATGCAATAGATTCATTTTAATTCAGCATGATAGCACCTTCCAAACACAGCAACCTGTGAAATAAGTGTTTCGGGGTTCATATTGGGGTTAACCCAACTCCTTTGGCAATACTTCCTCCTCCAAATAAGTGCAGAAATTATAGGAGAAAAGCAAATCCACCCAAACGTTGGCAACAATTCAGGACAAGAACGATTAGTAAAACTACTTTAAGGTGAAAAAAAAGCAGGACTGCTAAGATCTTGTTAAATAACAAGCCCTGTAATTCCACCACTGAAGCTTCCATCAGGCAGCAATATTCAGAAAGGTGATACTATCCTCAAATTATGCAATAGTAAATGAAAGGGAAACTATTTGAGCCTGATTGTCTCTCCACACAGTATTGGAAAAAAGTGAAGGAAAACCTCAGAGAGAAGTAGAGTTGTTTTGGCTGCCACTGTCTTTAGGCACAACTGACTTGGTAGTTCTTTTCAAAATGAACATGGGACCAGGTAGAGAAGGGGGGGTCGACAAATCATCCACAAAATGTTGTTTCACAACACTGCCCTGGCAACAGGATCAGTTCCATATATCAGCATGACATGAAAACTGATTAACTTCTTTAGGTCCTGTGGACCCAGAGATGAGCAAATAGAGGATTTCTTTTTTGCTTCAATAGGGGACTTGCACATACATATGAATTTGGGGGATGGGAGAGAGAAATTTCAGGGTGGGGAGAAACAGATTTGCTCTGGGTAAACAAGCAGACAAGTTTTTCCAGATGCACAGAAAAAAGCTGTTAGCTTTTGACCAAAGAACATCTCTCTAGCCCAAATGAAATATTTTATTTTGCCTTTGTAATATATAACACTTGAAAAAATATTAATCTTAATTTTTTTTGTTCTTCCATTCAAATTTTACATTTCCTAAGTAAAAGTCAGCTTTTCAACTGAAAGTCTTAAAGCAAAATGCTTTGGCATTTTAAAAGTGCTGTCCTTTTTCCTTTTGTCGTTTTTAGCTAAAATTATTCGCAAATTGCTTCAGTCTTTCCTGGGTAAATTTGAAAGACAGCATAGCTGGTCAGGCATTTAGTGCTGAGCACAGCAATGGTGTTTCTTATTGCAACTGTCCCCTGGGATTAAGGTACATTGTAGTATGGGGACATCCTTAGTAATCATGTCCGGTAACATTTTTTAAGCTATCAAGGACTGCCAAGTATCAACACTCTATATTCTAGGAGCCCCTTGCAATTCCTGTTTTAGTCTGTCTTAAATCTTCTGCCCAGCACAATGGGATTAGGAAGCCTGTACATAAGAGGAATGATAGAGAATGGCTAAAGCTTCCTATGTTTGAACACATCTGATTGTGTCCTTACTGCCCAGGCTTTTTTCCGCAGCAACTGTCCTTCCAGCATAGTCTTTATCTGGATATAATTAAGCTGGTAAGGGGCAAAGAAGAAACTGAAGAGCTCTGTCTGATCACTGCAGTGGAGATTAAACAAAATGCTGTTATATAGCATACAACTGAGTTTTCCTTCTGCAGGTGCCAGCTGTGAACACTTTACTAATGAGGAAGAGCCCAACTTCTGTAAGCAAGGAGAGAAAACACTCTCTCAAGGGTTTGATAATTTTTTTCCAAGAGGTGGACAGCGACAAGACAGCAGAGACATTGCTTTGTTGTGCTGCTCTCCCCTGACTCAGAGTAGCTTTGCACTGCAGCATTGACCCAGAAGATCACTGCTCAAGGGAGCAAATCACCAAGTTACTGTGCCTTCTGGAGCATCGTGTTTACTCATCTGTGTACTGCTGAGGCACAATCCACAGCTTTCCTCTCAGCACTACTCTGAGCTGCTCCAGGATTGATTTCCCCATAACTGTAGGAAAATACACATCTTTCTGGGCAGAAGGAAGAGACTCATGAGAACTCATTGGGAGACTATGAAATGATTTATTCTTTTCTCCTGCAAAGTGGGAGGAAACCAGCCTTCACGATACTAGCATTTTGGCACTTGCCATGCCCCTAGTATGCCAGTCAGTTTGGGCTGAAATCACCTCTTAGCTCACTTGATGGCTGAATGGGAAAGGGACTGCACCCTTGTAGGGGCACCCTTACACACAGAAGGCAACAGTTGTAAGCAACTGGTCAAGCAGCCTTTACAGCTGGTTGGATGGACACCTTATTAGTGATGGTCCGATTCACACATTCTCTCTGCTGTTGTTGTTTGCAAACACCTGGTTGCTGTGATGCCAACTTATCTGTGGCCCAGGAGCAGCTCATCAGAATCATAATCACAAGGCAGATCTTCAAAAATACTGATTTTTCCCTTCACTCTCTGCACATTAATGAAGTATTTGGGAACGCTGATATCATAAGCAGCAGAAGAAAAATCTTTCCCTTCAGAACAATCACGGCAGGAGCCTTCTATGTCTCCCTATGAGAAGAATTGCTTTTAGGTTATGCTTAATGACTGAGCAACCACACAAGCAATGCAACAGGCAAGAGTCATCTGTTGAGATAACAAGCAACACTCTCCACATTTCAGACACTTGCGAGCTTTCGTACTGTTCCCAGCGCTGCAGAGGATCTGCGTCTCATTGCATTCACCATCCCAACCCCCATCTGGTAAGCCTGGGGGAAGCAAAGAAGGTGAATTTGACTGTCACTCACTTGGACAAATCAGTGCCAAAAATGAGACTAGAGTTTAGATTTCTAAACTGCTTTCTCAGTTTTCACCAAAACCTACTTTGGAAGCCAGACTTGCCAAACTAATCAATAAAAATAGTGAAATCAGAAAAAATAGAAACTGGAGAAATTTTTAAAAGCGCAAAGCTGTTCTACCACACAGGCAGATGAGGCCACATGTATAAGAAATATGCTTTGCTGTCTGAATGGGAAAACTGATGAAGTAATGGGATATGTTTTGCATTGGAAGATCAAGTTTCTGTTACCCATGCCATTCATAGGTCAAAATCATCAAAACTTAAAGCAAAAAGGAAAGAGATGCACCTATGCTACTAGAGAATAAAAGAAGACGACAAAGAAATAAAAACAGAGGTGGAGAGGCCTTTGACCATTTCTCAGGAGAGAAAGGCTTTTTTCATGGATTTAAATGAAAACTGTGCAAGGAGAGCACTTTGCTGGTAAGAAAAAACGGATGGCTGTCATTAGCATAAATAAGCTTGTCTGACACATTTTGTCTGCAACCCTTCGCTGTAACAGGGAAGGCAGAACCTCGCCAGATTGTTGTGGCTAAAAAAATTCACCAGAATAATGGTGAAATAAAGGTCACCGAAAAAATAATTTTATTTTTCTTTAATCCACTTACCATAGTGCTATTAAGGATTCAACTCCAACACATACTTCCTTTTTAGAAACAGGGAAAAGGTTCTTTTTGCCTGACTTGCAAAAGAAATAAGGCCTATGCAATTGTGATCCATGCATCTATTAGTATCTGTGCCCTCTGCTGTCAGAATTACTCAAATCTCTGCCAAGAGGTTAGCAATTTCATCCTAGTAAAGCAGAAGGTCTCACTCTGGATGATGAAACTGGAAATAGTAACTGAAGAGTACGTTATGAAATGCAACTCTAAATTACATTTTCTAACACAGCAAAATGTTTGTTCCTACCTCTGGTTTTGGAGACAGCTTGATTAGGATTCTGAGGCACACACAGGTCTGGCAGCCAAGAATATGCAAGTACCTACAAAGCAGCAATGGACAGTTTCTGGGCTGGTTTGTTTGGGGTTTTTTGGGGGAGGCAGGGTGGGAAGTAGCAAGAGGAAAGGAGTGGGTTGCTTGTTTTCTCCACACTTTTAAGCAGTAGTTGAGCACAAATGCTCAGTCAGCATTTGGTATTTGGTACCCGTTATAGGAGTGTTTTGTCTCCTTCTGACACTGCTGCACTAGCGTGTCCATTTTGGAGTATGGACTCCCTCAGCTTGCAGGCAGGAAACAACAGGCACTGATACTGGCAACAGGACTACTTAAAACTAGAATTTACTACTAGAATTAAGGCTTGTGGAAGGTCAAACCCAATCCATCAACGGTGGAAAACCATTTATGAGACACTTAAATTTCTACTGCAGTTGCAGTAGCAGGAAACAGCATATTTGCAAAACAGCTTTGCATTCAGCGTGGTATTTTATCCAATAAATTTGATGCCAATGGAGGGCATCTGATGTCTCTGATCCATTTTGCTTCCACACTGGAACTGCAGAGCAGGCAAAAGCAGTACTAGTTTTGGGTGCATGCCTGACCAGATAAATAAGACTTCCCTGCACTTCCCATGACCTTCTCAATCTTTGGACTCCACCATGGCTGCTGACTAAGCATGCCAGCTACTGCTGGTGGTTGAACACTGTCAGGCACTAGAAGGGCTTGCACTTTCAAGGTAGTTGCTTCTCTCTACCATAACAAAAGCAGCTTTATTTCACAACCTTAGCGCAGGCACACATTTGTCTACAATCCAGACTGGATCTAGCACTGTATCCTGCATATGACAATATATCATTCCATTGCCAAAACACCCCCAAACCCCTCAGGTGTTATTAATGATGAATGAAGCACTAAACTTCGAGTCCTCAGTTGTTAAACACTTTAGGCAGATACTGTATCGCACTAGAGATGAGAGTATATTTAACTTGTACCAGGCCACATCTTTCCCCTATTTGCAAGGCAAGATGTATGATAGAGGCATACAACACAGATTGGTTTTGTTTGCTGGCTGACAGTGTGATATAATGTGAGTTTACATCAGTGTGGTGCAATCCTGGCAGTGCAGCCTTTCCCACAGAGAAGAGAGCAGAGGCAGGCTCAGATAAGCACATGTCAGAAGGGAACAGGAGGTATTTCCATCTAACTTTGTTCTTTAAGTGTGTTTGAAGAAGATGTAAATACTCAGTGCTCTGGAGAAGGGGAGAGCAGCCCTCCCTCCTATGACTAGATTGGCTATTCATTAGTCAGCAGGCAGCCCTCCAAAGCACACTGGTACATCTTGAGCTTTCAGCCTGCTTCCTGCTGTGCCATCTGTTTCATTTATATTTTATTCTGTTCCCTTCAGGACAGCACTCTGTCTTACTCCCTCTGAGAGCAACCTGCATGCAATGAACACGAGCGCTTGGTAAAGGCCTAAGTCCAACAGTGCAGGCCAACAACTACCATCTGCTGGGGAGCAAGAAGCACCCAAAGAGAGGAGCTTGCCTAGAGAAGTGTCCTGACATTCAATATCAAAGTCTCATGCAAACCCCTGAGGCTCACAAACAGATTCATAGGAAGGCAGAAGTTTAACAGTAATGGGAGAAAAGCTCAGGAGTCTCTAGATGTCCCAGCACACTGGAAGTCATAAAGATGAAAGAAAATACTTCCTATGTGTGAGAGGAAGTGTTACTTAGCCCAGCTCTTCTGTGAAACTAAAGTCAATCATCGCTGTTAGCATGACAAATTAACAGCAACTCTAGATTGTTGATACTTCCAAAGGTCTCAAATTTTCCAAGGGTGATAGGGGAAAAATATACCACCCTCCAAACCCATCACAGAGGGTTTGCAGTTAGAGATCCTTTAAAGGTCATTTTCCAGAGAGCTCAATATTCCATCTGCCACACTATTGAAAATACTGGGCACATATTTAGGATAATAGAAAAGACATCTTCATAACACTGACGCCAAATGCAACTGCCACACTCTTGATAACATAACTCCTACAGCTTCCTATGAAAACACAGGGAGCAGGTATCAGAAGGCTTGTAAACAGCAAAATAGGGCAGACCTATAAGCTACTGAAGTCCCGATGCTTAATAGAGCAAAACCTGCAATAGATAATTAGATAATACAGCCCTAGAAAAAGGTGTGTTTTTTCTCCAAACCACAATTAGGGGGGTAGACATATTTTGAAGAGCTCTCTCTCCTAAGTTGCTATTAACTGTATTAAAAATGATACGAGTGTGCCTGGACGGGGAGTATTCAAGCCACTCGTGCACAGAAGGATTCCTTCTATGCAATCAGCATGAACTGGAGATACAGTAAACTCATGATGCAATAAATACTGTATCAGGTATGAATTTCTTCTTGATTAGAGTAGAAGAGCAGGTACAGACTCTTACAGAACACACATTCCACAAAGGAATTAACTATTTAGATGCCTCCTTTTGGTGGTGCAGGGGGCAATGTATTAACTCTTGTGCTGGTGGTTCCATATACACTAGGGATTTGACCATGTTTTTAACTCTTTTTATTCTACTTAAATAAGACCACTCCAACAGTCAGTACCATTTGCCTCTAAGCAGGGACCCAGCAACATTAACTACGTAGGAATTCAGCTTCACAAGTGTCAAGATTTGCATGTTTGCTCCCATCCTGACCTGAAACAAAACGAAGGCTTTTCAATGCCAACAAAGCAGCCTCAACCCAAAGTAGCCACTTAGCTACTAGCTAGGGTACTAGACAGAAAATCCTGGTTCAAACTCATGCTATTTCTCTTCTTGACCATAGATTTGACCCTAGATCCACTTTAGGCAGGGGTTGAGACTAGTTTTCACCCATGAGTTCATCTCAGAAACTTAAAAAACAAAAAATAATTAGAGAAAAAAGTTTTGGTTAAATCCAAAAGACAAATCCACAAGAATGATGTGCTGAACCGTGCTCTAGAATATCAGACCTTCTCTTCCTTGAGCAGAGTTTTTGAATATCATTGAAGATTCCCAAAATCTTTTTTTTTTTTTCTTTTTTCCCCCCAAATTACTCGGATATTGTCCAGGAAATAACATTTAAAGCTGATGTTGGACAATGGAATTGTTTGGACTGCTTCAGAAGCAGCCTCATGGAGTAGCATCCAACATTTTGTTGGTAAGCAGCAATAGGTATTACACATGAGAGCTCAGGACAGAAATCAGTTCTCTTTCATGTGATCTCATTTCCCTGATGAACAAAACCTTTATTTAACGAAGCACTGCAATTGGTTCAATCCTGCAGCAGCACTACTGACTCTGTAAAGAGAAGCTGCTGCAGAGAGAACAAGTCAATTAGTCAATTAAACAAAAAAGGAAGCTTTCAGAGAGTTAAATCAAGAGATTAATCCAATTCTCATTTGCACTGTTTGCCAACAAAAGGTTTTGCATAACATGGAACAGTTTCTTCACTTTTTAACCAAAGTCTGGAATGCAAATTTAATTTTTATTTTCTCTTTTGAGAGATCAGTCTAACATTAGAGGAAGACTGCAAAAGTAACTGTTCCAGTTTTTAATTCACTGCTATTAGCCTTTCACTAGTGGTATCCTGAGGCACCAACTTGGGTTAGATATCCCTCACTGCCAGGTACTAGGTGCACTCCTATAAACAAGACAGTGCTACTTCTCTGCTTTCCAAAATAGCTTATACTTCACCAACAGATAGGCCATCAGTTATCTTCCTGCGTGCTGGGGATCACTACAAGACATTCCAACTCCCCTCACTGGCCAGAGCTTTGACAGCAGCAGTGAATTTTTAGCAAGTAATAGAGAAAGCTGAATAAACAACACACCTCAGAGAGCACTTTCACTGTGGCTGTAACTCTTTGCACACACAGCAGTTAGAGCGCACCCAGACTCATCTGAGATTGCTCAGTGCTGTTCTCACACAGCTTGTTTCAAATTGTTGATGGAGTTCAAAGAAAAGTCTGATGAGTAAGAAGCAGTCTACACACCGACAGCTCAATGAGAACATGCTTTGCATGGCGTGAACTTAGCAGGATAGGTACCAGCACCCTTCACTCCGACCTGAATTAATATGCCATCACAGCCTCAGCCAGGTAAGGATGCCTGACCCATTTCAAGAGCCATCAGCTTGACAGAAGGCACGCTTGTTTTGCCCTGTTTTTGAAACTAATGCAAATGTGACCTGTAGGGAGTTGTCAAATCTCCAACACTTAATTTATGGCACTATAAGAGTCAAAATTAAGCTGGATCCAGGGCAAAGCAATTAAAAACATGACTGGGGAATGGCCCTACTTGCATCTGCCTCAGTCTCCTTTATCTGCTGCAGAAACATGTTAGTGTTATCCCTGCAGGATTCAGAGGACTAGCGACCCACCTATGCATGATGGGGGCAATGCATGATTAGAGGCTTTGAAGTTGCAAAAGCTACATGAATGCTAAGGGGAATCTTTTCGTTCATCCTGATGGCATTCGCTGCAGGGATTATTGCTGGAGACACAAATGAGATGAGCATTGGTGTAGTGACAAAGTTTTTAACAGAGTCTAATGGCTTTACATAGCCTACCTGCTAGGGAAACAGCTCTATCACCCATATTCACTGCCTGATAATAGCAGTGGTTTTCAGTCTTTTTTTTTTTTCCCCAAACCTACACAATTGTTAAAATTTACTTTTCAGCATTTACGTGACGTAAATTTTAGGAGAAGCTTGGGTTTGTTGCAACCAGCTAACTTAAACGAAGATTAAAGATGGCAATGGAGAGGCAACAAGGTCTAGCAATAGTGCTGTGGCCTCCTGTTAGGCACGAAATGATTTTTAATTCAATACACTGAACAATGTGTAGAATATTCACATAGGTTGTCCATGGCAGAACCAAAAATGGAAATCCATTTTTGGTAATACTATCTGGAGAGGACCTGCCCTACATAAACCATAAGGGACTCCACAGCTGAAGTCCTTCCTACTAAAGCAGCACATCAGACCTCTTTGCAAACTCTAGGCAGGTGCAATGCCTCTGAACAGGAAGCATTACCTTTCTCTAGTAGGCGAGAAAAACACAATAAAGTTGGTAGCTTGTCTTAAAAAAAAAAAAAAAAAAAACAGGAATCCTGGATTCTAGCGCATTTCCCCAGCCAGCCAGCATCATCATCATCATCATCTTCCCTCCTGTTATTAAATGGCAGCACATATAGAGCAGCGTGCATCAGCTGGCATATGGGTGAATTATTGTGGAAAAGCTGGCTTCAAGTCCTCTTTCAAGATGAAGTAGAAAACAGCGTACTCTCCAGTTATCTATTATTATTCATTATTAGAGAAAGAAGAGTCTTAGAGTGATCGCATACATAGTGAGACGTATACAAAACTAAATTAGCTGTCATGCCACAGCTATTTCATCTTATTCTCTTCAACCTGCTCTACCAGTTAATCTCAATGTAGCCAGCAGAAAGCAGTACGTACACCAGCCACTTCATTACGCTCCACAAGGGGAAAGTACATACAAGCTGCTTGTATAGCTTCTTCAGCCTTTTTGCTCAGTTGCACAGGGGACCCAGAGCTTATGGAGCTGGAAAACCTCCTATTTTCTTTTTATGTTATTGGGTTCATTACCTGACCTTCAAGGACCTTGCTGTCACTCATAAGCAAAAGTATTTTGATGTGTGTGCTTCATTACAGAAAATTATGCTCAGAGCAAGTCCCTGGTAAATCACGTGGGGAAAAAAAAGAATTATCTCCATGAGAAGAGATCCCCAAACCACCACAACCAGCCCTTCAATCATTAGTAAAGTACTTTGGGAAGGAAGAAGAGTTAAACAAAGGCTGTACCATATGTAGTGTGCAGTGCTTTCAGTTGTGCGATATATTCTCATTTAGATAATGTCACTTACAGCACAAGTTAAACAAGATGTTACACAAAATGGGCTTGTCAGCCAAACACGGATTTCAGGCAATATTCTAATTCTTGAACACAGCCTATTGACAGTGATCTACATATGACAGGAAAGCTCCCGAGCAGATGGGAAACTGGCAGGCTGTTTTGATAGCTCTAGTCCAAGGAAGATTGCCACTGAAAACTCTGACAGTTCTATAGCAGCATAGACAAACTAAACACGCAAACTGTAAATATAATTAAAAGGACTAGAGGGATTGGTTATCAAGGGAGAACTAGAAGGGTTTGAAAGGTATATGGGGAAATATTTAGGCTAACACATAGGAGTTGTATGACAACATTAAAATACGAGAACGATGAGTATCAGGAAAAGAATAAATTCATGGTGAAATCCACAAGGCTGTCTACTAAAACTACAGATACAGTTAACTAAGATAATTAAAAGCTATAAGCAGACATGACATTTACGGAAAAAAGACTATAGGAAACAATCTGGCATCAGCAAAGATTAAGTGATCCAATATAGTTTTCATGATTAAGTCTTACAAAGGACGCATTGCAGACCACAGATACAATATGCACGTATACACACACAGTTGCTATCTCTCCACACTTACTTGGTGTCTACATTTTTAGTCTCTTGGTTCAGCACCGATATTGTCATTTCTCACATGATATTAGGACTCGTCTTCTCGGAGTCAACAACATTTGGCTTTGTCTGTCAGGAATACATACTCAAACCTCCGTGTGTGCCAGCGGTAGAAAAAGGCCTGGAGCAGCCCACTCCTGAAGGTCAGATCACTCGTGACAGCCCAGGGATCGGTGAGACCGAGCCGGCAGCCCTTGCACAGTGCAGCAGCTGTGCTCTGACACCTGTTCCAGATGAACGGGTCAGCACAGCAGGCGCTCACGGCGCCCTGCAAAACCAAGGGCGGTGACAAGGCACATTCAGTCAGTCTGTTTACAGATGGGGATGTTGTCAGTTAAAGTAAGCAAGTGACAAAAAACGCTCTGCAGAGTTTACTCTTTTAGCTGACAAACGGTGAACTGATTGCATGCCCATCCAAGGTGCATATTAATTTTCCTCTTCATTGTACTACTCATGAGGTATTACTTTTACACTAGGCGTAAAGAGAACATAACTGAGAGTAGCAGCGATGTCCGACTCCAAGCCCTTCTATCTAAAGGAAAGCTCCTCTGAGACCCATGTAAGCAATGACAAAGAGAGCATCCCGCTTGATGGGGGACAGAAACCAGTTACACTCCTGGGGGTATGGAGGTTACACGTGAACCAGTGCACTCTTCTTGCATAAACACCAGTAAGGTCACCTCCCAAACGCATGACAGACAGTTGTACATTTTGTCTTCAGTTTTTGTATTCAAGATGAAGTAGTCACAGGCCAACAACTCATTCAAAGCATAGTTAACAAACAAAAAAAACTTACCAACATCATCGCTAAGATTCCCTTCCATAGTCGGCAGTCTTCTTGTAGCTAAAGAGATACATTCCCCGGAAGATGCTTTATTTTTCTTACCTCCCAGGACTGTTCCTTGTTCCATAATGCTTCTTGCACCTTCTCTCTCAGACAGTTGGCTGAGAGCTTGAAGCTGTTTGACTTTCTATTTCTCTATGGATACAGAAATCTGTCTTAATACTTCATATCTAAAACCAGCCTTGAGCATCCCAATGCAAACCTGTTGCTGGAGACTCTAGTCAGTTATATCCTGAGCACGACAAAACAGAAATGCTTCCTAAACAAAGCAGCATTAGCTACATTGAAGTATTTGTCATTTACAATAAAACATTTACTGCTAAGGGAGACATACAAATTGAAAATAACTGAGAAGCCTAGCTGAAAAAGTACAAGTTCTTACAAGACTTAGAAAACTACCTGTACTTGGAACAAGACTGAAGTAAGTTCACAGTGGTCTAATTTAAAATGAGAGAGTACACATGGTTGCTATTAAAGGAGTAATCAGCACAATTAAAGTCACCTGTAACATTTAGAGGGTTTGTAAACTAGAAAATAAGGATGCCTGAGCACCATGTGCCTTTATAAAACATTAGCAAAGTTAATATTTGACAAGATTGTGTGTTTGATAATATTTTAAAATAGGAGTAATGCAAGTGCAACATAAATTGATTGATGAAGGTACATTAAATATGGGCAAAGTAGATAGCCCAGGATGTAGTTTACAAGTATGTAAAATATGTAATTTATGTATTAAAAGCTACATTTCTGGTTTCAGCAGTTTTCCTGCAAAGAGATTCCTGTTGAATATCCGTTCCTGCTACTCCCCTACCAAGTCAAAGGGATTAGGATTTTGGAATGGTTAGGGTGTGGATGTTCGTAACAGGAGTTCAACATCCCTCTTCTGGTTTCTGCTGCACAAACATAATGTAACATTATTAATTTTCATGGAACTTTTTGGAGGTGAAATGTAATTAAATGACATATTTAACTGCATTGTCTGGCAGCACTGTGAAAGACTGTTTTAAGGAGAAGTATTGTAATAAATGCACTGCTATCCCTGAGTTTGTCTCTCAGTGGGAGCTTCTCAGTGATATAGAGAATTTGGAGTTGCTACTCCAGCACTGCTAGGCCAGGAGTTAAACCAGGACTTTATCACACAGGTGAGTAATTCCTACCCTGGAGAGATACAGACAGACAGACTCACAGAGTAATGTTAAACCACCCTTAACTTGCTAAGAGTGCGTAGCTATTTCACTCCCTTATAGCCAGTTTAGTGTCTTCTCTTTAAAAGCAGGTGGAGATATTTTTCCTTTGCCTCTTGTCAGTACAAGTCTTTTCACCACAGAGCAGATCAAGACTCTTATTTCTTAAACCAGTGTGTTCAGTGAACACCCTCTGCTGCGTTTGGCAAGTCCCCCTGCATGCATGATTGTTTATTCATGACAGACTGAGACACACTTCAGCCACCTGTGGAAATGAATCTTCATTTCATCTTTCCACTTAAGTAATTCCCTTTCTACTCCAGGTTGCTATATTTATTTTTAAAAGTAATCAACACATGTGTCCTTTAATGTGTGTTTTATCCTGCAATACAGAAAATGGGCTTGTTTGCTACTGAAGCTCTACAAAAATACTTCTAAAGCTGATTTTCACTAGATTAGATTTTGTAGAAGCAGGAGCTGTGTCTGGCCAATAGACACTTTTCTGTGTTCCCTATGTCCCTTCTGCTGTCGCGGAAAGACAGACGGCCTTTCTGAGCGCCATGTAAAACTCCAGTAAGGCTATGCTTCTCTCAAGCTCCGACTGTTTGGAAGCAACCGTCATGACTCAGTTCCCTTTGCCTCCCCCCCCAGTTAATGTGACAGATTTTCCAAACTACTCTGCACAGTATATCCATCCTGTAGGAATTCTGGCCAAAAGTGTAACAATCTCAGCTGAAGATGCAAGGTATTTTAGAAAACTCAGCATTTCTTTAGATAGCTCCTAGGGATTGTGCAATGAGTTTTCCAGTGGTTAAATCTGTACACTCCTCATGTGTCAAATTCATTTAAAGTGAGATCTTGCACCTTGCCCAACCAGACCATGACAATATAAAACAATTCAATGTTAGTCTCAAACTGTACATCATTGCTGTGTATCAGCATTTTTTGCAGATATTAACAAAAATCTTGCTTTCACTGAAATTTTGCCAGCATCTTCAATCAGGGGATACACAGGAGTAATTTTATCAGATCAGACCAGCGAAAAACTAATATCTTGCCTCCATCAGGGACCAGCCTGGGTTACTTCAGGAAAAAATGCAAGGAACACTGTATAGGGTTTAAAACTACTGTCTATATACTCTTATAATAAAACAGTTCCCTAAGAAACTTTAACGTAACTGTTGTTCATCTCATGGATTTTTTTTCTTGTTGCCCACCAAAAACCTTTGGAAATGTTTCTTTCTAGTTAATTCTTAGTACTGCTGGTACATAGGAAGGTATCCAGTGGTCTTCTCTTTTGGTGGTTTTATTTTGGTGGTGGGAAATGCTTTGCTTCAAGAAGTCTTAGGATAGTTTTGGACAACAGAGTTCCACAAGCCAATTGTGCAAGGACAACGTGAACAGCTTTGATTTTAACTTCACAGCCTTCTGTGATTTCATCCTCTCATGATTCCTTGCTCTTTTACTATGAAGGAGGGTGGGTGAAGCCTGTACAGCACATCATCTTTGTTGAGATAGAGCAGCGAAGTTTTAGAGAATCTTTTTCTGTTAGGCACTGCATAAATGCAGCCCTTTCACTCTTCCCTTATTTGTCTCCTCTTCAGAGCAAGTGGTCACAATCATTCAGGAACTACCTCTTCTGAATAATTTTGGCATTTGAGTGATGCACACAAATTTGTCACTTGCCATATCAAGCTGAGGAGGTACAGATGTATCTTACTGCTACAGCTATTCCACTGGCTCAAGTCCAACTATCTTTAGTACTGTATTTTGTGTATATACATACGTTAAGCATCAGACTGCAATGTTTTATGTCCCCATAAAACTACAATGCAACCAGTAACAGACACTTATTAAACAACGCCCTGATTTTATAAACAGACCTAAATTGTCTCCAAACTTACTACACCATTTTAAAAACGAGTGTCACAGACATCATACTTTTTAAAAGACAAACACAGCCCAGAGTTATCACAAGGTGTGAAGTAAAACAATGTTTGAATAGCAATTATAACATTCTTCACTGTTACATACAAATATCAGAGGAATACAAATTACTTTGATCTAAGGAAGAGGCAGTGCAGTATTCTAGGTAGAGTTTAGCAGAAATTTATTCCATGAAAATCTTCATTAGCCTGAGTGTTTTACATCACAGTAGCTTCAGACACTCTGGTTTAGCATATGTTCACTTTCTTCCACTCTTACATTCCTTCCTCATCTGTCAAATCCTTCCTGAATGCTTTTTCCATACACCATCATTAGCTTCCATCACCACCTGTTGCACACTGCACCATAGAAGATGCTGATTCAGAAAATACTTCATCTGGCACTGAAGATACCTCTAAGAGGAAGGCTGAAAGCAGGATTCATCTTGGCTACAGAAAATTCATTTTTCTAAAATTTAAATTTACATACCGTGCTAGACAGAATTCCCTTTCACATCCTTCATGATACAGGACGTAGTCAACAAAAACTGGTGAAACTTCCACATCCCCTATTTACAGAGATCATTACACTCGAGACCGAGGCCATCAAGTCTTTGTACTGGTATTCCTATGTGAAAGCCAATAGCTTTCTACCTAACTAGAGAACATCATTTAATCAGACATTTGGCAGCCCTTTTTCTCCTTTTTGTGGATCCCTACTATCTGCCTCTAATCCTCTCATCTCTCCTTTGGTTTTCCCATCTTCAGCTTTCTTTTTGTTATAGTCCTGGCTTTGTGTGCCATTTCCTACTTTTAAGTTTAAATTCCTGCTAATTAAAACTGCAGAGCAGTGAGCCCTCCTGAGAAAACTCACCTGTTTTCTGCTGGTTTAGGCTGTAAGAACGGAGCATTTGAAAGCTTTACTTTAGTCTCTGTGAAGATCTGATCTGGAAGATGGCACAGTCTGTTGGCCCTTTGCTGACCCACATCCCCTGCTCTGGTGGCTCTTAGTTCAAAGCCTTTCAGAACAGTCTTCTCCCCACCTCCACTCTGAGCAAAGGCAGCAAGTAAATACGGTGAGGTGGTCTCACGAAGCAATCTGTGTGGAAGACGTGTGTGGCTTCGCTCACTCCCCTGTGAGGCTGATAGGCTTCAGGTTCCCTAGGTGGCTGGTTTGTACGTTCAGAATTGTCAGAACAAACTTATTTTGGTTTTTTTTTAATATGAAAAAGAGAAACTGAAGAAATCTGGAGGAAAGTCAGCACTTAAATGCTGTGAAATAACGATGGCTTAGGTACTCCATCTTAACTCATTGCAGCATGTTTTTCTAGTTCTAAAAGGAATAGCAAGATAATTGAAATCTCACCTACTCTGGCAACACTATCAGTGAATACCATTGGGAACATTTTTAATTAGCATTTTAATTATCAGCATTTACTTTGGAGCCCTCTTCAAATCTTTAGAAACCGATCTGTGTGAAGAGAACCTTACTACTACATGAAAATGCAAGGCTGGATCATAGTTTCTTTGGGTTTCCATCCCTACCAATGCATCAGTCAATTTGCTGCAGCGAATGGGCAGTAACGCTCAGTTACTCTTCTAATCTGCGTTAGGAATAGTGCTGTAAATCCAAGGGCAAAACTGCAAGGGACAAGCCTAAAGGACACTGTAAACGCATCTGTGGTTGCTGCAACACTGTGAGCTCTGGACACTCATCAGAGGGAAGCATTAAGCAGTAGCAGGGAACATACTAGCCTAAGAGTTAAGACAGTCAAGTTCAAATCCCAGCTGTACCTTGACTAATAGACTTCTCTGGGCTTTGGGGTTCTATTGCCATTAAAAAAAACACGGATGACACTGATCCACCTTAGTGAAATACTACTCAGTTGGGGGGGGTTTAGCTAGTTACAAAAGAACTGAGTGTTATATTCTTCCCTCCTTCCCATTTCATTCTTTTTTAAACAGACATGATCTCATAAGATGGGAGAAAATGACAATACTGGTGCCAAAGTCCTCTTGTCGGTCTCTTCAGAAGCTGAGAGAACTACTGGCACTAGCCCAGAAAAGCAACAAAGAACAGTACAAGTCTGGAGAGCAGCTAGACTTGCAAACCTAAGAGCAATGCAAAGTAAACCAAACACGGAATAGAATGATGATTGGCAGAGATATGATGACTCTACTGCTGGAAATGAAAGTGCTATGAATAATTAGCCACCTCTGACCCAGGAAAACATTGACTTCATTTGCAGCACAAAACTGATTGCAGATGGTATTGGGGAGAAGAATCAAGCTATTCACTGTGCTTTCCCCTCATCAGAAAAATTCATTTCCTCTCTACTGTTGAGCAATGAAATACACCTGATTGGATCTGCTGAGACAACTTCACATACAAGATTTGGAATGAAGAATTAAAGAGCCCATGGGGTGATGCTAAAGGTAATCTTATTAAAACAGTGGACTGGAGGAGAAAATGCACGTATTTGTCCTATTTTAATAAAGAATTTAATAAAGAATTCCCTTAAAGGAACAATTTTTTTTTGACATTTCTTTGAAATCCTAATGTCATTGTTGCTGAATGGGATGCTGGATATCAGGAGCTACTGCTCCTCCTGTTCGTTCCTATTACTGCTCACTTCTTCCTACGCTGCCAGCTGCTTCCTGCCTTCCTACTCCACTGCTTTCTCTGCACGCCTGCCAGCCCTCCCTCCATCTGACTCACGTCTTTGCTGAGTGCCAGTTCTTCTCCAGCCTTGTCTGCTGGTAGGTCTCACCTTCACACGGATGACAGCTTCATTTTGGGCTCTAAGCACTCCCTGGCCATTTCCTATACATTTCCTATAGCCATGACTCCAAGGCTTAAGAGAGAGAAAAAGCAAAGATACATTCGTACAGTAGGCTGAGATACCCGTCTCCTGTGTGCTCTTGTCGAACATCTTTACCTTTCCTCAGCTGACATCAGAAGAGTGAGGCATCCCAGACTGGAAAGAAGCCTGAAGATAAAAAATAACATTATCCCTCATTATCACTAGCCTTTGGCTAGTGGTGGATAGGACAGAGCAAAGCCTGACAGGGAAAAAATACAAACGGCTCGAACTGTCTCTCTGGCAATCTCCATTGCCTTCAGCATGTACAACATGTTTGACATATGCAGGTACTCGTTGGAAATCAGATATTACAGCCCCTCTGTTGAATGCTGCCTCAGAACAAATGAGTTTTAACACTGGCTTTCCAGGGCCATTAGAAATAAAGTCTAAAGGCTAGGAGGAGGAGGCATTGGATCTTTTTCTTGCACCTCCGCAGCATCATTGGAGGGCAGACATTTCTCACATCAGGAAGAAAAATAGGCACCTTAAAGTAGGCAGCTCAGCTTGGTTTTAAGGCAAGTTTGCAATGCTCAAGAAGCTAAACGTACTTACTTGTAGTTAAAGAATTCTGCTCTGGAATTGTTGGGATCACAAAAAAGCCAATCACTTGTCGAAGCAGACCCATCCTGGGGCCACACCTCTTCTTGAGGCAGTTACAAGCTCCCTACTAGATCTCTCTGTTCACTTAAACAAGCTGTTCTTTTTTGGTTAAACATTTGCTTTTTATGGAACATCAGTGAATGTAAATCTTTCCCCTTTCCTCCCATACCTTGCCCTTCCTTAATAAAGTTGGCAAGTCCAGGCAACCCCAGTAAGCATGAAAATTTTCTTTCTCCCCTAGACAGAGATAACTGGCTTCCTTCAAAGCCACCGATGTCCATGCTTCAGTCCTGTTGTTTCTGTCGGTCTCACCCTTTCCAGGAGCACTCTGAGCCTCCGGTGAAGTGCAGCAAAGAACATTAGTCATCGCACTAAATCAGGAGCCACAGACCCCTTAAGACAACATGACAGTGTTTAACAATACAAACTAAATTTACAGGAGAAAGCAGTTGGTATGAAAATAACTGCATCTGCTTCACTACCAACGTTCTCCCACTTGCATGCGCTTAGCAGAGATGATGATGAATCACATTTAATCACATGCTATTAGAGGAGGATCAGACCACACAGTGTGACCAGGTTAATAGGTTGGAGATACGCATATCTGATGCCCAATTAAAACAATTCTAAAAATAGAACTGCTTTCTTTAGGAGCTGTGCATCCTCACTTTACAGATGCGGCAAGCAGCCCCGTCTTCCATGACTTCCAGGCAAAAAAAGGGCCAAAGAAAAATAATTCCCTTGCTCAGGAGCTTACCATGCAATTCCCACTGAATTATCCTAGGTTATCCACATTAATTGGAAGGATGACTGAGAGACTGCTGGCTTGTAGAGGCTTTTGTGGTAAAAATCAGATCATGAACATCATTTTCTAGACAAGATATTCCTCACACACTATCTAGCTGCCATTAACCATCCTCTCGGTGAACCAACTCTAGTCATTCCTAATACAAAAACCAGACTAACATGCTTGCATTTTTCATCAATCACCTCTCCTTTTCACCTCTATCATCATACTCACATACCTCTCTTACGTCATACCACAAGGCTGTCTTCCTGCAATGCTCTTAAAAATCAGGGATGGGGAGTCTGTTGCTTTATACTGTGATCCGCATTTTATTCCACTACCGGATGAATCCACAGAGTTATCCAAATGGGTTGAAGAAACATCTTTTCACCTGGTTTTACTGAAGAAATATTCTCAGCAAGAACTCAGGTGTCCTTTTTCACTTCATGTCCTCTTTTACTACAGCTCTGTCTGCTCCCAGCTCTGACATACCAGTTCCAGTGACATCTCCTCTGTGGTGGGTTGTCAATACACACAAAGAACAACTTCATTCACTGAAAATGTAAACTATAAAGGCAAAAAACTATGAAGAAGTTAACAGTTGCAGTATCTACCAGACTGAAGATTAAGAAGTACTGGTAGACCTGCATTTCTTTAAGTGATGTTTTCATTTAGCAGGATAGAGATATTCCTGAAAAAAATGCCTATAACCAAGATTTCAAAAATTAGGTGCCTAAGATTAGGCTCCCAAACCCATAATTAAGTCTTTAAGTAAATGGCCTGATTTTCTTGAGTGTTGAACACACAGCTGCTCAGATCGCTTTCATTAGGAAGAGGGATGCAAGGCTCTTTGAAAAAAAGGAATGAAGAAAGAAAAAAGTCAGGCCACTTACTAGGGTACATTATGGTGGAATTAAATAGCTAGCTTGAAGTCAGTACTTTCAAAAATGGTTACCTTCATCCTTTTTACATCAGTTTCAAGCCTACTGCCCAACACATTAAATACTGAAAAGAAAATTATACCTTCATACATGAATGCATGAATTTACCTTTCAATGCCACTTAAAAGCATTTTTCATAATAATATAGAAAAATATTAACTGTAAGAAAAAACCCACCACACTATATGAGCAAATAAAGTCAGATCTTAGTACCACAGTGTGAGCCAAGTCCTGTGCAGGTCAGATTTGTCCATTATATAGAATCCTGAATTTACAGAGACAGTGTACATTTCTCAAGCCCTGCTCTAGCTCCATCGGCAGGGTTAGGCCTACTGGGATTCAGTCACATCTCAAATCTGTGTACATTTAACAGTGCATTTACAAAGGACCTTTCTACAATGGGATTTGACAGCACTTACATTAATCTCTCAAAATTACAGCCATTTTATTACTGCAGGATACGTAGTCAATTTACATACTAATAACAAAACTGTTACAAAAACATTAAATTACACAAAGCGAGATCAACACAATTTTGGTCAGCTATACAGCATTGGGATCAAGAGTCTTTTCATATCCACCTTTGTTTCCCTTATAAACAAAAAGCTTTCTAAGAACCTTTCCAAGGTTTTATTGGATTACAGTGAAGATAATTATAGAGCTGAGATGAACCCAGTGGCTCCCTTGTAATGGAATACAGCCAGTTCCAGCTACTTGAATGCCAGCACAACTTGGCAGGGACCCACATTGTTCTTTCATCACTTTTTTTTGCCTGTCTCAAGGGAGGAGGTGACTTCTCTCCAGGTCCCAGGCACCCTGACAGGCAGCAGTAACTAGCAGTATTGCAGGCGAGGTAGGAGAATCCAGTACTCGAAGGAGGCCTGAAGAGTGAAAAATGTTTGCAAAACAGCAGAAGGCTATCTCTGATGAAAACTTTTACCATAAAGGTTTTGGGATAATGGAGGATTTTCAAGTTTCTTAGTTATTTCAGAATTTATTTCAACAGGCACTGCATCTGCATTTTAATGTGAGGAGGGGAAGGTAAAAAAGCAGAGATGATGGATCTACTGCTAAGAAAAAACTAATGTCAGCTACAGCATAAATTTGGCTGATCTGGTCTTTCTGTACTCATATTATGCTATTGTCAGGTGGACAGTGTCTACTTCTTTTAGCTTACTTTCCAAACAGGAATCAGTTGATTATGCTACAGATTCTAAACTAAGAGGACATACATACCTAATGATAAAGGCACTAGGTGAATCTCTGGTCACTAGACAATGGAGGGAGTACAAGGGAAGACAAGTGCAGGGGAGACGAGCAAGACAGAATTCAGCCAATTATTCTGCAATAGAATAGTAGGGGGGAAACTGCCAATTTTTCATTGATGGAGTACTGACACAGGCCACCCATGAAGGTGATAAAGTCTTCTTCAGTGGAAGTTAGGAATGAGTTAGTAAAACAGCCACCAGGGTTGGTACTGTCATAACTGATCCAGTCTCAGCACAGGTCCCTCAGAATGACAGCAGTAACGCAGAGCCTTTTTTCGAAGCTAAATGATGCTTTTGACACCCATGACTACATCAGTAGCATTATAAAGGATCACAGCTGTTCTGCAAAATATTTTGCAAAAGACAATTCAGCTGCACAAGTGATTAGGGCAAAAAGGAATAAACCACAAGATCTTCTTAGGAGGGAGCAGCCTAGACAGAATATCTGTAGCCTGGACAGCTGTGGTCTGCCATCTGCACACCTTCAGCCAGAGTACAGAAAGATGTCTTAGGTGCTGCAAAACCCCTTTCAGGAGCAGTGCACAGGGCTACTTGCTTGGGAAGGAGAGGGGGAGGGAGAGAAAAAGTTACATAGAACATCTTTGACAATTAAAATTCTGCTGATAGCAATCTCACACGACATCACTGGTGGAAGGAATCGCTCTGGAGAAGCAGTTATACACCATGGTACTGTTTGTTGTATCTCAGACATGTCCTGCCCACTTGATGCCTTTACGGGCATTTAGCAGAAGCTAGAAATAATCATGACTCTGAAGGCAATTTTTATGCCAAGCAGAGTTCTAAAACTTCTTTAAAAAAATACCCACATAAACAGCACTAAAGGTCAGTACCAATCACCTGTCCCTGCTTTGGGGAATGAGGGAAGGGGAGGAAAAGATCAAAAGCATTACCTGAATGGACTTATAAAATCTCTCCTTCTGGAGCTGTTCCAAAGTGCCTCTTACCCACTATTTGGGTTGGAAAGAGCAAAGAAGAAATGTTAAAGGTAGGAGGAGAAGATACGAACAGTTACAGAAAATACAAGTTTTGTCAACTTGTTCGGTTGTCATTCGTTTGATGCAAGGGACACAGATTCCAAGCAGCTTGAATGCTGCAGAACAAACCATCTCAATAACCAGCAGCTTCCAGCAGCAGCTCTTTCCAATCTAGATAGAGCAGCAAATTTAATAACTTCTTCAAGCCCTCCACTTTTTTCTTACTTCTACTCAGTTGGAACGATAGAAAACAACTGGTATTTCAATTGATGCCTAAAGAGAACTTTTGTTCCTTCGCTGGCTGTGTGACAGGACTCCGTGACTTTCTCTAATACAGGTTTTTGATGGCATACAAAAAGTGTAATGTCTTAAATAGCTACAATGCACAACAGTCCCCTCCAGCACTAAGAAACTGTTGTGTTAACCCCTCAGTGCAGAATTTGGTGCCACCTGCTAAGAAGCAAATTAAAGACATACAAAAAATTTTAAGAAATTCTATTCCTTTTAGATATCCTAGTGAGGAAGTTTTATCTTTATTTAAGACACAGAGCCAAACAGATGCTGGAAACAGTTTCCCTGCTTTGGAGGCAGAGCCTCCCAGGGCTGTTTCACACAGGCACTGCACCTTTGCATGACAAGTCAGCAGTTCTCAGCAAGAGAGAGGACAGTGCAGCTCCAGGGAGGCCCAGGCACAGCTCAGAGCATCCTGCCTCTTGGCTCGGATGTTAGTCTTACTAAAATGCAGAAAAAAATTTAACAAAAAGCAAAGTCCTGTCCCCTTACATTACAAAGAAAGGAGAGAAGCATTTGAAAAGATGGAATTGAACTAGTCAGCGTGATCCTGCTAATTTCTAGGCACAGACTTTCACAAAGGAGATAAGAGTAGGAGTAGGAATGAGTTTGTCACGGACTTCATGTACCACCTACAGAACAGCATTTGGCATCTCTTGCTCATATGTCAAATACGTGCCTCTGCAGTATTCCAGATACAGTTTCTGATTTTTTTCTTTTAAGAAGAATTTAATGCTGACTTAACAAAAGTGATAAATAGATCATCTGTTTATAGGCAAATCATGAACACACCAATAGAGAAGTACTATGAAGCTGCTTAAATCCTACCATAACTGAATAATGGTTCTCAAAATCTTGGCCTGTCTGCCTGAGTTTCAAGGAATCAGATGTGGTGTTGGGGGCATCTGGTTTGCAGCTGTCGATGATTTTAGTAATTGCAAACTTTAGAGTTTGGCAACAGAGGTAGAATCTTGTGATTCTACTACTGATCCTCAAAGCTCTGTAAATCCAAGCTCAACACCTTTCATAGTATCAGGTTACCTTATGAAATGAATTCTTTACCAAAACCAAAACATTACCTAATACCAACATTCCCAGACAATTTCAGAATTAGGCTGTACATAACATACCTGTCTATATATTGTGTACAAGAGACTTGAAGCACAATGCAAATCTTCATGGCAGTACACTTATACGCAGCTTCTGAGAAATTCTGATAAAATACTAAGGAAGGATCTGGCACTGTTGTCACCAGCAAATATCATAGAATGAAACAAAATCAAAATAATTTTATGGCCTCAAGTACTGATGTGCACTTGTCACAGAACTCTTCCCTCAGTTTCTGGGCATAAAGTGATGTAACGGTAAATGGTATCTAGTGAAGGTACTGCTGTACAATACATTGCATTGGTGAACTTCACCTCATCTCAGAATTTAACTTTTCGACAAAGTAGCTGAGCCACGTGGATATCATCAAACAGCACACGTGGTACAGTAACAGTGTACAAGATGAATCTCAGGCTCTTGCAAGTCCAACAGTGCAGTGAGTTGAGAAGGCCCTAAAGAATGTTTTTAGACCTCCCAAATTCATCCTACAATGAGGAATTGGTGCAAAGTGAATTGTTCTTCTAGCTGGAGGACAAATGCTACAAATTTACCAGGTCTGCAAGAGGTTTCAATCCAAACATTGTTACCAGGTAGCTTAAAAAATAGGCTGAAGAATGTGAAGACAAGCACTTAGAACCTATACAGGCCGATGCGTCCATATCGAATAGTAAAAATCCTTTGTTGAACATGGGTTCTCTGTCACCACGTGAATTTCCAAAAAGTCAGTGGTATAATGGCTTTGGCTAGTTTTTACAACCAGAAAAAGTTTCTCAGTCTTTCGGAATACCAACTTTTATTTTAAAGACAATTATTACACTCTTACTGAGTATCACAAGAAAGTTTCTCTATTATTTCCCCTAATGGCATAAGCTCTGGCCAAATTTCACTACCTGGGTTTAAGTCAGGTTTCAAAACAGATTTTTTAAAAAGGAGGGAGAGAGAGAGAGAAACAAAAACCTGCAGTTGCTGAATTATGCTATTTATAATGACATTAGATATTCACAGTCAAAACGGGAATATTGTGCTTTATGATTTACTGGGAGAATCAGGCAAGATTCATAATACTTCACAATTCACTTGCTAATATCTTCCTCAGGCTTTGGCTTTAAGGTGCTGCTGGGAATGACACCACATCAAACAATGAAAGTCGGCCACACTAATGATGTCCTGTTTGGCACCTGGGATGATATTACGACAATAGATACCACATCCAAAGTCTTAACGCGCTTTGGAGATAAGAGCTCAAATGGATCGTTATATTTAAGTGGTACTACTGTTAACTCCTGAGAGGAGATACTTACCCAAGGCCTGAGGATATTCTGAAGAGCCTCAAAGGATTAAAAAGAGGCCATTAACATATTACATATAAAATGATCACAACCCTCCACTCTTGAATCTGACACTGTGATAGTTTCTGCTTCTCTTGGTCATTTCAGATGACTGAAAACACTTTTTGTACTATCTACATTTTCCAAATTCTACAGGCAAATCTTATCCTGCTGAGAATTCATAGGCCTCCCTTCCTAATCTCCACGAGACATTCCGCCTTAAATGCTACTGTCTTGTTTAGGTTAGCAGTCGTGCCTGTGACAGCTCTATGCACTACCTTCTGGAGCTCCCCAGCTCCACAGAATACTCATGCCTGTTTTGCAGATGGGGGAGGGTTGCCATATGCCAATGCAGTAGCAATTTTTGACTCACAGTCAAAAGCATCCAAAAAAAAGTCAGTATGCAGGATTTTCTGCCATATGGAAGAATTGTTATTTGGCCTTTTCTCTAGCTGTATCTCATTAAGCAAAAAGGAAAGAAAAAGGGGAGGACTTTCTTTTCTTCTTTGCAAATTTTGTCCCAGAGTTCATCTTCATTTGAAAAACAGCATTCATTTCTGGAACCTAGAAAACCAAGTCAGAGCAGAAGGAAGTTGTAAGAATCCAGGTGATCTGTCCAATTCAACAGGTTTTCTTTGAATCTTTTACACTTTGAATATGACTTCTTTCAGCAAAGAGGGAGAAGGCTAGGTTCTACTGGGCTCAGAAAGATCACAGCAGAAAAAGAACCGCACCTTCCATGAAGGTTATAATGGTGCTTACCTACAGTAAAGCTATTTTATTATCTCCATAGACTGCAGCATTTTGAAGGTGTCACTAATAGCACTTCCCTGATCCTTGGGTGTTCTGCAGTCTGTTTTGCTCAATATGGGAGGTTTGTTTAATCTGAGGCTTTGCTGGATTTTGCCTTTGTTTTTTTACAGAAACTAATGTGGTATTAACATAATGCAGACATTTGTGTTTTAACTTTACAGAGCCAATATCATGGCTAGTGTACAAACAGGAAAGCAATCAGATACAGGTTTAAAAGTTATATAGAAACCTCAAAGCCGCTCCGCTTCCTTACGATCTTCCTCAATGTAGAAAGATGTCAGGAGGAAAAAACCTCCTCCAAAGACACCAACAAAAGCACACACAATGAAGCTGTACTGCATGCTCCAGAAACTCCACTGGAATGAGTGAGCATTCTTGCCCTGGATAGCATTGGAGATCTAGGAAGTGAATAAAGCTGTCATTAATCTGGGATAACATCATCATCCTCTCTTGGTTTAAACAGACTGTTTACAGTGTGGTCCTTGAAAAGAATAAAACTAGGCAGATAGGGACGAAAAGCCTGATACCAAAGTTTGTCAAACCCAGTATCCAATACAGCTGTCCTTCACTGCTGTCCAGCTTTCATTTGGTCAACGAATTTCATGTTCTTTTATACCTTTGGTGCCTCCAGTCACAAGAATAGGAAATACTGCAGCCAATGTTTATAATGTTTGGTAAACATTAACCCATTTTACAATTTTCTAGCCCATCTCCAGATAGCTAGCACAGGACAGACATTTGGCAGTGACCTTTATCATTTCTTGATGTTATTCGATAACTTTATACCTCCCTAACCAGTATCAAATGGGTAGAAGCAGGGGGTTAGCATCAATACAGGCACAAGCAGCAACACACATTAAAAAGGGAAGAATTGGAAATTAATTTGAGACAAGAGTGGTGTCTGCTTTTGAGCCAAAAGGCATTTGAGGAGTCATGGAGTGACATTATGAGGAACTGGGAAGAAGAAAATACCACGCAGCTGCTTTTTGCACTGACTGGAGCATGAGGTTGTAAAAGATACAAATGACACACATGAATTTTATTTTCGTAGACAGAAAGAAAAGCTGATTTCAAGAAACTCTATAAGATTCAACACTTAACCCAGGAACTGAAAATCTTTTGTTAGCCTAAACAAAAAGATGAATGTTGAATGCAGTCATTTTTATTCCCACATTTGTTCTTGATGGTTAGAATACGCTATGTGACTTGAAATACACAAATATGAGACTCTTCAATCTTTGCTGGGTTTAGTATGATTATTTATGACAGTTTAGGCAGATAAGAGCAAGATCAACTCTAAATGGGCACCTAGGGACTACAGCAAGCATAATGGCCAAAACACTTTTAATTTTAGAATGCTCAGTAAGATAATCTCTGGAGCGCAGAGGGAAGAAAAACAGGCTCTGAAAAAGACTATTCCCTGACTCTTCAGCCAGCTTTTAAGCTAAAGGGTTAGCTGAAGCAGGTTAGTAAACAATAGCAAGACATGAATGCAGAAGATTCGGTGGTTGATCAACAGCAGACATGGGCAGCGTTGGTATATTGGTTCACAGAAGCATTCCAGAAGACAATGTTGTGCTCATTGCATAGGACCCCGCTTGGACATACAGCAGTTTTATTCCTGGATTCATTGTCTCTGTTCTTTGCAAAGTTGCAAGGTTACCTGAGGTTAATCTCATCTGGAGAAGCTTTTTTTGTCTTCACACTTTTCGATTAGCTGCTATTTAAGGCAACTGCATGCAAGGTACTGCATAAGAAATATTCTGCACACAGATACTAGCAGAATGCAGCTACTGCAGACATCCAGCAGGAAGCCTCAGTTCTGCCTGCGCCTCAGAGATGGCAAAGAACAGTGGGTAAGAGATACAAACATTTTTATCTTTCAGGCAGGAAGCATAAAACAATAGAATAGTCAAAGGGAGAATGCACAAGACATATTTCAGCTTTTAAGATACCTCCCATTTCTGCATATCATTTCAGCCATTTTTCATGACCCAGGGATGCCAGTTATTATGTTCTCCCATGTATACAGCCAAAGCAGTGCAAGGGCAAGAGTTGCATATTACACACCAGCGAGCATTTGGCAAAAAAAGAGAGCCAGCAGGAGGCATCTCTCAGTGAGAGAGGGCTGTCTTCCCTGCCAGGCAGATTACACAGTTGAGACTCTGGTTTTCACCCAGTTGAGGACAAGGGGGATCTCCTGGCTGGCTGGACCAGCAGCAGCTGTGCCTGCAGGCACAGCTCACTCGGGCATTTCTGTCTGGCCCTGTCTAACCCTAACACTGTTAACATGTGAGAAAGAATGAACAGATATTCCTGAGGTGAACTCCTTAAAATAAACTTCCATATAAACAAAACTTTAAAACAACAACAACGACTCACTCTCTCTCCCATGTCCAGTAAAGCAGAAAAAACAAAGTGGGTGATCAGTTAGCTACTGTGTGCATAATTACTGTGTCTTAAATCAAAAATAATGAAGGAGGGAAACAACACTGACAGATATCATCCACTGGAACTAAAACAAATGAACTGCAAGGAGAAAACAGTACTGGGGTGCTTTGTCCAGAAGCACCTAAGATCAAGTAAATGTAGAAAGGGCAGAGAAATCAGGTCTCAAGCAATACAGGAATCCAAGGTTAAGGTAATTTGAGACCATTTGAATGCAAAGTAGTATCAAAAGGCAACCATTGCAGTCATTCTTCTTCTGATTTTAAAGAGACCATTGACTAATTGCAAGATTTCAAACTTCAAGATTTGAACTAAGAGTCTTAGGTTTTATGGTATTTGATTAATTTCCACGAAACTCCTCACAAACTAAGCAGAAAGTGCGTAAATCCAAGTTCAATGCCCATGACACTTTGCAAAAATGTATGCCTTCAAATATTCATGAGTTTGCAAATTTAAAATCAAAATAAATTTCTACACACTGCATGGAACTACTCACACCTATAGGTATAGGATTATATTCTACATACATGCAGCGTCACAGGACCAGAAGTTGCATGCAAGTAAAAATGCTTGGAAAAATGCCTCTGTATTCTAGTATCAAGGCCACCAATTTGAGTAATTTCTAGTTTTGGACCAGAAAGTGCCTACAATTCTGTGAGTGTCTGTCTTTCAGTTTCTAAAAGTTTTACCCTAAGGAAAGCTCAATAAACAGAGAATTCACTTACAATCCCAATGAGATATGGGCTGCTTGCATCTCCCAGCAAATGGCTCACCAAAATCTGCAGGGCAATAGCTGTAGACTGCCGTCTTGGGGTCACAACATACTGAAACAAAGAGAGAATGATTATTAGCAGTGTGAATCTCCTGAATGGCCAACTACTTATATAACATCCTAGAGAGATTAATATATTCATTTTTATATATTTCATATTCAAATATTGTTTACAAGTTTGGAAACAGAGAAATCATTCTGAGCAAAAGAGTACACCGGATGTTTTGTTGAGGAAAAAAACATTCAAGAAAGCAACACACAAGGGGGAATGTCAATAAAGTAGGAAAAACATGACTCTCCTGCCTCCGTTCATAGACTCACAGCAACTTGTACAGATTCACCTGGCCATGCAACTAACAGAAACCTCCAGCCAGTAACCCTTGCAGTCGTACTGATTTACTAACAAGGAGATTCAGCACTGACAGCCCCTGAGAAGAACCTCTTATGACACCGCGTCAGCAGGCATGGTCTAGACTGCTGGGGGGAAACTGGGGTACCTGGAACCTCAAGTAGCTGCCATGGCTATAAAGGATGTCAGCTGAGACCTTGCAGACCATGTGAAGACAGAGGGAGGGGACCCAACCTGGCAGACCAGAAGGTGGCTGATGGTGCTTTGATGACAGCTTTGATGGCAGAAGATTGCTGCTTGTAACTGGGTAGCACCTGAGATATAGCTAGTCTAGTAACAATACCTCAAAATTATTATGCCTTTGAGTGCACACCGTTTAAATAACAAGGTGGAAAAGAAGATGTGGCGCACATCCAGAACACGGCAAAGCATCACATAGATTAGAACGATTTTTTAAAATGAAATATAGTCATTTTGGGGTAATAAGGGCTTTATGTCTGTGCTACTGAAGATCAACTGTGCCTGAAGAAGTACAGTATGATTCTATATAATTTGTGTCTCTCTCTTTCAATAATACATTTACGCAAAAAGCATTCACAGTCAGAATGACACAGAAGCAATTTTAAACCTTCATACGTTTGTTTTCCAACCACTTGCTCATATCAGAGACAAAATGCTTAATATTCTCCCAGTCCTCTACTCCCCAACTTGATTTTTTTGGAGACTGATCTGAACATCACTTAGAGTGTCTCAAACACTAATTAATAGGTGACTGGTGTTCTACCAAGAGGCAAACTCAAGGTATATAACCTATATTGTGGCTCTGTCGCTACCTTCAAGGACACACTAACATGCATGGCAAGTTGGGTTTAGAAGAAAAAAAAGATCCTGCTCTCACATCTAACTTAGAGTTTTATTATCATTCTTTGTGTTTAAAGAGGCGTCAGATAAAAGATATTAGATTTAAAAATATTTACCTACCACTAAGATGTAGTTACATCACAGTAGCAACATTAATGCCACATCTTTAGGGTGAGTGGAACTGCATTAATGGACATTAAAACAGGTGGGTAAGGAATGTACATTGTCCCAAGACACCAAGGTTAATTACTCTTGTGACAATGAGAGCAAAAAATACTTCAGTGCCACATGCAGTCAGGACCTATACATACCAGTAAGTTACAGCATTTTAACTATACTGAGACTACAGATCCATAGCACAGATGCAGAAACAGGAAGGACAATAATCTATATTAATGTAATGGTTTGCATTCAGGGGTGGATTGACAGAGGATTCTGTAGCACGGCACTCCCTTCCCTTTTGCAGCCCCCCATCTGCAGGAGCTAGCATGACATACATTCTTGGTATGAAGATTGAAGCACATATAGAATCAAAACACCTAAAAACGTTATTTTTATAAAAACCCATTCATAGAATAATGCAAGATTTATATCTTCTAGTTTAAGTATCATGCCAAGCTTTTTTCCATTGCTATGGTTTTCATGTTGTATGTCTCTCTCTCACAAACCTACTACCATTTTCTCTCATGTTTGACAAGATGTATGTGCTGCAGAGTCTTTCCCTAAAACGCAGCTCTTCTGGGGTGAGCCAATTGGATAATTTTTCTCAACAAGGTCACCTATTTTCACTTGGTTTGTATGAACTCGGGTCTTCCTGAGGTGTCTAACTCTTTATCAAACTTGGTTGAAATCCATGGTTTCAACACTTAAAGAGAAAGCAGACACAGACTGCAGTAAGTCGTCTTAGGAAGTGAGGCTATGAATCCCATTTGGATTTAACAGAGCATTTGATCTAAAATGAGAAAGAAAATAGACAGATTCCCCCAACACAATTAGCAAAAATTATAGCCAACTTGGCTATCTATCCTCTTATCTCTGCCTAGTAAATCCTTCTTGTAGCCAGGGTTTTCTAAGCAGTAACACGCCTTACACCCTGCTGCAATGCCAGAAACACAGCAATGAGCAGTGATGTCCTTTTTTCTACAGCCAAATTGCCTCTGTTCAGAGAGGGAGTTTCTCAAGAGCTCATATAACTCATTCCATTCAGCGGGAGCCTTTTGGTCCTGCTTACCCCATATTGCAACCAGTTTCAGTAAAGAACCAGTCCACATTGGCAGTGCCCCTCTTAGCCAGAAATGGCCACAAACTTGGATACACAAATCACTCAACATCTTAAAACAGCATCTTTGCACCCAGTAACAGTACTCCATACAATGCAGTTTTATTAAAAGACACAACCTCCTTCCTTACCTTGTACACATACAGCTAGTTTGTATCCCTTTCCGTTCTTAGTCTCTCCAAAGCAGATATTTCTAACCATGGATGGAACATTTATTTTTCATTAGGAATACTTAGATAGAGTGCTTCAACAATAATAACTATTAAAACAGGGATGTCTTGGAGATCTCTTCAGAGTTACAGAAAACCACTTTAATGTCATGTTGCCATCACACTGCATCCAGTCCCCTGCCAGCGTAAGAACAGAGTCATGTGAGATTGGCTGATCTGAAAGCTGAAATCCTTGTCATCCATGGGAGGAAGGAACAGTCCAACAGCTCCTCCTCACTGTGGTCATGGCACACTTCGGCCTAGACTGAGGGCATGCAGTCTACCCAAGTTTTGTTTTCTCTCAGAACCTGCCTGGAGTACCAGCTGAGCATCTGCACTTGTACACAACAGGCTCTTGTACAGAAAGAGGGATAAAGAAACTACAGTAGAAAACTCTGAGCTTGGGAAGTAGACCTTGCTATGACAGACTGTACTAGACGGGAGACTGTCAGTTCTTGGCTCTCCAAGGATATCATGTCATCTGCCCTAGACTCAGATTTCTTTTCTTTTATTCATAATGACAGGCTGTTTGAGAAATACAAATCAAATATTGTTATGCAAATATTGTGGGCATTGCAGGCATGAGAAAAGATAAACGCACTTTCGCTCTCTCAGTACCCTGCACCACTTCCTTACCACATTGATTTAATATCTCATATCTGTAACTACAAGAGACAAATGGAACCAAGCTGTAACAAGAAAAATGGAAGAGAAAGATAGGACGTTTCCTGTAGTTACCAGGCTCATACAAACTCTGCCTGTACTATTATTCAGGTTCTTCTGCGCAATGGAAACCATATGCAAGAGCTCAGTGCACTGTAGGACTCACTAGGAAAAGAAGAAACCAAACACTCCCACACACAGGGACTTTGAAATAGCCATAGCATCCTGCCTGTCCACAGTGACTGCCCAGTTACCTACGCCATGTCGCCGATGCAGATGACATCCTACACACTGTTGTCTCCTAGGAGATCCCAGTCCAGATGCCTTGACAGATAAGCAGGGTGCCCCAAACAGATATAGTTTGCAAACTCTGTCGTGCTGTCTCTGGAGGTTTTAGAGATCCTCCTGCAGACTGTGTGACAGAGCTGTCAGCTAAAAAAGCAGATGGAACAGACAGGCTGGTAAACACTCCTATACCTCCCAAGGCTCCCATACTCCTATACCTCCCATACTTCCAAACAAAGATGGGGACATGTTGGTAGCCTTCCCAAACCCCGTATTAGCTTCCAGTTCCAGCATCTCCTGCACTTTTAGCTGCCAAAAACCTAAAAGACAGAGTCCCATTACCTCACAGATGGCAAACATATTTCATAAGGGACACTCCATGTACAGCCTCCCAGTAAGCCAGAGTATCGTAAGCAAGGCAGCTACAGCACTTCTCCACTTGCACATTATGACTGTAGTTGTACAGTAGATACCTTCATGTTTACAGCTGAATAAGGGGCACAAAGGTTGCTACATGCAATGCATCTTGATGTAGTAGCCACAAAGGAAGAAAGTCCTTATCATTCAGTCAGCATCTTCCTTTGTCTTCAGCTCCACAGGTCACAGGATAAATGAATTCCTAGCTACATTGTCTGGCTAGTAGTGGCATGTGGGAAGAAAGAAAAGTCATTTTCATGGCAAAATAAGAACATGCATTAGCAAATCCAGCCACATTATCAGAAATCCTACCAGTTCACACAGGAAACAATGCAAAAAGAGAAATTACTGTCATTATCTATGACACCCTTCAGTCAATGTAATAGCAGTAATACACTGAATCCATGGGTTTTCAGCAGGATGAAACAGAACTCCCAAATAAGATTGCCACTGAATGAGCAGACATCCACAAATTCAGCTGAATTCCATCATTTTTCTGATAAAACAATTAGTAACATTTAGAATTCAACAGATCCAACCCGAAGCACATTCATGATAATACACTGAATGTCTGCTCTTAGGGGGGACACGCCACTACAGAGCCCAGCTATGCCAAACTTTTCACCCTCCCACGTGTTGCCAATTGATGCAATATTGCTTGTACCTAAAAGCAAAAGATTCCAAAATAAATACAAATGAGGGATGTCAGTGACTCAGGAGACAAGAACTTCCTCCTCTTCTGGATTTACATGGATCCAGGATATGGCAGTGACGCTTCCGGTAGACTTCCTGCAGGCTGCAATATGATGCAGCATTCCCTAAGCAAGCTGAGACCTGAGTGATTGAACTGAATGAACGCACTGCTCCTTGCAGACTTTGCAGTTTGGGTTCAGAAAGGAACTGAAGGAAAGAGCTGACAGTAATCACCTGCCTTACTTTCCCCATCGTATATCAACAGTATCTAACTCAAGTGATGTCACCTTCCTCTCTAACAATGACAGAGGAGAGAATTAAAATGCAGAGGTAGGAGTTCAAAGAAAAGTAAATTGAGAAACTTTAAAAAAAAATCCTTCAGTGTGCCTCAACTAATGTAAAAAGAATACTAATTGTAATAGTACTTGGTTCTGTTGCAAAAACCCAGTAATTTCAAAATAAACTGAAGTAGAAGCTAATAAAAAATTTCATTTTGAACTAGTAATAGTTTTTCTGCACCTGTTCACTGCTTCAAGGCTACAGCTCTTGTCTCATAGGATAATTGTTTCTGACCATTCTTTGAGAGTCAAAGAAGAAACAAAACCTCTTGCTGCTGGCTGAGGTTTTAAGCAGCAGCCAATTCACTAATGCTAACTGCAATTTTTTTTTAATTAAAATTCCAGAGTGCAGAAAACTGACATGTAGAGAGCAGTACCATGAAAGAGTAACTTGAGGACATAATGTAATATTCAATATCAACAGTGCTTTCTTGAAGAACCATGAAATATAAGTTGTTTCATTCCTTTACCTCGATCAGAATGTAAAGAAAGATTCTTCAAGCTATAAAGTGTGAGGATAAACAGGCTCATGTCAACACGGCAAGGTCAAGTCAGTGGAAGGAGAGTTCTACAGTGCTTCACAGCGAGTCCCTTTTGTCACTAGACGGTGCTCAGCATTTGGCTATATACTTTCACATCCTTTTACACGGAAGACTGTAATAGAGATACTTCTATCTCTGCTCAGCTTTCCTACCACTCGTTTTTAGTTAGCTCTTAGGAATACCAAGCAAGTTGTATATCTGAGCAACTAAGACCATAGTGACAGCAACCTCAGTTTCCTGTGGTAGCAAGCAATGATGACAGCCTTGTAGGCAACTGTGTTCCACCTGAGCCACAGGCTGCAAGTTTTCTTTACTGTGCTAGACTCTGGTGACAGGTTATTGTGCATCACTGCCTGTTCTGCTACGTATTAATGCATTCACTGTGGTTCTTATATGAAAGATTTATTATGATAGTGGAGTTTGCAGCAGCAATCTGCAAATAGACTTGAGCTCCCTTAGAATGCAAAATGGAAGACGCTCACATGACTCTTGCTTAGGCTTTCTTCAGCTACTGGTTTTCCATCATTAGCCTGGTGCGAAAGAGTCAGAGATTTCTGTTCTGCTTTGCCCTTACCTTTTTGTGTCTTCTCTCAGTTGTCATGATAGCTTTACACAATTTCCTTACTTTGCCTTCTGTCAGTACCAACTGCATCAGCATTTTGCCCGTGCCACACTTGTCTCAACACTCTCTGTCTCTCAGGTAGCATCCTGCTTGAAATGTTCGGGTTACAGTCACACCCACCGTTCTGCAACACAGTGATCCCACAGAAGACGACTCTTCAAAGTAGGATGTCTGGGTCTCATTTGTGATACAGTACTCTACTCGTTGTAGAAAAGGATAGTGCCAATTTAAATGCTTTGTCTCATGCCCACAGGTATAAGGGTAGCAACAAAAGGATTGTCAATCATTTTAATAGCTCTGGCTTTGGTACTCAAATCAGCTTTCTGCAGTCTGATTACTAGATATGAACAAGTTAGTCCATTTCCTTGCTTATTTGACTGATAAACTATATTCAGCTTGTTCATACTATGGATTTCAAAAAAAGAAAAGTCATATAAACTACTTCGTAAGACTGTGATGATCTGCATAGTTCAGTGATAGTAACAACAATATCTGTCCCATGTTTTACACAGACACTGATTAGTGACTGTGGAGCTACAGCATAAACCAAAGGTCACCAAATTTTTCCTTTGAGTAAAAACTCAAGTACATTAAAAAATGAGTAACCCTAAAAGCCTTTGCAATGATAAAAAGAACTAGCTGCTCATTGATACCTAGACGAACTGTGCCACAAGATGTGTGATTTTCACATCACTCCTTTCTAAAGTTACTGATGACAGAATTCAAATGAAATAAAGCACTGCTATTCTTTGGGCTTGTGGTGTCAGTCGTGGAATCCCCAAGAGTCTCATAAGCATCGCTGCTTGCCTAACGCTTTGGCAGTGTAGCACCACTTACAAATTTGACTTGCAAGTGCTGGAATTTATCTGCCCTGTATTCTGGAATAAGGGAACTTGCTAATAGTTCACTGAATGATGAATTGTAACGGATTCCCTAACTTTAGTTCACAGAATATTGACTTTCCCTCATTTGGATCATCTTTTCAAACCTTTGGAGCACAAATAGAAAATCTCTGATTACAGACAGAAAGTGACTCTCTTTCTGGTGCAGACCATTTTCTGGCAGACATCCAACAACACAGAGCTGTAAGAAAATCCAAACTAGTGTGTGTACCAGCAGCACTAGATAGTTCCACTCGCATGAGTTTCATCCAAATCAATACATCTCCTTTCTGGGCTTACAGTGAGCTCAGACTGCTGCACCACCACACCTATATTGTTACTGGCATCTTTGCACAGCTGCACATTGTGCCATGTGATTACATCCCTAACGTTAGCAGGGTACCAATAAGGGTATTCTTAGTAAGAGTTCATTCATCTCTTCCTAGAAGGCAGAGGTCCCTCTGGCCACCAAGACGCAGGCTTATGAACAATATTATGTTGAGAAAAGCTGAAAAGCTGGAAATAAGGAAATAGTTTCACAAGCACTTACCAACAGTATGTCTGTCACAACAGCCCAGTTGACAGATAAAAACAGTTCTCCAAATGCAATAAAAATCTGCAAAAAAAAAAAAAAAAGCAGTGACTATACACACTGCATTCATCTTCTTTATTGTGAAGATGAAGGCAGGTTCACTGACTATGCTTATCTATGTAAGAGTTGTACATACCCATCTACTTATAAATTGAACATCTCTGTCTATGCTTACAAACACTAACTTCATCTTAAAAGGGGGGAAAGGAACCAGAGAAGGTATGTGGGTTGCTTTGTGTCACAAATCCTCAGCAGAAGAGCCAAAATAGGAAACATATACCACCCTCCCAAATAAACTGTAATGAACTGCTGAACCCAAGATGAGGAAAGCAAGAGCCTGTGAAGAGAAACATGCGGCACAGGTTTAAAAAGTGCTCAGAGATTCCCTTTGCTCGGGTTTCCAAATGAAACCAATAGAATACCTCTGTGCCAGTACAAGTACTCTTAAAGGCTGCTTCAGAGAGATAACTTCCAAAATGAAATGGACTCCGAGAGACAGGCAGCCTCAAAGCCTTGGTGCCCTGTGGGAATTCCCTAATTCATCACAGATGGAGACCCAGCCATCAGGAAAAGGGGTAGGGCCCCCAACAGTTCTTACAGCTGTGGCCTTAGAAAAGATTAACCCTTTCAGCCAGCCCTGGACATAGATTTGAGCAGGCTGTTCAGACTAATCGATACTTGAGGAAAGCATTAAAGCTATGCTATTAAGCTGGAGCAGTTCTAGAAGGCAGAATCTATTTAGTGACACAGGCCAAAAAGTCAGATGGCACCTAGGAAATAAAATCCATTATAACAACAGGTGCCAGCATCTTGTTCGGTAAGGTCTTGGTCAAGAGGTGGTATCTGGTTGATGAAAACGCAGTCGTAAGAAAGGCAGGGTGGCCAACTATGAGATGTTTTCAGAGGGGCAGCTTACGCTCTCCTAAGAAGAACCAGACCTATTATACGTCTTCCTATGATACCCCTACCTCCTCTGTGTTTCTTGCCTGTACTGTTCATGTGTTTTCTTCTCCAAACCAGTCTGGAGAAAAAGTTCCTTGAAGTACAGAGATATTTAGTATAGATCTTTATCCAGAAATCTTTTCCTTCAAAATGCTTTATATAGGTTTTCTAATTTGCAGCTACATCTATTCCTCCATACATAATTACTTTTCTTTACGTTTTGTATCAAATATCACTCATTTCCCGTACTCCTTGACTATGTCTTAGCTCTTGGATTTATGCATCCCACTATCAAAGTCTTTCCACTGATATGACCTTGGCAGACCTTGCCCTTGCCAGAGACAGAATGCAATCGTTCTTCTCCAATTCCATGACTGTTGCAGTAACAATCTATAGACTACAGAAACGATGCTGCATGCCAGTCTTAGCTGGAAAGCAAGTGACACACTTTTGTTAGAGAACTTTGGGCCAAACACAAAATGAAATGTGTTTGTTAACATGGGTAGCAATATCACACAGTTCAGCTTTTTGCCAAGCCACCTGGCAATAAGGACTAACAATGTCAAATCTTGCAGCCACCAGAAAATATTAGCCCTTCGTCACCTTATTTCAAGTTAATACTCTGAACTCTCTTGGAAGATCCAAATTCATCAAGGACCTTCCTTTCTTTTTTTTCCCCCTGGTTCCATACAAATAAACTTTAAATGTGCTATTGCTTAACTTAGAATTGCAGCCAGTCAAAGCAGTACTCACAGAGGAATTATAGGCAAATGCGGAAGTGCAGTTGCATCCTGCTATACAGCGACAATGGCATGAACTTATGTAGATTCTGTCAGTTGTGCCGTAGCTAGCAAGAGATAGTGCAGGTTAAAGTGAAACAGGAAGGAGACAAAGAACAAAGAGATTTATTTAAATCCTGGCAGATACTTTAGATATAACAAGATGCAAATACAACAGTTAGAGCGGAAGGTTCTGAAGGCTTCCAAACTGTTCCTAGATATCATCTATGGAATAGATGACTACCTGCCTTTATACATCAAACGAGAGATTGGTCTATCTCCCTTATAGGAATCTTGTGATGTTTAGCACTTTTAAAGTGTTGTTTCCAGTTTTCCTTTCTCTTCATGCTTTTCCCAAGTTATTTAGTCTCTACAAGCCCCTAAGAACAAAAGCATGTCACGCCTAGTGCAAGAAAAGAAAGTAAAATTCATCTTTAGGAAATAAGTTATGCTCTCAACCTAGAGTTCAACGGAATAGGAATTAATGAAAAAATATCCATGATAAGAAAATGTGATATACAATGGCTAAGGCCTCATACTCCGGAGAGTAATTATTTCATACAGAATTGTGTTAACATTAGAGACAGAACTTCGTTAGCTTTTTGTTTCTTTCCTAAGGTCTTGTGTGGATTGCAGTTGTAGGGTCACCAGAAAAATTTAACCCAGTTTTGGAAGGTAATAAATCATTCTACAGATTGTATCAAGGTATTCTGTCTAAAACTAATATCAATTTTACACTTTCTCATACAGAATAAATGCAATATGGTTGAATAGCTGGCATACTCAGCCATCCAACTGCAAAACAACTGCAATCAATAAAGAGAAGAGAGTTGTATGTTCTTTTCTTCAAAACAGGTGGAGATATCCTGGAAGTACTGTACTTGGCAAGGGAGAAGGGCTGAGGTTGGCAGGAAAACAATAGAGCAATGCTCTATTTAAAGTGTATCCTTCTGTTCCTATCATCTCTCAGTATTTCTCAGACTGTCTCAAGTTCTTGTTTTAAATGAATACAGAAAACGGTTCCATTGTATTTGTGCAATCATGTTTGTGGCATGTCCATTCTAATCTAAGTGCACCTAGAAAAGAGTGAAACATTGTATTTTAGTGCTGTCACCTTCTCCAGGATCCCCAACTTTTCTAACAGACAACACTTAAAGTTGGTCTCCAAAGGATACAACCAGAATAATGTCCCAAATTTTAAGGGGATTTTGCTTTGTAGATGACTGTTTACATTCATACCTAAAGCTAATATGAAGAGAATTAGATTGTAATCAATGTCAGTGCCAAACACTCATTCTGCTTTTAAACAGTCACATGCCTCAACAAAAAAGGAGGGAATCGGTATGGCTGGACCATATGTGATCAACGATTTCTGTCTTTTCAGAATGAACCACACCAGGCAGGTGTATCAGAGACAAGAGCTGCAGAATGCCTCCTTCAAAGGCAAGTTGCAGGGCAAGACTGCATCCTGATACAGCATTACCATCACAGATAAGTCTGTTTAAATCTAAGTTACCGCTACACCAAATATTGTCCAAGGTTCCCAGTCACGGGGTTCAGTCATGACTTTCCAGCGCACGTGCTGCACTGCAGAGAGCACACATCTTTCGTCTTGTTTTGGAGACAGGAACAGATTTAGACAGAGCCTCCTCTGAGATGACAAAGCCAGGTAATATTTCTCTGTCTTTTCAAAGGTAGTCTTTGAAATCAAGAACTGGGTGTCCAGAAAGAGAAGAGAAATCTCATTACGTTTCAGTTCACCTACCCCAATAGAGACCTTGGAAGTCCAGCCATATTTCCATGTTAACTTGAGAATTCTTGTGCTTTGAAACACTTCTTCCAGCTTTGGCCATAACTGATTAAACCTGTCTTGTTCCCTTTCATTATCCATTCAAGACAGTGGAAAGCATACAGAAACTACTGTAATGGCACGCTGATGCACGTATGCTTTTTTGCTTCAGCAGCTTCCGCACTGTCAAGCGATGAAGACAGGTTTGCTAATGTCAGTGTGCCTGAGCAGACAGTGACTGGGAAGCCAGTTTCCTCCTAGTGTCCTACACAAATGGAAGATTTGTTTCAGTGGGATCTTCAAATGAGATGCACCAGCTGGCGCGCCACTCCAGTTCTCACACCAGTATGACTAGTGTCAGGCCTTGTTTGGAAAGGAAGGAGAGGCACGGCTGGTGCCAGAGAAGGCAATAGTTAAACAGCTGTAGTGGTAAAGGTATTAGAAGAATCAGGTGCTTAGATTACATACAATTTATTACCACTGCACATTGCTGACATTATATGTTGGAATACCTGAATCAAGCACATCAAACAAACGACAAAATGGCAAAGCCTCTGGTTAAAAGACCAACTGGTCTGCCCATGGGAAGAAACTTAAGGAACACAGTTATCCATATCCCAGGTCAGAATTTCCTTCCAGATAACACACTGCTTGAAAACAGAATGCTGTTTGCAAGGAGAGAAACATTTTAAACAAATTTCTTTTTATCAGTCCTAATAAAAGGTATATTTTGGTAATTGAAAACCAATATGTAGATTCACTCATCTAACACAGACTGCCAAATGAAACTGTATTTCTCCACCTTTAATGACAAAAAAAGAACTGAAGAACATACTCAGAGCGGAACTATGTGGGAACCTGAGAAGCAGAAAAAGAAAATGGCTAATTCTTTTGGCACTCAGATCTCCACTCCTGAATCTAAAAATAATCTTCAATTTCACATTTTGCTTTGTGTACACACACTCAGACATGCAAATCCATTTGTTTTTTCCCTTGGTGTAAAGGCGTTTTTCCACAGGAATACACATTCCTGAGGAGTCAGAAGGAAAGCCTCTTTGAATAAATGTTATTCTTAGAAGCAAAAAAACTGCAAAAGTACCCTTTTGCAGAGAACTGTTGATTACTGTAATTAACTTTACTTGGATCCTCTTATTTATGATAATCATGGTAATTGTGGCTATGGAGTCACAGGAAAAAAGCTTGGAGTCTTTCCCTAGCTGTTACCAGATTATAGTTAAAATAAGGTTTGCATTCAGTTCCCTCTCACAGGGATTTTTTGGAACTATTTGTCATTCCTAGTAAGTTTCTGTTTTTCCCTTTACTGAGAACAGAATTTAAGCGATTTATACTTCAGTTTGCATTGCCAAAAGCTTGACTTTGAAGATCAGCTAGTGATTTGGGGCTTTGAGCGTGATAGCTAAATTATTCTTAGCAAGAACTGTGTGTATTGTACAGTCACAAGTACACCAATCTTTAAGTATTCAGAGAGCAAAAATAAATAAGAATACTAAATTAGTCACATCATAGCATTAAAAATTAACATACGATTGAGACTTACCTTTAACTACATTTCTGGATAAGGGACACACTAGCTTCACGCAGCTAACTACATAGGCTGACTATTCTCTTCTTTAGTGTGGGCAGACTCTGTCAGTCCTGAGGCCCAATTTATAATGCTCTGCCTGCCTGCCCTTTTTACTGGACCAAGTAATGCACAACGTGGTTCTCACAGGACAGACTGCAGGTGTGGGCAGTATTAGAGCAACGTGCATAGTGCTTAGCTGGCAGGCCACCTTGTCGCAAGTCACTGAAACCTCTTAATGGTCTAGAAGATTGCAGAGAATTCTGCAAAAGCCACCCCTCGCCTCCTCTCCCCTTCCCTTTCTCCCCAGGATCCCAGAAGACATTTTGCTAACGATAGACAGATTGGCACTTACAAAGGTGGAAAGGATGTTCGTCTGGGCCACCATCAGAGCTATGTAGAGGCACAGAGCAGAAATGAACATGCTTGTGGCACAGATCAGAGGATCAGCTTTATTGTTTATCTTCCTTAATCTTCTTGCAGCTTCTGCCCCAGCAATAACACCCAAGATTCCCGTCCCAATGGTGATGCCTCCAAATATTAGGCTGGTGACAAAGCAAAGGATTCATTTGAGCCTAGTAAGACCATACTGTGGGGAAAAAAAATGGTGTTAGCTTATACCTTTAGTTTCAGAGCAATTTTAATGGGGAACTTGAATTTTATTCCACTTGATCTAACCCTCCCACTCCTTCTAAATGGATTTAATCTATTTAACCTATGCCTCTGCAACTGAGGCTCTGTCCTGTGGAGCAGATATTTTCCCATTTACAGAGCAGGTGTTACGCACCCAGGCTCAAGGAGGACTCTTCTCAGTATGACCTGGCTTGGACATGCAGTGATTTAGAGGAGACACAGTCGTCTTGGTTACCCTGTGAACCAGTCTACTCAGTCATCCCTAAAACACAGATGGAATAACTCTGTATCACAATCTGCTGTCTTGGAAGAGATCCTATCACGTGGAATTATATACATCTAAATTATAACCCTCTAGTTAGCACAGCTGAGATGAGTCACTTCTCTGACTATGGGAAACATCTACCACTTCCCAAAAGAGTTCAAAGAATACTGAATAGTTAACTAGTGGGAGGTCCATGTAGTATTTTCTGGACGCAGAATTTCAAATGCCACTCAGCTTTGTGTGTCTGCAAATGCAAATGTGTTCTCCAGGAATGACAAGTTCATGTTTTAAAAGTATGTGTTTGAATAGCTTAGAAGATTCAGCTTCCAAAGGGAATTCCATATATGCTTTTCTCTCTGTCCCAAATGAGATCCTAATGACAAAGCAAGTCTCTTGCAACGAGACCAGTGGTGCCACTGATTGTTTAATGCATCATAAGTCTCCTGAGGCAAATGAGGACAGGAGCATTGTGTTCTGAGCACAAGTGCTTCTAAATATTTCAGAGTGCTACTTGGTAAGTTCTGTACATTTTCCTAAGCTTTCTCTGACTGCAAAGCAAAGTAACCAGCTAGGATATGATCTATTCCTTTAAACTACCGTGCATCTACTTTTAAATTTCTTTCTGGCTGATTAGGAAGAACTCAATAATTCTACAAGAAAAAAAAAGTATTGCTATACAAGATAACAAACTTTAAGCACATTTGTAGTCTCCCTGTAAGTTCTTCAGGATTCTGATCCATCATTGACTATAGCTTGATAGTGACAATATAGATTGTCACTAGGCAGAATAACTATCTTAGAGATTTGTCTGGGAGAGGCAAGTTCCGAGGTGACATTAGTTGATCGAAGCATTCACGGAATTGTGTTTAGAAGACTCACGTGTTATAAACTGCAGTTGAAATAAACCTACAGCTGGACGAAAAGGGAACAGCCAAAACGAAATCCAAGCACAGTTCAATTGACAGGGAGTAGGAAAGTACAGAAGCCTAGTCCTGGGGAAAGGCTCCTATGGGATTTTTTAGGGTCTGAGAATGCTCGCTTATGTCTGATCTGTTCAAAAGTGTCTGCAGAAAGACCTGAATAAAAACTTCATACTGCCTGTTTATCTACCTTGAAAGGATTGAGACCTGAGACAGCTGTGGTGCCATTTGAATTTGTGTTTCCAGGGAGTCTAAGTGACTCAGCCCTGATCCTTAAACAAAGCCTGCAACTGCTGAACAGCCAGAGGGGAAAACGTCCTTAAAGTATCCCTGGGCAGGTCTGGGAATGTGCAGCTCAGTTCTTCCAGCACCATCAGCTACAGGTCTGACATAGTTGTTTATATTATGTTTCTTTACATCCCCCTGGAATAACAGTCTAAATCCAGCCTTATGCTGCTTCTGGCACTAGCTTATGCTAAGGTTATTTTTAAAGCATCCTGTAAGAAGCAGTACATGAGGTTAAACTATCAGGTGCTCCATTTTACTTCCCTGAAGACCATGTCTGCTCTAGCAACACTACTGTGGAATAATAATTCAGAAGGTGGATTAGAAAACAAAACATAGGCTAACACCTTCACCTTAATAAAAGAAGTATTTAAACTGTATCTGTTAACATACAGCCAAACAGTTTAAAATGTTCAGCTTCCCTTCTCTGCCTACCCTGAGCCAGACTCCTGAGTTCACTCCCTTCCTCAGCATTACTCACTATTAAGTAACGTGCCACTGGGGCATCCATGAAGGACAGCTGCATTTCCCACTGAAGTACTTGTGGATGACTGTTCAATCCACCTGGTTACCCTACAACTCGGAAACCGCTTTTGAGTTGATTCGCTTATTCCATTGCAGAAAAGCAAAAGAACCCCATTACTAGAGGACACACTCAAGGTATGATTACTGCTTTTCCCTTTAATTGTCTTTACCTGGAAAGACAATGTAGTAAGCAATTAGTTCTTGGAAATCCATCATGAAGGCAGAGGCTGAAACCAGATTTGGGATACCTCCAGAAGAAAGGTAGGGAGGACGCCACTGATAGGGAGTCACTACACAGAAGAGAAGTGTCCCGGTGCTCACTGTTATTGAGGGTAGCCATGAAGACTCAAGAGGAACACCAAATACATTTTTCTATTTTGGATAACACATTGTAAGGAAAAAAATTCTCTTCCTACCTGGGGAAGCGATCTCCAAAATGTTGTATTATGATTACTTAAAAGTCCTTTCCCGTTGTAAATTCCCCTTGCCCATCCAACATTTGATACTTATTCATGAATCTTTATTGCTCTGGACAGTCTCTGTAAGCGGAGCTCTGCTGGCAGTTATTCACAAGACCAAATTATCCTGTTTTGATGTAATGATATGATACTAGATCAAATTCATCAAGCTTGCTTTATGCTGGGAGTCACAATGACCTGGCCAACGCAGCAGGAGTTTTTAAAACTAGACTAAGAAGATAATAGGAAAGTTACCAAAACACAGGATCTAAACATACTTAAATGGGTATTTAAGTAGCTTGGGGGTGCACAGTTGATTGTCAACTGAAGTCTCCTTGCTAAAGCTGCTCCTTTTTTCCTGTAAGTGTTCCTGTTACTGCTTCTTTCCACTTTACTTAAATAGGGCTGGCAGCATCTTTCCAGTTAACCGAGTGATTATAAACAAACAAACAAATAGGAGTGTCTCAGCATACCTGGAAGCAATTTAGTCTAGCATTCACACCCAATTGCCTTCACAAGAAGAGTTCACAGTCACATCCTACCTTCCGCCTTCGGAAACAAACTGTGATTTAGCACTGTGCAGTGTTTCCAAGTGTGTTTCTACAGTCGTGCGCACCTCACCTGTTAGATGAATCGCATGATTCTTGGAGGCATGGTGATACAATGCCCTGGACAACCTGAGCCCTGTAAAGAAACAGCGGTACCCACATTCCCAGGGCTCCAGTAACGAAGGCCATGGCAGTCAGACCCAGTGAGGACCAGACAAAACTCCAGCTGAAAGTCAAAAGAAAGAAATGAGAGCTATTAGAAGGAATGGAGTGTGAGGAAAAAGGGAAAGCCTACCTGCAATACCCAGGATTTCAAGCAATAATAGAACAATTCATTCAGATATCTTATAATCAAAATGCACTCCCTTGAAGATATGAACTTTGATGAGGCTTTATCTATGAACTTCAACAGTAAAGTACTAATTAGAGCCAAGAGTGTGACCTACTGATTTCATGTTAAAACCTAGTCCTGGGACTGGGATTTGCAGATTTCATTGCCAACTTCTGCTAAAACAATTGCTGTGAAAATTTTGATAGCAGAAACTACAATGATAGAAAGTGGGCAAGAATTTAATGGCTTAGTAGCTACATGAAACTGTTCTATATGCAAGTCTAAATGCCTTAGGATGGTTTTAAGTTGTTTGTGCAACCAGTATAAATGAGAGTAACATCTGGGTCTTCCAAACAGTTAAGATGCAGCGGCTGAAGCACTTCTTAACTCTACCTGAGTAAGTAAAAATAGAGTCTCAGTCTGCACAGTGAGTTTTCAGACAAAAGGAGAAGCATTTTTAAAAACTGTCCAAATCTCGTCTCCTTCCTGCCCTATTCTAGGAGAAAATTAACTTTTTACTGGTCTCTTTCTAGTTAATAGTTTAGGAGAAAGTCCCCTTTGAGGTCAATAGGGAGGTATGACATCTTAAGACTAAATAAAAGTGCTGCAAATGACCAGGTGACCACCAGACTAGAGGATTTGTTATGATATGAAGCTAATTCTTCATCTTCTAAAGATAAAGGGCTCTTGGACTTGAACCACCTGGTTTTTGGCAGTATGTCCTTATGCTTTGGAAATCAATTGCTAAAGGAAAAGAAAATTAAAACCTATTTTTACAACACCACTGGAGGTGTAAGGAACATCTCTGTAGGAAAGCACCTTTGACAACAGTCTAGTTGGTGAAATGTCAGAAAGGTTCATTTTTGATTAAGGAAGTTCATTTTTTATTCACTTCAGGCTGTACTGCCTGCAAATTGTGATCCAACAAACTGGATCTCTAATGTACTTGCTGTTCTGGATGCAAACAGGATGCAGATTTAATTGTCAATTAGAAAACACTGGATCCTCTAGAAGGACACTCCAAAGACAGACAAGGTCCCGGGAAAGCAAGTCTTTAAGCGGAAAGCGTTCGGGGGTCCCCGGGGCCGCAGCCCGCAGCGCGGGCGGTGCAGGGCCGGCTCTGGCGCGGGTGCGCAGCGGCACCTGCCGTTCTCACACCGCATCCCACCCCTCGCCCTGCCCCTGCGAGGGCTTCACGGGCTGCGGGGAGTGGGAGACCCGCTGCAATCAGCGCTCTCCTTCGTCCCGCAAGTCAGCTGGTGTCGGCTTTAATTTGTGTGTGGTTAAAAGGAAGAGGTCATCTGCCAGCCAAGGTTAGCTGGTCAAAACACATATTTACTTTGTAAACTATACTGGGGTCCTACAGATTCTTGTATCAGAGGCACAGCAGGCTCACAAATACCATATAAATCCTGCCTGAGACATGCTGAGCCAACCTTCCTCAGGCATTAAGACTTACAGATAAAGTTACACCTGCAAAACATGCACTTTCACCAATCTCTACGTGTTAAAGCAAGAGGGAAGGGGGAACTTGGTAGAAAGTAGAGTTGGATTTAAATAGGAGCACACTGCCATCATAGCTTTGCCTCCTTCCCCCTCCTCAAAATGGGAGGATAGCAGAAGCAAAGAAATTTTTGATCTCTCGTGTAGCACTCCTTAAAAGAGTGGAAGAAAGATTTTTGTTAATGGTGTTTCAATCATCTTGTATACAGCATGTGATAGAAAGGAGCTGAGCAGGATTTGATGGCCTATTTCTAATAATGGAATGGTCGTTCCTCAATGGAGGGACCCTTTGTTGCTAAAATCACTTACTTCTTGGCAAGTGATATGACATCTTGACACCAAGTAGTCTTGGCAGTTCTGTGTACACCTGGTTTCTCAGCTGCTACCCGTATTGTGCCGGAGATGCTCAGTGCTCTGTGTGCTGCTGTCCTTCTCTTGGTCCTGTGAGGGACCAGTAGAATCAGAAGAACCAGTGCTAGGCCTCCCATGCAAGGAGTTATCTGTAGACACAAGGCTGGTTAGATCAAGGATACCTTTTTTCTTACAGTGAAAATTCCACAACAATTCATAGAATCATAGAATCATAGAATCATTAAGGTTGGAAAAGACCTCTAAGATCATCGAGTCCAACCGTCAACCCAACACCACCATGCCCACTACACCATGTCAACTTCAGTGTTAGAATTACATATCGGAGAATTGCAGATATGTTCAGAAATAGATGTCACTTGCTGTTTGTAGGTCACATTGGTAAAGAAGAAGAGGGACTTTGGTCATTTATGATGACTTTGGAGGAAAGATGATAGATCCTCCCTCCCCATCATACAGATACATGATCACTCCCTCTGATTTTGGAGAAAAACCTATGAAGAAAGAAAACTGTACTATAGTACTCTGGCCACAAATCCAAGAATCACTGATGCAGTCATCCGTGTTATCTGAGTAACGTCAGACTGTTATTCCAGTAAACATTCTTCCCCACTCATCCTGTACTTGCTAGTTAATTTTATACATAAGTTAGGAGGATCTGACAAAGTACTTCCAAAGCACTAGGTGTTCAGTATGGAGAGACATCACGATGACCAGAACAGCAGAGGTTTTTTTCTTGAAACCCTCAAATAATAGAAGTTGTTCCCAACAGCATTTCAGAAAACAACCTCTCTCCATTTTCCTGAAGAATTATTCTGGTGCTACCAGTATAATGATCATTTTACCTTCAGTTTCCTCTGTTTGAGGAGGTCTTGGTGCACTGACAACCATTCCGAGTGTGTTCCTCAGGTAAGAGGAACATCAGCACCTGCCCTGGCTGCTGTACAATTTCACCTATGCCTGCTTTCATTCTGCAAGAGCCAGGCATAAATCTTCCACTTGTCCTGCAGGAGGAGTTCTCTTAAACACCAAGTTCACGAGCAGTCAGACAGTAGAAAGTCCTTCCACTGCTCACCGCTTTTAACGCAATGAACATAAGTAACACAAACCCCAGTGATGATTCTGATTTTACAGTGAATGGCGCAGCCCTATGAGTGACAGTGAGTAACTCACCCTGAATGCCCAGTGCCAGTCACCTGTGACATCTGCCATGCTGGCTGCTAGGACATAACCAAGACCACTGTAAGCAACAGAAAGGAATAATCAGTAGGCACCAATGAATTCTTGCTGGCTGAAACGACACGTCTTGCCAGCTAAGGAGAGCACAGAGAAGTATTCTGTCATAATTTTCAAAACAGATAAACAGAAACAACCCTCATGGTCTATGCTAGTCTACTTGCCAGCCAGTATTAAAAAGAGAGTCTAACCTCCTCAGAGCAGACTTGAGATGGTGGCAATAATGTCCCAGATTCCCCTTGGAATACATATTCTGTAGAATGACACTGCAAACCCAGATCAGACAGCTCCTAAAGCAGTTTATTATTTACTCTTTTCTGTGCTAGCCATATGAATTAAGCCCTGCAGGAATTCCTTTAGTTTTAATCTGCCTTTTGGGCTGAGCCTTGGCTGCCTGCTCTAGTAAAGAGTATGCCTCCAAACCACTTAAAAAGCCCTTCTCCACCTCTTCTTCAGACACAATGTCGATTTAACTAAAAGAGGAGAGGGAAGTGCCAATTCTTCCTCGCGAGACATTTAATGAAGGGTTCCTGAAAAATTTGTCGAGTAAACAAGTATCTGAAAGCTTTTGTCTTCCAAAACCCAGAAATAAATTACCTACCCCATGCACATATTTCTTTTAGAATTGATTCAATATTTTATTCAAAGCCTACTGGTTTTCAGAGTTTAGATTCTCCCTAAAAAATGTTGGGGGAAAAAAGCAAATTTTTCTTCAAGGTAAATACAGAAATAAGCCTAACCAGCTCTATTTAAATATGCTAAGCAAGTGACAAATTGTTTTGCTAGAGCCAATGCAGATATACATCAAAATATGTCTAATCAAGGCTCAGGGTGTATTAAATTGCAGGCGTGGTCAGACAGAATTTCAAAAGACAGGTCAGTTACTAGCAAGAAAACCAACCTTCCTACTGGAATGAAGATATAGAAGATAGATAACATTGTGGTCCTTTTTCCTTCCTCAAACAGGTCTGCAATGATGGTAGGTGCTATTGTGGAATAACTGGCCGTGCCAATGCCAACTAGTCCTCGTGAAAGAAAGAATATCCAGTAATACTGCAGGCAAAAGACATATTATAGTCCAAAAAAGCCCATGCAAGAAAGAAAGCTTACTATTAAAGAGGTGCATTTTAGTGGATCAAATGTAGCAGAGGAAATAAAAGTTCCACTGCCTTTTGCATGTCTCTATTCCCTCCACTCACACCTGCTTCCCTCACATCCCACTGCTGTGCTTTCTACTTTCTGCACAGAAGTGACTTCTTAGAGTGACACCCAGAGGGAATTACAGGATAGGGTCGATAGACCACAAGCTTGCCAAACAAGCTGCTGCACTGTAAGGTCGTAATCAACAAATGTTCAGGACAAAAATAAGATCCCATCAATTGCAACAGTAATGTGTGGGTTCTCCATTGCCTAGGCTGGACTCCACCATCCCATAAAGCATTCCTGCAGCAAGTCCATTTAGTCCAGGCTTGGGGAGCAAGTGCTCACTGATAGCTCTTCCAAACGTGATCAGAGAAGGACTCTATCAACTCCTGCAAGATGTATGCAGATTATTTTCATAGTACCCTCTAAAAAAGCAACGTACCAATTCACTGATGAATGAACTGCCTAATGTTACGCCAGACCAGAAGAAAATAGCACCTCCAAGGATGATTTTCCTATTGTACCGGTCACCGAGGTATCCAAAGATGGGGGCAGCCAGCATGTAACACAAGATGAAGACTGGAAATCCAAGAAAGAGCAAAGACAATATTGGTCAAATTATTTTTATTGTACGTACTCCGCACCCCTCAGACAAACTCAGGTTATTTTTAGGGCAGAGGTGAAAGGCAGGCTGAGTTTGTAGAACTAGTAGGTAGACTGATATTTAGAAAAAGAGAAATGCAGATTCAAGAAACCCTATACAAAAATAAAATGTGTGAATTGAATTGCTCAAGTTCTGTATTTCTTGAGAAATTCCTTCATCTTTTGTGATTCACATTCTGTGGGATTTTTGAAGGACTCAACTCCAGTCTTCCCTGAACCAAAGACTTTCAGTTTTGCATTACAGCCAGCCTGCCCACAAGCGGAAGTGAGCAATACCACACACGAGTAGGAACTAGAAGAAATAAGTAACTAGACTGTGTTTTAGGAACAGACCACATAGATGCAAGGCAAAATAAACTATCTGAACTTAAGAGATTTTATTACCTGTGTGCAGCAGACCTGTATCCCCATCGCTAAGCTCGAAGTATTTCTGTATTTCTAACAGGATCCCTGCAAGAGAGACAAACACTGAATGACAGCAAAGTACCCTCCTCATTCCTTGTACTTCTATTCATTTGCCAACTCAAAGATTTATTTCAAGAACAGGGCTTGCAAGAACTGCAGCACTGCTTGCTAGTTTACATGTAAACCACTACTCTACCACAAGCACAGATACACAGAGAATTAAAAATTCTTATCACTATAAATAAAATTCATGATCTTCCACTATACAGGTCTTATGAGAGTCAGTTTACCCACTATTTCAATCACAACTGTTCTGTTTCTTTTGCACCATTAGTACATAAGCACATAAACAGTTTACAGTTCCAAGTTTAATGGACACAATGTGGAACAAAACAGTGGCAAAGTTTTGCAGGCAGGAGATTGCTATCTTCATACAGCTAATCCTAAAATTTTCTTAATGACCTGAAAATGTTACGATGAGTTGAAATTTCTTCTGTTAAGAATAACTGTTAATATTTTCAGTATATACCATATTCAAATTAGTGCATGTTGGATTTTTCAGGATGCAGATGGCTACAGTCTTCATTAGCCAATGGTGGCTAAATCCGCCCATAGCCAGGGAAATACTACTGTAATTCAGATCATGGTTCCAATCGTGTAATTCTATCCATATTTCCATGACAATTTTGCAGAGATCAGATGAGATACAGGTAACTGTGGATTTACAAATTAACATTTTTAGTGGTGACAATGACAGACAAACTCCACCAAAAGTGATCATTTCTATTAGTGATAAACAGCTGACAGAAATTCCATCTCCATTTCTAACCATTCAATAGCTGTGGAAAAAGGCTAGAAGAGTTGTCAAAAAGTGTGGAAGAAAGTCACACAAGCAACAATCTGAGGGAAGATCCATGGATCTGGCGCCTCATGGATGCATGAATGCTGTTGAGACAAAAAGGTCATTTTCATCTCTGCATCATGCCAAGGCTGCAAATCTACCATCTCACCTAATTTGCATTTCTGCATTATATTCCTGAAAAAAAAATTAAAATAGCAGAAGATACTGCTTTGAATAAGCATACCTTTACTCTGATATTGAAAGATATCAATTAAAAAAGAAATTTCTTCTCAGGCAGCTGTAATTTTGCCAAAATAGTCAAAATCAAAACATTATTAAGAGGATGAAGCCACTACTTAAGAGAACAAGTTCTGTGTGAATTGTCTGCTATGTTCACAGAAGCTGATCTGCAGCAGAAGGGAGCTCAGGGTGAGGTTAGCACGAGGTACCTATTCTGCTCCTGCAGTGTATTTTACGTGTTATGCCATTTACTATGCTGCATTCTTGAGCCAGCTAGTTTAAAGCTAAATCTGTGCTTTCCCACAGTCCCCGTGGCTGCAGCATAATGAGTCTCCTCACCATTTACTGATGTGACTTGAAGTCAGTGTAGATCAAGGTCTAGCCGAACAGCAGCACCAAAGGTTTTATAGCCGTTTCTCAATGACTCTTTAACATATTCCGCATTTAGGGTTTTCCTAATGGTCTCAGAAGTTAAAGTCAGTGACTTCATTCAGACATTTTGCATCATTAAAACAGGACAATCAATTGTATTTATTCTTTCTGGTATCAACACACAGAAATACTGTATTACAGGAACTTCAGTTTTAGACTAATAGAGTAGAACAAAACACAGCTAACACAAGACTTGAACGGAACCACAACTTCATCTCAAACTAACTTTAACACTGAGCACCATTAAAATGTTATCCCCTCCACATAACTGAACTAACTGGCCTGACCAGCTATTGGCAAATTACAAAGCATTGATCTGAACAGCTTGGAACAGGGTAACAATCAGAGGGGAAAAAGTCTGCATGAGGACCATTTTTAACAAACTGAAGACTCAATTCCAGCAGACAAGTAAGTGGAAGAGCTTGTTTTCTGTGTGAAGATTGATGCAAACTCTGTCAAAGCCTATGAGCAAAACTGCCCGGAAACCACAACTTCCTAACTGCCACCAGCTTACTTTTAAACAAATACTCAAGCTTCTACTTCTTCACTTTCCTGTTAACTTGTATTTAACAATGTGTTCATACATATGGACAGCCAAACTCAAAAGTACTGATGCAAGAATTCTGCAATGCAGCTGAATTCTAGCAGATGAACACTATATTGCTGTGGAATAAACTGCAATTTACAGATTTCCCCCATGGCCCAAAGGGTCACAGAGTTAACTACAAAGTGTTTTAGTCATATATTTATAGTTTAGTCATAAGTAGATGTTTGATATTATCCTCACCTCTGCTCTTGAATTCTTACGTGTCCCTGAAGGTACCTCACTCACAAGAAACTGGGCACGTTGACAAGTAGGCAAGCTTTACTTCACAGGCCTTCTTGAAAATTTTAAGCTCTTAGCATGTACAGGAGCCAAAGAATAGTTCAAAGCCTGGAATGAGCCAAATGACTGCTTGCACTTAATACTTCCAAGTGCATACCCTCCTAGCGTCCCAGTTCTTGCTTGAAGATATTTTCATCCTCTCCTGTCCCTTGCCCTTATCCAGGGAAAGTTACTTGACTATAGAACTCATACATTGAAGTTTTTCACTAACAGTCTTGCAGTATCATTCAGCATGCACTCCTACTTGTTTCCTTCCCTCTTATACGTGTGGTTAAGAAGTATTCAAAAGAAAAAAGCTTAAACCTAAACCCACTAGCCTCTCAATTTTTAAAGATACTGACCGAATGTCTTAAATTTCTGAATCATCTCAGTAGTAAAAATAATTAGTTTGTGTACTGTCACTAGATATTAATTCCAAATTTAACAATCCATCATTTGGGTTTTTTCCAAGGTTTTAAAATATTTATGATTTCCATGCCACTCAAAGAAGTAAGATATAGCAAGCTCACAACAAGTGTTTCCTCCTAATTTGTAAATCAGATCCCTGGAAGCATGGTAGACGCTTAGGAGTGATGCTAAACAGAAGAATTTACACAGGCCACAGTTTACATGGGAGAAGAAAGCATAGATTTCCCATTAGTTTGCTAGAAGCAATGCTTTGCTGTTCATGGCTAGGTAAAAAAAAAATTAAAAATCACATTTTGGAAGGAGGATATTATTTATTAGAAAACAAGTTGTAAATTTGGTAGTGTAGTCTAATCAAATAGTTAGCTTTTAGGTTACATTGACATTGTTTATCTTAGGGATTAGATGCGCCAAGGATGGTGAATCCCAGGAAGGCTCTGGGGAGAAATTAAACAAGACATTATTCAACCTTTCTAGGGAGTTAACTGGGCATGGCCTTGGGGAAGAAAAATAATGGAGTACCAAGATGAGCACTAAGAGAACAGAAGAAGAAACAACTACTTGAAGTACGGGTGAACTATCCTAATGAGCATAGTAAAAACCCCACCCACGGGCAGGAAAGCCCCCTACCCAACAAAGCCCTTCCCCACTGAATATGCGCAGTAAAAAGAAAGGACACTGTAACTTTAAGTGAAGACGCGGCATTGCAAGAATCAGTAGAAGTAAGGGTGATTAAGTGTAAATGTGAAAAGTACTGATAGCTGTTGCTCGGAATGTATAAAATGCTTACCGTGTGTTAACTAAGCTGTGCTTGATTTGTGGAAAATATCCACCCTGCACCCTGCGCAGAATAAAGCAATGTCTCCTCTCTAAACAGGCTTGTTTAGTGTGTTTTGAGGGCTTAAAATCGACAACAGTAGGTGATGCTTAAGGAAGTGGGTCTCCGTTCTCTTTACACAATCATGTTACAGTCTTCATTGCAGAAATCACACAATTTCCAACAGATCATGAGGAAGTTAAGCCTCCTCTAAACAAACTTGCACAAATATAACATAATTTTTGTACTTTCAAGGGGGGGGAATGGCGTCACTATTCTTCACATAAAGAAATGTCCTATCTAATCTACTAGATCCAAAGAAGGCCTGGTAAGCTGCTGTGTACAATAAACGGAAGCTTCTTAGTCAAATCTCTGTAGAATCTAGACACAAAAATAGACTCGTTGCTCTGTATGCTGAAGTCTGTTTATAAAAGACTGAGATTTAAAAATATGAATCTTAAGCATTTAACAGATGTGATTTTTATAAGCATTCTACTAACCGTTAATAACTAATACATCGTTTATTGGTCTTTCAAGATTTATACTTGGAAGTTTCATTAAGAGTATGACCAACAGGCTAAAGCAGATAAATGAGAAAGATTAAAAAGATATAAAGCATATCCTTACTTTAGAAAACATTTTGTAACTACAGAGTAAGTAGAGCTGTTGAGAACTTAAATTTCTTTTTCCTTGGAAGGAGAAAATAGGCTCTCACCTGGTACAAGGAACCAATCCATGAAATTTATTAAATTCGCATAGCACAGCACAGCACTTATCAGGTAATCTCTCTTTGCTGGACTGTTCCTTGACACAGACACGAATGGACCTTGTCCTACATGTGCTGCAGTAGCTCCATAATTCTGCTCCTCAGGAGGCGGCTGGGTCTGCAAGCCTGTGTTTTCATGTGCAGCAGGGTTTTGCATATTTCCCAGTGCAGAAAATCACCATAGATTATGAAGTGTTTCCTTAGTGCACCAAGCTGCAAGTCAATTTTGTGTTCGGGCTATGAGGAACTTCAATCCCCACGGTCATTTCCGGCAATGAAGCCCAGCCACTAAAAACTGAAATTAAATGTTCCTTGCAGTAGAAAGAACTTTACAAAGAGAGAAGCTGCAGTCCTGTGTTTCTGCAAAAGCAAAAGTGCTGAAGTGCTGTACCTTGAAGACAAGGAAGAGTAAACATAAACAAAAGCAAAATAATCCACTGTGCATCCAAGAAATAAAAGTGCTCAACTTTGCAATGATCTCACAGAAACTGCATATGCAAAATTAGTAATAATCTTTGCTAAGGTGTCAGTAAGTTGCCAGAGCTAAAAACAGCCTTTCTAGAGAAGAGAGGGAAAGAAAAAAAGGGAAGTTTGTTTGCTAGATCAGTTACTTATCTTTGCCTTGAGCCCTCCTTTACCACAGACTTCTTGTGCAACTCTGGACAAGTCATTTGCTTCCTCTGCACCTCAGATCTTTATTCCTGACACACTCACACACACCCCTGGCCTTTAAAATAGGGCTAACTAGCCTTGTCCCTGCCACCCGACCAATCACTTCCCCCTGTTACCACCAGGGCTTTGCACTGGCCAGATCTACCCGCAGAAAAAAATCCTTTCCAATTAGGTCCTGAGTTTTTAGGTCAAATCAGCAATTTAAGCAGAAGACTCATACTCCAGACTACTTGCTGGTTTTGTTTTTTTCAGGGGGGAAATACCAAAAACAAACAAACAAACAAACAAACAAACCCCCAAACAACCCAGAATGCTACAGCACGCAGAGAAATGGAGATGGAAACAAAAACAGTCTTCTTCATCCCTGCTGGAACTGTGCACGTTCCACAGGTCTGAATTGTGCAATAGGATTTCTTCCCCTTTCTCCCCCAAAAAGGGGTCTGAAAGGGGAAGAAAGAAGGGCACAGGAAGGCATTCTTGTTCTCTCAGGGTGTGTGGATACCTTTCTTCCCTGTCTTTCTTCTGGCCACTCAGATTTGAAGAAGTATTCTTACTCAATTCTTCTAGCATCAGTTTTCCTATTATATTAATTATTTTTTAAACACATAACTAGTCACATGTCTTTTGAGCCATTTTGTGGATTACCAACTTCAGAAGGTCATTTACTTTTTGCACCCTGTTAAGAAAGTTTAAAGTGAAAATTAACAGTAAACTGTAAGAGTTTAAGAGTGAGACAGCTAATTGGAATGAGTACTGATTATAGTTTATGACTCATGCATGAAAACCAGAGTCTATCGTTGTTTTTTTTAAAAACTGTGTGTTTCACACTTCAGACTAAACTGAAAAACGAAATAGCACCTAGTATTCTTGGCAACGTTGTAAAATCCAGACTCCTTTACTCCTGCGTGCTCAACACTGTAGTATTTCATTCTATCTTCATTTCATGAAGATCTAGTTCTTCATGAACCAGAAGGCATGTTTAATTTAATCATAGGTAAGTCTACATTAATTTTATTTCAAGAGGGGCCTTTTTTTTTTTGATTATATCTTAGCTCTCAACTTTCTCAGGGAGGATTTAGGTATAGATTATGGGCATCTCTCCCCACTCCTGCTCAAGGGAGCTCCACATGAGTCACCTTGTGTCTGAAAACATTTCAGAGTGTGTCAACTTACTATTAGGAAGCAATTTTTGCTCTATTCAATATTATCACCACTACCTTTTTCTCTACTACCGACTATAGAGCCTTCACTGAGTAAATGTCACATTATCTATGCATCCCACTGCTTTATTAAACCAATGAAGTCAAGAGTTGACATACTTGAGAGCAATAAAGAATCAGCACAACTTTGTAGAGATGAAAAACTTTATCTACATCCACAACCGTGGATACAAAAAAAAATGCAAAAAATATCAAAATTACGTTGAAGAATTACAGTTGGCTTTAAGGCGGGCAAGGTGAACGTCAGCTGCGCTCTACTTCACCCCACAGCAAGCCTGCAGATGCAGCGGCAGCGGAGGCTGCGGCGAGAGAGGCTGCTCCCCGCCGGCTCCCGGCAGCCGCTGCAGTGCCGCGCCGCGCCGCTAGGTGGCGCTCAAACACTGGCACCGGGCGGAGCCTCCCCCCGCCCCCGCACCGAACTGCTGTCCCCGAGCGGTGTTAACAACCCTTCGACCAAACAGCCCCTCCTGCGAACTATTTATTTACTTTAAAACAAAATAAAAAAGAAAACCCAACAAGAACAGGCGGAAATAGAGCCTAAACAGGGTGTTGGAGACTCAAACTGATGCATCTTGGCTGCTTGCGGCAGAGAGGTTCATTAGCAATAGGAAATGAAACAGTCCAAGTTGTGCCTTTTTTTTTTTCATCTTTGTTCTCTTCAAAAGCAAGGCAGTAGTGGATCTGGGCTCTATATCCTTTAGTACAAATATTTTCCATATTTGATGCCCAGCCACATCTCAGACCTTGTAAGGAAGGCCCCACAGGGCAGATCGTCAGGATTTAACTCTCACTCTGGATAGCTTAAATATCTCTTGATCCAAATGTATTTTGAGTTTCCAGGGCACATCCTATATTGCTCTCAACTCTTGACATCTACTGCTAGACTTGATGTTTATAGACAGTTAAAAGCAGGTTTTTAACTAATACTGTTATGGCAAAAACTCAGTTGTTCTTTCCTAAAATGGAATTTCCACATTCCACATTTTCCAAAGATAGAGTCAGTTTAAACAGAAAGTGTTCCTCACAAACACCAAACCACCAGTTCTAAACTCTTCTTAAACTTTTGATTCCCCTTTTGCCCTTCATTAAAGCTTCCAGATATCACTCCCACTTTATGCTTTTTCATGCTATACTAGCGGGCCATTCTTTTGTCTGCAGCACCAAGCTTGTGAGCCAGCTTGTCATGTGGGACCTCAATGCCGAATATACCGCAACTCTGCCACTGTGACTGGCACCAGACATCACCCTCCCTTCGCATCGTCCCCCTTCTCCCTTACCTCAGTGTCACAAGCCATACCCTTCCATCCACTCCGCTTTTCACTGCTGGGTACAAATCCGCAGTCGCTTCTAAAAGGCCCGCTGTGACCTAGCCTTACTCTGTCAGCTTTGATAGACATCATTCCTTGATAGATATTCTGCCTTTAACTGCCTGTTTGTCCTTTTCTCTGATTACGATTTTCATGTTCACAAAGACAACGCCATGCCAAAAAATTCCTGCAAAACTTTGTGACGAACCACTTTTGCTGTGTGGGCTACAGAATGCCACTATACAATACAAGTCAACTTTTGTTAGGCAAGATTACAGCTCATTTCTTTATAGCAAAATTTTTTTTTTGCCTTATTTGTTCATTTCTGTCAGTCAGGATATGGACTGATTGTCTTGGAACAAAGTGCAGTGTTTGCCTACATAGCTCACACTAGGGGTGCCAGGTGCCAATGCAATATAAAAAGTAGCTTTTTATCCCTATCATACTCCCTTCACCAGCTCTGTTCTCTTGATGGTTCATTTAAGCATGAGATCTCATAGCTGTGTCATACAAGAAGTCACCAGCAGTTAAATCCTTCTATGGTAGCAGCAAGTCAGAACCTGTTTATTCTAGGCATTTGGCACGAGTCCACACACACACAGCAACATATTTTCTTACACCATTCTGAATCTGGCTGTGGTACCAAAAGTTGTTTTGACGGCTGAACCTGACAAATGCAACTGAGACCCCCCAGACGAACACGCACATTTGGTGGTAGCTAGAACTGGTTGGCTGATACTCGGCAGGCCAAGCCACGGGAGTTTTATGCACTTAGGAAGCTGCCTTGTTTCAACCAGAGCATTCAAAGACGTTCTCCTGGGCTATTACTCATCTAGAGTGTCCTGTCTGTCTAGGCATCCACTCAGCATCTGGGCAGCAGTCCTGCTGGGTCTTCACTCTGCGCTACGTGCACCGCCTGAGAGACTGAGGAGCTACCCTTACTTGGCCACAACCCTCCCCTATGCTGCCATTCTTATGAGCAAGAAACCAGCCAGCGGCGTGGGTAGGAGGCAGCTGATGAAGAGATGCCTTGCGCGCTCAAAGGCAGGGCAACGTTAACCCACTAAGACTCGCAGAAGCAGCATGCGTTAACACCGCTGGTGTATTCCTGTCAGTTTAATTAAACCCAGATGAGCTGCCAGTAAACGTGCCATGCCTGCAATCCAGACAGGACTGTTTACAGACAACTGATGTGAGAGCTTCCAGTTTTCCCTGAAAGGATTTCCAAGTATTTACTACAAAATGCCTTTGAATGTATTCATTTATCCAAATACCCTTTAATGGTGGATGCTGCCGCATCCATGGACAGCTTTGCAGGTTTTGCCAGAGCTTTCCCAGAAAGCTACATCAGAAGGGGCATTAATAGTGAACCAAGATGTTAGAAAGATATAAATTGAAAAATATTTTATTATCCTGATTAACTTGAAATCATTTCTATACATGTAACAAAAAGAAGCCTATTAACCCACTGAATAGCAAATAGCAACAAAGTCTATGAAAGAATTGAATACAGAAATAATATTAATTGTTGACTAGATCTACCAGTACTGATTTTAGGAAGAAAGTAGTAAGCTGCTTTTGGTATCTTACTTCTCTCATGTATCACCCAGACAGAGAACATAAAGTAGCCAAAAGAAAACACATGCTTGTTTATATTTGCAAGCATATGTGGGAATGATCTGCATTTTGAGATGTACATATTTTAAACCTATTGTGATGGAAGCAAATTCATAAATCATGAGATTCTGCAAATAATTGAAATATGGATTTCTGCAAGACTGAGTAATTTTAGTGCCTGACAAGATCAGAAAAATGAAATTCAACATAATTCTGGTAGGCAGACAGCTTAATAAATGCATGCCTGGATCCACCTGAAATATTCCACTCCAAGGAGATTCAAAGACAACGATAATGACTACAAAAGAGCTGCAGAATGACAGAGAGTTAGGTAAAAGGCTGTGGTTTTTTTAAGGCTTGTCACTGTAGTCTCTATTAGAACCAAAGCTGGGCAATAAATCACTTTCAGTTTTGAACCCAGTCTGCAATGATAAAACACAAAGACAAACTTGGACCTCGACATTAAGATCCAGGTTGTATGTCTGGAGGGATGGCGGTTTGACCAACAGTTTAAACCAAACAGTGACAGACCTGACACGAGAGCAAGTTGCTCAAGTAATGTAATCATGCGTAAAATGTAGTATGATTTTCAGTTTCAGATACATTATAGAATCAATAGTCTATCCTGTTCTTGTAAAAGACCATATTGCAAAACTCCAGGGATGACTCATCTACTAACGTGTATATTTTTCTTTGCCAAATTGTTATTCCCTTGGGATATACAGCCCGCACTAGCCGGAAGGGAGGGAACCTGAGTGCTCTCCTTCGATGGAAGCTTGAGAAATTCTGCACCTGTAGTTTGTTGAATCTGCCGTATCTCAGTGTATTGCTCGTGGCCACATTTAGTCATGATTAACATTCAGGTAGCAACTGCTAATGAGTTAAAATACTGTTATGAAATACCTAGTATTTTATAGTAAAATTTAGTAGCTTAATCAAGACTAGATTGCCAACAGTTTTTCTTCAGACCTTTGCAGAACTAACAGTGTGAGCCATTACTCAGTTCGCGTGCCTTTTGCTTTTGCATGCATCTTGTGGAAAAAATATGTAGCAAGGGACTGAACCATCCAGACTAACACTCTCTGAGGCCAGGACACTTTATTAGCAGTCTTCTGTTACCAAAAAAACTTCAACAAAATCAGCTGGACCACCTGTTTCACTATACACTTAATTGGAAAATATCTGCTTGGGAGATTCTCATTCTGTGAGTTTCAATAAATGCTATATTTTTAGGTACCGCATCCTTTTTACCTCTTCTGCCTGAATTTCCTTTTAAAATGCTTTCTTTCACATTGCCTGGGTAATAGCACAAAACACAGTGTGGATCCAGCGTAAGCATACTTTAGCCTTATGATAGCAGCTAATAAAATTTACACACTCTATACTGTAAAATCCACTTTTTTCATTATTACTGACAAATAAGCTATATATAACTTTAAACTTCCTGGAATGCAGATCATGCTTTTGGTTGGGCAGGGAGGCTAGTTCAGACTCTTCTCCTACATCTTTTTGATTAGGAAACAAACTGCAACTTCATGAAAAATTTCTTTTCTTTCTCTTTCTTTCTAACTCATTTCACAGGTAACATTCTTCTCGGTTGTATCCATATAATTCTGCCTCAAAAGGTATAGCAGAAGAAATTACAGTTCCATAATCACAAAGCAATAAAAAATGAACACACTACAATTCTATTAACTGTTCCCTCCTTCTTCTCTGGAAAAAAAAAATTTAAAAAGAAAAAACCTTCTTTACAAGTGAGAACATTTTGCATTAACATCAGACAAAGGAGGAAGCTGCACATCACTGGAACAGAGCTTCCTCTTCTAGCTGAGATTTATTCAAGCACAGAACAGCACATGGAGGTCCAGAGAAGTGAGGCATTATAGTTACTATGCACCAAAGATACTATTTTGCTAACCAATTTAACTGCTTTTGCCTTTACCATTTTTTTAGCTCAAGCTCACTTTTACTGGTGTACCTGATAACTGGATTTCTTGCATTTTAGGATTTTGGATGCTTCTGCCACAATTATAGCAGAAAAGGACTGTGAAATCTGCATGGATTTGGGAAGAAAACTATGGAATTAAATGTCTGTTTAATCTATGTTTTGACCTTTCTACCACAGTGAAACATTCATCCCCAAAAAAACCATTAGTTGACCACTGCAGTCTTGACTTCTATACACCAGAGCCCTCTTAATTAAGACGACAGCATAACAGATGAGACATTTATTATGAGTAATGACAAACAAACAAGCATTGACAGAACAAAAATGGGGGCCTTTCCCTATGAGGCCTTTTTCTTCCTAGCCTTGCTACCTCCAGACTGAAAGAGAAGACTATTCTGCAAGTGAACACAGTATTTTAACCACTACAGAGAATGTTAAGGTTAGGGTTAACTAAAAACTTGAATAAACATAGATTTAAATTAAGAATAATGTAATTTAGTATTGAGAATGTCTTTACTTCCCAGAAGAGCATCCTGCACAAACAAAATCTACTGTCACTCTCAATGCTTCCAGTAAGGCAAAGTGCAAACTGTATTCACCCTTTTGGTAAAGGTAAGTACATGAACTCCCTATAGCCATGCATAAATGTTAGCACTGGGAAACAAATTCTGCCAGCAACCAGAGAAAACTTTTGTCATTACAAAGCTCTTAGTTATACTAACACCAGGATGCTGATGTTTATGACAGTTATTGTGCAAATATTTGGAAGCACTTAAAGTTATGAAGCAATTTAGATAGGAAATTGGGATTAAAACATATCTATACTATCACTGATAGGTACCCACCTTAGGCAGAGGGTAGCTTCCACTCCAACAACAAGAGAACAAATGCAGAAAGTGGCCAGAGTCACTTTTTTCCTGGGCATCTTCTGTTCAATTTTAATCAGCTAGTGATAAAGAAGTAAAAGCCTTGGCCAGTCAAACGTCTGCTTTTAATGAAACAAACCCAAAAAATCCATGAACATGGAGGAAAAAAAAAGTAAAAAAAAAATGGGAAGGATAGTCTATCATCAGTTATATTGGTAATCTGGGAGACGAAGAGATGGGAAGAATTCCCTGCTCTGCTACCAATTTCCTTTGGTAAAGCAAAGGGACCTCAAGTCCCTACCTCTAAAGCAAATGGTACCATCGATACTTAAAAGGGAGAAAGAAAACAATAAACATTAAAACTTTGAAACACTTACACAGTTCTCCTTAACATCTGATTTTTGTTAATTAATGCACAAGATGTTTTCAGGCTTCAGCACTTGGTTCTTCAGGCTCTGTTTTGCATACACTATTCTTTACAAAATTTGCAACCACAGCAGTAAAATCATGATATGAATAATTTGTATTTATTAATTACTTAGCAATACTAAACTAAAAAGTAGACATATTCATATCTTACACTTCTATTCTATCTATTCGTTCCATTCATAATCATCTTCCATCCACTCTTTATACTTCCAGTAATTTTACCTGGTCTGAAGATGGTTGGTCTCAAAAGGTCTTCCATATAAAATTAAAAGGTATATGAACAAAATCTGGCCTTTCTTTCTTGCCTAGAATCATGCTGGCATATGCACACTTTACAGGCTTTTGATACAGCATAATAATACAGAATCTCAGGCTGCTAATAAAAGAATTTTATTCTCATGACTTTAGTAGCTGCTTTCGCTTAAGGCAAGTTCAGCACCAGTGAAAGAACGATTATCTCTTCATTCTTACGGGCCAGCAACCAGCAAAGTCTATACTTCAAAGTAGCTCTTCAGATGCTTTTCATTAATAGTTGATATTTTGTTTTTAATCATGTTTCCTTGTTATGTAACACTGTTGTCTTAAGCTAAAATTAACACAGAGCAGAAAGTAATACTCACATAATGCCACTACTCTTATCAATAAGGGCATTAATATCAACTTCAGCTGGTATATTTACTTGAAAAAAAGTGTTACGACAATTTATAATTGTGAATCCCTAAGTTAAATGAAGCCGAGAAGAACATTTGTTTTCAAGTCTGTAACAGTTGCAGGAGTTTAACTAGCTTCATCAGTGTCACGGAAGAACTGCAGTCACTCAATTTTCTAAACTGTAAATAAAAGATTTTCTTTACCGCACAACAAGGCTTATGTCAATAGAATGTTTTCTGACTCAGTTCATTAAGATGCTTCCTTAAGAAAGAATTAAAAAGTACAGAATAAGGACGGTGTAAGTCAGAAAAGTGATTAATCTGTTCAAAAAAGCCAAATATAACTCAAGTCACCTGTGTTTTCACTGCCTCCATTCCCCCTCCCCCCTTTTCTCCTCCTCCGAGAAGTTCATAGTGTAGTCCTAACAGAAAAACAAACCAGTCATACGCAGCAAGAAATTAAGATCAGAAAAATCCAGCACTGTAGCAAGATCGCAGCAAGAAGTTACCAGACTCCACAGGTCAGAGGCATTCATCCCTTTTGGCCGCTCACCTGTCTCCAGCAACAGGCCTGCTTGGTATTTCCTTGTTGGCTTCAAAGCCCAGTTTTTCCTTGGGCTTTTGTAGATATTAAATTCAATGCTAGAGTACCTATGTGTATTATAAGAATTACGGTAGTATAATTTTCCAGTAGAGGCAAATATTGTGTTATATGATAACACTACAGCCCATATATGTCTGTAGTTACACTGTCTTAACCTATTTTGCTTCCCATATGGGACTAATCCTCATCTATTGTATAACTGCATTCATATTAAGGGATTTGGCACTTGAACCATACCAGTATAGGTCATGTTGCTTATGTTCATGTACAGCCCTTGTACAGGTTACAATTATATACATTGCTCCGTTAAACTCTATGGCAATTTGCTACGAAATACCTACCCATCATGCATAGATATTTTCTTCCTTTTTGTGCACTGTACTAATTTTGTACTAGCAAAGGCGCTAGAACACGTCACATACAAATATAAGTATATCTCAAAGAACGGCAAGTTTACTGTTCTAGACAATTCCAGGAAAAAATTAACTTTGTTGCAGAGTACTTTATATACCTCCTAACCAACAATTATCAGCCACAATTTGTGGTATCAACTATGGTATCAACTATGATACATTTTGCAAAATGTGAGCAAAAGCAAAGAACTTACCAGTTTAAAAGGTGAAACAATTTTAAAGTGTCATTCTTTATTTTAAACCAAGTATGTTTGTCCTTTTGAAAACAGCCCTATTTAAAATAAAATGTGAAATAAGGGCAGCCTACACTGCAGTGAAATCTAGAATCACTACGTACAAAATATACAAGCAGTCCAGGCTTGCTGCAATAATTTCAGAGAAAGTCAAAACACCAAACTGGTGGGTGTTACTGAGTAAGTGGCTAGAAATAGCATGTTGAGTGCTGAACCAGCTTTTTACAACACTAGCTTCATCTGCAGGTGCAGAAAGAAAGTGAATTCTTCATTTCAGTTTATTCAACAAGTTCAGTTTGATTACTGGTTCATTCAGAGATGAGAACTAAACTGGAATTTGAAAAAGGAAGCTTGTTTTTCCCTTTTCCAAACTATGAGCAAAATCAAGATGCAGGGTGATTAGTTCTAACTTGGGGGAGGATAAGATCTGGTAGTATTAATATCTTGGAAGTTGGGGGAGCTAAAAACAAATTTTGATCTCTCATTAATGACTCCTTTGTGTATTTTAACTGAATCCCATCTAAATGTAACTTAACAGAAATAATCAGTTAAAAGCTCACAGTGTCTAATAAATGAAAGATCTCAAATAGTACTTAATGACTTAAAAAAACAAAATCAAAAGTTTGTATAGATATATGTTGACATATCTTAAATCAATGACTACTCCTGTCCTCCTGACTGACAAAAAGTAACGTCCTGCCAAGCACAAGGAACCTGCTTTTATTTAAGAAAAGATTTAAAAATTATAAATGTAAAATAAGATTAAAATAAATCATGTCAATTAAGATTTCCTGCTTGCCATTTTAAATCATGAATCAATAATTTAAATCTCCGGTTTAAGCCAACAATATAAAAAGAAAGTAGTGAAAACACTATTTTAACTTCTGGCATCAAATTTATATACAAATAACCATTCTCAAACATATGTCCTTGTTTTCTTCCAGTAAGAATACTGATTTTTATTTTCTTCCAGTAACATTTCAGAAAAGGCAAATCAATTACTACCTGCCTCATATTTCACATCCTTGTATTTGTTCCAAGGATTGAAAACTGACACAGCGGTGGATCTCATGACTGCTTTCCATCAGGTATATTAAACTGATTGTCAATGAGGTCAGGCTTTGCAGGTAGCAAGGCAAAAATTTCTCACACTCAGCTCCTTAGAAAAATGAGCTAGAAAATTGCAATTTTCATTTTAGTTTAACCCTTCCCATAACTATTTTGGCATTCAAGCCAGTCTTTCATCATTACTTTAAATTCTGCTGCTTTCGTTTGCTGTCTTATTTTGAAGTCAACTGTTTCTCACTAATATGAGGGAAGAAATCCAATGTATTCTGAAGAAATTATGTCCATGTTGTGTAAAGTGAACACCTCTCAGGTGGGCATTTTACCCTGATCCTAACATTAATGACTAGGCAAAATCTCCCAGCTGAGAATGCTATCTGTTTAAGTAATAGTTTAAGCTTATACAAATAAAGTTTAGAACAAGGTCATTCTGGTTTACCAAGGTCTTAAACAGCACCTTCCTGCCAAAAGTCTGAGTCAACACCTCCATAAGAATCCATAAGGATTTCGTTCAATTCCAGAGACTGTTTTACCATGACCATTCCTGTCAAGGTTGATTCATACCAGAAATCTTACCCAAAAGTCACGTCAAAACACTTTGTTTAGGTGTCGCCCTTCAGTGAACAACTTTGTCTACATCCACATACCTTCTCCCTGGCTCAAGCAATCATTTTCCACGCTTCATGCCACAACCGAAACCTTTATCTGTGGTCAGTGACCTAGGTGGAATACTGCTGGATTTATGAAGGAATGACAGACAGACACATGGTGAGGTTTGAACATTAAAGCCATTGTGGTTTCATGTATCAGGGAATGGAAGTCAGGACCAGCTCCTATTTCTGGCTCCAGTACAGGCTTGCTCTGGCATCTTGGGCAAGACATTTTAGCACCATGGACTGCCACACATGTCCATCCTAACTATTTGGAGTCTTACGGAAGAATGGAGATTCTTACCTCTACAGGAGATCATCAAGGATTAGTGTTAACCCAGCAGGACTCTGATCTTAGTTGGAGAGTCTCAGCATTGCTACAATACAAGCAGATATAAACATTTTCATCCTACTTGCATGGAGGTATGTTCTGAAGAGATGTGTTGTAGCAGCTGCAGCAATTCCCGTACCAGGTTTCTCTGTTTGCCGTGCTACTGATTCACTGGTCCATTTTTTCCAGGAAACCCCCCTTCTTCACACCCCCAACCCCACTTCCCAGTGAAACATGAGCCCAACAGCATTTGAGTAACAGTTAAACTTTTGAACTTGTTATGTAGGAGTAGCCTTGAACTTACGCAAAATACTTCTGACCAGACTGATGTGTTCAGCCCAGGTTTAGTCCTCTACTTACAGGTCACACCTAATTGGAAACAAAACAGCTTTTAGTCCTTGTTACGCTCTTATTTAAGCCAGCAGGGAGCTATGAAAAGAAGACAAAATATAGTGAATTGCTGTCTCCTTTTTCCCAAATTTTCTCTTAACAAGGAATTTTCAGAGCACTGCCTGTATGATACACATCCGTGGTAGTAGCCAGATGTTACCTTTGCATACAATATATGAAGAAGTAAATTGGATTTTACTACTCACAAGCAAACTCAATCAAGGCTCATTCAAAGAGAGACTCCGTAGAGCAAACTACTTATGTATCAGTGAATGCATGGCAAAAACAAGTCTAAGGGGGTGACCAGTACAGTACAGCTGAGCAAACTGATACTTTTTCCTGTGACAATTTTGATCCAGAATATAAGCCCTTAAAAATACTTAGCCTTTACTGTTAAGAAAACAACTTGTTTGCTAGATATAAACTGCAAGAAACTCAAGCCTGAAGACATTATAATGGATGTATAAATGGTCCCTGTTTGCCTAACAGGAACTTTTTTTAAGCCTAAAAACTGATACCTCGCATTGCTACCATTTAAAATGTCTCTTCACTGACTCCAGCTTGTAAAATTAGATGAACACTGCAGAACATGTTACAGGGAGCTATGTCTATCTTACCATCAGCTTTTTGTTTTTGCCAAGAAGCTGAAGTAGGGGAGCAGATGTTGCTAACTGTGAATCCAGCTGGAAGACTCTCTACTGAACAGAAACTATCTACTAGTGTAATCTGTGATTTGTGTCGTGAATGAGGAATTGGGGGAGAAAGTCAAACGAAAGACATCATATTCAAGCAAAGTAAGATGTTGAATGTGAAACCTTGATCCTTTTTAAGGTGACAGAAAAACTTCCAGGATTTCCTATTCTAGCCACAAGATGAACGATTATGATAATATACCCTTGCCAAGGGAAAAGATTAATGCAGTGAGGACCACAGCAAATGGCTGTAAGATCTGAACAGTCATTATACAAGAAATGGTCTCAGGAAAAAGAAAGTAATCTAAATTCTTATTGCCCTTCCATTTAATGCAGAGATGGGAGAGACAGTTGCAGAGAGGCTGCATGCCAAAGACAGTAAAACAAATTTAAGAGAACAATCTCTCCTATCTTGAGATCTTTTCCTCAAATGTACTGCATGTTGCCTGAGCAAACAGTCGGATAAGGTGTTTGTGCATAGGGAGTAGAAAAATAGATAGAAAATAGATATTGACAGAACAGAAGATCACTTAATCTAGCCAGGGAAAGGCTTTTATCTCTTTTCAGATAGCCTGTTGTGTTTAAGGACAGGCAACATGAACTGTGAGCCAACAGAGTTCCAGCTCTGCTGTGGCATGACGGCTTCATTTTGATGACAGGATTCCACAGAGTCTTTATTGCTGTAAGGAAACACTAAACTGGTTTATGTCTCAGTCACACACCTGCCCTCACCAGCAGTAGCCATGTTCTACATTTTGCAGCTGCACACAAGGTGATTTGACAGAGCAAGGTTAGAGTACTTTAAGTTGCCAATGATTCCTATAATGAAACACACATTACTTTTATAAACTAGGGTTTAATCTGCTGCCAGAATAGAGGAATCCAGGTCATCTGTGCCAGCTTAAACCATATCCTTTCTCTCCCAACCCACAGCCTCCTATGTTCCTTACAAGGAACATCATACACAAGCCATAGGAGACCGTAGAAAACTTCCCTTCTTAAGTAAGATGACTGCCAGCGAGTGACCTAACGGTGAACAATTCAGGATGATTTTGATTAATAGAATGTAATAGAAATAGAGTTGTTTCATATAACCTCTCAGTCTTCAATGCTGTAGTTAGGTCCTCTATTAATAGAACTGTCAGAAATGTGTATTCATGCCTGAATTGACATCAGGTACAGAAAGTTGAGTGAGTGAATTTAGAGCTGGCTTAACTGACATTGTGAACAAAGCCTACCTTTTATTCCTGAAAGAGAAATACCATCCACAATAGTGTCACTTCCCATCAACACGCCTGAATTCCAATCTGGGTGACTGTCTCTTAGCATAATAAGTTTACAAAATGCACTTGCACATGATAGCCTTTATGTTTAAATGGATAGATTGTTTTTTAGGATTGAATGAACCTGACTGAAGCAATACAAAATACAAATACAGAATACATTTAGGAATTAGAGTCAACCTACAAAGGAGAAGGACTTTCACAAAGACTTTCTTTGGCTAAGAACACCATTTATGAAATGAATTTCAGTAATAGTAGCATACACTGTGGGATGTCTTGTATCATCCTAGTTTAATCATTGAAGAGGACACAGATTTAATCAGAACTGCAAGAATATCTGGGAGTAGTGTTCTGATTAATTGTACTAGCACAGTAGTGAAACTCTCAGACTATACTAGGCCTTCCAAATTGCAGCGTGGGAAATGACTTTAGCATTGCCAACTAAAAACATCTCTCTTATAGGCTAGTCCTCTTTCCTTCATTGCAAGCCAAGTTTGGTGTTAACAAACAAAATAAACCCCTTGCAGTATAAAAAATAAAGAGAGCTGTTTTTCTAAAGGATTTGAACGTTTTGGCAAACCGATACAGTATAAATCCCTGTGTAGTAACTTCTTTCTGCAATAGGGCAGGGAATTTCCTACTTTCTGTCACTGGTCATAATGGTTCATCCAATTAGCCAGAAACCGCATTTCCTTGAGAATTAAAATGTAAACTCAGAGAATCCAATAGGATGTTCAAAACCTATGGCAGAGGAGCAGAGCAGCCCATACCTTTTATTTTAGAGTCTCACACACCTGTTTATCACAGTATATTTTTCACAGTCAACACATGAATATACAGACAATTTGTATTTTTGTCAGTCCTTCCCTGGCCATTTACTTAATTCCTTGGGATAAACTACCCTAATTTTTAGCTCTTCCTCTCAGCAGTGCCTGTCCTCAGACTTGCAGTCACCTTCCAAAAGCTCCTTTTCTGAAGGCTTTTGCTGGACATCCAAAATCAAGCCTACGTCCTTCAGGGATAAACCAACGCAGGAGAGCCCCTTTGCCTCACAAGCACAACAAGGGGTTTGACTTAAGCCTTTTATACCTCTTTCTCTTTCCTGGGCACATCTTCAGCACAGCAGCACACTCCCCCTCAAACAAGCATCCCCATCACACCCACAGACAAAAATCTCCTACATTTTGCAGCAATCCTGCATGAGCAACTTCCATCCTGCAGCTGCTAACTCTTTTTAGCCTGTTCTTTTTAGCTGCTCTTTTTAGCCGCTCTTTTTAGCCCTTCGTCAAAAACTCATGTATTTTACTGGATTGGGGTGATAGCTGCAGTCTAACGGCAAGCAGGGCTTTGAGGAGGGACAAAATGCCGAGATACCTTTTGTTACTTTCTGTCCTGTACCTGAGAATAGCTCTGTGCAGTGTGGTAACTGAGGGAAGACGTGCCTCTCACAGGGAGCAGCCAGCTGTCCCTCAGGAGAAGCCCCTCTGCCCTCAGTGAGGTGCCAAGCAGAGGAAGCCAGGAAAGCAGCCCGCAGCACAACCACCGTGCTGTGCAGGGACGGCGCGTTACGCCCCTCCTGAGGAAAGTCCTCCTCAGCAGTGGCTCTCTCCCTCCCTCCTTGCAGGCTAGGGCTTTAAAAGGGGGGGGGGGGGGGAAGGACCTTCTCAACATGGCGGACGAAGGACAGCTCGCCCCGCCTCCCCGCCCCACATCCCCTCTCAAGATGGCGGCGCGGAAGGGCCGGCGGCCGGTCCGGAGTGCGCCTGCGCGCCGCGGCCCGGAGTGCAGTGAAATTCCTGGCGGGCGGGGGGAGGAGGAGGTGGCGGCGGTGAGGAGGAGGAGGAGGAGGAGGGCGGCGGCACGGAGCCACGGCCGCGCGCCCCTGCCAGGGACCCTGCGTGCTGTGGCGGCGGCCGGCGCGGAGCCAGACCCCCGGGGGGCGCGGTGCGGGCGGGCTGAGGGCCACTCGCCGCCGCCTCGGGCGCTCGCAACACCAGGAGCCGCGCCGTCCCCGCCGCCGCCGCCGGGACTCCCTCCCCGGGCAGAGAGGGAGAGAATGACGGAGCTCCAGTCCGCCTTGCTACTGCGGAGACAACTAGCAGGTAGCCGGGCTGGGGGCCGGCGGGGGGGAGGGAGGCGATCCGCCGCGGGGGGCTGGGGGAGCGGCAGGGAGGGGAGTGGAGGGGAGGCCGGCCTCTGAGGGGCCGGGGCCTGCGATGGGGGCAGGGGTGCCGGCTCGGGGGAGGGGGCGGGCGGCCGGCGGGGGGTGTGTGTCTGTGAGGGGGAAGGGGAGATTACGGCCCCCCCCCTCGCCGCTCTCCTGCCCAGCCGGGAGCTGAGGGAACTAGGCCGAGGGGGGGAGGGGGAGCCTGCCTGGCGATCGCTGCCAGGGGAGCCGGGGGGAGGGGTGCGGAGGGCCGTCATGGCGGGGGGGAGCGTTTCCTTCGCTGCCCCCGTCCCGTCAGGGAAGTGGGGGTTGGCAGCGGCCCTGCCCGCCTGTCCCCCCGCCCCGTGCCTGGCAGCCTCCGCGATCTCTCTTGCCGCCCTGTCTCCCCGGGGCGGGGGGGGGGAGGAGAAGGCAGCCGGAGCTTTCCTCCCCGTGGCGCGGGGGATGCGTGCGGGGAAGTCTCCGTGGTGTGAGGGGTGTTTGTCAGGCACCGAAAAGAGGCGGAGGAGGGAGGGTTCCCCCTCTGGAAACGGTACTTCAGGCCCGGGGTGAATCGCCCCACGACGCACACCTTCCTGCGGGGACCTGAGGTGCCCCCGTCCCGCTTCCCCTCCCCGGCTCCCACCCTCACCTCCCGTGCCCTGCGCCGGGGAGGGCGGATCAGGAGGGGGAGGCCGCTTCCCCCTTTGTTGTCAGGAGAAGAGCCGGGCACTCTGCAGGCGCTGACGGCGGGGAGAGGACCGGGCAGCACCGCGATCCGGGCGGGGGGTGGGGGGGAGCGTACCCGGCCCTGGGGAGGGTAAGCGGGACTGCCCGCCGCGTGCTGCGGGGGGAGCCGGCAGGGAGGGGCGAGGGGGGTCCGCCGGGGGCGAGAGGGCGGGACGGGTGCGGGGAAGGAGGAGTTGGAGCCTGGGCTGGGGGAGAGGAAGGGCCGGAGTGCCGGGCCCGACCCCGCCGCCAAGGCGGGAGCGTGGCGGAGGGGAGCGGGGTGGCAGCTCGGCTCCGCGTCGCGAGTCGCCGCCGCGCCCCCGCCCCCCGCCTTTGTCCCCGGGCGGGCGGCCGTGCGCGCTGGCCCTGCCTGGGCCGCCGCCGCCGAGGGGACCTGGCTCGGCCCGGCCCGGCGGCGGCGCGCATGCGCGGGGCCGCCCGGGCGGCGGGGCGCACAATGCAGCTCCATGTGTCGCTCGCTGCCAGATTTAAAGAGAAACGAGCCGGCAGCCGGGTGCGGCGAGGAGCCGCCGCCGCTGCTCCCTCCCCCACTCGCACATGTTCCCCCGCATCCTCTGCCTTCTGGGTTTCTGCGTCCGGGATAAAGTAATCCCCTCGAGAAAACGCACAGGTCTGCCCGGCACCTTGGGCGAATCCGATTGCCTTTTTCGGCCCTTACGTAAAAATTGCTTCATACCCAGATAAGGAAATGTGTGCTAGGTGTACCTAAACTCAGGCAAATACAGCGCTGGCTGAAGTTTGCGGAGTAGCCGTGCAAAGGGACGGGGTCACGGAGCGGCACAGGAATTCCTGGAGGGCGATTTTGGCCTGAGACTTCAGTAATGTCTCTGAAAGCGTAAGGGTGGAAAACGACGTTGTTAGCAGTAAGGAGGTGAAGTTGCGTAACCAGGTATAGCAAGCTAGATGATGTGTTTGTTGCATCTCCAGCACTATCTTCTGGTTTTGGTTGATGGTAAGTTTGAGAAACTTCAACGTAGTTGACTGTTAGCACAGGATTTTTCCACCCCTTTAAGGTGTCATTCTTTTTTTTAAAAAAATAAAAAAAGAAAAATCTCATACATACTGCAGCTGCACTCCTGAACATAAGCACGCACCTCTTAATGCCTTAGGAACTAGTGAAGTTGATACTGACATTCAGTGAGGTGTCTGCATGTTTGGATATGTTAATAACACTAGGTATAGGCTTGCTACAGGAGCTCCAGACTGGATTTGATGCAAAGCTTCTCTTTCCTACAAATGATCCCTCTAGAGAAGCAATAGTATAGAATAGTTGCTCTCTAACTTGATAAAAATGAGCATTTGGTAACTTAATATAGTTCTTCAGCTGTCCGGAATGTCTCCTTTAACTGACTAATTGTGCTCCGTGAAAGTAAGTTTGACATTTAGCTGAAGCCTCTTGATAATAAGCATTAGCTGTCAGCTTCTGTTGTGTAGTCCTTTTTTTCTTGTCTTGTGAAGTCTTAAGACCTTCTGTAAGCACAGGCTGGTTGGATATGTAAGTAAACTTGTAGACTGTTAGAATTAGGGGTTAACTTCTGTTTACCTTTCTGCTCACTCTTTCTGAAGGCTTCATGTGTAATGGTAAAAACTGGTAAGCTTTTCCAGTTGCCCCTAGTACTGCTGCCGATTCAAATGGGCTGACTCAAGTACTGCAACCATTTGCATGTAACGTGCAACTCTTTTGTGGGGTTTTTGTGTTTTAAGTAATATTAGTGCCTTCGGTATCCTTTTACATGTATTAAAAAAAAAAATTGAAACCATATGGAAAGTGATTGTGAGTGTGCATACTTAAGTGTGTGATGAGCACTGAAGAAGAGTCTTGAACTCTTCAAAAGTCCTATCTGGAATAACTGACCTGAGAAAGAAAATAGTTTCTTCCATACGTGATAACCTAAGCAACATCTGAACTGTGATAATCTAAGCAACATCTGAACTGAGCTGAAACTAGGCTCTGACACTGCTTTTTCTGATGGCAGGCTACTTGAAGTCGCAATGCAGAGACTGAGCTTCATGATGTCTGATCTTCCTTCCCCACTGCTGACTGTCTTCTTCCAAGTCTCAGCTGCTCCAATGTGTCCCTTTGTTTACACCCACGCTACTTGTTCTACCTCAAAACAAAAATCAACATTATGATATTCTTTCCCCTGGTGGGGCTGATATTTCAGTCCTTCTGCTATATGCCGCTTTTGCGTTGTGTCAAGTGTGGTGAGTCATCGGGTTGTACCTAATGGTTGGGTTTTGGAGGACAGCAAACAGGCAGTGGATATGAGTTATGTGATCTAAACTAGTTTAAATTGCTCTAGATCACTCGCTTGTCAAATTAGCGTTATTCAGGCACAAGAGATCTGAAGTCGGAGCTGTTAGACTTGGAGAAAGACATCCAGAAGTGGAGGGAGGTTGAAGGGGGAATCTGAAACCCATATAATGGTGGAGCAGTTGAGGAATATAGAAATTCTTAATGGGTGAGATCCTGGATAGCTCTTTCCAATGCCAAGAGGAAAAAACAATGACAGGAGGAGAAAGGAATGTAAAACAGTAGTTCCCAGAATGGTTACCTGTTTTGTCTCCCACGTGCTTTGGTTCTTAATAAAGGCACTATGGGGAAAATGGGTGTCTATGGCATGTAGCACTTCAATGAGTTGTTTTGATTCTTAAAGACTCTGTTAAAGTGAAGGTCAACTGGTAAGTTTTAGCTGTCAGTGAGACTTAAAACCGAGGGTCTTATCAAAACACAGAACGAAACTTGACAACATAATCCCAGGTTGCTCCAATAACTGTATGAGGACGGACTTCTATTTTTTTTCTGGAGCAAGCTGACTTGTATTGTAACTTGAGCAGGTAACTGGTACCACAGCACCATATATACAACATGCTTGTCAACTTAAGTGGCGTGTCCTGGATGCTGGTAGTGCTCTAAGAGAAGGGATATTTAATGACAGTCACAAAATATAACTTCAAGTTAGATGTGGGTTGGTTTTTTGTTTGTTTGTTCCCCCCTTCCCCCCCCTCCCCGCCCCCAATACTAAGTAGCTTCACAGTGCCTTTGCTAATGAAATATTGAGCTATATCACCAGGGAATTGGTATAGTAGCTGTTTTTATTTTGACATGTGCTTGCCCCCATTTAAGCACAAGAACAGTTCAAATCAACATAGTCAGAACTCTGCATAGTTCTTAGTTGTTTTCTTTTTTTTTTTTTTGAAGTGTTTAAGGGAACTGCTGAGTGGGGATCTCTGACTACCAAAGCCAGTTAGGGTGCTAGTCTAACTAGCTTCAGCTGAAGGGAGGTTCTCCTCTATGGATATTGGTGAAGCTAAATGGCTGTTTCTTCACAAATCAACTTAATTGTAAGCTGTAGCAGCTTCTGGAAATCTCTGAAAATTCAATAAACCTATTTGTTCTTAGAGATGTTCTTTTTTTTTTTTTGAAGGAGAAAGGCACTTTGTTGTGGATTGGTAATAATGTGAAACAGAAGTCATGACCTGTCCATTTCCTCTTATGGGTAAGGTGCAGGAAAAACTAAAAGAATGAAGTGCCTCTGAACTTCTATAAAGAAGTCAACAGCAAGTATGTAGATTGGTATAGCACTAGATTAGCAGAGTTCACCCCCCAAGGGAGGTGGGGGAAGGATAAACTCTGTTCTCTGTACAGCCCCAAAACTTTATGCTCTTTAAAAGGAGGCAGGAGTGAGAGTGTAAAGCTACTCTTCCAGTCTCCAGAGCTGTCAAGCCCAAGGGTTTTGCAGACTGAGGCATTTCTCTGAATGCTTTTATTTCATCTTTCTGCCAAATCCTTGCTGACACAGAGACCTGTTAGAGTAGGCAGACTTGTCTAGTTCATCCAGCAAAATCACGTAGGGAGGATGCAGTTAAATCAGTAGTGCACAGTGGAACCAGAAGTGCGAGTCCTCTTTTAACACTGAAACCATGGGAATAACTATGCCCTTGCTGGCTGAAGTTGTATTGTGTTGTAAATATTCTCCAACTTAGGATGCAAAAAACCCCACACTAATATTTTTCTCAAACATGAGAAACATGGCATTATTTCAATTTAAAGTGTATACAGCTCCTGTTTCAAAGTAAAAATGTCTAATTAAAACCTAACAGTTTGGGGAAACTGTTAAATACTTAATGTGACAGTTCAACAATTTTTGCTTCCTTGTGTGGAAAAATCTACTAGTGCAATGTTGAGCTAGTTGAATTTCTGGCAATTACGTAGGATTTACTTTTAAAATATTTGAGTAGCGAATTCTGAGGGAATTATGGAATTAAGATCACTTTATAGATCAAAGCTGAGATGGCATATCTCTTGGGTGGCTGGTGGTATAAGAAGCCTTTGTTTGCAGTTTAGTACTGGCTGTTTACTGGCTTATAGTAGTTTTGTCTACAAGATAATAATTTGAATGGCACTGATCTGAAGTATTAAGTTGATGCTAGTCTGCCTATCAGCTTCCTTGGAGAGGTTGGTTTGTATGACTAGTAACACTCTATATTATCCTGAAGAGTTAAGACTCCAAGGTCCTGTATGTGTCAAACTTAACTTCAGTATCACTTAAAATGCTATAACCCCCCTTGCATTTTTTTTAAAAGGACTCTTTCATATTTTTAGATAACCATCAATCTTTGTTGCTTTCCTGCTTTTTCGGATACTTAGATACAGCATGTGTGTACCACTCACCTTAACACTCTTGCAGTGTAGGGCCCCATTATAGCAGATAAGATAATCCTGTTTCTTGTGAGGATGTGTTGACAGAAGCATCAAAGCTACCTTGCTCATGGTGACTTTATAGATAATATCATTGCTAAAACACATGCCTCGTTACAGTGACTAGAGTCTGAGCAGTACAAGCAGCCTGAATTTCTGTTGCACTGCAGATAATGTAATGGATGTGACTTGTGGCAAACTTTACTAGCTGCACATGTTAGTTTTTCAAATGTTCCTCTTGCAGAAATAAGCTGAACTCTGCCTCTTCAAAGAAAAGAGTATTTTTGAAAGCAGTCACAAGAGCAAAAATCCAGGGATGCTGGCAGTTCTGGAAAGTGAGGTTTAGCTGAGCGTCAGAATGGAGGGGCTTGATGACTCAACCACTTGCTTGAACAGGATGAAGCAATAACAACCTGCTTCATAAGCTTACTCCTTGATGGGGCAGCTGTAGTCACAGCCAGTTGGCTCTGCGTAGGTCAGCTTACTAATCTTTCAGGGAAAGAACCAAGCTTACCATAAACGATGAGTTCTTTCCTTCTCTGCTCCCCCCAAACAAGGCATTGTAAGTTACACCAAAGTATGGACATAGCTGGATCTGGCAGTAAAGTGACTTTGTTCTGTTAGAGAATGGTGGCCTGGGAGAGTGCTGCTGGGGATCCTGTGAAATAAGGAGCATATGAATACCTATTGAGAAAATACTTTCATTAGAAGAATTCCTGCTTTATTGATAAGATCTTTATTTGGAGATGTTAAATCACCCAAATCCACTAAAATGTCTTGCCTTGTGTGATTGATAGTGATTCCAACTTCAGTATTAAAGAGCTATCTGCTGCAGAAATGTAAATTGTAAGGATTTGTTGATTTGCTATAAATGTCTTTTTTTGTTTAAGAGAAACTGATCTGGGATAAATCAAGTAGAGTGAGTAGTACTCAAATAAAACCACTTGTTGTAATTATAACTGATTCTGCCTTGACTCTTCTGTATCACTGATCATATTTTTTTTTAACACAAGGAAGACTTGGAACAGTACATGCATATTCAACTAAGATGGGGTTACTTTGTGCCTTTTGAGTTGGTATTGGTACAAGTTGTTTTCTTCTCTTTTTTTTCTTCCTCCAAAGCCCTATGCTAAACAGTTTGAAAATCAGTGAACTTTGTAGGTAAAACTTGCTTGCCACAAATAGGCATTCTGCTAAACTTCTTCTAATGTGTTTAATGCAACCTCTGTTTTGATCTAGATCTTTTTGTTTGCCACCAGCAAGGCTGGGGTTTTTGAAAGTCTTTAAGCATGTGGGGTATTCTGCAGAAGGAAGCTTCAAGAATAGGGTGGAAGCATTAAAAAAAAATAAAGTACAGCATTTTGTTTCCAGCATAGAGATTGGGTTCTAATGAAGTGGAACTAAACTGAAAGGTGGCTGCTGTTCTGAAAGTATAAACTAACCAAATACTAAAATGAGTGTGCAAAGTTAGGTGCCTGGAGAAAGAAGAGCAGGTGGCTTGGGTGAGGAAGAGGGCATGTGACTCTTGAAACTTGCACTGTCTCCTTTTTGTCCCAACGTATGGGAACAGAATCTGGGTAGCACTTCACATGCAGGCCTGTGCTATCACCATGTTGCACCTGCTCTATGCTTCAGTTTTCAGTGGTGTGTGGATATCTGTCAGTAGACTGGTCTTGGCAAGATCTTTCACTTATAAAATCTAGAGTTTTAGGCCACCCTGCAAGTGTAAATTTTCGTATTTGCTTCTCCTTCCTACTCTCAGGTCCAAGACATATCAGCTGGAACAGAGATCAGATATCCAGACCTTGTAAGAACACTAAGTATAGCAATCTGAATGAAAGAGGATTCCATAAAAGAAACTGCTCTCCTGGGCATGGATGTTAGCACTGTTTGTACAGATTTAGAATAATAGTAAAGACTTTTTGATATAAACGCTTTGTAAAGGCTTTCACATACAGTCTTTCTGTATGTGAATTGTTAGTTAAGGGAAACCTATTTCTGTGCAGTCATCACAATACCTAGTATGTCAAACTGGCTGGTTTTTTAGTCGGCTTCCACTTGGTGCTGATTTAAAAGATGATGCTGTCAGGAGTCACCTAGAGAAATGTCTTAAAACAATTCTGAATAACAATGTAGCTCAAATTAGGATATGCAAACCTGTTATTCATATTATAAGCAAGGGAGAAAACAAGCTGGAAAAGTGTCCTTGACTTGCACAACAACTTATGCATATGATGAAGAAAGCTTCTGATGAACTCTTCAGATGTTAACATCTCCCTATGGCATAGTCTTGTGATACAGACTTTCTAGTGGATTTCCTAGAATCGTGTTCTATTCGTGTATGTAAACCACATGCATCCTAGAGCTCTTAGCTCTGTTCAACAGTATGGTTTCATGACTGATGTGTATATGACTGCTCAGAAGATACTTGGATGGAATTTTTTTGCAGCTTTAGTCTGTTGGTAATTTGCAAACAGCTGTTAAGAAGTTAATTAACTTTTCCTGCTGTCCATGCTGAATCAACTACATTAATACAGCTGGTACCTAGGATGACACTTGTCTTGCCAAATTCTATGCAGTAGACATCCGAAGCTCTGTAGGCTCCTTTGTAGGTGAGAGAAACAAGTACATGTCGAGTGTGGTTTATCTGACCTGTTCTTGACATCTGCTTTGGGATGAGATAATCATGGAGTCTCAGGAACTACTTACCCTGATAAGATCTCTGTTGAACACTGCTGAGGGTGACAGTCTCAAATACAGGCAGATGCATGTACTTGCCTGACTCTCTTAAGAGTGGAAACACGTGTTGGATACTGAGGACAAAACGAAGGTCACGTTTCTATTATACTGAGTGTGATAGATGAATGTGGCCCTGTGCTGCAGTTGACTCTGTGAGCAAACCACTGAATGTGTTCTAGTGAGACACTTGCTTCCTTTCCAGTGTGGACTTCAGAATCGGGTTCTTCCAATCCTTTTGACTATCCTTGTTCTTCCCTTCCTCATACCACTTCCCCCAAAATTCAGACCTTACTAGAAATTTTTTTGACAGACCTGTTCAACATGCATTTTAACTTGGGTGATGTAACTGTGCTAGATTCTGATGTGATGGGATACACAGCATGCTTCAAGCAGTCTAGCCAAAGAGGGCTCTTCAGGAAACAGTTTATCTCAATTTCTTCCAAAAATATGTGATAGATATTAATTTGAACATATGTTCTAAACTTACTGCTGAGAATCTTAATTCTGGAAGCATACCTATTTGAAAATTTTAAACAATACTATGGAATTCAAAGGTTTTCATCAGTATGCTTTGTATTTCCAATGTTCTGTGGAAGCTGATTTGGACAGGAAAGTAACTGGAACACCACCTTCATCTTGAGAGAAAACACTTGTGGGCTTAGTAGGCCCACTGCGCTCCGCAGTTACTTAAGTTACTGAGTTGCCGACATTTGCTTAATGGCAGACACATCAGGGGGAGGGGGAAGAGACCTTCCTTCTGTGTATGGTAAGTGTGGGAGGTTGGAAAAGGACTGGTTTGGGTGTGTGTAGGCTTCCATGTATGAAGAGTGCTACCGAAAGAAAATGTCTCAAAATAGGTCATCTCTATTCTTGCCTGTCTTTATGACTCTTGGGTAAAATGGTGCATGGGAACAGATCATGGGCTGAGTAAACTGGGTTGCCAGGTCAGATTGGAAGCTGCATATCTGTGGTCTAATTGAGACTGTGTGAGAGAGCTGGCTTTGAGACCTTTAAGTTGAGATCGATGTCTAAAGGAGCATTGACAATGTGTATCAGTGGCCACCTCAATGGACTTAAGGGTCTATGGGGAACTCCTTAAGAACCAAGACAGAACCAAAGACCTGCAAGCTTCTGATTAGTGTGTTAAGAGTCAGTTTTCAACTAAATAGCTAACCTGAATTTTTCAATCGTTTGTCTTCAGGTATGCCGCAACTCATGCGAACATGGAGCCACAGAACATACACAACAGAGAAACTTGATTCTTAGCTTATGTTTAGAATAACATGACACCTTGCTAGTAAAAGAATTCCAATCTCTATCTAGTCAAGTTTCTCTGGTACTATAACCTTAATCCACAGACCCATGGTGGCAGTTATTGGAGCTTCTGCCCCTTCACTTTGGGCTAGTGCTGCTGTCCTCTTGTTTGCAGAGCTGGGCCGTAGCCCTGGCTAGGAAGTTGATTGGGGGCAAAACCAAAAATCAAACAAGAACCCCCCGACCTTGTCATCTATCCTTCCAAAATCTGCTTCGCTGTGCACATCCCTGGCAGGCTCTACAGATACAGCTGAGGAGATGGCAAGCGAAGCGTGTGGATGCAGCAGTGCACAAAGCTATGTAGCACTGCACTGAGATAATTTCTGTGAGCAACTTGCCTGTTAATGCTAACTATACAACCCTCCCTACAAATTCTCTGAACTGAGAGGAGAATTAGATTTGTAGAAGTCTGTAATGCTGCCCTTATCAACAGGGGGTGACGCATGGAGCACTGGAAATGAGTTAGTTGCCAGGCTAAGTTAAGAATCAAATCTAGAGCTGCTACTGAACTGGTTGGTAGAGATCTCTCTTTAAGACAGGTTTGTCTTTACTGCTTCAGTCTCACTCCAAAATAATTACAGTGTTCTTCTGAGACTAAAACTGTTCTGTGTTAATTGCTATCTTTTATTTGACCAAGCCAAAGTGGCTACCAGGAGTGTGTGTGTATCTCGTGCTACGCTTTGTCTGAACTTTTTGGATGAGCTTGTGGAGCAAGACAGAACATGATGAAAGCAGATAATATGGAGAGTTCTGGGAATACATCTTTGCAAGGAGATCATGTTACTTTATCATTATCTCAGACCTAATCTTCTAGAATCAGAGACTTACAGCTGAGTATGCAGGCAGAAAGGAAAGTCTTGGAAATCGTAACTGACCTCAGTTAAGTAATATATCTATACGGGGTACGGAGAAGAAGAGTCTAAAATGAGAATTTTCAGTCTGTACAGTTGTTAGAAGCTCCAGGACTAGTGCTGGGACTCACAAAAAGCAACCAAGAAAAAACAAGCCTAATGTATAGTAAATGTAAACCTCTGATATGGCCTGCTTGTTCTGGGAACTGTGTGTAAGTCAGCCAGATGATTTCTCCAGAAGCCTTAGCTAGAACTTGGGCTGTCTGGTCTCTGTTTTTGTGCTGGGCTCAATCCACTGGTTGCACAAAACTCAACCACTGTGTAACTTGCTAAAGAGGCAGCTATTAAAAATAATGTAGAAGCTTATATTTTTGAAAGCTTTGTTCCATAATGTAGCTTAAAATACTCTGAAGTGTTCATATGCAGTGGCTGGCTGGGTGAAACGTCAAGCTGAAAAGTTTAGATGCCATACATAGCTGCTACGTGTATCCATGGGGTTGTTTCTGCTTAGTCATTTTTGTTTTGCTTTTGGATTGGTGAAAGTCTCTTGGCTTATATAAAGGCAGTTTTAGTGAGTGTGGGAACATCAGTAGCTTGGTGTCAGCTAAAAACTGGAAGCAGAGCTTATGGTACTGTGTTGGCTCAAGTTTAAGGCAATGGTAACTTAGTTCTGCTTTAGTAAGAGCTAAACCACTAAAGGAGCACTGTGTTGTGTTGGCAGATCATGTGGGAGACTAGGCATTGGACATTAAAGTCTGTTCTGGAGTTAAACAACTCTGTTGGATTATGGGCCTGTAGTCTTCCTCCTCTCCCAAATCAGGTATTGATTCAGGACAGGGATTAAAGGGACTGAATGTCTAATTTATGAGCAGCCACAGGATTCTTTCCCCAGTATGTTGCTGCTTGGCAGCTGTCCAGGTTTGTGCTGCTTTGGCTGTCGGCTGCTGCTTGAGCTGTGGAGGACTCTACCTGAAACTGCTTCTAGAGTGAATGTAAGAATGTTTTTTTTTCTCTGGGAAGAAAAATTTCTATTATATTAAACTATCAGCAATGCAGAAAATATTCGCAGAAATACTAAACCATAGTGTGTAATGTATAATAGCAAGTAAATTGCACTTACTTAGGCGTGGACATGACAGAAATGTGTTAATATACTCATTTACATTTAAAAAGTACAGAGTATCTTTAGCTAAACAAGGAATCTCGAAGGAAGACTTAAATGTTGAAAAAATAGCGTGAAGGGATTCAGTTCTTCGTAGGTGTCTGACTTCTCTGCTTTTCCAGGACTTGTAGGCTAGCTCTTCAACAGGACTTTGTAGAGGACCAGCACCAAGAGCTTGTTCCCTCTCCCTGGCTGGAAGAGGGAATTGAATCCTTTGCTTTATGAGGCATACTTGCCATCCGTGTGTTCATCTAAGAGAACTCTTGTTCAGGCTGCAAGTAGTTAACTACTGTAGTTGGTAGGAAATGACAGACACAGAGAACAGGTGTCTTGTTTTTTGAGTGCAGTGTCAGTGTCACCAGAGGCTCTGGTTGGTGGGCAGAAGTCCCTCTGCCTGGCAGCTGACTCCTGTGACTGTGAGCATAGTGTGTGTGTGCTCCTTTCTTGCCATAGTGGCATCACTATTCATTTGGGATTTTGGTGCATGGATTTCATACTGTGTGAGTCTCAACTCATGAAGAGATAGGTGGTACTACTCGGTAACCCTTTGGATACGCAGCAGTGGCTATATCCAGGGGAAAAAAAAACGAAACCAAACAAACCTAGGCTTCAGTGTTTGCAAGTTTTAACGAGTAGCAGCTCCTAGCTAAAGCAGCCAAGGATGATGTTTTTCATGTCCCAGTGCAAAACTTTCCTGAGATTTCCTTTTTTGTCTGCCAACCAGCCATTAGTTGATGTTCAGTTTAGCATAAATAATCTGGATGGAAAAGCTCATTTTAACTTGCCTATGGTAATTCTACATACCTCTAGTGGAGAAGGCGCCTGAACTTATATCCATAGTTTTGCTTCAAGTTAGAGTATTCGTGCAAGCAGTAGCTATTTGAACTATGTTTCAGTATTGCTACTGTGGAAGGAAAATGAGAACCTTCTACAAGCAGAGACAGATGCCACCTCCTGTAAAAGAAGTAACATCATAATTTGCTTTGTAGGCAACATCTACTAAGCAAATTTCCATAACTGCTGTAACTGAAGATTTTTGTCAATGGCTGTCCCTTTCATATAGTTCACAGATTTTCTGCATTACAAGAGTTGGCATCCAGCAATCTTAATTCCTTCTCACAAGATCTCTTGCAATATAGTGCTGCAAGGTCTTGAGTATGAGTCAGAGTATAAGAACTGGCTTTAATTGGGAACAAGTACATGAAAAATGTTTCAAAGGACTTAAGGATAAAAAAAGTTATTTGGAGGCTGAGACAGATGTAAAAAGCAATTGAAATAGCACGAATCAAGAAATAGAGAAGAAAATGTGTATGTTGGACTTGAAAATAGTGTGGCATATTTAGATAGAGAGAAGCATGCTGAATTTTCTAGAGTCTTAACTTCTGGCATGCTTGTTTACAGTCTTATCACTGAGAAGTGATAACTAGCAAACAGTAAGAAAGCTAAATGTAAGCAGCTTGAGTTATAGGAGTTTACACAGAACTTGGTATAAACCCTTTTCTCTCTGTGGAAATGCAGAAATGAGGGTTCTTGTGTTTTGGAGGCTTATTTTTCAAATTTGAAAGTCAGAGACTGTAATATTTGCACTCTTTCTGTTGACTTCTGTAGTTGTTATGCTGGCTATTCTGTATTACAATACTAATACAATATCCGAAAGGATGACTTAAGTGTCCTGAACAAAGGTGGCTTTTTTGCACAAGCAGTAGACAATTTTTTTTTTATAAAATCCTGCATGAAAAAGCAGGTTATATTCAACTTTCAATATCTGATGCTGGAGGAATGTCTGTAGTAGGGAGGTAGTCAGGGACTGGTGAAGTCCTTACTTCATGTGAGATACTTACCTAGTTTCTCTGCCCCTTTCACCTAAAATTAAATAGAACTGTTACTCAAGCTCATGCAGCTGTTTCCACAAAGTTTCATAGATGCCAGAGGGTTAAAACTGGTCTGCTTAGTGGAGGTGTGGCCATGCTGTAGTTTTTGGTTTTGAAGTTGCATCTTGGTTAAATAGCCTGTGATACTACCTTTTGTTTCAGGCATTGTCTTGAGAAAACATGATTTGGTTCAATATCTTTGTCCTGCAACTTGGAGAGTGAATGGTTGACCTCATCTGTTGACTAAACCCCTGCTGAGTAGCTTCTAAGAAAAGCCTTTCCAATACATTTCTTGGGATTTTAGCATTGAGTAATCTATGTGGATAAATTTGAGTCTGAATTACCAATGGCCAAACAAAGTCGGTATTCCTGTTGTCTGTCTCTCCAGGACCTTGGTCCTTCATGTGAGCTGAGCACTTTCTTTTCCCCATGTGGACTTACTCTTCTCTGTAGGGCTTGAATTGATTCTTCTTGCATTTTTTTAACCGTGCTTTAAACAGTTAAGAACTTAAGCTTGCAGTCATTGTTTGCCAGTTATGGACGAATCAGTTTGGACTTAACGGTAGCCTTTTCTCCATAAAGATAGGAGGTTCTCACTTAAGTTCTTCTGCGTGTACCTGAGGGCATTATAAGGACCTGTGAACTTAAGTCTCTAATGCCTAGAAATCAACACAAAAGACAGCTATTGGGTTTACAAAGAGGGAATATGTAGACTAACTGTACTGTGGAATACAATAATGAGGGCTGTATAATGTCTGACAGGTTTTAAAATAAGTGCAGTAGTAATTGTAAAAACAAAACAAAAATCCCTAATTTTATCTGGAAATTACTGACCAGTTGAAGGAGTAACTTTTTCTCCCCTTCCCCTATCCTAAATACCCAAGATCTATCAGGACTTTGTATGTACTGTTAGAAATGCTGGATCAAGAATTTCAATTTGGCATCTGTATGGCATTTAAATCAGCTTTTGACCCAAAGCTATTGGTTAAGAGACATTCTCTCCCCCCCCTTCCACCACCCCTCCCTCAATCCCCCCGAAGTTGAATTTTAGGCAGAATTCATTTGAGGTGTTTATTTCCAAATCTTACACTTTTTCCTGGAGCGGGCTGAAAACAGCAACTCAGTGGAGTCTATATCTAGTTCTGGCTTCTGCATAGTTATTTTCAGATAAGCCTTCTATTTGGCAGTAACTATATGAAGTAGCCTATAAACTTAGAATCCTGTATTGCTTATCACTAGTGGATAGAACTGTGAAACAAAAGAAAAAATAAAAAAACCCCAAAACCTAAACAGCATAACAGCTTATCTTCTGTGCTCTCTTCTAGTAGTACAGAATGTATAAATCATTATCTCCAGAATGCACTGGGCACAGGTCTCAAATGCTTTCAGATTCTGAAAAATAATTTAAGGGAAGTAGGATGTTAGTTTTAAATAAAAACATAGCGTGACTTTGTTCTTCTGTTAACATTTTCTAGAGTTAAAGATAGACTTTAGTTTAATCTGGCTCCTCAGGCTTCTTATAAAGCAGTGTGGCTTTTTTTATTAGGAGAAAATCTGTTTTCTGATTTGCACACACACCTATTGGTATCTAGTTCAGGAGACCATGTCCCATGGTTCTGAGTTATTTTGGCCCTTTTGCTCATGATGTACTTAGATAGTTTTAGAGTCAGACTATGGATCTCAGCTCTGGCAGCATGCTGTTGTGTGTGGTAGGGAGTTGAGGGTACTCATCCAGGCCATAAGTCCATCAGTAAGCGCCAAATCACTGAAAGTCGTGGGGTTTTTTGGTCACGTATAGAGGCATGAGCAAAAAACAGCGAATGCATATCATAGGCACCTAAAGTCACTTTTAAATTCTTTTTCCTACACAGAGCTCAACAAAAATCCAGTGGAAGGCTTTTCAGCGGGCTTAATAGATGACAATGATCTTTATCGATGGGAAGTCCTTATTATTGGTCCTCCAGATACACTATAGTAAGTACTGATACTTATACAGAAACTTAAGTGAACTCGGATTTACTAGTTCTAGTTTGGTCTAAGTGAGTAGAAGTTAACCTAAATCTTCCTACTGACTAAGTTAGGTAATACTGTTCTGTTGCTAGTAAAATACATGTAAATAGCTGAATTTGCTATATGGAAGTTCTAAACTGCTTTGCTCCCCTGGGAAAATGCAACACTGATCCCTTTGTACTTGTAAAAAAATGAGAAAGAATAGGCTATATTTAGAGGCAGCTTCTGTTTTCTTACGCATTTAAGGCAGGTATAATCTACTATTTGCTGTTATTGCTGTGAGGCTCTAGTTCAGCTGATAGTACAATTTTAAACCATTACAACTTCATGCTGGTGATTGTAGGAAAATATTCAAAAGGGGAATAGTAGTTGGGGAAACTGTAGCAGACCATAGAATTAGCCTCAAGTCCTGTCAGTTTGAGGTGGGAGAACTTCCTAGCGTGACCTAGAGTACCTCAGTGCTGATCAAATTTGAATTGTTGGCAAACCTTTCACAGAGGGCTTCAAAAAGCGTTTATCTTTCTCCTAAGGGCTGCGTTCTCTAATTGACATTTGAACACAAAACTACGCAGTTCATACAGTAACTTCTTTTCCTGGACTTTAAGTTCACTGCGTTTTTGCAGTGCTGTATATCTGAAGCACTCTGGCACATGCAGTGTGGTTGTTTTTTTTTTTTTAAAAAAAAAGCTCTCTCTCTAATTGAGAGAACGATTTCTCTTTCTCATAGAGGTTATATATGATCATCTATTCTAGCTCCTGGGAAAAGGTTTTATGCCCAGAAGAGGTCAGTTTAAAGTGCAGCTCTTGAAGATGAACTCTGTTCTCCTTCATTAAGCTGTTCCAGTGGTAAATTACTGATACAAAAAGCGTAATGACATTTACTTGAGGTCAATTTTAGTTCCAACATGAAGTTGTTGTATACCTGTCTGTAGACTTTTGAATAAGTACTTAAGCACAGTAATCAAATTGCTTTGCTTCTCCTCAAGCTCACTACATTGTGATTCTCAAGTCTTACATGAGATGAATTCTCCAACTTCTGTTGACCTCTTTTGAACAGTCTTCTAGTGGCTCCATTATATTCTCATGGCCATTTTATAAATACTGTCAGTAAAGAAATACTGCTTCTAATTGAACCTCCTCTTATATGTTAAAAATTGCAATAGCATTTTTTCCCCACTTCAATAAGGTGCTGAGCTTGTTTTGAGGCTTTCTAGATAAGCAGCTCTCTTCTGTTCCAGTCCCTAGTTGCTGCTTTTCAAGGTAGCATTATACTGAATCCTTCCTCCCTGGTCTGTTTTATGATGACAGTAGAACCATAATAGTTTAACTTAACCAGGCGGTTCAAAATTTTCAAACTTCAGTCTCATTCCTGGTCCCACTTTATTTATTCTGAGTTTACGTAAAAAGACTTTAGGCTCAGTGCATGACTCTACTGACAGAGACTCCTTTATCAGGAATATTGCTAAAAATGGAACTGATCTCCGTTAATTGACAGCTGTACTTCATTAACAGGTTTCTGATGTGTATCCAATTAAAGAGCTGTATTTATATGTAGTTGATGAGGGGCAACCAGGGATGCCATACAGCCTAGTAACTTTAGGATCTGCTTCTTTAAAAAGGGAAAGAAGAACTTTTTTGTTTTGAAAGAAAGGACTTAACTGGTTTGGGGCTATCAAGAAATGTAATCTAACTCTCCTTTGTCTTGTCTAGTATGGGTGTTAAAATAGGCAGTGTTTCTGGAATTCTTACCCTTCCCAGGATCAAGGATTCTTTGGAAACTGCCTGCCTTTTCTAAAACTTGTGGAAAATGAATGCTGTGGGTTCAGATCCCCCTCAGTTGCTTTATTTTAAGAGCCGAGTCACTTAGATCTAGTGCTTTTTGGGTTTGGGGGTTTTTTTGGAGACACTTGCTAGAATTGCACATCTTTGGTTAGTGGTGGTAAAACTTGTTATTTTCTCAGTAGCCAGTGGGCTTTGGATACTGGCTCCTACTCCTTTACAAATACAAGGGAAAAAAATCGTACTGAACAGCTTTGTCTTTTCTACACCAATTCTTTTGTCTGCGTGGCTACTGAAGAGTAGCTTGTCATACTGCACATCTCGTGCCACCTTCTTCGGAGGTTATGTTCCAGTTTTTGTAACCTCTGCCTTTGCAACTTCAAATTTTGTTACAAACTTCAATGACAAGAAATGACAGTAACAGGGCAAATGTCATAGTACTTACATTAGCGAAGTATTCCATCTGTACGGCTTTCCATTTAATACAGGCCTTCACATTTTTCAAAATAGACTATTCCCAGGTAATGAAACAGTTAAAAAAAAAAAAAACCAACAAAAAACAACAACAAAAACCCCAGTAAAGTAACAGTTTGTTGTGTGGTTTTTTTTTTTTAAAATATGGGCCTGTAACTCCACATAAAAACTGGATGTCTCTTGTTTATTATTATTCTCCAGTTTAGTGGATAACTGTAATGCAGAACACCTCACTGTCATGTCAGAGTGCCTTTAGCTTAGTGTTGAAAAGGTAGTATTGGAAGTCTTTCTACAAAGTAATGATGTAGACACAACTATAAAGCTTTCTGTAGCTTTTCAGTGAGGCTCACTGCTGCAGACTGATATCAAGAAATTAGGACTGAGGTGTCTGAAGGAGGAGAATAGGTATCTGCTGGGCTGTACTTGAGAAGGGGAGTTATTGGCAGTATCTTTTTTTTTTTTTGCTGTTAATAAATGTACTGGGAGGAAAAATGTAAGTTGTAATTCCAGATGGCGAATTCTTTGGCAAGGTTTTTTTTTGTGTGGTTTTTCCCCTCTGGAACATCATCCTAGTTCTAAAAAAGATACAGTGTTGGGGAACTGGCAGTATCTTGTGAAAGGATCTTCTCAATCTAGAAACTCTTTGCATTGCTTATGGAAATGATGGTACTGTTAATTACTAACATGATGTTAAGCTGTGTAGGGGGTAAACTTAGAGCTTTTGATACATCAGTAAGTTCCAATTTTCAGCTTAAACTTACAAGAAACTCTACTAAGATATTTTTGATTCCCCAGTGAAGGTGGTGTTTTCAAGGCTCATCTTACTTTTCCAAAAGACTATCCACTGAGGCCGCCAAAAATGAAATTCATCACAGAAATCTGGCATCCGAATGGTAAGAAATGTCGAAGTTTCAATTTCTTTTTGCAATTAAGAACTAAAATGCGGTGAAGACAAATGGATACATTTCTGTTCATGTTAGAAATATGAAACTCTGCGTTTACTTTGCCATCTTCACTTCATAAAGAAGTAATAACCATGGCAGAGTTTTTAATAGTGCTGCTCTGAGAGACTGCTCCTGAAGTATTTTCAGAAGCTACTGAAAGTAATTTCTTGAATTCTTGGTAACTGTACAGGGATTTTTCTTTTTCCTAAGTGCGAAATTCTGGTCTGAGGAGAAACTTCTGTTGCTGCCTTTTGTTATACCTTCAAATATTTCATGTTAGTATTACTAACCTGGCAGTTCCCTATAGAAGGCCCAAGGTTGTCCTCCTCCAATGAAGCCTGAAAGGAAATAACAGCATCTTTTATAGTCCCTCCAAAGATGACTCCTCCTAATGTTTCTTTTACTTATGGACTGCTGGACATAGATGGGAAGGTAAAATAAAATGGAAGGAGGTTTTTACTGGGAAGGAGGAATGCTCTTCAGTTTCTAAAGTCATTATTGAAGTTGTAGGCCTTGAAAGCTCGGGGGAGACCAGCACAGTGCTCCCATCCTAAGGGACAGAGAGACTATTTTGATGCTGTGTCAGTTTCAGCTCTGGAAACACCAGAGTACTTGTCAGGCAGTTTCTAATTCCAGCAGCTTAAATCATGTTCCAATATATTGCAGTAATATCTAGCTGATGCTGTTCCTGTGGAAAAAAAAATCACTGTCTAGGTTGCTGAACTTAACAGAAAAAGCTTTAGTGGAAGCCTATCTAAACTATCTAAAGAGTCTTGAAAGTTGCAATATGATGTTAGAATTAAGTTCTTCCTCCCCATGTGCCCTCTCTGCCAGAGGTCCACGCATAATAACAGACTTCCACCAAGCCCTTTTTATTACAGATTGAGTTCTGTAATAGTTAATTACTTTCCTTTTTGGTAAAGCATCTTCACCAATGTGTTTTCAGACTAGCTGGAGTGAAGCTTAACAGTTCCATAACTATTCTGAAGAAAAGCCAGCATGTTGTTCATTACTGAAATATGCCTTGTTCTATTTTGTAGTTGACAAGAATGGTGATGTCTGCATTTCAATTCTTCATGAGCCTGGAGAAGACAAATATGGCTATGAAAAACCTGAGGAACGCTGGCTTCCCATTCACACAGTGGAAACTATAATGATTAGTGTTATTTCTATGCTGGCAGATCCCAATGGTGATTCTCCTGCTAATGTTGATGCAGCGGTAAGATTTTTCTTCGTCTGCCAATTGTCTTCAGTGTAGAAACCTAAACTTGCAATGGAGTTTTGCTTCTAGTTTGACAAACAGTACAATAGCTTTTGGAAGAACCTTTCGTATCACAGGCTAAGGCTACCTTTTTGTTGGGAAAAGCATTTAGTGGTTAGCCCTGGGAAATTTCTTGCAGATTGCAAGGGAAAGATGCTGTCAAATTTCATAGGCAGTGGTTCCTATGCAATAATGCATTTATTTATAGTAAATAACTTGTGCATAGAGGTACTTAATGGATAAATTTCAGCTCCTTTAGTCTTAAAAAGTTTAAGGAAGCTGGCTGTAAAATCCTGTGTGGCTATATACATGTAGCAGTTACAACTGCCATTAAGTTTAGCTGCAGAAGTTAACATATCCTAGAAGCTTTTTTGGTTCCTAGTATGTTGTTAGTATAACGCAGCAAAATTATTGTCTTGGAAATTATATAACCTGTTAACAGATTTGTTGATTTGAATGGAAGGAGAAAATGTGGTGGGGTCCCTCAGTATAATTATGTTGTGACTTCTTGCATCCACCCCTCTACAGCAGCCTTCCTGGGTCATAATTAAAGCAGTAGGTTTGACTGTGTAGGTCTGTGCTTTGAGAATGTACTTGAAAGCTTCACCGGGCATCTGGCCTTCAACTCTGGAGGAAGTGTAGTCCTGGACTAGAATGACTGGCTAAAGAGTGAGGAAGAATGGCCTGGTTTATAGTCGAAGACTAGAGTGAATCTGCAGTTAGGATTCTGTCATAAGTAAGATACGTTTCATGCAGCATAGTGTTTCTGGAGCGTGGCCTATTCTGCGTGGGTGTATAAACACAGCTATCAGCTCTCTAGAAGAGCTGCGTTTATAGCAGAATAGCAATTAGACTAATAACTATTTGTGGTGGGGAGGGGAAAAAATTCTCAGTTCTGAGGGGAGTAGGGGAACAGACTTGAGGTCCCATTCATCTGAGATACGCCAACATAACTTTCTTTTGAATTACTCTTGAATTGCAGTTCAGCAGTGACTAATACATGATATCCTCTCACAAAAGAGAAGTTCCAGGTCTTTTAACTGGGATAGTGAAGAAAAGGGAGATGGTAATCAGAAGATGCAAAGTTTTCTAGAAGCCTGTTAACCTGCTCTGTCAAGCTAGCTACACCTTTCCAAAGTGGATGGGAGCTTAGTTTTCTGAAGCCTTTGATCTACTACGCTGTTAGTATTTCCAAAGGTGGTTGAGCTCTGCTGAAAAATCATCATGGGAATACTCTCATGTGGAACAAACTCAATGGGAAGAGAAACAAAAACAAACACAGAAAGTTGTAGTGAAGAATTCTGTCACTTAACATTCTTTTTAAGTGTTGGACCTCCCCTTCTTGTGTCGCGTTACTGGTGGAAACAAATACCCAGGACACAGGGATGTTGAAAGGAGCAAGTTGTTAATGAACTTCTAAAAGTACAATTAGAATTCCTCAGTTTACAGACTCATATATGTTGAATGTAGCTGACCTAACACTGGAGAAAGCTTATACTTTTAGCTATGCTTGTCACCTTCGTAGCATCTCACAAGCTTTTTAATCTTTCTGTAGTGTGCCCCACTCTGCCAGCCGCTTCAGGAGCAATTTTTTTTTTTTTGCCTCAGATGTTAGATGGAAAACTATGAATTTGTTTACCTAAACCTTAGGGTAAAGGTTGAAAATGTCTTAAGGAAACAGCATTTTCTAGCCCAGCTTGAAAGAACAAAAACTTAAATCCAAATCCAACTGTGAAGACAGTACTGAGGCATCACTAATATAACTTTTGGATGCTAGTAACTATTTTTCTGACTGTGGTATTAGATGTTCCAAGTAACTTCTAAGCTTAATGTGCTGCTTGAGCAGCTTAGCATCTCCTGCTGGATTGTAGATTGCATCCTTTTCATATTAACCAGAACATACTCATCAGGGTGATGAAGAATCAGCAGCTCCTGTGCTTTATTCTGAGCTGCTATCAAGACATCCTCTACTTGGCTATCAAGACATCTTCTACTTGGTTTATGAAGTACAAGTTTACTGCAGCAACAGTATTTGGCAGTTACTAGAAGATACTTTGTCTGCTTTCATTAATTTCTAGTTTTAAGTGAGTCTAGAGAATAAGGTGTTACAGGCAGGTCACAGCATTATAGGAGCAGGGGATATACCCGCTCCCTGGAAAAATGAACTATGCATGTTGGAGTACCGTCTTTTGGAGTGGGAGAAAAATAAGGATCAGGAGCCTGAATAGATACTGTGGGAAGCAAATAGAATAGTTCATGAGCTAAAACAAGAGTTTTGGAGAGATTGCTGTCAAATTGGAAACTTTGCTTGCTATTCAATTCTGAACACTTGCTTCATAGAATTACAAATATAAAAGGTAGAAATAAAAACTAAGGATCTGAAGCTAGGAAGGCACAAATTCAATGCTTTTCTTGGCTTTAAGCCATCTTGTGTAAGCTGTCCTATGTCCCAATCCAAGGAACCAAATGCTTGCTGTATTAATTGCTGGAAAAGAACAAATTAATTAGTAGCCTTATTTGTGCTTTCACTGGAAAGATAAGACATGCTGGGCTTTCCAGCATGCTGACTGGCTAGGTGAGCTTGGAGGTGGTGAATGTTAGGATATACCAGTTATCTTAATTTTCTCTCACTGAAATGTGCTGCAACCTTCACTCCAAGTAGTGGGTGAAAAGGTGTTGTGTGTTAGGTTGCTTCAGGTAAAACAGTGTGGGTTTTTTTTAACCCGTTCCCCTACCCCTGCAGTAAGAATATATTGCTTATATCAAAAACTAAGAACTGTAGAACTTATTTCATTAAATAAGGGGTTCTTCATATTTTCCCACCACTTCATTGCCAGTGCCCAACATGTCCACCTTAGTCACAGTGTATGATGCTCCTGTGTTTTCATCTGAGCTCATCATGAGGCTGGCACAAAAAACTTAAAACTGGCTGCGCTTTTTCCTGTGGGTTTTGGTGATACCATGGTGTGCACATCTCCGGGTTCAGGCTTACCTCTTGTCTATCTTTCTGCTCATCTTTATCTTTGTTCTTCATCTATGCAGTTTTGAAATCGGATACCTGCCAGAGAGACCATCCCCATAGGTGTGCTGAGTATTCTGTTAAGATCTTCCTCATGGAGCCAATATGTTGCAGCCGTATCTAACTAGGAGGTGTTTCCTTTCTAAGGACACTGCTGTGCCTCTTCTGAATACTGTGTCTTCTGTATTTCTATCCTGGGGTGTCCTGGCTAGATTGAGAGGGAGTTGAAACTGTCCTAAAAATTGCAGAACAACTATTGGTTTCTGTCACGAATGAGTGGTTTAGAGGCTGCTGTGTACCTTTTTTCATCACTGCAGTTAAAGACATTTTCTCTGACCCATAACAACAGCTAGTGGTTTACAGTTTGAGTTTGCTGCTACTTTGCAGGCTGAAATAAATAGATTTCGGCTTAGACATTGTGAAATATTGGTAGCCACCAGGTTAGTCTTGGAGAATACCTAAAATCCAAGGGGGAAAGGTTGTGTCCTCACTGTCTTGTGAGCAGCTTGCATAGAAACCCAGCTTTCAAAAGTCCTGAATGTCACAGGTTTTCAGTGATTAGCTCAATGATTGTAGGCAAATTTAGGTGTTGACTATATGGCTAATGTCTAAAAACACCAAGAGTCTTCCTAGAGCTTGTACATTGTTATAGGACTGACATCTGAAAGCTGTCTATTCAATTACAGAAAGAATGGAGAGAAGACAGAAATGGAGAATTTAAAAGAAAAGTTGCCCGCTGTGTAAGAAAAAGCCAAGAAACTGCTTTTGAGTGACACTTATTCAGCAGCTAGTAGCTTCACTTTTTTCAGGGTAAGTATCCTTCTAAAGACAGTTCAGCTGCCTGAATCGAGGATTTCCTGCCTAAGTGTTGCTGAACTAATTTTTTTTTCCCTCAAAAGCAAAAAAAAAAAAAAAAACACACAAACCCCAAAGCCAACCAACCTTTCTTCTCAGCTGCATGGTCTTAGTGGAGTTCTTTAGCTATATGTGATACTAAAGACTAAAAGAATTTTCAAGTGTAGTAACAGCCCCTTCTGCCAAGATTGGGAACTTCTCTAGTACTCTTGCATTTATGCTATTCAGAAGTTGAAATTCTCTTTATCAGTATTCATCCTGCTTTATTAATAGTGCTTAGGGGTTACTAGAGCTCTAATAGAAGGGAATAATCATTCTTTCATGTTCATTATTGTGAAGAACACTTTTTGAATCTTAAAAGCATCCTGTCTTGCTATCTCAAGTTCATATCTATCTATCTACCTATATATCTATCTTGCATATGTTGGTGGCATGTTGCTGTAGGTTTTAAATAAGACTTCAGTGATGTTGTTAGGAACCATTCGAAAAGGATTGTTTCAGGTGTCTATGGGAATTTTAGCATATCAGAAAGGATCAGGTTGAGATATTACCCATCAATAATATCAAGAAAGGTGGTGTTCTCTTCAGCAGCCCAAAAAACTTTTTTACTGGGGAAGGCTTAGGAATAGCTTCAGAAAAACAGCTATATTCTGCTTGGAAACGGAACTGTAGCGTATCTGAGAGCCTGGACAAGTTTTGACCGGAGAGTAGCTGATGTGGTATTTATACTTTATGTCACCCTGTTAAAAATGAGCTTCTGACTCAAATACTTACTCTAATTTGAACAATCCCATCCTAGTTTTAATGGGACTTTTTTTTTAACACAGTAAGCTCTTGTAGAAAGGTGTGTATTAAAATGTGGCCCTTAAATACCTGGCCTTTGGTCACTTTAATCTTGGTACATCAAGGAAAAACTTCCTCAACTAGCTAATAATTTCCCACTCTTGCTTTTCAAAGCAAAACGGAGCTTCATGTTGAAGCTGTCCTTTCTTAATGGTTGGTTTGGCAAATAAACTACTCTGACCCGTTTGGCTGGAGAAGCCCAAAACCATATGTACTAGTTAGCTTCAGCGTACAAAACTGGCGGGGGGGGGGGGGGGAGAAATACGGCGCTGTATGTAGTTTAAAGGGATTGTACTGTCTGAACAACTAGAACAGCTTACTAAATGCTCCTGCTAGTTAGTTTTTCTTCACCAAGGTTGTACAGGAGATGCTTCCTTTCTTACACTTCTGTAAGAATTGTGGGGGTTGGGGGTGGGGGAAGGCTCCATCTGTGACAAACTAGTACTGCAGGATTTCTTCTCTGCAGAAATGCTTTGATTGAACGGAACTTCCTCCAGTATAGAGAAAGCATGAAAATGCTTAATATTGATCAAAAGACTAAGCAAAGGAACTGCATGTCTTATACAACTGCCTATAACTAGAGTATAAGAATTGTTAATGCAGCTGACAGTTTTTTTCTGTCTTAAAGAAAGGGAGTAACTGTGAGTAACGCTCCAGAGTGTCCTTAACTAACCTCAGCTCTGTTGCCATGTTAAACTTGGCCATAGTGAAACAATGCTCATGACAAATACTTAAGTAATTGGCTGTGTTGCTTTTTTGGAAGGCGAAAGCTTTTCTAACTCCTGGTGACTCCTCCTAAGTAAGTGATGGGCAATGAGTTGGATGAGAAGGGGCCATATAGCTGGTTTCAGACAAGCACAGTCTGAAGTCTGACTTGGTAGCTGTGGTGTTATTGCTTAATGAAGCACTGCTATGCCATTTTGTACTGCACTGCGCTTTTGAAGCAGCATCCATCATTCACAGTAAGTGATGCACGGAAGTTTCAATGATAAATCTACAAGTGTTTAGCCCTATGTGTGAATAATCAAACGTTTACACGCTATGCACTTGACAAGCAACACGAGTAACAGGAGCCTGAAAGTCTGATAGTTGAGCTTGGATACGCAGTATGCTGAACTAGCTCAAGTCTTTCTCAGGTGATGATTTTGGATTTATGCATCTTCTGTTTAGAGGTATGTAAAGTTCTTGAACAAGTAATGATTATCTTCTTTGAGCTTGAAACACTATTTAACATCTTTAAAATAATTGAGGATGACGAGGGGTTTTATTTTAATAACTGTGATTTCTTTGTAGGTCTTCAATTGAGAAACATGGCACTGTTTTTTTTCCTGCACTCTACCCACCTATTGCTGGACTTCTGTTGTTACAAGTTGGCAAACACTGGCTGGAACTGGGCTGCAATAAAACATGCCAGTTATCAATGCTGACAAGAGCCTAACAAGTGCCAACACAAGATGATTACGCATTTTGAAATCTAATGAACTGCTTTAACCTTCAGGAAGAATTGTAAAGATGTGTACATAGCACAACATGATCCGGATAATATATATACTGTTCATGTACATCCACAAATACACATTGTACCAAATAATGCTGTCTGTAGTTAGGAATAGATACGTGTAAATTCTAAAGATTTTAGCAGGTTTTTCTCTCCCTATTCATTGTTTCCTATCAGTTTAAAAAAAAAAACAACAGCAACTTGTGAAGCATGTCAAACTAAAACCAATTAGGATAAAGTTGTTTGTTTTTTTTTTTTCCCCCCCACTTTAATTTTCCTTTGACCCACTGAGGCTTAATTAAAATCTCTTGCTTATTAAAGTTTAGTATCTCTTTTTTGGTTTTTGGAAATGTGCTCCCTTTTATTTCCCCCATCAGAACTTAAAATTTTCCTAATTAAACCCTGAAAGGATTTGCTATCAATTACTTGTGTCTTCTTTTATGATGACCTTTGAAGTCTCAAAGGTGCTTTTTTTTTTTTCCTTCCCACCCCTTTTTTAAACACAATTGCACATACTTCATGAATTGGGTATAGCAATAAAACTGGCCATGGAGCACCCTTGAGCAGCCTGCTGGATTTTTAACTTCCAAGGGCTTGAGCGGTTTCATTTGGAAGTTCAGTTGACTAAGTTAGTCCAAGATAGGAATGAGCTGCTTCTTATGGGTGATTTTTTTTTTTTTGCCTTTTTCATTGCCTGTTTGTGGGGCGGGGCGTGCGTGTGGGAGGCTTGTTTTTTCTCAAGGTTGAGTTCAAGCATGCACATCTGTAGGCTGTCAAATGACTAACTTCTGGGTTTGGTATCAAAAATAGTTTCCCCCCTTTTCTCTCTTCTGTGGCCCGTCATATTCTTTGCCTTCTACTTCAGAGTTTTCCTCACCTAATGTACAAAGAAAATTGCGATGTATATTTTCATGTAATTTGATTTTTGGAATTCTGTCACCTTCTGTAGTGAGTTCTTCCAAAATATAATTTTTTCCAATAATAATGTGTCAAACTGGCTGTCTTGAGTATCTCAGTAGGAAAGGTAACTGCAGTTGGAGCACAACTTGAACATCTTCAGCAACATAACATCAGCAAACATTTGTTGAATTTGACATACTGTATTTAATCTTGAAATAATTAAAAAGCAAACAAAACACACACTTTTCTTCCTATTGTAACAATCTTTGGCCCTCCCGTGAGCAAATACTAATCTCGGAGTATCTGGTAACAAGAGTTTTCCAAGCCTACCTGAAATACCTTTCTACCAAAGAAACTTTATAAAAGAACTGGCAACTACTGGACTGTTCTCTGCTCTGTCACAGGTTTACCACAGCTTTTAACAGCACGGAGTAATCCACTAATAAATCAAGAGTTCCAGTGTTAAAGAGTCATCGCGTAAGAAGCCTTCAGTACTAATTTGCTAGCTGGCTGCGCTTCATTTCAGGTTGCTGTGCAACATGCATATACTAAAAGGCATATATTACAGGGTTGGGCTGGAAGGAGGTGACAGTTACTAGTGGCATACAGCTGTATGGGACAAAAAGCCATTTAGTAAGTATAAGATGACCTACAAGTAAAGGTATTGCTTCCTCCTACAGGTGTTTTAGATAAACATAGATGTGTTTAATGTTGACACTTACATATTTGGTAACTAATTATTTTGAGAAATCATTAGTTAAATTTGCTTTTAATTGGATAGCCTGCTCATGTAGGCAGGCAGGTGTGTGCAGTACTTCAGAGCTATTAGTGCCCAGACACAATAGCTGATTCTAGTTCCTGTTTGAGTGCTTGTTAAAATTGCTTGAGAGGAGGTTTCTTGCCCACCGGCTGGCTACCCTTTTTCACTTATTGAAAAGTCGGGACTGTGCAGAATCTCAGTGGCATGGTGCCATTCTTCCCATAAACAAAACATTGGGAAGAAGCTACTCTTCCTAAAGCTAGCAGTGGACTTCTTCTCCATGGGCTGCCCTTCCTTTTCCCTTTCCATAGTGCATCTAAAGAGCTGCCAGCAATTCAAGATAATCGGTACTTGCTGCTTTCAGCAAGTTCAACAATGTTCTCTGTTTTGTCTTCCTAAGTGACACATACAGTTCACAACTGACTCATTTGTAAACTTCACAAAATAGTTTAAAGCTTTATTTTTCTCATTTGTTCTCCAGAAGAGCTGCTTGTTTGTTCTTTAAGGAGTAGGCCTGGAAACATTAGTCTTGCATCAGTGGTATGGAGGAACTGTTAATTCCACAGCAGTGTTGGTTCCCCTCTTTCTAAATTATTCAAATATAAACCCACTTCTGTTTGGCTTACTCAGGTGGTTTGTGATTCCACATGACCCAGATATTCCAAAGGAAGGAGAGTTACTGTGAGATACTGTTAGGATGTACAAGCTGCAGGTATGGCTAATGCCCAATGACTTAATGAAAGAGGCAGCTAAGGGTTTGGTGCCAAATGTCCAGGTTGTAGAAAGCCTCTGGCAGGCATAGAAATGGCCTGTTTAACTTTTCTGTGATCGCAGTTGGCTTTTTGTTTTGTTCTTGCCCCACATGTGAAAGGGATCTGGCTATGATGGTTACTGATATGACCAGAAATTTCTGCTTAGCCTCAAGACAGGAACACCGTTGCAGAGATGCAGTACATACGAGTAGTACTAGAATACTTGTTGAACAATTAAGTAAACCGGCATTTTTACTCGGTTTCACTTGTACCAAGATCTTGCAGCTAGTTTGTCAGCGTACTGGAAGATAAGTTACACTTTTTCTAGTTTCTGGAGGCTTGTAATTACGGCTGAGTTTTTGTGCTGTTTTTTCCCCCACCACACGGTGGCCTGCTTTCCAGATAACACTGCGTCACTGAGGGAAAAGGAAAAGCAAAGCATGGAATTTTAATAAATATCAAAGTAGTATGGCCATCATAATCCCTTTTTTATATTTCTCCATGCTGCTTCTTATGCATCAGAGAAGATCTCTGTAAAAATCGGAAGGGCTGTTCAGCTGTCATGCAAAAATTCTTTCCCGCTGTGATGCCTAGAAAATGCTTATTGAAATTAGATAATCAATAAATGGAGAACATTATTTCTGAAGTGATTATAAGTGTATTTTGGTTTTTTTGGTAGGCCATTGGGGGATGGACTTTTTTATTGCGTCTGTACCATCTGGTGCACTGCTCTTGGTATGGTGCCATCACAATGCAAACAGTGGAGCACCACAAGTCTTGTAAAATTTCTGTGTATCTTCAGAAGCATGTACGAGTGATTTCAAACCAAACCAGAAGATGCTTGGGTTTTAAAGAGAGGCTGTAGTAAGACAGCTTCCTGCCCAGGCAAATCCTCAGCAGAAGATGCAAAATATAACAGAAGTTTGAAATCTGATCGCTGTTGTTGCTCAGAAATTCCACTAACACTAAATGTGATCAGGCAGTAATAACTGCTTCCTCGCAGTTACTCAAGATGATCAATAGCACCCATAAAACCGTGGTGTAAGTTAGCTATGTAGCAAAGTTGTACACATTTGTCATTGAGCTGTGAAAAATGAGACGGGTCATGTTTTATGCTATGCCTAGAAACTACAGTCTGTGGCTCTCCTAGTTCTAGGCCCAGTTCTGGTTTCACTGTTTTATCCAACAGGCACAGAAAACTTAAGATACGAGACAGAGCAACTTTTCAAAGATCACTTAATGGTGAAGTCAGGAGAAAATTATGTCTGTAAAACAATACCGTGCATAATGTGTTCAAACATTTATTTGAAATTTGCTCTTTAAAGCAAACAAAAAAATTGCTGTTGCATCAGCATAGAATATCTTGGTATTTCTGTTGCATCTCAGCAGGAAAGGTCGTGAGCATGAAAACAGTGGAGGGTGAGCTATGTTGTACACACGGCCTGAGAAAACGATCTTGTTACTGTGACTTGGTCATTGCTCTCAACTCTCGTCTCGACTCTCAACTGCGCTTTTTACCCACCGGGCACTGATCCAGTTGCCAGGGCTGTTGACTCTGAAACGAAAGCTGTATGTGTGGGAACCAAAGTAATGATGATACAAGTAATAACTGCGCGCACAAGAGACCCCATCGATTGAAAACCCACGTTGGCACTTCCATTAGCTGTACTGGGACTGGATGAGCGGGAGAAGGCACGTCTTGCTTTTGGGGTGTGCTGAAGCCAGTGCACGTCGGTGGCTTTCGATGCAGGTCGAACCGCAGGTGGAGCGAGGGCCGCCGTCCCGCCCCGGCCCCGGGTGCGTTTTCCCTGCTGCTGGGTGCTTTTCTCCAGCATCTCCCAGCCCTCCAGCTCAGACTGTCGGCGTTCTGCTGCAAACACGGCCACCGCGCTGTTCGACAGCCAGCACGAGGCACCAGCAGGGATCATCCGGGCAGGAGGCCTTATCTAAGGAGGGGAACAAAACCCCAGCGCGGTTAAAACCAGCCGCCGGCTGCCTCCTGCCGCTCCCGGGCGAAACGCCTCAGGCGCAGAACCGCTGGGCCCCGCCGCCTCCTGAGGGGACGGGCCCGCCCTTGGCTCCCAGGGGGCCGTTCCCTGGCTGAGGCGGGGAGGAGCCGCCGGTATAAAGCGGGGCGGTGCGAAGCGCAGCCCGGCGTGCCCGGGGCTCCCGCTGAGGGCAGGCGGCGGCCGGAGCAGCGGGGTGCCGCGCTGCTCTCGCGAGAGCGCCAGGCTCGGGCGGTGGGGCGGGCGGCGGCTCTCGCGAGAGCTGCGGCCCCGGACCCAACATGGCGGAAGGTAAGGGGGGGAGCCCGGGCGAGCGGCCGGGCGGGGCCGCGGCCGGCGGGCGCACGGGGAGCGCCGCCGGCCGGGGTGGCTTCTCCGCTCGCAGGGGGCTAGGGGCAGCTGCCGTGTGGGGCTCCTGCTGCTCCCCTGTGTGGGGCTGGGTCGGCACTGCCCGCGGCGGGTGGGGCTAGGCCGCCCCCGAGGTGAACGTGAAATGGCGGGGGCGGGGGGCTCTGCCCTGCCCGGGGCCGCGGGCTAACACCCTCGGGCCCGTCGGGCGTAGGGCGGGCCTGGCACGGGCGGCTTTGCCCCTCAGGAGGGGGATTTTTGGGGTAGCTGAGGCTCCGGGTTGCTGTGGGTACTGCGGAGCTCGCTGGGACATCTCGGCGACCCGCTCCCCGCACTTCGCGGGTCAGGCGGGAGCTGCGGTGGGTGATGCCGCCTGTCCCGAGGCTGCCGTGGTGAGGAGAGCCCGGCGTGGGCTGTCGGGGTCGCTGCGGGCGACGGCTTTTCTTGGAGTAAGGCGGAGAGGCTGTGCTGCAGCCTCCTGGTCACTTGCTGCTGGGAGTCCTTTTGTCAAATTTGGGCTCTGATGAGACCCGCAGAACTCCTAGACTGCTTTTGTTTTGCTTGGAGGCTATCGATTACACCATTTAAAAACTAATTTAAGTGAGGTAATGGGATTTGAAAAAACACTTGGATCTTTACAGTCCTACTCCCTTCTGCAAGACAGAAGCTTCCTCTTTTCCTCCCTGGAGGAAACTGAGTCGGCAAACTGAACTAAAATGCCCCAAGTTACAAAGGAAATGAAGGCTCTAACTTCCAGTCTTCAGCGCTTCAACTCTTGAAGCGCAACTCTCAGTGGTAGAATTTTAAAACCACTTGTGGAAGATTAACTAGGATGTAGCAGATGCTGATCTCCTGGCATGCATCAGCTGAGAGGATGCTGCAGTCAAGCTGGTTTAATAAATCCTTAGAGCAACTCCTGACTTTGTGTGCTGAAATACCACTGCTTCATATTCAGCTGACCAGCCTCTTAGGCTTGCTTTTAAGCCTTGGTGACCCAGTTCTGGTGGGCATTAGATGTCAAAGATGTTTTGAGGTGGTGAAGCTTTCCCCACTGAGACCCTTCAGGGCCTGGTTCAGGGCCCTGCTCTGCAGAATGAACTTAGAGTTGATGCAAGTTCTGTTTCAGACATCTGTACTTCTCAAAGATTCTTCCCTGATACAAGTAATTCTCTGATCTTTTGGCTAAAGAAAGCACATGACCAATGAGTGATCCTGTATGAACAGGAGTAATAAACTGGAGTTGTAGCTCTCCCCGCTCAATTCCTTATGATATCTAGGTGGAGGGACTCAGTTTGTCCCTTCAAACAAAGTACCTATCTGTAGCAACACTTTTCTAGTTAAGAACTGATGGTATTGGAGAGTCAGCTGAAAAGCGAAGGTTTATTAAGGAAGGGAGCTTGTCAGACTGTGGTCTTCTGCTCAGAAGCTGAGTGCTTTTTCTTATGAAAGTGTTGCTTCTGTGTGCAGAAGTTCTGAATTAGATTTATTGCAATTACTAGTTACAAATTGATTGAACAGTTTATAAAGACAAGAGCTGAGCTTGCTTTTGTAATTTCTGTAAGAGTTCTGTACCACCAATACCAGAGGCTACTGGGTTACATGCAGGCATGGGTAAAAATTGTTGGATTAATGTTTGAGTCTAGAGCAGCAGGAAGTACGCTGTAGTACTTCGGGATGGTTGTCAGGGTAAAGATCATAAGTGTGCAAAAATGAGGAGGAACAAAAAGCAGTAACTTGCACAGCCTTGGGGAGATGGAGGTCAGAGTGTGGAGCAGAGGACAAAGGACCTGACTTGAGGGGGTAAGGAAATAATATATTTTGCTGAAATACTTCACCTGGGTCCACTTCGTAACTAAACAAAAGCTTATCCATATTTTTTCTATGTCTGCTCTGGATGGGTGGGATGGGCAGCATAATGGGTGCCACTAGACACTCCCTCTAGTTTTTGGTACATGCTATCTGTCGCCCCGTTGCTTGTTGCCTCCCTACTTATCTCTTTGGATTCAGCTATCTCGTTGCTCTCGAGTACTTTTGTGCTTTCTCCTATGAGAAAATGACAGTAGCCTTTTCTGAAGTCCTCTTTAAAGTCTTTGATATGGAACATAAACTTCTGCCAGTTCTTGAGATGCTAGTCTAGCTGCCAGAAATCTGTTAACAAACACTGCTTTTAATTCCTTGTCTAGCCATCTGTTAACTCTATACCTGGACTATGAGCTCAGAAAAGTAGTTGCTTTGTGTACACCTCTCTGCCAAACCCAGGCATCCTGTTCACGGACGGATGTGAATTCATTTTAGCCAGAGACTTAGTGGTATCTTCCAGTAGGGCTGTCTTTTCAGTGTCTTCATGCAAGATTAGATGTGTGTATGCATGCAGTAATTGTACGTTATACTTGGGAGACAGTCAGGTGAATGGTCATACATAATGTGGACTGGCGTTCTGTCAAAATGATTGTCAGCTTAAAGATACAATGGTAATTTTACATTGATTTTAAAAAGTGATGACACCCCCCCCACTCCATTCCAAATTTGAGGACTGTAAATAGTAGCACCACAACTCCAGGTTTACTTGTTTAATCAGAGGCGATGCTTCTACCTGAGTTTGAGTGGGTTTTGCTTTCGAAGCAACAGTGCAATATCAACTCTTTAAATGAACAGTGTACAGGGAAAACTTGAGGCTTTGCTCTTTTGCTGTAGATGTTGATTAACTGGACATTAAGGACTGTCTTGAATGTGCATGTGAAATACGCTGTAAGATCAAATATTGTCTGCCACTGTGCAGTAGTAGCTACTACACAACTGGTGTGCATGTTCTTGTGTAGAATAAGAGAAACTCTTATTTTACAACTCCTGTAATTCTTACAGTAAGCAAATACCTATCCATCCCTCTCACTGAGGCTGCAGGAAGCGTACACTGTCAATCTGAAAACAAGATTTCTCAAAGCTTCAGGTCTTTGCGGTACTTTCACTGCCAGTAGTGATTGTCTTGGATTGCCCTGGAAGTAGCAGTAACAAGCTTGATTGTCGGTTATGCATAAAGCTTAAGCTACCGCTGTTTGAGGGTTTAAGGTAGTTCTGCATTGTGTCCTATTGACTTCAGAGTAATTTGGAGCCAGTGAGCTGACTTTGGTAAAATGACAGTTTGAGATGTTACCTTCTGGTACTGATTCTTTATTCCCACCTTTACACTCATTGCTTGACTGGAGGACGCAGTATTTCTTTAAGATGATATATGCTATGAGGTTCAGCAGGCAACTTCTTATTCCTAGCATTTGAGTTTGTATGGCAGCTAAAAATCCCACTGTATGAACAGTGGTGGTGTTCATACACTAATTTTTGGTGCGGTTCTCAGTGTCTTTCAGAGATCACTCTTGGCTCCTATCAGACTTTCGCTCTCCCTGCTTTAACAGTAGGGCTTGCTTTGTGCCAGCCTTGACACTTCCTTATGAGTCAGTCGGGAAGGAGTCATTGCTCGAGAGACACATCCTTCTAGTTCTGGGTACACTGAAACTGCATTTATCTTTACATAGAAAGAAAGACAGACCAGAGCAGAATTTCAAGCCCTTTTTGAGGGTTGGTGTGGTATTGGTAGCACAATTCTGAAATCATAGTATATTTCAGTGGAATAAGGGAATTATCCCAAAGGAGATGATATCTATTAACTTTTAAAGGATGAAGCTAAATAAAAGGCTGTTGAAGGAAGTACACTGCCAAACCTGCTTAAGTAGTATTAGCTGAAGAGTAAAATAGGGTAAATCACCTTGTGTTTATCCATTACAGTAGTTCCTAAGTGAAAGGACTTATGAGGGAGCATTCGCTGCAGCAGTCCATAGAAGAAAGACTAAATGAGGCATTCTGTCTGAGCTAGGGAAGGATGCTCTGCCCTGGGGACCTGTGTTGGAGCAAGGCCAAGGTCAGCTATGCTGTTGAACTTTTCTACAGAAGCAAGAAGAAAACACTGGTCAATAGAACTCAGTTTCTTGTTTATAGTAGTGACTTACGTTTAGTAAATATTTGAGAAAAATTGTTGAACAGTGAATTCCTGGCTGGTAGGGAGTAATCTTGTAGGAACTTTCCCACTTAAAATCATCGGTTAGCTTCCAAATTTCTTCTCCCTGCCTCCTCTCATTTTAGGACTGGTTTTGGATTTGTACCTTATTTGGAAAATCAACTTAATGAGGAGGGAAATAATCAATTAAGCACAATGATTGATAGCTACATATAGTTTGTGCAAATAATCCATAAATAAGTGTTCATAAGGTGGACTGTTTCTAAGCACCTGTACAGATGTTTTCTTCCAGCAGCGAAGTAGAGGTTTTTCATACAGGTGGTCTGGGTTGAGTTCAGAACTAACTTACCACAACATGTTGGGGAGTGACCATTTAAGTGTGGTGGAAACGCAGGTTCTGCAATGGGATGGAAACACTTGATCAGGGATCAGATTCCCAGGTGCTGTTGCTGTGCTAGTCCTGAATCGAAATAGCCACCACGGACCCAGCTCTGCGTAGTGATGCCTTGTCAGTGTGGTGTCTCCAATGGAGGAACCTGTGTGTGCCAGTAGTAAGTAGAGTTTTATATATTTTTGACTGGCCTTTAAAACATAGATTCTGGGGAGAATCTGTTTTCCACTCTGGCCATTTCTTAAGGAGTTTCTTAGCTGGCAGTGTGAGGAGTTCTAAACATGTCAGTTAAGTACTTTGAGGTAGATAGATATGGTACATCAGCAACTGTTCTAATACTCACTTGTGGTTGATGCCTCAGCTGTAAAGTCAAACAGCTTCTTAACTAAACTGAAAAAATGGGTAAGAACTGAAGAGTCAGTCCTCTACCCCACCATAATTCCCACAGTCATGGACTCCTATGGTTTTAGAAGGCATGGCATTCCTGACTATACAGGATTCAGGAACTTTCTTTGTAAGTGGCTTCTATCACTGTGCTCTGATGATTTTTTGATGTGTTTATGGCTAACAAGGATATAAAATAAAAGGTTTAATATTGGGGGTTTGATGCTCAAGTAGTGTGGAAGAGGAGAGACTCTTACTGGAGTGTTCTGTGGTTGAACTAGATGTGTAATGTGCTTGTAGGGTTAAGTTACCTGCAGATGCAAAACAAAGGTGTGCATGTTTCGACCTTGTAGCAACACTGTGTGCCTCTGCAGAGGAGGTGGCCAAGCTGGAAAAGCACCTGATGCTTCTCCGCCAGGAGTATGTAAAGCTGCAGAAGAAACTAGCTGATACAGAAAGGAGATGCAATCTTCTGGCTGCCCAGGCTAACCAAGACAATGCCAGCGACACCTTCATCAGTCGACTTCTTGCCATTGTAGCTGAACTCTATCAGCAGGAGCAGTACAGGTAAGAAATCCCCCTTTGGGGAAAGGAGTGTTACAGGAACCTTTAACTTCATTGACTGCAGCAGGTACTAGTCTTAGACAGGGAAAATTCTTTCTCTACTCCCTGGTATGAATAGTGTCCTCAGTTGCAATTGCAGTTGGAAGAGCATGCTGAGATCAGGTAGCGTACTGAATCCAGTTCTTGAATCAAGAGCTCTAAGTAGAAGTTCATCTCAGACTGACATTTAAGACAAGTTTAAAGAAAACTGACCACTTTCACTGTCAACAGCAAAGCTCCCTTTGAACAGAAGTAATTTTAAACTGATCTGTACCTAGTTGATGGATTCATTACACGATGTATCTTCTACCAACTGGAAGGCCCTCCTTTCTTGGAAGGATATGTCTTTGAAACCAGTTCTGTACTCCTGTTGTGTGTAAAGAAGCCCGATTAAGTTGGCTTGTCTGGTTGTATGATATAACTGGTCTTAGTGATATATGTGACTTAGTGGTATAAGTGATACTGTATCTTTGCATCTCAACACAAAATTAGGTTTAATGGTTTCTTTTCCATAGGCACATTGAGGATCACCTTGGATACTCTAGATCCCTTAACGGATTTAGTTCTGAGACTACAATGACTCTTACCAATTTCTTTGCTATTACTGAAAGCAATGCCAATATAGTAAAGGAGTTCAGTCATGTAAAGGGAAAGTACATAGTTTTGATTAAAACTTCCTTCCCCTAACATCTCTTTGACCCTCCCTAAGAAAAGGCTCTGTGCCTGGCGAGAATTTATTATAGCATGGTGGGTAAAAGATTGGTTGAGTAGCATATGTCAGAGAGCTGGATCAGTGCAATTCTATTCAGCTTTTGAGTTTTAAAGGCATAGAATAGTGGTCTAGTTATAAAAGGAGAAAGGAAGCCAGTCTTAATGCAAGTTTTGTTAAGTAACATCTTTGTATTTTGCACTTTAGTTTATAGCAGTGCTTTGATTTAGAAAACGGTCTGAAAAATATACCTACACAGTCAGAACACTTACAAGCTATGGGATTTTAAAACAACAGGGCAGGTACTTTCTAAGTACAAAGGATAACCTGGTGTTAAAGGGGTCAGAATGAAATCAAAGTATTCTTGACAGCTGGTCTCCTGGGAACTGGGGATTCTTGGAGTCTGCCTTGTACTGAGATTACTGTCAAACATCGTTTGTTCTCTTGCTGGTCTTGCCTGAAGCCATTGGTGCTTAGCTGATAGTATTAGTATGGACACTGCAACATAAATATTTAACCTCAAGATTGTTGGATTTTCCTATCTTCTACAATAGTTCCCTTGCAGTTTATTCAGAAATGGTTAAAAAAAAAAACCCAAATACTTTAAGTAATAATGCCTTATTGCATTTCTCCCTAGAAAAATAAGAATTGTGTTATTTGGCAACATGTTCTACTTAACCAATTAAATGTATTTTGATGTCTCAAACAACTTGAGCCTAAATGTGGATACCAGGACATAGATACTATGGAGATGCTGATGAATCCATATGTATCTAAGCAGAGGGGAGGCCTACGTTATACATGTATATGCTTTTTTTTCTTTTCTCAGTGATCTGAAGATAAAGGTTGGGGACAAGCACATCAGTGCTCACAAATTTGTCTTGGCGGCACGCAGTGATACGTGGAGTCTTGCCAACCTTGCCTCAACAGAGGAGCTGGATCTGTCAGGTCAGTCATCGCTTAGTAGTATGAAGCTTAGATTGTCTTTAGGATGACTGATGAAAGGACCTATTGGGAAAAGGTTCCTTATGTACCTTTCAGACTACCACTGTCCACAAAAAGTGGTGTCTAATCCATTAATTACGGAGCTCTGTCTCTGAAACATGGTAGTACGCTTGTGAAATTGGTGCTAGTGCTAGTTAAATCAATAACCTACCTTCTTTCTCTTTAATGAACAGGGGTTGAGAATGGTGGCCTGTTTGTCTTTTCTAGAGTCAACTAAACATAATGAAAAACAAATCTATATGGAGGAGCTTGACTTCTTCCTTTCTAAGGACAGGGCTTTTTGAGGTAGTGTGCATAATTTCTCTGAAGTGTGTCATGGAAATATCTTTCTTCTTGTTAACATAGTGTGTGGGGAAATGAATACAAATACTGATGTGTGATTAAAAAGTTATTTGCTTTGGCACTTTGCTACCTTTGCAAAATAGGTAGGAAGAGAAATTTTCTAAAAGACAGTTTTCTACAAGATGGTGTTTTGTTCTGGTGTAGCTGTTTCTTGCATGTACTTACACTGGGCAGTGTTTCTGCAGATTGAACCTCTTGACAGGCTTTTCTTCGGTACTTAACAGTATAGAAGAGTCTTATACAATTAATTTGTGAGCAATAAAAACAGGCATGAAGTTAAGCAGGTTTGCCGGCTGGCATGTTGAATATTAAGCATTTTCTGCACTTAATCTTATCATGAATCCTAAGTGCAGACAAACTGGAAAGAAGCAAGTCACAGCAAGCTAGTTTTATGAGACAGCACAGGCTTTCTTGCAAAAGGATTTATGGATCTTTCTGCAGCCACAAGAAAGCAGATGCCAAGGAGTTTTTAAATTGAGTGCTATGCTAACAGAAGATTATTACCAAAAAGCTCTTATGTTAATTGTAGTTTTGTTGCAAGTGGCAGTCCATAGCATTTCTAGCTCCACATTTAAGCTAGTCTGAGAATCTCAAATGTAACTGCAGTCTTGCATGTTTAACAATGCAAGCAATTCCTATTATAGAATGATGCTTAAAATAAGTGCTAGTAAATGATACTTTCCACTGTGTAAAATTGAATTTTTTATAAAATTTGATAAGTGGCACATGGATTAGGTTATGAAATAGTTGTAGCAAGCAACAAGCTGTTCCTTAAAAGCTGTTCTCTTAAGAACTTGCAAGCTAAGATTGCCTGAATCCTAACTTCAAAATAGCAGCACTTAAAGTTGAGTGGTTTTAGAGTTCATGTAATCTGCAGAATTTTCTACTCTTTAAAAGAGTAGAAAGAGATTAACACAGGTTCTCTTCTTGGGAGGGAGAAAATGAACTCAGATCTCTGCCAAGGAGGAGCTGATATTACAGCTCAAGTAGGTTTTCTCATTATTTCAAGTTCGGCAAAAGACACTTGCCTTACTAAAACTTCCTGTTTCTTTGGAGGCAGTCTACATGCTATGCCAAGTACTGTCTGGTACTCTGCAAACAATCTGGGGCAACCCTCCATGTAAAGGAGACGAGTATTTCAGGGTCTTAAACACGTATGTTTTCATTTTTAAGGCAAACAAAACAGCTTAAGGGACTAAAGTTATTCTTCTACATCAATAGTATTTTTTGTTGTAATTGGTCTGATATTGCATTGAGGAGTAATTCTAACCTACATCCTTGTAAGCAGGATTGTCACCATACTTCTGACTAGGTGACAAAGGTCCCTGGCCATTGGGCTTGTGCATCTCATGTCCCGTGGTGTAGGCTTCTATTTTTCTTGCTGTGTGAAAACATCAGGCTTGTGATCAGTGTTGTAAACACCTGAAATCTAACCAGCTTCTTAAACTGACGTTTTTGCACCTTTCCTAGAAATGGTTCCCAGCAGTTTTAAGTACTTTATAGTCATTACCAAGGTGTGAGTAACTTTATTGGAATGCAACAGTTCATAACATATGGCTATAATATAAGAGAGGGAGGGTTCTTAAATTGAAAAGGGGATTTGTGCTTGTCAAATGTAGATGTGGATTTAGCCGTATGCGAAGGACCAAAGGGGCATCACTGGTCCTTAAATATGCAATATTTGTGTAGCAGGTAGGAGATGTTATAGGGCTCCCTGCATTCTGCACAGTGTTCCAATGGAAAAGAGGTTTTCCTGCTTGGTGCCAGCATTGTTACTAGTTGCAACTTCTGACCAGTTTTGCCTCTGCCTTTTGACATTTTGATTGAACTAAAGCAGTACAGTTTCTATGAGGCTATCTTTTTTTATGGTAGCTGTGACTTTAACAGTCAGAGGAATAGCAGCTACTTGAATAGGCGATTGTTCTTCGGGTATTTTATTAATCCCTGTTGCTCCCTGTACCAGATGCTGACCCAGAAGTAACCATGGCAATGCTGCGGTGGATCTACACAGATGAACTTGAACTAAGAGAAGATGATATCTTCTTGACAGAGCTGATGAAACTAGCTAATAAATTTCAGCTCCAGCTGCTTAGGGAAAGGTGAGTTTTGGTAAATACAGTGAATCTTCTTGAACTCTTCAACCTTGTTTGAATAGAAAAAGATGATAGCTGCTGGCAATTGCATAAAATTTTGCTTTTTGAAAGTCTTGAGGTTTTCAATAATACAGCGTGACATTCGGTTGGTCACAGGAAATGAAGCCTTGCACTACAGTTAAACTGTAGCAGTTTTTTCTCCTAGCTTTTATGTTTACTTTCCAGTTCCTCTCCCAGTCAAACTAATAACCCTAATTTGGCCTTAAGGGGAAATAGAGATCAGTATATTAGTAACAAGCTCTGGAGAGTTGCAAGAAAAGAATTGTTAAAGAGAATGCTAGGAAGAGTCAATGGCAAGTAGCTTGCAGTATTAAAATAATACAGGTGAAAAATTTTTAACTTAAATAGCTGTTCTTCTGTGCATCTTGGTGGCAACTTTTCTTTATAAAGAAGGTTAATCTAACAGTGCAATGCTTTGCCATTTTGCGGAGGTTATGATCACACCATTCTTGTAGGGGCTAGGTTGTTATCCTCAATGTATAGAGTGCTGTAAATAACCATTTAGAGTTAGTGAGAAGCCTGAATGTACAAATTGAAGCCTCTTCAAGTTTTGTACAACTTCAAAGCCTTGAATTCACTCAAAGATAAAGTACTCTTTGATAGAATAATCTTTTGCCCAAGGGGTGTCTGGGGCTGTCGCAGTACACAGCACTCGTAATCTATGATTTAAGTGAAGCAAACTAAATTGCTGTCAGTTCTTCTGACCCAAGAAGTTGACATCTGTAAGCCAATGCTAAGACTGCCTTCAAGCTTTGTACCAGGCTAAAACTGTCTTCATGTGGTACTACCTAAACATTCCTCAGCTGTTGTCTGGTCATGGTAGTTTAATGACAAGTCCACATACAGTATGCTACTAGTAATTATTAGATGGCTTAGTAGGTATCTGCACCTGGAGACAAGTATTTCCATTTTCTGGTCTTAATATCTGCTTGGAGATCACTGGCATGTTTAACTTCATCTTCATTTTGAGGTACTTGGATTTTATTTCCATAAACTCAAACTAATAGCTTCACACCTATAAAGATTAGATGGATCTGCTGTTAAAGCTTATCCCTTTTCTTTATTAAACAAATAGCTGTATTTGGCATGCCGTTTTCTAGCCTTGGCACAAAAGCTGCTTATGATCACTGTAGTACTTGTAAAGATAGACATCTTCCCTACTTCGTAACAGTAAATGAGCTGCAGTTTGTTCCTTTGGGAGAACTAGGATGTCTGTCTCCACTTGCAGGCTCCTGCAGTGTGTGGTGTTATCACGGGACCTTAGTGTAGATGGACTCTAATAGGAGTCTGCTCTTAAGGAAATTGTCTTACAGGGCTTCTGATTAAAGTATGTTTATGCTGCTTAGCCTTATAGTAAAGCAAGGCCAAGCCATTGTCTACTGGCATCTAGCAAAAGGAGTATATTTGACCTTGTTACAGCATGGGAGAGTGATTACAGTAAAGCTGTTTCCTGATTACTGAACACTGGCTTTCTTATTTTGACAGATGTGAAAAAGGAGTTATGTCACTAGTTAATGTAAGGAACTGCATTCGTTTCTATCAGACTGCTGAGGAGCTGAATGCTAGCACTCTTCTGAACTATTGTGCTGAGATTATTGCTAGTCACTGGGTAAGTACTGTCAGAAGGAAGCAAGAGGAAAAATGCTTGCAGAGTATAGGAACTTAATCAGTAGAATTTTGCTTAACTTGCTGTACTGTCTAACCTCTGGAGTATCTGTTGGTACGCTAGCATTCAAGCATTCTAGTTGGGATGGGGATTACAGGGATTCCTGATGACTTTCAGTGACTAAGGTGACCTATTCTGCTGACCCTTATATGTTTGCAAAGAGCAACAGTCTTGATAAAAAGTTGTCAAATCTGCCTGCCCTCCCCCTCTGGTGTGAGTGAAGGGGCTTCTTATGAGGCAGGAATGACTTTTCCCTTCCCGTCTGTCTCAGTTATCTTTATAATATGTGCTTTAGACGCTATGTGTTATTTGATATTCTCTATAATACTAATTCATAATTATGTTTGGAACAAAGCACATTAAATGGCTCCTTCTCTAAGATTTTTTTGTTATCTTTAGAGGTTATGTCCATTGTTTATCTTGGTGTGAATATCTTGACTGGGGGGAAGTAGCTTGCAGCCTGAAGAGTTGTTCTGTTCATTGGAAATACTTCACTGTAAGAAGTGTCTTACTTTCCTAAACGTGAGCCAGACCAAAGGGACTGTGTTCTAGTAAGCAAGAGGGTTTATCAAATCTGAACTCTGAACTGTTTAGAAGTTCATCCATAGTTGGTCTCTGTCTATACAGATCACAAATCCCGGGCCTGTTTTTACTTCTAAAAATAATCTAGGGAAGCCAGGGTAGAGTTTATCTTCTGTGATGGAGGGAGTGACAAGGAGTCTTGCAACTGACTTGGAAGTTTCATTTGCTCTGATCTGTTATTTTGAGGAGAGTTCGATTAACTGTGTAATGGATTAGCCTTTAAAATAAGACTTGTCAACAGCAGACTAGTGTGTGAGGATTTAGGTTATTCTAAATCCAAAATGCATCATCCAGATGTGGATGTTTGTTTGGCTAATGCCAAAGCAGAGGGGAGTGCTTTGATCTGTGAATATATTAAAAAAAATTCTTGTATCTGAACCTGCAGGTCTGCCATTTTAACTTTTTCCTGCTTCTGGCTCCTAACTTCTGACACTGGGTTCTATCTGGAAATGAGGTTGTTTCTGTTTAGTCAAATGAGCACTAACTCAAACATAAGGTCTTTATACTTCTAAGCTTCTGTTTACTTTTATTCAGAGTTTTTCAAAGTTCTGTGGAGTTGTCAGTCTTCGGTAGTCATAGGCCTTTTTATTGGAAAACTCTAATCTGTGATTTAAGTCCAGATAAAGAATTAGTTTTAGAGAGTAGATATTAATCTACTGTAATGTTTGGTGAAATGCTAGTTTTCCATGTCTGTAGACAAAAGGAAAGAAAAATTTTACTAACTGATCTTGAAACTAAAATGTAAGATGTAAAACCTCCTGAGTGTTTCTTCCTAGTCTTACAAGGCTATCTTGGATTGTTCCTGCTTGTTGTGATCTTATCAAAATGGAGCTTTTAACCGAAGTTGTTTTGTGAACTTCATAATTGCATTGTGCAATGCCTTGTTTATAAATAAAATAGGAGTATTGCTTACCCTTTTCTTTTTTATTGCTTCTAGGATGACTTGCGTAAAGAAGACTTCAGTAGCATGAGTGCTCAGTTATTGTATAAAATGTTCAAGTCAAAGACAGAATATCCTTTACATAAGGCTATTAAAGTTGAGAGAGAAGATGTAGTCTTTTTGTATCTTATTGAAATGGATTCACAGGTATAGTGAGACTGACTTGATCTGTCTTCTAGAATTTGGTATTTCAAATAACTAGTTTCTAACTACCAGTCTGAACCTTGTTATTGATTTTTGTCACTAATTCTTATTTGCTTGTTTATCATTGCCATAGCTACTTCTATGTATGTAATGGAGGTCTAGTGGTAAAGGCTTCATAAAGACATAATTAAAAGTGTTATGAATTACTTCGGGAAACATCTTGCATGCAACAGATTGTAGCTAATAAAATCCGATACTTGATATTGCTATGCACATTTAAAGTTGAATGGTATTATAGTCAACTTGGCTGCTTCATGGCAGTTAAGTAAGCATCATTTCTTTGAACAAATGCTTTTCCTCTTCTGTTGAATGTTTGAAGTAACAGATGTTTGTTCTGTTTGGATGAACACTCTAAACAACTAGCAAATAAGTTGTCCCCCAACAAAGGGGAAGGAAGAATTATTCAAGTATTAATTATCGAGAATTACTCAATTAGTCCTTTAAGATGCCTCAAATCCTAATTGGAAGCTGGGACTGTAGCAGTAGTTAGCACCCTTAAGTGCTAATCCAGTTGGGATTTGAGGTATCTCAGAGGAATAATTGAATAATTCTTCCTAGTACTGTGTTGAATATGCCTATATAGGCAGCATCTTTTAAGAGTGTACTAGTCTTGCTTCCTGTGAGTTAAACAAGGCTTGCAAACAGAACGCCGGCTTTCTCATTGAACCGCCCTCTGTTCATGTGGTGATGCTCGTCTTCTCATTGTTTTCCTGTGTAAGATGCACTTACCTAAACGGAACATTAGCATTTTGCGTTAGAGCTGAAGGTCTAACATTGTGGTAGTTGGAACAAGCTGTTAAAATGTTGTGTTGGGGCGGTGAACATACCTCTGACTAATGTTAATTGACTGAATTTGTGTTGTAGCTTCCTGGGAAGCTCAATGAATTGGATCACAATGGAGATCTTGCTTTGGATCTAGCCCTCGCCCAAAGATTGGAGAGTATTGCAACTACACTGGTCAACTACAAGGCTGACGTAGATAGGGCAGACAAGAGGGGCTGGAGTCTATTACATAAAGCCATCCAAAGAGGTAAGTAAATAGGGTATGAAGCCTTGTTAACTTGCAGTTGTTCCCAGTGTGGAATATATTCCAAAGTCTATTCCTGTGTCACTCTGTAGTTGACACTCCAGTTAGAAAATTGTAGTCAAGGATGAACTTTGTCCTATTTCTTTTTTTAAACTTAAAACCAAACAAACTCTTATTTGGGATCTGAAAGCTAGCCTGCTGGCTGGTGAACTAAACTTATACCACATGATGTCCAGAAACAATCTGGTAGAGTATTGTCTGCTAAAGGAAGAAACGTAGGGAGATCCTGAGAATATTCTAATTTGACAACACAATGTCTTTCTGACAAATAGTTGAATCAAGCATGACAGCCTAGTCACAAATAAAGAGGAAGCCTTTTTCTAGACCTGGGTTGAATGCAGCATATGCTCCTTTGTGATTATGGTTAACAGCAAGGGTCCTTATTATTGGACACCAGTTTTAGGGGAGGAAGAACTGGCTAGAAGATAAGGAGCAGGTGGAGGTGTTTCTATGCCAGTCTGAATATCTTCAAAGCTCTGGTGAATAGTAGCATAGTTATGATAGTGGAGTCTGAGTACAACTACATGATTATCTTGAGCTGTTCTTCACGTTAGAGTGAAAATGCATCTTATGAGACCTGGAGCACAATAGGGCCTGGTTGCTGTGGCCACAGGACTGTGAAGGCTTTGGAGCAGCAGCATCTTGGCCTATGGCCAAAGTCTGATAAAAATCTGCAGTGAGTGCCTCATGCTACTAGTTGCCTGCAGTGATATCTTTGGCAGCTCTGTTCCAGAAAGCCAAGTGCAACAGGAACCTTACCTGTCACCAGACCTCATGGGTATTGTAGTGCTACAAATTAAAAGCATAAGTTTATTTTTAACAGCAAGGTCTTTTGGACTCTTTGAAGTAGTTTAAGTTTTGTGAGCTCAAAATACAGCTCCCGACTTCTTCCTTTAATCTCCTGCATATCTAAACAGGGTAATGCTGGTGTCTGATCCTGTGAATGAAACTTCAGCAGCAGGAGTAGGAGACCTTCTAGGCATAGGTCAGTGTTGTGATGGCTGCAGCCCTATAAAGCACTAGAAAGATTGCAGCAGGCCGCTCTTCAAACTTAATACTAGCATTTGTCCTCTAGTTCTAATGTCTGCTTTCAGTCTAAGCTAGAGCTCTGAGAATGAATGCTTGCTTTTCAGTAACCAAAGCTTCAGTGAATTAATCACTGTTAACAATCACATGTTCTGGAAGTGGAGCTAAAGCAAATTGTCTGAACTTGCCACATGATTCTTACTTCTAATGATCACTGGAGAGTGGGGGAATGTCAGATACGGAAATCAGAAAATGGGATTTTGGTTTTTGCTGGCAGAGATAATACAGCAATCTGTATTGCTTATACAGGCGAACAGTTTTCGTTGTTCTCCAGTCTCTTGCATTCAGGACAAGCAACTTGTGAATATGTCTATTCAAAGTAGTCTTTGGAGTAAAGCGAATTAGTATTATCCTGAAGTCATTCTCTGCATCTTGGTGTTTCAAGTCCAAGGTTTCATGTACTGAAGTGGGCCTAAGTTCTGACCTCTGAGAAGCTCTCAAGAGGGAGTTCTTAGGAGTGCCATGCATGGTGGGTCCTAACTGTAGACGGCCTTACCCTATCTATAATGGGGCCTAAACTTTCAAGAGCAAAGGCTGTGTTACTGCTTGTTTATGTAGCAATACTGAACAGATGATGACTAACTTCAACTACACACTTTTGACTGATGCCCTGGCATAGTATCTTTTGTTCAAAAACTACTTGTATGTTTTGTCTCACAACTTGTCCAATTGTGCATTAAAGCAGCAGTGGATTTGTCTTGATAGAGAAACTAGCAAACTCCGTATCACCATAACAGATAAACTAGCGTGTGAACTTGTCACATGTAACCTCCAGGCAAAACACTTTTTCCAAGTGGATTGTTATGAAATATTTTAATCCTGACTTTGCAGTGAAGTGTTCTTGAAGTTACCTATTTCTAAGGCATTCTACGAGCAGACACTTTTATTGGAATGATTGTATGGAATAGAGAGAAATCATGTGTATCCATTTTCTGGACTTGTATAAAGCATATAGGGTTCCAGTGTATCCATAAATAACCTTATTTTGTTTCACAAAAGGAGATAAATTTGCTGCAAACTTTCTCATTAAAAATGGTGCCCGTGTGAATGCTGCTACACTGGGAGACCAGGAGACTCCTCTGCACCTTGTGGCATCGTACAGCCCCAAGAAGCATTTGCCAGATGTCATGGCAGAGATGGCACAGATAGCAGAGTCCCTCCTACAGGCAGGAGCCAATCCAAATATGCAAGACAACAAAGGAAGGTAAATAGTGGGTGAAGGAAAATCTGCTACCAGTTAAACAGATAATACTGTAGTGATTGCAGCCCACTAAGAACCTGCTCAGGTCTGTCAGCAAAGCACAGGTGATACTGGAAGCAGGAAAGGTGTATTCATTAATCCAGTTTGAGACCTGTGGGTAGCATTCAAAGCGGAAAGCTGTGCAGGCTGAATGGTACCTTGTCATGACTAATTAAGCATAGCCCAGCTATAGAAAACTGGGGTGAGTTGATTGTGTTGGAACACATGGCACACAATTAATTTGCCTTTATGGAATCACTGAACAGTAGAGCAAGCGAATTAAGATGACAAATAGTATTCCAGAAAGGTACTTCTCTCTGAAGCTGTTAGTGAAACTGAAATTATCTGAAAGAGCCAGTATCTGCAGTGTGTTTATCTGAAGTGTAGGGTCTGTAAACTGCTTTGCAGGTTAGGTTGGGATGGCAAACAAGTACATAAAATGATATAGAAAACTTGGAGTATACCAGCTACTTAGTTCCGATAGGTCAAGCTCTTGTGCTTTTTCCTTAAAGTTAGCTCTTACATTAGTGTAAAGGGTTGCTTACTACTAAATTAATTAGAATCATGTCCACTAAAAGGGTAGATTGCTCTTTCTGTCAAGATGTGCTTGTGCCCTTCTGAAAGCAGAGACGAAAGTTAACCCCATAAATCCGTAGGGGCATGTTGGTGACCATGGACAAAATCTTAAGTGTCTCACTTATTTCTGAGGTAACTGTACTTTGCTCCAATTGCAGGACACCATTACATGTGTCAATTGTGGTCAGGAATGAACCTGTATTCAGTCAGCTTCTCCAGTGCAAACAGTAAGTCTTGCTTGAATGTAAAATACACTGAGGTTACCTTGTACTATGAAGATAGGAAAACAGGTTTAACAACTCTTCTGTGCCTTTTCGCCTTATCATAAGACTAACAATAGGCTTGGGATGCAAAAGTGTAAAGACTTTGCATAACTTAAGATGCCAGAACAATGCCAGAAGCCAAGTAGGTTTTTGCCCTACTGTAAAGAGGAAGCAAACTGCATCTCCATGTTTTTTCAAAGACGGCTAGGTGAAATAATGTAGCAATAACTTCGTTTGTAGTGGAGCTAAAAGGAGTAATAAGACTCTTAAAATGTCTAAATACGTTCTTGAGTTCAACTTGGGTTCTGCTTAAAGATAATACAGGTGACTTCTTAGGGTGATGCAGCAGAATACTTCATTTGACTTGGTTTCTTTGTAGTTGAATTTGCTGTTCTTGAACACAATTTACTCAAATACAAGAGGATTTGCCTCTTTGTTACATTTAGTGGGAGCCCAAATCTACCAGGGCCTTTCTTCTCCTAGGAGCAATGAGCTTAAATCTATAGTCCTGCTTGTTTCAGAGTATTCACAAATTCTCTGAAGTAACTGGAGCTACAGTAGGCTTCTTGGCAAGCAAAGTTGTCAGTGAGGCATTAGATAAACTAGTACAGCTGTTCAGACACTTGAAACTTAAGCTGCATTGGGGACCACTTTTTAAGGTATAAATTGGGGAACATTAACTCTTATTTTTAGACTAGACTTGGAGCTGAAGGATCATGAAGGAAGCACAGCTCTGTGGCTTGCAGTTCAGTATATCACTGTATCGTCCGATCAGTCTGTAAACCCTTTTGAGGATGCCCCTGTTGTAAATGGAACCTCATTTGGTGAGAACAGTTTTGCAGCAAGGCTGATCCAGCGAGGCAGCAATACAGATGCTCCAGACACAGTAACAGGTAAAACAGAGGTTTGTATTTCTGTGTAGGTGGAAGGCTTGTAAGTTAATTACTTAATGCTAACTGCACTCTGAGGAGCTGAATGAGGTTTCAACAGCATTTGCTACGTAAGAAATGGTAGGTGGTAGTGGCTTTACCCAGAGCTGGAACACTGACAGGTCCCAATCTGAGCTTGACTTGCAGGAAGTGACAGAAAATCTGGACTCCTTGCCAGGTCCTAACATCCTCTTTACAGTTTCAAAATGTGTAATTGCTAAAGGGTAGCGCATATGACAGTCCAGCATTGCAAGGGGACTACTAGTAGGTAGGATTTTCCTTGTTGGCTTCAAATTTTAATGTTGTAAGGTAGCGGCGAAGGTGCTAGCACACTTGTTAGTATCTAAGTGCGGTTGGAATAGCACTCTAATGGTGTTCATGGTTTTTCTTTAGGAAACTGCTTGCTTCAAAGAGCAGCTGGTGCAGGAAATGAGGCAGCTTCTCTCTTCCTAGCAACTCATGGAGCAAAAGTCAACCACCAAAACAAATGGGTAAAAGCAGAAACCTACAGACTGTAGTCTGAAAGTTTCCTTATTTCCCTTCAGAAATAAGGTAGCAGAGATCTCTCACTGCTAACCATAGCTTAAAGCAAGTTGGAATATCTGCTGAGCCTTTTGCATGTTTTCAGATACTTACTAGTGATCAGACAACTGTTGCATTCTCATGGCACTATTCTTGAGGATCACCGGTTGCCAACACGCTTTTAACACTTCCCTCAGTGTCTGTTGTAATAAAGTCCTTAATATAGCCTAACTCAATGTGGTTTGAAAGTCCTAAGGAGCTTCAACTACTAGGACTTAAGCTCTTCACACCATTCTTGTGGGCGTAGTAGTTTAAAAGCTACTTCTCTTCTGGGTTTCATGTCTCAAGCTGTTACCCTCTTTATTAAAGGGAGAAACACCACTGCATACTGCCTGTAGGCACGGCCTAGCAAACCTGACAGCGGAACTTCTGCAACAAGGAGCCAATCCAAACATCCAGACGGCAGAAGCAGTGCTTGGTCAGAAGGATGCATCTTCTCCAACAGCAGAAAATGTTTATCTGCAAACTCCCCTTCACATGGCTATTGCTTACAATCACCCAGATGTGGTGTCAGTCATCTTGGAACAAAAAGGTAGGTTTTTTCTGGTTCAGACTGTATTGATGCTGTAGTGGATTGGTGTGTCAAGATGGCATCTAAACTGTGTTTTGACAAACTACTAATAAAGCATGTCCTCTGTAAACATTGTTTAAGTAGAGCAATTAGTAAGACTTAAACTCAAACTATCTGTTTGGTAAGACTAGAAAATTAATTTGCCCATAAATCTTTTAAGATCTCCGCTGTAGATGATGGACTTGAACACTTAGCCCCAGGTTGTATTTCAGCTGTACAACTGAGATTCCTTTTCTCTCCCCGTCAAAGCATTTGGTTTCATGCTGGAATCAAATATGGACAAAGATTTCTGCCTCCCTCAACTCTTTCAGTAAGAGGATTTTGTACAGAGTAATGCTGGTGTTGTAGTCAAGTTGAGACTTAAGTACTGAAATACTAGCAGAAGAGAGTTTATTAAATGCTACTAGTTCAGCTTCTCCTTTCCAGCAGCAGGAAGGGAGTTTGACAGCTGAAGCAAGGCCTATTTTGTCTCCTACTATAAGTGGGATTTAGAGGGAGTAGGTGAATTGGGGAGAATATCCTCCATCCCAGAGAGCTGAGAAGGAGGGATGCTGCCACCATCTTGCAGTACAGCCTCCACTCTTCATTCTCAGAACGTTGTATACGCCACTCTATCTGGAAATGGAGGTAGAAAGGGGTCAGGTTAAGCCTCTTAGCTAGAAAGTTGAAATTTTTTTTTTAGTATAAGTATTAAGATTAGGTAGTAGTGGCAATACTACCTGAATCCTAAGCAGTATCACATCTGGGAAACTGAAGGTACGATGCTTGGATCTTTCAAACTGACTGCTAAAGGAACAGCCCACTTCAAAATGTGACATTGCTACTCCTGGAGCTTTCAATGTGCAACTGCAGGTCAAGTACAAGAATGCTCTAACTCCTTATGCTTTTTTTTCTAGCTAACGCTCTTCATGCTACCAACAACTTGCAAATTATTCCTGACTTTAGTCTAAAGGACTCAAGAGATCAGACTGTGCTGGGATTGGCTCTTTGGACAGGTATGTGCCTTCAAAACAAGATGAGAACTTACAAAGGTATGGAAGCTATGATGTGGATAAGATTTTTAGGACAAAACAGCAGGTGTGTCTTCATATCCTGGCTTGTGCTGCTAGTGAGAAGCTGTCAAGGAGAGCTTTAGATGATTCTTCAGCTTCTAATACTGAATGTTCACATCTGACTTACTGATAGATTTCTAGCCCTACAGCTTCCCTTGTTCACTAGCAGGTAGCCTGGAGCCTCTTTCCCACAATGATACTGCAGTTCTGTGGAATTGTTCCACTGTGAACTCCCTGGTAGTCTTCATATCAGATCACCATATTGTCTGTTCATGGTTAACTCTGTTCTAGATGCTGGTTAATACGGTAATGCTGACCTTCACAAAGGGAAGGTGAGCTACTTTAAGTAGCTGTTAAGGGGAACGGATCTTGAAATAGTGATTCAGAAGATGCTTTCTTGTCTGAAATGTGGAGGCAAATGGTTTGTGGAAAACTACATATTTTTGTCTGCAGCGAAGTGACTTTTCAACAGTATCAAGACATCATCAAAAGAAAGAGGTGGTGTGGTCACTACTGAATCAATTTAAGTATGGTCCTACTGAGCTGGAAACAGCAGCTGTATGGGAGATGGCTACTCATGCTCTAGACTTAAGAGATGAGGCAGAATGCTTAGTGATGTTGCTCTGTACAGGAGTGCTAGATGTCATCCATATGTAAGAAACATCTTTACTGTCCAGGCTTTTCACTTTCCTTTCCAATGAAAGAAACCTTCCTCCCTGCCATTGCCCTTATCTGCTTCTGAGAGAAGGAGGAGGAACTAAACATCTAACACAGTAATATTCAAGGGAATAGCTTATGAATGTAGTACCAAAGTTAGTATGTTTTTTGGACAAAAGTCTGAAGTGATATGGAGGATTAGGCTAGGTATGGTTAAGGAGGACTTTACTACATTTAGGTTGGCAGAACTAATGGGAAAGCTGCTGTATACCAGACCATGTTTGGTGTCTTTAAGCAAAACCAAAAGGACTCAGTAATCAATATTCAGTAAGTCTGCAAATGAATATTCAAGCTGGGTAGAGTCATGAGTTGGTTTAGCTCATGTATGTAAATTTTAATAGGCTCTAGCATTCATTCAGTGCATCTCTTACTTTAATTACTAAAAATTGAAAGCTTGAAGCTTTATTTATTAATCTTCAGTGTGTCTTTTATAGAACTGAAGGTAGAATACTAATGAGCTTTAACTCTTTAGGTATGCATACAATAGCAGCTCAGCTGCTTGGATCTGGAGCGTCCATCAATGACACAATGTCAGACGGACAGACTCTACTACATATGGCAATACAGAGACAAGATAGTAAGAGTGCACTCTTTTTACTGGAACATCAGGCAGATATAAATGTCAGGTAAGATCTTAACTGATACAACGCTCAACTGCGTATGTATTTAGGAGTGGGTAGTGATGACTGCCTTTATATAACGGATTGAAGTTGGTTTCAAATCATGATTTGTGCATAGTTATGCATTTGCTTTTTATGGCACTAGTTATGGCTGAGGGATTACATATGTGAACTTGGACCTACATATAGCTCCATTGGTCAGTACCTCCTCTTGAGGCTGCAGGGGGAGGTGCCACTTAATTCTAGGCAGAACAGAATCCTTTGTAACAGACTCTCAAGTCCTAGAGACGTGGTACTGAACTTCTATAGTCTCATCTATTTGCTAGCTTGTTGGAGCTGCATGTTTTCTTAATTAGATGTAGCTCCGTGTTTTCTACCATCTGAACTAATTAGATACAGCTCCAGCAATAAGATTCCGATAGAACTTGCCTCCTGAGTATCTCCTAGACAAGTTGATATTAGGCTGAACAAAACATTTATCTGCTTACATGACTGACAGGCTGTCTTTGAAATTTGGTGAGCTGTACTGTAATGAATGTCACGGGAACAAACTGCCTAATACTGCTGTTCTAACTTCAGTTTTTTAACAGTTGGTATTTCTGACTGTTGCTTGTATTGTTACCACAGTGCAGACAAAGCTGTTCGCTTCTCTGGCAGTAGGCTTGCTCTGAAGGAACTCTGTTCAAATAATGGCTGCACTTAAGGAAATGACAGTGTCTCGGAGCTAAGAACACTAACAAGCTTTTCAAACTTCAAAAATCAGTTACTTGCTGCTAAAGTGGGGGGGAAAGGAAGGTAAACTACATAGCTGTGATGAAAAACTAATATGGTGCATTTGCTTGGCTGTAGAGATATGGTCTTACACAGCAAAAATACACACATGAGGAGATAATTCTTGGCTTTGCCAATAAACTACTGTAACACGAGGCCTAACTTTATAATGCAGTAGTAACACACTTCAAACTGTACCTATTACAGAACACAGGATGGAGAGACTGCCTTACAGCTAGCTATAAAAAACCAGCTCCCTCTTGTGGTTGATGCTATTTGTACCAGGGGAGCAGACATGTCTGTGCCAGATGAAAAAGGAAATCCTCCTTTATGGCTTGCCTTAGAAAATAACCTGGAAGATATTGCATCAACTCTGGTAAGACTGTCAATTGACTTAATTTGGTCTCACTTTTGTGCATCTTGCTAGCAACAAAGGGCTCATCAGCAAAAACAAACTCAATGCATGAAAAGAACAGAGTGTACTATACCACTGTCTAATTTCTAGAGGTTTTTCTTCACCAGAAGTTCCTTTTTCTTGGGAAATCTTCTAGAAATCTTCTATAAACACTGTAGTCTGCATAGTCAAATAACTTGCAGCCACTGTAATAAAAATATAGAATATGCTATCTGGATTTCTGATTCCGGAAGGAGTAAGGATCTACTAAAAACATCAGTCTGTAGCATACCAGATGTGTGTAATGATAGGCTTCCTGAATAAAACTGAACACTTATATGTATGCTTTAGAGTATGTGCTGGTTTTTATTAAATCTTAAAGTTCCATCAAGAAGGCCTTTAAAGGCTTATATTTACTTCTAAGACTATTTACTTTCAGGCATAGGTGATCCAGCAGGAGACTTCTTAGCAGACATAAGTAGACCTCCTCATGTCTCCTTTATAAGGAAGTTACTTGAAAGCTTTGTCTCTGATATCCAGTTGTTGTCTGCTAGCGACAACTATTTAAAAGCTGTGCTGATGAGCTGAGAAATACGTCTTGTAACTGAACTTGACAATTTGTGCTGGTATTGGATAAGAATCTTCATGGAGTCAGCACTGAAACTACTCATGTATAAACCTTGTAAATAGTTTACAAAGTGGAGTGGAAACAATTCTTATTCAGTGCCACATTGCTTGAGTAAGTAGTTCTGTAGTAGAAGAATACAAATATTAGAAATACAGCTCCTGGGAAAAAACTCTCTGTCCAGCTGAATGTATAGGAAAGCAAGTAAATGGGTCAGATCTTCAAAGGCAATGTCTGCTGATGCTATTTGACTCGCTTTAGGTGCTTGTTATTGCTGAAAGTGAAGTAACTGTTACCCAGACTGGCTTAAGACCTGTCTATGCAGGGTATATGAGTCAATATCTGAATTGTCAGTAAATGCTACCTAATTAAGCATTGCATAGTAGACCAATAAAATATTGGTCTGGAAGACATTAAATGAGCTTCCTGAAATTCAATGACTGTCACAAGAATAGATAAGGCATCTCAAATTCTACCTCTAAAGGATAATGTTTCAGAAGCATTAGTCAAGGACTATATAAAGTAGTAGGAGCCTGCTGGAGACATAAAAAAAAAAACTTCACTGCCTCATTGTGCTTCTCCTTCTAGGTTAGGCATGGCTGTGATTCAACCTGTTGGGCGTCGGGACCAAGTGGCTGCTTACAAACTCTTCTTCATAGAGCTATTGATGAAAACAGTGAACAAACAGCATGCTTTCTTATTCGCAGGTCAGACCCCCTTCTAAAATACAAACCTTCTAATGTGCACATACATATTTTCCTGGCATAAATTAATTGAATGCTATTTTGAGCCAGTAACAGGTATGTGCTTCATTAGACTTTTGGTGGGTGGATGGCACTTACGGAAGTCTTGACTAATCTTAAAGACACATTCTGTTATCTATATTGGCATCATGTTCTTGACGACAGGAGTCAAAGTAAAACCAGGAACTTGTGCTTATGTAGAATGTGTCAGCAGTTGCTGGGTCAGCTCTTGCAAACTTTTTTCCTGACCCTTGTTTGGAACAGTTTAAGTCTGGATTAAATGTAATAGATCGACCGTATTATGTTTGTTTTAGTGGTTGTGATGTGAATAGTCCCAGAAAGCCAGGCCCGAATGGAGAAGGAGAAGAGGAAGCTCATGATGGACAGACACCCCTACACTTGGCAGCCTGCTGGGGACTAGAAGAGGTGATCCAGTGCCTTTTGGAGTTTGGTGCCAATGTCAATGCTCAGGTATGTCGAGATATTGTACACGGTTTCTTTGAAGTTGATTCTTTGCCTCTAATGTAGTGAAAACAACTTCCCTCTTAGCTGTGTATCTTGCTTCATAGGAAGAAACATCCTTCTATTATGGCTGAGCCAATGCGATGATGGGCTGCAGTTCTAGTTTCTTTCCTGTCCCTTGTTACCAGATCTAGTGCTTATCTGCCCATATGATGGGTTAATTCAGGAAGCTATACTGAAGGAAAACAATGATACAGAAAACTCCTTGCAGTGTTAGTTTCCTTATGTAATGATTGGAATTCAACTCTTCTGTCCCTAGTGTGAATTAAAGGCAGGAGCAGGGCTGTATTCTGCTGCAATTAATCATTAGATCAGCTATAGTGTGAACTCCAGAATACTCTACTCTGTTGGTATGTTTGGGAAGTATTTTCTGTTACTGAGTAAACTGAGGTGATGTAACTATGAATTACACTACTTTTTTGATTACACAGTAATCCTTAAACAGAAACTTGACAGATAGCAACAAAAGAAATGAATGCATAACGTTTCTAGGTCCCGATGCTATTAAAAATGACATCAAGATGAGTGACAGAACACACAGTCACAAAGCAACTGTGGCTGTAAACTGCTGCTTGATTCAAAATTATTTGAATTTGCTAGACTTGAATATACTGTTTGCATAACAAACATGCCTGATGCTGTTATATTTTCAGTGAGGGAAGTTCCAAGTGTTTAGCTTCCAGAAAACTTAGCACTAGTGCCTGAGAGTCAACCTAGGGAAGTATCTGCAGTGCTGAATCTATGGAAATGATACTTCAGGTTTGCATACTGTACGTCGTTGTTCCAGATAAAAACTGAATTCTACAAATTGTTAATACTATGAAGTATTAATATCAAATACCTCAAACTAATATTAGTTTGAAAGCATTCTCTTGGAAGACTATGGTCTTGAATGCCCATCTCTGCCCCCAAAATGTCTGACTACATGGGAAATGTTACCCTGAGATACTTAAATGGCAGTATAGCACAGGATTGAGGTCAACCTATTTGGAGAAACAAATACCAATTTGCTTCACTTACACTGTGGATTTGAGCTCCCACTGCAACTGTTTGGTGTCCCAGCCAAAGGCAGCTGGGTATGTCACAGAACTAAACTAATAAGCTTCCTCTACTTTTCAGAGTTAGGGAGGGATTTGTGTATTACTGAATCTTCAGATAACAAACTTCCTGGTTTCTTTCTAGGATGCAGAGGGAAGAACTCCAATCCATGTTGCCATTAGCAACCAACATAATGTTATCATTCAGCTTATGATTTCACATCCAGATATTAAGCTAAATGTACGTGACAGGCAAGGAATGACTCCTTTTGCATGTGCTATGACGTATAAAAATAACAAAGCAGCTGAAGCAATTTTGAAGAGGGAACCAGGAGCTGCTGAACAGGTAAGTTGGGAGTATTCAAAGCATGCTGGTGGTTTTACTGCACTAGTCTGTGGTAACAGGTGTTCCACAAGCAAATTCTGCTTTATCCTTTTGTGGCTTTACATGCAATGATGTTTGCCAGGTGCCAGTTTTCTGTAGCAGGATTTATTAGGAAACCGTAGGTGTGTACACGCTGTGTGTGAGTAAGAACATCAAGGGTTACTGTCTCATCAAACCTTATCTCATTTTGTCAGTACTAAATTGAGGAACAGGTATATGTGTATATATAAGGAGAAAGTTCTAACTCTACTCTTGTCTTGTGCTGGACTAGTACAAAAATAATCTATTACCTACCTTTCCTAAAACTATCCAAAATAGAAACCCTGACCTAAAATAACTGAACAATAGATGTTATGCTGCACTGCTGAACTATAAAACCTCCAACTGTATCTTCAGGCTTCTGGTGTGACACTTCAGGCAGCTGTTCAGGAGTTTCTTCCTACTCTATGTAAGTTTAATTACTAGTAAAGTATTTGAGTGCTTAGTGAGCTCTTGTAATATATGTAAAACATGATGACAAATACAGCTGGTTCTAAATACGCTTTAACATCGGCTTCAAAGCAAAGATGAATAACAACATGCACTTGGTATTAAGCCAAAAAATGAATACATTTTGCATCAGTGTGGCAGGATTGCATGTTGCTTCCTTCTCAGGTGTTAACTGCCAGATTGACTCAAGTTTGTTTCATTTAACTGAGTTTATCATTAACTGCTGCTCAGTACTTACTACAACAGCTGTTAACCTTTTGTCTGTCATAATACTCTCCAGTGTGTGGTCAAGAAATGACAAGGTTATAAAGTAGAAATAAAATAGTCTGAAGCAGACTAGAGTGAGCAGTTGCAGCTGATAATTTCTCAGTTCAGTTTATTTGATAGTCACATCTATCAAATAAGTCTCTAATGTCAAGCAGTGAAAGGAACAAGGCTCTACAGTTCACCTCAAGTAGAGGGAGCAAGTACCTCTTGGTGAAAATATGTCCTATTACATAACAATTCGCTGTTCTATAGAAATAAAGGATTTCATTTCACGTGCCCTTTCTGCTACAGGTTGATAATAAAGGTCGGAATTTCCTACATGTAGCTGTTCAGAACTCGGACATTGAGAGTGTCCTGTTCCTGATAAGTGTACAGGCTAATGTAAACTCCCGGGTCCAGGATGCCTCCAAACTAACACCTCTCCACCTGGCTGTACAAGCTGGCTCAGAGATCATTGTGCGTAATCTGGTATGTACTGGAGAGTCATTTTTCCTCTGCTTTAAAATGCACATTCTGCCTTAATGCACATTGCCTGTGGGCTGGAAAAGTCAGCTGATGGTGACACCACTTCTTCTGAAACAGAACTCAGACTTGCATAAAGTTCTTCTAGCTTGTGCTGTTAGCTGAGCTGCATCAGTAGCTTTTGTATGAGCATGTTTGATTTGGAGCAATCACTAGGTAGCGTGGCTTACTTTACCTTACCTTGCACTTTCTGCACATTTGAACATGAACACAAGTTGCAGCAGCTCTGTAATGATAGCATTTTATATATGCTGGAGGCATAGAAGTATCTCTGTTCAGTGGAGTCTTGTGTGCTTCATTTGCAGAAATAAATTGTTGGCTAATAGCCCTGAAAACATCTTTGAACATATTCCTTCTTGCATCTTGACAGCTGCTTGCAGGAGCCCAGGTGAATGAACTGACTAAGCATCGTCAGACTGCCCTTCACTTAGCAGCCCAGCAAGATTTGCCCACAATTTGTTCAGTCCTTCTGGAGAATGGAGTAGACTTTGCAGCTGTAGATGAAAATGGAAATAATGGTAAGCTGCTGAAGTTCTACAAGTAGATGTAAGCACGTCAGTAGGTCTGTTAATGATATCTCCTAGTGGTAGAGATAGTCCACTGAATGGACTTACTCTTCAAAGGTAAACAAGAATGAAAGTCCAAGAAATCAAAGCTGGTGGAAGGAGCTTTGGAAAGGGAAGGTGGGGGAAATGGAAGGGGGTGCTTAATTTTATCAGGCTGTAATTATTGCTGACATTAACTGCTTCAGATTCTTGAAGCTTCTCTTCTATTTTTCAGCTCTTCATCTGGCAGTGATGCATGGCCGTCTAAACAATATCCGGGTCCTCCTCACAGAGTGCAATGTAGATGCAGAAGCCTTTAATATTAGGTAATTACTATAGTCTTCACAGACTAAAAGAACCACAATCTAATTTAAAATATGTGCTGGTATGACTATATAAAAACCCCAAAGATTTGGCTTGGATTAGAGTACTTCTACAGTAATTTTACAGTGAAGTGTGCAGAGCATACTGTGCCTAAATTGTGTGGAAATTATGTATACCAAGAAAAGGAAGTTAAAGTAGGCAGTTCTGTATGATGTACTGTGTTACTTAAGTGTAGCATTGTTTAAGTCTGAACCAGATTTGAAAACAAGGAGAGTTGGGTGAGTAACTGTAGTAGCAAGCAGACTTTGATCAGGATAACCAACTCTTTTCCCCAGAGGCCAGTCACCAATGCATATTTTGGGACAATATGGGAAAGATAATGCAGCAGCCATCTGTGACCTCTTCTTGGAGTGTATGCCAGAATACCCTCTAGACAAACCTGATGCTGAAGGAAACACAGGTAGGTGAGATTCAACAGCTATTAAACTTGAAAGTCACTCAAGTTTTATTAATGGTATGTCACTTTTAAAGCTGGAATAATTGGCAGTAGTATGTTAAATACAGTAAGATGCAAACGTTACACGGAAACTTAAAAGAACTAAAGATCCCACTCTGGGCTGAGTGTAACACAAGACCTGCCACTCTGCTAGCAGGGAAGCGTCTGGCTTTTGTCTTTCAGTGCTCCTGTTGGCTTACATGAAGGGAAATGCTAACTTGTGTCGTGCAATAGTGAGAGCTGGGGCTCGTCTCGGAGTCAACAATAATCAAGGAGTCAATATCTTCAACTACCAAGTTGCTACAAAACAGCTTCTCTTCAGACTGCTGGGTAAGTACTACTCGCTGCAGTTGGAAAGTGTTTTTAGCTTATGCTTCTGAGGTACTTTGGTAGAGGAAAGAACTCTGGACCTCTGACTTAGATGACAGTAATTCCAGAGAGGCTGAACTTCTGAATATTCTACTAATTTAAATGGGGGGTAGAAATACTAATTTTTCTCATGATCAACTGAAAAGCTGCACAATGCAGACCTGTCAAATATTACTTTTTCTGGAAGTGTAGACATGGAGACTCCTGGCTGGTGTCGTAGTCTAACGTAGCTTAAAACCTGGTCGCTGGACTCGGTAGATAATGTGATGTTGATGAAAGCAACTATACATTGTCTACAAACAAGACTACTGCAAGAGCAGTCAAATCAATTATTCCAGATGCAACCTGAAACTGGAAAAAGCCTCCTTAATGTTACAGTGTACTCAAGAGGTGTCTGAGCCCGTTTTGCCTTTTCATTTTTGCCTCTAACAGATATGCTGACAAAAGAACCTCCCTGGTGTGATGGCTCCAACTGCTATGAATGCACTGCCAAATTTGGAGTCACGACAAGAAAGCATCACTGGTAATATGACACATCTTGCTGTGCTTACAGCACAGGAAACGGATTCCTTTTCCAAGTGTAGCTAGGCTTGTTCCTTCTGGTGGCTTAGGAAACCTCCGTGTTAATGTAGGCGTATAACCAGTAATCCAGCTGAAATATTCCACCCTGTCCTGGATCAGTAACTTGTGGTATGAATAAAATCATATCTTAAGCAGTTTGTGCACTTAATACTCTGATGTGTTAGAAATGACAAATCACGTCAAAGTTCCAGTAGTGTAACAGAAGATTTAGATGCCCACTTTCAGTATTGGGGCTGACTTGCTCTGAAACAGGCAAAAGATTCGGGCAGCCACTGCCAGCTTAGGTTAGGGGTGCTGTTTGTAATGTGGAAATGACTCAAGATGCTGACGTGAGTTGCCTTTTCTTAACCCGTCTGAATTTCTACAAAATATGCTGGGTTAGGTGGATGTTAAGCTAAGATTTTTCTCTTAGCCCAGTGTTCCAGAGAAACTACATATGCATCAGTTGAAGTAGTACTAGGTGACTGACTAGTATAGAAGCAGCACGTGTTTTTGGCATTAGTGTTCAATTATTACATGAGAAATATCAGAAGATACAGGAAAAATGTAGCATTTTGATTGCTACTGTACTTTTTTAGTGATACTATAATTGATAAAGAATATCAAATGGTAAAACCCTGGTGTTCACTATGAGTGAATTCACTTTTCTCCCACCCCTCTTCTATCAACAGCCGACACTGTGGACGCCTGCTCTGCCATAAGTGCTCAACAAAGGAGATTCCTATCATAAAATTTGATCTGAACAAGCCAGTTCGAGTTTGCAACATCTGCTTTGATGTCCTGACTCTGGGAGGAGTCTCCTAGTATGCTGTGGAAGTAAAGGGATTCCCAGTCAGTGCTCCTGACAGCAGCTCTGCTTAAAGCCCTCTGGATAGGGAAGAGGAGGCCTATACATGTCTTCTGCAATAGACTGAACTAATTAAGGACCCTGTTATGATATATTCTGGTATAAATGACTTTGTATGACTGTAAATGTATTGGGCTGTGATAGACTTCACTAGGAATTCAAGTGGATTGTTGAAACCAAGTGACAAAAGAATTTAGACCCTCTTCTAGTTGCAGTGAGGTATGGAAGCTAAAATTGTTAAGCTGATCTTTGAATCGACATAAAACAGGTTTGTCCTTGACATGGTGCTTTGCACTGAGCAACTCTATTAAGTCCTGTGGCTTTCAGGCTGCTTAGTAGAGATGGCATTAAGTTTCAGGGTAACCAGGTATCTTTCTTTGCTTTGTCTTAAAGATAAATGTTCCCTTTCTCTAGAGAAGATTCTTGTGAAGCTAGGCTGAGCTGTTGCAACCACTGTTCGTTTCAAGAAACTCTTAAAAAATGGGTGTAGTTCCAAGCATAGCTCAAGAACTGTGGCCTTACAACAGAAAGCTTTACAACATCTGATGCAAAGCAGTCAGAATTGCAGATCCACATCTTGATACCTCCTCAGTAAATGTCTCATTAGCTTTAGCATGTTCAAGGGAAGTGCAAGATTGTTTTAGCCAGTAAGTACTCTTGCTCATATCTGCTAGAGCTGTCAAAGTCTTTGTTGCACTCTTATTTACGTTGCTAGTCCTTCCAATTCATGAAACTCGTATAAATGAACATAACTGTGCTGAAAGGCCTAAGCATATGCTAAATGGAGAAACACTAAAACTGGTTAAGTAGTCTAACTCGCAATACAGCAATAAATGCTGAAGTGCATTATGAATCCCATGAGGGAGAGTAGCACTTTCCTTTGGTTTAAAGACCCTGGTTAACTGCTGCAGGAGAGTCGGTGCCCCTTCCAGTGTAGAATGTGCTGCACCTCTAGACATTAAGTTTGGGTCCATTTTCAGCAGGAATGCTGGTGAGTGGGAGTGTAGTTGGAGGTGTCCTATTAACATTAAGCCTCTGGCCTTGAAGGAAGGATTCTGAACTGGCAGTGTGGTGCCAGGCATTTGGATTAAGCTGCAGTATTTTAATCTAGGCTGGTCGTGCTCTATTAAACGTGCTGAATCTGTAAAAATCCAACACCACATTGTCTAGGTAAACAGGAAAGTGTTTTGCTGATAGACAAGGTCATGATTTGGTGGGCAAAGGCTTCAGTCAGAAAAAATGTGTACTTAAGCAAAACTATATGCCATGTTGAGGCTGTTTTCATCCCAAGAGATGAACCTCGTTTAGACTCAACTCAGCATTCCTCATCTCTACTCCATGAATTGGTGTGCATTTATTTAATGACTGTTATCTCCAGTGTACAATATAGACAAGTTGGACACATTGCCCTGTTTGGAATAGTGACTTGTCAGTCTTAGAGTAAGATGAGGTGATAAGCCAGACTGCTGCTCTTACGGGAGACTTGCTTGGGGTTTTTCTCAAACTTGTACAAGAAAAGGATGGGAGAGGTGTAATTGCTGACATTTGCACGATGAATTTCACATCAAGTCTCACTTGATCTGCACTTTGATCTTCCAATATGCACATATTATAACTGGAATCTCACCCTTGTAACACTAGAGAAGAATAATGGATGATAATACAAATTTGCCTCACTGTTTAATGTCTGCTGCTGTCATGTTCCAACAGAATGCCCTGGGTAACACAACTGGTCTCTGTAACACAGTTACTAATACAAGCGGTGCATCTCTGGTATGATATTCTAGGTGAATGAGGTGGAAAATAATGATGTCTGAAGCATTTAACTGCAAGCTACGGTTTGGGTTTTTTTGAGTGAAATAGATAGTGGAAAACACTGTACTTCTAGTCCATTGCTTTTTGGTATTTCAGAGTATCACTGGCTGAGGTCTCTAGCAGTAAAAGATAACAATGATGGAGAGAGAGAAAGTGCATTTGGTGAAAAGTCTTGACTGTAGCGTATCCCATGATAACATGTTGACTTCCTTCTTGGTTTGGAGCTGCGGTGCTGTGGAGTGGTAAGTGTGTGCTCGGAATACTGAAGGATAGTGGTAGAAGAGTGTTCTTCCAAGGCCACAGCCTATAGACTTCAACTTAATTGGAAAACAGCACAACATGTAATTGCTAAAGCATTTAAACTCACTTTTTCAGTGACTTCTCTGATGGAAGGGGCAAGGGAACAGGCAGCTCAGTTCTAACAGAATAAGCAACCTTTTAAACGATGAAAAATGTAGATCCTGTGAAAATTCAGCTTAACTAAATGGCAAGTTTAAAGCTGGCTAGTTACTCTTTTTAAAAGTAGAATATTAATTATAACTGCCTGAAACTCTGGGAAAGATCTGGGAAACCATACGTAATGCTCCTAGTTTGCTTTTTACAGCCAATACTGTATCAGATTTCTTACTGAAGTCTGAAAGGAAAGTTACCGTTACTGATAAACTAATGTACAGCCTGAAGTGTTCATTAAATTTAAAGGAACTAAATTCAGCAAATTTGATCACTTTAAAGTGCCTTTGAGATAGTTTCCTTCCAGCCAACTCTAAATAGCTTTCTGCCAGAGTTAAAGGGGAAAAGCTCACAACTTGAACCAAAACCCAAGTTAGTTCTCTACTAGTTCTTCAACTAAAGAGGTTGGCCCCACCAAACAACCTTCATGCACTCTGAGAGTTCAGACCAATACCAGGCAGACCTCTGAGATTTTTTGGGAGTTTTGCTGGCAATGCTCCACTGCAGGGTACAAATGCAAATGGAGGCACTTGGTAATGTAGTAATGGTCAACACATTTCTAACTCCATAAACAACTGCTCTTCCTTTTTGTAGCGTACTACAGTTGTGACCAAAAACCTCACCCCTTGTACCCCTGCTGTCTTTAAGTGGTATCTATTAACTTGAGTCTCAAGTCTGCCAAGCATTGAACAAAAGAGTAAATGGAAAACAAACCAACTTCTGTCCCTGGGAAGTGATGCTGTCAAACCAGGCTTAGGCACTTGGGGGCTGCACGGGAAGTCTGTGGTGGTTCATACTGTAGCTTTTTGTTCTTAGACAGGATTCCTTTTGATTGCAGTCATCCAGCACTCTTATAAAAGCACAAAATGTGGTCTGGCTTAAGTTTTAATTTGTGTATCTGAAAAAGGTGTAGTCACTGTTTCACACCACTAAGTGGAGTGAGAATGTTAGTGTTGAAGGTACTAACAGAGCGTAGCAAGTTGCTGGCTAAAAGCTGACAGATGCCTTAATGACTTCCTGCGCTGGAGATCAATGGCTTGTACAACTTCTCACGTAGTGCTTATAAATTAACATGTAACAATATGGGAGGCCAAGGCTGGATTTTTTTTTGTAGATCAAATGTTAATAGGCAAGTCCTCTTTTTCCTGTAATCAGCAGAGTTAGGTACTGCAGCAAACTCATCTCTAGAAAAATCAAAGCTTGTATGAGTGACAAAAATAACTCTGAACCTTCTAATACCCTCTGTGAAATAGAAAAGGAAGTCTTAGAACAATGGCATTTTATCTGCAATGTTTGTCTGGAGTCATTGTAAAAAATGTATTTTTCCAATATGCATTACTTTGTTGTGTAATTCTACTTGTAATAAAATGCGTAACTAGATAATGCATTGTGAGGTGGAAACCTTGTTAAGAAGGTATCTTCTGTAGAGACAGCTGCCCCTCTGCAAGCTACCCTTTACAAGCCACGAGGAAAACTAGGGATAAAACATTCAATTGGGCATGACAACTGTATTCTTTGTTCTGAAATTATTCCAGGTATTCATTTTAACGTTGTGGAACTGCTACAGCTGTTCTTCTGGCTGACAAGGTCTGGTGTTCTAGTTTATACCATATAGTCATCCTGAATGCCTTATACTAGATTTATCTAGAATCATTGTTATGAAACAATCCTGACTTCCTGCAGGCCAGAGCTGGTTCATGGAGTAAATCAGTTCTCAGCTCAGATCCATTTAAATGGACAAGCTGAGCTGACTCAAAGTAACATTCTAGTAGTGCGTTCAGCTGTGTACTGGTGGGCAGCTTAGCCTCCTCGAAGAGCACATAACTGCTGCAGCTTTACTTCGGGAAAAGGAAAGCTTCAGTGCAATAGCAAAACCAACCAAAACATCTTGGTGAGGTTGTCATGCATTAGTCTTTTATTAATAAAACTTACTAAAGTACAGATGAATGGTGAGCTTTATTAGAGCACTGTCTGTGTTGACTTGACCCCTGTGTAACTATCACTGTTTTCTTCCCACCCTTTTCTACCACGGGAGAATCCAGCTGAGCTTTTGCAGTAGAGTAGAAACAAGAAAATCTTGGAGCACTTCAGGTCAGTGAGGGAGTCTCCTTGTTTGCTTTAATAGATGACTTACTCCTAGTGCAAGACAAACTGCACCCCCTCCCCACCCCCCCAGTGTTTCCAAATGCCAAACTGAGGAATAAGCTGTGAATGGGTTTTCAACGAACTTTAACTTCAAGCTTTTGCCTTCCTGCAGCAGCTTACTTGATTTTTATGTAGCTCGTAAGATCAAACCCATCCCTCAGCATTTCAGCACTATTTGCGTAGTGCTCGAGCATTACAGCAAGATGAAACTTGCTCAGAAGTTACATAGCTGATACACCTTCACTAGGACTCCAACTTGTGACATTGACTTACAAACTACTTTATACAGTATTTAATAATCTGGAATTTGCTGCAACTCCTAAGGCTACTTTAAAGATACTTGCCAATCATTTTTGGGGATGGTTTGACCTCTAAATGCAAATTCTTGTTAAAGAAGTGACATGCTAACACTTAAAATGCCCACTAAGTTGTGGAGACAACGAAGCATGGCTCTGCAGCTCTTTCCTGCGGATTTTACACAGCTTTATCTTTAGGACTGTCATGTGAAGTGAGTAGCCCACTCCCATCCCAAAGATGACACAAGCCCACGGCTGACTTTCAGTTCTAAAAGCGTGACTGGGGACTTGAACACTGTGTGATGGCTCTGCTGCCACTCATCTGCCCATACAACTTCCACTGATGGCCTGAGAAGTGCCTTGGAGGGCTTCTCTTCAAGACTACGGTGCAAAAGAAGCACAACAGAACCAGGTTTAAAAAAAACCCCAAACACAAAACCCCAAACATTTATTACAAGCAGCATATACATGTTTAAATTGCTGTATGGCTCCCATCCAGGCAGCTGTAGCCTCATCTAAACGCATAGGTGAGAAGTGCTGTAATATGTCCTACTGTCCTGCAATAAAGCGATTACTCTGGCTTTGAAGCAGTGCAGCCAGGCCTGCTGTAATCTCACTAGTTATTAGCTAATTACTTAGATTTGTGGGACTTTCTTTAGAGGTGGTAGTAGCAGCTCAAAACTAATGCGTTTGTGCGTGCCTCCCGGCTGTTCATAAATAGGTGGCAGCTGCCTTAAGGAAAAGAACCGAACACAGCTCAGCACGGATCTGTGCCACTGCTGGGCTCTGCGAGATCTGGGGGTGTCTCTCAAGGCTGCAGCTACACCAGAAACTGATTCTAACAGTAGATTCTACGAAAAACAGCAACTGCTTCCCGGCAGCCTGGGGTTCATAGCACCCAGGCCCCACACAGAAATAGTAATAACTTGCCCTGCTCTTATGGGGGTCACCCACAGTCCTGAATATTGCCAGCTACGATAAAATACGGACGGACTTTAAGGGAGCTGGGCCTTGTGGGGATACATCCAGGTTGTGGTCTGATGGACACGTACCAGATGGGAGGAGGTCACATACCAGAATGGAAATAGGAGGCAGACTACAGCAGGATGGTCGTGTTACCAGATAGCTTTTATTATCGTCTATTTAAAACTACCAATTCTTGATCTGAGTAGTTTGAAAGCAGTGAATCAGAGGACCAGGACGGTGAGGTTAATATAAAACAACGATCCTCATAGGTGGCTTCCGATATCTTCTTCGCACAGTACCTAATACAAGCACTAAATGAGGAAATACAGCCATGACCTTTGCCTTCTGTACTCCAAGAATTTGATAAAGCTTGTGTATAACTGAGCCACCCAAGTTCCTAGATACTACGTACCTTAATTGTAGGAGAAATTCAGGCTTCTCCCTGCTACCTTTAAACTCTTTGGAGTAAATCAGGTGACTGGGAAGGAGCATTAGCACTACAACGCAGTAGGCAGGGTTCGGGCCGCTGGAGGACTGTGCATAAACTGAGGTCAGTGACGCTGCAGTTCTCGTGCTCGCTACCTCGTTGCCTTAAAACACACTGCACCCGCCACCATGCATCTCCTTCCCGACTGCACGAGAAATCGGTTTTTAGATGTAATTCAGGCTGTGCATCTTACAGTTTGTTGCCAGATGTGAAATACCCTAGGAATAAAGCACTAAGAAAAGTATCCCGTTACTGATGTTTTAGCCACTACCTTGGCTGAAGTGTCTCCTCCTCCTCTCAACTCCAACTCCGCACGTTAAAGAAGAGTCACAAATAACACGAAATTGTTATTGCTCCCTTCGCACAGACAGACGGAAGGGAACGGAGCTGGAGCCGCAACTGCCCACCCGAAGTGCAACGTTTCGCCGCAGGACTCTACGCCCCCCTCGCATCCAGCCCCCGCAGTCACGCCTTTAGGACGCACTGCTCGGCCAGCGGATGGCAGCCGGCGTATTCCTCCAGGTGGGGGTTGTCCAGATCGCCTCTGTCGCTGTGCTGGGAGGAGTCCGGCTGGCCCCACGGGGGACCAGTAGTCCTCACGCACACACAGGGACTCCCCCTCGAACCAGGTCGGTACAGCTTCCGAGGGACTCCAGTCCAGTCTCTGTTCACTCCCCCACTAAGAATGGAAAATTAAAATAAATTATAATTCAAATCCATGAAAATGCTTCCAGTGAATAGCGAATCATTAGAAAGAAACCAAGATAATCTGGGAGAGTTAGAACTAACACTCACTGAGGTAGGCTTTGCTCCCGATAGCCAACGTCCCACAGCTTTCCGATACCTTTTTATTGGCTGTGCTTCAGAAACCTGTGGCCTGAACCTGGTTTCATCAGTGCTGCTACATGCTCTCACCCTCTGGGAGCAACCAACCTCTGCTTCCCACATTTCTGTTGCTGGAAAAGGAATCATAGCCTTATGTAGCACAGCGTGTCTAATGGCAAAATGCCTTTTCTGGGGGTAGCTAATTGCTCACAGATAACCACAGGCCTTCCTCTGTGCCATGACTGAACGCAGTGATTTTGAGATCTAGGGCAAAAGAAAAGAAAAAAAAGTCTCAAGTACTTCCGCAACTACTTCATAGTGTCTCTTTGTGGGCCAAATCCTGCCTGTTCCCCTAACTACCGCATCTTTTAAGCCTGTAAACTCTTACACAAGCGACTGCCACACGACACCCAGTCCCAAGGATGCACCCAAGCTCATTCACGCATAGAAGCGGATCCCCCAAGGTAGGCAATGCTACTGGCGTACCAAAATGAAGCCTAAGCATTTTGCAGTGCGGTCTGTGAAATGATTTCATCTTCAAACAAAGTAGTCCCTAAACTGAGAGAGGAATACAACTAAATAGGCCAAGTAGGAAATGACTAGTCAAAGCTCAACCTCATTTTTAAGTGGTTTTAAGTGAAAACTATTGTGGCAGTAGCCTGTGAGACAGGCTGTGAAACTGTCTGAAAAACACGAGCTAATCCTTGCATTCCTTATAGGTAAGAAAACCTGTGTGAATGCAGCAGACGGTCCTAGTGGGATTTCCGTCCTGTTTTCCCGAGAACAGGATGATCACGGGCACGTGTGGCAAATTCTGAAACCTGGTTTTGATTCCAGTGTGACGGAAGAGTTTTTGCCTCAGAAATAAAATTCCTAGAAGTATTAGTGATTGGGATGAAACTATTTTTGTTTTACCCGCTCACCAGGTCAACGAGCAGAGCTCCGCTCCGCTACCTCACGCTGGAGAACATTTTCACTAGCCCAGCCTAGACCTCTGTGCAACTCCAGCCTGGGTGGAGGCTATCAGCGGTTGCTGGGCTGGCAGAGAAAATCTAGGGACTCCGACTCGCACAGCAGCAGCGGCTCAACCTGGCACAGCAGAGAACAGCACCGCCGCTCCTTGCCGGTTGGCTCTGCCTCTGTCAGAAAGCACAGCCTGAGGAACGCAGACAGGGTAAGGGACCGTGCCCGGCGTATTCCAGCCATGCCAGCACTCAGCACGTTCGGACCAACCTATGCCCTTCTGCGGAGAAGTCACCAGACCTCGCCTATGGACTACGGAGCGCGGTGGCTGCAGGAGCCAGGACATCTTCCTATGCCACTCCTGCTAGGAGAGGCAATGCCAAAGCTCAGGGCGTCCAAAAAAAAGGGCAGAAATGCTCTGCTCCCAAGGCTCCAAGCGTGATGGCAGGAAGGCAGAGTTTACCTCTGTCTGGAGCACCAGAATCGGCTGCCCTCAGCAGAGCTCCACTCAGAGTTGCAGGGTGGAAACTGCTGCTTCCTCTGCTCGCTTTCTGCTTGGAACTTCAGAGCTTCCTCAATCGCAGCCTCAGCCTGCCTTAAGGCTTCTGTCGGTGCCCCATTTTCGTCATAGAATCTGCCCACCAGCTTCCCTGGGAGAGAAGATTAATTAAGACCACAGTGTTTCCAGGCAAGGAAAAATGAATAGTTCTGTTGTTTTAAAAAATTTGTTATTTAAAGACAGAAAAAGGAGGATCTCGCCACGGCCCAATTTTAAAACTGAGCTTACATCCCTTCCATTCTTGGAACGCACAGCAATTTACCCACATTAATAAATCCACGCAGGACAAGCTCAGGCACAGCCTCATTAAAGATCACAAAGTCAATGCCACTTTCAGCTGCAGAACCCAGAAGCCTTTCCCGCCCATGCACCTCATTCCCCAGAATAGTTTCCCTGCACTGCTGCTCCTACGGTCTCCCGAGTCCTGCTAATTTCAGTACTCGCAGTGCTGGCCCCATGCCTTTTTCTCAGCAGAGATGAATAAAAGCAGGGCAGAGAGCTGCAGCTGACAGCCTAGGGCAGGAAAATTGTTAAGCTTCGCCTTAGAGGAAAGTGGACCTCAAACTAGGTCCGATTTAGCAGCAGCTCCCGCTGATCGCTCACAGGTTCCAGCAGCCACCTGCAGCACAGGTGACAGACCCTCGCCAAGGCGGACACGTTGTAGACGAAACCTGGCCTTCCATCGCCGTGCTGCAGGCCGACCCTCGCCCGCCCGCTCTCCTCCGCAGGCCTTTCCCTTGCGCCTGGTCACCCCGGCCAGAACCACCTACCCACGGGGTCGTAGTTGTCGCCGTAGAAGGAGAGCCAGCCCCGGATGGTGAGCATCTCGCCCGCCGACAGCGCCGAGACGTCGTCCACCAGCCCCGCCTGGGTGAAGTCGCCGGTGGCAAACGCTCTGGTGGCGTCTCTCCCTGCGGGGCAGGCGGGCGGTGAGCCCCCCCCGCCGGGCCCCGCAGCCCCCACCGAGCCCCCTGACAGGGCCCCGTCAGGCCCCAGCGAGGCCCAAACCCAGGGCCCCGGAGGGCCCCCCGCCCCCGCCCCACTGGAGCTACCTGCGAGGCCGCTGTAGGCGCCGCCGGGGCCGTAGTGCCTGCGGCCGCGCTCCACGTCGAAGACGCGGCCCAGCACGGCGAGGTAGAGGCCGGGCTCGCCCGCCGCCCCGCGGTACCGGGCCAGCTCGGCGGCGCTCAGCAGGCGGCCGCGGGGCGGCAGCAGCCAGGCGCGGGGATCGAACCCGCGGCCCAGCAGCCAGGCGGCCCCCAGGCACAGCAGCGCCGCCGCCGCCGCGCCCCGCCGCATGGGGCCGGGTCACGTGCCCGCCACGACCGCGCCCGACCCCTTCGCGACACTTTCCTCGCCGCACGGCAGCGTGGCGGCGGCTGACGGCAGCGTGGCTAGCGCGGCGTATGTGCGTGCGCGACGATCCTTCCCACGGGTCCGCTTTACGGCGAGTGTCGCGCGGCGCGGCCGCACCGTGCCTTTCCGGGGCGGGGCGGGACTTTGCGGCGCCGGGTGTCGCTTGGCGGCAGTGTGGCGCGGCCGCCGCCGGCCGGGAGCTGACAGGTGCGGCGGGCCGGGAAGTTGCTGACTAAGCCGGGCCGGGCGGAGCCGGGGCGGCGGCGGCCGGAGGAGGGGGAAGGAGAAGCGGCTCTGCCGAGCGTCGGGTCGCAGCGTCGGCGCCTCCGAGGGGCTCATGGGGACGGCGGCGAGCCACAGCAGCGAGGAGGAGGAGGAGGGCGCCGAGGAAGGCATGGAGGGGGCGGCCGCCGCGCCTCAGCCCGGCGCTCTCTTCCCGCCCGGCGCCGCCGCCAGCCCGGCGCCGCCGCTGCCCCCGGCCGAGGTGCTGCTGGACCAGGCCCGGCTGCGGGAAGCCACGGCGCGGCTGCGGGAGGCGGCGCTGCCCGAGTCGCTGGTGTCGCGGCACCACAGCACGCTGGTGCGCTGGCTGGAGGAGCGCCTCAGCCGCGGCGACGAGGCCGTCAGCCTGGAGCAGTTCTGCGAGGTGCTGGAGAGCGTCTCCCGCCTGGCAGCCGGCTCCCGCGGCGAGAGCGAGGAGGTGAGGAGGCGGCCGGCGGGGTCAGGCCTCTGCCCGGGCCGCGGGGGCAAAAACCCTCCGTCCTGAAGGACCTGCCCGGGCGGGACGGGGGGGGTGAGGAGGGGAGCGGGAGCCGGGTCGGCGGGAAGGGGGGCGGTGGAAGCCCCGGGGGGGCTGCTGGAGGAGGGTCTCCCCGAGCCGGGGGGTCTTCCCGGGCCCTCGGTGTGGGCGCGCTGGCAGGGGGTGGGGCGCGGCACCGGGGTCCGCGCTGCGTGGCGGTTTTCACGGCGGTGGAGACCCCGGTCACCCCTTCCTGCAACTGGGGCAAGGCCAGACCAGAGGCTTCTGCAGCAAGGTTAAAAAAGTGTCTGCTGCTACTGATAGGCAGGCTGTCAACTTATAGATATCTTTTTTTTTTTAATTTATGCCTGTTTTCAGTGATCGTGCTCAGCAGCCACTTGTGAATAAAATGGTTATTTACAACAATATTTCTGCTGTTGCTACTGCTAGTGCAGCTGGTGGTAGCACAGATAGGAAATTGTGTACAAGTAATTCCTCTGAGGTATTTCTTAACAGTATCAGCAAGTCTAAGTTTACCAGACTTAATTTTATTGTTGCTTTTCAAAATCAGCAGTGAAATTGTCAGGTATCTCACTGATATCCCATTACGTATTGTAAAGTAAGAGTTTTGGAAAACTTGTGAGAAAGTAGCATAACAGAGTTCCCCCTCCGCAGACAGAAGGCCTTAAGGTAAGGTTTTAATGGTAGAAGAGAGTACAGCTTCCTTTCTGCTGTGGGAAGGAATATGGGGAACTTGACATCTAGAACGTTTGATCTTTAGTGTTACTCTCTAGCTAGCATTTAAAATGCAGTAGAACACCCTGTTGGGAATTTCACACTCAGTTGAGAAAGTGGTTATGTCTGAATTGCTGCATGCAGTTCCTGAGTCTCACCAGTGACTTCCTTCTGTCTTTGTATTGCTCCTGAGTAGTAGAATAACTTGGTAAACTGTTAAATCACGCGTACGCTCCTTGAAATCAGTGCTGACATATTAACAAAACTGCTGGAAACTGGGAAGAGATTAACTTTGTTGTACAGATAGGTATGTTTATACCAGACTGTTTTAAGTAGCTTGCTAAAATGCTGTCTCCATTTCCAGTTCCCTTATAAGAGCCAATGAAGAACAATTCTTCATTTGTAACGACAGTAAGAGTGAAATTAGTACATTGAGGTTCTTTCTGTTAATACAAACAACTGAGCTTTGTGGGCTGCAGAAATATTTTGAGGATTGTCTGTGTTGCACATCCTTCTCTGCGTGCAGAATGTAGGTTTTGGTTGGGTTTTTTTCCCTGCTCTTGGGAGTGGGGATAAAACTTGTCAAAGGATTGATCATGGTATGGATATGTGGTCACATCTAGTCTATCCTGCGAAGTTGAGATGTTGGGAGTTTTGTGGAAAACCTTGATGTCATTGTTTCTGTAACTGGCACTAGTCCGTGGGCTGTAGTATTTTAGATTTTCAGGATGTATTTTACACTGATGAGAAGTTAGTTTGTGGGTGGCAGGTCAATAGGTTTCACTTTTTAATGTTTATAGAATCCTCTCTGGCGTAGACTAAGTTTTGATCTGCCCATTAAGTTTTTCTGTTCGCGGTGGCGGGCTTGTGAACCACATACTTTGAACGCTTTATGGACAAAATGAACATCTATTTAAATGCAAAATCTGTTTTCTAGATAAACTGAACCTCTGAATCCTTTTTTATTCATTGCTGCTTCAGCAGATATCATGTAATGTATCCAACTTTTGCTTGAAACATTAATGCTTCAGCTCTACTGAGAGCAAAGGATGAAATACAGAGTCTTCTGAAGTCACACGTTAAATATTCTGTCACGCTCTCCAACTCCTGAGCTGCCTGTGAGATGAGGGGGTGATTTTTCCATGTGTTTCCTGGTGATCACCGTAGCCATCATTTCCCAGGAAAGATGTTTCTTTTATGTTTCTTCACGTTTGGGATTGAACTGGGTAGGAAGCGTGTGGACTTAATGCTTTTATTAAGGAGCAGAACGCAGCTGGGTTGTGGTAAAGCTGCTACTGCATTTGTGTCATGTCCCAGTCGTGAACACAACTCAAAAGCTCTGAGTACAGATTTGCATACTGATTGTTTTTTTTTTCTTTTTTTGCTTATACCCCCATTGCGAGGGCAGCTTGTCTGAGCAGTGGAAATTGTATACGTTTTGTGTCAAATACAGAGTTTAAGTTATACTGAACAGTCAAAAAATAATTTTAGAGTTCTAGGGTCAGTGCAGTCTCCTGAGATCATAGGAAGAGTTTAAAAATGAAACAACAACGTACTGCATTAAGACGCAAAGAAAAGCATATATGTAGTAATCTCTCCTTACATGAAAGTGTAAGAAATTGGTTTAAAGTAGCTATCAGCCTTGTCGTCTTGTGTGTGGCTCGTTTTCACTAGTAACATCACAAAACTTGCTCGCTTGTTCACTTCACATTTTAGTAATTGCACAGTTTGACTTCAGATATGAGGAGAAAAAGTCATAATGGCAAGAATGGCATGGCATGAAACTACATTAAATTTTTTTGGCAACTGAGTTATGATTTTTATTAAAATTAATTCCCTCTATTGTTGTGCTCAAGGAAAGGTCATAGTGTTTTGCTTCGGTATCTACCTGATGCCCAGCACCAGTCATCTGCACTGGCTGTGGTAGCTACTGGATGCCCGGCACCGGTCCTCTTTGCTACTAAGAATAAGTTTTTTAAAGGTGATCATTGTTAGCATGGGTTCAGCTGTATGTTGAACAAGAGTTTATAAAACTGCTAAGCTAAAATTCAGATCTGTGCCGCAGAAGTGCCGTTGGACCTTTAGTCAGCTAAAATACTACATTTTGATTCTGTTGCCTTCTGAGGACTTTGCTCTCATTTAAGTGGTGTAATTATGTCATGGTTAATTGGCAGGTTATTTTGATCTAATCATTTTGGATTATTTCTCTCTAGGATAGTGCTTTTAATGGTACATCGAGATTGATAATCAAGTAGCAAACCAAGAGATTCAAACATAAGCTTCCTCCTGAACAGCAGTGATTTCTTGACTGTCAGGCAATTGTGAGATGATCTGTTCTTAGAGGCCAAATTTACTTGGCTATGTAGCTGAACTTGAAATACCAAGTTCAGGGCTGGGAGACTGAAGTCTTGCTTGGAAAGAAGTATCTTTTGTAAGTGCATTCCCAATTTACATGAAAAAAATGGATGTTCCTGAAATACTGCATTTCTTTTTGGGGTACGTTCAATTTTTTTTAGCAATTAAACAGAAGTTTGTTTCAAAACTAAATACGATTGTAAAAATATAGCTAGTTTTTTTAATAGTGGTGTGTCACTGGATCATGAGTTCTCTGAAGTGGCTAGTTTAAAAAAAATTACGTTTATGAGCTTGGTTTATAGGCTTAGCTGAATAAAAATACCTTGTACTTTTGTTAGTACAAAGATGTGAGATGTATAGCTGTGTGAGTTACTTTTTATACATGATCAACACAACTTTTTATATTAAAAATTTATATTAAGGTCAAAGTTAATAAAGCTGGCAATGGTTCCCTCGAATAAGAAAAAAAAAAAGATATTTTCTAACTCTCTCCATTGTTTTCACAAATACTTTGACCAACTATGTTAAACTGGTATTTTTGTGTAGGAGACAGTATGTAGAAGGAAATGCACATTTAAAAAATATTTTGGTTCAAAGGACACTTTCTTAAATAAAGAAGATATTTAAAACCTGGAAGAGTTTGAGTGGATGCAGCGTGAGATGGATGCAGCAGTAATGAGTAATGGATGGTTTGGCTTTTAGAACTAACTCACCCTTTAATGGAAGAGCTTTCTAGTGTTCTTTTGTGAGCACCTTCTTCATAGTCGCAGATGTCGGGTGGATGGATACTGCTGATTCACTGGTGTAGATGATGTGCTGCCTCCACCTAAGCATAACTACAGTTGACTTTTATAGGAAGGCAGTGCAAATGCTTTAAAACTTGCTAAAGTCTGCAGATTTCCAGCCAGGCTGTTTCCTGTTGTCATAAATTCAATACTATGGAAAACGAGTTCTTTTGATTTTTATTTAATGGTGTTATAACGTTTACTGCTACAGTTTCTGCGAAATACCTGCTTGAAGTAAATATGCTGAAATAAATTTTCTTTTTTTGTTCCTCTTCAGGCCTTTGCACAATTTGATGCTGAAGGAGATGGCACCGTAGATGTGGAGAATATGCTGGAGGCTCTCAAGAATTCCAGCGGAGCTAATCTTCAAGGGGAGCTTAGCCATGTAATCAGGCAACTGCAAGCTTGTTCACTAGTTCCAGGTATGAGAACAGAGTGACAAAACAAACAGTTTCCCAAGTCCTGCCCTATATAAGGAGTGCTGTTCAATAAATGACTTTAATAGTGTTGTTTGTCCTAATCTTCTCAAAACCACAGTCCACGTCGTTCTCGCTTCTCTAGTATCAAACAAGTGAAGTTGCTCTAAATTAAAAATTTCCCGTAATTACATCCAGCTCACTTACTTTCATAAATAACCATTATTTTCTTCTCTGTGTGACTGGGAAGCTTCTTATCCTTGTTTGGTTTATCTCACAGTCAGAAAACAGTTCCTTGCAAAATTTTGGTAAGTGCCTAACTAATGCAGTCTTGTACTTACTAACTGGAGGAATAAATCCTCCATTGAGTCTGTTTCAGCTGATAAGTTGTATAGTTTCTTGTTATTATATTGTTATTTAGCATTTGAACTCCTGCTAAAACATAATTCATGTTTTATAGCGTATAGTTTGGAAAGTGTCCAACTTGATTTCTGGGATAAGTATCGGTTACTGGCTTTCCCTCCAAGCTTTTGAAGATAAGTGACTAAAGGGGATTTGCCTTAGAGGATCAGACAAGAAGTGTTAGAAGTGGCTAATAGATAAGTCAGGGGAGAGTACTTATGGGGTAGTATTTTATGCATCTAAATGCACTGTGATTCAGAGTACCACTGCTCAGGAGCTGGAATTTCCTATGAAGTTGGTGGAAAGCATTAGGCACTGCTTTGGGAATAATCCACAATGCCAAAGTGAGATGCTTAGCGTAGCTTAAGGTGAGTGATGTGAGTACATCAGCTCGTTAGCCAAGCAGCATGTTTCACCTAGATATTCAAGGTGAGGGTCTGGAACTTTTGGGACAGAAAAATAAGCATAAGAACTAAGATTTTTGGTGATTTTTTTTGAACCCCTTCAGGCATTTCAAGTAACTGGCAAAAATACTTGTCTGCACCTCTCACAGTCCTGTGAAGGTTGGAAACTTGAGCTACTTCATATGGTGGAATGTAGTTCCAATATTGGCTCCCATGCTTAATTTGGATTTACCTAGTAATAGGATGTAGAGGGGGAAAATGATGACTTGCTCAAGTCAGATGTTGTAGACAGAAATAATGTCTCTTTCTAGGTTTTATTGATATATTTTCCGAATCAAAAGAGCGTCTTGGTCTTCATGCTTCAATGATACTGAGATTCTTGCACCGCAATCGGATTTCTAGTACTGCCATCCCTTACCCAGTGTTGGAGTACTTCAACAATATCTGTACTATGCGGTCTTCTGTATTGAAGGATTCTTTAGATCGACTTCTCCTAAAAGAGAGAGGTATGTAATATCTTTCTTTTTTTTCAGGATGGTAGTGTAACCATAGCTTGAAGAAGAGATTACAGATAAAATAAAAAGCTTTCTTTACTGTTTAATCTTTAACAGGCATGACTTTTCATGAAGTTGATCTGCATGCTTCTGTGGGTTTTTTGTTGGTTTTTTGAAGCACATAAATTGATTTCCTAACTGCCTGGCAATCTGAGTAACACACTGGGATGTTTTTCATCTTTCTCCTGACCTGTTTCAGAATGATAATTACTAATTTGCGATATTCTCTATTCAGTCAAATATCTCTACTAGTTGCTGGAAACTTAGTTTCCATGTGAAGGTGAATGTTTTCTGAAGTTGACTGTTCAGTATTAAAAAAATAATCTATTGTTTCGGGATGGAGGTAGCGAATCTTTTATTGTATTTCAGTAATACAATATTGAACTGTCCTGGTTGTTTCCCTAGAGGTGAGGGCTTGACTTGGTATTTTCAGATCTCTGCACTTCTGTTGAAACAGATCAAGTTACTTGGGGAAACAGTCGTCTTTGTCCCTTTGCTAGAATAGCTGAATTGAGGTTTTCTCTATCGTATTTTACTTTTTCCTCTCATCTGTTTGTATTTTGACATAATAATAATAATAAAGCACTGATGAGGCCAGTAATGAAAGGAGATAAAGGCTATTGAACTCCGGGCAAAGTGGGTGTTTCCATACTGCAAGTGGTAGATTGAGATCATTGTGATTTCCTCTGAAATGAAACTTTGCTGTCTTCTAGGTTCTGTCAGAAACACTTCTTCAGGAGCTGCGTTCTGTGCCAACAAGTTAATTTATACGAGATAATTATTATAAAGGTGTAACAATTCTCAAAAACAAGCAAAAGAAGAATGTTATGAGTGATTTCTTTTCTTTGCAGAATACCCCAGTGACTTGAATGGTAATCAGGAGTCGGACAAACTGAAGTCTGTCACAAAGTGCTATACTCACATAGAAACCTCATCCAATTCCGCCGATATTGACAAGATGACAAATGGAGAAACTACATCCTTCTGGCAGTCGGACGGGAGTGCTCGCTCACATTGGATACGGTGAGCGACACAGCAATATACAACTAAGTTTTGGGGTAGTTAGTCTTTAGGTTTTACAGCCAGTGGGGTGTAATTGAAAAAAATTGTGGAATTAGTGAGTGACAGATGAATATAGTTGAAAACAGAAGTCATTAATCTCTGCATGAAGTTTAAAAGCCTCATCACCAAGGAAAAGGGTTCACCTGTAAAATGCATGCATCTTCCATGCTGACCCTTGTTTTGTAGCTAAGCTTTCCAAACTGCGTTATAGATGCAGTGGTTAGTATTCAAATAGAAGCACTTTGCCACTGTCTAGAAAGTTACTGCTCCGTGAAACAGAAACGTGTAGTCTTTTTTTGGGAGTATGTATAGAATGTATACTTTTTTAAAAAAAATCTCATTTTGGTCATTATTGACAGTACATTTATATTCCCGAGGAATGAATTCTCGGTTGAAAAGCTGAACAATAGAAAATTCTACATTCTCACTATCAGAGGTGACTGTCTTTTAAGTCAGTTACAAGTTTTCTAACTCGTCCACCATGATATGGGGTTGGTAACGCCTGTGAAGCATTAGGTAATTTCTAGTGGATTTATTTGTGTTTGTAGAAGTGGAAACTGAGTGCAGCTTAGCTAAAAGTGAAGTGCTTGACTTACCTTCTCTTTGCAAGAACTATTTTATCTTCTTTGCTTTGCAGTTTAAAGATGAAACCAGATGTGGTTTTGAGACATCTGTCCATTGCGGTGGCAGCTAATGACCAGAGTTACATGCCACAGCAAGTTACAGTGGCAGTGGGAAGGAATGCCAGCAGTCTTCAGGAGGTCCGAGATGTTCACATTCCAAGCAATATCACTGGCTACGTAACACTGTTGGAAAACGCTAACATTAGTCAGATGTGTGAGTCAATAAAGATACCATTGGTGTATTGTTTTGCTGCTTTTCTGAAGGTGAAAGTTTGGGTAGATCATAGAATGATGTGTTGAAATGTCAGTCATTACAGCAGAAACTTTTGATCTCGTCCTCGGGTCAGAGAAATTGTTTTAGTTGCAGTTTAATTTCTAGCCTATAAGAGAGTCTTCTGAGTCTTTTTCGTGGCATCTGTCTAACTTGGGCTAAGGGTTGAAGAGCTAGAATGACTAAAGATGCAGTTTTAGCCTCTCAATTTGAAGGCACTGGGCAATTTTAAAATATCTTTGCTTGCAGAGTGAAAGCATATGTTGGATAATAGTATCTAGCAAAAAATCTGCTTCTAAGCAGCTATTTTTTTTTTTTCTGGTAGCAAAACTCTGAAGCTGGTCAGATGATTTTTGTAAAGCAGGTTTTGTGGTAAAGATTTTTAAGTAGTGCTATTTTTAAGTCTGGTGGATCTGTGGGTGCTATATTGGAATCAGTCAGAGGAAAGCTGCTCCTTCCTAAGATGGTTTCTGCAGCTTCAGAAATTTTGTCCCTTCAGTTCAAATAGGTGCTCTTCACTAAGCTGAGCTTTCACTGCCACAGAAGCGGGCAACAAGGATGACGTTCCTCAAAAGTAACTAGGACAATGTCAGCTATGCAAAATGGTCAAGAACTTATGTGAAAATTGTTGTGTAACTCAAAAATTTGCTTTTTCCTTATCTTCTCCACTACCACTCCCAAGATACTTCCTATGTACGTAGGTAAAAAGGTACTAGTGAAATAATGTATAATCTATTTGAGGGTCTTTTACTGCTTTTTTCCTGATTTCTAGCTGTACAATATGTAATGCATTACATAGGCCATTCAAAGGCTAAATTTTCCAAATCGTAGGGTGCACGGTGAAGAAACACGTGTATAGTTGTCTGTATGTGGGAGTACTGTTACATATCTGCTGCTATTTTTCTAAGAGGTTTTGCAGTAATTGTTGTTTTGAATATCTGAATTCTTCTAGCTCTAATCCAGCAGAAGAAATGGGAAAAAAATTCTATTTTGTGTTTTGACAGATGTACAGATAAACATCAAGCGTTGCCTTAGTGATGGGTGTGACACTAGAATCCATGGACTCAGGGCTGTCGGTTATCAAAGAGTTAAGAAGGTGGGCGTCTCTGTGTGCGATGCTTCGGCTATCTGGTACTGGTCTCTCCTGACCTCTCTGGTAACAGCTTCCATGGAAACAAATCCAGCATTCGTTCACACTATTTTACAAAATACTCAGTAAGTACCAAACTTCCATGGCGTGTGGGGTTTTTTTTAATTAATTTTTTTAAATACTTCCAGCTTTAGTAAACTAATCTACCTTGTGTAACTGGTTTCCACTCCGTCCATTAAGGTTTTTAAACATCTTTTTAGCTATCACACTGTTTAAAGTTTGATATTTCTCTTTTATCCATTTGCACACACTAGAACAAGTGTAATTCTCCTAGCTGTTGTATCTAACCTAGTTGTTAAGCCATGACTGAACAGACACTGAAAAATACAGGTTTTTTATCTATCCTTTGACTTGTAATAATTTCGAGAAGCCTACAATTAATTAATTTTCATTGTTAATTTTATTGATTATAAATATTGGACACCTTCCACTTATGACTGGAGCTTAATTTAGCTTAATTTTCAGCCAATTTGTGCTTGTGTAATGCCTTGCCATGCATTACAGGGAGGTATAGTTGGGTATGTGCAGTATCTCTGTGCAGATGTTTGCTTGTGGCGATGGGCCGTTTTCTGTGTAACATTTCCTTGTTTAACTGCCAAGCACTTCTTGATGACTTGAAGGATTGGAATCCTAATAAAATCGCTACACACCCACATTAACTTTTATAGAGCTTAGTTAGCGTGATGCCACTACGCTTAAGAGCACTGCTGTCATTAGGTTAATGAATACTGTAGGCTAAAGTCCATTAAGCCTATCTTTTAATTTGTGTCATCTATGAATCCTCTTTAGTTTAGATAACTTTACACATGCTTATGTCTGAGGAAGGTGCATAGTTGCAAGCTTCGCTAAAACTGAGGGCTTTCAGTTTTGCTACAGTTTAGATATTTTTTAGAAATATAACATGAATACTGAGCTAATAAAGCCTAAAAAAGTTAAAACGGAGAAATCTTGACTAAAAATATGCTTTCAGGAATTACAAATTCAGTGTTTGCAATTCTAAAGCAAAAAACCCAAACTTTAATATTGGATTGATGAAACCGCTTAAGAATCCCTATTTTCAGGGGTTATTACATTATCTTCGGAAATCAGACAAAAATTCTGATCTGAGCTAACAAGTTTCTCTCTTAGTTTCTGTAATTGTTCTGAAAGAATTTAAAAGCAATTTTCCCTTTTATTAACAGGCTCTTGCTCAATTCTAGAACTATTTAAAATGAAGTAGTACTTGGACCCTAAGCTATTTCTAATGCTGACACAGATTTAATTCAAAACCTCTTGAGTTATTTGTCTCATTAAATCTGAGATTATGAGACTAGATTCAAGATTACCTAGCAGTCGTTGAACTTTCCCTGCCTAGAATGCAATACTGTTTTCACCTTTTGAAGACATTCTCTGTGTAAATAGATTTTCTGCACTCAGAGGCTATTTGTAGAGACCTGCTCGCAAAAAACATGAAGATTCAAATGTCTAATTCATTTTAGAAGGCTGTTTTCTCCAATTCTGTCTGTTTTTCTGATGTTATGTTCTGTCCTTTTTACTAGGAAAGCGCTGCAACACATGCCACCTCTATCCCTAACACCGGGCTCTACAGATTTTTCAAGCTTCTTATCTCCAAATGTTTTGGAAGAAGTAGATAGCTTCCTTATAAGAATAACAAGGTGAGTTTGTGCTGATGTATTTTCATGCAGTGGAAAATGGTTTAGAAGAATTTGTATAGCAAATTTATCTCATTTTTACTCACGTGCTCTTTTTTTAGTATCTTGAAAAATTCAAAGACGTTAAGAAACAGGCACCTTAGATTTTTTCCATGTAGCATTATTTGTCTTTATTTAAAAAGTGTCCTGAGTTTTCTTTTCATACTGTTGTTTTTTTCCCTCCCCAGTTGTTGTACTACTCCAGAGGTTGAACTTACACTCTTGGCCTTTGCCTTAGCCAGGGGGAGTGTCGCTAAAGTGATAAGTTCCCTTTGTACGATCACTGATCATCTGGACACTCCGTACAAGGCTTCATCCCTTATCGCTTCCATGGCAACAGTCAGACAGAACCTGCTGTATAAATATGGTAAATGAATAATTGTTGGATCCTTTACTGTACATACTTAAGGCTTCTAAATTAACAACTGTTACCAAGAACTGCCCTAGAAGTTGGTGATTAGATCAGCTTCCTGTGATCTAAGAATTGAACCAGGTGGCATCATCTTGAGGGAGAAAACATGAACTTTGTAGATAGTGGCTGCTGTATCAAGATGGTGATGGTGTTTGTCTTGTATAAAAGGCAAATGACATAAAGTATTTTTATTCTTCCAATAACATGTTTTTTGTATGTTTAGCCTCAGTAAGTGGTCTGTCTTGCAGACGTGTGCACAAATTTAAGATGTGTTTTAAATGTAATGTCATGAGCATCTATTTACAGTTCTTTTATTTTCACTTTTACAAATTAATCCGAGTATATCATAAGTGTAGAGCTGTGTGTGATCCGGCATAAGGTGGTAAGATTTTGCTGTATGGACTGTACGTGTTTGATAAATCTGTATGTTCTCAGGTGTTAACTTCTGAGATTATCATTAGTCTCTCATGAAGAATTTTTCCCTTTGTTTGCCTTTTAGTATGTTTTGTCAGGACTTCTTGGCTTGTGCCAAAGAACACATTAATTATTTTATAATTATGATATCAGTATTTACTTTCAAAAGTTTTGAAAATTGCTTCATTTTTCCCAGAGTAGCTGCTGCTTTTTGTAAGACAAGAGTGGTATTTCATGTATTGTGAATTCCAAAGCATGCAAACAGTTTAAGGAACATTAGTTGTCATGATTTTCATTGTCCTTCTGTCTGTATCTAAAACTTGAGCTTTGTATCTCTTATACTCCAGTTTCTTTCCCCTTTTTTTTTGTCTGACAATGGTAAAAATCTCATAGTATTGTAATTTTTTCCATTTGTTTTCTGTATGAAGAACTTCAGAAAGGACATCTTTCATTTTTTTTAATGAATTTGATAAACCTGTTGATTTTCTTACTTAGGAAAACCCTTACGACTAACTCTGCAAGCATGTGATGTAAAGGGAAAAGAAGATAAATCAGGGCCTGAAAACCTCCTTGTAGAGCCATGGACTGGGGATGGTAAGAGCCGGGACTTAAAATCCAGAATACTCAACCAGACACAAAGGCTGTTAACAAGGCTGTGGTGCTGTTCCATATATATTTATATATATTTGGTGCTACTCAACAGTTTTATGATATGGAAGATCTGTAATTTAAAAAAAAAAAACAAACCCAAAAACAAAACCAAAGCAAAACAACAACAACAACAAAACCCAAAAACCTAAACCAAAAAACCAAACCAAAACAATATGTAAATTCTATTTTACAACAAGGTGGATTTCTCAGGAGCCAGTTTATTATTAAAACAAAACAACCAAAAAAAAAAGATGGATTTTGGGGAGAATTACTGATGTTCTACGTGGAAGTCAGCAATGAGCTGTCACAAAGAAAATTATACTAGAGCACATTTTGTGGGTTGAAGTCATGAATCATTCACTGCTAGTTTCCCAAATATTGATGGAGAGAGATAGTAGAAATAATTGAAATTTTCACTGACTGCACTTTACTATTAATTCTCCTTTGAAGCCTGTCTTTCTTAATGCAGTGTTTTTATGTACTGGATACAAGCTAAACAAAGAGGTTGGTGTTTCTTGACCTCCTTTTTAAGTGAAATGCCACCTAATCATTTCTAAAAAAAATTGTGTATTGTCTTGTGCAGTGCTACTGGTAAATAAAAGTATTGTGACAGAAAATCAGGCACGTTCTAAATGCTTATTTTACCCCTCTGTTTGCTCGTGTGTATTGCTTCAGTTTATTTTTTAGTTTTATTTTGTGGATTGTCTTTTGTTGTTTTATGGATCACAGTTTGGGGAACAGTGAGTTATATCAGTGATTAGAGCCACAAGCCAAAGTAATATTTGGGAGTTCCTAATAACCTTTAATGGGGAAACACTCTTGGAACTGCTGCAGATAATGCAGTCCCAAGGGAGACACTGGCTGGAGAGATCTGTGTATACTCTTGTGGGAGCGTATACTAACATAATACAGTCTTTTTGGTTGTCTTTTACTCTTTTATTTGGAAACATTTACTAATGAGCTTTTCACTAGAAAAGTGTTTTCTCCCCTTTAGTCCACAATCTTAGTCCTCTCTTTCAAACAGCTTGCACTAGCAGTCCTTCCAACTTCATTCTATTCTCACTGCTGCTTTAGGTTTTCTTACTGAAACTGGGAAAACGAGAGCAAGTATCATTCTTTCTACCGGAACTGAATCTTCATTTCAAGTGACACAAATTAGAATAAAGGTATGTAGTTCCTGTATGCTTTTGAAGTAGAAGGCTTGCTTTTTTCCCTAGTGGTAGAGTTGAATTAGAATTTTTTTTGTATGAACTGAAATTTTAAATTCTTCATGAAATAGTGTTATTTTAGGGTTTTACTTCGGTGTAAGTCACAGGGAACTTAAGGAAAGGGAGGTCTTAAATTGTTCCAGGGTGCCACAAGCATGTAGTAAAGACATTTATTTTATATTGCTTTTGTCTATATCTTGTAATATACTCAAGCCAGTGACTCTTAGGTGTATGGTTTCTCTCTAAAGGGTATGGATTTATATGTAAGATCTTATATCTTACATTTAAAATAATTTTTCAACTCTGTGAATAGCAGGCTTCAATATACATAGTGTGTGAGTTCAGATTAAATGTAGGTCTTCCAAATTCTTTTTAGAGACACCAGTGTAATTTGAACATTTAGTGTGATTTTTATCTGGTTTAAAAGCAAGATCTTGTGATTAAATCTCACGAGCAGGACAAAACTTCAGTGAGATTTCTGCAGCTGAATTTATTTATTTATCTAAGGCAAAGCAGTAGTTTAATTCCTGGATTTCAATGTCAAAGAGAATTAAACATGGATGGACTTCTGGCAAGTAAATTCTAACTGGAGCTGGAGAGGCAACTAAGCTGTTTTGCAGTGTATTGGTACTGGGATACATAATTTTAGTTTTGTTTTGTTTTTTTTTAAATAAAAAAGTATACGAAATTAGAATGAGAATTAATATGTGGAACTCTAGTTAATGTTATGGTGCTAGCAGGGTGATAAATGTAGCAAATATTAACCATGTACATGATCCTGGTTCAGTGGGCTACAAAAGTTTTCATAACACTTCTCTAAATGTGTTTCATTTTTCTGTGCGGTTCCAGAGGTCAGTATTGTCAGTATTTAGTTGCTTTCCATAACTTTTTTTTTTCTGTGAAACCAACACCTTCTTTTATTGTTAACTTTTTAATACATTGCTCTGGATTTGTTCTTTTAGGTCCGAAGAGGTGCCATCGGGGCCCAGTGTGGGCTGGTGTTTGCTTACAATAGTGTTTCGGAAAAATTCCACGCAGAGGAGCACTTCAAAAGATTTGAAAGCTATGACAAATGGAAGCTGCGGGAATTCAAACAATTTTTAAAAAACAGGTATAGGTGGACTTTTTATAATGAATACATGGAAAATAAATGTTATATTAGATCTTTTTGCAATGCCACTATTGAGAATTGTTCCAAATGACTTAAAAAAGATGTATGCTTTAATTGTTACTTGTTTGATTTTAATGAGCCTCAATTTGATGTGTTTGAGGCAGTATGTATATAGCTGTTGTTCTCAACCTCTTCATTTAAAGATCTGTTTAAAAAGGGTTATAACAAAACAAACGTTCTACTTGAGGTGCAGCTCACTGATAACAGAAACAATTTATAGGAAGATCATGTGTTAATTAGCTTTTATTAAATTACTTTCTCAGAACTGTTGCTTAGGAGTGAGGGGAGGTTAGGGACTATGACTAAAAAGATTGCCTTAATTTTCTTACCTTGCATTTGATAGAGTTCGGGTACGTGAAAGTTTCTGTTGTTTCTTTTTTCATCTTTATAACCATAACATGCTAAAAATATTTTGGTAGAATATCAACAGCTTTGCAGTTCCTTTGAACTTTTTCTTTACAAAGTTTGTTACGTTCTTTTATACATAGAAGCAGTTGTTCGTGTGATGATTTGGGGGATGATGATCCTATTGGCTGGTTTGAAGTGGAAGAAGAATGGGATGAAGTTGATGTCAAAATGCAGCAATGCAGAATTTCCCAAGTAAGAAACCATGAAAATCCATTGGCCCAGTCACAGTGAGCAGAGGCTAATCTCTGTGCTTTCTTGTAATGCCAACTGAAATAAACATAACTCTTCTTTGTGCAAGGAGAACTCTTCTGGGTAGAGGTAAAAATCAATGGGCTCCTAGTTAAATGAATGATTCAACTTTTGTCCCCTGTGTTTTATTCTTTTTCTCTGTATGTACACGTATATAGCTGTAGTTAAATTGAACTTCAGGATCAAATTTAATGCAAAATTACGTGATAATGCGCAGACTACTGGTTTTATCATGAGGAAATAATTCTAAAAAGGATGATATGATTGTCGCTTTATTCTAATATCTAGACAAATGAACTACTGCATAGTTATAGCATTTATTCTTTCAGAACCAGGTTCTTCAACCCTTGTTTTAAGGGACAAACAGTTACTAAGCAGTTCCATCAGTTAGGTTGATTTCCTTGAGGAATGTGGGACTTTTCTGTATCAAGAGTGGCAGAATATGGGTTTTGATTTGCAGTGCTTAAGTAGGAAACTTTGCTTTTCAGATCCTGCATTTATCTTGTTTCTTGGAGTCAGCTGTTGTATGGTTCCGCAATCCTTTTTTGTACTGTGGAAATTAGCGGAAGTGGTGGCACAGTTATAAATCAACTGGCAGTTTTTCTAAAACCATCACTGCTTGCTAAGACATCCTGCTGTTGTCTGTGTAACCCTTAGTCCCTGAGACTTAGGAGCGTGCAGAGTTACTAAGTACATTTGGATGGCGGAACTTGCTGTTCACTTCAGCTTTGCGTTCTGTACCTCCCTGTGGACAGATCGCATAAAAGTATGTTTTAAATATTACATATTGATCCTTTGCTTGCTTTTAAGTGCAGCTAATAACTTTTTTAACCTGCAAAATGCTGTAACTCTAGAGCCAAGGAACAGAGTATGCAGAATGAATGGAACTGATAATGAATTAACTAACTTTGCAGATGCTTATGGAGGTCACAGAACCATCACTGTGACTTTTTTGGACGCGGGGAGAGTTCAAGCTTAGCCTGAATCTCAGGCTCAGTATTTTAAACTTTTGGGGGTGATGGACAGGGAATAAGGCTTGCCCCCCCACCCCACCTGCAGTCTCCTCACATACGTGCACTCATGTCTTTTAAAAGCCAGATTTGTACTAACTTTTAAAACCAAATCTTGTGCTCTGTTTATATCCTTCTAGTACTTGATGATAAAGTTCTTGTGCACAAGACAAGACACAGCAGAACGGCTCGGAGTTCAAGGCCTGAATGTTCTTGGCTATCTTCGGCCTATGCGAGATGAGCCTAATAGGAACATGAACTGCTTGCAGTGCAGGAAAACAGATGATGATACAGTTTGTGGCACAACTCTTCTCCTGAAGACGCTTCATTTCATCCAGCAGCTGGCACAGGACCTGGTATTTTTACTTCTTAGTTCTTTTTAAGTGTGTATTTACTATGCTAAAAGTAATAAGGCTATGCTAACAGTAATTGTGAATGGATAAAGAAAAGTCTTGCTACTAGGTACTAGTAACTGTTAAACCATGCTGTGGAGATAAAAAATGGTTTCGGAAAAATAGCATTCTGTGTATGTGTACTGAAGTTGACTAGGATATGCTCACTTTGGATCTAGGAGAGAGTTAAGCACCATTTTTCAGCATCAGGTTGCAACACCGGGTGAAGTACGTGCAACAGAAGGGTGCTCTATTAGATAATGTAGCTATTTCTGAAGCAAGTATGGGGAAAAGTGCTTAGAGAGGTAGCTAGAAAAGTTGCATAGATTAAAACATGTCCTCTTTTTATCTGAAATAATTCTATAAATATCTAGGGTGAGACATATACAGTTAAGAGAGATGGCTGGTCTGTGCTGATGTATGTCAGCATGATGTACCCTGCTTCTGAGGATACGGGTCAAAACCATGTCCATGCAGTGCATGCATCTGTGCCTTTTCAACTTTGATTCTGAACCGTGGGCAGTCTCCTTTTGGCTATTACTTTCAATCAAATTAGATGAGGAGGTAGAGGTTGTCAAGTCTTTTGGTGGTGGAGGACGGGGATGGGGGACTAGACATCTGGGAAGAGGAGAGAGAGTCCTTATTAGTAGCTCTGTGAAGGGGAAGGTTTCAGCATGAACTGTCACATTTAGACACTGGAATATCCGTGAAAGAACTTATGCTGGAAAATAGGAAATTTATAGGCTGCTTTAAGCCCAGTGCTCAGGGATTTAGTTTTTATAAATGTGTTCTGTATAGAGTTAATTTTCCAATCCTGCATTTTCTTTGCCTTTTTAAGGTTCAACAGAAGGAGAGTGGATTAAAATACAAGTCATTTTTAGATTTCACAGGCCTTGATTTGCAGCTGTTCTGGAATTTTTACAATAAACTTCACCAAAAGTAAGTAACTTCTTTACTGTGTGGTGAAGCATTAATCTGTGTGTGTATATATAAATAAAATATGCTTAGTTTAGTTGCAGCAGTTTCTTCTTCCCAAACGACATCATTTACATAAATAACATTTTCCTACTGCTGCCATATGTGTTTTTAACTATAATGTTATGTAGAAGCTTGAGATGCAGATTAATTTAGCTGGTAGCTATACTTTTTCTGGCTATGTGCTCTCTACTCAATGGTTTTTATCCATCTGAGATAGTGACTTTCATAGCATTATCTATTTGGTGCGAAAGAGCTTTTTTCTAGTTTTTGCTTCTGTTTGTTTTATGCTTTCTTACAGCCCAAGGGAAGAATGCATCTTTGCTCAAACACTGCTATTGCAGCTTCTCCAGAGCTGCTTCTCTGTACTTACTGGAGACAATAAAACTGCTAAGCCTCAAGAAACTTCTCAGAGCAAAACATGTGGTCACACAGAAGCTGCAGAAGAGCTTTATAAACATTTGTGTGAAGGTAATTTACATTGAATATATTAACTGTTTTGTCTGTTCTGGCTTACAAGTGTGTTACAATAGTTACATTTTGGGAAAAAATATTTATTCCTAGAGGCCAAGTCAGCTACTGTTCCTTTGTTTCTTCTTCAGGTCAGTGTGTGCTAATTAGTCTATCACAGTGAAATTTTCCTTGACCCTATGAAATGTTTTTATAGACTTTCTGACAACATGTGGTCTGGAAACAGCTGCAATAGAAAACTTCTTTCGAATGTGTCACCTGCTTGAACCAGGAGGGAATGTGATCCTTTAACTGTAATCTTACTGGGTTCATTTATTTCTGATATTTCATATAAATATAAATGATCTTACAAGGAGCCCGTAAGGTTTACAGAAACGCGGGGAAGATTCTGGAGCCAGTGAAGAGAATGGGAATTACACATTAGATTTCGTTGGAAGTAGGATGGTACCCTCTTTATTCAAGTGTAATTTTTTGTTAATTACCTAACAGTCTCCTGAAAAGCAAGCTAGAGATATAGTTTCTGTCTATATGTCTATATCTCTATAGAGATATAGAATCTGTCACATCTTGAAAACTTTATTAGCTTTGATAGTTGTCAAGTCTTAATATTCCTAGAATTAATTTACTCAATGAACAAATATATCATTAGAAAAATCTTTCTTGCTAGAAGTCAAAAAGTTTCCCCTCACTTTCTACGTGTGTAACGGGGTTGCAAGGAGTTGAAGTTGTGTAAAATAACACATTTAATTGAATTATGCCTCTAACGTATTAGACGGAGTATTAATTTGAACTTGTAATTTTGTTTCCTTTCTGTATGAGCAGTAGTGGATATGGGGGACAGTAACTTCATGCCAATGAAAATGCTAAAAGAGGAAGTTAAGAACACCTTACTCAGTGGAGCAGCAATCTTTTTCCCAGATAGACAGACCAGGCGACACCAGCTCTTCACCATGATGGTAAACAATTAAATGAGAAATTGATTGTTTAGTACCTGCTTTCTTTATGGAGAAAAGGGGACAAATCTGATCTTGTTGTCAAATATTTCATACTTTGTCCCATTAAAGTAAAAACATTATTTTTCTTTTCTTTGCCTCTTTTTACCCCCCCCTTCTCTCTCTCTGCAGCTTATTCAAAGAAAGAGGAGCTAACCCTGCCTTTCTTACCAAAATGAATAGTAGACCACAGAAATTATAATTCTTTCTCACAGAGGAGGGAAACAGAACATATCATAAAAATAAATCTTTTTCCTTTTCTAGAAAAACATCACAGAGCAAGAACATAAACAATCTGTACATCTTGCCTTCAGATCCTTGTGTACTCACTTCAGGTAAGGGGTCTTGAAATTGAAAATAATTGTCGGATACCCCACATCTGTTAATAAGTTCATTTTTAATCCTTTTTAGAAATGTTATTGCTCTGGAAAATAATTCTCCAAAATAATCAATTTGCTTTAGAAAGGAGAATACCACTACTTAATATGTTTATTAATGGCTATATAAAACATTGTCCAAGGATTACAGTTGGTGCTGAAATCACAGTATACTCAGCCTAGGCTGTTTTCCAATTTTTTAAGTGATTGTTTGTCCATGGTGTTGGTTGGTATTGATATAACCAAGTTTGGGGTCATCAGAACCCAAACACTTTTGATTTTCATAGTAATAATACAGTAGGATCTCTACAGATTTGTCACAAGGATAACTAGATTTACATTTTGGAACTGTGCTACTTGTTATTGGTTAGTAAGATGATCTTTGTTTTGTAGTGATCAAGATCCAGGTGGACTCTTATTATTACCAGAGAAAGGAGTTTCTGCAAATTTTGACATAAGTGAAGTGCTGTCAGTCATGGACACCCTTCTGCTAGTGGCAGCAAGAGAGGTAACTGTCTTTGCACTGTTTCCCTTCCTACTTCTTTGCCGTGATTTTTGTATGCATTCAAACACAAGCTGCATGCCTGAGATGGGTGCTAACGAACTAGCTTTCCTGTTCTTCTGGATAAAACTATTCATGGCTGTACAACTCTGTAGGATTAGATTTTCCAACCAACTGAAATATTTTCCTTTAAGCATTAACATTTCATAATAGTAGAGTAAGTAATGTATAAGATGAGGAATTTTTCCGTAGCGTTGAAAAGACTTTATGGCACCCTATCAACACTAGGAAACAGAAGTAATCATCCCATATTGAGAGGTTAGAATTGGTCATGCCACTAAAGGAGGTGTAAATGGAGGAGAGTCATTTACATATGCAGAAAAAATGTGCTGAGAACATTGAGTGACTCATATGTAGCTATTCGTACTTAAAATTGCGATTTATCGAAACAAAATACATTAGTTGCTTCATGGTGTTATATGCTGCTTGTCAGTTGCATTTAATCTTTTTTGTGGGGTGAGTGGGATGATAATGTCCATCACAGTTTACTTAGTACATATTGTGTGTCATTCTGCAGCAGAAGAGGATAACCTTTTGTTACATTCTTTATTTTTCAGTGTGAAATGATGATGCTGGATGTTGCACAGCAAGAGAGTGGCACAGTCTTGTCTTCCTTATTCTGGTCTGTTCAAGGTAGCCTCCTTTCATGGTGCTACCTGCAACTTAAGAGTAGTGATAATTCAGCCAAGGATCTTGCTGTAGAAATACTTAAAAACTGTAAGTGCTGGGATTGAATACAGAATTAGATGTGGTGTAATAAAGGACTTTAAAATGTGATTTTGCAAATTGCAGTGTAATAAGGGTTCATCAGTGGTTGCCTGAGGCATGCTCGTAACTGTCATAGCATTTCTAACGTCCCTAGAAAGGAATTTGTAGGCATATTGAGCAACTTACAATTTTAACCCTACCAATAATTTTATGTTGGGAGAATCTTCAGAAAACAGAAAGTTACAGACTTTCACTTGAACATTTTGGTTTCTTTAAATTTCCCTTATTTTGATAAGCTCCTATGTGGTGGTATATATTTTCCTAGACGCTTGTAATAGCAAGAAGAAAGGAACTTAAGAAGCTGGACACTTCTAAGGGGTGTTTTGCTACAGCTTTTTCTTTTTTTTTTTTTTTTTTTTAATGCAGCAGCTCAGTATTGAGTAGTTAATTGGGCCAAGTACTTAATGGAAATGTAATTTTATGTAAAATTACTTCGTATTTATGTTATTAGTGTATAAATAAGTTTGTTGTGTTCCTGTCTCACATTTTAAAATGGAATAAGGCTATAGCTAAAAATTGCTAGCCTCGTTTCTTACTTAAGCTGCACGTAAGTTTACAAAGAGAGGAGGCTATTTGATACGCTGAGATTGTTGAAGCAATCTTGGAGTGTTTGATTAAATTACTCATCACTCCTCTTTTTTTTTTTTTTAATATCGTTGATAAGCATGACTTGTTTCCACAATAGAAGTATCACAGAAAACTTCTCTGAACTGTTTTCGCTCTTGAGTGTCACTGCCTTGGGGCAGCAGATGCCTTTCCTGCTGTCTTTCTTCTTGTGCACATCACCATGCACTTAAGTGTTTGATAAAGCAGGTTGTGGTAGCAAATCCATAAGGTGGCTATTAAGGGTTTTTTTTCTCTTTAGATGTGGGCCAGTTCCTGTCAAATATCAGAACGATTTTGCAGTCACTTTTATCTCAATATAGTGGCAAAACAATAGTAGAAAAAATAAGTAACTCTGTCTTTGCTATGGCAACTCGTCAGCTGGTAAGTGTACATTGGGATTTTGTACTATTCCCGGGTAGCATGGCTATGGTTACATGCATTTTCATGAGACCTGTGTTTTGTCCTAGGTCATCTTCTTGTTGGATTTTTGCACTTTAGACATTCCGTACTGTACTTTGCTACAGGGATTCAGCACTTTGATAGAACCACTGAAAAGCCTTTGTAGTGAGCCTCATAAGGTAACTAATGATACAGGCACTATTAGGTACAGTGAAGCAAAAGCAAAATTGCAAGAAAGACATAGAAAACTCAGGTGATTCTATTGGTGAGCATTTGAAAGGAGCTGGAAAGCACCTAAAAGCATGGGATGTGTAATGAAATACTGAGTGAAGAACTGGAAATATATCTGTACTGATATGGAAGATGAGCAAAGTGACCAGAAGTGCAACTGGAATGAGGAGCCTAGAAGGTAGATAGGAAGGAGGGATTCTGAGGATGAAAGAGGAAAATAGATTAAAAATAGTACATGCTTAACATTTTTAGCTTCATTGCTTGTGGTGATGCAAATAAAGTCTGGATGTCTGTAGTGTAGGTGTTTTAAATCTGCATTAGTCATCCAGACTCTCTTTTGTTATCATTGGAGACTTTTAGGCTCTTCTGGGGTGAGACTGTCTCCTCCCCTGGTAGACTACATGGATTTTGCTTTAGTAGTGCCTCTTTGCCATGATTATCAAGGATGTCTTTATAACTAGTTCAGGTGTAAATCAGTGCTGTAACCTCTTATATGCCACCTTGTATGTACATCTGGCAACTTGAAATTATAGACGCAAAAATGTAGTGTGGTAATTTTATTTTTTTAAATGCGTCACATTTGTATCTCAAGAATGCATTTTTATTTTACAGATGGAAATGGAAAGCTGGCAGCAAGAACAGCCTGTAGTATTGCGAACGTGGACGATGGAATCGCCTCATAACTATGAAAATAATTGCCATGAGGTCTCAGTCTTCCTATGTCATGGGGCAACTTACTTTGAGGTGGAATTTGATGAAAAATGTGAAACTGAAAGGAGGTAATTTAATCTTGTGCTGTGTTAGATTCCAATATCTATTTGCAGAGGGGCAATTCATGTTTCGATGTGCAAGGAATACTTCTTGCACTCCAAGCATGCCATTTCAATTTCTTCATTGTCCTGCGTAATATATGATGTGTTATTTTGAATGCCTTCTCGTGCTGAAAGCCACTTCTCCTGGCAAATGTACAGACATGCTGTTTGTATCAATTTTACTTCCTTTGGCCCTGATCTGTCTTGTAATATTGCTGTGACCGCCACAGTTTGTGCTTGTGGTATTTATTTTGCCCTCTTTAGGCAAAACTATTGGCTTGGTTCCTCTTGGTAACATGTCAAGTTACTACTTAGTTAAGGCGTATGCCAGGTGTTAAAATCAGCGATTCTGAAGGGTTGGGAAAGTTCTGCAGGAAAGCGGGTCTGCAGGAAAGCTGGGACTATTGCATTGAAACATGAAATAAATTTCTTAGCAGTCCTGTGAAGCAATGCAGGTGTGGTTCCGAAAGATGTAACAGGGTACTCTGAGATGCAGCACTTGTGAAAATCCAAAAGCAAACATTTTCCCCCAAAACTTAAAAAGTAAATTTGGAAGTAATGAATTGCAATTTTCACAGGTATGATTACCTGGAGTTTACCGATGCCAGAGGTGCAAAAACTCGTTACGATACAAAGGTTGGCACTGAGAAGTGGCCTAAGGTGAGCACCTTTAAAATTCTGAACCGAGTGATATATCCAACCTTAGGAAATTCTTATGATTCTTGTGGAAAAACTGTTGTCTAAAAGCACGTGTGCTTCCATGCGTGTGTGTGTTTAGTCCGTCTCAAAGGTGGGGGGCAGGAGGTGGGGAAGAAAGTCTGCAATGATGCAAATAAAAGGAGTGAATGAGTAAACAATCCCTCTTTGTTGCTGTTATCGAAGGAGCAGTCAGTCAAACTGAAAAGTAATAATCATGTTTAACTACATGGGTAAAATTTATTTGTTGACGCTCTGCCCTCACAATTTCTTTACATCGTGAGACGAGCGTAGTGCTTCCTGCGGCTACTCTCTTTCTTCAATGACACCTACTCAAATGGGGTGCTTCTCTATTGTTTTATGGCTCTGACTTCTAAAGCTCAATCATCTATGAAATTTCTCATTAAGCTATTGAATAGAAATTTTATCTGCTTAGTATGGTGGGTTTCTCGTTCAGATGGTGGGGGAAGTTAGATCTGTTATGGACAGAACATAATACTGAAAAACCACAGTTGCTGAAGGAAATTCATTACCCTGAAACGTCTTCCTGTCATGTACATTTGGCAAAATGACTGTTTTGTTGCTCTGTAGAAAGTGACCTTTAAGGCTGGCCCACGGCTGCAGTTTCTCTTTCACTCTGACAGCAGTAATAATGAGTGGGGCTACAAGTTTTCCGTCACTGCTTATGGCCTACCAGATGTTGCCGTTTCTTGGGGCTTGGATTTACAGCTTCTTGTATCCCGGTTGATGGGGCGCTTGGCTTCCCGAAGTATGGCGCTGAAATCTCTACGAGGTGAGTGCACTTAATAGCTCCAGAAGTTGTGGTGCCATATAAATAGAAGATACAAGGACCTTATGTTTCGAACCCCCTGTGAAAATAAAGTTCCTTCTGTATTTCCCTCTTGACTGAAGATGGAAGACTTGCAGTATTGCTGCTTAACGACACTTGGTCATTGAGCTATATCCATTTTTTGTGGCCTCTGTGCAGCAAGCCTCACCACTGTTCTGCAGGACTGAAAATGTCTCAGGGATCACTGTGATCTTTCTAATAGTCAGAAGCCAATATTAGGAAGAGGGGGACACCTGAAAGTAATCACACTAAGCCGAATTACATGTATGAAGTAATACCAGAGTTTGCCCAATCAAATTAAGTTTGGCTAATTCCAGAAGTTAAGCACGCTTAGGATTTGGGCCACTGAAGATAAGTAAAATACAAAATGTGAGATGGGTGCCATAAGAAAAAAAAAGAGCGCGTTGTTTATTCTTTAATTTCAAAACCAGTACACTTCTAGCTAGCTTCCTAAATCTGAATTCCTTCACCACTTTGGAGAAATTTAACAAAGTTAAAGAGTTCTTGCTGCAATCAGGTGGTCAGTACTTAGCTTGGAAAATCAGGCAGGTACTTACCTGTGGATTTAGGAAACTAATTCAAGTGTTCTTGTCATAGAATATTTTTCTCCTTTGTTAATTATGAGCTTCCTTACACAGAGCAAATTATTATGTCTTTTGTAGGAGAAAAAGCTTTTCAACTCTCTTGCAAATTGTTTGGAAATTTCTATGGATATAAGTACAGCAAAAATGTTTACATTAAAGTCCTTCCATAATGTAACATTGTCACCATAAGCTAAGAAATTGATGCTATCATTAAAGAAAGGGTACATCGGTTTTCTGCACCACATCAGAGAAACAGAAGTTAGAGAATGTTGTTAAATTACTTGTTCAGTCTATTTGCCTTACTGTTCCCCCCCTCCCCTACTGGATGTTTAACATTTATTTTCATTAATCTGTAAAAATGAACAAAACTATTTAGTAACTGAAGTGTCTGTTCTGAATTTCTTGCAGAACTAGGTAGTGAAGCAGACTTGCCTGCTTTGAAAGTAACATCAGTTCTTAACTCTCCTCTGTGGAAACCTGTCTTCAGGCATCAGATGTGTCCTGAGGCACTCCTGGGAGCCAGTCAAAGCAGTAGACTGCACCAAGATAAAAAAGAGGTACTTACACCACTGCTTTTATTTCATTGGTACGAAATTCCTATGTATCACACGGTTTCATTTAGACTTAATTAGTTGATACATCTTTAAGCATATGCTGTTGTGCTAAAGTTGTCATCACTTGCGCTGTTCAAATATCAAGGAGGAAGGAAACTGTTGTTCTGTGCCCTGTATTCGTTTCCATTTCCATAGAATCATGGAATGGTTGGGAGGGACCTTCAAAGATCACCTAATTCACCCCCCCGCCTTGGGCATGAACATCTTTCATTAGATCAGGTTGCTCAACTGCAATAGATATACTGCAGGTTGACTTAATTGTAGAAATGAGCGGCAACAATTTTTCAGATAATATTGGAGTAAATGTTTTCTAACATTCTTTCCAGGCTAGGAGCTCTCACCGAGATGACTGCCGTAACTTTCTTATCGACTTTGCAAAATCAGATCCTGCCCAGGACTTCAGTGGGCAAAAATCTGAACTTTTCAAAGGACTTATACAGGCATGTAAAAAACAGACCCCAAAGACAGATATAGTTGCTGGTTCTACTGTTGATCAAGCTGTGAACTCAACATTTGCTGCTTTGGTGTATCTCACTCCAGATTTATATGAGAAGCTTCAAAAATATGGTAACTCTAATATTAGACTATCTTAATAATGAAGACTTAAAGTTTGTAAAAGGCTATCTCACAGTTCAGTTTATAAACTTTGAAAAAATTTAGTGTAACAATTTTTAAAAAGATGTTCTGTATAAAGAAGTCATCATTTAGGTAGACTAGGTAAGCCTTATCTCTAGAGTGTTTATTTTTTATTAATATATGCTTTTATCTTCAGAGCTCTGTCCAAATATTAATAACCATCATAAGCTACTGACTAAGCCTTACAAGGATATACCCAACGAGAGTAATGATGTCCTCTGGGTTTTAATTCAGAACAATGTGGCTCCCAGTGATTAGAGGTTCTTATATAATTTTCCACTCTCATTGTATCTTTTCTAAAAAGTCAGCACCAACTTACATATGTTCTTAAATGTTGGGGGTGGAGGAGGTGTGAATTACTTCCCGAAGTGTTATACTGTGGGAACTCACCTTGGTATCCTCAATATATATATATTTTTTAAAATTTTTTTTTTAAATAAAAGGCAATGTTTTGCTTTTAACTTGTATAATGTCTGTTGTATTACCATTTATATATTTTCAGTAGGTAAAATGAACAACTTTTTAACTTACACCATCCTTCCATTAAGCTTATTAATATGTTTGAAGTGTGGATAATAAGGTGTTACTTGATTTTGAAGGGTTTTGTTTTAGGCTTTCACTTTCTGTCACAATTTTGAAGCTAAACATCTTACATTTTGAGCTATAAAGTTATGGGTAAAAATGATTGACACGAAGACTGACTTGATGACTAAAGTGGTTATTGCCTTTAGTCGTTTTGTCTATGTCTGACAATTGATCTGATTTTCTGAGTGAGATTGAAAACTGTGGTAGCTCAGGAGAATATTAATGTGTGGATGAGATATCTATCCTACTATTATGTTGATAGCTTCATCTGTCGGTCTGCTGGGGCAGACCAATTTCAGGATCCATGTTCACCTATGCCATGTGAAGTATGTACAAGTGGTGCTGAAAAGAAGGAGGGAAAAAAAAAAAACTTAAAAAAAAAAAGGGGGAATGGGAGAGGGAAGACCTTGAATAGAAATGTCTTTTTCTCCATAGTCATTGTCAGGCCAGTTTTGATGGAAACTGTTTTGTCAGGTCTTTAATTTTTGTAAATTGATCTTGAAAGTCCATTCCAGAAATTCATAGCAAAAGGGAAAGAAAAGGGAAAGAAACAAAAGGGAAAAGAAAATTGATAACTAAATACATCCATAGAGCTTTAAGTTAATACTAAGCATTTCTTGATTATTCTAATATCAGTAATACTTGCCTGTACAGGGAGAAGTTTTTATTTTCCATGGCTGCAGGCATCAATTTTGGGAAGAGACAAGAAAGATATTCATAATTTAACTTTGCAAATAACTCTGTCAAGGTGCAGTTTATGTATTTAAGACGTATGAAAGTCGGCAGGTTTTATTCCTTATTTTTCTTACAGGCATAATTCCAAGTATTGACTAAGAGAGGAAGGAAGGCTGTAGCATAAGTTTAGTTAAGTAGTCAAGTTGTGTAAAAACGGAGCTGTAAATAAACAGAACTCTTCTTTCTCTCGTTTCCAGTCAACAGTGGAGGCAAGGTGCCTTTGAGTGATGAGTTTGCACAAGTATATTCCCTGGCTGATTCAATTAGAATATGGATGGTAAGATCACTCAGGAGGTTATCTATTAATGTAATTTACCTTAATATTTTACAATGCAATGTTAAGGAGTAGGGTGGAACCATGTTTTCCTTCGGTGATTCTAGGTCAACTATTTTCACTTAGGAAGAACATATATTCACTTCTAAACTTTGAACTTAAACATTTAAATGCATTCTTACGCTCCCCTCCTTCCTGCAGCCCCAGATGTGTCATCGTGAGTATTTAGGACTGAATTTGACTCAAAATCAGTTACATTTGTGTTATTTTTCAGCAAGAATGTGTGTTGTTTATTAGGAAGATTCTTACATAGCAGTTGGAGTTCTTTTGAGGATAGCATAGAAAGAAATCTGTCAAACATCATTCTCATAGTAATGCAGTGCTAACAGAAAAGGAAATAATTGCTTCTTTGACAAGCAAGTAACTGACTGCAGTTCAGAGTATGTTTTTTGCACGTAATTTTCTTTGAAACATAAGCCTTATGCGAAGAGCTGGTGTCATCAGCTCACAACCTGGTGAGAGGTGTCCGCATCATCACCTGCAGCTGTGGAGAGTCAAAATTCATTTAGATTTTCACTAATCTGCAGGAGATTCTAAATGTTAACAAGTATGTGGCCTTCAAGAACAGCTAATTCAATCTATGGCCTGCTTTTCTGCTACTCTTGTGAGCCCTTCAGATGTGGGCTGGCCAAATTAACTGTTCTAGTATCTTGTGATCTCCTCCTTCCTCTTTCCTGCCTGCGAGAATTCCTGGCAGTTTGATACACTAGAGATGCAATGAGTGCAGATGCATGTTAAGATGAGTAATTGCATTGTACCCGTTGCATGGCAGGTGATATTTGCATCTGACAGTACTCAGCTGTTAGATGACAGGATGCTTTTGGAGAATCTTATCTCATGACTAGATGTGTATCTTTTCCTGAGCAGTGAGGGTAAAGGGGAAACCTTCTTTTTTCTTGGAGGGCTGATGCACATCTAGTCACAAGACAGGGAAGGTTCTCAGCCTACAAACCTTGAGGATCTCCGTATGAGGCTGTGTTATCTGCTCTGATAGTTTAGGTTTTGCTCTTTTAGACTACTGGGTGTTTTGTTCTGCAGTAGAGAGTAGTAAATACTGTCATCTGTTCCTGAGATTAAATTCCTTTAATGTGATGCAGTCTTCATACTGCCTTGCTGTCTAGATATACAGGGGAGTCATATTTTAACTATTTTAACGTCCTGTCTACAGCTGGAAATGAAGCAGAAATCCCTGATGGGTAGGGGAAATGATTCTGAAGAGAAGCAGAACACAGAAGCAAGTGAGGTGAACCCAGAAACTCTTGGTAAGTGTTGCCTTTCCAAGTGTATAAGCATTCCAGGTAGTTTAGTAAAGCATTGCCTTGTACATCTTAGACGTTATTTTTGCTGTAAAAGGTAAGTTAGCAGCTGGGGTTACTTTTTAATACCTTAAGAGATAAACTAGCGTACATTACATGAAGTATCTGGGATTGTGTTCTGCTATTCGTTGCAGAAAATAGTACGTGAGAAAATTCTACAGGGAGTGACTTCTCACTTGGGTCACCTGGTTCTGAACTTACATTCATCTATTTTTGTAGATACTTGTCACCACGATTAACTGATGTTAGAATAGCAGCTGATTGTTAGTAGAATAAAATGTGTTCTCACTGACTGCTGTATGCTTCATATGGTTCAGTGTGATTATTCAAATTTAGCGTTTGGAAATCTAGAATTAAGTAACTGATAGCGTCATGATCAATATAATAAGAAAAACAGTATTTTCTAGCTGTCTTGGCTCAGAAGAAACACGATAAATCACTTTCTTCCTAAGCAGAAGATAGCAAGTTTGGTGTTCTATTCTCATGATTTTAACTCTTCCAATTTTTATGCTGCAGCAAAACTTTGTATGCAGAAGAGCCTTTTGTTACTGAATTTTTTGCCCGTAAGAGCGAAGACGAAAGATTCTGCTTCAGACAGTTTGGAAGCCCAAGATATTGATGATATCCAACAGTATGTCAGTGATAAATGCCAAAGAAAAGGTTCTGTTGTGGACACGGACTTCCAGCCAGCACACTCATTGTCTTCCAGTGGAGTAACTCATCCTGTTTCAAAAGAGGGGGGCCAAATGACACAATCTGATACGAAAATTAAACAAGTTCCAGACCCCCTCCAAACAGAGGAAGCATCTGCATTTCATAGTAAGCCTGTTGAGAATACAGTTTCACAGCAAGAAGACATAGCATCACCTCCTTCCACTCCTACACGAAAATCTCCGTTCAGCCGTGGAAGATTAAGGCTGCTGTCTTTCAGATCAATGGAAGAGCCGAGAGCTGTGCCTACTGTGAAGGAGAAATATCCTATATTGAAAAACACATTAGACTTTATTAAGGATCAATCACTTTCACATGAAAGGTAAGCGAATTGAAAATGTTGCCAATTATAAAGTACAGAAACTTGTCTTCAGACCTCTTCAGGTGGAATAAAACATCTTTTAGCTGCAAGATAGCATTGAAAATCATTTTGTACATAAATAGTTGTCAGATTTATGTATCAAACTTCAGTTATTCACAACCATGTAGGGGCTGATAGAGAGTATTCTTTCCTTTGATTCACTTCTATGATGTAGAACTTCAGAATGTGAAAAACAATTATGTGGCTGTTTCTTGTCTCGCTTCCTGAGATCTGTTTGCAGTGGCATTTTGCTGCTTATCTACAAACAGTGAAGAAATGGTACAGCAGTACTAGAAATCCTTGATATCAAATATGGAATAGTTGCTTCTCTCATTAAATTACCTGATATTCTGAAAATGTAAATCAAAAGAGAGATTTGCAATTCTCAGTTTGTCTATTTTAGGCTCTAAAACTTGGACTGGTGCAGGAAGTCCTGGATTCTGGTTGAAGCTTTATCACTCATTCCAAACGCAATATACCACTGCTGAAGTACAATTGGAAATCTAGATGCCAAACTCTTGTTTAACTAGTCAAGTACTTCTTGAATTGTGATTTATTTGGGTTATGTTAAGTACAATGTTCTGAAGTCCTCATAGATGTTTTTTGCTCTTCTTAGTGTTTTAAAGGTTCTTGCTTTGAGAAAATCCCAAGGGCAGAGTATTATGGAAGTGCTCAAGACAATCCGCCAGTGCCTAGACTCACTTGGGCAGCCACACTGTTTTCATCCACCGTGTGTACTTTTTCTCTTAGAACTTCTAGCCTGTCAGAAGGATTTTACAAAGTAAGTAACTGTTTAGACAAGTCTCAGCCATGTGATTTAATGTATCTTAGTCCTTGTGTTCTCCAGTCATGTATATTGAAAACAGTAGAAAGTTACTGTTTTTTCATCCATGTAGGTAATAAAAATATGACCTGAGGATTAGTTTTTAGGCTACTATGCATATCTTGCATGCTTCATTTAAAAAAAATTAATTATTATTTTCAGGTGGGACATAGTTGTACAGCTATTGATGCTAGTGGGTATCGTGCAGTTGAGTCACAGTGTGGATACCTGGAAACATCTTTACAGTTCTAACCAGAACAAAACAAACTCAAAAAGCTTGTAGAGTCTTTGGTTATGGCTTTAGTTTAAGTTCCTGTCTAATTCTAAATTGGTTTCTTTCTCGTCCAGTAAAGCTGTAGTGATCTAACCCATTTAACTTGTAATTACTTACGTAGTGTTGCGTCTTTATAATTTTTGTGAACTTACTTTGTAATTCAAGGTAATACCTATCTGGCAGAAAAACTAACTTCCAGGAATGGTGCATGTTATATCTTGTTAGTCAAGCATTTGCTTGTTCATGAATTTCATAGCTTTGGATGTGATACCTGTACAAGACAAATTTTATTGTGGGGTGATATATTCCAGTCGTGTGCCAGAGGCTGAAGTGATGGACATGCAAGCTAAGGTCTGCAGTGCTGTGTACCAGTTATAGGGCATGCACATACACACAAAAAAAAAGAAGCAAAAAGATCATATCGATTATATGCATGGGCAATTGTTGTTCTAAGTGAGGAAAGATAATTTGGAAGTTTTTTCAAATTTTATGTACAACTAGAAAGCACTATCTCAAAGCAGGAGCTAATACTATGCTGTTCTGGTTCATGAATTTGGGTCTGATTTCTATTGTGTGTCTGGACAGTGCTGTCTGAACTCTTGTCGGCTGGTTTCTCACTTGTCAAGAGCTTTTTATGGTCACCTTGCAGTGCGCTGATTTCCTTTAAGATCTTGATTAGATTTTTTTGTAAAGCACCTTTTTAATTTGAAGGAATGTTCGTTCATTAGTGCCATGAGAATATTCTCTTTGCCTGTTTTGTTTCTTAACTTCTGATTCCTGGTACAGGATTCTTTTTTTTTTTTTTCTTTTTCTTTGAAAGTGGCAGACTGCATTTTAAACAAAACTAACATCCTTCCCACTGGTGGGGAGTGTTTAGAAGATTGTCTGTTTGTAAAATTTGCACAAATCATGCTACCTAAAATGTAGCAGTGAAGTCTAGACTACTAAACTGAGCCTTTAATTTCTAGCTACTTTGGAAACCTGGAAGGCTGTGGTGCTGAGTTACACAGAGAGATTCGAGAGTCCTATTATCAGCTTGTTTTGTTCCTGGTAAATTCTGTGAAGGGATTTAGTACGATTAATGACAGGTACAGTACATTGCTTGCATTACTTACGTGAGATTTTTTTTTTCCTGTTCTTCCTCACTTCTTCTTTTGTCACTGTTATTTATTGTTTAATATCTTAATTAAGTTTGACTATACTTTGCATTATTTACAGAACTAAATAAGGGATCTTGATCTTGTGATCAAAAATGCCAAGTTACCTTTTTATTAATACTATGCAGGAAAACACAATAAATTTATCAATGTTAAAACTTCGACTTATTATGGCATTTTGTAGTTATAACTCTGCAATGTGTTTCTGAAGCTTAATAGTAAAATACTAGAAATAGTAGATTTATTGTGAAATACTTTGGCAAGAGAAATGCCATAATAAATACCACAATTCTGCAACCATGCTTTAATGTTAAAGCTTATGTTTTGGTAGCATCCTGGTTAGAATTGTTGGGATTTATAGCCAGGTGTCCTAAAGAAATGAGAATTTTGTGACTATAATGTCCGTTTCTCTGCCAATAACTTCCAAGTCCTTTGTCTCGTTTCAACTGAACATGGCAAAGGTTTTAAAGAGAACAAGTTTCTGCAAATATCAAGAAAATGTTGTACTGCGGACAAGATACAGACCGTCTTGTTAATGCTTAGGCAATAGGATAAGCTCTATCTCAAATGAATCCATAAAAGATACGATCTTTATTTCAAATTGCGTTGGCTATGCTTCTTGCTAAATTGTGTAAGTTTATGCTTTAGTAAACCTGAGTTTCTGCCACAGAGTTAATTTAATGCAGAGTAAAGCCTGGATATCAGTGTACAGTGATCCCCAAATATGCAATTTCAGCTTTAGGTTAGAGCAGACATGTTTTGTTGTCTTGTTTTTTATTTAGATCATTGCTTCCTGCCTTATCATGTGTGCAGACAACTCTCCTTCACCTTTTGGATATGAGTTGGGAACCAAGCGATCTTTCCTTCTTTGTTGAGATTCAGTTACCACATCTCCTTATGACTACATCGCAAGAAAACATAAGTATTCATGACAGTGTCATTTGGTGAGTCAGGAAGAATGCAACTTTCACGTGGTAATAACTATTGATACCATTTTTACCAAGAAAGGCTCCTGAACTTTGTGCTGGAACAAGCAGTAAAAATACTACTAACAAGAATGGCAAAATTTTGGCCAGTATCCAAGGGCTTAAGTGAAGTATTTGAACATTTTTGCAGCATTACTAGTGCAAAAACTATTACAATTTTATCTTTAACCTGATTAGTGCTGGAACATTTCACTTGTTTAGCAGTGTAGCAGGAGGTAGATAATGCTGTTTCTTGTCTTGATAAATATCAAATGTTTTAACACCTGCATGTTTCATTTTTGTAGTAGTTGTACTTCTGAGCAAATGTAAAGGCCAAAAAGCTTTTAAAATTTCTCATCTGATCTGCCAGCATTACCAAAAGCAGTTTTGTAAGCGTGGATTTTTCTGATTTTGCATTATGCTCCCCATATGTATTTAAGAACTTGTCACAGAGGCAAGAAGCAGGTGTCTATATGGTCATTTATTAACCAAGTGAACTGCAGTTCTCACAATCCTGTTTTTATTAGCATTTAATAGCACTTTGTTCTTTAAAAAAAAAAAAAGTATCCCAAGTTATATTACAGGGAAGCCTGATTGCATTCAAACTTCATTTTGAGCTTGCTTTTCTTTTAGTCAGTGGAGTGAAGAAGATGAAATTGCAGACTACAAGCAAAACTGTGAGTGGATGGATGAATGTCAGGATGTAATGTTTGAGACCTGGTATGAAAAGATAGCTCAAGCTGACCCAGAGAAGCAGAGAAAGGTGACCTCATGATTTGCTTATTTATCTGCAGAAGGGGTAATTAGGAGACTTTTAAAAGCGTAAAAGGAGAGAAAGGAATCTGTCTTAAACTGATTTTTTATGAGTTGGATCCCTGGCTCTCTGTAGGCCTTCAAAAGTCTAAAATGGTGAAAAGATCCCCATGCTTTTTGGCAGGGGAAGTGTTCTGCTTTCTGTCTAAAAAGGGCTTTCTCAAAGTCAGAAAATAATACTCAAGTAAATTATGTCCACTTATTGCTCTAGATGCACATGTTTGTTGCTCGTTACTGTGACCTGTTAAATGTGGACATATCCTGTGATGGCTGTGATGAAATTGCACCATGGCATCGCTACCGCTGTCTGCAATGCAATGACATGGATCTGTGTAAAACTTGTTTTCTTGGTAAGAATAATTTAAAAAAAAACCCCAAACCCTATACTTGAAGGCAAAATAGTGTCTTCTAAATTATACATAAAATAAAGTGAAAGACACTTCTTCTGGGTATTTTAGAAATGTTAAGCTTTTCTTTTCCTAATCTGAACACGAACTTGAAATTAAGAAAGATCCTTTATCAAAAAGGATTTACAGGGAAATCTTAAAATATTTCTTTACAGGTGGAGTTAAACCCGAAGGACATGAGGATGACCATGAAATGGTTAACATGGAGTATGCCTGTGATCACTGTCAAGGAGTTATCATAGGTCGGAGAATGAACTGCAACGTGTGTGATGACTTTGACCTTTGCTATGGATGCTATTCTGCAAAGAAATACTCTGACAGGTATTAAATACCTGATTTTGTTCCCCTACCTCACTTGGCAGAAAAGCGATAATTAGCAACTGAGTACAGTCAGTCATTCTCATGTCGCTTCCTAGAAGGTTGCGTCTGACATCAGAACATCTAGTTGGTGTCCTTCAGGGAAACATAACAAATACAGGACCAGTTCAGCAAAAATTTCTGCAGTTTGGAAACCTGCCCCAACCTCTGAAGTAACTTGGTAGCAGTTGTTTTCTAGCCATGGCTGTGAAAGTTGCAGAAGGAGAGTTATCAACCCTGAACGATAGATGGAAGAAATGAACAGTGCTGTGGTTAGACAACATAGGTTTCAGTGCTTGACACCAAAGATCTTAAAAAATTTCATTTCTAGAGCAGGTGCTCTCGTGACAGTTCAGGTTCTGTTAAATGAGCACTACAGAAGTCAGTGAGGCTCCGACAGTTTACGGCACTTGAAGGCCTACAGTTTGAAACGCTGGAGTGTGTTGAGGTTTTCATACCTTCCTGTAAAGGTGTCGTGTGTTACTGACTACATTGGTTAGCAAGAAAGTGGCTGCATTTCAAAATTATGTACCTTCTTCTTTCAGTCACTTGCCCACTCACAGCATCACAGTGTATCCGATGGTGACTATTCGCATCAGTGACCGACAGAGGCTCATCCAGCCATATGTCCACAATTATTCCTGGCTGTTGTTTGCAGCTTTGACTCTCTACAGTGCAGATCTGGCAAATGGGGAGGAAGTAGAAGGAGAGAAACTCGATTCACAGGTCCTCAGTCATGCCAGAGTTCTGCAACATCAGTGCATACAGCTCATCGGAGACTGCTTGATGAAAGCACAGCACGGAAAAGGTGAGTCAGCTCCTCCTTCACTGAAACAGTGGTTTCTAGCAAGTGTCAGAAGAGTCTGTGATTACTCACTTTGAAGTTTCCAAAGGAAAGGGGAAGCTGCTGTGTACTTCACTGAGCATAACTGTTTATGTAGAAAGCAAATGTAGAACAAGTGTTGTTCAGGGTCACTGGAACATGGAAAACAGGGTGCTTGAGAAAATTAATTTTATGCTTACATAAATATTGAAGACAACTTGGCAACTCTTTGGTTGTGTTTTTTTCCATCTTAGATGTTGTAAAGGGATCAATCAATATAGCTTCACGTTCTGTTACTAATGTGTTACTGACAACTGAAGGGCTTGAAGGAAAGCAAATAACTTGGTGGAAAATGTTTTTCGTTCTGCATGTCGTGGCAAGAATTTTTGAACCTTATTTGTCGTATGAGATAAGTTTCTGAGAATGATGTCCATTTGTCTGGAAATGAGGATTTCTGTGAACTAAGACCTACTACAGAAAATAGGGTGATACAATAGAGACCTATGTTGAATGTATCAAAAATTCTAGACTCAAGTTCAAATAAGTTTTCTGGTAGTACAGCTGAAATACCACCACCACCAAATACTTATGCATACTCATTATTTAATCCATTTGTTTTTAACATACAGTTTTATTGTATAGATAAGTTTAAGTGATCAGAAGATTAAAAGCTAAGACAAATTTTATTTACTTTTCATAATTTACACTGTTGGGAGGTATCTCTAACACTTTCTTAAATTAATTAAGACTTCTACCCTGATGGTATCTCTGTGAGGTGGAAAAGTCACCACCTGTTCATCACTATTATTTAATGGAACTACATAGTTAAGTAAACGTGACGGAGGACATCTTTTTGGTGGAGTTGATATTCAAAAGAAGAGTGTGAGGGGAAGTTTGCAGTTCTCTTTCAAAATATTTCAGTTCTGCTTTTTGCCTATCTTGCCACTCCACAGCTAAATAGCTTTTGTAACTTTCTTGCTTTCAGGTCTGAAAAATTTAGCTCTTCTCTGCATGTTACCAGAAGGTGAATCCTTCTCAGAGAACGACACTGTTTCAGTCAGTCCTCCCACAGATGGTGCTCCAAAAAGTCGTACTGGTGATAAAGCAGTGAAGGGAAGAGATGAGAAACCAAGTGCAGGCTCTTTTATGCATTGTAATGTAAGTACCTGTTATTTACAGAACCCCTGATATCAATTAGATGTGTGTTCTTCAGAAGCTTAAACATCCTATTCTGGATATGTAACTGAAATAATGGATAGTAATGATTCTTTTGTAGGTAAAAGTTGGGGGGCAAGGGAACAGTTGGTGGTTGGTACATTTTTTTATTAGATCCAGCTGATCAAAAACGAAGGCATCACCTTATGTTCTTGCAGGCAACAGCAAAAGCGTTGGAGGGAAGGGGCAAAAGATGTTCTTTCTGAAAAGGTTGTCGTTTCCCCTAGTTGTTAGCACTGTTTAGGTAGGAGAACAAGTTTCCTACAGTTTTATACAGTGTATAAAACTATTACAGTGCAATAATTTTATGCATAGAGATACAAATAAAATAGAAAAATGTATTTTCACTGTATGGAATCTTAAGATGTGTATACATTAAGAAATTCTTAACCAATAAAAGGTTTTGATATTTGAGGAAAAATGTTTGTCAAATGCAGATGACTGGCAGCTTCTTTCCATGGCTGTTTCTGCAGGTATTAAATTTTGTTTTAATCTTTTACTGTCTTTTTGTTTTATTTTTAGGGGAAGGGAGATGCTCGCAATGAAACCCAGTCTCCTGCAGAAGATAAAGTAGGAAAACAAGGAAGTGAAAGCAAAGCTGTCTTTGCAACGAAAGCTGTTTTGAGACAAGAGTCAGACTTGTCTGTGGATGATAATGTTTCTTCAACAGGTGAAAGATTATTTCTCGTTTTCCCTGTCACAGAAATATCCATTCATATGCAAAGCAAACAGCTGTATTTTTGTTCCTAACCCGTTTTTGAGTATTTGCAAATATCTTTAATGCAAGCGAGCTGTCTACTTTGTAAAAACCTGCCAAGCGTACTGCTTTGAGCAACTGCTACCTTGCAATCGGTTTAAAGGATTCTAGAAATAGGAGTAGAATTCTACCGATACATACCCGTGTGTGGAGATTATGGTTCCTATTGGTCTAACACAATACTTGTGTATTCTTACACACTTGGAACCAGAAGTTAAGTTTCGTACTCTATTAATGACTGGTATTGTTAGAATTATGATAGTAAAATGGATCTGTCCATAGTTCTGTCCTTTATGTATTTAACTAGATGGTGTAAACTCTTTACCTACTATCTTTTATACACTTTTATAAAGACCTGCTTTTCAAATTTTAATAAAATTTTTTAAAAAGGGTTTTTATCCTTAAATTGTAATTATAAAAATTAAGCTATCATTTATTTTATTTTTAATGTTATTTTGGGGATTTTCTTCTTTTGTTTTAATTTAAAAAGCAGATGACTACCTCTTGGAGGATTCAGCCCAGAAGCAAGCAGAGAAGGTTTTAATACCTAGCCAGGAACAAGTTTTTGCTGAATGCTCTCAGAAGAGGATTCTAGGATTGCTGGCAGCTATGTTACCACCTTTCAAATCAGTTAGTTCTTTTTACTTTCAATCTGTGTAGTTTTCTAGGTTATTCACAAATAACATGAATAAAATTCATAGCGAATTAAATGTGGGAGATGAGCTCTGGTTGCTTACACGTTATAAAATGCGAACCAGAATGTCTTAGGACATTTCACATTACTAAGGAATGTAAAGGCTTGTTCCTGGGTGGGGGGGAGAGGAAGGGGAATTTTAATTTATCTATAAAGCAGTCTATCTTAACTGTTCAACAGCTGCAAAGTTTAAACCATCAACTTAGGTTTATGTGTCAGGTCAGTTTAACTAGTCAACAACAGAAGTAGGAACCTAGTTTCTCGTTTCCTTTTGTCCCATTTGAAAGAGCATTAGAACAGAAGCTTTTGTATGTGCTATGACTTTGACTGAAAGCCTTGTTTTCTTTCCCTGCCTTACTGAGATTTTTCTTTTTCCATAGGGCTCCACAATGTCTTTGATTAACCTGGAACAAATACTTCCACTGATGTTTCAGGTTGTAATCTCAAACGCTGGCCACCTAAATGAAACTTATCATTTAACATTGGGACTTCTGGGCCAATTAATCCTGAGACTTATGCCTGCAGAAGTGGATGCTGCAGTGGCTAAAGTCCTTTCAGCCAAACATAATTTGTTTGCTGCGGGAGATGGGTCTACAGTGCCAGAAGGCTGGAAGACAACTCATCTTCTGTTCAGTCTGGGAGCTGTGTGTTTAGACAGGTGCTTTTTAATTTAAACCTATTAGTTACTCTCTGATGACTAATACCAATTTTCTTTTATGTGTGCCTCAGAAAGTCGGTTAAACCTGCTCCCTGATCATGGGAATGGTTTAGCATCTGCAGCCCTTGTTGCAGTAAGAATCTCGATTTCCTTCCAAAAGAAGGCTGTCTGTCGAAGAGTGGCTTAATTTCCTGTGCTTACCTATATAGCATGTTATAGTGGAAGAAGTAAGGTTTGGAAGCTTCGAGGAAAACCAGAATACAGTCCTATATTTTTTTGTATGACATTAGTTCTCTCCCATTGAGTTACATATCTCTTGTGTAACTTGGGAAAGGTGGAGAGTGTGTCATGTGGTAACTACCACCAGCGCTGTGTTCTGGATCTGGCCTTTTTATGTAAGAGTATTAGGGAGAGAGATTTTTGTGCAGTAAAATTGCACTGGAAACAGCAAGGAGGGGCAGGGCAGAGATTCGATTTTGAAAATCTTGAGAAAGCTCTCAAGCATTCGAAGATTAATGTCATTCCTGTTAAATATGACAGTGTTATTTTTCATTGTAGCTATGTTTTACAGGGAAGGTTCACAAACAAATAGAAAAGCATATGAAATTTAAAGGCGAAATATCCAGAGGATCAGCTGAGGGAAAGAAGTTTCTCAAAGACTAACTTTACAGCAAGGAGGCCAGTCTCTCTAGATTATTTGTGTAGTCCACAGAGAGAGAGCAGGTAGTCACGTACGTGGGAAATAAACCACTTCTGAGTTCTAAACTAAAGTTAGGAATTAAAGGTGACAATGTTCAGGCACACTTTGATGTGAGACTGTAAACCCTTTAGGAAAGTAGTGTTTATGCTCTAGTGATGAAAAACAAAACAGAATTCATGTGTCAGCTGACATGAAAGCTTCAAATATTTGGAAGAACAGTTATATAATGATCTGAAAGCTGTAGCTATGACAGATTAACAGTGATACGCTGTCTTGAGGAAAAATAGTTTCAGGTAAGTCTGTAGTCAGCCCTCCTAATACAGACTGCTCTTGCTTTCCAGTCGTGTAGGTCTGGACTGGGCAAGCTCCATGGCAGATATTCTTCGATCTTTGAACTCTTCTGCGCAGTGGCATAATGTGATCGCTGCTTTCACTGACCATTGCGTTAAGCAACTGCCCTTCCAGCTAAAGCACACCAATATCTTCACTTTATTGGTGCTGGTTGGGTTTCCTGAGGTAAGTGGCCTACTGATACTAAAGGAAGCGAAATTGGTTAGAACTTTTAGGTTTCTATTTCTAAACACTATGGATTTCATCAATTGGGGACATCCATTATAAACTGTCAAAACACGGTGTATGTCAGAGTTCACATCTTTCCACTTGCGCACAACTAATGTTTATTTAATGAAGAATAATGTAGCTGGTTTTGCCTTGTATTTCTTTGAGTGCTACTTATAACTATCATGAGAAAACCAGCTTAGTATGTCTGAGTATCAAAAAGGGCTTTTTATACAAATGAAACAAACCAATCTCGCTCTTGATAGTCATAACTCTGATATATTGCCTATGTAGCATTAAGTTGTTTGTTGCAGGCATTTCTTTTATAGAAAGGAACTGCCATTTTGTAAAAATCATCAAATACCTGGCAGTGAGCAGATTTTTCAGCTCAAAAATACAATACCAAGTATAAGCAAATGTAACCAATATAAAAGATGACTGTGTATTTACAAATAAGTATTCCAAACCATAACTGAAACTTTTGCTGCAATTTCAGGTGCTGTGTATGGGGACTCGTTCTGTGTACATGGATAATGCTAATGAGCCTCATAACGTGATCATCCTGAAGCATTTCACAGAGAAAAACAGGGCAGTTGTAGTAGACATCAAAACCCGAAAGAGAAAAACAGGTTCTGTGACATTTTTATTTTATCAAAGCATCGCAAAGTATTTCCTTACGGTTTCTTATGGATACCCAAAAGCATATTTTAACTAGACCACTTGATGCAGGTCTGCAGAGTTTGAATTCCTTTATTAGTAAGTCACCTGATCTTCTGCTCGTAGGTTAAACCAAATCGAGAAGCTTCTGCAGTAAAGATTATGGAGACTTACTTTCTTTTTAAAACTCTGACATGTATTTTTATTCAGAAAAGGATTTAGGAAACTGTTGACTGTTTTATTAATGGAGAAATCTCAGAAATAGGCCTTTGATTAAGCAGTTGTTTCTGCTTTGAAATTTGCTTACTGCTTGTGTCTTATCATTTACAGACGTGCTCAATTTTTTAAAACAACCACAAATTTTAAAAAATGCACATGCTGCCTCTGTGTAGTTAGGTGCTGCTATATAAAGGAAAAGTACTCAGACCCTGAACATTTTTGGGATAGTCCATTTTGTTGCTCCAAAAAACCTCTGCATTTTTATGAAGTGCCTGTTTCCGCTGTGGGCAAGGTGTGCTACCTACTAGTAAATGAAGACTAAGAACAAACACAAACATACCCATTATCGATTGATTCTGAAATTATGCTGTGTTGGCTGTTATTTCCTGATCCTGTAAAAAAGCATGCCATGAGGACAGGCTTAACTTCTTTAATCATGTGCTTTATAAAATGTCAAAAGTCTATCTTCTCTGTTTTCCTCCTGTCTGGAAGAACTTTTCAAAACAGTTTGGATACCCCTAAAATTTGAGGCAAAAATGTGAAAAGAGCTATACAGCATGAAATAGTGTATACTCCAGGAAATGTGTCTGGATATTTTAGAATAATCCATTCTAGGGCACGTTGGTAGAGTGTGTTGGCTATTGTGGTGTCTAAAGGCTATTTAAAAAACCCAACAACAAAAACCACCAGAAAAACAACAACAAAAACCCAGAGCTAGATGCTGCCTCCTGGGTCCCATTTGTTGTACCAGAGAGAATTTTCTTCCTGTATTTCACCTTGTTTAAAAGTTAGTCAAGCTAAACCTTGAACATCTGACAAGTCAGTTGGATTTGTAGGAGCGAGGGCTTTCAGCTTTGACATACATGACCTAATATTGTGAAGTTAATAAAGCAAAGATTGTCCTAAGATTTCACTATTGAAGTTCTTTAAAAGACAGTTGGAAAAATCAACAGACTAAACTGTTTTTTGATATTGAAGAAAGATTTGAATAGAAAAGCTTTTTTTTGCCCTTTTTTTTTTTTTTTTAACCCTTGACATCTTAAACAGTAAGATCAGCGAGATTTATTTCATCATATCAATTGCAGGTCAGAATTTTCCCCATTTTAATTGTAAAATACATCATGCACTGCTTTGTATGCTGTGCTGTTTATGTGCAAATATGTGCAGACAATCAGCTGTTGTCAGAAGTTACCTAGGGGTTTTTTAACTTGCACTGAAAAATGAAATATTTTCTTGACTATTCAATGAATCTGAGATAATTTCAGTACAAGTCTGAGATAATTTCAGTACAAGCGTGTAATTTTGCCACAGCAAAGCAGATAGGTGGTTCTTCTGCAGTCTCTTTAATGTGATATGGTTATTAGAATGTACTTCACGCATACATCGTGTTCATGTCTCGGCCTACTCGCATCTATGGTAAGAAATGATTTCACAACATTTGAAGATGAACCTAGTGAATTGTGGTTTTTCTCTCTTGTAGTGAAAGACTATCAGTTGATTCAGAAATGCGGACAAGAAGGCAGTGATTCCCAGACCCAGCTGAGACAGTACCTCCAGCACTTTGTTCTCATATCCACTCACCTTCTGCAAACCAGCATGGACAGCAGCTATGCTGAGGCAGTGGAAGCAACTTGGGTCTTGTCGCTCGCTCTAAAGGGGCTTTACAGAACACTTAAGGTATCTTTTGCCTGACACGTAGACTACAATAGATAAATAAAAGTTCATATTCTACCTTGCGATACAAAACTTGGGTATTGACTAAGCACGTTGGGGAACTAACACAAGTTCATTTCTCTCACAGCTGGCTCCTTCTATCCCCTCTCTGTAGGGGGTTGAAAATGTTGCTGGGCTTTAAATAGCATTCGTGAGTCTGAGTTGAAAGTTGGGTCGCTTTTCCTCTGTGGGGGCTGACCGTTCATGAAATCTGAAGAAGAAATTTATAGGGATAACACTTTATGGAGTGAAGCTCACTTGCCCCTTTTCTTACTCCTGAAGTATTTGAAGAGGGGATCTGTATTTTTTTGGACTGTCAGAGCAAAACAGATATCCAATTACTACTGTGTGTGTGTCATATATGATACTCTTAAGGTATTTGAAATGGGTTTTTTTTTAGGGAAATGAAAGAAAAAGATTCCCAACTTTTCATCTGGGCAGGAAATTTATCTGAGGCCGTGTGATAAGGCCTTGCAAGCATTGTGATGCATTGTTCCCTTTTTACGTATTTATTTGTGTCTGTCTGTCTGTGTGTGTAGATTCATGGCTTTAAGGAGATCCAAGCTGCCTTTCTTCAGTCTGGTTTACTCAAGCTTCTAGTGAAGAAATGTAGCAAAGGAACTGGCTTCAGTAAGACCTGGCTTCTCAGAGACTTGGAGGTAAGAAAAGTTACGTTTTGTAAAAAGTCAGGCTTCGCACAGTGGCGTGAAAGATTATGGCACTGCACTTCGCTTTTGTGAAGAAGGTCTCAAGAGTATTTCTAATTAGTCTTTATAAAAACGTTCACTTAACTGTATCCCTGAATCTGCCTTCCTCTGTCCGTCATAATTATGTAGATAATAGTTAACTTCGTTAAAGGAGGAGCTGATTTTAATTAATCTGATTGTGTTTGAAAGAAATTTGCAAGACGAGGCATTAATCACCTACTCAGTTTCTTTTATGGGTTTTATTTAGACTGTTCTTGAAAATTCCATTCTTCAATTTAAAAAATAATAATTAATCTCGAATAAAAACATTACTTGCATTACTCACTGACATGTACAAGGTATTACTATAGTGCAGTATGGGGAGATCAATATGCATGTGGGCACATTCTTTCTGAGTGTTTGTTAATTGCTGGAAGGTAAGCGTGGTTCAGCCGTTAGTTGTGTTTTATCATAGGCAAGAATTGTGTTAATTCATACTTAGGACTGTAGCAACAATAAGAGAGAGAAAGAGTAATGCCCTGGAATTCCTCTGAAAAGTTGCCCCAAGTGTTTGGTTCAAAATACTGCAGAATCAGATCCGGACTGTGGGATCTTGCTGCCTCCTGACCAGAGAACCAGCCCTGACTCGGAGAGGTGTCCCGCCTTCCTCCCCTTTGGCCAGCATCATGCCAAATGGATGTTCTGCTCCGAGCACTAAAATGTCTCGCCATAGCTCTGCCTGTGTTAATCCTCGGAACTGAGGCTGACACAAACTGGAGGACCAAGGAAGTGTGTAACATTATTTTCTTCCTGTTACGAGTACTCGTGTTGTTGGCTGTGCTGAAGCCAACGGTACATTTTCAAAGGAGGAGAGGGTGTAGGGGCATCGCTGGCTTTTTGGTGATAGTCACCTCTGCTCTGTTCTTGTCTAAGAATCCTCAAACCTTTGATGTACTGAAATGGTTAAATAATTATTTTCTCAAGTTTTTACACTTTCAGCTAATGACTTAAATTGTCTTTGTAGCAGCCTGGAAGGTGTAACTCATTTGTGAAGTGGGAAATGGTTTGGTTTTGTGTTTTGGGTGTTGGTTTGTTTGGTTTTTTTTAGGTGCTGCTTCTCTTTAGAGTAGGATGCGTTAACCACTGTCCAAGTCTTATAATGTTCTTATAAAATGCTGATTGCAGATACTCTAATAATATCTACAGCTGTCACACCACATGCTGCCTTTTTTCTGTGTAGATTTTGTCAATAATGCTGTATTCATCGAAGAAAGAGATCAGTTCCCTGGCTGAACGGGAGGATACTGAACTGGAAGAAAGGGAACAAGATCAAGATGTGGAGCAACCCATTGTTGGTCCTGTTGATTTAGAGCAGAACAAACTTGATCCTTTGGAGGGTTTGGATGAAGCCACCAAAATATGCTTCTTGGTACTTAAACTTAATTTTACCTCCTTTGAAGTTACTGTGCTAGTTGCTATTTTATGCTAGTTGCATAAAATATTTGGTAGTTTATAGGGCTGTTTTTCTTCTAAATTTACAGAATATGGGTCTGTGATTTCAATGTACCATTATCTAAAGGAAATAAAGTAGAACTATAGTAATGAACACTACAAAATCATTATAAAGCTTTTTGCTAAATTACTTTTCATTTTTACTAATCTAGATATTAAGTTCATTAATTCTCTACCGATATGATATGTGGGAAAATAATACCTAGGTCATCCTTAAAGAAACTCATCTTTCTTTTTCCTTTCTTTTTCCATCTTTTTTTTTTCTTTTTTTTTTGTTTCCTCCTCCTTGCTCAGATGACACATGATGCACTTAATGCACCTCTCCATATTCTTCGAGCCATGTATGAGTTGCAAATGAAAAGAACAGATTCTTTTTTCCTGGAAGTTCAAAAGAGGTATGTAAAAGGCTGGGTCCAGCAGAAAAACAGTTACTATATGCGGGTAGTAACCTAAAATCTAATAGGTGCCGAATAGAAATTGTTCCAAGGATATATGATTTGGTTTTCTCATTATTATTAGAGGAAATAAACTCCTACTAAGTGGTATTTACGTAAACGAGTCACCATCTTCTGAAATATGTTGCATGTTCTTTTCAATATGATAACTCCCATATGAAGATCTGCTATGTCTCTAAATTATCCTAACTGAGGAAGAATGGAGAGCTTACATGTGGCTTCTAGTAATCAAAGCATGTCGGGGAGCCACCATGTTCTCATAGAGATGAGCAATTTTATAACATGTAAAACCTTTGACTTGTTAGAACAGGGAAGCTAGTTAGCATAATATGATTAAAAATAGGCAGAATTTAATGAATCTTTCTAAAACAGAAGGTGGGAAGATTAATTTGCATTCAATTGCACTGATTTAGTTTGCATTACTTTCAAAACACATTTGTGTATTTTTTTGTCTTTTGCCTCTTTTAAGGTTTGATGGCGATGTAATTACAACAGATGAGAGGATCCGAACGCTGGCTCAGAAATGGCAACCCAGCAAGCGTTTGAGGCTGGAGGAGCAGAGTTCAAAAGCAGTAGATACAGATATGATCATCTTGCCCTGTTTGGTACGTATGTCTCCACAAAAACAAGTAGTTGTGAAATAATTAATTTAGGCATTGAATAACTTCAGTTTTGCTTAGTAAGTTCAAACCTGAATTTTATTTTTTCTTAACCTCTGAAATAATCTGTTGTTAATGCTTTACGTCAAAATGAATGAGCAGGTACAACAAGAAGCAAGTATTTCTTCCTTGTAATTTCTTCCTTAAGGAAGTAAGAGAACTTGATTCTCAGGTCAGGAGAACAAATTGTGATTGCACGCTGTAATTTCCTCTCCTTATACAAGAGAGATTGTATCTAATTACTGTAAGCTTATGCCTAAGTGTTACTGGTTTAGCATATTATTGTTATCTTACAGTAATTTCAGCAGAACAAGGAAGCAATGAATTTATCTTGTAAAGTAGACATTACACTTGCAAGCCTGAGGTTTTGCATTCAATAGCATGGTCCCACAGCTCTTTGATTTATTTTGGGTGCTGATTCCTTCTGATTCCTGGCTGTGTGGTATCACACTGTCTATCAGTGGCATAGCAAACTGGATCAAGGGCTTCCTGAAGTAGTTTCACATAATTTTAAGAAAAAAAAAAATAGGCCTTACAACAGCTTATACAGAGGCTGTGAATTATCCACCCCTGGAAATTCTCCAAACTTAACTGGACAAAGCCTTGATTTTTGAAGTTGGCTCAGCTTTAAGTCGAATTTGGGCCAAATGATCTCCAAAGGTCCCTCCCAACTTGCCTTGTTCTGTGTCACGAATAGCATGGCACTTTGTTGCTTTACCTCTGTAAGTCAGCTTAAATTAATGCTTCTGGTTAGAATTCTAACTGCTGTTTCTGCTCGTGTGTACGGTCATGAATGCATCAGTGTATAGTGAAGTCTGTTGGCATGAACAGTCTTTCTGAGGAATTCTGTCCCTGTAGGTACGTGAGAGGTCATACTTTTGTGTTATTTGATGCATCTGATCTTCAGTATGTAAAAGACAAATTCATTTGTAAATTCAGCTTGCAGTCTGATGGACAGGTCAGATATCGAAACATAAGGAAGTAAATTGTTGCGAGCCTATTTTCTAACTTGCATTTCTTTTTTGCAGTCAAAGCCTGCGCTCTGTGATAAAGCAACAGAAGAAACCAATCCGGTCGCCCAGAAACTGATAACCAACACAGAGAGTGATCTACAGCTTAGTTATGCCAAGCAACGTCGCACTAAGAGTTCAATACTCCTGCACAAGGAGCTGGACTCTAGAAGTAAAAAGGCTGTGAGGGACTACCTGTATCGCGTAAATGAGGCAACTGCTGTTCTTTATGCCAGGCATGTGCTGGCATCGTTGTTAGCTGAGTGGCCAGATGATGTGGCAATAAATGAGGAAATCCTAGATCTTAGTGGCCCAGCCCATATGACATACATACTGGACATGCTTATGCAGCTAGAGGAAAAGCAGTTATGGGAAAAAGTAAGTGGATTTCACTTATGCGTGTGAACAAGCCCTGTGCCTACATGCCACAAGACTCTGACTAACAAAAATACTTGCAGTTCCTTTTTTAAACTAAATTGAAACTCCAAAATTTAAATTAGTTCTGAAAAAGCAGTTGGAATCTGTCAGTGTCTTAATGTACTGATTTTGTTAACAGAAAATGGAAAAGCTAGCTCCATGGAGACAACTCTTTCAGTTATGAAAGAGCTATATGGGGAAATAAATCTTATAGAGAAATTGGTAAAATAGGCAGTCTGTTTTGAAAGCTGCTTTTTGTTAGATCTCAATGTGTATATTGTAATACCTGCTACTCCATTGATGAGCTGATTGTTACCGTGGTGGAAGTGATCTTGGAATTATAATAGAATGTTGTAATGAAAATGTCAACTCAATGCTTCACAGCAGTCGAAGCAATTCAAGTGCTGGCAATCCTCAAAGAAGGAATTAAAAATAAAACAGAAGGCATTGGTATGCCACTGAACCAATAGTATGCTCTCATCTGGACTACAGCATGTGACCTGACGTGCTGATCTCATTTAAAAAAAAAAAAAGATGCAGTACAACTAGAAAAGGTCTGGAGAAGATTAGTATAGCCATGGAATAACTTCAGTATGAGGAACCAACTAGTTTTCTTCATCCTGGATCTTTGCCCTGTGGGGGCATTGAGGGAGGAGGAGTAATGAAAAAGTCTGTTCCTCTTTCTCTGTAGTTTTAAAACAGTTAGCAGCAAGTATTATTCACTGGCCCTCCCAGTAAGAAAACAAAGGAGTGTCAGATTAAGTTAATAAGTGGCAGGTCCAAAACAAACCAAAAGAACTGGTTCTTGACACAGTATGTCATTGAAATTGTTGCCACAGGGTGTTTATAGAGGTTCAGAAAATGACAGGGTGAACTGATAGAATAAAAATCTTTTAGGGTGTATTAAATACAAAACGTAGCCTTTGTCTTAGGCTATTCTGCAAGTGTATGGAGGCAAAGAATGCATTCAGGGAACTCTGCTACATACTGCCTTTGTTTTCTAAACTCCTTTTCCCCAAGAAATCAATTTTTGGCTGATTTGGAGATGAACCTTTTGGTCTGAGCTAGTCTTACGTTTTATAGGAGGAGTTGGAAAATTGCAGGTGAAGAGATGTAATAGGTTGCTATAATGACCTGGAAAGGCCCTTGAGTAGCAGGACTCCTGATTCAGAGCTTTTGTGCTCTTTCGAGCTTCTTATATATGGAGTTGTACATTTTGAAGGCTAAAACGTATGACATACTCTATTAAAACCAGAACCTGTAGATATAGAAGGTAAGGGTGTCTGTTTAGTATGTTAACAAAGTTGTTTATCTTCCTTGTTTACAGCTTTAGTTTACTGTTAATTACTTTATGGATTAGCCTTGCTTCTAGCATTTGTGGAAAGAGATACAGCTAATAGCTCTCACGTTTTCATCAGATAAAGACTGAAATATCTGGAACAGAGGACAGAGTAAAATCTTCTGCACTTACGGAGATGACATCATTTGTGTCCTGTTTCTGGCTAGTAGCTCGATTCTCTCTTCCAAAATGTTGTGTGGCTAGAAATGACTCCTGTCAGTCATCAGCATGTAAGTTTGTAAATGTTGTTTTGATAGCAAATTGTGTTTACATGACGTGTTGCTTCTCCCCAGATTCTACAGAAAGTACTGCATGGATGCAATGAGAGCATGCTAGGAACAATGGCATTGACAGCTTGCCAGTTCATGGAGGAACCCGGAATGGCAGTCCAGATGCGTGAATCTAAACATCCTTATAACAACAATACTAATTTTGAGGTAATGTATTACAGTGCAGTGGATTTGCATGACTAGTTGAAAAAACATCAAGGTGGTTGGAGCAGAAGTCTCACGATTTTCCGTGTGTATACCATGGGACTTCTGTGCTTGAAGCGCCCGTGAGATACCTGTTCGGTCTTGCTTTTGAAAAGGCTGATACCAGATGACTGAGGCCTTGCCCTGTAAAGAAATATGTTCAATAAGGCACTTTAATGTAGTCCTACTTCAATTATGTGAAAAGTGCATAACTTAAATGAGTTTACATGCATGTGTTCGAAGCAGATCATATTCTTAAATGGTTTCAGGGCCTTAATGAGCAAATATTTCTACTCTTTCATCCAAAGGTTTGTTTCAGTTGGCCTGTTACTTCCTTGTGCTGTTGGACGAAAGCTAGGAGTGGAGTCTTTTTTTCTTGTATTTCTCATTTTAGACTATCATCTTCTGACACAAACAGTTTCTGATTTTCTTTCCTTGATATTGTTTTGAAAGCATTTTTCTAATGTAGTTTGATAAGTAATTATTGCCTCTGGGCAGTCTTGGAATTTTTAATTTCCCTGCAGCTCTGACTTTTCTGTTTTTTATTTTTAAAATGCATATAAACCTTTAGGTTCTGGCCATGAGATCAATATCAGCAACAATTACGGCTTTTAAAAAACCAAAGCATTGCTAGCAATTAATTTTACATGCTTAACAGCTAATGCAAACAATAGGCCATGCTTTACATTTGTTAAATTAGCTCCGGATAAAAATATCGAAGAGTTTTTCCCACAGAGATGCTGTAATATTTGTTATATCTCCCTTGTTTATATGGTGAAAGTTAAGTAGCTTCTTGGTAATATAGTATTACAGTATACAAAGATCACGTGCTTATTTCTCAGGATAAAGTTCACATTCCTGGTGCTATCTACCTCTCAATCAAATTCGACTCTCAGTGTAACACAGAAGAAGGCTGTGATGAGTTGCTCATGTCCAGCAGCAGTGATTTCCAGCAGGATCGGCACAGCTTCAGTGGGTCTCCGCAGAAATGGAATGATTTTGAGCTTCCAGGTGAATATGCAGTGTTTCAAAGTGCAAATGTATAGGATATATAGTATCCAGGACTCTCAAGAGAAACTACTGAAAGATGACAGTTAAATGCAGATGTTCTTGAGATGTGCGGGGGGGAAAAAAAAAATCCTTTTCTTGTCCCAACCTGTTTGCTCTGATGTGCTGCTCTTGCATTTGTGTCTTAGAAGTGGGCTTATCTGTTGTTCTGCTACTTGACCTTTTTTTTCCACGCCTCAGTCAAAGCATGCACTTAGCTACTGGAAACAAATTTTGATCTTGATTCTGTTCCAACACAGTCCTTGCTCTGCACGATATTCACTTACATTGTTTCTGCCTTGTCTTACTTTCCACAGGAAGCACATTTAAAAAAGAAAAAAAAAGATAGGCTTATCTCTTGTCCCTGTGCTATACTAGTGCTCAGAGCAAATAAAGAGTGTGTGTCAATGCCTTGTCTCCAGTTGCCTTAGAGCATAGCTGAAAAAAAAAAAAAAATCAGTCATTTGATTGACAACTTCAGTCTGTATTCTCTAAGCAGGTTTTGGATAACGCAGTAGCAAATGCCAGTGAGCTGAAGGTCCCATGCTTCCTATGTTGAGTTGTTTTAACCCACTGAGCGCTGTGGCGTTGCAGGAAGCTTTTGACTTTGAGTACTGTCAGTAGCTGTAAATAGGTTTAGGAACTCTCTTAGCAAAGCAGTTTAGGTTACAAGGTGCTAGTTAGAAACAAATGTGTGCTCTGAGAAATATTTTGGATTTTTATGAACTTCTTTCTGTCCTCCTTTTGCTCCCAAATAGTTGCAGAGGTTTGCCAAGAAACTGAACTTTGAGGCCCATTGTTTTGGAGCAGTCTTGGCTGTGAAACTTGAGTTTCACCTTGTGAAACTTCATTTCCAGCCAAGACTGTCTGGATTAAGGCTCTTGATTTCACTCAGCAGGCTTTAGCTGAAACGAGGCATTTGAAGGCTTCTAGGTTTTTCATGTGATGGCAGGGCTTTCTCAAGACTCCTGGGAGTAGGAGAGAGCAATGGCTGCATTTTGTGATGAGAAAGGGAACAGGGTTTTAGATTTTTTTTTTTTTTTTTTTTTTTTAATCCTAAAAAATGTTTTCAAAGTTTTTCTCCTTCATGAAACTCCTTCATGAAACTGAAAATTCTGCTTCCCAATGAAAACTAGCGTGCTTGTCCCAGGCAGGACAGAAGGAAATTCTAAGTTTTAACCAGATCTAATATTACAGAGCACAATAGGTAAGGATATGTTTTGTTTAGCATTACAGCTAATTACCAGTGTTTATCTCTGTGAAGCTGTAGATGCTACAATGACAGGAACTTCTTGAATGTTCCACTGCCTGATTGTAAAATGGTCAAACGTTGTGGAAGTTCTTTCACTCTTAAGTGGTTAACAACTTTGTTCCCTAGAGTAAAAGTTTCTGACATGTAAAAGCAGTGCAACTTTACTTTTGCAGTTTTTTAACCTTTTCTTTAATGGACTGTGAACTTGGCTGCCTATGTAGAGGTTCTTTTTTCATAAATCATAACTGATCCATAACACAATTGGAGAAATGAAGTTTAACTGTGTGCAGTACAGAGTTCCTTTAACTCCCTCTTCTTCTATGTAGTTGACAAAAACGTAAGAGACATTATCCTTGTAAGTATCTTTATACAGTGGAAACCTCCACTGGAGGCTTCAGCCTCCTGTTTATCATACTGTCCTGTGCATTTCGTAAGTACCAAAAAGTAAAAGATCACCTCTCTTGAATGACGATATCTAGGATTAATTTATGACAGGCTTTTCATTTGAATTGTATTTGTGATAGCAAAACTAACTCAGAAGGTAGTAATGTGGATTTTCTTCCTTCCCTTGTACGCAGGAGACACACTCTATTACCGATTTACTTCTGACATGAGTAACACTGAGTGGGGTTATAAGTTTACAGTGACAGCAGGTCATCTTGGAAGGTTTCAGACAGGTAAGCACTGCTCAGAATGTATCGGAAAGGACTTTTTGGAGTTATTTTGCTGAGCTTTGACAGACTTGTGGTTATCCCTTTTTTTGACTTAGAATTTGCTTTCTCCAGTGTTTCGGAAATAACGTGATTAGTTTTGCTCAAGTTAAAACTTGACTAATGTCTCTTACTTGCTGTGACTTTATGCTAGAAATACCAAATCTTCACAGGGACTTGGAGATAACAATTATAATAATGTTATTTGCATTCAAAGTCTCATTATATGACAGTAATTACACACAGGATTTAGTAAACACTGCAAGGTGCCATAATTGGAAACAGAAATAATTGTAATTGTGTTTTTAAAAAATAGTTATCCATTAAAATAGGCTGGTTCTGGATCTAATTTCTAGATATAGCATGAAAGGTTTTGTTCGTTTATTTTAGAGTTTAAAGATTTCTAATGAAATTGAGGGTGGTGGATGATTTGCAATCAGCAAAACTCTGCTGCATATCACATAATAGTGAGGATCTGTGGTTTTTTTGCCCTATTTGGGCAAAACTTTAATTTCAGGTAGGATTCTTTCTAATTTTTATCTAAGTTTTGCCCCAGAAAAGACGTGCGATGTCAGCATGTAATCTAGAATTATCTCTTGATTTTTGCCTGGTATTTTTCTTCGATATTTCTTGCTTGCCAGAGCAATACTTAGTATATGGAGAAGAGAAAACTGAATATATGAACAGAATGGATCCTTACAAAAGTAACGGCTGTTTGATTCCCCCCAGGGTTTGAAATTCTAAAGCAGATGCTGTCTGAGGAAAGGGTAATTCCTCACCTCCCGCTGGCCAAAATCTGGGAATGGCAGGTCGGGGTAGCGTGCCGTCAGACTGGTCACCAGCGTTTGAAGGCTATCCACTTGCTCTTGAAGATAGTGCAGTGCAGCGCCCAGAGGTAGGTGCACTGTTCTATATTGTACATTAAAAGGCAAAGGGCAGGAGAAGAAAAAGTGACTAAGCTGATATTATTTTGAAGCCAGAAAACCATGATTTGAAGTAGGTATTCTTAATTTGCATTTCGGATACAATTCACAGTGCCTTGATAGCAGAAACTTACTCTAAGGGGTTTTTTTTGAAAACTTTTTCTCTTCTTTCTTGGCTTTTAAAAAAGGTCCAATGAATTCAAAAAAATCACTCCGAAAGAGGACAAAAAAAAGATTTCAATTAATTTTCTAGAAATTTATGTTCTTTGTATTAGTCGTACTTCAGAATTAAGGTGAGGATGGAATAATAAACTGGTGAAATGATGATCTGATTCTCTATAAAGTAAATAACTTTTAAATTATTATTTTTAGTTGTACCACTAAGCCTGTAATTGAGTTTTAGAAGAGATAGGTGTGCTAATGTTTATGTATGTATGGCATGGGTATTTCTTATGAAAATACATATTCAAAAAAATGTTGAGCTTTCATAGTGCTTTGCAAATGTCTATAGTCACATTAACTCAATAGAGATGCTGGAAACAAAGACAACAATGCTGGAACACTGACACTTATCTAGGTTATGTCCTTTCAGTTCAGAACAAGCAAAATCATGAAAACAGCATCCTACTAGCTTACTTTGATAAAGAGAAGTCAAAAAGTATATTCACATATAGTAATAAAAATGGACAATTACATAAAACCATTGCTTAACTCTGTAAATTTTAGATACACCGATCTGTATTCAAGTCTGAAAAACTGATTTTGGTATTAGTTGTAATCACAGATTTATTATTTTTTCAAGTTCCTTTAGTTTTTTTCGTCAGAAAATGTCTGCTTTGTCATGTAGACAACAAATTTAATTGCTAAAAGATCAAGTCTCCATTGTGCTTATAATATTTAGTATTTTTCTTGTCTTAATCTGATGATAGATTCTGAAATTGAGTTTCCCACCTTCTCCCCCCCTACTGAATGATATTTGTCATCCTATCTGTATGATAAGTGACATTGGGGTTAGCTAGCTTTAACTCAGGAGTAGGAAGGAGGCAGGGTTGGAACTGTTTGTAAAGCTATATATCAATTTTTGTCTGTCTGCCCTATACAGGCATCACCTGCTCAGCGCTGTAGTTCAGTATTATATAATTTCAAGCAGTGGAGCTAGAGCATTTAGCAAAGTGATGTATATAGTTATTTTAAAGTCCTCATTTCAGGAGGCCACTCAGTTTTAGAAAAGTCATTTAGATGTATTCATGGATATGAGGTTTTCTCCACTTCACTGATTCTGAATGAAATTCATTGGGCTGAAACACCTGACTGTATTTAGATTTTAAAATACTACTTGTGTTTCTTCCTTCATTTATACATCTAACTGTCAAAACTGTATGTTTTTATTCTCTTAAATTTGTTTGGGGTTTGTTTTCTTTTTTCCCTTCCCAGAAACAGGCGTAAGATCATGGTTACTCACTACTTCATTGCTATTTAATTTAAATTACTTTTTTTCAGGGACTGTGACCTCACCTTGTTGAAGCCACTTTGGCAGCTTTTCACCCATATGGAAAACAACTTGTGTCATGACATGACCAAGCCTGGTATTCTCCTTCCTCTTCATCGTGCACTTGCAGAACTCTTCTTTGTTACAGAAAACAGAGTTACTGTAAGCAGTTCCTGTATTTGTATCCCTCCTCTCCCAGTGCTGGGGATGATAGGTCGTTCAGTGTTAAACTAAATGCAGTTTTCCTTTATCTTGGCAAAGTTCATCAGAGCTTTAGAAACATTAAATGCTTCAGAAACATTAACAACTTTCTCTTGGGGAGTCTGGTAGCAAATTCTAATACAGGGGCAGACTGTTGCTTTATCCATCGTGGGACCTTAAGTAATAGTCATGACTCTTCCTTGTGCGATTAAGGCAGTAGGCCCTAAAGCCACTGTTTATTCTGAGGAATGCTGATTTAATAATTAATTTAAAGGTATTTGAGTGTGGTTTTCCTTGCATTGATTTTGAATGTTATGTATGAACAGTCTGTAATGAACTGATTTCTGTGGTCACAAACTATGTTCTAGTCCAGGAGAGTCTTGTGTGTAGTTCTGATACCTTTGGTTCTTGGGGAGTGCTATAATGATCAGCATTTTAACGTTAATTAGTAAGATGGTGTCTTTGGTAGAAACGTTGGTGTTCACTGAATGCTTTCTGGCTGCAGGAGCTTGGATCTCTACAGGAGTATTTGCTTGCCTTAAATACTGAAGATCATCTTCATCGCTGTACAGCACAGGTAATAAGATTGGACAACCCCAGAGATGTGTGGGTTTGTGCTATTTTTCTGGCAGACAGAGATAATGGATGATTTCTGATTGCCCAGTGGAGTTTTATAAACTTGGGCTTTACAATACCGTGACAGGCCTCTGAAACTTGTGAATGAACTACGCACAAATGCTGTTCTCCTTTAATAGTCAGATGATGTGCCACAAACTGGCTGTTGGGTGTAATCGGGTGTATCTGTTTTACCGAACTGACCTCTCAACTGCCAAAACATGGAAATGGGGAGGGGGGCTGGTCTTTCAGCAGCTGGAAGTGCACTTGCCTTGCTGAAACTGCCTGGATGCATGAGAGTTACTGCACTACCAGGAGATGACCAGGTAGAAACGGGATGGTTATTTATCTATTTCTGTTTAATTTCATACAAGGATTTCTTTACAGTTTTGGATTGAGGAGAATCTTTGACGTTACTTTGTTTTTCCTTCTCTCTTCTAGGCCCTGAAAAACATTGCTGCTATCAGCCTTGCCATTAACTATCCGAACAAATCAACAAGTTTCTGGAATGTTTAATACTGGCTCAGGCCGGAGTGCATGGGATAGAGTAGTTTGTCCATAGGACATTGGAACAAACATCTTAACTCCGTTCAGGAAAAGTTCCTTCAGCTTCAGTGTATGAGCACTCTGCAGCCTTCCTTCCTTCCACCTTGATGTAGAATTTGTAAAAGTAAAAGCGCACTTCAATGAAAAAGCACATCTTGAAGTAACTCACCCGTCGCCTACAGTTATGTATGCACATATTGTAGCATGTTAGAGTAAACAGAACAATATTTTTTTTTATTCAGAGGAAGTAAACGAAAGAAGGTAGCTGAACTATGAGAATGGAAGGCCCCTGCGTTGGTATCGTCTGCTCCCAAGGAAACTTGATTGATGGAACGTGACTGCTGAACTCAGAGTGATGCCGTCAGCAGCATCTATTATATATCATTGAAGTGAAATAGGCAAACCAGAATCTGGTGGGCTGATGCAGAAATGGTCCACTCTTGAATCCTGCCATGTTTGCTTTTGCTTTGAAGGCTACTACCCAAGGAAAAGAACTTTAATTCTTACTAAACTACAGGTTGTAAAACAAATTCTGGGTGATTCACATAGCAGTTAAAGGATTCCAGTTTCAGAGCATCCTCGTGCAAGAGGTTAATGTTTCTCCTGTTCTTTGATTCAATCAGCTGGATCATCTATTCTTACCTTAATTTATCTCCAATGTGTTATTCTAAATAGTACGTTATTCTAGGGCAGAGAGCAAAGGCTGGCCTCCGTTCACAAAGCAGTGGTAATATGAAGAACTGAGGAACTTACATGTTTCTCGAAGATCACATCTTTACAAGAAATTATTCATGAGGCTTTTTTCTTTTAATTATTTCGATACTAGAGGCTTAGGAGGTCCTTCTTGGCAATGTTGGGAACCCGGACTCCCAGCACTCAGCGTGGGGGTTAATGATCAATCCAGTCTTACCTTATAGAGCAATAACTGCATTACTCTTAGTGACCATGGAATGAATTACAGACCTTCTATGCTGAAATAAATTGGCTTTCTTCCTACTCAACTACACTGGTTATTCCCTTTCCAAAGAGTTAAAAAGAACATAGAAGGATTTGGGGGTTTATTTTGTATAGCGTTATACAGCATGTAGAGCTGGTCTTGTCAAGTATGAGTTCAGAGAACTTTTTGCGCTAATTATTTTCTTCTTCACTTCGTCACCTCAACATTAGGATATGAAAAAAAAAAAGCAACCAAAAGCTTCAGTAGTAACTGAATGCAAGTTGTGTAAAGTCAGTGGCTCTGTCAGAAGGGAATGTGCTTATTGACCTTGCTTGTCCAACAGGTGAGTGGTGCCTAAATAGCAATGTGCAACGTGCACAGGAGCACCGCTTTGGGGGATGACCTCTGAATTGACGGTCTTACCAGCTGGGGCTGGAATTTTTAAGGGTGGTCCAATCTCCCTCTGAGAGGGAAATGTGCAGTAATACATCCCCTTTTTTTGGATGGCCTCTAGTGCTGTAGTTAAAGATGTTTTGACTTCTGTTCAGCCAGGTGAGTGCAAAGTGAATGCTTCCTCAGGGGATGAGGTTGAATCAGAATGTGATTATTCTGCCTGAAAGACTTAAAACTGAAGACCAAGAAGCACTATGCTGAAGCCATTGCCTTCAGGGATGGAGTGGCCCTCTTAGCAAATGAGAATGTCAGAATTCAGGAAAAACGTACTATTTATCAAAGACTGAAAGGAGGCGGAGAGATACTGCTCTGAAACCCCCTCCTCGAATATACTGTAGTTGAAGGTTAAAGCCCTCCCTTCCTTCCTGAATGAGATCACGATGGGAAGGGAGTTATCAAAGTTGTGGCGTATCTTTAACGCGTGGATCGTTTTGTTCCCACATCCGAGTAACGTATTTGAGTTCGCAATCTCACTGCAGGGGTGTCTGAGAGATCCCTGAGGAACCAACTGTTTCACACTTTCTAATAGCATGAACAGATTCCAGGAACGGGGAGTTGCTCCACCAAAATGAGACATTCTTAAGTCTACTTTAGGGAGTCGTATTGATGGGATAGATGAGCATTTTGAAATTGCTCTTCTTGAGCGTAGGACTTTCTATTCACTGCCTCAGTGTGAATCCATGGCTAAGCAGTCAAGGATGTGCAATGGGCTGATTTGCTAAGGCATGTAGCATGCTGCCGGGATCTGCCTGTTTTAGTCCAAGAAGGCTTTTTTCTTTTTTTAACATCAGGGATGAAGACTGTAAATAAACCATTCACAGAACCTGTCGTGGCTCTATCATACTCACATTTTTTTCCGTTGGACTGTCTTTCTGCTTTCTGTATGAAGACATGAGGCTGCAAGGATGACACAGGAGTGGCCAGTGTTCCTTACTAGGTGTACCACTTAACTTACTCTACCAGCAGTAACTGGCCTTGTGAGTCAGTCATCGCGCCCTGAAGGGACTGTCTAGGAACAGTGTCCACTAAATATAATTTCTACCCACTAGATGGAACTGAAGGACTGTGACCTGAGTTGACACTGAATCTGTTGCTGCCTTACAACTCAATCATTCGTTACGGATTTTTTAAGAGACAAGAAACACTGATTTTTTTTTTTTTTTTTTTTTTTCCCTTCTGATAGTTTTAAAGAAAGAGGGAAGAGAATACCAATAATGAATATTCATGATCAATCACATTTTGAAAATCCTGCAGCAGTTCCAAGTGGATGCGGATGATACTATTGAATAGTATAAAACTGTCTGGAAAACAGGTATGCTGAAAATGTGCCTAATATTAAAAAAAAAAAGTTGTCCTGCCTGAATCACCTATGATGTGTTTAAAACAAACCATATTGTTCCTAATGATACATTTGACTTGCTTTCATTAAACACTTAAAAAAGAGTTTTATAATTTCTTTTCTTACGGGTTTACTACTTTGCAATTTTTATCAGTTGTTTAAAATATATCAGACCTTTAGATTTATTCCACTTCAGTTCAACATGTAAAAAGAAAGCTACAGATGTGGGTAAAATATGCAAATGAAGAGAAATATATTGTAAAAATTCTATAAAAACAAAAAAGTACAACACAGTGTCTGTTTTTTGTTTGCTTTTCTTCTCTCCTCACTGAATGTTAAATGCTTGAATTTGCAGTGAGATCCAGGGTTTTCCTTACGAATCTTCATTTTCAATGCCTGTAAGCAAACCTGCTTTTCCTCATGCGGTTAGTATATATCTGATATTGTATCAAACGATGCAGGATACATACTTCTGGAGCCGTCTCTTAAATTCCAGCCCTGCTGTTTACATTCCAGTGGCCTTATCCTAAAAATGAAGTTTTCCCGTGGATATCCATTGGTTTCAGTGCCTGTATTTATTTACTTCCAGACCTGAAAGACACATCTGGGGCACCAGATGTCTCATGTAAAGCTGAGATTTGTCTTAGTATCTCTTCATTCTAATTAGCGGTGTTTATCAGCGGAAGTGCTTGTTCCTACCTAGTCCAATGGGCTTAGTTTAAAAGTTTATTTACCTTGCGTTTGGCTCAAGGCAAGGGTTGTTCAGGGAAGTGTGAGTGAGGAAGTCGACATCTTTCTGTATTGACCTAAAGCTGTAAGTTGTTTCCACTGGTTCCACGTGCTCAGAGAATGGTCTTACTAGGTAATTTTATTAAATACAAGTACATAGTATGATTGTGAAGTTGTGGGAGAATGGGGACCGTTCCCTGAGACAACCAGGTTTGAGGTCTCAGCCGGTGTAAGCAAGGTGATAAATCTAACAAATTCAGTTTAATCTGCTATTAAATTTAGTGTGGTCCTAGGCATTGGAATGTAACAGGGATCATCCCCACCATCATGTCTGGGAACCGCTGTTTTTCAGATCAAGATAATTAAGACTCTTTTTCTTCCAAGAGATCAAAATTAGGCTGCAAGCTAACTTGTAAGTGGGTGACTTTTTTTAACCTACTTTTAGGAGAAGGCTACACCATGCTTGAAACAGAACTGGCCCAAACGCCCTGAGTTTTCACAGCCTAGCTCAGCTGTAACATTTCCAGTGGGTCTTGTATCTTTGCAAACATTAGGGCAAGACCTGCCCTTTTATACCATTTTAAATCTGGGGCGAGCGTCCGCAAATCCATGAAGGTACCCCTGCTATAAAATCTGGGCGCATTGGAGCAGAGGAAGCCCCGATAACCTGATTCGGTACTTTCCTTTCCCTTTCTAATGATGAACGTGGTTTCTTGCAACCCGAAGTGAGTGGTGTTGGGTATCTGCTGGGGAAGGCACCAGCACAAGCATCATACCTTGTTTTCAGGGGACAAACAACAACCGCAACCGTGGGAGCCTATAAAAAGCATGACTTGGTCTTTAGGTAAAGCTACTAGAATGGTGGAAAACAGATTAATTATATAAAGAGGATGCTTTTCAACACTCGGCCGGTTAGTCTGTAGAAGGTCAGGCTGGATAATAACTGGAACAAAGAATGTGCATTGGTAAAATGGCCTGGAAAAACAGGAACTGTGCTGGGCTTTGTAGGGGGAAACAGAAATCTGGCCACCTCTGAATTTAAAGCAAAGAAGTCGATTCCGGTTCAAGTGAATAAGAGAGAAACCCACTGTGAATAGGGAAGGAATTAAGTAGGAGGTGAAGGAAGTAAGATTAAAGCTCATTCTTTCCATGATGGTCAGGTCTAATTTAATCGGGTCTATTCTGCAGTAATCTTTCCTGATTTTTACCTAAGAAAGCACAAATAATGAAAAGCTGGTACCCAGCTCAAACCCAGGCTGCAACATTGTAGTGAGGCTCATAAATGGGTATGCAGTCTAAGGAGGAATAAACACTTTAAAAACACCCAAACACCTTATTTTGTCCAACTGGAAACATCAACAAGAATTCCTGATAAATAGATGGAAATCTCAAACAGTTTTGGAGTGGTCCTTAGCATTTCGAGACTCGTTCTTTTTATATTCAAGGGCTGAAAATGTTTGGATTTAGGAAACACGGAAAAAGAAGTGGAAAAACGATAACCAGCCTGTCTTGGAGACAGGGTCTTTCCACCTACGTGTAAGGCAGTTTGCTGGGGAGTTTCTCCTACTAATGCTTTTTGACAACTTTAATGATTTTTTTTTTTTTCCCCCTAAGCTGGTTTCTTGCTTCCATTCCCCACTTTACTGTCTGACTTTCCATAAATCTTACTGCATTTTTTTTTTTAAAACATTTGCAGTGCAAATAGCAAATATTTAAGCTTGCATTGCATGGAAAAAGTCAATTTTATGAAAACTAAAGAAACGTAACATTAAAACGCCTGCAAATATTTGTCAGCGATACCTTCTCTCGCAGGCTTATTTCCAAAACGCTTTGTTAGCATCTCCTAGCACCTAGTATCATCAAACGCGCTTACTCCAAGCCATTTTGATACCTGCCTGTGCACATGAGCGAGTGCTAGACGAGACGCTCCGCTTCACACGCGCGGTGTGGACCACGTCTGGCGGTGAACGCCCTCTCCTCTCTTCACAAGCGCTCTGGGGCGAGTTCCCCATCCCTACCTGCAAAAGACTGGCGTTTGACTAATTGTGGTGAGCTTAATTGTATTCTCTCCTCTGATGGCTCTGGGCAGTGACTCCGCTAATACATTTTCAGTTGTTTCTTACTTTTGTGACCTGCTCTAGCGCATCTCTGTGCCTTGCTGCAAGTTGCCCACAAAGCCGCGTTTTGTGGCTCCTTCGCTTGGCAGAGACGGAGCCGTGCGGCGTTTCCTTGGGGATACAGAGAGAACCGGCGCTCGGGCTTTCTGGTGGTTTCTGAAGACGGCCCTTTGCTGCTCTCAGGTGGTGTTTGCTCTCTTCCAGGAGGTGTTGGTAAGGTCGGTGCTAAACATCACACCTTCCTACTGCTTCGTGCCTAATATCTGACATGCAAAATTCTTTTTAGCCCTTTGTAAGGAGTCATTCCCCTTGCCTTTAACGCAGCTCTGTGGAGGTGGGCTGGGAGCTCAGCTTTCACCTCGCTGCCTTTCAGGCACCCAACGGTTTTAACCTCCTCAACCACACAAAATTTCTGGGAACCAGCAAAACACCTTATTGGACTCCAAAGGAGCTGCTGCTCCGCTCTAGCGGCATTGCTGCTGCACCAGGAATGTGGACAAACACGAAACGAAGTGAAAAGAGGCGAAGTGATGCGCAGCGTGTTTTGGTAATTATTTTATTTAAATATATTCCCCGTGTGTTTTTAGCCAGACCCAGTAAGTTTCGTCGAAGTATGCGACAGAGTTATTTCTGCGCTGTTGGATAGCTGCTGGGCGTTGCTCTGGGAGGGCTTCGCAGGTACGGGTTGCAGTGCGGGTATGGGTTGTATTCAGTTACTGCCATCAGCCGCAGGTTCTTGAAGCTCGGTCTGAATTTCTGGGTGAAACATCCCATGTTAATGCTTGAAGAATCCCAGGAAATGCTTCCTTTTATGACTATATACTTTCTAATCAGTAAAAGCATCCTATACAGATTTTTCTCTCTCCAACAAGTTGTCTCCTGTGGTATAACTCCTATGATAGGAGGAGTTCAATATACATATAAAGGTAGACATTCATTAGGGCTTCAGTTCATCACCATGCTTATCTTAGATTAAATTAAATATGGAATTAAGGTGTAATCTTAAACACATCTAGTTAAGCGTTTAAAGGTAGGCTTTAAATTGGTTTTGTTGCCTTGGAGCCTAAACAGACCAGACTGTTGGTAGGAAGTTCACAAATTGTACGGTTTTCTCTTGCATCCAGCAAAATTGCAAAGGCAAAAGAAAAAAAAAAAAAGATTAATTCTTGAGTCAGGAGAACTATTGAGTCAGGAGACCTTTAGCCTCATCGGCTTGCTTGAGAATAAGTCATGTCTGCGTTTCTTACCCTTCTCCTTTACATAAACCACCCACAGAAAACTCATTAATCAAAAACGTCAATGGTTTCACAGAACTGCCCCCCCTGCTCACACCTTGGATTTTATGTTCCTCGGAGTAGCAGGTTGGGCTTTTTTCTCCCCACCAATTGTATTTTTCTATTTTTTTAAATGTTTTTGTTCCTTCATACTGTGAGTGTTAATATTTAAAGAGGAAAGAGCGTTTCATCCTCCGTGGGGTCAATTCTGAATACGCAGCTGGATTTTAAATGACATCGCTTTGCCTTCAATAATTGTCCTTCTTGCGTTGCTCTGAAAAATTACATTTTCCTCCACTCGTTCACCCGTCTCAAAATACACGGTGATGCCTTTGATCTTTGGCACCTTATTTTTCTGCAGAAGATGTCTCAGCTTCTTCAAAGCTGACGGCGTCTCGGAGGCTGTGCTCTTTGCTTGCCGCTTTCCCCAGCGCGCCGGCTCGCTGCTGCGGCTGCTGCCTTTTCATGCGGTCGAGGGAGGCAAACCTCCTGTGGAGGCAGGACCCCGGGGGCTGAAAATAGTTGCTTTATTTACCAGCAACTCAAAGGCTCTCCGAGAGTAAAGCAAATCCCTCCTGCATTTTGCACTAATAATGCTTAAAGGTTATAGCTTTTCTTTAATAAAGTCGAGGGGGGAGATCCCTGGATGAGGAGCGTGGACCCATGTCCAGGAGGTCTCACTGCCTGTCCCCCGTGCTTGCCAGGCGCTATGGGAATTAGAGATGCTGCTCTGCTCCACGAGGTCTCCTCGCAGCCAAAATAGGGGTGGAAGGGCATGAGAAAGATCCCTCCAGTTCCGTGGGGGTTTTTGCCTGTTTTCTTTCCAATGCTCAGTGCACCTTCGTGCTCCCTGGGCCAGCAAAGGTTGCAGGGCGGCTGCACGCAGTGTAAGAGCCGTCGGTACCACCTCTGCAGGGTGAGCGGCTGCTGCTGTTAGAGGGTTTTTTCTGCCAAAAAAAAAAATCACACGTTTACTTCCCAGCTCGTTGCTTCAAGCACATCCCGAGCCCTCGCCAGGCAGCCGAGCGCCTGGGAACAGCGTGTCCTGTCGCGGGGAGCGGGAAGCGCCTGTTCTCGGTACAGCGACAACGGTGGCATACGGCCTCGGCGGGGCTGCCCGCCCCCGGAGCGGCTGCCGGCGGCCCCGCGGTGCCAGCCCTGCCCGGCTCCGGCAGCCGCTGCCCACGGACCACCGCGGGGGAAGGCGGGTGGCTGCCTGGGCTCCTGGGGGTCCGAGCGTGGGTCAGCTGGAGATGCGCCGGCTTCCGTGGCTAAAAGCAGCTCTGCAGCTTCTCCGAGTTGCAAACCCCGTGTGTGTCACTGCTGGGACAGCTCTGCCCTTTGCGATATGTGTGTGATTCCCGGGCTCCCGAGCAGGAGGAGCTTGCTTTCCCTGGGGGAAAGTCCTGCTCTCGATTTCCCCCAGAAAGTAGCCACTACTCCTCACCCCAGGGTGCTGCACCCTGCACAGCAGCACTGCCCTTACCTGGCCTTGTGTCCCGTGTGTCCCCCCCTCGGGACGTGGCTCCCGGCACGCGAGTGACCCACCGGCAGTTTTATTGCCCTGACAGACACAGTCATGATGCCACCGTCGTCTGCCCAAGGCAGCCTTTGGGCTTTTTTTCCTTGGAAGGATTTTCCTGCTTTGAGGATTTCAGAGAACCGCAGAGCCTCACCTGGTTCAGCAAGAACCGGGTCAGCTTCTGGTTGAGCTAACAGAGACCAGAGAGCGGCGATGGCTTCGCTCGCGCAGGCGTAAGCTGCGGGTGAGCGCCTTGACTCGACTTATGGCTGCTGATTTTTACACCCTCTGCACGAGGTCGTTGGGAGGCTCCCAGGGGAAGAAAGCAGATCCCTGCTGCACCCATAAAGCTGCCTGTGGTCTCCTCTTCTAATTCAGGGACTGGTTCCTGCCACGTTCCTGTGGTTGCCCATGTAGCATCTTCTCCTGGTGCTAAGAGCCGCTGTGCTCTGGGCAGCCCTCCGGCTGCCAGATGCTGAAGGCAGAGGCATCGCCACTTGCTTGTTCTCTCAAATATCCCTCAAGCTCCCACACTAGCCCTGAAATAAAAAATTTGCTTGCCGGTGAGGTCTGGGTTCCTCTTACCCGGGGCTGCTGCGAGCTGCAGGCATCTTTGTGTGGCGTCGAGCGGCTGTGTGGGGATTCATGCCGTTGTCAGCGCTGATCTATGGCTTTAATTACAAACTAGTCTTTTGGCAAGTCTCGGATAAGTCAAAACAGGCAATGGCAGCTCAGCCCCAGCTTGTGAGCGGTTCGGTTCAGTATTCGGGAGCCCTCATCTGCGGCAAAACTCAACCTGAACGTGAATGTCTCTGTGCAAAGGCTGGTTTTTGTGTCCCCCCACCAGCCGCTGGCAGCAAGCCACCGGCTCCCCAGACCTTGCTCTGCCCTCGCGACGGTGCGGCTTGGCCCTCTGACCTTCTCTTCTGGTGGCACAGCCAAGCTCCTGGCTCAGAGGTGCCTCCTTCGCCTGCGTCAGGTGTCCCAGGAGGGGTTTGCTGGGCCAGAGCATCCCCTTTCCGCAGGGGATGCCGGGGGGGGGGTCCTGTTTGGGGATGCTGCACCCCCAGACGCAGCGTCATGGCTCAGGCGTTGGGTTGACCTGCTGCTGTGCGTGGTTTTGCTTTGGGTGCTGCCATCGGGGCTTTCTGAGCGGCGGCACAACCCGGCAGCAGGATCTCGCCTCTCCCATTGCGGGAGCAAGACTCGAGGGTAGCATCCAGCTTGGGCACCTACGCTCCCCACCCAAACTTTGGAGACTTCTACGAGCCGGTGAGCGTTAGCCCTAGGCTGCGACTGCAAAATGGTGACACTGGAAAAGCAGCATCCTGGTGAGCAGAGCTGGGGGGGGGGATCCCCAAAATAAACTCCTCCCTTTGGGGTAACTGCTGCAGAGCTGGGACCCTGCCGTGGTGCTGGGAGCGACGGAGCAGCCCCACGCACGACCGTCCCATTTCTACGGACCACCGAGGAATCCCAGCTCAGGGGGATGCTGGAGGCGGCAGGTTTGTGCCCGGTCCACGCTCCCCCCTGTCCTGCTTTTTCACCTACTGCCTTCCCCGGCCCTGGTAGCAGCCCCGGCGCCTTCCCAGGGAGCCCTGCCAGCTCATAAAGCGCTTTTAATCTCTAGAGAAGGTCCTTTGTGCAGCCTTTTGTCAACAGGGCCTGTCCCATTGCTATAGCTACAGCCCCTTCGCCGCCGGACACACCTGTTTGTTTTTCCAGCTCCTTTCTGTTGCCCTCAGATTTCTCTGCCACCTAACAAAAAATACTGAGAAAAGCCCTGCCCTAGTCCTGCCCTCGTTGCCCTTCCCCATTAAGGAAACTCCTCGCTCCCCCGGGACTGGTTTTCTGCAGGCAACAGCCTTAAAGCAGCCTGCTCAGCTAGGGCCCCTCGGCACGGCTTTGTTTTTCTGCTTTTTACCCTTAAAATTATTGTGCTCGTGGTGGAGCGGCGCTGGGGACAGCGTGGTTTGCAGCGAGGTCCCCGGCTGAAGCCGATGCCTTAGGAAGGGCAGGGGACGGTGATGTCCCATAGCCCGTCAGCAGGAATTTTGCAGATACACCATGGGGTTTTCTCACTGAATGCATAAAACCCCCCAAAATTAGTGCTTTGGGGATATTGGCTCATGCACCTGCTCGGGCAACAAGAACTGCCCCGGCTCCGGGGCTGCAGCGTGGCACGGAGCAAGGTTTTTTCCCCCAGAGCACCCTGGCCCTGTGCTGTCCCCGGCACCAGGAGCCTTCCCAGGGGTTTGCGTCACCCTTTAGGGACATTAAAGAAACCCGATATATATATATCGGCTTCGTGAGTCGTGGCTGCTGGGTGCCCAGAGAAAAACACCCAGAGGTTGGAAATGATCTTGGGGGAATTTCCCTTCGGGTTTCTCCTGCACCAGGTTCAGGACGGTGATTTGCGATGGATATCAAAAGCATTTCCATGAGCAAAGAGAGCTTATATTGATCTTTAGTGGAGCAACCTGACCATAAATTTCTTGCTTTTCTCTTGCTGTGTTTCATTTCTTCCCCCAGCAGATGCAGCTGAGGTTTGTCCCTGGCACCGGGGCCGTGGGATCCGCCGTTTCGGCATGGCTGAGCTGCCGGTATTTGCTTTCCCTGCTCCGTGCACCGAACCTCGGCATGGCTGAGTCACGCTCTCCGCTGCCGGCTGACTCACCGCCGCGCCGAGATCTCCGGGAAACCTCCGGAGCCAGGTGGAGAAATCCACCCCTGGGCTGCGAGGTTGAATCCCAGAGAACCAGAGCTCCAGCCCTTTGCGCTGGGACCCAAAGCGATGCTGAAAAGGAGAGCGGAGAAGCCTCGGGGGACACGCAGCCCCGGCCGGGCACGAAGGCGGGATGGTCCCGGTGACAAGGATGGGCTGGAGGCAGGGAGCAGGTTTCCAGGATTTGGCCTTTCTTTTGCCACAAGTGGCAATGAAATAATTAAACGAAACCTCCTCGTTTCACCCGAACGTTATTGCTATTTATTGTCCTGCTGCTTTAGCGTTGCTTCTAAATATTTAATGTGTTGGAAATTGTATTTTTGACTAATGCGATGTATTTGGTACGTGGTGCGGGCATTACCATTTGAAAAAAAAAAAGAAAAAAAGCTTAATGACTTTCATAAAACAAGGCTGGGTTTAGCAACGCCGCTCAGGTCTCGCACCTCCTCCGTCCCCGTGCTGGCCGTCCCCCCGCGCACGTGCTGACCCCGAGCGCCGTGTTGCGTCTGTCAAAGCTTGCCTGAAATTCGAGCTATTTAGGATCCGCCATAAACCAAACTGTGTCCCCGATGCCGGCTCTGCGGGGGCACGCGCGGGGGCTGCCCGGGTTTGCAGCAGCGATGCACATCTGGAGCAGAGGCACATCTGGGCAGCTGCTCCGGGAGGGATGGAGCGGTTTTGGGGTGCGTAGGCAGGAGGGGCAGGGGGAACAGCTGGAGTGTTTTAGCGATGGTCCGGCTCTCCCGCTGCTCATCACCCCGCGGTCAGACAAAACCAAGCTGCCGTTGGGTGGAAAATAAGCTTTTCAGGAGAAATCGGTCACGCTCGGTTGGATGTTTCTGTAAATGAAGAGGGCTGCAGGGAGCGCGGCGTGCGGCGTGGCAGCGGCTGCTGACCTGCCCCGCAGTTGGATTTGTCTTTTAGAAAAACATCCAGTTTTGATATTTAAGATTTCCAGCAATGGAAAATTCACAGCAGCTGCGGGGCTGGGGAGCCAGGCGCTAATTGGCGGAACTTGTAGAAAAGGCGTCCCTCCAGCTCTTTTCCATTGGAAAATCCAAAAGCTTTCTCCAACTGTTGATTTCTCACAAAAACTAAAGCAAAACACGCTGGGCGGGGGAGCAGGGGCGAGGGAAGCTCTTGACAATGTTGGAGCAGCCCTTTTCACTCCATCAGGACAAATATTTACATTTTTTCGTTTTCAAGTTACTCTTCTTTGGAAATCAGTTGGTTTATATTGCACCCTGTTACCACGCTTTGAAAAATCACAAAGAAAACAAAGTGATTTTGCAGAAATACAATGTTTTGGCCGAAGCAGAATGACTTTTTTTTTCCAAATTTTCCCTGGGAACATTGACATTTCGGGGCCTTTTCCAACTTGGAAATTTCAGAGCGCTCTCTCCTTCCCATTTGTCCAGCTACAGCAGAGAATAATAATTCTCGAAGGGTTAATAAGAAATCTTTTAATAAATTTTTCATCGGTCCTCGGTGTCCATCAGGCACTTGCACTGCCTGGTTCTCGGGACTGGAGCCATCTGCGACGCTTCCTACCGCCGGGCTCAAACCCACCCGGAGCATCTGCTGCTCCTGCCGGTGGCATTGCTGTAATTTAGAAAATCAGTTAGAAACCATCAATAAACGAGCGCTGCAGGTAGCACCTACAGATCTTGCAAGGAGCATTTGAAAAGAAAATCTTTTCCTATCGCAAAAACTTCTCTCGCTGGGTGAGCGTGAGCTTCCCCCCGGCCGGGTGCTGTAACGTCCTTCCAGGCGTGTGAATCGCTGCGGTTCTTTTCCCTGCATTGGAGGGGGTGGGAGTGATTCGGGTAATTAGCCGAATATGACCACAATTAACGGGGCCAGGCGAGGGCTGCGTGGCCGCGTCCCTGCCCGCCGTGGGAATAGGCTCCGTATTTCTCATGGAGCAATAGATGAGAGGTGAAGGATGGGAAAGCTCCCGGGAAAGCCGCGGGCTCAGAAATGGCTCTTAATCATCCACGTGACACCAAATCATGGCAAAATCCAGTCTCTGCTTGGGTTTTTCCTTCGGGAGGTGGATTTGGGACCCGTTGAAGTGACTGTCCCCGTAACCCTGGGGCGGGTTGCAGCAAGGTGGACACGAGTGCTTTGCATCCCAAAATTCGTGACTCCATACCTGTTCCCAGGGCAGCGGCTCCGGCATTGCAATCCCTGTCGTGCCTTTCCTCCCCAAAATCTCCCTCGGCTCCTGCGTACCCAAACTCCTCCCATCCTAACATCTTTCCTGCTGCGACCGAAGCGTGTTGCGATGCATCCCGGCACCCGTGGGCGCGGAGCGGCTCCGTCCCTCTCATCCTGCAGAGCCATTCCCATGGGAGCTTGGCTGCAGGGGCTCTGGGGAGCGGGGGGAGCCGATGCCAAGGCTCCAGCCCCTTCTCCAGCCCCTTCTCTCTGTCCCTGGGGACGTGCTCGAGAAAAGCCACCATTGAGGTGCTGGGCCTGTCCCACAGTGAACAATGCACGTGGTTGGGTGTCAAGGCTGGGGGGGCCCTCCGGGGACACCCAGTTCCTGCGGCAGCTCCTTGGCTGTCCGCTCCGGCCGTCCCCTGCAGGAAAACCGGCCCCGAGGGGCATCAGCGGCTCCCGGTTCACGTCTAGCCCAGGGCTGTGGGTTTTGCGTGGGGTCTGGGGTGTGGGTTTGGGGACAGGCAGCTCCCTGTCCCTGAGCTTTCTGCTGGAAAACTTCCCTTTTGGTGAAAATGCGCCCTTTGTGCATCAGGTGGGGGGAAGCTAATCCGAGCCTGCGGGTGTAGGCAGCTGGTTCAGGTGTCTGGATTAGGGCTAAGCCCTGCCTCATCAGCAGGGATGGACAAGAGCCATTCCCTGCTTTAAAAGCCCTTTGCAGGGAGCCCCGTCCCTGGGGATGTCCTGCCTCGGGTGGGCTGCGCCGTGCTGCCTCGTGGGAGCTCGCCCTCTGCTTCCAGGGGGTCCAGCACCGCCTCCCACCCCGCATCTCCCGTTCCTGCTTCCAGCTCTCCCGGTGAGCGGGTTTTCTAGCCCTCTGGTCCTTTGTGCAGCTTTTTGGGGTGCTGCCCTAGCCTGAGGCCTCCAGACAGGGACCCCAGGGTTGTGGGTGCAGCTGCACCCAGCACCGATCCCCCCGGGAGCCCCGCCGTGCTGAGCTTTTGGGGGGACAGTGAACAGGGGCTCCTGCTGTGCCCCCCACATTGCCGTGGGGCACCCCCATGTCCTGACCCTGTGGCATGAGCTGGGCACCAGTGCTTGGGGCACCCACTCCAGCACCCCCCTTTTTGGGATGCTCTGGGGAAGAGGCTCAGCAAAGCCCAGGGGAGGCTGGTGGGGGGGCACCGGGGAGCCCTGGCAGTGCCGTGGGGCCATCTGCCGCTGCCTGTCCCCCCCCTGCCCTCCGGCACATCCCCTCGCTCGAACACTTCCTTCCTCCCGTCCCGTTTTTCCAGCGATGCTCCTCCTGCCTCCTGTCCCAGCAGCTGTTTTGTAGCACCAGCTATTTTGACTACTCGGTTAACTATTTATCCAGATGGAGCGGGTCTGTTGGCGTGCGCCTGGCATGTTTTTTCCATATACAAATTCTGAACCGAAGCGGAGAGGACAAAACCCAACGAGCTCTGCGAGTCGTCCCGAGCGCTGGGTGTGCTCGCTTTGGCCGACGTTCAGCCTCCCCAGGCCCCAGCCCCTGCTCCAGCCCCTGCCCCAGCCCCCTTTTATATCGAATTTGGGGGTTTTGTCCTCCCCGTCCCTGCTCTTTTCCTCGCACCGGTCACCCCGCCGGACCTCGCCCTGGCCCAGCTGCAATAAGGAACTGGCGTGCCTTTATTTTCCTAGCACTTAATTTTAATCAAATGCAAATCCCGAACACTTTGCAAACCCAGCCACCCGTGCGGATGTTAATTGGTGGGGCTGGGGATGCTGTTTGCTGCCCTGGGAAGGGGCAGGATGGGACCCCCATCCCCGTGGGGGGGTGACGGGGTGGTGTGGCCCTGTGGCCATTCCTGGCTCTGCCCAAAGCCATGGGTCATGCCAGGTCCCTCCAGGAAGGGAGCTCAGGGAGGATTTTGGGACTGGTGCATCCTCCTCGGGGCCCGAACGCTTCACTGGGGCTTTGGGGCTGGGTCTCTGCAGCCGCTTTTAGGGCACAAACCCACTGCAGAGCTCAGCTCCCAAATATCCTTCTTTTTCACCCATTTCTGCCAGTAGATAAAGACTCTTGGCTTAAAAGCTGCCTTTGCCCCAGCAGGGTGGTGCCATCACCTCTCCAACCCTCAGAGCTCCCCATCTCCCTTAGGGACAAGAAATGGCTTCACCCGAGCATCTCCCTCAGCAAATTCCTTGGAGGATTTTCGCCTCCATCCAGCAGGACCGAGGATTTCCCCACGAGCAAAACCCGAGGCTGGTGGCCAGTGGAGCCGAGGGTGCTCTTACACCCGCAGTCCCCTGGACCACGGCAGGTTTGGCTGCTCAGCAGCATTTGCATTGAAAATCCCAACTTTGAAATGCAAAAAGTGCCCTGCAGCAGGGAGTTTATAGCAAAGCCTAAATATTTATGCAGAAACTTTGTGTTTTCCCTTTGCTTTTGAATTTCATGATATTTATTTCTTTTGCTCCCTCCCGGGCTGGGGATGAGCAAGGGCAGCCCCCAGCTCAGTTACGCTGGAGGGGACATTTCTCACCATCTCATAGCAAAACTAGCTGAAATTCAGCAAACCGTGCCAAAACTCCCTCCTTCAGCAAAATTTTTTTTTCTTTTCAGCTCTTTTCTTTGCAAAGAACCCGAAATTTCCGAGGGCGCTTGTTGCTCGGTGCATGAAAGGAAAGTTGGCAGCTCTCCGGGCTATTGTCAACCCCCTTATGAAACTCAAGGATTTCGGCTGCATTTCCTACCCGCTGACCTTATCGAGGTTTTACACGCTCTTGGCATTTCTTCATGCCCTCAGGGCGGTTGCACGGTGCAAAACGCCGGCGGCACCGGGGCGAGGGGCCGCGGCGCTGAAAGCGCCGCGGCCCCTCGCCCCGATGCCGCCGGCCCCTTGTAGGGATGCGCATGGGAATTTTAATGGAGATAAGCACTGGTGCCCTGTCCCCAAGGATGTCCTCAAGAAAGACCCCAGCAGTGCTGTGTTGGGGTCTGCTGGCCTCCGTGGGAAGCCATCCCGTGCCGGATTCACCCGATGCTACGAGATAGGACCAAACCCCCCAGCCATGGGAGACACGATCCGTCTTTCTTCCGGAGTGAATTTAATAGCACGGCTAAGCGCTGCTGCGTGCTCGAGCAATCCTAAACTGATTTCCCAGGAAGGTTTTTGGGCCCAGGTTGGAGATTTATGGCAGGTCAGTGGTTCCTGGGCCAGGAGCCTCGCTTTTCAGGAGCAGGGACTTGGTACGTAGCTGAGTCCCGTGGGCTATAGCAAGAGCTGCGGGCACGCGTCCCGTGAGCTGCCCGAGGTTTGGGTCACGCTGCTGGACCTTCGTGAAGTGGGTTGTGGGGCTCATTAGTGGGGGGCGAGGGACACAACGTGGCTGGGGCATCATCTCCCCCTTGAGAGCTCTCACGCAGGAGCAAATTTGGGTGCTGGGTGCGGCAGCGAGAGGTTTAATACTTGTGGGGTGTTTGGGGCTTCGCACGTGTCCTGGTGAGGGTATCTCCGGGGACCCCGCTGCCCCCCCGGGACACAGCGGTGGCAGTTTGTGCTCGATCTGTGCCCTGCGGCCGTTGCTGGCATCCTCTGGGTCACTCGCAAGGGGAAGCGACACGCGTGGGGTCGCGATGCTGCCTCTGCCGAGCTGCGAGACCCACAACGCCCAGAGGCTTTCCCCAGGGGAGCATCAGGATCCACCGGGCTGGGATTGCCGGGTGCACGGCGAGGATGCGTCCACGCGGATTTGTGTGATACAAGAGTGAGATCAGGTCAAAAATATTTATCTTCGGTCTGTGCTGCTCGCGGGGGCACGCTGCCGCCCCGGGACGCCGCCGACCGAACCCCGGGTGCCATGCCCACAGCGGGAGCGACTGGCCCCGCCGTGTTTGTGCGAAACACAAGTGCACCCTTGGCCGGCAGCCACCGAGCAACAGCGCGAGGGTGTTCGGCTTCCTCGAGGCCGCCTGGCCATGGAGATAAGCACCGGAGCAGGAAGCGTCTCGCTCCGTGCTGGGCTAGGGCGAGTTATGGCTCCCCGGCGCAGGGGGGGGCTGGGGCTGCGAGCCGAAGGGCAGCACCCCAGCTCCTTGCCCGCAGTGGTGGGGATGTCCCTGGGGTTTGTCTCCCGCTTTCCTGCGAGGTCCCCTCCTGGGGACGGTCCCAGCGTGGGTATGGTGGGACCGGAGGAGGCAGAGCAGCACCTGCCAACATCCCCATCCTACGGCCGCGTAACCATCCTGGCTGTGACCCTGCAGGGAAAACGGGAGCATCACGGCCCGAGCACCCCACGGTCTGGGCCGTGCTCACCCTCGCGGCGAGACAAGTCCCCCCATTTCACGGGGGGAATGCAGGCACCGCTCTGACCAGCTACAGAAACAAGGACATCGCCTCGTGCCCAGCGTATCACTGTCAATAGCCAATCTGCCTGGGGAGTCTTTTGCAGGCTTTGAGTGATTTCCTAATGCTGGGGTGCAGAAGAGCCCTCTGCCCCAGCCGGCTCCGCTGCTGACGTCGGAGCAAGACGCCGCACCCTCTCTTGCAGCTGGCGTTGGGAGCCGCACGCATCCAGCGCGGCCGCCGCTGAGGTTTGCGGTGGGCTGTGTTTTGCCAACAGCATTTAATAAACAGCCCCGCGCGCGGTGCACAAGAAAGATCCTAATCTGGCTGAAAGAAAGCAAACCAGCCCAAAGTTCTCTCCGCAAGCCAAGTCTGCAAACGCAGGAAAAATTCCTGCGCCCTCTGCAAAACAACGTCTGCCCTCCTCCTCGCCGGAGGTAATTGCTCCGTCTACCAGCAAGCTGCTCCTGGCAGCGCTTGGCCGGGACATCGCGTCCCAGGGACCGGCTGCTGCCCCCGGGCTGTTAGCGCCGTCACAGCCACCGAGACGTTTGCTCGCTGCCATCTTGGAGGTGGGATTGGCTTTTCGAGGGGAGCAGGCAGGGAGGGGGATGAAAGGGTCGCTGCGGCTGGAGGGTTTGCAAAATCAACAGCTCTTATAAAGAGACCCTGATATTTCATAGAAGGGTAAAATAAAGGTTGGAAGGGACCTGAAGGATCATCTGGTCCAACCTTTCTTGGCAAAAGCATGGTCTAGACGGGATGGCCCAGCACCCTGTCCAGCCGAAACTTAAAAGTGTCCAATGTTGGGGAATCCACCGCTTCCCTGGGGGGATTATTCCGATGGCTGACTGTTCTCATTGTCAAAAATTTTCCTCTTGTGTCCAACCGGAATCTGCCCAGGAGTAACTTGTACCCAGTCTGGGGCCTGATTTTTCCTAAAGGGCTCTTGCACACAAGCTTTTCCTGGAGGGGGAAAAAAAAAAAAAAATTAATTGGAGTAAAAAATTAAATTAATTGGAGTAATAAAACAGGGGGTGCACACAGGGCTGAGCATCAGTGAACCCCAGCACATCCCCCGACAGCAGCTACGTATCTTCTGGGGTTTTTTTTAATGTAGCGAAGGTAGGAGAGAGCGATGGTTTGGCTCAGCGGAGCCAGAATTAGCCCGGCCGTGCCTGGGGTCAGGTCTGCGGCGAGCTGGGGGAGAGGGACCTGACTCATGCAGTCACTAGCAGATCGTTTAGGGGTTTTATTTCTTTATTGGTGATTAATGGCAGTGTTTCGTTTCTAATGGAAGGAAATAAGGAGGAAATGGTTTCTTGCCTTCATTTATCAGGGATTTGTTTAAACGGGCGCTCGCGTTCCCTGGAAATAGGTGACGGTTGTGTATTTTCACGGACGAGGAGCTGGTGGGGCTGGGGCTGGATGTCAGATGTTTGGACGGCGGAGCGCTCGCAGGCTTTCCTGTGCGAGGCCGTTCCCCTCGCCTTTCCCATCCCCATCCTCTCGGCCCCGCGCCAGGGACGCCCTGCGTCCTGCTGCCGGTGGACGGAGCGAGATGGTTTGCAGTTCCCGGCCAAAGTCGTCTCTGACTGCTATTCCCAGGCTGCATAGGGGATCATCGGTTAATTAGGTGGAAATTAATTTTCCTGGCACCTCCCTGCAGCCACGGGCAGCGTGGGGGGTGCGAGGAGGGTGCATCGCCTCGGGGAGATGTGTGCCCCCCCTCCAGCGGTTTCGGAGCCGGTAGTCATGGGGCACAGAGCTTTTAAAAGAGAAATCCCATTTCTGAGTGGAGCGATGGTGTTGCCCACAACTCCCCCTGCAAAACGGGGACTTGAAAGTGGCTGGTTCAGGCTCCAAAGAGTCCCAGACCTCCCGTGGATCCTGTGCGGGTGCTTTAGACGCTTCAGGACGGGGCACTGTGAGGATGGGGTCTACAGGGCCCTGAAACGCCGGTCCCGTGCTGTGCAACGGCCTCGCTGGCACGGCTTTGCAGGGTGGGGGGCACCACCGGTTTTTATTCCCGGCTGGTTTGAGGGGTACGGGAGATACGTGGCTGCCTGTTGTATTCCTGCAACCCCCGGGCAGGCAGGGCAATGCCCGCTGGTAGCTGCTGTGGGACAGCAAGGAGAAAATTAGAGCTCTCCAGCCAGCTGAATTTGGATGACATGGGGGAAATCGGGGGTTTTTGGGGGGCAGAACAGTCAAAATCCTTCGTTGCAGCTGTGTTTGCCTGGGGGCAGCCTGCGGAGGTGGGAACCCACCACCGTGCCTGACGCCCCGGGAAAGCTCGGGGCTGGGGCCGGCTTCTGCGGTGCGGAGGATGCCACGCCGGGGGGCACGGGGCGGCGGTGCGGGCAGGCGGTGGCAAAGCCACTGTCCCGTGTCCTCGCCGCTGCCGGGGCGTTTGCCTTGTGCCATGTCTTGTGTGTTGGCCCCGCGGTGGGACGCAGCGGGGAGAGACGGGGGGGTTTAACGGGGCTTCGCCGCTCGTTGCTGCCCTGACCTTGTGGTCGGTCTGGTGCTGGAGGAGAGTGTTGGGGTAAATAGGGATGTCTGGTGGTTTATAAATACCAATTTTTGGGTTTTTTTGCACAGTGACGTTGAGATGTTTCTATGAGTTCAGAGCTCGGGGCTGGGGCTGAGCAAACCCAGAGCATCGGGTCGCTTGGGGTGGCTCTCGCCACCATCCCAAAACCCACAGCAGACCCAGGCTTTGATGTCCTTGAGGCCCACGGGAGCCGAAAGCATTATTGATAACTGAGATCTGAGCCATTTAAAAAATGCATTTGTGCACTGGAAGGACTCAGCCTTTGGAAAAGTTACTCATCTTCCTCCTCATCTGAAATAACACCATTCCTCGTGGCCATCCTTCCCCAGCATCGCCGCACGCTCTCAGCCTGGCCGGGCAGCCGGAGCCCGAAAATCCTAGCAACAATGACATTGTTTTCTATATTTGCATCACTTAAGGCTGAGCAGAACCGATGACACACCGTGGAGCTGGCAGTGAAGCTGGTATTGATGCCATCTGCAGAGAGCCGCCTCCTCACCGTGTTAAAATTAAATTTACTTAACTGTTTGGTTTGTGTTTCGCCGGGGCCGGCGTGGAGGGTGCTGGTGGTGGGCACCGCGGTGCCCGGCCGGGAGCCCAGGGTGGCTCCAAAGTGGGGGATGCTCTTTGCATCTTGCACCGAGCGCGGATGGGGAGATATCGCATCTCATCCCGTTCCTTGGCACACGTTGGGTGCACAGGCTCCTTCCAGACATCGCGCCCTTCCCATGAGCAGTTTCCAGCAGCAAATGTTCTTGTGATTTTTTTTTTTTTTTTTTCTTTCCTTTTTATCACAGGCTGCTTCTGATGTGGGAGACAAGGGCTCAGCTCCGCTCCGTCTTCAGAGAGATGCAGGCTGGGTGGCTTGCAAATCCCCTCAGGTTTTATGCACCTTTGGATGCTTAAGTTTTAAAAGCAAATTTGGCTCTTTGTGTTTTACTTAAAGTGCACTTGGGGATTCGTGATCCTGTGCGATCATGTTGACTGGGGGGAGAGAGCTTCTGGCTTCACAGGGAAGCTTGAAAATAGGCAAGTGTCGCTTCCCAGGCTGGGAAAGAGGAAAGGAACCATCACGGCCTTTGCTTTTGAGTTTTGGGGGGTATTTTGTTGTGCAGAGCCAGGGGTCTTTGGATGCCTGCGGAGAGCCGCGCGGTCTGGCCAGGGCCGAGCAAACGTCTCCGTGCTGCATTGAACCTCCCAGGGAAAATCCACCCGCGGTGGAAAAACCCCCGCCGTGCCCGCAGGGTCTCTCCCAGCCCAGCTTCGTGCTGTCGCTGTGTGAAGCCGACAAGGTCGGGTTCCCGGCGATCCCTCAGAGACGCGGGAACTTCCAGCACAGCCGAGCTCCCGCCAGGCGCGGCTGTTCAGGGGGCTGAGGGAAGCCAAGTCCTGCAGCCGCATCCCACCGGGATCAGGGGATGCCCTGTGTGCTCTTCCCTCCAGAGCCGTGAGTTTGGGCCTTAGAGCAATGAATTTGTTGCTTTTTTTTTTTTTTTTTTTTAAATAAGTGCTGGATTCTACATGCGTGAGTTCTGGGGTTTGCATTTGGAGAGCACTCGCTGCGTGTCTACAGCTAGAAACTTGGAGTGTAAAAAGAACGTAAAAGCCAAGATTGGTGTGAGAGACTTCAGGAGAAGAGGCAGGCACCACGAAACCCCGTGGGTTGGTGCGGGGGGGCCTGGCGCAGCCCCAAAATGCTGCTGGGGACCAGGGGGATCCCACGCCGCGGGGGGAGATGCACAAAGCAGCGAAAGTGGGGAAACGCGGTGGCGGCTGCGGGCAGAGTGCGTCCCTCTGCCCTCCTCCTGCCCGGCCCCGGGACGAGCCAGGGAGCAGAAATGGAATAGCAAAATTACGGCTGGGAGGTGGAAATGAAAGAGCGGAGGGATGAGGCTGGGGTCGGCTCTGTTTAATCGCTGGGGTTGTGCTCGGTAGCCGTGATGCCATCGGCAAAAGGTGAACTTTAAAATTGCTGCGGGGCAGGGGAGCGGGGCCAGTCGAGGGTTTATTTCCCTTCCCGTAATGGGCTACTTTTGCTTAGTAGATGATGAAGACTTACAGATACTAAAAATAATGAAAGCAAACCAAAAACATCCCGGCCCCGATGGCCCAGGCGAGCAGGCAGCCCAACATCAAGCCAGCCCCAAAGGAACCCGTTTTCCTTTAACAGTATTTTTCTAGTTCCTCGGTGTGGGACCGATGCTTTTCACGTTGCTGCCTTGCTTTTCCTCTTTGCATTTTTGCTCAGGAATAAAAGAAGCAGCTTTGGGAGATGAGTTACCCCACCGGTCTCATCTTTTTCCCTTGAGCTTTGGGGTTTATTTTCCTCCACGTGCCTGGTGCTGCCGAGCACCGAGCCCAGCGCAGACCCGGGCGTTTCCCACGGCAATCGCTGGAAGCCGAGGCCAACCCGCGGCAGCAACGCTCCGGCCGGGTGGTATTTTAAACACCATCGGTTTTGGTTTTCCCACCCCGCCAGGTCCCGCCTTTGTCTCATGTGCCCGTGCCCAGCAGCAGAGCCGCTCGGCATCCTCAGCCCTCTCGGACCGGGTGCTTTGGGGTTCAGCGGGAGCAGCGGCATCCCGGGGCGATGGAGAGCGTTCTCGCGGCTGCGGGTGCTTTTGCTGCCCGGGCTGAGCGTGGGAGAGCACCACCAGCTCTGTTTTAATTGGCAGTAGTCGATCGGCCCCGTGAGCGCTGGGCTTGATTATCGCTGCCGGCGTTTACGAGAGGGTACGTTTTCCTCTCTCGCGGCGAGGGCAGGAGCCAGGAGAAGCCTCCGCGGCTGTGCCAGGGCTGAGTCACCCGGGTTAGGAGGAAAGGAGAGTGTGTGGGGGGAATTAAACAGTCAATCATGCTTTCAGCAAGCCTGAAATCATGTGTGATATTTTTATTTTCAGATTCCCGGCTTCGATTTTTGTGGCAAGGTTGTTCCCGACGTCCCGACCGCAGTGACGCCACGCCGAGGGCAGCCACCGCCGCGCCGGTGCCGGGGGCGGCGAGCGAAGCCGGGCTCCATCCCATCACCATCCCCGAGCCCCCGCTCTCCCCTGCCCAAGGAGCTGGGGGGACATCTTGGCAGCTACTTTGCTTTGCAGACCCTCGATCGCCCAGGGGAAGGCGGGCGCCTTTTCCTCTGGGCCGCTGGCTCCCCCCTTTCATCCGTGCATGGGGAATTGTGTGCAAATGAGAAGTATTTTTTTGGGAAAGCCCAGGGATGGAGGGAGCCCGCTGGGACGGAGCCTCTGCGCTCGGGCGAGCAAGAGCAGGAGTGCAAAGCAAGCCATGCCTTCATAAAAACATGTATTAAAAAAAAAATAAAAGCAGGCAGAGTTGGCCCATGGTTTGAGGAGGACAAGACGTGACGTTTCCCCTTGGCGAAGCCGCAGCGGCTTTCCACGAGGTTTGCGGTCTGCAGGGAGGGCTGCGGGATGGCGAGCGGTGCCCAGGGTGGTGGCCCTGGCTGGGGACCCAGGCTGGACCCGCACAAACGCGGCCGAGTCGTGGCTTGCGTTGCGGGAAGCTGGCAAGTCCCCCCGAGCTCTCCCAGGGCCATCCCAGCCGGGCGCCGGGCGCTGAGGCAGCACCAGGGCCATTGCTCACGGCGATACCAAACATCTCGGGAACGTGTTTGCTCCCGAAGCCCCGGTCCCTGGAGCCATGCAAAGAGGAGAATTTCAAAGGGTTGGGTTTTTTGGGGTTGTTTTCTTTATTTTTACCTCCTCAGCCCCTGGTCGCAGGGCACAGGCACAGCCTGAACCCGCTTGGTGCAAGCCCAGCGAGAAGGTAAGAACAACCAGAGCAACTTGATTCGGAGGGATGCTCAGGCGCGACAGCTGAGCCGGGAAACCATCACCGATGCCTCAAGCCGGAAAAAAACAGGGAAAAAATGGTGGGGGGGGAAGAAAAGCTTTACATCTCCCGCAAAAGCCACCGCCTTCGGTGTGAGCAGCCGTCAGCGTTTCTGGGCTCGGCATCCAAACCGAAATGAACTGAGCAATCGCACATGTTCTTCCTTTGCGGAGCCAAAAGCTGTTCCTCTCATGCTATAGAGTTGCTCTCTGATTAATGTAGGATATATTTTTTTTTTTTTTTTTTTTCAGGGAAGAGAATGGGAGGAACCGACAGCAGCATGTTAAGTATTTGGCAAACAATTTCTTTTATGTTGCGCGTAGGTAGCGCTCAATATATTTGCGAGCTATATATAGCTAAATACATATATATCTCGCTCCACATAATGTTTCCACTTTTTTGCAGACTACCTGCAAAACACAGACACTATCAGAAGCTGTAAATACCGTCATTACACCAGCGACTGACAGCCAATTCTCTAAAGATTTTTTGCTGCAAAACATTTTTGGGTTTTCCAGGGAAAGACGAGGGGGTTCGGTCCTGTCTTGCCCATCCTGCAGGCAGGGATGGGGCTCACGTGTTTTGGGGTATCGATGCACCCAGAAGAATAAGGTGTCCTGGAGCTGTGGGTGCCTGTTGGTAATTCAGGGCAAATTTTCAGGAGGTGTTGGAGAAATTTTCTTGGTGCAGGCATCAAATTGGCTTGGCTTTTCCTTTCAAGACGAAAAATAAAGGAAAAACTTTGGGAAAGGGAGCTACAACAAATGAAACCTTTAATTTTTTTTTTTTTTTTATTCCTACCCTTCTTAAACAAAGCTAAATCTGTGCCGCTTTGAAGGGAAAAATTCCCAATTTTTTTGTTTAGGAAGCATTGGAACAAGATCCTGGGACTTCTGGAAAAAATAATGCTGCTGGTTTTTATTTTTCCCCTGTTCCTTCCAGCTTGACTCCCCAGTCAAACTGGTCCCTTTTACCCCTGGTTGCATTTTTTTTTTTTCCTAAAAAAGCATCAGTAGAGTCACCGCTGTATTTTCCCCATTCGCACAGAAATTTGCAGCCCGAACCGTCCATCCCGACACTGTACAGATATGTGCTGGGTTACCTTTTTTTTTCTTTCTCGTGGGCTTCCCTGCCTCAAAGTGGAGGGTTTGTGGAGGTTTATCTGGTTTTCCTTTGTTCAGCGCTCACGAAAGAGAAAGAGGAAGGAAACCCGCCATCGCTCGCCCTGATGTTTGGTTAAAAATAGCAGGGCTGGCTGGGCCAGGGTTCCCATCCTCGCTAAAGGTCACTTCCCCAAGCCCCACCGCTGAAAATATGCCACCAAATGTCCCGTTTGGGCACATTTCTGCTGGTTTGGAGGCAGCGAAGAGCCCGGAGGAAGGAGGGATGCTCACCGCCCTCCAAAGCTCGGCTCCAGGCCGTGCATGGGTTTTATTTTCCATCCCAGTGAACCACGTCCAGGGTCCCCTCCTCGGGGTTGGGATGTGACGGTGGGATCTCCACAGCTGAAGAGCTGAAGCTGGCACGTCCCGGCTCCCTTCCTCTGCTGCGAGGATGGGGGCATGGGGCCTGGCCCCCCAGTGCTTTTTTTTTTTTTTTTAAATTAAAAAAAAAAAATTAAATTTTAAAAAATTTTGAATTCTTTAAAAAAATTTTCTTTTTATTTTTCCCGGTGCAGCTCAGCTGCTGTCTGAGATCAGGGAAGTCCCAGGGCTCCGCAGCGTGGCCTCGGTGGCTTGCAGGGGGACGGGAGGCAGGGGGAGATGGTGCAGGGCAGGGGACCAGCCCCAGTCCTGCCTTCAGCACCGCTCAGCGCGGGCAGCCAATCTCCCATCTCCTAGGAAACTGCGGGAAGGACTCGGTGCAGTCACAAAACCCCCAGTTTCCCCATTTTCCCACCCTCCAGACCTGGGAACCAGCCTTAAAAAGAAATTACATGGTAAAAACACCCCAGCTCCGGTGAATTATCCTGCGCAGCGTGTCGGGTGCCGATGTCCCCGTCGCTTCCAAAAAGGCTGCTTGATGCTGGGGCGAGCACCCTCCTCCCGGCCCCTTGGCACCCACCCCTCTGCGGGGCCGGGGTGCAGGAGGGACCAGGGCACCCTTCGGGCAGCGCCGCGGCCGGTTTGCACCGCGGGTTGCATCCCTCAGGCTGGAGGGGCCAGCTCCCGCCGGCATTTTTGGCTTCGAAGCCGCCGTGATGTGTTTGTCCGCTCCCGAGGGAGATGGGCGGTCGGAGGGGGCCGGTTCCTGGCGCTGTGATACTGCGCGATACCTGCTTGGTAGGAGAGAGAAAAGGCGCTGTAGATGTGAAAGGAAGAGAGGCAAAACCCCTCGGGTGCTGGTTCAGCGCCCAGAGTGCCGGCCAGCCCTTACCCTCCCCTTGGTGAACGTTGCATCTCCATGGAGAGCCGGAATCGTTCGTTCTGCCTAGTTAAAACCAGACGTTTTTCCATTTTTGGCTTGTGCTTTTGCTGGAGGGAAATATGGAGTGAAATTTTGCCCATAGCGAGAGGACCGAATTAACCACCTCAAACATCAGCCCAGCTCCAGGTACGTGCAGGGCTCTTGGCTTGCTCGGCGCTGCCTTGGAGCCTCCTGTTGTGTTATTTGCTTTCGCTGCTTCCTAAACTCCAGCAAAAACCCTGGGAATGACACGCCACAAAGGCAGGTTTTTTTTCCGGGAGGTATTTTGCATCAGGGAAAAACCCATCTGAGCATCAGAGCAAGTGTCACGGTGTTCCCCCTTCGATGGATAGTAATGTATTTTCCTACCTTTGAAAAGGATCGGAATACAGTTTTATAAAAAAATAGTAATTGCCCAATATAGGTCTGGATTCATAAACAGACACTTCTGAGTGTGCTGCTGCTGGCTGCGGGGAAAACGCCAGGGAGTTCGGAAATGCCGCAGGATCCTCGCTCAAATCCTGCCCGGCAGAGCTTGGGCGATCGTTCCAGAAATGCCCTGACTGGGGCATTGCAATTGGGAAAGCCCCGTTTCCAGCTTAATTACAGACAGAGCCACGAAAGGAAAGGCAACCTCAATGCATCTGCTTTATAGCTGCCACTGTAAATATTGCCTGACGCTGGGAATCCTATTCCTCGTAGCCATTTGCGGTGGGAGCAGAGCTGGAAAACAGGGTGACTGCCCCGTGCATCCGTCACCTCCCAACAGAAAAGCCTTGTCCGTCCGGACCGTTCCTCCGCGTTGTCCCTAGACGTAACCCCCCTGCCTGCCTCGAAATCCTGTGCTGGCCAGGGGTTTCCAGGATCTCCGCCTCTCTGCATCCATGGCCCCGGGTGGGTTCCGCAGAGCCGGGACCGTTGCAGCCCCGTGCTGCGAATCCGCACCATCCCCGGCGGGATGCACGGCAGGGCTGGCGCTTCCCTGCCACCTTCAACGGCTGCGTTTATGCTCCGAGAAGCCAAATCCCGATGGTCACCACGCTCCTACCCCGCCTTAAGGTGCACAGGACGCGCAGCCGAGGGTGCGTATTTCCAACAAGGGTGGAAATACGGGAGCTCCAGCCCTGAGCGTTGCGGCGGTGAGGGTTGATGCTGCCTTTGAGTGTGTTTTGGTGCTCTTTGGATCCAGCCCTCGGGGAGCAGAATTGGCCCCGCAGCTGCTGGGAGTCCTGGCTGGGGGATTAAAAATAAACCCCTAAGCCTGGCTCCAAAAGGTCGGCCGACGTGTAACATTTAGAAGAGCCTCAAACTGTTATTTCAAGGAGTATTTTTTTTTTTTTCTCTCTCCATAGGAAAAGCAAATATCAAAGCTGCCGCGGAAAAAAAGCCATTCCTGACTCTCCCCTGTGGATGGGGATTCGCTGCATGTGAACTGGGGGGATCTGGTGGGAGAAAGCCCGGGAGTGGGGTGGCAAATGGCAGTGGCACTGTCACCTTTAATTAATTAATGCCACTTTGTGTGACGGCCCCAGAGCCCGGGGAGGGTGCTGGAGCAGTGCAGAGGGCAGCTGCACATAAACGGGTTGCTTTAGGAAGGTGAGAGCTGTTGACAGAAGAGATTCCTGTGTGGCATTAGCCTCTCAGTTTGGGGCGGTTAACCCTGAATTTGTTCTTTTTAGCCTCACTGCTCCTCTCCCGGGAGCAACCCCCGGGGCCACGTGAGTGTGCAGCTGCAGGTGAGCTCAGGGGGTGGCAATGAGATTCCCAAAACCGTGTTAAATCCACGCGCCAAGGGCTGGCTCCAGCATCTATCACCCGCTCGTAACTCCCCGCTGAATTAAGACGAACCTGACCCAAGGCAGAAGTGCAGATGCGGACCCTAAACCATGTTACCGCAGAAGCGAACAGGATGAAATACAGCCAACCGAAAGCCCTGGACATTTTCTCCCATCCTTCAAGCCGTAATTGCCGCTGACAGTCCTTAAACCCGTGGTTAGCCCGCGCTCGGGCTGGGTGAGCGTGCATTATCCATCGCTACTTCACACGCCGGCGCCGGAGCCCGGGGGCTGGTTACCAGCACACAGGCTGCTCTCTCAGCCTTTCCAGCAAACATAATTTTTTCCTCATCTCCGAGGAACAAAGTGGAGACAAAAGATTAATCTTCCACGGATTGTAAAATCCTTGGGGCCGGGAGCGTGGCGTCGGTTCAGCGTTGCTGGCAGCCTTTCTGCTGGCTCCGACGGGCTCTGGAGCGGCTCCGGCCGTCCCGCTCCCCTCGCCCCCAGCCCAGGAGCACGGCAGTGCAAAGCCACGGCTTTTGGGAGAATTAGTCCTAATTTCCTTTTGTAGAAACAAGATCAAAATCAAAAGCAGCTGTCGACTTCCACGCGCTCGGGCAGCGCTAGCTGGGCCCTGCTCTCCCTCCCGCACCGCGGCCGTGCCTAAAAAACCTCCCCAGAAGCCTGGGAGGTGTTAAACCCACTCTGTTCTTCTTTTTATGACCCTCTTAAGCTTGTCTACCTCCAAAAATTATTACCGTGGGGGAAGCCAAGATAAATAAGGAGGTTTGCCTTTCCTTTCAGGGCTGACGTGCTGCAGAAGGGAATCCCCCAAACCGGGGGGGCTGCCAGGGGGGCCCAACTTGCTCCAGCAGCCATGGGCTCTTCACTTGCAATATTGAGGGTGTTTTCACTCCAGACCCTTTTCCCTCACCGGTAATTGTTGGACTGACTAATTTATGGCTCCAAGGCGCTAATAATTTTCATGGATTGCTTAATTATAGGTGGGGCGGCTGGTGCTGCCTATTACTGGGGCTGCCAGATGTTCCCTTTGTAACTCTGTTCTCAAGCGCTCCCAACTTTGTCAAACTTTAACTTTTGGAGCTGGGGCATCATCTTCGCGCTCTCTTCCAGTACAAGGACTGGCATCATCCGATGAAACTGGGAGGAGCAGGAGCAACAGGAGTGGGTCTTCCTGCGGTGCCGAGTAGAGCCATGGGGTGCCCTGCCTGGGGACACGGTGTGGGCAGGGAGGTGGCACGTCCCCAAGGGCGGCCGAGACGAGGGCTTGGAGGAGAGATCGTTGGAGGTTACTGAATAAAATGCTCAGACGCTGGAAGGGTGCTAGTGGAAAACGCCGTAGGTGCCTGCCCGCGCCTTGCCCGGCGGCAGGGGCTCACGCGTGGGGTGGGTCACTGCTGGGGAGCCACTGCCGGGCTGGAGGGACCCCTGGTCTGAACCGCTGCGGTTGCAGAACATGATAAAGGGGTCAGGAGATGTTGGGGAAAGAAGTGAGGGTCTCCTGGTTCTACGCACCCGGTCACGCAGCGGGACCTCAGTGTGTCTTTGTTGTTCTTCATCTGAACAATGAGCGTTAAATCAGAGCCTCGCCTTCTCGGGGGCAGATGAAGGCAGTTTGTGGTGTAGGGTCTTGCCTAAATCACACCCAGGAGGACACGAAGGACCCTCTTTGCAGAAACCTTGCTCTAGGGGCAGCGCATTTGCTCTGGAGCAGGGTGACAGGGATGGAAGCTGGCTCCTGTCCAGGCTGCAGGCTGGGTGACGCAGGAGTCTGGTCCGAGCCCCTGCTGCTTTGAGGGCAGCTCCTGAGTTTTGGGGATCATCTGTTGCATCGAGTCTTCTGTGCACCTTGCCAAGACCACGTCATATTTTAATAATATCAGATTGTATTCGTTCTCCCCAGGCACCTGGTGGAACTCCCAGCCCCGTGAGCCAGAGAGCCCCGGGGCAGACCCTAGCCAAGGGCAGCACTATTGCCCGGGGGCTCAGCAGCAGAAACACCGCTTTTCCCCCCAAAACAGTCACGAGAGGCAGATGAATATGACAGAGCTTGAAGCGAGGCCAGACCGCAGGGCTGGGAGCCGTGCTTCCTGCAGGAGGGCCTGCGGTACCGCTCGGGGGGCCCGCCGGGCTGCAGCTCGGCGAGAGCACCCCTCCGCCGCCCACGCCGTCGGCTGCGGTGAACCGAAAAAAATGAGTTTAACAAACTAAAAAAAAATGAGCCTACGTTTCCTTCAGGACCTCCGCTCCAGTGGGAGCTGCAAAACATTTGTTATAAATGAATCTACATAGAAATAGATAAGCTAGAGCTCCTCCCCGAGATGGCTGCTGCCACTTCCTCGCGCTTGCCACCGTCTCCGGCCTCTGCTTCGGGTACGTTTCTGCAGAAGTTGGGTTCATGACCCCCCGGCTGTCTCGCCTCTCGGCCCGTTCCTGCTCCCCGCAGCTGGAGAGCGGCACCGGTTGCCGTCAGCTTCTTCTAGTGGTGGGTGCAGGAAAACTGGAAGTACCTGAAAAGTCAGAAGTTGGTGTTCACGTGGGGACAGTCACTGGGAGCGGGTTTTAGCCGGGTCACAGAAAAACTGCTCGGGTGCAGAGCCCGGTTAGGTGCACTACGTGGAAAAGTCCTGCAGATGCGGGGTGGTGGTCGTTACCCTTAGTGGGGTTGCACTCATGGATTTTGGGGGCAGATCAAGGTACCTCCTCATGTTGCTGCTGCTGGCCTTTGCTGCTTGGGGAATCTGATAGAAACAGTCATTTTGCTGCTAGAAACAGTCATTTAAGTAGCCCGTTGCAAGCAAGGGTTGCAAGAGTGTGATGTAAAGTGCTTGTGTTGTGTAACGGGGTGCTGGCCCCTCCTGAGCCGAGCAGGAAGGGGACAGGGGACCTGGTTAAATACGGCGGCAAGAGGGGTCGAGGCCAGCCCTCTGAGCTGAATCGTTGCAAAACCACAAGTGCCTCCAGACTGAGCCCGTTCGCTCGAATACGGGTGCTCTGCCTATGCCGTGGGGACGAGGAGCAGTGAGCAGGGTGAAGTGTGATGCCCCGGGCTGGCCGGGACGCACACCGTGAGACTGATGCTCAGGTTTTACCATCTGCGAGGTGCCCTGGTTCCTTCCTGCGTCTCCCTGTGGTGACATTTTACATTTCACGTTTCAAAAGATGAAGGCGGTGCAGCACAGCTGCCTCTCTCCGGATACGGTGCATCGATGGGGATGGATTCGGTGGTGGTTTTAACAAGTGTTAGGCGGGGATTCGTAATTCCAGGGCTCCCGCTGCCATCAGACGCTGCCCCTGGTCCCGCAGAGGTACACGGACGCGGACCTGCTCTGCTTCCAGCGGGGCAGGAGGAGTGGGGCTGCAGCATGCCCAACTTCCAGCTGAAAGAGGGGTGATGGAGGGGACCCCCTCTCCCCGCGCAGCCCATGCTTTGCCCGGGCAGGGGCTGAGCAACCCCTTCCCATACCTCCCAGCACCTGAACGAGCAACCAGCAACCTGGGGATGTTTCCCCTTGGGTGGGAGGATTTCCCTGGCTGCCAGCATCACTTCCGAGAAGTTTGGAAATAATTAAAGGAATATTATAAAGGCGTTGGGGAAGAGGCATCTTTGGAGGGGGCCAGCAAAGGGCTGGGTACCGCAGCCCGGGGGAGGGACTCCGCCCCGGGGGGGGACCCCCCCCCAGCCCGGCGCGGCTCCCGGGGAGGGTCCTGGCGCGGCCCCCGGGGCTGCCCCGCGGGGGGCGGCGCTGGGCGCGGGCGGGCGCGGCGGCCCCGGGGGAGGCGGGGGAAGCGGCGGGCAGGGCGGTGCTGCCGGGAGGAGGCGGGCCCGGCGGCGGGGAGCCCCTTCCCGCGGCGGGCGGAGAGGTGCCGAGGCAGCGCGGAGCGAGCGGCGCCCCGTGTGCCCTCCCTGCGCCCCCCGCCGAGCATCCCCCCCCCTCCACCCCCGGGCCGGGCCGCCGCCGGGGCATGGAGGCGGCGCACAGCCTCCCGGTGCTCGACGTCCTCCGCCGCTTCGGTGTAACCGAGAGCTGCGGGCTCAGCCCGGAGCAGGTCCGCCGCAGCCGGGAGAAGTACGGCCCCAATGGTTAGTGAGGCGGGACGGGACCGCGGGATGCTGCCGGTGGGGACGGGAGGGGCTGGGGAACCCGGCGGGATGGGGAAGACCTAACCGGGCACCGGTATCCCGGCGGCTGGGACCCTTCGTCGGGACCCTCCCCACCGGGACCGGGACCGGGACCGGGACCCTCCCCGCCGGGACCGGGAAGGGCCGGGGTGCTGGGGACCCCCCGGAGCATCCCCCCCCCCCGCCCCGGGGGTCGCGGAGGAGCCATGGGGACTTGCCGCGGGACATCTGTTGATTAGGGGAGTATTTGCCGGCTTCGGTTAAGGGCTAATTACTGGGGGTGGGGGCGGCTGGGCAGCACTGGCAATTAGCGGGGTATTAATTCCTCTGGTGGGGTGTCTGAAAGCGGGGAGGGACACGGATATGTCGCCAGGACAGAGTGGGGGAAGTTCCTCCATTGCCTGTGGGTGAAGCCCCAAAATCGAGGCGAGGGGTGTCACGGCAGGGGGACCCCGATCCCGGCTCGCCGCAGCCCTGGCTGGGCCCTGGGTGCTGCTGCGGAAGAGGAAGGGGTGGCAGGGGGAGATAGGGTGACGGGGCGGGTGACGGGACATGCGCCCGCTTCACTGCCTGCCCCACTGACCCGGGAACCCTCGCTGAGCAGCTGGGCATCTTCTTGGGTTTGATAAGGGGAATTTTTAAACTCATATTTTATAAGTGCTCAGCGTGCACGGGAGGGACTTGCTGGGGTGCCTGACCCTACCCGGGTAAACAGTGGTTTTGATTACTCAGGCTGAAGCTGTAGGTTGGTCGTTAACCCTGCATACGGAAGCCGGAGGGTTTTAGGGTGAGTTTGCTCCAGTGCTTTGGAGTAACAAGTCCTTTCTCGAAGTTGTGCAAGGAGATAAGTGTGTAAACTCTCTCCTGGCTTGGAGCTTGTTGCATCTGCCTTTCACTTGATCCGCGTGGATGAGGCTGAGGAAAGCCCGAGTAGATGCTGGCAGGATTGCTGTGCTCGGTGGGATCAGAGGGCTGTGCCTCCTCCAGACAAGCCCTGCGAGCGGCAGTCGGTGTGCTGGGCTGTGCTCGGGGTCCCCCTTCCCACCAGCACTCCCTGTCCTGGGCAGCTTCTGCTCCATTCCCTGAGGCAGCGTGGTCAGGGCTGGACCTGGGAGCTCTTACCTTGGAGCACTCTGCATCAAGGCGTAATGGAGCATCATGCCTGCCCTTGTCCGACCGGATTTTGGAGGAGGGCAGCTGGGGACCCGGCTGGTTAGCCGGGAGGGGAGCGATCCCTTTGGTTTGGGGGGCTGAATGCAGAACGTGTCCTTAACAAGGAGGTGTGCCGGTCTGATAGCAAGGTATAACTGCTCCCAACCTTTCTGCGCCGTCCCTCGGCCCCACGGGAGTGTGGGGATGACGGGTCGTACGGGCGGTGACAGCATGTCACCTACAGGCATCGCCATCGCGGGGCTCACGGTGGCTTTATCCTCCCGTTTGCCCAAGTGAATCATCGTCGCTGAGTCAGGCACGTTGGCTGCTCGGTGGCACCGGGCTCTCTGCCTTGAAAAAGGTAGCTCGAACGTACGATGTAGGTGCAAAGCAAAGGGTTAGCGGTGGCAATTAGTTTGTCTTTTTATTTTTTTTCTTCTTCCTTCCCCCTCTTGCAAGCAATGGCTCTGTGCTCACCTCTCTATAGTTTTGCTTCCCATACAGTCCAGCGTTGGGTTTCTTGCAGGCTGTTGATTCGCAAGAGCTCCTGACTTTGGGATGTCCCATGGCTTTCGCCTTCAAAGCAGAGCTCTGCATCTCCTGCACAACACCGCTCACAGTGATGTGCGCAGCCATTGAGAGCAGTAACGTGGGAGTGCAACCATCAGTGAAAATGTGGTCGAAGATTTTTTAAGAATTTTTGCGATTTTTGTGCAGTATTTATATTTTTCTCGTGGCGCGGATGAGATATGGACAGGTTAGCACAGTTTAAAATCATGCAGAATGGGACCCTGTGTGGTTTGTTTTGGGGTTTTTTGTTTTGTTTGGTTGCTTTAAAACCTTGATATTAAGCAAACAGCCTTTTTTCCAGCATGGTGAGAACTTGCAGGTTGTGTCGCGGCAGCAGGAGCCGTGCTCCCCGACCGCGCTGGGGTACCCTTGGGTGCCCCGTTTGGGAGAGCTGCTGCGGGGAGCAGCGTGGGACGGCGAGCTGGGCTTGCACCGGAGCGCAGGTCTTGAAGATGGCCTGTATTAAACTGCATTTTAATTTAGGCTTAAATTAAGCTCCGGCAGCGGAAGTGCGGGGCAGTTTGGTGACTCGCTTGAGCTTCAAATTCAAATCTTGTGTGACTTGAAGCGCAGAGCAGACCTTCAGCTCCAGCTAGTTTCATTTTCGCACCCTGCCGTCTCACATTCATTCATCTCCTTCTAAACCTGAAATCAAACTGCCAGGGTGGTCGTGAATCACAATCTAAAATACATCATCTGTCTTAAAAACTGCCTCCCGACGTACTTTAGAGAGCTGCTGTCTGCTTTTTTTTATTGTGTTGATGCATTTCAAAAATACGAGCTGCAACGAGCTCCAACGTTAAGTGAGAAGCAGTGGCCGTTGGCAAGTTTTAGATTAAAAAAAAATATATATTTTTTGGAGAGGGCATTCTTTTAGAGCCCAAAATTGCTTTTTCGGTTCCAGTGCTCACATTTACATTTGCAGGAGGAAACAGAGAGCAATACTGATTATTTAATATCTCCAGTTCGTGGCTTGGCAGCCAAGCAGTGAGATATAGATTGCTGGACTGGAAGAAGCTATTTCTCCGTTAGGAAGAGCTCTTGTTCTAGTTTCAGATCTGTCATCGGCGCTGTCAGCATGGCCATTTCGTTTGCCAAGGAAACTGGAGAAGCCGCAGAACGTTTAGGTCTCACCATGGCGATTCTCAAAAGGCTCCTGAATCTCCAAAGTCCATTTTAACTAACGAACACTTCGCGATGCTCCACGGCTGCCGGGCGGACCCTCCCCTACGCCCCCTCCCAGCCGCCAGCACCGAGCTCCGCAGGTTGCTTTGAGACCACAACAACTTAAAAAAATAAAAATATAAAAGGAAAAAATGCGCATCTCGTATTTTATAACAGACTGAGCAGGAGGATGCAGGGGTGCAAAGGTTTTTCTTTCTAAATGTAAAACCAGGGGCACAATTTACCCTGAAATGATTTCGGTTTTGCCAAGGAATGGCAGATGTAAACGGCAGTTGCCCCGCAGACAGTCAAGTGATTTTCTGTTTTAAATATCACTCTGATTTCTCTCTTCTAAATGGATTTCCATGTGTAAATGAGCATACATTTCAGGCAGGATATTGCCAGTGTTAATGCATATGCATAATTTTATTTGCTTCATCAGTAACCTAAATGGACTGTGAATGTCAGCGGAGTCAAGTGCTCGGCTGTTTGCAGCATAGGGGCGTTTATCTCTCCTTGCGTTTCATCTCTTCTGACTCCGAAGCAAAAGCTCTGCTGCCGTCTGCGGTTGGAAACGCCACCGGGCAGGATCAGTCCCTGCCCGGCAGCCCTCCTCGGGGTCTCGCCCATCTCCTCCTCGACCCTCGCCGCCCCTGGGGCTGACCCCAGCGTGGTACCCGATGCTCTGCAAGACCTCCCGCGCCTCGCTGCAAGGTGCGGTGATAACAGTATTTAGGTGGTGACTGCCTAAATGTGATTACAGCCAGCTCCAGCACTGGGCGAGCTCAAAGCCCGTGAGTAAATTGGCTTTTCTTTTATAACGCCCCTCTCTACGTCTCCATAAGCTTTATTTCAGGACCTCGGAGCCCTTGTGTGTATTTTTGCCTGTGTGTGCCTGAGCCCACCTGGGCAGGAGGAGGTGACGTCCCCGAGCCCAAATCCAGCCTGCGATGTGTTGCCGCTCTCCCGAGACCCACCGAGGCTCCTTCACCGGCAGCTTGCCGCTCTTCAGCGCGAGCGCGCGCCCGAGCCCCTGCTTTCCTTGGAAGCAGCAGCAAAAAGCGCTGATATGTTATTTCTTCCCATTCTTTTCCCAGCTATACCCAGGGCTGCATGTGCATGTGTATATACGTCCATCGGCACACGCATGTGCATGTGTATATAAGTCCATCGGCACACGCGTGTGCATGCACGCGCCCCTGTGCGTATTCTAATTGCGGTGCATTGCTTAACGTCGGATGAGGTGCCGGCGGTTGCTAACCAGCCAGGGTTACGCTCCAACTCTCTCTTGGCAATAAAAAAAAAAAAAAAAAAAAAAAAAGAAATACAATTTCTATTTCATGCTGAAATATTTGAGATGCCGGTAAGGAGAGGAAAAGCAGCATTTTCTGACTCATCTAACTCTGCTCTCTGTTCCTCTGCGCATCGCCCACCTTTTCCACCCCCGAAACACACGCTTAACAGTCTGATTCATAAACACGCTACGGGGTTGTTTTTTTTTTTTTTTCTCCTCCTCCAAATCCTTTCCCTTAGGAGAAATGCTGAGGCATTGAAACCTTGCGAGCGCCTTCAAATTTGGGGAGAGACTACATGAAATTTTCCTAATTGGACAAGAGGAAACTTGGGATTTTCATCCCTGCGCCGTCCTCTGAGGTTACCCGCTTTCCTACCTACCTTTAAAAAAAAAATTGTGAATAAAGAGCAATGTTCAGAAAAAACTGATACCTGCTCTTAACGTGCTGCAGGATCCAGGGAGGGAAAATTTCCAGGGCGAGGAGAGGCAGGGGCTGCGCCGGGGGGGTTGTGTGCAGGGCTCGTGCGTACCCCTGGGGCTGGCCTCCCCTATTGCACAAGAGTTATTTCATTAATATTTTGATTTCATTGCTGGTGGAGCTGGTGCTAAGGAACACTGATTTAGGAAGAGTCGGATGCATCGCGGATGCCCGGATGCCGGCTTGGGTTGCGCCGTTTCCAGCAAGGGGCTGGAGCGGGTCCTCCAAAACCACCATTAGCGGCAAAATATCCCCAATTCCCCCAGGCTGATCCCCTTCCCCAGTATTTCAGGTGCCTGTTTTGACCTTCCTCCTGGTTTTGGCCCAGCCGGTGCAGTCCTCGCCATCACCACGCAGCCGCGCGGCTGCTCGCTCTGTGCCGTTTCAGTGGCGTTGGTCTTCCCGCGTTGTTTTAAGCCACCTCCAGTTGCCAGATCTGATTTTAAGCTATTGAGTAGCATTTCCATGGTCATCTCCCTCCAGGGTAAATCTCTGAAAAAGACTATTGATATTTATGTTGCAAGTATGTTCTTTTTTCTTTTTAAAGCTTCTCAAAACCATTTTTCTTGAAGAAAAAGCATCACCCGACGCCTGGTGTTGCTTTTGCTTTCTTCCTGCCGAGGAGAATTTTAATTTGAGAAGCATCCAAGTCGCTGTCTTTTTACTCTGCGGTTGATCTCCTCCTGCAAAGGGGATGCTGTGGAAGCAAGAGGCTCCTGCCTGCTGCAAAATCACCCCCGTCCTGCGGGTCGGGTCTGTCCTGGCACGTCCACAGCCCTGGCAATGCTCCGTCCCGCGGGGCGTCCCTGCCGGATGGCCAAAATTGCAGGTGCTGGTGTGAAGCAGGGCTGAACACGGGCAACTTCGGGCAACTTAAAGCAGATGGTTTGTTATTTTTCTAGTGGTGATAGCCGCCCTGTGCAGCACTCGAGAGTTACAGCGAGGAGGGGTGCCCCCCCCCCCCCCGCCCCAAAAGCGGCGTTCCCATTGCCCTCCTGCGATCCGCAGCGGGGATCGGAACCGGTTATTGAAAGGTGTCAGAAATCTCGGGGGGCTGCACGCAACCCTGAGATGCTTTCATTTCCCTGGTCCTGCAAAATGAGGTTATTTGATGCGTTTTCATCTATTCAAACCGCTGGAGGAGCCAGCTTTGATTTTTCCCCTATGGGCAGCGTTTGCAGAGTCGGTTGGGATGCTGGCGCCCCTCCAAAATGGGTTTTTTTGGGTTATTCTTTGTAAAGCATGAGCCAGATGTTGAGTGTTTGCACCCTGTGCCTCTCGCCCAGCTGGTCCAGCCCCGCTACTGGAGAAGGGGCTCCTCCCTGCTGGGAAACCAGCCGCAAAATCCTTCTGGTGGCTCGCTGAGCGCGTCCGCCCCATCCCCATGGAGGTTTTCAGGGCTGTGCAAAGGAGCGTTAAGAAGTCACGAGCAACACCTAAGCTGTGCTCCATGGGGAATTAGGGCAGGGAGAGCAGAATGGCAAACCTCTTTCGGCAGGTGAGGCTGAAGCAGGGTGTCTGGGAGCTGACGTTGCGCGAGGATGCTCTAAAACTCCGATTTAATTTTTTTTTTTCCTTGGGAAAAGCCCGTTAGGGCGCTCCCTGCCCGGCCCGTTGGCTCGCTCTGCTAATCACGACCCGCGGCGGTGCGAGGAGGAGGACGTTGTCTCCCGGGCTGGCCGGTTTGATGTGGGTGAGCTCAGTAACCGGCTGGCAGAGTGGTCCAGAGCGGGAGGTGCTTGGGAGCAGGATGGGGACCCGGAGCCAAGCCGCTGGGCTGATGTTTTCCGGGAGCATTGCTGGCGCTCGCGGTCTCAATTACAGGGTGGAAATATTAAGGCAGGTCGTGATTATCAGGATGGGGATGGGGTTTTCTGCTTGCTTTTTTTCTCTTTTCTTTCTTTTTTCCCCCCTTTTTTTCCTCCCCTTGGTTCTCACATAGCACTCGGGGATGCCCTTCCATTGCATCTCAGATGGCTGCAACGAAGGCAGCCCCTCCTGGGCGGTCGGTACACCTCGGGCAGGAGAAACAGCTGATGCTGGGGGGACTGGGAGGACTGGGGAAGGTGGGGGAGGTGGAGGAGAGGGGCCCGTGGCTGGGCTGGGTGGGCAGGCAGCAGCAGGACAGAGCTGTCTGGGGCTTAGCCCAACCCGGGGCAATATTCGTACCCAGCAAAACTAAGAAAGCACCAACCCCCCATCCCACCTCCATTTATTATTGTGCATCTGATTTTTTTTTTTTCCCCCCACCGGTATTGTGACTCATGATCATTTTTTATATCTCAGTGTTTGCAGTATTGGAGGTAGAAAGTATAACAGTAACCTATATTAAAAAAAAATTACCGACTGCTCGGTCGAGCTGCTGTCTGTACCAGTTACCTCGCTGGAAAACAGGTAGCAGAGGTCTGGGCTGGTAGTGCAGAAATGTTGAAGAACCGGAGCCAAAAAGCAATAGAGAAAATTGTGGTTACTTGAGTATTTCCATGACGTGAGCGTGCGCCAGAGGCTCCTCCGTGGGCGGTTAACCCCTGCCAGGCAGGGCTGCAGGCAGCTGCCTGCTCCGCCAGCGTCCCAGCGATGACCGGGCGGGTGGTGATGAGCAATGCGGGGACAGGAGACTCCGTATTCCTGCTAGGATTAATACAATTAACGCTAACGGGGCTTTTCCAAAGGGGATGATTTGCCTGAGTTGAGCCAGTCGTCTCGTGAAAGGAGGGTCGGATTGGGGTCCAAAGTGTTGCTCTTTTGAAGAGAAGTTGAATTAATCCTTGCTAGCAATTAAGCTCATGTCTGTAACTAGTATTTGCCCTTTTTTTGTGGGAACCTCCCAGTTTTTGAGGTTTGGCTGCTCGTTATCACTCTATAAAAGTCCAAGGTCAGGCTGTGGTTTGGTACCAGTCCCATCTACCTCCCGGGACGGGGACCGTGCCCACGCGCCGCCTGGTCCCCAGGCATCGGGCTTCTCCGGGGCACGTGGTGGCATCTCTTTGTGACCCGTGGTGCCTGAAATCGGAACTTGGGTACCTCTTTTTGAAGTCTAGACCTGTAGTACCCCTAAACGCCGGTGTCTCCGCTCTGATCATCAAAATCCTCCTAAAATTTAAATGTTCAGCAACCTGCTGGATGTGCTGACAGAGGTCCTGCCTTCATCACCTGCGCTCCCACTTGAACCCATTTGAGATTTTATATATATATATATATGTATGTATCTATCGCTGCATCTATCTATCTATATCTATCTCTCTATATCTCCCATTTGAGATTTTATATATATATATCTCCTATTTGAGATTATATCTCTCTCTCTATCCCATTTGAGATTTTATCTCTATCTCTCTCTATCCCATTTGAGATTTTATCTCTCTCTCTCTCTATCCCATTTGAGATTTTATACATATATATATATATATATATATATATATATAAAAAAAAAAAAGTATGCATATAATTTGCCCCCCCCAACATTTGCAAGTCACTGTAGGACACCTTTGGATAAAAGGTCCCTTTATGGAGAGGAAGCAAACCACAGACAATAAAAAGATATTTATTCCCCCGGGGAGCTAAGAGGTCCGAGCCCATCTCGGGCTCTGCAGGGCTGAAGGGTGAAGGCACTCGAGGACGCGTGCCACCGCGCTGGTGGCCCGGCCCAGCCGCGCGGCAGGGTCACCGCCAGCATCGGAGGTGCGATGTTTTGGGGAGGAAATCCGCTTCTTGCTCTTGCGTGTCCCCGGTGCCCCTGGGTTCCTGTCCGCGGTATTTTTGCTTTGGGTGTTTCCTGCTATTTAGCCACGATGTGTATTTTAAACCGGCGGTCGGGGGGGAGGCGGGGAAGGGATGTGAGTTAATTGGGACCGAAGGGCAGGGTTGTGTCGGGCGTCCTTGTCCGGGCAGCTGCGGGAGCGGCGGGGGACGCGGTGCCGGGGGCAGCCCCGGCGCTGACGCGTTTTGCTCCATCCCGGTGAAACCACCTCCAGCGCATCCCTGCGCTCCCCAAAGCCACCGGCTGTGGCCAGACTGGGTGGGAAAGCTGTCCCTTGTGCTGGGACCAGTCCCCACGGCTGGGCCATGTCCTGGGGGGATGGATGGCCAAAATACCTTTTTTTTTTATTTCTCTTCTTATCTTATTGGAGAAAATCCCTGGACCCCCTGCAGAGCCGCCCTCCGAGCAAATGCAAGGGCTGTGTTTTGTATGTTATGTATTTGCTTTATTATATGGGAAAGGTTTTTTGTTTTGTTTTTTTCTTCTTCTGGTTTGGAAACAGTTTTTCTTGCATTTGTTGCTGATAAAAATCAGTTATTTTTTTGGGAGGGGTGCGTGGGTGGGGGAGATTCTCTTTTCTGCTTCCTTCGCCGCAGGGAGCGAAAGCACAGAGATCCTCGAGGAGGAACTCAATTAGCTGAGCAGTCACTCCGGCCCCTCCGGCGGCCGGCGATGGCCGAATCCCGGGGGATTTGCCCTGTAAAACGTCGGCTCAGCTGGATTTTGCCGAGCAGGCAGCGCCCGTCCCCGGGAGACGGGCAGCTGGGCTCGGGATAACCCTCCCTTGACCTGCCTGTTTGCACTTTCCTTTTTCCACTTTGCAACCTCCAAGTCAACAGAAGGTCTAAAAGAAGGAAAATGTGGGGAGTGAGTGGAAACATAAAAATAAAAAAGGCGGGCTCAGCGGGGCGGGGTGGGAGGGGGGAAGCGATGGAGCAGAGGGTTCCCCTCGGGACACCGCGTCCTTTGGGTTTTTGCAGGTTTTTCTGGGATTTTGCAGGTTTTGGAGGTCAGGGACCTTCTGGTGCCTGCAGGTAAATGGAAATCCCGGGCGAGGAGCAGCAGTGTTTTGATGGGCTCCCCTCCGAGGGGAGCCCTGCCTGACCCGGGGGGAGATGGGGCTGCTCTGCAGTGCCGGCTCAGGCTGTTCTGGGGCTCCTCTCTTATCTATAAAAGCTTAATTGAAATTATTCTTCCCTTTTTCACCCCTTCTTGACATAAATGTATACAGGTATCTATGTATACATACATATATGTAAAAGATATTATCCTTGTACACCAATGTATATAGGTATCTATGTATATATACACATATATATAAGATTTTATATGCAAATGTGTGTGTATATATATACACATATGTAAAAAAGATTTTATCCTTATACAAATGTATATAGGTATCTAGGTATATGTACACATATATAAAATATTTTATCCTTATACGCAAATGTATATAGGTATCTATATATATATACACACACACACATATATAAAATATTTCATCCTTATAGACACGCACACAGGTATCATACATATTTGGAAGGAGATTATGGAAAAAGCCTAGATGGGACTCATGTTTCCAGGGATCTCCGGGTATCTCGCTCCAGGAAGGGAACTGCTTCAACTGCAGGGAGATGTGTGATCCCCGGAGAGTTCATCCATGAAAAGCATTAATTGTCCAACTGGCCCCTTTTTCCCATCCAGAAGAACAGATCTTTTCTATCCTACAGAAATTTTTTTCTTCTGATATAATCTAAACGGAGGGCAGGGTAGACTTCATTTTCCATGAAAACCCATCCAAGAGGGTTGCTGAAAATAGAACAGATACCAGAAAAAGCAAATGGGGGGGCGGGGGGAGCCAGGTCAGCCAGGGCAAGGAGTTCTGAAAAAGAAATTAATAATAATAATAGCCTCCGTTTGAGTTAATTGAGTCGAAAGGCAGCTCATCAACACCCGTGTGGTCGGGGTCGGAGGATGCACCACCCTGGGGATCCACTGGCCATGTTTTATCAGCCTGATTCTATTTACCAGCAGATGGGAGATGGGTTGAGATGCCGTACCCAAACTTCCGAATTTCGCAAAGGTTTGCCGCGGCGGAGGCATTTCCTCCAGGAAACAAACAAATAGAAAAAAAACCCAAACCCAAACCCACCCCCTCCAGACCTCTGCATTTTTGGGATGGAGTCGGCTCCCTTCGGCCCCGAGCTCGGGGCAGGGTCTCCTCCCAACCTGGCCTGCAAAGGTCGGGTTTTCCTGATCCATAAATACACAGCCCAGCTCGCACGCTGTGGCTCGGGATCAATTAGAATATCTATTAAGATACCTATTAGGATATCTATTAAGATACCTATTAGGATGTCTATTAAGATACCAGTTTTTGGAGCAGAGAGAGAGAGAGCGGCTTCCTCATCTTGGTAGGGAAAGGAAAAAAATGCTGGTTGGATTTAAAAGCAATAGTTTGTAATTCTTTTTTTTTTTTTTTTTTCTTTTTTAATTGAGGTTATTGTTTTGGGGGCTTTGCTTTTGGGGGCTTTCATCTTGCAAACCCCCCTGGTTTGGTTCTTACAGGTGTCCGAGGAGGCGGTGGTGATCCCGGGATGGATCCACACCGGTTGCCATTCAATCCAAAACCTGCCACGTGCAAAATGCCGAGCGGAAAAAAAAAAGTGGCAAAGGGAATGAATTGCTGGGCTGTGCCATGAGTGCTGCGGGGTGGGCCGCTTTCGGGGGGAAGGGGAGGACGTTTGGTGTTCTTTGAGGCAGGCTGAGGCGGGAGGTGGGCTCGGGCGTCAAAGCCCTTCCCGAGGGCAGGGTTTGGGGCGCGAGGGTTTGGAGTCGCACGGCGAGGTGGGCACCCTACAGCGGGGGGGAGGGAACCCCTTCCCTGCCTCCGTTTTCCTGGAGAGGTGGCTACCGAGTGTTTTAATGTGAGAGGCCCTGGGCCGGCTGGTCCCTGAGCCCCGTGGGGCGGTGGAGGAAATGTCCTGTGAGCGGGGGTGCTGCCCGCGGGACGCGCCTGCGCTGCTGGGTGCGGCGACCAGGAGCCACCCGCGCCTTCCGCAGCGCTTGGCTAGTGGAAAACTTTGGCTACATTTATTATTACAATTTATTATTTATTTTTATTATTTATTTTTATTATTTATTTTTATTATTTATTTTTATTATTCATTAATTATAATTATTAATATTAATTATTAATTATTTTTATTTTAATTTTTCTTTTTAAAATTATTTTTATTTTCATTATTCATTTTTATTTTTAGTATTCTTTTGTATTTTTATTATTCTTTTTTATTTTTATTATTAATTTTTTATTTTTATTATTCATTTTTTATTTTATTGTTTGATTTTGCATGCCATGCAAGTGCGATATCCTCTGCTTACAGCCTCATCGAAGATGCTCGGCTCGGTGTAAACACTCACCAGATCCTCGGGGAGGCAGTTTGGGGGGCTGCTGTCCCCCGCACTGAGCCGCAGCAGCCCTTTGCTGCGTGCTGAGCAGCACCTCTGCTCCAGGAGCAAATGCATCCTAATTTGAAAATGCGTCCCAGTCTCATTTTCTTAGTCGCCTTTTCAACCCCTTTTTTTCTATTTTTTAGGAAAAAAAAACCCCAAACCCAAACACAGTCCCACCTTGCTCTTCCCCAAATCTTGCAGAATTCAGCTGAAAGCTGCAACCCAATTTTTGATGCTGAAATTCCTCCCCTGGGGCGTTTGAAGCCTCCCGGTGCGGGGCAGGGACGGGCGGCCGAGCCGAGCCGGCAGCGCGGGGCATCGCCGGGGCTCCTGGCACCGCCGGCTCCCCGTGTTGGGTTTCCTAAACCGTTCCCTGGCACTGCCAGGAAAATGTTATTAGATTTTCTGTCGGCGGGTGTTGGACTCGCTGCGAGCGGCCCGTTTGTGGTGGCGTGTGGCGGTCCGTCGCGGGCTATGAATTCGCCATAGCGTTTTTCCCCGGCCTGGATGGTGCTTTTGTGCCACCGTGCCGGGTCGGAGGGGTTTTGGCATCTGGTGGCATCTGGGCATCGTGCTCGGGGGGCGGGGGGCGGCCGAGAGCCGAGCAGCCGAGGGCAGGAGCCAGAAAGGGTGGAAAAACATTACTGGGCAAAAAAACCCCACATTACTTAACGGTTACCACTGGGTATCGGTGGGAAAAAATAGTTTTAGGGCAATAAAGGAGGAAATAAACTGGTATCTGTAGGGTGCAAGAAGAGGATGTACTGAAATGGCAGCGTGCCCTTTGGGCTGGGGTTGGGGCAGTTCTGGCAGAAGTTTCCCAAACGCGGCAGAGTCGCTCCCTCACCTTTCCCCGAGGTTATGGTTTCTCTGCTCGACGCAGAGAAAAGGAGAAGCTAAAAAAACCCCAACACAACCCCAAAACTAAAAAAAACCCCCACCCCAGCTTAAGCTTTATTTTATTCAAGCTCCTGTGGTGTGGGGTTTTTTTTTTGTTGTTTTTTTTTTTTTTTCTTTTTCCAAAACCTGTTACTATTTAAACGCAGATTTTTAGCTTTTCCACCCGGGAGCCGGAGCTGGAAATTCTTTCCACTGCGTTGGTGCAGGAGGGAACAAACCGCTGCTTTTAGTTTGCTCAAATAATCCATCCCAGGCTGGAGCCGCGGGTTTCCTCCGCCCCGCTGCCTCCCACTCCCGAAACCAGCCCGGGGATCCGCGGCGGGTGCCGACGGGGTCAGGGATGGGGGGAACGAGACCACCGTTTGCAGCCCCATTTCCCCAGGGATTTTCCCCTAAATTTCTCTTCTTGCAAACGCCACGGGGGCACCGGAGCTGCAAGCCTGAGCGGTGGCTTCATTTTTGGGGGCAATATGGGCAAAATCTTCTCCCCTTGTTTTCGCGGCATTAAGGCAAGGAGGTGGGTTATCGGCGGGGAGACGATTTGCTTTTCCCCGTGGCGCGGGAGGAGGATGCTCGGGGCCTGCACCGCGGCGGAGGGAAGCTCATCCTATCCCACGTTTTGGGGATGAGCCATTCCCAAGGGTAAAGGAAGGGAAGTTTGGGGTGGGATGGGCAAGTTTTTCCTTATTTATTTCACACAGCTCCTTGGACCATCGGTCCAATGCCGCAGTCCCACCTCCATCCCCGTTTCCCTCTACCTGGACAGCGGGACGTGGTGGTGGTGGCTTATCCTTCGGCACGGCGACGTGCTGATTTTCCAAGGAAAAGGAGATACCGCGGGGCCGGGTTTGCACGGTGCCTCGCTGCCGTTGAGGGGCACATCCAGGACAACTGCGTCTCCTATTCCCTGATCTGCTGAGAAAAGCTTAGCTGGCCAGAAAAGGAACAAATGAGCCTTTCGGCTTCTCCCCTCCGACCATCGCAGCGGGGCTGCGGGTGCCCGAACGTACCTGTTCTCCCCTGGGACCCCGTCACCATCCTGGAGGGACCGACAGTGTTGGGCTGGGTTCCATACTGGTTCCATACCGGTGGGTTTGGAAGAGCAGCATGAGGGTAGGAGGAGTCGGTCCAGAGCCCCGACTGCTGCGGGAAGCTCTGCGACCCAAACCCGAAATTTCTGGGGGCTGATTTTATTGCCAGTCATTTACGGCGTCCGGGTGCCAGCCAGAAAACCAGTTGGATCATTTCACCCCTTGCTGGAAAACAGCAAGGACATTTCTGCTCCTTAAACCTCTGCTAACCATCCTCAGGTGCCACCCTGGGTTGCCGCCATCCCCAGCGCTTCCTCTGGCCCCAAATTTGCTTTTTTTGGGGGGCTGTGGCTTCCCCAGCCAGGGGGGGCACCGGGCTTTTGCAAAGCACGGGGCAGAGCTCGAGCAGGGCCGAGGTGCAGGAGCAGCAAACCGCCGGTGTTTGCCGTGGGAGGGGGGTTGTATCTCCTTCCTTTTATCTCCCAGCCGCCTTTCGAAGCAGCCCCGAGCGAGCGGCTGTCGCGGGCAGCCGGCGTAACCAAAACTCGCCCGGCGCGCAGGAAAAAGCAGCTGCGAGGCGGTAAGCAAATAAGGTGCCGGGGGCCGGAGGTGCTTCCCCCACCCATGGCACACCCACGGCCACCACCGCCTTCGCTCGGGAGGGAAAGACGCAGGAGGAAAAGCACCCGTGGATTTGGGACCGGCTCCTTGGGGATGATGGAGGACCCGGGGAAGAGCGGGATCCTCCGGGAGCGGGTCGTGGTGCAAAGCAGAGCCTGGCACGAGGATGCCTGTACCCGCGAGGTGCTTTTTAATGCACGGTTCATTGCTGTTTTCCTTGGGGCGCAGCTGGAGACGCCGCTTGCCGCAGCCCGGCGGCCTCACGTGCCGCACACGCGCCCGCCGCAGATGCGCCCGCCCGGGGATGGGGTTTTCACGCGTGGGCGGTTGGGGGGTGCCAGCCGCTCTGCCAGCCCTGCCCTCGCCTCGGCCCCTCTCGCTGCGGTCGGGGCCGGCGAGCCGCCCCCCTGCGATGGGGGGTGTCCCGGGGCAGCCCCCCGCCCCGCTGTGGTTGGGAGGGATGGCTGCTGGGGGGTTTAATGTCTGGGGTTTTTTTGGTAAGCGACTAATTCGGCTCGGCAGTGTCCTTATGTCTGCGTCTTGCCGCGATAGCACATGGCGTCCGTGGGTCCGGCTTCCCCTCCAGCCAGGCTGGGCTCCAGCAGGCAAAGTGGGGCCAGGGCAGGTAGAGGGTGGCACCTCGGCCAAAGAAGCTGAAGCAACCTCAGAAAAAGTCTCTTTAGCTGCACCCTGAAGGTCCCGCTCTTCCCGAGCGGAGCCGCGTCCTGCCCCGGCGCGTGGTCGGAGCCTGGGCGAGACGCGAGGTGCCGGCCGGTCTCCAGGGGTGCTGAGGCGTGAAGCTGCACGTAAAAGCAAAGCCGTGTGGGTTAATTTAAGCAATACACAGCCGCGGCGTGTGGATAACTACGCTTTGTCCTCTGTGAACATCAGGTCGCATCAGCACCATTAGGCTTTGAGTGTTTGTTATCCCGGATAACGCTAAAACACCCGGGATTCATTTGCCAACGCTGGTTTTTTACACTTCTGCAGCTCGAGGGCGACCGTGCGAGGTGATGAGCAGCTTCCCGCCTCCATCCCCGGGCAGGATTTACACCAAGGTGATGGGCTGAGTTTGCTTTCAAACAACCCGGCAAAGCCTTTCCCGGTTGTGCAATCCGGCAGTTTTACGGAGCACCGGAGCTGTGCGGCGGTGCCGGCTGTCAGCAGGGATGAAGCAGAGCAGCCGTCCCTCCGGGATGGGATCCTTCCAGCGCAGCCGGCCCTGGGAAAGGCAGCCAGTTAAAATAACAATTTATTCTGCCTGGTGTCTTGCAGGACGGTGGAAGGATCCCAGAGCTGCCCTGCCTGGGTTCCTGGTTTGTGTCACGGGAGGGGGGCTGCTCTCCCAGCTGGGGATATTTTAGGGTTTTTTTTACTCTTTTCACTACTTTCTTGAGCCCTTTTTCCTGCTTGTCGGCAAAATCCGGGAATTGGATGTGTCTCTTGTTTTGCCCATCCGTTTCCCCTTCCCTGCATACGGAAAAAGAAATTAAAGGCAGGGGGAAAAAAAAAAAAAAAGAGTTTA